>NC_044209.1:10505445-11852945 GCF_900880675.1 Sparus aurata | reverse complement strand
TTTCACTGTATCAGAGAGGGCTGCTCACATCTCAGGCTGCCTTTGCTGCTGCACCTACGAGGGGAATACTGAATACAACTGGTGGAAAGAAAGTAACTTAAAGTGCATGAACCCGAGTTCTGAACAAGTACAGTTCTAACGCAAAGTCAGGTGAAGTTTCGTCGTCCACAAAACATTTCTGGGGCCTCACGGCAAAACAGTGTTGCAACGTTCTCCAAAACAACTGAGGTAGATGGAGACTCGTTCTAAAACGCAAACAAAACCAGTGATTCAAAAAGGAAATGGCTCTATACAGCCCTTCCAGCGTAATCCAAGTCTCCTGAGACCGAACTGATTTGGAAATACATTATTTACACATCTGAAGTGTAAGTAACTTGTTTTTTTCAAATCAATTTTGGAGCTCAGGACTTCCGTAGACTTGGATAGCTTCGGACGAACTGCACGGACTCTGAGACTTCACCTAACTTTCCATCAGTACGAAGCTGAGTAGGTGATGGCTGCACTGAAGTACCTCCACTTTTTTTTTTTTTACCACACTACATTCATTTGACGACTGTAGTTAATTTTCAGATTAAGATTTTACATTTAAACACACAAAAATACCCCAAACCGTTAAGGAATAAGACCAGTGATCAACAGTTTTACTCCTACTTTTTCTTCAGAAAAGGATCCGAGAACTTGTTCCACCACCTCGTGCGCGCACACACACACACACACACACACACACACACACACACATACAAACAAACAGTCACTGCCGGTGTGACAACAATCAGCTCTAATGACCCGGGGTCATGCGTCATCACAGCACTGGACGTGGGCATCAATCGGACCTGTCGCCATGGTTATCGTCTCATTGGGGGCTGCTGGTGCACGCAGCCTGTTGACATTTATCACCGCCCTCCTCCTCCTCCTCCTCCTCCTCCTCCTCACCCTCCTCCTCCTCAAGCAGGGTGGCCCCCGCTGCCACCCTGCAGCAGGGGCCTCTTATCTGCAGTCACATAAGGTGCCGCATTACAGTGCGCGGCGCTCTGCAGCTCGCGGTACGCTCCCTTTAATCACCGACATCCACCGGCTCTAGCACGTTCGACTTTGCTCTCCCATTAACAGCTCAACATCCTGGCAGCTTGAGCAGACGCACAGGATGGAAATCAGAGACTATCTGCTTCTTTAAAGTTGCAGGGATCTCTTTGAAGACGCCGAGTGACGGAGCCTCGTAAAAATCCAAGCAAATAGCCCGTGAACATGTCAAACAAAGCACACAGGACAAAATAATCTTTATCTAGCGGGCTGGTCGTTTTGTTTTTGAATAACATTCCTCCTCAGTGTGAGTGGGCACCAGTACAGACTGGCCTTCATGTACAAATGATGCAGACCAGAGGTAAACGGCTGCTAAGTGTGTGTGTGTGTGTGTGTGCATGACTCACTGTTTCACTGTCTGGAGGGGAAGCGGTGCAGTGTTTGGCTAGCCAGTGTGAAATCAACATATTACTATTTCATGCCTCCTTCATCAAATGTTGATGCTGCCATGTAAATGTTCTCAGGACAAACAGGAGGAGAGCAGCGGAGAGGGGGCGGTTTGTCTCCAGCGAGCACCCGGAAGCCGAGTGTGGAATATGAATGCATTTACCGATGTTAAGTACAGTACAGATTCTTGGTTCTTCTGCCAGTGATTGTTGATGTAATGTCTAGTTCGTTCACAGTTTCAGGATGAAAACAGGCCCCTCGCTCGGATCTTCCTTTTACTGTAAAACCACATATTTCAGTTTTTTTTTTTTCTTTTTATGTAAATTCATCTCAAATTCCTTATCATTCAAGAAAAATCCAGCCTCGTCTTTAATTATTCAGCAGGAAAAGCGAGCAGGAAGTCTCTTTGTTCTCTTCTCCTAAGAGATGACAATGTAGTTATTCAGTGTAGTTAAGTGCTGATAACTTTACACTCAGCCTTCACATTAAGAATGAAAGTTTTACAACAGAATTCAGACACTTGTACCAAGAAATATGTCAAGCATTTTACATTAAATGGTGTATCGTCATTGTACGTATATAAATATATATATATGATTTTTTTTGTTGGTGTTCCTCATTGTGAAAAGCTCCTTGTCTCACATTTACTCCAACTAATTAAAAGTTTACTGGGTATTTAAAGAACTGGCCAACTTCAGCCCGTAAAAAGTGGAGCCATCTGTATCTGGTTTGCTGTGTAGTTTCTGGCAGGCCCCTGACTCGGCAAAACAACAAATACAACCAGAAATGTGAACACTGAGCACACGGGAGGTTGTTCCAGGCTCACACACAATGTACTACTTGTTTCTCTAATGTTGAACAGATGAGTTATTGAGAGTCTTGAAGTGCAGGTTCTCACCGTAGAATACCAACGTCTGACCTACAGCAGGCGAATCAAAGTCAGCTCAATTTGAACAGTCCAAGATCAGTGTGCTGCTAAATGAAATCTGGATCTGAGGGTATTACGTGATATTATGTGATGTGTTTTATGGTCATGATGTTCATTTAATTGCTTTTATAAATATGTGCCATATGCTTAACTGTATTGTGTGTAAACTTCTTGAGCAGAACTGTTTGGAGATATGAAATGAATTTATGCGTAAACTAACATTACAATCGTGTTCTATCTTACTGTATCCCATCGTATATGGAACCGAATTGTATCAAATCATATTGTATTGTACCGTATCGTATCACATCGCATCGCATCGCATCTTATCGTAACATATCGTATTGTAACGTATCGAATCATATTTTAGCGATGGATAGATATGATAAACTGTGTGTTTGTGAGTGTGTGTGAGGTAGATTTGTGCATCCAGGTAAGGAAGTTGACTCCTTATTTGCTGCATGTGATCAAACAGATGATTAGCAAGACGTCAGTCATGAATACCAATCCTGTTGTCTCAGCAGCTGAGTGATGTGGTGTAAAGATAAACTGAATAGTAGATCATAGTAGAGCTAGTTCTATTTTCAGAGGGTTTTAATATGTAGCTACTTCTCAGACTTTCATCCAGCCAACCACCCACACAGACATGCAGACACATCACAAAGACACTTGAGGAATTGTCTATTGAGGCCCAATGTGTTCGTTATCAGATTGACAAATGAGTAAACAAAGTAATCCGGCAGTAATTAAGTACTGAAAGCAGTTAACAGGAGCTAACTGGCTACATCTGGTGGACCTTTTTGAGATTGTTTGACGGTGTAAAAAGCCATTCTGGAAAAAGTTAGTTGATTAATTGAGTCTTATTCCCTGGTCATCACAATTTTATTTAAATTATGTACCGGTTATTTAATCTATCAATCTATTAGTTCATAAACGTCGAAAAAATGTTGAAAAGTGATCATCAAAATGTAATTAAAGTGACTACCTGAAATTGCTTCTTTGTTCAACCAACAGTCCAAGACTCCTCATTTACTACAATGATAATGAAGCAAATCAGCAAAATGCTCACATTTAAGAAGCCGGAAACAGCAAATGTTTGACACTTTTGCTTTTAAAATGACGGAAACTATGAATTGATTATGAAAACAGTTGGTGATTAATTTTCTTCCCATCTACTCTTTGTGATTAAAAGACTAATTGCTGCAGCTTTATTTTGAAAAACACATTCCAACCATGAAATCTGTTTTTGTTAAATTTAAACATTTTATTTAGCCAAGGAGTATTTATTGTTTTGAACACTTTGGGCTTCCATAGATGGATTTATCTTGCATACTTCTGACTTATTGTATCTAGTATGACATGATAGAGCCTGATCTCATTTGAAGCAGTGCAGAGCATGTTGCTCACCTTGTGTGTGATGTCCTCATTGTAAGGCCAGGTGGTTTCTGTGGGAGTCTGTCCGTCCTCTGTGTCCGTGTCCACCGCTGATGACCCGTACGCGCTGTCCGAGGACACCAGCCTCACCTCCTCCTCCTCCTCCTCCTCCTGTCTCCGTGCCTTACGAGTGTCCTTCATCCTGTTTGTTGTGCACTTTGTTTCCAGGTGTAAAGCAGATGAGCTTCTGTAGGTGTTACAACTTCTTCTGCCTCAGCTTTAACCGGGTCCTGCCTCCCCCTGTCCGCCGGTCATCACCTCGGCCCCTCCTCTCCTCTCCTCTCCTCTCCTGCGTGTCTCGGGTTTGTATCCCCCGCGAAGACGTTAAAAACTACCTCCAGTCCTGTGGTTAAAGCAGGCACTAAATATTTAAACGAAAGCGTTCCGGAGGTGTATTTTACAGTATTTATGAGTTAAAGCCAAGGCGGACATTTCTACAAGGAAGTGACAACCAGGAGGAGTTCAGCACCCTGGAGAGCGACTGAGCTGCTCATCAACATCCCACATCCGCCTCCTGCTTCTTCTTCTGCTCTACTGTCAGAGAAACTGTCGGAGAAAAGCACAGAGAAGTAAGTCTGGGATTTGTTTGGAAGATAAATATAAGTTTTAAAGATACTTCTGTGGTATATCACCAGAGTAACCGTTAGCTAATTAGCTCAGTTAGCCCTGCAGCTAGCGGTTTGGGTTCTAGTTCTCATGTCCACATAAACGTCATGACGTCAAAGCTGTTGTTTCTTCACATTATGTTGATAGTTCTGGTTCATTTTTGGACGTTTTCAATTTAAATTCATACATATTGCCCCTTTAAAATATCTGATATTAAATGTACTGAGGCTGAAGTGTCAAAAGTAAATAACACAGAGGAATTTACCCAGCCTTATGTTTATACTTTGGGTTGGAATAAGTTTGTTTTTTTCCCGGTTGCTGATAAATTGAATTAACTACTTAAAATGACACTACTTTGGCTCTGATGCTGCATGCAAACTACAAAGTAACAAGTAACTGCAGTTATAAAATTAATGTTATGGAGTAAATAGTATTATATTTACCTCCAAAATGTTGTGGAGTGAAAGTCTGAAGTCGCAGAAAATGGAAAAACACAAATACAAGCAATTCAAAATTGTACTAAAGCGAATGTACTTAGTTACATTCCAACAGTGGAAGGAGCTGTGAGCTCAGAGCACTGTGGGAGTGTTGTTTCTTACAGTGATAGCAAAGGAGCTTTGGTCTGGGACTTTCCGGGGCTAAGTGGTTAGTATGCTTTTTTAGTCTTTAATTCTGGCTTTATTGCACCTTTAAATAGTGGAGACTTTAACTCAAGCACTAATCATATAGGTGACTCTCACTTTCACCAAAGTTATATGTTAACAAGATATCTTCACTTTTACTCAAATCTGACTTTTAGGCCCTTTTTTCAGCTTAAGACCAGACACAAGATGAAAAGAAACAGCATGACAGAAACCTTCATTTAAGTGTTTTTTTTTTTTTATTTTGTATTGAGTCATCAGTCACGATGCCTATCCTATGAGCTTTTCCAGAGGCAGACAGTGACAGGCTGAAGCGCTCAGATTGGAGCCACAGGGGCTCGGGATGACTCACCGACCGAACTGCTGCGAGGACGTCGACCACAAAAACCCACCCCCGCTCCCCCACATAAAAACAGAAGGTCTGCTTCAAACGTCACTGAACAGGTGGGACCATTAAACACAACATAATTAGACAGCAGTTTTTAATAGTTTAACAGAGCAATGGAGATGAACGGACAACACACACACACTTCCTCTCAAACTGTATAGAAAAATAACATCTGGTACACCGATGATTCTGCTCTCCTATATCAATAAAACTGGGGCTTCACTGAAGCGACTGTGCTGTGCAAGGTAAACAAGGTCACTTGAAAACTCATATGGTGGCCAGCTATTTTTTAAGAACATAAAAGGTCGCATAAAATGCAAACTAAGACAGATGGGGGGGATTTTCACTATCCTCTGAAAAGGCATTAATTGCACATCTCTGGCAGCTAGCATCTTGTAGTAAACAATTCATCTTTTCGACTATGTAAAGGCAGCTTAGATACTCTCGCTGAAATAAAAACACAAACATACAGTGGTCTGTTTACCATTTTTGGTTGTGAACCAAAGTTGAAATGCACCATAAGAAATGAAACGTGAACAATAAACAACATGTGAGGCAAACAGAGCACACACAGTGACAGTACTGCATATTGACAAATACACAGGAGGTATGATGTAGTCTCTAACCATGTTTGCAATTTAAAAGTCTTGCATTTAACAGAAATGTTTGCCATTTTGGAAAACACATTTATTCTCTGTCTTGTCCAGGGTTAGATGAGAAGAATGATACCACTCTCATGTTTGTTTGGTAATGATGACGCATCCTAAAGCAGCTGGTTCGCTTCACACCGACAGGAAAGAGCTGGCGCTGCTATGTTCAGACCAGCATATCTAGAGTTTACTAAATAAGATGTTATATGTCACTTGTTTAATCCATACAAAATGTGCATAAACAACAAATCAACATTTTAGACGGTTAAAGGTACCTCCAGAATTTAGTGTTACCAGTCAAACAAGGTTGAATTTTGATTTTGTCACATTTGGAAGCCAGGTTAGCTTTAGGTTTCCCTGTTTCCAGTCTTTTAGCTAAGCTACGACAGCCAGCTGCTGACTGTAGCTTCACGTCTACCTCACAAACACCAGAGTAGCATCGACCATCTGATTTTTCCTGACGGCAGAGAGCAAATAAAGATATGTCACAAAACCATTCTTTTTAAGTTTTATCCATATTTTCTTCACCGTGACTTGTTGGCTTTTGTGCAAAGAATTCTGGAGCCAAAAAAAGGATTTCACATTTGAGACCATTGAAAATTAAGACTCATTAGTCAAGGTTTGACTAACTAGGCAACTGTAGCTAGATATATTGAGCTGGTACCATTTTGTCATCCATTTTAGACAAATTCTGAATGTCACCTTGCTATCTGCAGTGGGTCTCTAGGCACTTCCTTTGCCCAGAAAACAACTCAGAGTGGTGTTTTTTGGACCAAAGGACATCAAAGACAACTAAAAAAAAATGTAATAGCCAGTTCAGGGAACTTACAATTAAAAAAAAGTAACATATTCATGTACAGAAAACACAACTACAATTACAATAAATCAGACTCTAAATCTAAAAAAACCCTCACTCTCTTTCCTTATTTGTTCCTAATAGAGGTTTTAAGTCCAAATATTTAGTGATATGTCTGTGCAGGGGAGTGACAGTGCAGGTACGTACCTGTGAAACAAAGTGATGTAACCTGATCCACCACGACGTTTTCACTTCTCACACTGTAACCAAGTGACCTCTGTGTAACATTATAGTCTTACAGTAAAGTGCACTTCATCTGTCTGCTCCGTATGCTTACTTACTTAATAATAATGCTTCAAAATAAGCACAATAACATGATTCAGAGGTTCCCCTCTCCCTTGAAATGAAGACAAAACACAGCGAGGAGTACAACTGCTTCCTGATTCGTTCAAAGCAGAGGAAAAACTGAAAGCTGTGCGTTCAGAGTTCAAACATGCGCCGAGGATTCTCTTTAAACTCCGACCCAGACAGACCCGGCCGAAAACCTATGTGCCACAAAAATTTACAAAATAAATCTGCCACCTGTGTAACAATTCAGAAAACAATGACACAACTCTTTGCGCTTGCAAACTTCTATGTGCAAAATTCCAGCAGTCACATCCTCTTCTTTTAAGTCTGTGTTACCACTTCACTGAGAGCGTCTCAACTCCTCAGTGCAGGAAGATGCCTCATTGTTTATGTGCCCTTGAGCTCTGAGTTGACAGCTTATGCTTCACACAGGCTCTCTTGGAGCTCCCAGCGCTGGTCGAGCTCTTCCTCAGTCTTCCTGCATATGTGTTGAAGTCCATAGTCTCTCCTCTCCTGGGGCTACCTGATCCGCCCGTCACTTTTGACTGGGCCCAGTTCAGACTTAGGGTCTGGGGACAGAGAGCTCCAGGAGGTCTTGGAGCAAGGTCCAACAGCAGCGCAAGAAGAAGTCTCTGTGGCGCAAAGGTCGCCTGTTAC
The DNA here is from genome assembly GCF_900880675.1 of Sparus aurata. Taxonomy (NCBI): domain Eukaryota; kingdom Metazoa; phylum Chordata; class Actinopteri; order Spariformes; family Sparidae; genus Sparus; species Sparus aurata. The sequence continues at coordinate 11,845,030 of NC_044209.1, read as the reverse complement.
CCAGAAAGTCCCTATGCTGCTGTCCACCCACGCTTCGAGAGGCGGACCCACCAGCTGGGCCTTATGCTGCGCCTCCTGCAGGGCGGACTCCTGGGGAGGCAGCTTCAGCACGGAGCTCAGCTGCTGGAAGCTCTGCTCCAGGTACAGGTTACTTGGAGGACCCGCGTGGAGCCAGCTGTCCTCTTCTGGAGCAGTCATTCAGATTAGCAGAAAAAGAAAATTGAGAAGAAATGAGCTTGTAACAGATCAAACCAAACTTACCACATCACATATTGAACTGTAAACTCCAGTCAGGATTAGGGATAATAAGTATAGTGAACAAACCCATGCAGACATACTGCCAGTGTTAGCCGGACTCAAGTCATTCTTCTTTGCTACAGAGCTCCATTGTTCTCAAAAATCAAATCAATGAGCCACACTGCTGCTATCATCATGTGTTCCTTCGTTTGGGGGAATTGTTGACAATACGAAAAACAAGAATATTAAACAAAATAATGCACAACAAATGCAAATGCTCTGAATCCACATCTCACCTTTACGTATCGGCTCCTTATCTTTGAAGGTTAAGGGCATGACGAGGAAGCGTGCCTCCGCCACGCGCTCCCACTGTTTCAATACTCGTACCGTCCAGGTGCCAGGCCGCAGGGGGCGCTGCAGTGGTGGTTTGTACTGGGTGTACTCTGCATCCACGTCCACAGTGATGTCATAAGACGCTGCCACAACCAGAGCTGGGTCGATCCACACAATGGTGGCTGTGAGGTTGGGGCCACGAGCCCATTTCTGGACTGCCAGTGGTTCACTCAAAGGTCCGATCACCCCGCCAAAGTTACGAAAGATTCTTTCTTTAGGATCCCACTCTGTGCCGATCTGCCAAGGAGAAAGACAAAAGGAGGCTTTAGATTCAGTCTATGTGCCACAGTACAACTAAACATCTCTCCTATGTCTTTGACTTTTATATTTGAGGACAAGGTGAGAGTGTCCCTCCTAATATTAACATATAATACTAATTAAACATCAAAGTTCAGCTTTTGCCAGATCAACCCCTGATAATAACAAACCCCAATTCTTTCATATCAGGAAGAATCTTCGAAGACAGCAGTTTTCTTAAGGTACCTTGATATTAAAAGTTGTACAGGACTTTAATGATAATGAAGAACCCTCATCATTTTCTTCTTTGGACAAAAGCGCACTTACTTCGAGATTCTTGAGCCTTTCAAACTCCTTAAGGTTTGTCTCGAGGACAAGCGAGGTTTGGGGCACTGCCCACATCTCCAGAGTCTCCCTGGTCTTCGAACCCACAGCCTGGACTTCCTGTTGCACCAGGTACCCTTGGAAACGGTCGTCATAGAAGTACAGGTGTACTGATAGAGGGTACCCTACTGGTTCAAACCTGCAACGAATAGATAAAAAAAGACAAAAATCACACACATGAAATCAAATTATATCTATTGAGCGCAGGAATACACGTGTTATATCTTTTTTTTAAAGTTGTCTACGAACTTGCAAGCCTCCGCGTTGCTCTGAACAGTCACCAGATTCTTAAGGCCAAGGCGAAAGAAAGCAGTGTAGGCAGTGAGCGCCACGTCACTGAGCGCACCCACTCCATCCAACTGCTCAAACAGGCTCTCCCAGTACGCCTTGATGGCGACAGTGCCCGGAGCGTACTGGCCGTACAGGTGAGTGTCCAGGATGTCTATGGACTCCTGATTCACTGTTGACTCAAACTTGCGGGCAAAGAATGTTGGACGGGTCAATTGCTGTGGAATAGAAAGAGCAAACATAACAGAACTTAGCCTCTATGACACTGAACAAAACTGCGAAAATGAAACAAGAGACTGGGGAAAAAACTATCTGGCTCGCTCACCTGGATCCGAATGAGGTCTTGCGGTTTGAAATCATTGGGAGAGCAGCCACACCAGTCCACGATGTGCTTGTACTGGCATTTACAGCCTAGCTTACGATTCCAGTTGGTGACGCGCAGGTTGTTGTCCACTAGAGAGTCGCACATGTGGCTGTTCCCGAGCACAGTGTGGAAGAAGGACTGTGAAGAGAGAGGGTGAAAGCATCATTTCTGCTGTGCCGCTCTGTTTGAGAGATACTGTAAACCATCAAAGACATGTTTAAACAGTTTTCTAGCGACTGACTCTCAATTGCGCAAGGTCACGCCTCTATAGCTCCAAACAACAGGGAACAAACAACAGCACCTCCTCTGAGACATTAAACCACACAGTCAGATAAACTCGAGTGAACCCTCCTCTCGTCTGGCACCTCTGCTGCACGCTGCGCCTGAAAGCTTAAAGTATTACATTATCTACGCTGCTAGGCTCCTCTGACTTGGCAGGGAAGGACAGGCATGAGACAGACTTGTACATCAAACTGTCTCAACTACGGGAGATAAACAGACCACCTAAGGCTTACTTACCTCAGCAGGGAGCAGAGCGTAGGAATAGAACTGCTTCAGCCCAGACACCAGGTCATCCTGGGAGTTGATGACGTACTCCACGAAGCGGCGGGTGAGCGCAAACCAGTCTGAGCCACCTGAGACCTCCAGGCCTTCTGGAATGCTGCGTTCGCCGAGACGCCACATGTGGTTGTCACACTCGTGGAAGAGGCGGTCAAGGCCCTGCTTCTTAATAAACCTTCAACACAGAGCACAATATAAATTGACATGTGGAAGAGACGCTGCTGATGCAAAGTCTATTCCTGCATAAAATATAATTTGAAGTACTTCCAGTGACTTTCAAAAACTTTCAAGGCCTTGTAGGATTTCAAAGCAGCGGAAACCCTGCTTATCGGTCCTTTTTGATGCTGCTGACTTGCTGTATTATAGCTACAGGATCCAGACTGAATTTATGTACATTCACTATAAAACACAATCCAAATGTGTGGTGTGGCTGGTCTTGTATCGTACAGCTGGCACACTCACCGGGCGTTTTCTCTCCCGTGGGACTTCAGGAAGTTCTTATCTCTTTGCTGTGACAGGAACGCCACCAGTTCATCATTGGTCCTGCAGGAAAGGAGTTCAGGTGAGAAAGGAATGGAAGAAGAGGTTAGGTCAATCAATGAGAGAGAAAACACATTTCCAGAAGATTGTTTGGGAATAAAATGGCAGGCTGATATCAGGTGAAATCAGCTACTTTGGATAGGCTTTGGTTGATAGCCGCTTGTCTGTGTGCATCCAACCAATCCAAGCTTATTATCCTTTGAGCTGCTTTGATAGGGGCACAAAGCTGATCGACAAGAAGGAAGACTATTTACTGCTGCCAGCTCTGTGACTCAGTGACCAAAACAATCCATTTAATGCTCCTGATAGACTTGTGCTTTACATTTGGCAAATGTTATGACTGCTACTTTATAATAATACAATTAAAGGCATAGTCTCTGCAGGTCAGCAAGGGAATTTAATCTGCATACAGTATTGAAAGTTTAAGCCACCAACGAGAGAGATGATCTAGACACAAACGGGACAAACACCAGTATTTAAGCTGGATATACTGTATTTAACACTTGACTAAACTACAAAGCTACACAGGGATTTGCAAACAATGCTTTGGTATAAAGAAGTGAAAAAATACTACTCTGCCGGACTGACCTGGTGGGGAAATCTGTAGCGCTGAGGTTGATGAAAAAGTCCCACTTCCAGTCCAGCATGGAGAGCAGGTCCTGCATGCTGCGCAGGTAGGCCTTCAGTAAGCTGGCACCTCCCCAAATGGTGACCATCCGCCACGGTGTGGCTCGGATGTTTGGGTACTGTTGGGCTATCTTCAGAACCTCCCGATGCAAGTAGCCAGACCGCTGGGAAATTTCAAACAACAGGTCAAACAGTTAAACAAGCAAAAAACGTGTTTCTGCGTCACAAATGTTCTCACAGATGCAGCTGCCACGTCGCCAAGACAAACACACAGAGCTGGCTCATGTTGAGAGGAGATAATTTGATCTGAGCAGAGTAGCCACAAAGTGCTCTGTACAGTGGGTCAGCATGATGGTAGAAAGTAGAAATTAAAATGAGCGGTTTCTGCCATCTCAAAGTGGAAACAGGTGACAGTGACACAAAACTAAGATGAACTGAGCTCAAAGGATAGTCAAGCAGGGATTTAACGTGAGAGGATGAAGAAAGTTGCCGAGCAGCTGTCAGTCTGATGAGACATTAAAGGTGCCGAGAGATACAGCTACATGTGAGCATATATTGCAGGAAGCCAAAATGCGCAGGTTCAAAAGACCTTGTTTTTAGCTTCCCATTGGAGCTTAATTAGATTAATTACTAACTAATTGACCAGCGGCCTTTTTCCAAATAAACACAGCTAATAAAAGGCTCTGAAGCGATAAATGGGCAGTTTAGGAGGAAAAGACACTTGGAAATTAATTGTTCAGGGACATGAAGTCCAATTGTGTTTGGTGAAGCATAAAAACAGCATGCCACTGTGTTCAATAAAGAGTGGCCATTTAGTACAAGAGTACAAGAGTGTGTTCTGAGACAAATCGGGATTTTTTTTTGTAATTGCTATTTTTACTAATTTATCAGCTATTTTCCCGATGAGTTGTTTAGTTAAAAAAAATGACAAAACAGAGAAAGAAAACGGCCAAATTCCGTATTGAAATGTCCTTTTTGTTCTAACCAGCGGTCCAAAAAAACAAAGACTCTTCATTCACTATTATAGACAACAACATTTAAAAAGCTGAAGCTAGACATTTCTGCTTGAAAAATTACTGAAGCGATCAATTGTTTTTCAAAACTTGTACAGATTCAGACACTGCAGGAATGTTTGTGGTGTCCTGGTTGTTTTCATAACTGAGACGACAGCGGTGAAAAACAGAATGACTCACAGTCCTCATTTGAACATGGGAGGGGAAAGAAGAGGTTTCTGTGTCTGAGTGCAAAGGAGCTGGCAGACTGATTCCAGTACAACCTGACCTGCTTTACAGCCTCATCTCTCAAACAGGCTTCTGCCTTAGAGATGAATGAGGTGAGGCTGGCAAAATATCTAGGATAGTGTCTGTGGTGTGACTGTCCCACTGACTCCTTATTCATCACTGCCTCCAGTGAGCCTCTCCACCGTTCTTTGGCAGCAGAACAGAGAAACTCCCTGGGACTCGACAACCTTTCCGGCTACGCAGGTGCACTGATGACACGCACCTGTTTCCCTGCTGTCTGCACTGAACACACCTGAGGTTTTGTGTCTTATGCCTTCCGGCTGCACATGAGAGCAGCCTCCACTAAATCCTCCTGCCCCTAAGAATAACCACACTCAATCCGGGCTAATCCCCTTTAACACACAGAGAGACCCGCGGGATAAATATAACTTCCATAATGCAAAGGACCTAACCAGTGAAAGCATTTGTGAGCTCAGTGAAGACAGCCCCAAACAGGGGGCCAAATACACTTCTGCCAGAGCGTATTTATGCTCTGGCAGAAGTGTACAATACTGTAAGCTAGCGTCACCAGCACAACCCTTTACAGATGTGATCACTTCTAAGTAGAAGAATGAATAAAGACAGAACACACTGTGTCATATGTTGGCCACTGGAGGGGAAACAATCGGCCTTCTAATATGCAACAAGGGCTGAGACTTGTTACAATATACAAAATGCATTGTGGCAGTTGTATACTTTCTTGCGCTTTATTATGAATCACCCCTTTTTGGCTTCAATCAGCCGTTGGTTTTGATAACAACAGATTTATTTCAATGGCCAACTTTGTCGGAGTATGTTCCTGGAATTTGATAAAACATGGAAAGAAACACCTCAGCCGATTCAGTTGTTGGTTTAAGGTTGACGCCAACATATTCCTCGACGCCAAAGCAATACCTTGTCCACATGGATGTAGTAGTAATGGTCACGGTGATATATGGCTTTGATGAGACGCTTGAGCTGCCTTATGGCACGGCCATGGACCATGAGAACGAAAGCCACTCTGACAGGGTTCTCCACATTGGACAGGCTGTTGTCCAGCTCGCCAACAGCCTGTACTGGGTTTGACACACCTGCAAGAAGAGGACAGAGACGTCAAGGACAGACTCAGTGTGGTCTGTAGTGTTTTAAAAAATAGTATTTCATGGGGTAAAGATGAGAAAGACATGAATAACTTGATTTTAGAAGGTTGCGTAATCATGTGTAAAGTGTTCCGTTCCGTTCCGTTCCGTTCCGTTCTGTTTTCTTTTCCGCTTTTTCCGTGAGGGTCGCGGAGATGTTTTATCTCCCCTTTTTTCAGGGGAGGTTACTGGGGCCAAATCCAGTGACTACGGGCGAAGGCCAGGGCACACCCTGAACGAGTCGCCAGCTCATTGCAGGACCCAGCTATGTAAAGTGTATTAGAGATAAAAAGTAGGGTAGACATTTTGTCCTAGTTACTAAATTTTTCTCCAACACTGCCATCTGTGTTCACTGGAACACACACACCAAAGCGGGAGTGGACTGTTTTGTTCCAGTGCAACCCCTACAGGTACTACAGTTGTGTACTACGCCTATACACAAGTTCACTGTAAATAAGATCAGATATGTGTGATCGGATTGGCTGCATGTGACAGCAAACCCTTGCATGGTGTGCAAGAAAAGCGATGGACTATATGTAACTAATTCAAACTACACTACTAGTTTATGAGATATCTCAATGTGCAGACTGTCTGCACCCCTAGCATCATCACACTATCTGTGCAAATGTCAGAGGGTCCTCACCGAGCTGTGGGCAGAACTGAGGAAGAGCGTGTGGCATGAGCTGTCCGGCCTGATGCTGACACACGATGTTAGCGATCTCCTGTCGGCACTGCTGAGAGCCAGCACGATGAAGGGCAGACAGAGCGTCCTTGCCTATGATATCACATTTAGGCACAAAGTCATTGTTGGGAGCTTGGTGTGCCCCGTCGACGCTGCCTGGCTCCCCCAGTATGGCGGCGGCAGGCAACTTGGCTGCCCCGTCGTTGCCGCCCCGGCTCTCGCTGAAGTTACGGCTGCTGGACAGGTCGTGGAGGACAACGCCGTCCAATCCAGCTCGCGTCAGTCCCCGTTCCTTCAGCCTGATGCTGGGCTTTTCTCCTTTGCGGCTGGTTCCTCTCCTCAGCGCGCTTGCTGCTGTGCCACCCGTCCTCTCCAACCTGCCACTCCATCTGCCTCTGTTCCTCCCCGACAAAGACTTCTGTTTCTCCCAGAGTGCGGTGTCTCTCTTGGGGTCCTGGCTGTTGTGGTCAGGCAGCTTAGACCGTCGTACTTTTCTCTAGGAAGAGAGGCAGAGAGCACGACAGCGAGAGAGAGAGAGCGAGAGAAAGAGAGAGGGAGACATAAAAATACATTTTAAATCCACATTTTGTTGCCAGTCATTCCATAAGAACATCTTGGAAACATATTACTGAGAGGAGGCGTTGATTCAAGATCCAAAAACGACATAAGGTAAACAAAGCCCACCACTAGGACAACAGCTGAAAAAGGCCCAGAGGGAAGAATGTGTTTATTTGGCTTTTGTTCTTCTTTTTTTTTTCTATTTCTCTGATCTGGTTTATTTTTAGCTCAGCCTGTGCCTTTTCGTGGAGCTAATCTGAAAAAAGCACAGTTCTGGATAGCACCACACACACAGACACACACACACACAAACACACACACAAATTCTGTGATTCACTGTAGAGACCTCAACAAACCTCTTGTCTGCACCCTCTGGCAGAAAATGCAGGAAAAATTTGTAAAAACGTGTCACATGTTCAAACACACACTTCACACAGACAGGAGAACTGGGCATGAAACCACAGACATGAAGACGGTTACATAAGGAATCCTTATCTGACAGCTACTATATTATGGATACATGGATATATCTCTGCTTTAGATCAGCACACGCCTCAATGAGGCTTTGTATCATTATTTTCCCATATTCTGATCATTACATCTTCAACATCAAAGCGTTTAATCGAGAATTCAAGATCTGTGCGTGACATTTAGCATCTGCAAATCATCTTCTGAGACTTTAGAGACTCCCTGAAATGTCAAGACGTGATCCTCTTACAGCGCATCTGCTTTGAAGTAATAAAACTGTTCAAGTGTCCCACATTAGGAATATTTGGCAGTGACATTCTTGAAGGAGGCAACTCCAGCGGTCATTTGCCATGTGGATGTGGTTCAGTGAAAATCAGCAGTGCTAAACTGTGTGTCTTGCATAGAAAACTGTAGTTTATATAATTTAGAGCTTGAGTACATATCTATTCATTGTTTTAAAGTATGCCTAAATATTGTGCCTTCATCTAAACCGTCTGCACATATTTGAGTTTAGTGTGTGGGATTTTGTACACAAACGCACTGAGGTGCTTTCAAGAATGTCATGTTATGGCATGTATAATATAATTTGAATGCAAGAGAATTGAGAAAATTGGTTTTAGTGGAGCAGATATCACACCTCGAGACGTGGAAGGCAGGCTTTGAAGAACAGGATTTAAGCCATTTTTAAATCTTCTAGCCAAAACGGCATCACAGCTTTGGCGCAGTAGATTACTGGATCACACAAAAAGCCCTTCAAAATATGCACTTGGAGGAGAGGAAAGGAGAACAGTGAGTGGGCTGAGAGCTTTCTGCCTCTGTCAGACGATACGACAGAACGCGGGCTCGCTCGACTCGCACGGCTGGCACGCAAGCAGCCCAGAGACGGTGGGAACAGAGGAGGGAGTGGGGCTGTGTGGCAGGACGACGAGCCAGATAATACACTGCCAGTGAACCAGCTGCCAACCGACACAGCGCAGTCAGCTAATGATTGCCAACTGCACTCTCCAATCCATTACAGTAAGAGCCATTGTGGAGCCTGGTTAGTTACATACCAGTCATTTCAGTGAGTTTACATGCACTTGGTCGACCTGGTTATTGTCAGCTAAAAGTCACCTAAACAAGATTAGCACCTTGCTCATACAGCTCATGTCGCTGCATCTAAAAAAAAGAAATCCAAAGTCCGACTACAACTAAAGGGTTGGGGAGATCTGTTTGCTGAGTTCTGTGTTTACACAATTTTTCTGTTTTATTCAGACTTCTCAGAACAACTCTATGTGAATCTAAACACAGTCTTGAGTGAAAAAAGTTTTGTTTAACAGCAAAGCTAGGGAACAGCCGTGAGGATAAGACAACTCCATTTTAATTTTAGTCTTAGTTTTGGTTCAGATGCAAATTTTAGCATCAAAGCTTTTCATATTTTGGGGAATTAATTATGATAAAGACGTCTGTTCTCAACATCCTTTAAAGTTTTTTTAATAATTGACACATTTCCTCTGCAAAATTGAAATAAACACTGGCGTGAAGATCTCTGCATTTTGTCAGCCGACATTGATAAAGACACTTCTTACTCTCCGCCTGCAAGAGTAAATGTTCTCACACAGAACAAGACAAATGCTCAGCAGGGGCTAACGTTTCAATTTTCCTTATCACTCGTTTTTCATGGCTTTTAATTAGCACCATCATGTCAAAAATGTATTGATTCAAAGGCGAGCCAGGCAGCGCCTTTACTTTGCAATTAAAGTCTAGTGAAACCATATCAGCGTTGCCATCTGCTGAAACGGGAAGAAGCAGCAAGCACTCGGCTCTGAAGGGGAGTGCAGGCAAGCAGGAGGGTGACACAAGGTTGACAGCCTTCTTCCTCTTCTTCAGTCCTCACAATCCTTTTCCTCTTCCTCTGTGTTCACATATTCACAGCACAGTAAATGCCACAGACCACAGCGTATGGAGGCATCCATTGCACTGTTCAGAGGTGAAGCTATGATGAATATGCATTGTTAGGAACGAAATCTGAGTCTGCCAACAAGCAAGGACCATGCACGCTGACATCTGCATAGACGTCTGCCAAAATAGTTGCATTTCAGGCTGACGAGTGCAGGGAGCAGCAGTGTCACATTTCTGGAACCAGAGTTCACAAGACCTGCTTCCAATTTGAAATGATTTCTAAATATCTGGATTTCAAATTGGATTATTAATAGAATTACAGTCTGGACAGCAAATCCTACATGTAGTTGTGTTGGAAGAGAGTGCACTTTTGCTCTTTTACAGTCCTTAGTGAGTGGGCTACGGTTAACCACAAACCTCAACAGACATTCCTCTGTATCTTTGCTGAAGCATGTTTAAGCCTGAATGCATCTGATGAGGCTGCAGAAAGCCCGGGGGCTTTTAATGCTAACAGGTGATGGAAGTCAAACAGGAACATTACAGGGTGACATTTAGGTTTCTTCTAAGGAAATCGGTTACGTCATCTAGGCTGGCGTCACTTGGGCACTCTGACAATTAGCTGTTCCTCATGATTGTGGTGGATACAAACAGGGCAACAATGACAACAGAATCATGATCTCTCTTTTACTCTCTCTGATTAACGTCTTTCCTCCACTGAAGCCACCACATTACATCTGCTGCCTGCCTCCTCACCCTGCAGGCACAGATCTGCAATCTATCCACGTTGGGGATATTATACGCCGTCCACGCTTGTCATATCACGACAGACCTCAGGTTTCAGCCTGCATTCCTGGGACTCCCATCAGTACGCTTGGGTCACATCTGTTAACACCTCCCCTCACCTTATTTAGAGGGGGGACATGAACAGACGCTGCCTGAAGGTAGTGATCTCCAGGTGTGTGAGGGGGAGACACAGAGATATGCTTCCCACGGTGAACACTGCTGTTAAATAGCTTTTCTCAGTGGTATGTAGTGGAGGCAACTCTCTGCTTAACTTCAGCCTTTATTCATCCCCAGGATATGCTCCCTCTCTGGGTGTTTTGGTGTGATTCAAAGCTAAGTGAAGGTCAGAGAGACAGAGCAGCCCCACAAAGAGAACAGGGCCCCTGGTGGATATAAATGAGCGAGAATACACAAAATAAAGTGGAGCAGCTGCTGGATGTCCTGGGACAGCTACGTGACGCCATTCAGCTCCGACTGATGAGGATCAATGAATCATAAAGGAGTTCTTTCACATGTTTCCATAAAGTTGCATCACTCCTTAGACATCCTCTAGGAGAAAAATGAGTAATGCGGGTTTGCCTGTTTCCTGTCTGCCCATAGCTCTTGACACACGGTGGCACCAAATTAAATGTAACGTTACCGGCGTGAGACCCCTCCTGCTTCCAAATAAACAAGTTAAGTAGCATATTAAATGATACAAAAAACAGTAATATCGGTACCAGTCACGTCATGTTCATGTAGTAACTCTACTGTACTAATACTGTACTAGTACTCTGGTGCTGAGGTCAGTGTCAGACAGACAAGACAGGGCAGGTCCGGCTGTAGTGAAATGTTTCGGAGCGGCTGCTAACTCAGCTAACATCAGCTAACGTTACTGTATCATAACACAGCGCGAGCCGAGCAGAGCCGAGCGCTAACGGCTAGCCCCACAATCAAAGCCAACCGAGTCACCGCGGGGACAGAAAATAACCCGGGGAACAGCCTCTCACCTCGGCCTCGCCTTCCTCCAGACTTCTCAGACTCCATACCACCAGCCCTTGGATCAGGAGGATAGTTAACGCGGCGGCAATCGCGAGTTTGTATCTGCGGAGGAGCTTCTGCACTCGAGCGCTGGCCACCATTTTTCCGACTCCGGCTGACGGGGCGCGCGTGCATGGGGCACTTTGAACGGCGCGCGCACGAGGCGTCGCTTCGACATCCTCAGGTTGCTGCAAAGTTTGTTACCAGAACTATAGAAACAGAAGCGTTTAGGTTCCTCAATCGACTGTCTGTGTTTGTATGAATACACAGCACATCAAAATGGATGTGTGTTTAATTAGTGTGAGCAATAACGAATCAGGGAGGACAGACACTTCCACCTTAAGAAGGGCGAAATGACTGAGCATGTACTTCCTCTTCTGACATTTCATATTAGACCACAATATTACATAACTCAGTCTCATTGACTCAATGAATACTAATCATTAGAATCTTAATTACTTTTCCCCCCCTATCTTTTTTAACCCTTATGTTGTGTTCCGGTCAAATCTGTCCGATTTAAAAGTTTTATCTCTGAAAAATGTACCTAATTTGATCAGACTGACCTAAGAGTCCATGACTTTGTCCACAAAGAGGATTTCAACACACAAAATAAATAGTATTTATTTGCATACCATTTTGTGTATTTTATTCAACTTTTGTACACTCTTGGTGTTCCCGGTCAAAAATGACCAGTCATTAGAAATGAATGGGGGAGACTACAATTAGTGTAAAAAACTGATCTCAGGTACATCCTCATTTGTCATATGGACACACACACACATGCACACACACACCTTGGTTCCCAGGCAACCACCACAGGAACCTTAGCCCAGTAGAGTCTCTCTCCCGCGGGAACAACACCTGTTCTCAGAAAGTTGTTGGAACATTGTTTCAATAATATTGAACTTTTCTTGCAGCTTTGGTAGCCTATAAAAATGCTTTTTTGAGACCTTGCTCACAGTTCATTGTGTGGCAGCACCATGGCACGTCGATATACCATAAGTGAGGCTATTGATTATATATGTGATCACCACACTGGTGAGGAGGAGAGAGGCCAGGAAACTGACAGTGAGGATGGATTAGAGGAGGAAGTGTCAGAAGATGAAGACGACACAGAATATAATCCAGACCAAGAATTAACTGATGGGGAGGAATCCAGTGATGAAGAGGATGGCCATGCTGAGGCTGCTGTCACATTCAGGTAGAAGAATGGGAACTTATCCTGGTCTTCATCCCCACCTGAGACCCACCTAACCCTTTGACCGGGAACACGACTAGTGTTACTTTATGTGACTGTATAAAAAAATTAAATGGTTTCAAAACAAATGTCCTTGGTAACTTTGACCCTAAGTAGTCTGTGATAAACAATATACTATGTTTCATCTGATTATTTTTTATAGTCAAAATAATCCAGAAATGATGCTTTTTAGAACTCAAATTCAAGATGTAAATGCTCAGATCAGTGAGGTATACAGGTCATAAATAACAAATAGAAGTTCAAAACTTGTAATGTTCACATGAACTGAAGTTGATAAAAAGATCTAACACAACAAGTAGTGATAATATATGTATTACACAGTTTTTATGATGCGTTTAAATGGAACAGTCATTTTTGACCGGGAACACAAAATTGTTTAACCTGAAACGAACACAACACGAGGGTTAAACTGTCCTTACCCGTAAAGGAAGGCAACACCAGTGACAATATTCATGAAAAATGCATTTTTACTAAACGGCTGTCACAGGGCATCAACGCACATGTTGTCGATCATGTAACCTAAAACTCACTAAATCATGTAACTCAATCCATTCTACTTTTTTACAATTCCCCGCTAATTAAGTAAAGGTTAGACCGGTCACGTCTGGTAAAGGCTTCACATGAAATGTTGACATCAATGTGAAGATTTCTTACAACTGTAGAGAGACAGTGGATTAAACATTCCTTTATTCACAATTAATCAGGAAATCGGTCTAAGCAAGTAAAGTGATGTCAGCAGAGTGAGTTTTATTTCAAAATGATTAACTTTTCTCAGATGTAGCACCAGTGATGTGACTCAAGGAGATGATTACTTTCATAGTATGTTTCATAATAATTATTTGGAATTGTATTTCTTTATGTAATCTCTATCATATATGTATTAGTTATGTATACATTGAAAAACATGATATTGATCTCAAAATACAGCACTTTCCTCCTTTACATGTCTTTACATGTCTTTCTGTGGTGCTTGAAATGTTAAATAATTGATGGAAAAGCAAATACCGCCAAATCGATGGCCAAACAGGCAGTAATTGTTCAAATAACCTATGTTACAGAGTTATTGACTCTTTAATTAGCCATTCCTGAAATACCTGAAACAGGTATTCAAGGACTATATAGTAGATAATGATGAGTAGGAGAACAGACATAGAGATAATACAGTGATGAGCCGTTAGGCAATGATTAGTTCATGAATGTCCCTGAATGCACATACTGACCACTCTCTTCATGAGTTGTTCTTGACTGACTTTCAACCAGCTATTGCGTGGCATAGACGAGCGATTCATTAATCTATCATTAGTACCTCTTTTTGTGTACCTTCAAGTAAAGCGAAATATACAGAGTATAACAAGCTGTCCCTCGTAACTTCATGATTATGACAATTAGCATTCTTTTCCTGGGAGTTCACAGTTATTTTTTAATTACACTCAGTGCCTGGTTCATAGTTAATCAGAAACTGCTTGTTGTCAGTATGTTGATTCACAGATATTCATAAACTAATCATTACCTGATTATTCAGAAATGTGTCGTCTCCAAATCTGTTCTCTAGTAATTCATCATTATCTACTGTGATCCTATAATCACAGTAATTCAGGGAATACTCATAAACAGTTCATTTATTATCACATCAGTCTTGATTTAGTCCTCCCCTTAAAGTGTTACCTTATCTTTTTTGATATTTGTTTAAATAAACTGTAAATTATTTTTAAATACACAGTGGGCCTATATCTATATTTCTTTACCGTGTATTTTGTACATAGTAAACCATTTGTGTTGCTCCTTTGTTATCCAGTGTAAAGATTAAAATATTTCAAAAAGATATAACTTTATTTATCGCAAAGGAAGCAGTTGTACAGCACTTGCAGTACAAATATTTAAGTGTGAATGCAAATACATAATTGTTGGCTGATATGGTGCAAAGCACAGATTGAAATTAAGAATATTACTATTGATCACAGCCTCATTAATTATCCAACAAGTTTAGATCAAGGTATTATCCTTCTCTGGTTCTACAAACACAAGCATCACACAGACAGACAACCCTTAACCCGTTTGTCCCAGGTTTTTTTTCAGAGTTGTAAGGCATATCATTTTATCAGTTGAGTCCCTCTGAATCATGTTATGTATTTATTTTTTCCATTTTGTACTTTGTTTTGAAGAAAATAGCATTTTGTGTGACCACTGGTGTCACACAGCTTGTCACTAGGTCAAATGTCACCTAATAATAACATAGAAATAATAATAATATTATAGTAATAACAAAATAATAATATAGTCATAATACATAACAACAAAAAGATGGAGGGGGGGTGTAAAACCAAAAAAAAATGTAAAACTGTACATGATACCAATGGATGTTATCATCCCAGGAAGGTAGCTAATAATCATGGTTCAAACCTTGGTTCCCCCTGTATAAAATTCAAAACAACAAACAATTTGAACTGGTTTCTTTATTCATAAAAAATCTTTGTATCAGATATACATCTCAGCAGTGGCATACACTGACTTTTTGAAGGGCAGGGTCCGAAAATACAGCGTGCTCTCGCCACTGAAGAGGGCACTTTAGCGTGCATTTTGGCTCCCTAGAGGACACTTTAGCGTGCATTTTGGCTCCCTAGAGGGCACTTTAGCGCACATTTTTGCCACCCAAGAGGGCCGTTTATCATGTTTTAACCAGCCAAGGGGGCAGTTTAGTGTGTTTTGCCAAGCAAGAGGGAACTTTAGCACACGTTTTGGCTCTCAAGAGGTCACTTTAGTGCTCGTTTTGGCTCCCAAGAGGGCACTTTAGCACGTGTTTTGGCTCCCAAAAGGGCACTTTAGCATGCGTTATTCAACAATTGGACCACGAGGGGGTGGCGACCGCCTAAAAATCCTATAGACACAGGCCTTGAATACCTGTGAATTTATTTAGCTAGGAAGAGTATTCTAAGAGGACTAAAATGAGCCGTTGTACATCATTCTACAATTTGAAATAAGTTAATTATGAGCAATCCTGCAGACAGTGTTTTCATTTAGTTAGCGACAAGCTATGTGCCCATTGGCAACTTTTGTTGCCACTCACAGAAATAAGCCCCAAAAAATATTCATCCCAGGTACAATTTTTTGGGGGAGGGTTACTCTAGAGACTTGAATGATTAAATAATCATAATATGTTTGGGGGGAAAATCATAAGAAATGTATGAAAATTGCTTCTTTCCAGGAGGATTTGCATCAACCATGTCTTCAGCCAGAAGTAGCAGGAAGCAGATGATGTCATGTGATAGGAAGCACTTGGAAACTATTTTTTATAAATCAAAACTTTTGTCTAAGTTGTCTACTAGCATATAAGTGGAAAAAGTTGCATAAGTACCTTTGAGATTTTTTATTGTGAGTAGCAAATGACAGTGATACAATTCAGCAACAATTGTTGCCAGTGTGGCAAAACATACAGCATGTCACTACAAATGCTAAACGTAAACACCTGTAGCTAAACATAAAACTAAATTTCAACCCTTTTCTTCTCTTTTTAAAAGAAACATTAACATGTAAAAGCCACATTATGTAGAAATGTTGGCATTTTCTGCAATTTGACTCCACCTACAGTTTCTGAGTGCAACAGTGCTGGCGTAAATACGAATTCACGGTTTGTAACAATTTGCAAGATGTAATGTAAGGGATGACTACAAACAAAATTAATTATGTTCTATCAACGTTATGTGTTCAAAGGTTTTATCCTGATGTAGACATATAAATAACGCTGTGATCCCACCCTCTCACTGAAGTTGCATGGAGAAACAAGTGATGAGGTGTGGAGTGGCTGAGACAGAGACATCATTCACCCTGTTACAACACATTGTACCGTCAATCATTTTGAAGCTGATTTTTTAAAAACAGTGACATAATGTTGCTTTAATCTGTTATATATCAGATGTAGCATGTGTTATGGATTCACAAATAGATGATGCAAATGAAAAAAAAAAAACTTGTTCTAAGGCCTACATGTAAATTGAACACTTGAATTATCTGAAGAAGATAAATGAGCACTTAATGTTTCTTTATTCACATCCTGAGAGTGTGAGTGCAAATATGAAATGCATTGTACCCCTATGTTTGAAAATAACATTGCATAAGTGCCTCTCGGATGCCTGTAAAGTCGATAAAATATGATAAAGTGCCCTATATGATGGCTCAATGTGCAACAAAATATGATAAAGAGCCCTCGGGGGGCGTCCCTCTGGTGGAGAAATCATGATGGAGTACCATCTAAGCATACGTGCTAGAAAATTAGTCGGCCTCTGTGTGCCTCTGATTGGTTAAATTCTTAATAGTTTTCAGTGTGGTTTTATTGCAGAGGTGTGGTGGTTATGTTTTAAATCCAAGCCACACAATAAAACAATTCTAAGCAGAGTTTGGAACTGTCATAAATGCATCACAAGTTTTTGCATACTTGTTAATATAACCACCATCATGTTCCATTGTGTCAGAGAGTTATAATGATCGTAACACAAGTACAGACAGTTCCCCAGAGAGAAAAGAGAGAGATTAAATAAAAGAGCCGGACTGCAGAGTCCGGAAGTCAGGACCCTGGAAGAGATCAACTGATACTTTGTTATACGAATTCATACGTATTTATATGAATTTGCTTTTTTCTTGTGGAAAAAACTGGATGCTTTCACCTCTACAGGCCTCAAAAACGACTTTCAGTGAATCAATTTGCAGGGTTCCACACTAAAGCCTCACATGATTCTAAGCAGTCACAATCAAATCTGCTGATTTAGCCAGTCCTAAAAGAAAATACAGGTAAATAACAGTATTAATCAACAATTGACATTGTTTCCTTCCAAACATCACACATAAAGACTCCCTCCAGACTCACTCTGTAGGCGTCAGGCCGCTTATCATGGTGTCTGATTTTATATATCTACACTCTGTATTACATTATTGTTCATAAAGTGAACTGAGCTGTAATTAAAACTATGTTTCATCATACACATAATGCAGCCAAATGTAATCCTGCTAACCTAGTTTTCATCATTTTGAGACCATGGAGACTGACTTTAATGTTTCCTTTTAGATTTAGATATAGATTTCGTAGATTCATAAATAAATCATGTTGATGATAGACATTTTTTTGAAGTTGTTTTTACATATATATCAAACTAGCTCTGATGTAATGTCCCCTAACTAATTCATTCATCGATGAGAACCAAATTAATTTAGCCCATATATTTGATGCAGCAGGACTTTTCTTACAGTTTTATCATAACAGGAGTCCCCTACATTTACTCTGGCAGACAGTTTCACTGTCAGTCTTGCCAAAAATCATCTGCATTCTTTATAACTGTGGGGTCCAAAAGTCCGATACAACATTTAAGTGTCTCGTAAACGTAGTTATAATCAGAAAACAATGTAGGTTTCTGAGGGTTAATGAACATGTAAGAAGTCAAATTCGAAGTAAAGAGGAACTCTCTAACCGAAGGCGTTATAAAGTGACAAATTTGAGCACTGGGACGTCACTAGAAAGCTTGAAGACACTTTCAAAGCATGGTGGGAGAACACTGTGTGATCAGGCATTACAAAAAACTTGTGGAGTCTGTGCCGGCTCAAGTGCACGCTGCCTTAAAGCAAAAGGGGGACATACCAAATACTGAGATATTCATGGATTCAAAGAATCGGGCAACATTTTAAGCTGATTTCTGCTGGAAATGAACTGAATCAGTTGGTAAAAAGAGACTTTGATTGTGTGGTCTCAGACTTTTGGACCCTAGTGTGTCTATTTCATGATCGAGGACTGTAAGGCCTCTTCCTCATATGAATCTTCCAGGTTCTCTACTAACTCCTCAATAGTTGATACAAGTTTAGCAGCGCTATGTGGAAGATCAAGGTCATGTCCACCACTGATCCAACTGAAACAAAACAAAACAGAGAAATTTCTCATTCTACAGCTTGTCCTGTAATTCTAGGACAGATGTCCAAATGATTAAGATTTTAAAAAATGCCAAAAATGCTGTGATTTAAAGGCATCTTCCGCTGAATAAGAATGCAAATGTTCTATAGTTCCCATCCATGAATACTAATGCTTCATTTAGGCTCTTTGCATTGAAATCATCTGTGGACGGGACCCCCGCGGTCTCCAGGGTAACGGGAGTCCCTCTCAGGCATCCAGTGTGTTTAACTAGTCTGGCTGGATTAATTATAGCCGGCGGAGGAGGAGGAAGCAGCAGTTAGGAGATCTACTTTATGATCGGCGTGTGATCTCAGTGTCATAAGGAGCGAGCCTGTGTGGTATATGTTGAAATCTGTTTGAAAATGTTATTTTGGAAGCTTTTTTCGTTTTCTTTTTAACAAGTCAGAAGAAACATTTTCCTGACATTCAAATTCTTTTTATTTATTTATTTAAATCCACGTCAATTAGCCTGAGTAATACGTTCCTTGGATTCGGTTGCTTCCTAACAGTGTGCCAGCCCATAAACCCCCCAAAACCCTGCGGGAGCCGGAGCGACGTCACGCGGAAGGAGCGCAGGGGGCGTCAGTCCGCGAGCTTCACCAGCTCCTCATCGTCACGCGCACACGCACACACACATACACACACACTGAGGGTTTTCTGTTTACTGAGAGCAGGAGCAGAGTTTGGTCCGACTCACGGAGCGCGTATCTACATGTGGACTGTCGCCCTGCCCGGGAGCCAGAGGAGAGGATGAGGAGGGAGGAGGGCAACAGAGCCGCTTTTCTTTCCCTGTGAGATATAAGATGATGAGTTCAGGAGCGTTTCTGAGGGCAACGTTAACGGTTCACACGGGAGAAATGTCCACAGCTGCAAGTCCGACCATCCCCTCCTCGCTGCTGACATCGGACCAACTCACAGTGCTCGCTGCGTCCTGTAAGTAAACACCCTGCAACTACAGAAAAAGAAGCTTTTTCCCAGGCATCCTTTAAAATTTGAAGTGATTTGAATCATATGTGTCCAACAGATGTTTACTTGTCTGCATGCTGAGAAGGATTTTGCACTTAGAGGGGCACGATGTAGTTTTAGAGAGGAAATTCAAATTATATATATATTTAAAATATGAATGAGTATTATTACAAACTCATACACGTTTTTCCTATAACCGAATAAACAAGCTGTTCTGTTCACATAGAAACAAAGTAAAAAAAACAGTGTTGTCCTTCATCATCATTCGCCTGATTAAAAATGCCCTCCCCAAAACTACACACTGCTCCTTTAATCCAGCCACATTGCAGCATTTTCTGTGTTTTTTCCCCCCTCACGATCCACATGTGGTGAATGTAGGCAGCAGCTAATTTGATTGTCACGAGCTCCAATCAGAGTGATGACAGAAGAAGTCTATCAGGTCTATTATTTTCAGGCTGTCATTGTTTCTGATAGACAGGCGAGGTGAAAGAGAGAGATTACACCTTCAAAGTTGAGCAGACAGGCTGTCAATCAAGAGTCCTCAAAGTGAATCCGCTCGACTAAACTTTAAGAATCCAGTGATTCAGAGCGGTTAAAAGTGCTCTGAGATGCCGTGCTTTCACAAGCGGACCGAGATGGTTTTTTTTACGTGATTGTGACTCAGCGTCTGTTTGGCTGTGATTAACAAACAGTTCCTCCTTCTTCTTCCCCTCTCCTGCAGTTTCTTCCCTGGTGTTCTTCGGGGTTATCCTGGTGCTGCTGTCCATTATTTACCGCAAGGATCCTCAGTGTTGCAAACCGCGCTCCTATCAGGGGCCACATGCAGATATGGTAAGCCCGTAGAGAGAGAGAGAGAGAGAAAGAAAACAAAAGGGAGAAAGTGGCTTTTGTGCTGAGTTTTCCTTTTTTAAAAGTGACCTGTGTGTTAACTTGTTGAGATCACGCTAAGACGGAGAGAAGTGTCGGATTCAATTTGCATGGCTGTGGGAAAAGAACTAGAATAAACTTGATATGATCATTGTCGGGGGAATGGATTTGCCTCAGTTAAATTAGCTGCCCTCCGGAGATAGTGCCACAGCCCCTCTAATGGAAATGGACAAAATTAGCACTCAACATGATGCTGGTTCAGCAACCAGTGTAACGAAATCATTACAAATCAGATCCTGTTTCTAACGACAACAGCTTAATCTTTTGACATTTTATATCATTACGCGTATCTCCCCATCTACCAAAGATAACTGCGCTGCAGGATGAGGGGAAAAAAGGAAATGTAAACATGCCGCTGCTGTGGCGACTGGTCGCTGCTCGCCCCTTCTCCCTCTGCTTCCTCTTCCTGACTTGTTTCTCACCTCCGTGAGTCCCCGGGGTGAAGTTTGAGTGTTATCTTCGGATTGCAGAGGCACAACTCATACCGACCCCCCGCCTCAACAGACAGGAAGTTCTGTTTAGCTGTGGTTTTAATGGAGAAGCTCTGCGCTGTCCCATTTAAGGAACTAACAGAGCGTTTCACTGGTACAAGCTGGTGCAAGCCGACCTTGAGTTACAGCTGTGTCCGTACACGGTGTGACGGATAAGATAACGGCTGTGAGTGGTGAGAACGCAAGAGTCTTCACAAATATAATACCGTTTTCAGATGTTCAAATACAACATGATTAAAAGAAAAAGGCTTTTTATTATAAGGGGACAGAAAGTGAAGTCATTCAACACAGACACTCTCTCATTGTGCTCCTGTGGAACATTTCATGTCTTCAACTTCATAGTCGCATACCTTTCCCTGCTTCAGTTTGCACCATGAATAGTGGGCCGACCCCACTGTGGGTGTTGGGGACACAAGGGGGACAATGGATCTCCTTTAGGTTTGCTGTGGTGAAAAAGGCACGCTGCCGCCGGGGTCCTCCCCCGACTTCAACACTGATTTTACACGGTTGTGCTTTTTCACACTGGCTGAATCAATGGCAGGAGACAAAAGGACAAGTCTCCTTTTTTTCCTCTCTTCTTAAGGAGTTTTTTTTTTGGGGGGGACTCTTAAAAGTACAAACCAGCGAGGGAAAGTGACCTTTGACATCACCTTTTTGGACTCGTCTCTCTCTCTCCCTGAAATGATGTGAGGGTTATGGCAAAGGTCGCCAGAGTGCGTCACTCTCAGTGTAAGTGATGTCATTGTTTAACCGGCCTGGGAAAATGATAAATCTGATATTTCAATACGTCTCAGTGTGAGCTCTGACTTTTGTCGCCTTTTAGTCTGAGGAGACCTCCTCAGTAAATGTGGTCCGGAGATCTTTTATCCTCCTGCCGGATTTAAATCTCAGTCAGGCAACAAATTGACTTTGTCGTAATACCTTCCCGGATGACATACGAGGCCTTAATGTGTATTGGAGTGTGCTCGTTAAGAGGTACCTGCTGCACTTACAAGGGGGATAGAGAGACGCTGAAAAGGCCACACGGTGTGGTTGTTGCCTAGGGACCCTGATGACACAGTAGGACATCACATTGTTCTCCACACAAAGGAGACTCATTTGGACCCGAGGCAATTACCTAGCTTTCCTGGCGACCCTTTTTTTCCAGGATTCCTGAACCTCATACAGTGAGAGTCTGACAGGTCTTGTTTTACAGGGGGTGGGACAGGGAGGAGGCACGGAAATCAGAGGGTGTTCGTCTTATTGATTGGATAATTTATGGTATTGCTAAACCACCCAGTGTCTACAGCGATTAAACAAGGCATGAAAATTGGTCAATTGGGCTGAAACAAGTGGATTTCTGACTAATTGCTGTATTAGACGGAGCGACAAGGAGCCACCATGTAGAACATGTAATTAAAACATAAACGGACGAGTACAAACAGTTTAATTAAAGATTAAACACACTGAAGGGCGCCAAACTCAACTGATGTCCTCAACAAAACGACAAGAAGCACCAACAACAGGCAGCATGGATAAACATAGCATACATCATACCCTTAGTCTACCTTAAAGAAAGTGTGCAATTTTAAGCGTTGTAGCGTGAGGACAAATGTAGCAAACTTTGTAAAACCGCTGCAGCAAATTCTTAAGCGTTCGTGCCCTCTTGTAAATTCTGTATTAGATGCAACACATTGAGTCATTTTTTCCGTGTAAAAAGAGTCCGTTTGTTGCAGCATCGCTGTACTGGCATTTAGCAACTGTTTTAATACTGTTTCTTCTGATTTCGCCATTTCAACTGAACATGTCAAACTTTGCAAATTCAGTGAAAGGTAACCAGTGTGTCCCTGGACTCCCTTGAAAAATTGCACAACTGTAGGAGGTGCTGAGTGAGAAAAAACTTTCAAACTTTGTCTATGACAAATTCTTAAAGTATTTGAGACTCCTTGATTCTTTGAAATTTTGCAAATGTACTACATGAGGTTATTTCTGTCTTTGTGTAGAAAACATTATGTTAGTGTACCCAGAGATGTTCGTGCAAACAGGGTCTGAGACACACTTTGTAACAGGCGTTACTGTTTGTTTCACAGGATGCTCCTCCTCAGTACTACAGCAGCAGGCAGACCCTGGTGGGGTCTTCGAGTCTCGAGCAGACTCAGATCCTGGATGACAACAACAGTCAGGTAAGAGAGCCCATCGGTGCGCCGGCACCATCAAACATCGCTGAAAGACACTCTCAGTCCCCTCTTGCAACACAACCTAACATCACACACATCAGTGGGTAGATCTGGCTCTCTCAGGGTTCAAAGCGGGTCTCAGTGACATGGTATATTTGGACCATTATCCATGAATTGTTAGCACATAAAAGCTTCTGTTTCCTGTCCCTCATGACTGTCACTCTGTGTTCGGTCCTCAGCAGGCGGGTCAGCTGTTCTACATCGGCCTGCCCTCCAGCTACAGCCTGCCCACACTGGAGGCCCCCCTGCCAAGGCTCCCCTCCTACGAGAGCGTCCGAAAGAAGGACCGCCAGAGGCAGATCCACATGATGATCGCAGACCGCTTCGGTCTCAATGGACCCATTGTGGCTGAGGTAGGTTAATATAGGGATTAGGACTGTGATACAGTCGCAAATGCTCTCACAATGAAGTGTTTCAGGTGCTGTGGTAAAGCCTGGCAATAGTGAAGATATTTCACTCCTGTTTTCAAAGGATGCTCTGTTGTTTCACAATGAAAAGAGAGGATAACAAGTATTATGACCGAGCTGTCACGCAATATTGTAACAAGAGCTCGCTCACCGATTAGACTGAAGTAAACAGGATGCACTATCGGCTCATCTGGCGCTCACAGCTGATTTGTGCTGGCAGTCGCGTTTCAAGGTTTCACCGTGTTGATCTTTTGCTGAGCTTTTGACTCCCACAACGCTTGAGCAAACAAGGTAATGAGAAAAAGGCACATCAAACATAATTAAAGCCTGCATCCTGAGTGCAAACAGTGCGCGGGAATGCAGCTTTGTGCTCCTGTCCTCTACTGTTTTTTTCTCTTCTCTGACCTCCCATTTTTTACCCTAATTAAACAGTCGCTAGCATGACTGCCCATCTCTTACACACACACACACACACACACACACACACACAAAGAGAGCACATTCACACACGTTACTCTCCAGACAACCCATCACTAGTCACTGAGAAGTCGCCCTCCCCCCTCTTTTAGACATGCCAGAGTTCAAATGATGGCCCTTTAATTTACCCCTGTCTGTCCCGTGTCCAGAGGCAGGATGGTAGTAAAACTTTGCGGCCTGGTGTGAGCGTGTGTGTGGATCAGACAGAGGGCAGAGTTCTAGGGTGGCTCTTGTCGCCTGAGGGTCCCCAAGCAATTAAAAGATAAGAAGACTCAGTCAGGCACTGTGAATCTGCCCAATGCGATCAGAGAGATAATGCATTGGGAAAAATATGTTCCGGGGCATCTGCCGTGGAGACAAATTCATTGTTCATGTCAATACAAACATATTCCGCTTATTTTCAGGGAGAGATATCAGACCGCAGGACGCTTCTCAAACAACACTCATCCTACCAGATTAACTTTCTGCCGTCTGTTCTGATGCTTTTCATTTTCCTTAAAAGAAAAAAGAAAATTCCTCTCGATTAATTATGAAACAGTCTCAGTGTAATACTGCTGCCTCAGTATGACATATTAAA
The DNA here is from genome assembly GCF_900880675.1 of Sparus aurata. NCBI lineage: Eukaryota > Metazoa > Chordata > Actinopteri > Spariformes > Sparidae > Sparus > Sparus aurata. Next base: position 11,820,361 of record NC_044209.1, on the reverse strand, counting down.
ATGAGACCAGTCGTTACAGTTATTCTTAATGCCTGTCACCGCGTGCAGATTCTTACTTTGATATATTTTTTTCTGGAGTGCTGAGGAACAATTGAGGAGTCTCACAGCCTGAAGAGAGAAGCTGCTCTGTAGTCCGGTGGGATGGGACTAGAGCAAGGTTTACTCTGTTTCACCCTTATCATATAACAGCCACTACTGGATACATTTAACCTCATTGCTATGCATCCTGTATAGTAATAAAATGTGTTGTAAGTCAAACATTCACTCTTTTTTAGAGTTTTTGGTCTCCTCCACCTCTTGAGGAAACTTGAATGGCACCCAGTAGAGCTCATGCCTCCACAAAGGCTCAACAGTCTCCTTTAATCCAATCAAATCAATCAATATCAAACTCAATAGCCCTGTATCACCCGTACCTGCTGAATGCTATGGCTGTAGCTACCATTGAGGACACTGAGGTCATGTCCTCTGTGATTCTTTCTGGGAATTTAGGTGTTTTTAGGGACCAGGTGTGAGTTTTCTTTCTGCATTAATAAGTATATTTCACAGGCTGTTTCCAGTATGTGTATACATTAGACTGGATTATTTTTAGCCAAGTAAAAATTGGTTGTATTCATGTGTTGAGAAAATGTTCCTTCTGTCTTTGTCTGAGTAATCTAAGTGGCCACGGGGTTGTGTTTTTCAACTTGTTCTAAACATCTGTCTCGTTCAGCCTCCCCCAACGTATGAAGAGAGTATCCGCCAGTCTGTGGAGCTGCCCTACACCATCCTCTCATCCAGTCTGGACTTCTCCCCTCCTCCTCAGAGCGTCTACACGAACACAGCAGTGGCCAACACACCTCATCCCGCCAGCTCTGATACCAACAGCGCCGCTCTTCCTGTGTGACTCTGATCAAGTGATCCAGCTGCCAGATGAGAGGGAACATTTGATAGCCTCATACGGATGGGGGGAGTATGAACGTCGAAGACTGGATCCTTCATACTTCACACGAGCTGATTCAAATACCTCAAGACTGAGTTTACGCTGAGAGACGCCTGATAATGGAGCAAACCAAAGACAACCTTTGGCTTTGCAGATGTGAATGTTATAAAAACACTGACTGTGCTGATGAATTTCAGAAGAAATTAACTGGATATAAACATTCTCTGAGGTGGCTGGTACATCTTCAAGACTACAGGACTAAATCATGCCAAGAAGAGATCCATTATTTACTTTGGTGATTATATTATATGTCAACACTTGTCTCCGCTGTGTTTATCAAGCTGCTCCTGAGCCGGAGGCCTCACTGTTTGCTTAGGAAGGTTATCATAGACAGGTTTGATGTTGTCAAGGATGTTCCTGTAGACTGCTAAATCTGTGCCATACTGCTCCAGCATGTGGTTCAGCCTGCGAGAGGGAGAATTTATAAAGGTGCTAATGAGAGTGCCTTCCACAAAGTTATAATAAGAAAAGAATATCACAACTTTACTCTATGATTTCCCACGTTTGTATCTAACATTTGATCCTTTTCTACATGTGGTCTCTGTTGTTCTGTCCTCCACAAGGCTTCAGAGCGAAGCCGGGCGAATGTGAAATGAAAACAACAGAGTTTCTTGTCACGACCTGTTTTGTTTGTCCTCGTGCACACATGCCAAACGTTTGTCCTGCTCATAGTGATGTGTTTTATTTATTGAAGAACGATGAGTGACTCCTCATTATTTCTCATATGAAAGCAACTGTAATAAACATTTTATTGTTTTTGTTGATGGACTACTGTAATTATGTAACAGTGGCACATTGTGAATATTAACAAAAAAGGCATAAATATCAGTAGTTAGAAACAACTTCAGCATCACTTACAGTGAGCTCGACCGTGTCTGACTGTGGTATTTGTCATATTCCCTCGGCTATACAGCACATCCGGCATGCGTGGGTGTGTGAAAAATTCTTGGAAAATTCCAAAGAATTCTTCCTCTGTTCCAAATTAAATCTGCTGAGAAATACCTGGAGTGTACACCCACATCCAGGCCAAGAGAGGAGCAGGTGCGGAGTCGAAAATTAGCAAAACATGACACAAAAAGACAGCTCGCACACTGCAGGGCTCCAACAGGCAAATTATTTAATGCACCAAGAGAAAAACATCATTCAACATCCTTGAATTTTGAACTAGAAACAGTAAAAGGAAATGAGAGCAAGTAATACTATATAAATATAATGTGTATCAGATTTCAGAAGGTAAAGAAAAGCCTGTTGTTGGCAGCAGGTATTTCATGATGGATCATATGACCGTGTTTACTGTTGAGCGTGAAAGACGAGATCCGCAGACCTCAGCCGTCCCGTCTGACTGAAGGAGACAGAGATATCACTGTTTGTGAATAAAACACGAGTCTCGTATTAGCTCACAAGCTGCCTTGACCTTTTCCTCCCTGACATCATTATCTAAAAAAAGAAATAACCTTTGCACTTTTGGAAGAGTTCAAAGGTTATCTTGTCTTACGTCAGAATCCTAATACATTTGTAGTTTTATGTGTTTGACTTGATGATCTGAGATACGGAACTATTTCAATTACAAAAACAGTGTTTGTGAGCATGACCTTTAACAAGAAATAAGCAGCAAACTTTAAGAAACGTTTCACTGATGTTTCTCATATGACGTGAATGATCCAGAAGGGGGCAGCAACTCCAGCCTACTGTGAATGTGACTCAGGTTTAAATTCAAAACGCCGTAATCAGTTCACGTCTCGCTCAAGTCCTGCATTGAAAACATTACTTACCATTACACCTTAAGAGCACAAGAAGCTTCCTTTTTGTAGGGACCAGCTGCTGGAGAGGATGTGGGGAACAAGGAGCGAACCACACACACATGCATTGTGTAGGTGTCTGCAGCCTTTAGACATGTACACAGATATTTCTTAAAACAAAGCTTTTTCTATGGCCCTTCCGTATGTAAATTACATTTCAGTGAAAACTGAGCCTTAGAATAACTCCTGCCAGGGTGAAGTTATTGAGAAATTTCATTTTCAGTGTAGAGCATAGACAGTAAAAACCAAAGTGTTTTGGCTTGTCTCCTTTGTTTGGCAGGCTTCTGATTGGCCAACGTGGCCTTACGGTAGAGGTTATATTGCAACCTGTTGACAGCTTACGTTTTTAAAAATGCCTGCGTGGACCAGGCCTAATACTGAAACCATTTTGGGAGGTTGAGAAAGTCTAAAATATATTCTTGACTAATGAGAGCCTCTAAAACAAGAAAATGTATTAGAATTTGCTAGGAAGGATACAATTGTCTGATAAACATCTCTGTAATATACAGTATGTGAGTGCGGTGAAGCAGGTACCCCGGCCCATCACTAAGCCCATCATTTTTTGTCAATTATTAATTTAATTGTGTCAAAAGAATTAAAAACATGCAATGGACGATTGGAGGAAGAAAACATAGTAATACATTATTTAAAAACATTACTTAGATGGGACTGCAGAAGTATTAACATAATGTACTAAAGGTGTCAGGAGCAGCAGACTGTCCTTTTAGTAATATTTTTTATTTTTATGATGTTATAGGATTATTATTATGGATCTGCATTTAATGAACATGACCTGCATTTAAGTTATATCTAGTTGAAGTGGAGCTCATTTTACCTTTGTATGCTTTCAGGCAGGTCGCAGTGCATTACATTTATTGCGTAAATTATGTGCAGTAATATGTAATAATATATACTATACGGAAAAGAGGCATAAAATACCAGAAAATATATATAAAAAGTAATAAAAGTACCTTAAAATTGTATCAACGGCTAAGTTATAAGTTACTTTCCAGTCGGACCCTTCTGTGGATGAGGTTTTCCCTTTAAAGGAGTATTATGTTGTTTTGCAGAGGAGAGGTCTTTGGAAATGTTTTATATTTACAATAATAATGAGGTTATAATACAAACTTTAAAATATAAATATTTTCAGTAAGTGAATAAACAAGCTTTTATCAGAGGAAAATAAGGTCCCCAGAACACTGTTTGGAGTTAGAGAGGTGGCAGGGTCCGCCACCAATAAACAAAGTAAAGCAGCGTGAAACAGTGTTGTCCTTTAAAGTCAGTCAAAAACTTAAGTCAATGAAAATGTTTATCTTCTGATTAAAATTTCTTCCCCAAAAAACGACATAGTGCACATTTAAACCTGTCAGCATCGTCAGCTGCTGGCGTCACACCGACCTTACAAACATGGCGGCGCGCTCCGACCGCCGACGAATCTCTTTCGTCACCGACGAAGAAAACCGAAGGTGCCCGAGCTGCCGAGCGTCAGTCTGGTATGTAAACAAGGTCAGACACTGCAGCACACAGACTGAAGACTTTCTGCACCGGGCGGCCGCTCGCTTCAAGCGCAAGAGGAGCAGAAAAACGTGTGACCCAGACGTCTGAGGAGAGAGGTAAGCTGTGCGTCGCGAGCAGGCGCCGCTCGTGATGTTTGTGTTGTCGGGCAGGACGCACTGCGGGGGGACGACTGACATGACATGACCAACACGAACCTGTCAAAAATGTCATTCTGTTACATGCACATATATCAGCTCGCAGCGTCTGGAAGGAGTCGCCCTGCATCTTTAATCCAGGTTTTGCCGCAAAGTCACACGGGCAGGTGTGTGTTTACCTCCTGCGCAGTCATCAGCTGGCCTCTAACTGGGTCGCTCTCACGCTGCAGAAAAACTGCCTGGTCATGTTTTCCCACGACAATGTTGAACCTGTCTGAGCGAGCGTTTGATTTCTAAGATGCTTTCTAGCGTGTGTCCTGTCTTCGTGGCTCGATATCTTGACACTTAGATGCGATTTGATGTAATATGCTGGCCTTCAGTTTTTGTGAGGAGACTGAGGTCAGAATAAACCTGCCTGCTGCAGGTTGACTGAGCTGATTTGCGCCATTTTTGTATGCATTGTCCTGAATAACTTCGATCAAACCAGGACCAGGATTTTATATGTTATATATATTTTTTAAATAGTTTTGTATATTGAGGTGACAACTGACGTACGAGTGCGGATTCATTCGTCATCATCCTCATCAGTGGGTTGGCATGAAAACCTGCTGAGGCTTGTGGCCCCTAGGCGCCTCCGTGCCAACCATCTGCAGGCTGAGCTCCTGTATTTGTTCTGCAGAGGAGGATGGAGAGGAAGCGAGAGAGAGAGAGAGAGAGAGAGGGGGAAGGTTGTAAAAAAAAAAAAAAAAAGAGTAAATGAGCGAGTGAGCCAGAAAAAGAGAGAGCGAGAGAGTCAGACAGCAGCTGAGTAATTATCACTGTGGCCCTGGAAGTGTGCGGTGCCGGTCACGTTCCAGACTGCCTGCCTTCCACTGCTCCACTCTTCTCCGGCTAATGATCGTTTTCTGATGCGGCCTCCTGAATTAAAACCTCCACGTCTCACCAGGGGGACAGTTTAATCTCCGGTGGGACAGATATTAACAACACGCAGCCCGTGATAAGCTGTTGTGATCACGCTCCGGTGTTGTGTTTTTTTTCTGGAGGGCCGTGTGGACTTTCCATCGTGAGTTTAATGATTTACATGACACACTGGCGTTTTGGCAGTAAACATTAGAGGTGGCCCAGTTAACAGGATGACTGAAGGCCAGTAGGAAGACGAGACTGAAACCAAATATGCACCTGGAATAAGATTACCTTTGAATGCTTGGTGAGTTATTAAATAACAGTAGTAAAGTATGAATGGTCTTAAATATGTGTATATGACCTGTCACATCCTACAGAGCTGTTAAAGCTGCTAACAAGAACAAATAATGGAGATTTGGCAGGTGGATCGTCATGCAGTTTTTCTACACTAACACATATTTCTGTTATTCACTGCAGGACCCTGTTAAACACCAGCCAAGATGATGCAGTGTTTTCACTTCATGGTGGAGCCGGCCAAAACCTTAACGGCCAAGATAAAGGTATCATGTTTCCCTGCAGCATCACGTGTGTTTGATGTCCAAACCTGTTTTCTCTTTTTTCTTTTGGGTCATCTTCATACTCGAGAAGGCAGTTGACATGACAACATCTTTTAGTGTACCGTGTGACTGCACGCGTCCCTCCTCTCCTGGTTTAATGTAACAACAGAGGGCGGCTGTGTGCGGAGGGTTGTCGGGGAGATTAATCGAGGCGGGCTGGAGCAGTCTGGCAGGGAGGGGTGTCTTTCCTTTCTGCTGACAGGAACAGAGCCGCGGTGTGCATGTTGATCAGGCCCAGAGACCAACTCCTTTCTAGTCTGACCTTATCACTCTGTTGTAAGGCCGCATTAATGTCCTTCAAACGTCACTTTTTTATTAATGAGAACTCTTCTTTTTTTCCTATGAAAGCCCATTTCCACCAATGTGATCAAAAAGAAGTCCTGCAAGTCGTTATAATGAGAAACTTTCTTGAGATGTGACTCACTTGTCTCGTAATGATGAGTTAGTATCTCAGATAATTACACAGTGTCACAACATGAGTCAGTGTCTGAAATAATGGGCAACCAATGACATACTTATCTTGGAATAATAACTCAAATAAGACTTTCTCAAAGGAAAGTTTGGGGTTATTTTGAGGAGCTCAGTCAGCACTTTTGAGATTTTAGGTCAGTATTTCAACATAAGTAATTATTTTTACGACACTTTGCATTATTATGAGACACTCATTTGTTATTTTGAGATAATACGTTCTTTGTTTATAATACTAAGTCGTTATTCTGAGATATTAAGTCATTGTTTTGAGAAAGGAAGTCGGAATTTTGAGAAACTAAATCTTTTGTTTGAGATACTAACTCATTATTTTACAAATTCTGTGTCATTATCATGAAATACCAAGTCATTGGCAGCAGTGGGCTTCCATACATTCCTGAACAGTTTCCTCCGATCTTGAATTTCCTCACAGGAATCTCACAAGAGAGCGCAGAAGGAGAAGAGGGAGCCTCTGGATGAGGATCAGCTGTTTCTTATGGACCTGGCTCGAGATCTCAGCCGAGTGTGCCAGGTAACAACCCACTCGTCCAAACAGATGGTTTTGGCCATGGATGTTTCAAAACATCTCTTTTCTTTGTCCTTGTAACAAAGGAAGGGCCGGGAGACCACACTGGTTTGTCTCTGCCTCTATCACCAACCCCAGCTTTTTGTCTGCTTTGCCTCTGCAGAGGTCTACAGTCTTGGAGAACATCTGGAAGCTGGATGACACCTGGCCCACCTCTCTCTGCAGGGCCTTCATCCTACAGTGGGCCTCCATGTTGGAGAGCAAGGTGCTTATCTGAGAGTATCATCTGTTTCCAGAAGAGAGTATACAGACCGAATATGAGGATTCTTACGCAAGTTGTAGAGGTCTTGATCACTAACGGTGTGTGTGTTGCTGTGTGCAGAAGAGGCCCATGCAGACGGATGGCTGGCCCGAGATGGATGAGGTCAAACATCCTGATATGATCAACGAGCAGGACCTGCTGGAGGCCAAAGCTGTGATCCTCAACTGGATCAAGGACCTGAGAGCTCAGCCTGAGGTGGGAAATATTCGAATAACTCTTCCTGTTCAGCTGACTCCTTTAAACACACACAGATGTGCTCAATATACATGTTTTACTCACACTGATCATCCTGCAGCAAAGCGTGTGGCCTGGGGAGCCTGTGGCAAAGGTCCTGGACGACCTGCAGTCAGCCTGGCGCTGGGGCCGAGCACCCAATCTGCTGACAGCCATGGAGCTGGTTATGTGGACTTTGATAGTGCAGCGCCCAGACAAGGTAGGAGTCCATGAAATAGTTCACATAGCATTCTCACCTCCTGTGGTTCGTCTGTCTGTTGTGCAGGTGTAACACAAGTGTGTTTGGTGTGACCGTGCAGGACACCATACCGCAGCAGTGGCTCATGTGGAAGCAGAAGACTCAGAAGATCGGTTTGTAAATCAGTGCTGAATCCAGCTTTATTTTCTCACGAATCTGGAGACTTTTACCTCCTCATGACGCTGTAATTGTCTCCTTACAGGTGCCATATCCTACATTCCTCAACCAGGTGAGCAGTACATCAGCACCCACACTGACAAACCAGACAAGTCCCCCGCACACACACAACCAGCTTCCCTTGGTTTGAGTTACATTCTGACAGCTTTCCATAGTTATCAACATTAAGCTACTTTTGGTATAGACCATCATTCAATTGGTTATATATATTAATTTAATTGTAGTCAGGCATCAGGACAAGTTTTCAGACTCCCCAAATTTTTTACTGATGGAAGATTTTTGTCTGGCAAACATCCATACCAGATCAGAGATCACATGAATCTAAATAAATCCAATATCAACATGTGAACTTTGCACAGAAAAATCCCATAATGTCCTAAAGAAGTCACTGGGAGATTTAAAGATTATACATCACTACATGTTATATTTGGGCATATGTATCACACAAACAGTGCTTTCTTACGGACGTCATGTGTGTTTGTCTGTGTATGCAGTAGTTAATTGTCAGAGGTGTCAAAAGTATGCACATTCTTTACTCAAGTAAAGTCCAGACTCTGCTAATAGTACAAGTACTGATTCAGAACTTCTTTCTAAAGTAAAATCTCTGAAGGCTCTGAAATATATAAGTTTAAATCTCTGAGGAGATTTTTACCAGAGAACTCTGTGCAAAGCTAACTAAACCTCACATCATATTAAATTAATTCAAAGACTATTAAACTTAAAGATCGAATCAGTAGGATTCGATTCGAATCAGCAGCCCCAAACTGCTCCTAAAACACGGTTTGGTAAGGCATCACGAGCGCAGCAAAATAAGAAAATCCAGGCAGAGAGCTGCAGATATGACACGCTAACAGACTCTGTGTGATCATCGTATGTGTGTAGCTCTACAGTCGCCTTGTTGTTCACATCGATGTTTGCTGTCGAAGCACTGGCTAAAATTTTGGGAGCTTTCAGTGCAGAGAAAAACATTCTCATCATTACAGTGCCTTATGTAATGCCCTCTGAAAACTGGTGATACAGCGTAGATCTCCACACTGACTGCACAGCTCTCTGATTCTGTAACATCAGCTGTCTGTTCCTCCCTTTTTCTTGGCAGTGTGGGACTGGATCTCAGATGCTGCAGGTACAGCATTCTCTTAATTAAATTAATAGTCAGTATGATTTACTGACCCCGTGTGGTGATTTAAACCTCTCGACGTTTCCTTCTCTAGTGGAGGTGACTCTGGATCTGGACACAGCCAACCCCGACCTGCTCATCACTGAAGAGAAGAAGATGCGCTGTGGCTTTGAGAGGAAGGATGTTCCCAATTACCACCAACGCTTCGACGGCTGGTGGTGCGCCACCGCCGTGGAGGGCTTCAGCTCCGGTCGCCACTACTGGGAGGTGGAGGTGGGCGAGCGGGACTGGAGGCTGGGCGTGGCCAAAGAGGTGGCCCTGAGGAAAGGCTTCAAGTCCCTGAACACGAATACGGGTTACCTGACCCTGCGGCTGGAGAGGGGCACTGAGCTGAAGGCGCTGACAGTGCCCTTCACCGCCCTGCCGCCCGGCCTCATCCCCCGCAAGGTGGGCATCTACCTCGACTACGACCGTGGCCAGTTGTCCTTCTATGACGTGGACAAACACTGCCACATTTACACCTACAACGAGAGCTTTGACGAGAAGCTCTTCCCCTTGTTTGGCACCGTGGAGATCGTCAAGGATCTGGTGATCAAGTCTCCGGCGGCAAAGACCCAGTGTCTCTGCCCCTCACCCTGCTTCTGGGGTTGAGTCTCCCTCTGCCACCTCCTCCTTTACAATCCAGTAGATATCATGATAAAGTCTAACAATCAGGTTATATAATAATCACTGGGATGAATCAGAGATCCTGATCTCAAACACCATCATTGTGCTATTGAATAGCTCCACTAAGTGACCACGCTCTATGCTGCTGCTGCTTTACTGTGATCGTTGCATCCTCTCCCTCACTATAGAGCTTCCACGCTGCTGTTCGCTCACATTCATGATGTATTTTCATATATTTGAAAGGAACCCTGTAGTATTAATGTAATGTACCGTGCAATACTAACCCTGCATTAAGAATGCATTTCTGTGAATACTGAATAAACCAAATCCATGTCTTACCTTTTGGTCTGTTTATTAGTGCAACCACTCTGCAACATACTCAGAAGAGGAATTTGAAGAGGAGAGGTGAAGTGTGTGTGGTACACGGTTGATACACAGAGACAGCGTTTGTATAGCTGGATTAAGCAACCATCCAGGGGGCCTGAAAGCTCCAGTCTTACTGTGTTTATTAGTTTGTGTTGAATTAATTAAAAATAATTATGGTACACTAAAACAACATATATAGACATAATAAGGACATTAAGGTGAGCGCTACTATCTTGACACTTAGTTCAGTTACGTTCTTCTATGTTGCATATCTGAGTACATTTACGCAAGTATTGCATAGGTGTAAATTTGAAAATATAATCAATAAATGATGATGTCTTATTATAGGGTTGATAAAGATGACATAAAACAGCATTGATCCCTCGGGGGAATTCACAAACCATGCAGCAGAATATAATCAATCAGCCCCATTCTTCACAGCTGCAACTGTGAGGTGGTGTACACATGAATTAATTGATAATTATGCTAGAGTAATATAATATACATCAATCGGAAATGGGCTTTTTTGCAGAATGAATACTTCAATGTACTTAATATGTACCATACTGTGATGCTAATACTGTACTTGCATTTTTAATTAAAGTCCCATTTTGAGTGCAGGACGTTTGTTTACCTGTAACAGAGTAATTAAACACTTGTTATTACTATTTTTACTGAAGTACAAGATCTGAGAACACATGCACGCACACACACACACACGCATATATATATATATATATATATATATATATATATATATATATATATATATATATAGTATAAGCCATTTATAGTACAGAGTAGAGTCCTACAGAGAGGGTAGGACTCTAGTACAGAGCAGCTGAAAGGGATGTACCAGATGGACCAATCAGGGTTCTAACACAGTGTCACAAAATACACAATAAAAAGAAAATATGATAAAATGATGACAAAGAATAACAAAAACAAAAAAACTTAACTAAAAGACATGAATATCACATATTGTTAGTAAAAAAAAAAAAAATTAATGTTCAAATCTTTATTTTCAGTTTATCGCGACTCTAGTGACGTCATCGGCGTGCGACGACGCCAGAGAGATTTTTATGAGTTCCTTGCAGAGATTAAGAACATGACAACAACTTTAAAACAAGCTTTAAAAACCCACTTTGGCTTCGACGACTTTAGGTCCAAAAAACAGGAGGATGTCGTCAAAGCGGTCGTCAGACGTAAGTACACGAAAGTCAGTTTATCTGCGGGGTTAACGCGAGTTTATCTCTATGCTAACTAGCAGACGTTACCTGGCTCGTAGCAACAGGCAAACTTAACCGACAAATGTAAACATGGGGCTCATTTTGAATTATCCCTCCCTGGTAGTGTTGTCCGAGACAGAATAACGTGTGGCTCAGTGGTGACTGTTGTTGTCTTCCTGCAGGAGACAAGGATGTGTTTGTGTGCATGCCTACTGGAGCAGGAAAGTCCCTCTGCTACCAGCTGCCTGCACTGCTGGCTGAGGGGATCACTCTGGTTGTATCCCCTCTTATTGCTCTCATTCAGGTAAGTCCGTCTGATTTTTCTGCTCTAATGCAAACCCGTTAAATACAATGTAAATACAAGCCTCAGGCGTTGTGCTGATCTCTTCCTGTGTTTCTCCCCAGGACCAAGTGGACCGTCTGAAGAGTCTGAACATCCCCGCCTGCTCCATCAACTCCAAGCTCGCAGCGGGCGAGCGCCGTCTCATCCTGACCGACTTGGGGAGCAGCAGCCCCAAGCTGAAGCTGCTCTACATCACCCCAGAGATGGTGGCCTCTCCCTCGTTCCAGCCACACCTGACAGACCTGTGCTCCCGCGGCCTGCTGTCTTACCTGGCTGTGGACGAGGCTCACTGCGTCTCTCAGTGGGGCCACGATTTCAGGCCAGACTACCTCAAACTGGGCAGGCTGCGTGCTCTCACGCCAGGGGTGCCCTGTTTGGCCCTGACGGCGACGGCCCCCAAGAATGTACAAGACGACATTGTTCGAACCCTGGGGCTGAGCTCGCCGCTGTCTTTTGTCACACCTGTCTTCCGCAGTAACTTGCACTATGATGTGATCTTCAGGGAATTGCTGCCAAACCCCTACGCCCACCTTCACGACTTCATCAAGAAGGCGCTGGCACTAGACACTAGACAGGTTGGTAGACTTGACTCTGGGGGGGGATTGTGTGAGTGGAAGTGCTCTGTGTCTTTGAATGACTGGTCACCAGCTGCTAGGATTCAAAATCGAGTTGGAGCAGCAGAAACATGGAAAATTTTGATTGAATTTCCATCCAATTCAGCTCAGGATATACGGCCTATAACTGTAAATAAGATAGTATAAAGTTTAAGCCAACAAACTTACTGACGTGACACGGGTTTTTGTCCGAAATGAAACCTGACTGAAAATTTGCCTGAGCCAATAACTCGACCAATAATAACTTGTAACTAATATCGATGTATTGATATTGCTGCATACATGCCCGTTGATCCCAACAAGAAATTGCAGTATCCTAATGTCAAAAATGTATTTGAAAAAATGTCTTTAAATGATCCTTCATGAAGATACTTGTTTATGTTTTGCGTGCCTGTGAATCTGAATCTTCTAAACTCTCACATATCAATAATTGTATTGGCCTCATTTTTTAATGTAGCATGAAAACCATACTTTCATCCCACCAGTCGTGTAGGCAATACCCAATGAATATATGAGAACCCAGTTAGCTGATATGTTGCTGCGAACACGGGCACAACCTCCTGTTTGTGGTGTCTGTTGACAGGGCTGTGGGATTGTGTACTGTCGGACCAGAGAAGGCTGTGAAACTGTGGCATACCAGCTGACCAAGCTCGGAGTACTGGCCAAGGCTTATCATGCAGGTTAGCCCTTTTTTTTAACTCTTATGTAGGCTGTGGGATTAGACATCACAGAAAGATTTGAGCTCAGATTCTTGACCTCGCTGTTACACTGCAGGTCTGAAGGGAGGAGATCGCACGGAGGTCCAGAATGAGTGGATGCAGGGGAAGGTGCTGGTTATTGTGGCCACCATCAGCTTCGGTATGGGAGTGGACAAGGCCAACGTCAGGTGAGGCTCTGAGGTTTTATTATTTTGTACTGGCTACAGAGCTTGCACGTTCTAATGTGTTTGTTGACTCGCAGGTTCGTAGCTCACTGGAACCTGGCTAAGTCGCTGGCCAGCTACTACCAAGAGTCCGGGCGAGCTGGGAGAGACGGGCTGCCCTCCTCCTGTCGCACGTACTACTCCCCGAAAGATAGGGATCAGATGAACTTCCTCATCCGGCAGGAGGTTGGGCGCAGACAGGTCAGCAGCACAATACCAGAAAATACCAAACAAATTGTGAGGAAGCTCATGGATAAAAGTTATTTAAAGGTTTTGCTGCGAATTTGTCTCCAGGCAAAACGCGGCACCGAGAAGGAGACGGACAAAACAGCCATCACAGACTTTGAAGCCATGGTGTCGTTCTGTGTCCAGGAATCGTAAGTAAACGCAAATCACTCTTTCTTTATTTTTATTGCATATAAATCAGAGTATCACAACTTCACATAATGTCTCCACCCCTCACACATAAACAGCACAACATGCAGCTTTAAACATGAAACTTTCATTACACGTTCCTAGTCCCTTTCAGCTTGTGCACAGCAGAGGGCAGACTTGAGCTCTCTTCGGGGCTTTGTTGTGAAGTGCCAGGGAACACTTGCAGGTTTGCGAACAGCTTCCCCTGTAGGAGGATCTTATCTCACTAACTAAGCCCGGCTGACGATCCTCATTCCTCAAGAATGAGACACAATTAAGTTAAAAATAACATGAACTTGCTGCGGCTTTTAAGATTATCCTGCACATTCTTATTAATCAGATTCCATGTGTTCGACCACATTTCTAAAGATACTTTGTGTTGGCCCTGCCTTGTCCTCGGGCCAGGGGTGCTGTTGTTGCAGTGTGGGGATGCTCCAAGGAATGTAGACTCTCCTGAAAACCTGGCAGCTGTAGGCAGGTGTGTTTGGCTGCCTGTCAGTACATCCTTCTCTGTGTTTGTTGGCCGCTCTGTTGTCTAAGGGTTGGACTCAGCCAGCACCGCTGAACACGCCCTGTATGTGGCTTCATGGCACATTGAAATGCCTCGAGTGTCTGTCTTTTATTACACGACCGTGAGTCTGGAGGACGTTTTTGCACCATGTCCCGTTTTTTTTTTTAGTTTAACGCATCCGCTCAAATGTCCGACTTCTTCATCCTCGTCTTGTGACAACAGCACGTCACGCAGGTCAGCACCGACATGAGCACGACCACCACTGCAGGGAGGAGAATGAAAACAACGTAATCAAGACCTGCAAATTCAGACACAGACATGCGTAATAATAGAGAGCGAAGACTCACAGATAAAGGTTAGGATGACGAAGAAAGCTCCCAGGTCTATAGGGGTGGCGTTGGGCAGATTCTGCAGCTTGTACCACACCCTGTTCAAGAGTTCCAGCGCCTCCTCTTTGGGATCCATCCTAGTGTCGTGGAATGTGGGCATACACAGTTAAAAAAGGTCATGCTTGAAGTTGGTTTACACAGTATCGCATTTATTTGCCTGTCGTCAGTGCCATCAGGATGTTACTCCTGTTGCCTGACACCCTGAGCGGGTGAGACAACATCGCCTGTGTGTTGACACAAGCACATAACGCTCAGCTTTTATCTTTATGCTCCGTGAGCAAGATAAAGCACCTTCTTTAAGAGAGAGTGGAAGGGTTATAGAGAGAAAGAAAAGCCGGAGTCTTACTCTCTGGGAGTGCGCAGGTGTAAAGCATGTGGTTTTTCTGGCCCGTCTGAAAGTGAATCTGCTCGCAGGGTAATAACACAGGAGCTGGTGCTGCAGGGTTTGGGTGATTCAGGTTAACTCTCTGTCGGACTTTCTTTAAGACGGCGCAACAGAGGAGTCCATTTCTGTGTTAAACTGTTGAACAAAAGGCTTCATTGTCGGCGGGTTTTACTGTGCATGGAGCGTAATGTGTTTTTAATGGGTGGCGTGCATGTGTCAAGTTGTACACGATTTACTGAAATGGCACTGGGCGTGACAGTCTGTGCGCTCAGCTATGTGCTGGTTTTGGAAGCTGCAGGTTGTTGTTTTGGATTGAACAGTAGAAAGTAGTTTATTACATGGCTAAAGGAAGAGTCCTGGGAAACAACACTTTACTATTTATTGTTGTGACAAAGATGACGCTGACATGTAGCTGAAGCCGGCAGCAGGCTAACTTAGCTTAGCACAAAGAGTGGAAACAAGGGGAAGCTGGGTAGCCTAGCTCGCATAATGTGCCTATCAGCACCTCTGAAGCTCACTCATTAACATTTATTGTCTTCTGTGTTCGACTGGTACAGAAACGGAAGGCTGAAAACGGCCATTTTCCGTTTCAGCCTACAGGGCTTATGGGTCTGATTATTTTTTCACTGGGAACAGAAACTTCCTGGAGTCACACTGGTTGTCTGGACCTCGTCCAGGTCAAGAAATAATACATCCCATAACTAAGTGTAACATAGAAAATTGCTGGTTTTTATTCAAATTAAGCAAACAAGATATAACATGGTAATTATTGATCCTCAGAGGTGCTGATGTGTGGATTTTGTTTCCTTTCATCAGAGCTGGGACAGTGGTTTCCCAACTGTTTTAAGATAAGCCAAGATAAAGCTCTCAAAATGATCAAAACATTCCTAGTAAAGGACTGGTAAACAAAATGGCCGTGAAGCTGAATATAAAACACATTGTATATTATAACCTTCATGACGCTCACTTTTACTGCAGGACTGCTGCTGTGTCCAGTAATACTGCCTACCTACAGTGCGACTGAATGTTTTCACGCCGCACGAAAGCACTCTTAGTGCGGCAGAACTGGCATGAAAGAGCCGCATGTCATCACTTTAGAAACATACTTAGTTATTTAGGTAGTGTGGCATTTGAACCCGACTGATTTCGACATGGTCACTGATCGTTGGGGTTCAGTTTCAGACCATGTTTGTAGGATTCACACTTCAAATCACTTCAATCCAAAACACAATGGAACTTGATCGGACTCCTCTGTTATCATTATCTTACCCATTTCAGATATTTCCCCGTTAGATCTTTGACTCTAACCACTGTATGTAAATGATAATGTTAATTATTACGACTAACAAACAGTGAGTAACCCTTCAGACATCCAGCTGTTAAAACCCAGTTGGCATAGCTAAAAAGACACCCTAAATCCTTGTTTTAAAGCAGACTAGTTTAACTCTCCAGTGTTTGTTTGCAGCTAACAAGTTTCTACATTCACCACATTCCTCTCAGCTCGGAGTATTTCTCAGGTGCTGCATTCGCACTGACACACTCGCAGTCAGAAGTATTTACCTGTGACAGTCTTGGTTGTTTTCTCACACTCAGCCAAGCCCAGATTGACTGGCGAAAAAAAAAAAAAAAAAAAGACCGGTTGATGAGGAGGAGACAGCAGGTAGATCCTTCAGGGGAGAAATGACACGCTCATCACCGGGTGTCTTTGTTTGTTGCTCTAACGTGCGCTACGTCATCCAGAGGAGGAGTCCTCAGACCGGCAGACGCAGATTAGCAGTCAGTTTGAGATTACGGTTAGGAGGGATTATTCCTCAGGTACGGATGAGTGGAGGAGTGAAGAGTGGAGGAAAAGTGGGATGACGTAAAAAAAAACCAAATCCCATTCCCTTCTGTCCTCCCTGTTAATCTTTCTCTCCTTTGGTCTTCAAGTTTGTTTTCTTCTTCTTCTTCTTCTTCTTCCTCTTCTTCCTCTTCACAGTTTTGGGTGCGGACACAGAGAGCAGTTATCTGCTGTGCTTTACTGAAGTTAGTCTTCCTCCAGGGCTGTTTTCCTATGTAGCAGCCCTTTCTGGGAGTGACTTCACAGAGCCTATGTGTGCCTCTCTGATTCTCCCCACCTCCTCCTCCGGTGGTGCGACCGCTCCTCTCTCTTTCGGGGCTCGTTCTGCTGCCAGCAAGGTGGTTAGCATGTTGTTGAAGCGGGCTGTTACATAACGCTGGATGCAGAACTGCGAGGTTGTTTTGTATGTAAAAATAGCAACTATCACATCTAAAGCTGAGATGTTGATTAGAAAAAGTACGGACAGGAAGAAGGTGCGCTCTCATTAGAAGTGAAGAGAACTGTTGCGTTTTGTGATTGTTTCCCTGCTTCCTCGTGTGATAAAGCAGCACTGTTTGACTTATTTCATAACAGAGACATTGATTACAGTCACGTGGGATGGTTACACAATCGCCAATAGATCAATGATGTGCTTAATGGACAGTGTATGATGGAGAGGCTTTTTTAAATGCACAAACTCTACACAAACCAATCTCCGACCGTCACACTGTATCAGCAGCTTGACCTGACACCTCTTAAGTTTTTAATCAGCGGCGTCTCCTATCTTCCCTCTAGTTGTCGCCATGCCACCATCTCCAAGTTCTTTGGGGACAAGACGCCAAACTGTGCCGGGGCCTGCGACTACTGTCGGAACCCCAAAGTGGTCCGAGCGCAGCTGGAGAGGGCGGCCACGCTCAGCACCAAGACAGAAGCTCAGAGCAAAGAGCCTGCTGGACCATTCGGCTTCCTGGCGGACCAGTACCAAGGAGGGAAGAAGGGCTACGGCTTTGAAAGGCAGGACGACTTTTCAGTGACACTGTCTGTAATGCTTTTTGTTTGGAGCTGAAGATTGACTCTGAAATCACACCTTGCAGGTATGATGAAGCGGAGGGCGGCAGCAGTGAAGAGGACAGCACGAAGAGGAAAAAGGATTTTTCTGACCTCTACAGGAAGCAGATGAGCTTGCGGAAGGTGACTCAAGATCATCGAACACGCACAAACTCAGACATTTATTTTCAACAACTAGAAAAAGAACTCCGCGAACTGTTTGTGTTGTGTCTCCGCACATCTGCTCACCAACTGTTGGCAGCAGCAGGAAGGTACGGGGGGCTGTTGAGGCCCCCGTAAGCGAGGTTTGCGGTAAATCGCTCCCACATGTTCGGTGGAATGCCGTAACACTGAAGCAAAACGATTCCTCCGGTTTTACAACAACTATAAAAGCAGGAATGCCAGGGCTGTGAAATAGTTGTGATATAAAGAACAAATTAGAGATTCCAAGAGCGTTCAGAACAACGTTTAAATTGCTTCACATAATTAATCTATCCAGTTAAAGGGATATTCCACCCAAAAACACACATGCTGATAATCAAATAATAATCCCCTTTAGATTGTTCATGACATGTTGCTGTGAAAACAGTCATAACTGACTAAATGGAAGCTGACCACAGGTGCTGTTCTCTCGTGATGAGGAAATGACTAACTTTTGAATCCACTGTCAGAGGCCTGTGACGTACGGATAACTGAGACTGACAAAATCAAAAAGTATCGTTTGCATTATGAAGCAAAAAATGCATAAAGAAACTATTTGTTTGTGGAAGTCGAAGGGGAAAATGATGCAAGTGAAAAGTCTGGACATACATACATTTTAAGAGCAGAAAATAAATGAAATAAAATGAATAAAGAAGTGGATAAATACAAAGGTAAATAAATACAGGAGCAAAGTAGAACAGAAATATCAATTTATGTCACATTTGATTCAATAATTTTATTACATCGGTGCTTTTAAAGACATTTATTTATTTATTATGCCATTTATTTATTTATTTAGTTAATTAGTTAGTTAGTTAGTTAGTTAGTTATGGTCTTGGCAGTTTAAGTCTTCCATAACAACAAAGCTCTCTAGTTGAGCTTAAACCTCGATGCTGTTGATGTTTATGGTTTTTTTAACGTCCTTCAGATGGCTTCATTTGGAGGCGTACGTGTAAAGAGTGACACTGGTACACGCCATTCAAACGTAGACATCGAATGGCATGTACCAGTGTGTCCCCTCTTCTTCTGGAAGTTACTTTGCTTTACCGTTCAAATAAACCTCTGTCTGTGCTCGCGTGTCTTCAGGGAGCTGACGGCCGGAGGGAAGACTTCGTCCCCCCAGGTAATATCAAGAGGAAATCAGATGATTAGCGAATTATCCAGGCTCCTCTACGCCGACATGTAATCGATGTGTGTCACTGTGTAGATGCTAACTGCCCACTCAGAGAGGCCAGCAGCCAGAGGATCCCCAAGCTCACCGTGAAGGTACGGCACAGCACAGCACAGCAACGCAACACATTCCTCATATCTGCTGCACTCATTAGCACGTCTCCAGGAATCCAGTGACTCATCTGTCAATGGTGGGGAAGGGAGCCGCATACTGTTGATGTGGATGACAGCGTGTATATATACAGCGGCGGAGAGAGAAAAGAATGAGACGGCAGGAGGTTAAAATACAAGAAGGTGTTACAGTGCAACATTCTGTACAGCATCTCATCTTTGGATCTTTCTATCATTAATACATGGAGGATTGGTGATTGAGTAACATCTCACAGTTTTAGTTTATTATCGCAGAATTTAATGAAGCATAAACTGTGTATATTCTGTTTCAGGCCAGAGAGCACTGCCTGTACCTCTTGCAGGAGACATTATTTGGCCAGCAGGGGGCGGAAGATGCATTCAAGTGAGCGTGCGGACATCAGCCTCAAACATCATTCATATGCAAGAGTTCATGTCCTGTGCTAATTTAATTCTACTTTGTCTTTTATGTCTTATTTTCCCAGCTGTGACACCCTGTCTTTAGCGGTGGACCTCGAACACGAAGTCTTCCGGAGCAGCAAGTCGTCGAACTTGTACAAAGCCGCCGTCCTGAAGAAGGTAAGCCCCGACCGTTCTGCCTGCCACAGCGCCGTTAGTGGACTCCTGAAGTTCATATCTTGTTTTATAGGTATCAGAGATGAAGAAATCAGCCTCTACCAGAGGGGGAAGTGACGAGAAGAAGAGCAGCAGTGAATCCAAAGAAGCTGAGGCAGCACTCAAAGAGGAAGCACCCTCCTCTTCATCTTCTTCTTCTTCCAACTTTCCTGAGGAGCTGCAGGGGTTCACATCTGCGTCTGAGATCTACTCGGTAAGATCCACCACCACATTTTGATTCTTTTGGCTGCAGACTATTCATGTATTCTTTTTTTTTTTTTTTGTATCCCATTATTCCCCCAGATGAAGCGTAAGAGGGTAGGTGCAGGCCTGAGGGGCTCGTCCAACCCCTTCCAGACGGCCAAGGAGCTGCTGAAGTCCTCCATGTTGGACTCTTTGTCGGACAATGGGCCAGAGAGCGGCGGGTTTTACAACGACAGCTCCGGAGGCTCAGGAGACACGGACACACACGCTTCTTTGGCTATAACGTCGTCCATCAGAGCCAGAGCGAAGGCCGTCGCTGCCTCCCTGAGCAGCCCGACGAAGGCCGGCAGGGCCATGAGCAAGAAGCAGCAGAAGCTGGCAGAAGCAGCGAAGAGCTCCCGCAACATTTCCCAGTACTTTGCAAAGAAACAAAAAACGGACAAAAGCCAGGAGGAGGAGGAGGAGGAGGAGGTGGAGGAGGGACTTGATGCTAAGCTATCTCATACTACCACTGTGGTTCCTCAAGAAATTAGTAGCGGCGGGGAACACTCACCTGTCGCTGTGGAGGCCGGAGAGATCAGCCCCGCGGAGTCGGAGTCGCAGGATGTGATCCTAGTAGAAAGTAAAACAGAAGTAATAGTAATACCAGACTTTGACGAGGAGGAGAACATCGAAAGGGAGATGATGGAGTTGGAGTGGGTCCAAGACACGGCGAGAGAGGATGTGAAGTCCGAAGCCGTGGGAGAAGAGAACCTCCCGTGCTCTGCGAGGTAAAATGAAAAATGGATTTAACGTCTTAATGAATCGCATGGGGAAGACACGCTCAGCGCTGTATGGTAAGATGATGGAAAAGTCTTCCTCTGTCAACTCTAACTTAATGTCTTCTCATACAGACAAAACAAACCAGAAGAAGAAGCTAAACCACCTGTTATAGCAGCGGTAGGTTGTCTGTCTCCTATCCAACCCACTGCAATTTATTTTCTTACTCAGTGGCTCATGGTACGTGTGTGTTTGTGTGTGTGTGTGTGTGTGTGTGTGTGTGTGTCCAGGTGACAGATGATGTGAAACAGAACAGAGAGTCCTCCCCGCCGGCGAAGCGCAGCCGCGGCAGAAGAGTGACCTTCAACCCCAAAGTGCAGGAGAGGGCCCTGCTGCCCGCCAAAGAGCCGCCGAAGCCTGTTACGCTGAAGGAGGCGGCCGACATCGTGGTCCGCTACCTGGACCCGTTTTACACTCAGGGAAAGTTCGCCACCAAGGTGAGAGGCAAATATCTTGACGTATCCTGTCTGCACAAGACAATCAGTATGAAATGAAATGAGAAGTATCACATGTCAGCTGTCGCTTTCTGCGGTTGTAGGAGCTGTTTAAGTCCTTTGCGCGCTACTTATCGCATCTTCTTGCTGAGGGCAGGAGTCAAGGGAAAGGCCAAGGTAAGGAGGTCGATCATCTGAAACTTGTGACTTGTGACTCGTCTCCAATGGTGCTCTCTGTGTCCGCAGTTAAAGCAGAAGCCAAAGCGCTCATCAAGAAGTTCTTCAGCACAGTCAAGCGCTGCGAGAGCGAGGCAGACTGGAAGCACCTTAAAAGACCGCACAGCTGTAAAACCACAGAGAACAAGGACTGACGGGAAGGGAAATACAGACATTTTTTTTAAGGGTCAGACCCTTCCTCTTTGTCAGTGCCTCAGCTTCCCTTGTTCCTGTGAGGTCGGGCTTCACCGCAGACGCCTGCTGACCAGATTTATGGTTGATTTGCTGCTAGAGTTCTGCTTTTTTCTGGCGTTGTTGCTGCTACAGTAGCTAATGATTAAGCAATAACGTGGACTGTTAAAGCCCGAGAGAGCGGGACAAGCGTCTAACATGGTACGTGTTCTTTATGTTTCAGCCCATTTACTGGAAATTGTGTATGAATTACATTACCGATGACCATAGCATTTGATTTTAAATGTTATTCTACAGGCAGGGAGATTGATTTTCAGTCAGTTCACTACCATGTGGCGCTTTTGTGATACCTCAAACTCCCTTTCTGTCTGCATTTAAACCTGAAATATATTTTAAGTTTCTCAAGTTGATTTTCATACTGAATTGAAATGAGTGGAAACCAAGGCCTCTTCTATAGTCATGCTAACATGATGAGAATGGAAGTGCTAATATGCTGATGTCAAACAGACATCTTCCTTCTTTTTTTTCTTTTTTTTTACCACGTTCACAATCGTAGCTTAAAAAATCAGCATGCTAACATGCTGATTACCAATGAAACTACAGCTGAGGCTATGCTAGCAGGTACTTCTTGCTTCACTTAGGCAGTGTTTTTTTTTTTTAGCTAAATGCTAATGTTAACATGCTAACAGGCTCACAATGGCGATGCAAACATGCTGATGTTTACCATCTTCACCGTCTTAGTTTTGCACATTATCATGCTAACATTTGCCCATTGCCTAACTGGCTAATTAGCAATCGACTAAAATCATAGCTGAGGCTGATGGGAACGTCGTTTGCTTTGCAGCAAAATGACTCAGAAGTAGCTTGGTGGCGGCCATGAGAAGAGCTGGTTCAGTTCTCCAAAGGAAAGGTGCTTCAGTTCTTCCTTTCATGTCTCCTTCAGAATAAGATACAATGGACCATTCTTTTATTAAAGGATAGGAGAAGATGCTGTCGCACCATTCCTTGTGGCCCTAAAATTGCAGTCGGAGTCTGTTAAAATCATGTTTTTCTTTTTGAGTCCATATAAATTTCCCCTTACTTTACATCATTCTGTTCATCATGATCAATGAAAAGGTGTAAGAAGACGACACAGGACATATTTATTTAAAAAAAGAAAAAACTATTCGACAGCTATGCTAGCAGCTATACGTGGTGTTTTGGAATGCTAAATGCTAATGTCAGCATGCCAACGTGCTCACAATGACGATACGAACACACTGATGTTTACAATGTTCACCATGCTAACATTTGTTAGTTAGCACTGAACTCAAAGCAGAGCTAAGGTTGATGGGAATGTCGTTAGCTTCGCTGGTGTTTGGTCTTGAATGAAAGTATTGGGCACATTGAAATTTTGACTTGACCGCTCGATAAGAAGTCATGAGGGTTCATCCTCTGGGGACAATGTAAGTATGTGCTGTACATGGTTATCCATCCAGTGGTTGTGGAGATATTTCATCCATCCACAGAGACGCACTAACAGCATGGCTAGAAGCACATTGTGGAAAGTGTTGATAGGAATGAAAATTATAGATGATTTTGTAGTAAATGGGATAAAAAAGAAAAAATACAACAGCACTGGAAAGAGGTTTTAATAATGACATAAACCAGGTGGTTCTGGGTCGTGGGAGCCATATACTGTAGATATTTTTACTGCTGCTACATATCTTGTCTTTGTCTGCTGGACCGCAGAACAAAGAACAAAGAAAACTGATGTAAATGATCCATCCTGTATGAAGTAAAACGGTCCTGTTTGCATTTCCTTACTTCAAAACAAAAATTGATTTGTGTCTTAGATCTCTGTCTCTTCTGCAAATGTTTTTCTCTTTATTTTTCTTTATATGTTTAGAAAAAACATTATTTCCAATGAGGGAAGTGTTCCTTAGTCGTAGTGCCTGTCAGGCCTGTGAGAGGCCTCAGAGTCCATCTCTACAGTCAGGACCCAAAGGCTAGTCAAAGCACTGCTGGACACAGAAAGCCTGGCTGTGCAGAGTGTGAACAGCCACAGTGTGTGTCTGCTCTCTGCTGCGACATATTTACAATAAAGTCTGTGCTGAATGGGGACAGAGCCGTGTGAGACCTTCACTGTCTTAGGCCACGCCTTCAATTGGACAATTAACCGTGTAGGAGCTTTAGGGCTGGAGGAGGAGGGGGAGATGTACGTGCCGGGGACGCTGCCTGTCAAATACACGGTGACGTCACCCCTAGTTGTGTTGCCTTCGCGTGCTACTTGTAACTTACAGCTTTTATCGCCAACATCCAGACAATGAGAACAAGCTTACACAGGTGATAAATACTGAGAACAGCAAGGCAGTAGATTTTGCGGTGTCCCATTTAAAGAATTCGTTTGAAGACTGAATTAATCTAAATTAAATGTAGAATTATAATGTAGAAGCTGAAGGAACAGGATTGTACACAGTTTTACTTCCCATGACGTCATACATTTGAGAACAGCTGCTGTACATAGAAGTGAGATTTCCTACTGAGGGCTCAACTTTTGAGTCACATAATGCTCTTTCAAAATAAGATTTAGCTACGCACCCTTGAAAACTCAAGTCATTCTTTGTAAATACTTGTACCATCAAGCGTTTGATAACATTTGAGGGTCCATTGCAACAAAATGTCTGTACATCAGCCGACATATCGGTATCAGAATTTATTAATCCATATATTGTCATCAGCCCCAAAAATGTATGTTATAATATACTATTTAGTTTCGTAGAGGAGATTTCACACTCAAGAATTTATACATTTACAATATAAATATGGTAATAATACAAACAGATACATTTTTTGTCCCATAATTAAATAAACAAGCTGTTCTCAGAGGAAAATAAAGTCCCCAGAACACTTTGAAACTTGAAAGGTGGCAGGGTCCGCCACATATAAACAAAGTAAAACAGTATGAAATTGTGTTATTCTTGTTGAGACGATTAGAGTCGGTCAGTGAAGATCTTTCTCCTCTGATTTAGGTTTCTTCCCCATAACATCATAGTGCACCTCTCAGTGAACATATACAATTTCAAGTTAACTAACCAGTGAGTGATGTTGTGTTACTACTGCGCGATCTGCAAATGGCAGCGCTGCGGCAGCGGGGT
The DNA here is from genome assembly GCF_900880675.1 of Sparus aurata. Lineage (NCBI taxonomy): Eukaryota > Metazoa > Chordata > Actinopteri > Spariformes > Sparidae > Sparus > Sparus aurata. The sequence goes on along the minus strand of NC_044209.1, from coordinate 11,795,507 downwards.
AAAGAGTTGAAGTTCCCACATCTGAGGCAGTATCTCCGACTGCACTTGAACGCAGCAGCAGCCGCGCTCAGCCACAGAGCGTGCTGCTGTCAACCCGCGTCTGCAGGGCCCCGCTGCACAACACACACCACACAACACACACATCACACACTGAGGACGCAAACACGAGACACACTCTGAGTCTCTCCACCAGCGGGTTCACTGCTCCACATCCGCGGACGGATGGAGACGCAGGTGCACCGCCGGAGCTGTGAAGCCATTCGTCTCGAGGGGTGACACTCTCGGGGAGGCTGCGCCGCTGTTGTTTGGTGTCACTTCCGGAGGAGCCAGTCGATGAATTAGCAGATCACATCGCCGGTGTAGAAGAAGAAGGAGGAGGAGAAGAAGAAGTTCCTCGGCTTCGATGCTTCGTGCGGGCAGGATGGAGGAGTTCGTCACGGAGGAAGAGGAGCCGTGGTATGACCAGCGGGACCTGGAGCAAGGTGAGGCACCCTTCTCCTCCCACGATGTAACAATGCCTCCATCCACAGTCACTGCACCCCGAGGTGAAGGGATCCCTGCAGGAGGAGGGGGTGGATGGTTGCATCCATTGTCAAACACTTCATGCCACACTTTTACTTTAATGCACGAGTGATGGCACTGGGAACTGTGATCTGTCTCTGTCTGTCTGTCCCTGCCCTTCATCTCTGGTCTCCTGCTCTGCCAATTATTTTTGATCTTGTCAGCGGTGTTTCCCAGAATAGTCCTGCTGTCTGCCTGAGTGAACGCTGCTGTGTGATCTCCCTCAGCGCACCGCAGCACTCCTCTCCTCCTGTACTGTCTCTTTTGTGTTCAATCCACCCCTCTGTATTCCCTCTGTGGGATGTGAGAGCACCGATCATGTAAGGGGAGGTAGTGACATCACTAAGGGTGTTTGAGGCCAGAAATGCAGAAAATGGACGGAGCTGAGACTACAGGCCTGCATGTCCTGTTGTTTAGTCTGAATAAATAAAAAAAAAAATGTAAAACCTCTTAGGGAAGTGATGTCAGTGACCTTAAATGAACGTGGAAAGCGGAGGCGCAGAGTCCCCAAAGTGTTTTCTCCTCCACTTCCTGTGTTGCCACGGTGGGATGCAGCTTCTCCTCGGTAATGACTTAAATGGATGCACTCTCCGAGGAGAGATGTGCCTCCTCCTGCAGCGCTGGCCTGATCATCAGCCCACCCCCTGATTACCTGCTGACCCAGAGAGCTAAAGCAGCTTTGTGTCAGATCATAGTCGGAGAGGACAGAGAGACAGGTGGATTCAGCTTTGTGTGTGTGTGCGTGCGTGCGTGTGCGTGTGTGTGTGTACAGTATGTGTGTCTGTATCTCGTCTCACAATTTTTTCAGCATCCAGCCTGAAGTCATTAAGCCCCCTGGCTGATCTGATTAGGGAGCCCCAGACTCAGACCTCCTTAGCCGGGATCAGAGATTCCAGGCTTCGGGGTCAGATTGCAGACAGAACTGCCAAACGAGCTCCGTCCATCAGCAGCGCGCTCGCACTCACAGTCGGCCTCGATTCTGCCCCAGAAATGACGCCGTTACGCAACTTTCGTCGTCTGCCAGCTCTGAGATTTGGTGACCCTGTGTTTTCATTGTGATCGGGCAAAAGTTCGATGGCGTGGGGTCGTGGTGACGTCACGTCCACAGCTGGGGCCCTCCTCTGATTCACGCGCCACAGAGCATCACATGGGTGCACGTGCGGAGAGCGAACGTACACACACTGTGATGTATTTCTTCGACAGGGCCTCGCCTCTGAAATTACATAACTGATACCCGGCACGTGTCGGGGGAGCGGAAACGGGCCGTGATCTGAGTCGGGCCCCGGGGTGAAGGCTTGCAATCCCCACATTTAGCTCATTATCCCTCCCTTCAGAATGATGCTGCGTTATCGGTTCTGCATTGTTGGGACAGGAAATAACAGCCCGTGCCGTCCTCCTCTGCCAGTGTAGCCACACACACACACACACACACACACACACAGGCACTTGTGACCTAGTGATGCTTGTTAATGATATCAAGCGGAGGAGGCTCCTGCTGGACCGTGTATGGCAGTTTACACATCGACTGTAAATCATCTCTAATCTCGTCGTGATGCTGCGTGTGTATGTGTGTGTGTGTGTTTGTGTGTGTTCCTGTCACTGCGGTGATGAAACGCAGCATTCTTCTCCAGGACTGGATGTCAAAGGCTCTTCTGTTTCCTTTCCCATCGTTCCACTCCTCCAGTGCCGTGTTGTTATGGGCTCTAATTGCAGAGCCAGCAGGATCCTCCTCCTCCTCCTCCTCCTCCTCACAGCAGCTAGGTTTCTTTTCAACCAGAGCAGATGAATAATGTATGCATCAAGCTGTGTTTTGAAATAACAGCATATCGATATGATCTGATGAGTTTCCTCAGGATCTCCGACACCATGCACGAGGTGAAGTCATGCTCTCCTCCACCCGCACCACTCTCTGCTGTTTACCTCTGTTCTCCTCTCTCCTCCCCCCGTCCAGACCTGCACTTGGCAGCCGAGCTCGGCAAGACGCTCCTGGAGCGCAACAAGGAGCTGGAGGACTCCCTCCAACAGATGTACGTCAACAATGATGAGCAAGTTCATGAGATAGAGGTACGGCTGTCTCTCCTCCGTGGTTTTAACGCACGTCCTGCTCCGAACAGCTGGCACAAATCGGCTCCACTGAGTTTGTATGAAGCCGGGCACTGTAAAGCGCGCAGCACTTGGAAGGGGAACATAAAAGATGATTCAGCGAGCATGAAATGAAATGCAAAATTACTGAATTTGTCACCTCGCCACAGCTCAAAGACTCCGCTCGTTAGTCAGAGGCCCGGAGACACACAACACAGGAAGCACATCACACACAAACACAAACCGGCTTGAATTAATTAACATTTCTGTATCATCCAGACCCGCAGCCGAATACACACATTTACATCATGGTGCGTTTCTTTGGCAGTCTCTGGTCTGAAGTAGCCTAGCTCAAAATAACTGCATTCACCCCCCATAGAAACGAGAGCTACATGCTCAATGCTAATGTTGAATTTACTGTGTAGAATTGAATTCTTATTCTTTGTGTCTGATAATTAGCATTCGTACTGTTAAGTTAATGTGTCACTCTAAGCTACTTCAGCAACTATCATTGCATTCAGCTAACTAGTTCAACAGCTTATTACTTCTGGCTAACTATGTCAACTCTATATCCATAACCATTAACCATTTTCTTTTGCTTACTAGCCTATTTAGACCATTTCTCCATTGCTTAACCATTTTAGCTGTTTATAAGCTATTTCATGACTTTAGGTTTAGCTAACTGTTCCAACCATAGATATATATGTCTATGGTTCCAACAACCTGCTAACTATTTAAACCATTTATCCATTACTATTAACTATTTAAAACATATTCATTTAGGCTTGCATTTTTTACTCTTAGCCACTTATAACCTTCAGCTAACTATTTGAACCACTTACTTTTAGCTAATTCGACCAATTATGTTTCACATTTACACATGAGTCTTTCAACCGTTTATTACTTTTAGCATTTTCACCATTTCCGTATTGCATTTTTGTTAAGTCAACATTTATCCATTAGCTTGCTTTTAGCTCTTTCAAACATTATTCTATTACTTTTAGCTCACTTTTTCAAACATGAACCTACTGTTTCTTTCTTTGACACTTCAACCGTTTACTTTCAGCAAACTGAGCCATTTACTTGCAGCTATTTCAACTTTTTATGTCTACTTCTGGATACCTATTTCCACCATTTGCCCATTACTTTTTTTTTTTTTTTTTTACTTTTTTTTTTACTTTGCTTTTCATTCCTATCTTCTTAGGAGTTTTGCCTTTCATCTTTACTGTCCGTGCTTCCTAGTTTACGAGGAACAAGTGGTGTTCAGGTGTTACAGGCTGACTCTGTACATTTATTTTTTCTGAATACTTTATATGAATCAATTGGATCATCTGTTGGTTCAAACTGAGCTGCTCCTCAAGCTTCACATGTATCTGCAGCGGTCGCCTTGTTTTGGAATCAGTGCAGTAGATGAGTTGTTGAGCAAGATGTGTATAGTCGCTCATCTACAGGTTTTAATATTAACCTCTTCTCCCCTTGCAGTACCTCTCCAAGCAGCTGGAAATGTTGAGGGAAATGAACGAGCAGCACGCCAAGGTGTACGAACAGCTGGACGTGACAGCCCGAGAGCTGGAGATCACCAACGAGAAGCTGGTGCTGGAGAGCAAGGCCTCGCAGCAGAAAATAGACAGGTGACCGTCAGCCATAAACAGCCTCTTCAATAAATACCAGAAATCATACAATGTAGGAAAAACTTGTAAGGCGTCACAGATTACCGATCACCACACACAGGAGGTCCACAGGAGCCAGGCCGAGAAGAGGCTGGTACATCGAGGTGTCACGTTACCATTAAGTAGCTCTGTAATGTTCAACCGCTGCACATTTTTGCTGAAGTTACAACATTTGTTTACAGGCCACCCCGTCTACCTCAGCAACTCTAAAGCTCTTTACACTTTTCCCGTCTTTAGCACTTACATAATCATAATCAGGGATCAGAGTTCTTTACAAATCATATTAATGCTCTGAAGTCTAAAAGTAGTTTCAATGGCGGCCTCTGTTCTCTGTAAATCTGCCTCCTTCACAGTCTGTTTTGTAACGGTGAGCCACCTCGCTGAACGAAGACAGAACTAAGTCACCTCGGTAATGACGTAATGAGCACAGAGCAAACATTTGTGTGTGTGTGTGTGTGTGGACAGGTTGATGGGCACCATGCACACCTTGCAGAGTCAGGTGGACGGCCTGACAGCTCGGGTGGAGGAGCTGCGGACCCTGGAGGAGCTGAGGGTCCGCCGGGAGAAGAAGGAACGCCGCAAGACTGTCCACTCCTTCCCCTGCCTGAAAGAGCTCTGCACTGCGCCAAGGTCACCGACTGACACATTCCAATGCTGTAGCCGGGTTTTGTTCTCACTTTATCTTCCTCACACAGATTATTATGTTGCTAATACAACACAGATGCACTGATCACTCTGCAGGGTAACTGTGGGTTTATTAAAAGGGATTCTTTTGTAATTATCAGACTTCGATGCCCTGCTAAGCCAAAACTCAGTGGTTACATCTTGAATCCATCTCGATCTTGAATTGATACCAGAAATGTACCTTTTGACATCTCAACACACCTTACCACAGCTAGTTATGTCTAACTGGTGAGATAGCCTTAGTTAAGCTAATTTACCCACTTTTTCTTCTTTCCAGGAATGAAAAAACAACTTTGATGATCTAACTTCAGAGTAAACGAGTTTGTAACATCGTCTAAAACAATAACTTGTCTTGTCAAAAGTATCAAAATATTGATAAGGAATATTTGAAATGGCTTCATAAATGGGCATAGTAGGAAAAATGTATTAAGTTTGTTGCACTGCATTAAACACCATCGTAAATCATAATGGAAAGCAAATAAATGACACCAGATTAGTAGCGCCTCTTAATCCTAGATAGTCCAGTCTCAGGCTGTAGTTCATATGGTCTGATGTGGTTAAACTACCTCTAAACAATAAATACATCTTCTTTAGGTTTAATCTGTTAAACTGTGTCATAAATTCAAATGAACAAAAAAAAAAGAAACACTGAGATTGTCCAAGTATTATGATCCTATCTAAATGTTTTTATTTTAGATTTGAATCTGGTCCGTTTGTTTGTCCAAGAGTCTTCTGACTCTCTGTAGTCACTGCTCTCTGCCCTTGTGTCAACGGCAGTAGTTGGTATACTCTTATGACTCACTACAGGTTTTATAAATCCCTTAAAGAACACCGGCGCTGCTGCACTGATTGGATGAGGATTTAACAAATCATGCTTTAAACCATATGACTAAGTGACGTGACACTTGTTTCTTTTAGGTACGAGGATGGCTTCCTGCTGGCCAACCCAGGCAGCGTGGACCTCGCTGAGAGACAGCCAGCGGAGGAGGAGAACGACCGCCTGAGGAACATCGTCTCGTCCCTGCGCGCAGCCATGGCCACGGAGCGGTCCAAGAGGGAGTGCGCTGAGCGGGAGTGTGCCACCGTGCTGCAGGAGTTCGAGCGCCTGGAGCAGCGTCTCCTGGGAGCTGAGGGCTGCCAGCTGCGGGTTCAGGAGCTGGAGGCTGAGCTCCAGGAGATGCAGCAGCTGAGGAAGTCCAGGATGTGTCTGATTGGGAACATGGAAGACGGCCTGGAGGCGCTGCTTACCAACGGCCCTGAGACGGACTCCCCGGAGGACGACACGGGGCTGGAAGAGGGAGGTGAAGGAGAGTGCACGGGGCAGCAGGGAGGCCCGGTGAGGAAGAGCTGCAGCGACACGGCTCTGAATGCCATCTCGGCCCGCGACGCCTCAGGCAGGCGCCAGGGCAGCTACGCCCTCCATGCCAACGGCGTGCGCAAACGTGGCATGTCCATCCTGCGGGAAGTGGACGAGCAGTACCACGCCCTGCTGGAGAAGTACGAGGAGCTGCTAGGGAAGTGCCGGCGTCACGAGGAGAGCCTGTGCCACGCCGGGGTGCAGACCTCGCGGCCCGTCTCCAGGGACCCCTCCATGAAGGAGTACAGCATGGTCTCGGCGGGGCCCTCGACATCGGGGGCCGTCGCCACACCTCCCACGCCCCCTCAAACTCCCTCCACACCGGAGGCCCTGGAGGGGATCAGCAGGCAGGTGGAGCAGGTGGACAAGCGGCTGAGCCAGAACACGCCGGAGTACAAGGCCCTGTTCAAGGAGATCTTCTCCCGCCTGCAGAAGACCAAGAGTGACTTGAACTCCACCAAGAGCAGGAAGGGGAACAAATGAGCTGCTGCTGCCACTGCCACAGGCTCTGAAAACAGTGACTTCCTCTTTCTTTACCTCACTGTTTTGAAGGCATTCCGTCTTACACTGAACCACTCATGACCTCATGGGGGGTGCCTGTAGTCAAATTATGCACATTCTCAGCGGTGGATGCCCCGTTCGCTCTCCAGGGTGGAATCTTTGTTGATTAATTTGAAACTGCCAAATATTGTATTTCACTACGAGGATGGGAGATCATGGATGTGGATGAAATGCCTTTTTTTTTCTGAGTGACAAGTAATCAGAACGGACGGTGTTGTTTGTATCTTAGGAGAGTCTAGTGTGTGGTGTAGTGTTTGTGATCGAGATGTACTGATGCAGAAAAATGACTTAACTGCTTAACTGTCATTTATTTTTTATTTATGGGAAATAATAGTTGAGGCAAATTAATATAAGAAAAGAGAAAAAAAAGGGCCACTGGCTTTGAAATTACTTACAGCATTTAAAGCATGTATCTGTCTAATAAACACTAAGTGCTAAATTAATCTTTAAAAGCAGGAAGGAACCAAATCGCTCCAGCTTCTGACCGGCTAGCAATCTGAATTTGTTGGATGCTACAAATCCCTCAAGACTGCTGCCAGAGTGTTCCGTTTGTGAGTGTTTGATGGAGATCCGTTTACTTACATGATTTATTCCGACTGATCAGGAGGAGGCAACTCCTCTGTGGTGTTTGTACAGCATGCATCACAAGCTGCAGGGGAATGATCTCTGTTTCAGGGCTTCGATCGTGTCATACATTATCTGTTCTGCACTGTGCTATTGCATTTCCATTTAAAATGTATTCTGTTAATTAAAAAGTAACAAAAAAAAAAAACATGGTTGATACATTTCTTAAGAGCTCAGGGAGGCAGAAATATAAATCCTACAGCAGGTAAAAGAATAAAATAAAATAAGACAATGGGACACACGCAGGCCCAGTCTGAACACTTTAATGTGAACACAGGAGATCAGTAAACTGTAGGTAATACAAGTAGCACACATTGAGTCAAACTGAACCCGCAGACAGAAACATCAGTCCGTGACAGCTGAATGAAGCTGTAGAAGCAGACTTCATTCACATATTTATGGAGTGAATAAAAAAAAAGAAAACGCTTTCTTATGGCAGGATGTGATAACCCACTGATGTCTGGTTATGGACTGATGTCTCTGCTCTGGTTTAAAACTGAATAACAGACAACGTCTCACTGATATTGAGCACAGAGTGCTACTGAGTCAGCAGTAGCAGCATGTGGTTGTAAGAGACTGGAGGCACAGTCAGAATTTGTCAACTTGAGTAATGCGTGGTGAGCGGTTCAACAGTGCCTGTGTTCCAACTAAGGTAACCCTGGAAATATGGCCTCAGGGACTAGAGAGGTGACACAAAGCCTGGACTCATATTTACAGTTGTTGTAAATGATCTAAAAAACAGCTGAACTGATCTGATGTTTAGAAATCTACAAGTACTGCGATGAAAAAAGGTGTTTGTCAATGGAGATAATATGATCGACACTGACATGTTACGGTTTTACAAATCATCAACCCTGAAATAAAGGTGTTAAAAGTCCTGATGCCCTGTCCGTGTATTACAAGTATTCTTAAAAAACAGTCTCACATGATGTTCTGGCAAATAATCAAATAATCTGAAGGCAAATGGCTCAACTGGGTCGCCTACTTCTTAAGGGTTCTTGTTAAGGCCACATGGCTGCTAAATTAAGTGCCAAAATACCCTGATCATGAGAGCGACAGCCACACCTAAAGTCAGGGGTCATAAGGGGTTAGAGGTCATTTTGTTTCCCCCGTTCTCTCAGCAGACTGTGTAGGGTGCTACGTCATTTGAAAAAGAGGTGGCCTTAATTCCAAATAATTTACCAAGACCCTGGTACAAATAATCTGCTCAGCGGCTTTAGGAGGGCTGCCTCCAAGAGTTGTGTCCAGCAATGAATACTCAATGAGCGTACAGTGGCCACGCACATACAGCACTACTGCTTCCTGTAAGATGCTTTCAAAAGGCAGATCACGGTACTCGTACAAAATGGAGAGGAGCGAAAAGGGGGAAGAAAAGAAAGCAGAAGAGGGAATCACATAGTTTATCTGTTAACAGATAATATATACTTTTTTTTTTACTTATTTCTCTTTTTATAAACAAACCCTAACCGCATGATCTGGATTGTTGTCACATTGTTTGCTTTCTCCATTTCCAAGATTTAATACTAAACAGAAGGGCGGGTGCAAACGAATAAAGCATTAATGATGGGAGGAATAATAAAATGATTGGGATTTAGAACGAGAAAAGGAAACGGGGTGGAGAAGAGAGCTGGTGTCAATGGACGGAGAGAGCAAAACGCTTAAATCAACACGTAATCCAGAGACGGATCCAGAAAGAAAGAATGGAATGACAGCAATACCACCAAAGAGGGACAAATCATGATGGTGAGGAGGAATCAATCTTTCCAGTCTTTCTTGATACTGAGGGTCCACTCCCAGGAGAGATGATCGTGTTTGTCATCATCAGTGAACTTGGACTTGACGTTGTAGCAGCCGCGGGCAATAATCCCCTTGGGCGACTCCTCCAAGGGAGTGAGGAACTCGTGTTCCGTTAGTTTGGGCCCGTAGCTGCCAACCATGTACTCCGACTTGTCAACTGTGCATCAGAGAGGGAGAGAAAGAGGGGTTGTGAGGATCTCCTTTAAGATACTGTGCATACGCTTTTCATTTCCATTTACCAGGTCATTATTTTTAGTGTCTTGTTGGCAACTTCTGCTCTGTTGTAGCCATTTAAAATGTCGACTATGTGACAACCTAGAGAAGGCATGCTCTGACAAAAATTGTGGTTGTGAATGCCGATTGTTGAAAAGCTGACTTTAATGCTCATTGATGGCTTTAAAGATTTGAATATCAGTCATACATAAAAGATGCAGAATATTTTCAATGGTTGTTGAAAAGCTGATGCTAAACTGAATTGCTGGATTTAATTTCCTTGAGGGCATGTCTGAAGGAGGATGAAGAGTCAGACTGTGAGCATGAGAATGAAGGATTTAAAATACTATAGCCACTAAGCTAACTTGTACTTGTAATACTAGCCGGGAGCTAAACTGCATTGCGGGCTTGAATCTGTATAGAGAAGTTGCTGAATTTTATTATGAAAACTTTGAACAGTAGGAGTCAATAGTCAATTAGTATGAATGAGACTGAGGAAGGTGCATAAAACTCCTGATATACATCCAGAATGGGGAACATTATAAAAAAGAAGGAATGGGGAGATAATAGTTGAATATAGTATAAATGGTTGGAAAAGTGGGAAAGAAATGAGCAAGGCAGAATTCACAAATCACCTACAGTATGCTTTGTGTAGCTTTATTTGCTGCAAACCAAATTGTTTGGAAACGCCTAATTTGCATTGTTCGTTAGCTTTTTGACGAATTTTAAAAGTGAGTTTATTAACTCAACAATTACATGGAAACACAGCTAGTAGTAGTAATAATAATAATAATAATAATAATAATAATAATAATAATAATAACAATTATTATTATTATTATTATTATTATTATTATTATTATCATCATAAGTAACGCAAACAGTCTCCGCTAACCTTAACATACAGTATGACCTGCAGCGTTGTCATTTCAACATGAAAGCAGGTTTAACTTGGGCCTTCTGAAACTTGAGGGCTTTAAAGAAATAGTTCAACATTTTGGAGAGGATGCTCAGATTGCGAGAGTGACATGAGAAGATTGCCTAGCTCTGTCCAAAGGTAACATTTTTACGCTTTGTTTTTTTTCAACGCTCTGATTACTTTAAGTGAGTGTTATTGGTGCTAGTAGGAAGATTTTGTAACCTTCACCATTGCCGTTTCTCAAAGTTTCTAGTCTTTAAGCTACGATGGCTGACCTTTTAGTCTTCTCATCTAACTCAAAGAAGGGCACCAATTAAACATATTTCTTTCATGTTTGAGGATCCTACAATTACAAATTCAATGGCCAAATTCATGTAAGGAATGGCAGTGATAAAATTTAATCACTGTCTTACCCTTTACTCCTTTCCTGGTGGACGTCTGAATATACTTCAGGCCAGACACAATGTCCTTGTTGACCTGCAAAATGCAACACAAATTATATATTGCTGAACAGTTTCCCATGACAAAGATAGTTCACTACAGTGTCACCAACATGTCCATGACTCCAACAGTTCCCCGAGACAAACAGAGAATCTTCATGGGATTGACAGAGGCCAGACTCTCTTACCTTGAAGCTGATCTTCATTCTGTATTCGACTCCCTCCTTCAGCACGAATGGGGTCTTCTTGAAGTTCTCCAGGTCTCCTGGACGGGAACACGACATGTAAACAAAAGTCAAGTGACTGAAGACTTTCAAGCTCTGTAACTTACAGTCAGTTTAGAGCAACATGCAAGCATTTTACCCTGAATCATAAAAAGGTATTTAAGAAACTGGGATTTTATGTTGCAGTCCTTCTAGAAATGAATTACTTTTCAAAATTCAAGTCCAGTTAGTTTTTAACAGCCCGTAGTAATGATAGTGACCACCAGGTGGTACAGCACCTACAGTGAGCACAGCTCTGCTGCTCTGTCCTAGCTCAGTGTGACTGCTGTGGGAGGGCAGGAGTGCCATCAGGAAATGGCTCATTAACCCACTTACACAGGAGTCAAGTCATTATTAATTAGCAGAATAATGACCCAGCCGTTCATTTGGTCTACATCTGGACACAAGGATGGGACTGATTACTGTTCATAATTACCGTTGCCAACAGTTCAGTCTTCCAGCGTGTCTGCTCAAGGAAAGACAGCTGCATGAATGTGGACTTCTGTGCAGCTATCGCTCAGATGTCAATTTATGAATGACGCGTTTCCACTCTAAAACAACAAAACTGTTCCTGATTTTTAAAATACCATGTGTGCTCTACTCACCCGTCAGGTCAAGGACCAGAGGGGCTGGCGCTGACTCACACAACAAGGTCATTTTCGTCACCTGGACGTTGGGGAGGCTGGGATCTAAGACAGGGAGAAGGTATCCACAATTATGACCATGACATCATTCAATAATAGCACCAAGAGAATCCAATTTAGCAAAAAGGAAAGTATCTCATCAACCGTAGTTTTTTTTTATTCTAACAATTTTCCCCCAAATGCCTCACTAGTTAGATTTTGAAATGTGATTATATTGAACTTTGACGTTTTAATTCTAACAATAAAAAACAGATGTTTTTTATTTTACTCGTCCTCAGAACCTTATGAAATAACACTTACGGACCTCTGAGGGAAAACGTTTGGACTAATATTTTTATTAATAACACAGCTCTGATAACTTTATAAACTCCAGGCTGTGGCAGGATCGCTTTCCCACCTCCAAAGTGTTTTCCTTATGATACGCTGAACTATTCAAAGTCAGTAATTTTGCATGTCTCAAAGCAAATGTCTGTCTAAAGGCTTTACCTACATAAAAGAACATTACAATATAAACAAGAGTGACTTAATCAGACATCTGACAGAGTATGACTCTGTTCAATTATGTGATGTCAAGTTTTCAAAAGTCTGACTAACTGAATTGTTTTCACAGCAAATAACTGCCATTATTATTGGTACTATTGGTAGTGTAAACACACAGAGCAGTGACTTTACCAGCTGTTGGAACAAATACACATACAATACTATGAGTGACTACAACACTATACTCACTTTGCGTATTGCAGGCATCAAGTACAGAATAAATATACTTATTTTTTACATCAATAATTTTGTATTGGTACTGTATTCAATTGAAAACTGGTTGAAAAAGATTTGCAAATAATTGAATTCAGTGTTTAATTAGGTTTTACACAGAGCCCGCACTTCATCAGAGTCAGGGTTGTCACACACATTACACCTAAAAACAACTCAGAGATTTTTTGGAAGCAAGTTTCAAGTGGTTTTGTATCAGACAACTCTACTGGTGAATTAAATCAGAGTGTGCAACTGTGTGCTGATCTCTTAGTGAGCTTTCTCAATGGCTAAAAGGACATTTACACAGTTGTTCCAATCATAAGAGTTACTCAGCAGAGATCCATTACCTGCTGCAACCGCTGGGTTACCCAGCAGTGCCTCCTTGTACTTGCGCAGGCTCTCATCATCTTTGTCCAGTTCCTGGATCTCCTGTAAGCTCTTCTGGGCAGGAGGCTTGTAGTTGACTGAAGTGGTGGATTCTTCGTTGGCTGCTGCAATCTCTGCCAGCTGCTCTGGTGTAGGCTCCTGCTCTGCCATCTTACTCTGATCACAGTAAAAAAAAGTGACAGCAGGGAGAGTTGTTAGACGACAGGAAAATAAAGTGATAAGGACAGACGACAGGGGTCCACACAACAGGCAACTTCCCTTTTTACTCTTGGATTTAATTAAATCTGACTTAGGCAGCAATTGCTTATTAGTCTGCCAGCTGGATGATCATTATGGATTACTTATCCACAGTGACACCTCAGTGAACTCTCACCTGAGTGGCTCTTACAATGTAAAGCAGCAATTCATGGAGGAAGAAACACCTGCTCCTCTTATTGCATAAAAAAGTTCACACTAGCTGTCATAGGTAGCGTGAAAACAAGGGTTTTTGCGTTGAACCAAAGCTTTATTATGATCTACAAGAATGATGTCCCCACAGATATTAAACCTGATATAAACTTGAAATATATGTAAATTTAATAACAGTCAGACAGTAGAATCCAATAGGTTGGATGCACAAATGTATACGCTATAATAATATAGATAATATATATATTATATAGATCCCTACATGTCATTACATATGTCTACATAAGTTCCAAATTAAAGAAAATAATTGCATGTGTACTACTGTACAGCATAGTTATTTCAAACTGTTTCTTTGAATTTACAGAACAAATTACTTTGTTGTGATCTGTGCTGTTAATCAAAAATAAAATTACAGGAATAGAGAAGATTTTGGTCATAACACACTCCGAAGGGAAAGGCAAAGGGAGCCGTTAACCCCAAGAAAGCTTTCACACTGGCACATTCCAAAGTGGACTAACCCCGACTTTAGCCAAGGGCTTGCTGGCCCTGCTGCGGGTCAGGGTTAGCATGTGGCTAAAAGGCGCTAGCATTTACCGTGGCTAGAGTAAACACAACAATCTGTAATGTTAACATTAGCTGTATATTCCAATGTACATTTAACCCAGGGTTGGTAGATGTGCAGAGCTCTAGGTTAAAAATCTTTGGTGTGCGAAAGAGCCAAAATTATCCCAGAGTCAGCTCTTAGCCTCGGGCTAAGGACAGCCCTCTGACATACTGCAGAGACCGCTGGTCTGAAAGCTTATCTGGGCTCCATGGCTTCTCTCTCACTCTCCTCATACCACAAACTGCTGCCAAACAATCGAAAAACAGCAGCGCTAATGTGGCTATCCACACCCAGCTGCACCGTCACACCAGTCACTACTGATTAGGATTGAGGACGCTGATTCTTAGCAGGGAACAAAACACGAGATCATGTGGTGAGATCATCTTCATTTTCAGAGAACATAGAGGTGCTTAGACGACCCCACAAAACTGGATTGCTGCTAATAAATAGCTGTGTAAAAAAACGCTATCTATTAGCATATGGTGCACATATGTTGGGCAAAGCAATACATAGCTAACCAACACCTGCAAAAGCCAAGAGGCAGCTGGATGACGGTGCTCTCGTAACCCTGTTATGTGTGGTGTGTTCTCTACTTGTCCTCAATGTAGTCCTCACACAGCAGTCTAATGGTGTTTGAGTAAGTACATGCTTGTCAATACAGCACTTTTCCTGATGCAGGCAATAGACACAGTCGTTGATGTGTTATCATGAGATCTGATACTACTTGGTGATCAAATAAGCAACACAACAGAATTAGCTTGGGGTCAGTTCTCATTTAGTTCATAGTTATTCAATCCGACTTGTTTTTTAAACCATACAGGAAACATTCCTCTCAGTCAGAAGGCAACTACGCCCTCAAACTTCTCATCCTGAATGTTTTCGACATTCTCATGTTGAAAAAAACCCCAACTTCCTGTATTTGAAGTCAACAGAGCATGAAGCAATGCAGTCAAATAGAGTTGTAATAATTGCCAATTAATGATTTAATTTATAATTTTGGCTACTTCAGCTTCTTAAATGTAAAAATGTGCTGCTTTCCTTTGTGATTTAGTAAACGTAGGGTCTTTGGGTTTTGGACTGTTGGGTGGACAAAAGAGCAATTTGAAGACGTCACTTTGGGCTCTGGGAAATGTGTTAATTTTTTTTTTAATATAGACTCTTATAGACTACATTTACGGTGAAAATAATCGTTAGTTGCAGTCCCCACTGTCAAACTCTAGAAGAGGAATTTATAATTCTGAAGAAAAATTGTATCATTATGTTAAAGAGCTAAGAAGAAAAGAAGATTGGTGCTTGAATCAAAGATCAAACCTGTGTACAGAAAAAACAAACCATGAAACCAATCTAAAGTTAGCATCAATTACCCCTACCTGCATTTATTAGCTCAGTTACATTTGCTGTTGCTAGTCGGTGTAATGTGATTTAATGCAAGTTAAAGGCAACATAAATCAACACAGGCAAGCTAACAAATCAGTGTAAAGCAAACACACAAGAAAACCACAAGATGATCAACGATCGTATCTGAGGACATGATGTAAATGGGTGGGAACCTTCTGTAAAAATAATACCCCAACACAGGATTTACACTTCGAGGAACCACAATAAATCACTCTTGTGCAAACACAAAAACCCGTTTCTGTGGCCTTCCTTTCTAACCCTTCTCTCTGCTCAATTGTATCTGCCATATATAGTTGAGTGTTAGCCAAGCAGGAACTGAGAACGCAGCCCCGATTTTCCAAATGGGATCTCTGTCTGTCCATTAAAGCACAAATTCCCCGTCTGCCAACAGCAGGCTTTTGGCCGGTCAGCTGTGTGTGAGTGTTTCTGGTTGGAGAGAATGAGTGAGAGGCTCCTTGTTTCACACACAGAGAGAGCGAGGCAGGAAAACAAGAGCAGATAACACAACAATAGTCATCATATCATTCTTTAAGTATCAAGGAACAGGTTGTTTTTCTCACTTCCTTTACTGGGTTCTTATTGTGCGAGCCGTCTCCTGCAGCAATCTTCAGCACGAATGCAGCGTGTCAAACTGTCACAAAGGAGGAAGTGCCTGGTCCTATTATAAATACTGCATTATACACACTGCATGTATAAAGTTCCTAAAGAAACAGGGGGCTTATAGTAGTTCTGCTACACTGAAAGTGAATGGCGTTTAAAGATGCAGAGCTTTAAGAGGAAATCCACTTATTTCTCAGGTCTCAGTCCTCCTAGGTCTCAGGAGGCATTTCTGCTTATGTTTAAAAAATTGTATGAAGCTTTTTTGGCACCAGAGAAAGCTGCAAAGATTGATAACTCTGTCTACTCTAATTCAACTCTTCTCGCATTATTTCTCATGAGGACCCTGATAAGGATCTTCTCCTCTCCAAGTGGAGGGTTTCACACACATAGACTTACTGGAACAGACTGCCAAAGTCTATTGGAGACCTATTTAGTGGTAAGTGTAGGGTTTTTGTTTTTTTAATCTGTCCAAGAGAACACAACTCATCCCCTCAGTTATATTTTAATAGACAAATATAAACCACCCCTTCCCTACCGCTATTACACTGTCATTCTGTAGGAAAATGTGGAGACAAGTTGTGCAGCGATTTTAATTAGTTTACATAGATATTGTTGAAATTAGACTGTTTTTTTATGATGCTAATGTTTACACCCACTTATTGTCTCACGGTTCATTCTATAACACAGAATGAATGAATGTACAACGAATGTACAACGAAAAGCAAGTTGTAGTCCTTTATGCTACACGAAAAAGAAGTCAAAAGCAAGAAAAACTTTGATGATGCGTTCAAGAGACCCACAGCCTGAGACAAGAAGCTGCTTCATAATTTGGTGGTAGTGTAACCACTGTATCCTCCAGACAGCAGCGACAGACTGTGGCCAAGGTAGATTTTGTCCCTTTACTCTTTAAGAAAATTCATAAATGATATCCAGTCCTTTTGAGGGCAGAGTAAATAACGCTGATCAGAATTACAATATGAATACAAAACACAAAGAACTATACCCAAGTTTTAAAACTACAGTGGTTTTCATGAAGCAATGTTTGAGTAGACGTCACGCATGTACAATGATGGACCTTTTTATAGAGCTGCACCGTGGTGTAATTGTCTACTGTGTGCATCAGCCAGTTCTGCTTTCCTGCAGTCTTTCACTGGCAACAACATTGGAAAAAAAAAATGTTTACGAGTGCATTATACAATGCCTGCACACAGCCACATCACTGAGAGATGCCATCTTAACCAAGTATGAAATAGTTGATTCAGCAAATTAAACGTTCGTGCACTCAGTAAAATGGATTAGTTCGAACAATATTGACGTCACCAACTCATAATGATGCACATTCTTTCTGGCTAACTCTGCTCCAACAATGCGGCCTGTGGCTAACTTGCTACATGCGGAGCTGACGGGGAAAGGCCCTGTCTTTGTTCAGCCTGCTGGGAGACAACACATAGGCCAAACAAACACTGGACGTGAGGCTGAACCTCTCCACCTTTGTGTCCTGACCTCCATCAGCACAGTCCGGGAGGATAAGCCGTTTGCTTGACAGGGCTCAGCAGCACAGTTTTACAAACACACCAGGCTTGGCATCAGCCGAGGCTTCAGATTAGGTCCGTTCCTTAGCAACACTGCTGAGCAGTAAGATTATAGAAAGTGGGATTACGGCTAATGAGGCATTCAGGGACCGAAGAGGAAAGTGTATGTGTGTGTGTGTGACGGTGTTACTGGTGACATATCAAGAGGATTCGCTCGACAGGAGTCATTAGTGTCGTTGAAACATTGCTGAAGATAATTGATCAGTGAGCTCAGTGAGGACCAGGGAATCCCTGTGGGATGATACAGGCTTTATGGGGGAGGGGGGTTAGGGCCATGACTGTCCTGTAACATAAGTACTGCAAAGAGTCTTTCCTGGTCTTTAAGGTTGCATTTATCCAACGGTCTGTCTCTCATAAACTTTTGCCGCTCACTGAAATCAAACACTGAAAATGAATAAAAGTTAGTTGACTAACTGGTCATCTTCAGCAGATTAGTAGTGTTTTTTATTCTGACAAATCAGCTATTAGTCATCAGTTATTTGTGGAAAATGTTGCATATCTGGCATAACATCTCAGAGGCAAAAAAAAAAAAAAAAAAGTAGATTCCCTACTTAAACTGTGTGTACACACAAATATGTACACACATTCTCTTCAGATTTATAAAACTGAGTACGTCTGATTTTTTTTTTTTACGCCTGAGTCACTGTGGAAATCGATGCACATGCAGGAGCTTCATTGCCATAAATGGATGTAGACACACTCTTAAACATCCGGTCCATGTCGTTACTTTCTGCCTGCTCCACCATCTACTATTCGACAAGTCAATGTGAAAACTGGCAGAGAAGAAAAAATACAGTTTAACTAGACATGTTCCTGGTTTTACGGATAATTATATGGTTGCATCTTTCAGCTTATCTTAAGGAAAATGTGTGTACACCTGGTCTGAAGTACGCCCGAGGGTTTCTTATTCTCGACACACATTCTTTCTTTAAAAGGAACAGTTTATGTGGGGCACAAAGTGCATGTATGTTTTCTGTGAAAACACACCGTTTATACAACTGGCCCCAGGTCTGTACTTAGCACTACATGTAAGAGCTCCAACTGCATTCACTGAAGGACAACAATACCAGAGAAACTATTTCAGTTTTGATTAGTCACCCAATTAATTTTGTTCAGCTTAAGATGAAAAATAAATAAATACTACAATTAAGCAATGAATGACTTGTATCATTTATTCTAAAAATGTTCGGGTGGGTAAAAATATATTTTTAAAGTGCTGGTAATCATCTCCAAAGTCATCATTCCACTTTGAATAAAAAAATAATCAGTTAAATAGAGTAATATTTAATTTTGTTAACATTTCCTGAACAGAATGCAAAGCTGCAGGCCTACATCTTCAAGGGGTCTGGTGCCAGTGGCCACACATTAGGTTTTACTGGTCAGGCCTTTCAAAGGGAGGAAAACATGAGGAATAAAGTGCAGCAGAGCGAGGGCAACAAGTAGCCGAGCTTGTGCAACACATCAGTGAACTGAAAACCTTGAAAACAGCCATGCTTGCAACTTTCATATCAAAGTACACAGCGTCTTAGGATAAACAATTGTATCATATATCAGCCATATGGCAGTCGGACCTCAGAAAATCATGAAATCTGACTTCGTAGTTTGACCAAAGCCGCTGTCATCATGCACAGCAGAGGCACCTGTACCGATAATTTGAGAAGTGGAAGTCTTATAGTTGATGATTATGACTAGAATTAGTATTACTAGGAAGTGGGCACACGTTTACCTTAGAGACTGAATCAGGTCACCAGTGTTGCTTGAATAAAAGTGAGAACCGGCAACCTTTGTGAGGTGACATTTAGCTCTTGGCCTCGCCTCCCTATTGAAGATGTCACCCACAGATCTATGGCTGCTTTGATGTCTCTGTTGGCCTCTCTCATGCAACACTCAAGTCAGCTGGAGACTTTTGCATTTGTCCCCTTTTATCTGCATGATTTCTCTACACTTCAATGTATCCTTGTCATGCTGCTTTAATAAGTAATAAGCTTATCATCAAGTGGAGTTGCACCACCCAGTCTAATGCAACTGGAGCTGCTGAAGTTAGTACATCCTCCAGCAGTGCGACAATGCAGCGAATCCATCGACTTGTAAGCACTTTTGTACACCTACCAAAAACATCAGCAAAATATTAAAATGCCCCCATACAAAGTGTATCTGGATACCACCCAAGCTTTTCCACTTGGTGATACAGTGATAAAGTAGCATGTCAGGCTACCACCAAGACTTTGTCTGTCAAGAATTGAATGCAAACTTCCTTTTTAAGGCAAGCTTGATGATTCATATCCTTTCGAGCGCTTAAACCACAGGATGCAAAGCTGAAGCACAACTCAGCTTCTTAACGTCCCACCTGTGAGGCCAACTCAACCTAATCATTTTTAGAAGACACTGTAACAATGTAATTTAAAAAGGTAATTGGCAGTGGCTAGATGTTGTGTCAGAAGATTAAATCATGTTAGGTTTGACCAAGTTGAGGATGTAGTGCTGCACATACCAAAGTTTAGAGGAAGTGTTACTGCAAGAGCTGACGCAATATACAGGAACCCAACTTTATCAGAAATAGAGAAAGGGCTAAGAATGAAACAGAAATGCAATGAGATTAAACTTAAAGAAGAGAAGGCTAGAAGATTATTATGAGCTTGGGCTCATTGATTAAGTGCATTGATTAAGAACCAAGATAAAGATTGCAGGATGCTCACAGAGTGTGTTGTATCAGTAGAGAAGAGCAATCTGATCGCAACAGAAATTAGCAACAGACAGGAGGATGTGAGAGAAAAAGAAACAAAACATGGCGCTATCCCAAGAACAACCCGAACAAACACAAAGCTTTAAAAATAGCCGGTGAGAAATCCCTGTATGCAGCAGCAGGAAGCTGCGAGTGAATGGGATAGCCAAGGTGCCAGCTGAAAGGTCAGGGCTTATTCCCCCGCTCTGAAGGAGTTCGAGCCACATGCCCAGATTCAGTCGGCCTCCCTGGGCAACAGCCTCGGCGGAGATGACGGGCTCTTCACAATGCAGAAGCGCAGCTGAATCAGTCTGATCTTACAGGTGGTGTGAATATGTTACGTGCAACTTAGGGCTGCACAATTAACCCAAATACTATCGAAATCAAAATATCACAACATTATAATGAAACACTGTAGTACCGAAAAGACGTCCAGGCCTACAAATACAGTTTTACAGGAAACATATTTTTTTGATACGAACCCCCCAAAAAATGGCACTTCGTCATGATTTTTATCTTTATAAAATAGTCACAATATGAATTATTTCACCATATCCTGCAGTCCTGATAATTAACTGGCAAACATCAGGGCTACAAGTACAAAGCAAATGTTAAGCATGTATGTCACTAACCTCTCTCAGCATTAAAACCCATTATGTCTGAGAGGATGTGAATCCAAGGCCAAAGTTGAGGCTAAGGAAGACCACACAATGCGTGTGTATCCCTGCAACTATTCCCCCACAACTATTCCCCTATGAGACTGAGCTAAACAGAAGAGGCCACTGACGTTGTTTGTCATGGCAGGCTACGAAAGGTCACCAAATTGTAAGCATACCGAAACTGTTGACTCTAACGAGGGCTGTAAAATAAAAAATATCTCTGCAGCGCTACAGTGCTTTAACTGAACGCAGTTTTATCATACATGTTGCTATTATGAAAAATTGCAGCCTCCGTGATTTTGATCATATTTTGCCTAACTGTGCAGCCTTAACTTCAACAGAAAAAGACATAACTTTAGTGGCCCCCAGAATGACTTGGAGAGGGTTCAAAATAGTCATATTGCAACAGATAATGACTATTTTGAGCAATTGATTTTCAGCGCGATAATCAGGATGTACACACTTTCACTTCCATCTGAACACAAGCTAGTTT
This sequence comes from Sparus aurata, assembly GCF_900880675.1. Classification (NCBI taxonomy): domain Eukaryota; kingdom Metazoa; phylum Chordata; class Actinopteri; order Spariformes; family Sparidae; genus Sparus; species Sparus aurata. The sequence goes on along the minus strand of NC_044209.1, from coordinate 11,774,076 downwards.
GTGCAAGACTTTCAACAGATAAGGCATGTGATTTTGAAGCTCGAACTCCTGCTTGAACGCCTCCCAAGCTTATAATACAGATGTCAGTGAAAGCAGAGTGAAGAGCTGTACATGTTGCTCCTTTAGCGGTCAGATACTCCTCCCTAGGCCTACTCAAGATCAACCAGCTACAACTACAGTCACAGAAACTGCAGAATGAGACTTCCGGCCTGCTGCACCGCTGCTCATTTCCAGGTGAAGACCGAGCAAATGAAAAGGCAGTGACAGAAATGTATCATCTGAAAGTTCTCAAAATCCTTCAAGGCATAAAAAATCCTCCAGACTATTTCCCTCCCTCTCTCTCTCTCTCTCTCTCTCACACACACACACACACAAAGGAAGGAAAGGGAGGATTCACGGTTTGGGTGATCTCTTTGACAAATCACTTATCAGCGCATATTTAATCACACAAAAGTGCATAAAAGTGAGTTTCCACTTGAAGCACTTAGGCTCTCAGCAAAAGTGATCAATGTGCACTTGGGCGTGAAAGCCCTCAAAAAGCCAAGATGGTGGTTGATTCAAGGTGTGAGCCCTCAAGGCGAGTTTAAAAAAATTCCAGGAAGTGTCCGAAAATGTTCCTCATGTTCCGCATGACAGCCGGGTCACACAGACATATTAGAGAGAAACCTAAATTGCTAACTTGCATAAACTTTTGTTTAACTAAATAAACGCATCCTCTCATTGTGAAAAATTAAATGCGGTGGATGAAATGTTGGGTACCTAACGGACGACTCGGGGCAGCTCAGCTCGGGCTCAACACCCGGAAATGAACTGATGATTGCTTCTTAACTTCTCACCGCCGCCGGATAACTTTATAACCACGTAGAGAGGAACTGTAAGAGTTACACTATTACAACGTCTACTATATGGCTTACCTACATATTTTTTTAAAAGCCTCAACCCTGACTTCAGGAAGTTGCTCTTTGCTAAACACATTTCCTCCTTCAATAAACTGACGTTCATGGGTTTAAGTTGCTAATACTCACTTATCAAGAGCCGACAAAGTTCCTAACCGCGCCACATGAGCTCAGATATGCATGCTTTATCGTCTAAAGCGAGTTATTGTTGGAGTTTAACAACTATTTCATCAACTCTTACCGTTATATCACTGAGAGGTTGGGTCCGTCTCCTGTGAATGGTGATGAGAGGGGGAGAAGTGAAGCGGCAGAGGAAAATCTGAACCAACGGCCGCCAACAGGGCGCACAACGTCCGGTGCGTTGCCTTCAAAATAAGAGCATGTGTTTTTCTCTTTTTCTTTTGTTTGTTTTTTTACGGGGCTCCAAACAGGTTAAATAATACGTCAGAAGAAAAGTCGACGTCAGTGTCACACAGATCTATATATACTCAAATTCAATTTAACAATAATTTCAAGTGTAGGTTAAGTTCTATTGCACTTTCAACTTCATTAGGTTTTTTATTCAATGTGAGACTATCATCAGACAATCAGCATTTACTTAAGCACAACTGTGTGATCCTTCGAAGTGTTTCCATTTTATGTCACTTTATACTTCTGCTCTACAGAGAAACATAGTATTTTCACTCAATTTCATCTATCCACATTTCCATCTATGTATGGTTACCTCTCAGATTAAAATTTTACACGCAAAACACGTTATCATTTTGTGAAATATTAGGCTTTGCTGTACATCAAACTACTAACAGTATATAAAGTAGTTGAAATGGGCTTCATCACTCGCATTAGAAAAATAAATACATCTTAGGTATAAATATATATATATTTCATAGACATTCTGCATAAGTAGTCCGTTTTATGATAAATATAGTATGTGATTGTACTTGTTATCACTGTAAAGGTCTTATGATTACATGTTCAACCACATCGAGCGATCCGGTGAGACTATAATGTCAATGTTTTTTTTCTTTATTCACCAAGAACAAAGGAAAAAGAATATTTGCTTTACTGATGAAATCCAGTAAATCCAGCCGGAAGTTGTGTTTGTTAACATTTTTCACTATTGTCTTTAGACACGCTTCCGGCTTCTTGCAACACGCGTGGGCATGTAGACCTGTGCTGCACTCACATACTTTACGCGCCGAGTTCCACACATTTCACGCTTTCTTCACTTCAGTTAAATCTCGGTTTTTTGCCTCACAGCAGACATCCTCCCCGCAGACTATTAAGAAGAAGGGCTTTATCCAGCGCTTAAGTACACAACGCACGCTTCAATGCATTACATATGTGTCGCAAATAGATAGTGATCAGTACATTTTAAAGTCCAGGAGGCCTGAAGACTCATCTCGGTTTATATGGGATAGATAAGGTATAGGACTGTATACAGTGGCTACAGAATAGGACGACATCTAGTGGTAATTTCATGGCCAGGCATGAATCTGCAGGAATTCTCTTTTCCATATAAAATAATGTGAAGTGACTGACTTGGCCAACCACCAAACACATAAAGTGTATCCATGACTATAACTGCTCCATCAGTCTGCTATCATGGAGCTTCTTCAGACTGCTAGGCTAACTTACCCCCGATAATATATTTGGCTACTCACAACAGATTTGGTTCAATTGTACCTCATACGCTGCGCACATGGTGCAAACACAACAAAAACCCAGTGATCATAATTTGCAAATATTTATTCCAAAAGATCCACCCTGGCTAATAAATTGCAAAACTTCATGTGGAACACAATATAGTAAATGTACTGGTGGTCTAGGGACTGTTTTTAACCAGGAAACACAATGAATGCACACACACAAAAACAACTCAGGACTCTGTGCTTAAAACAAGATGGTTGAGAAGAACATGGACATAGAACAGACATGGCCAGTATTTGGTTAATATGCACTGCAGGTTTTATTACAAGTTCCATTAACTACAGGGTAGAGGAAAGAACTGGGGAAAACCCAATTCACATTTACCTACAGCCAAAACCATTTTCATCAGAAAAATGGAAAAAAAAAAAAAAAAAATACTGGTAAAAAACACTTGAGCATTTAAAAGAAGAGGTTGGAACAATAATTTCAATCACATCAGAAGACAACCGAGTGTAAAATATTCTGCACATCTGTAACAACCACCCTTCTGTGCAGACAGGAAGGGACGACAACTTTGAAGAGCTTCATTTCTTAGCTGGTGTCCATCTGGAAAAAAAGAAGAATTAAATTAGACAACTACAAAAACACAGCTTATTTAATGCAGTTTATTGGTCACTGGCACCGTATGAATGCATGCAGGCCAACCGAACATACCCTGGCGTTGTAGGCGTCTAACTGGGCGTCGAGTTCCTCTGCTGATAACTGCTGCTTGCTAGAGCCGCCTCCTCTTCCACCTCGACCCCTTCCTCTGGCACCACCTGCCCCTCTTCCTCCACGTCCTCTCTGCATGCCTCCGAAGCCACCCCCACGACTTCTGTTCATGCCTCCACCACCTCTGTTCAGACTGAAACAAGAATGCCCATCACACATTGTGTCCACAGTGCCTCCAAGTTGAGTTTTTGTGAACAAAAGGCTGCCAGACTCACCCCTGCATAGGTCGCCTCTGTGTGTCGATCTGTGATGTGACGAGTTGTATGTTCATAGGCCGCCCTACAAAGAGACAAAGACATCAAATTAATGTTATAACAATGTCAAAAGATCAAAGTGAACACATAATAATATGTACAATAATAATTGCAAGCATGATGGATATAATTGAAGTTTGTGGCATACCATCAAGTGGGATGCCATTGTACTGTTTCATGGCCTTGAGGGCATCTGCCCTCCTTTCAAAATGGACATCTGCTGTTCCCAGGCTTCTTCCTGAACGGTCATAATGAACTGCAGCCTTTTTCAGGGTCCCAAATTCAGCAAAAAGTTCCTGAGGAAAGTAAAAGGAAAACCCTCAATAGCCATCCCTTTGACACACTACATGTAACATGCTTAACTGAGCAAAAAAATAATATATACACACACACACACACACACACACACACACACTGATATGGTGAAAATTAAAGTACCTGAATGTCTGCATCCGACACCCCAAAGTCGAGATTGGAGACGAGGAGCTTCCCTCCAGTTTCCACGCCAGCTCCTCCGCCGCCCCCAGCAGCACCATTGAAGCCGCTGAAGCCGTTGTCAAACATGTCGTGCTGCCACTTATCTGGAAGCTGTTTAGGCTGCAACAGACGAAAGAGAACGCACCTGCTGACTTCAGGATCCCCCTGCCTCTGTCAATCACAGAGTCCACACGGCTGGGTGTTGGGGCAAGCAGGGGTTCCGGTTCCAACAGGGCCAGGGTGCTCAACTCCCCCCAAGAGGGTCCCCCATATTCCCTGCCCACCCCATCACTACAAGCAGTTTTTTTCAGTTCACACAGAGGAACATGCATATGACAAACAATTTAACTATAAACAGTCGGGGGGAGGGGTTGTCACTGTATACACACACAATGCACATATTTTTCAAAACAATGGAGGTTTAGCAGCATCTGTTGTGACTGTAGATTTACCCAAGACTACTAAATCAAAAAAACTGAGCAGTTAATCATCCCAAAATCAAACAAAATCTCTGTACTAGCCCCTGTACAACTTGCCCTCCCCGGCTAACTACCAACATTGCCCATCGTTTTCTTGCCATCTGCGCATCCACCAAACGCTCTCTCCAGATAAGATCCTCGGGTACACAGGGAGTCGCCATCTGAAGCAGTTGCCTCCAGCGTTGCACCATGTTTCCCGGCCCGCCCAAAAGTTCTTTACCAAGCCACGAAAGGGGCTTTCATGAAGGAAAAGTGTCCATTAGATGAGGGAGAAGTGGATCGGAAAAAGACTAGGGCCTGCTACCCCCTCTATGCGAGCGTGGATTTATAGCGTCCATTTTGAGACCACGCCATTTTGATTGAGGATGTGTTAGGCTCGTCTAAATACTCATTCACACATAAGAGGTGATGATAGGCCTGAACTGGAATACTATCAGGGGGGGTTGAAGTCCACTGATCCATCCATAAGTAACAGCCACACTGGTTGAAAAGCCACCAAACAGGCCTTGTTGTGAAACCCGCCAGCCACTCCCGAACAAAAGGCCGCCTGGTCGCAGAGCCGGATTACTATGTTCCCAAAAGTGTTGGAGGAAAAAAAAAAATCACTTGCGGGTGAACTTTCTCGATGAACTGGGTTCCTCTCACATCATTTTGATACTTGGGGTGGAAAGCTCTCCTACAGACCGTGGTCGACTAGCTCTAACTTAAGCTGCTGGATTCAAAATGGCGCCGCCAAGGCCTTCGCGATCCAACTTTAGCTAGTTAGCCAATATGGCTAACATTCTCACTCTCTCCAAAGGGACTCTTCTTGGAAAATGATGCAACACATATGGGTTGTGGGAGAAAGGACACACTATGCATACAACTTCCATTAATGCTTAACCGCAAACCATGAGGCTCTCGTTAGAGGGACACTCGGCGGTTATAGCAATCATTTCATTCGCTTGACTAGCAAACTGGCTAGACGGTTAGCTAGCAAGCCTATTGGAGAATAGAAGGATGTTACCCAGGCATTTTCAGGTTTGCCGAAGGTTTTTTCCTTTTTCAGCCCATTCCTCAAATTTTCTCATACCCTGCTGTAAGGCGTTGGTCTGCCTCTACCGCGGTTCAGGTTCTGTCGGCTCCTCATGGGGCCGGATCCGCCGCCTCGGCCTCCAAATCCTCCGCCGCTGCCTCCAAGACGCCCTGCGCCTCCTCCTCCTCGGCCGCCGCCGGAGCCTCCGCGGCCTCGACCTCTTCCTCCGCGGCCTCCGCCTCGCTGCTGCCTGTTCTGTTTGATAATGTCGTCTAGAGACATATCCATTTTATCGGCCATTATGATGCCCCAATAGTGCTAAACTTTCAACGAAATATTAAAAAAATACACCCTAGCCTCGACTGGTCCCTCTCTTTGTCCTTTCACAGATGAACCCTCTTCGCACCGACGAGTAGACACAATGAGCCGATACTCGCAGTATGTAGAGAACCTGGGTTGGTGCGTACCGGACGTAAACACAACGTCATCACGTAATATGCGTGACAAATACTATCAGCCCTATTGAGCATGCATGATATGACTGTGTTCCTCAGGGACTCATATGCATGGTTTAAACTCCTCAATTAGAACTAAAACAATTAGTAGATCAGTGGCAGAAATTTGATCTTTTGATAATCATTTAGCTGGTCCCAGCCTCTCGAATGTCAATATTTTTCTCTTTTTTTAAACCTTCAATGGAATCATACTTAATATCAATGGACAGACAAAACAAGCAATTTAAATATATAAACTTTGGCTTTAAGCTTTTATAAGAATGACTTGGACTTCAATTGATAAACTGATAAAATTAACAATCATGAAATATAGTCATTGGCTGTAGGTCTAAAATCAGCACAAGCAGGATACAGCATACATTCTCCCAACTATCTGGCTTTATGAAATTCCCACCTGTGTACCGTCAGTGTACATTCTACTTGGTTTCCTTTCTCCATGTTCCAGAATCATTGTTCATTTAGGATCAATACAAGCAGGAGTACTGTAAAAGTCTTTTATTCAACATTTTGTTTCAAGGCTTGGGGGGGTGGGGAAGTTAACCAAGGGCAGCATACTCTGGGAGGTCTCTACTTAGTAAAGTCCATTTTTGAGGGCAAGAAAATTTATAATAAAAATGTTGGCCTTCTACATTGTATTTGGCTTCCAAAACCTGCCCATAAAGTGTGTATCCAATGTGATCCTTACATTACCTCTACAATTTACTGATCCAACTAATTTCCGAAACAAACTGAAAAAGAAAAAGGAAGTCAGCCCTTCTCGCATTTTCCTCCGAAGTCGTATAAGTAAAGAAAACAGGGTTTGTATTTAAGACTGCAGTCTTCTGTGTCCTGTGGAGAGTGTCAACAGTTTGTACCTCAGCATCAGATGTCAGCAAATTTTGATGACAGTTTGCATCAGTCCCGTCCACATAAAGAATGAACATATGAAGGTTTTTATGACTTGCGAAAACATGAACCAAGAGACCGGAGAATTTGTGCTCCCTGGAATCCCACTTCTTTTCTTCTTAGTCAATTGTTGAGGATAAAGAGAGAGATGGGGGTTGTTATGGTCCAGAGTTTAGAAATGAGATTGGCATTCTGTGCTAAGGGCCAACAGGGCTGACCTTCTGGCCGATGGAGGAAAAAGTTCTTGAGGATAATGGGTGGAAAAAAGCGACTCGACCATCATGGGAAAGACTAGGACTTCTTGGAGTCCTGTGTGTTGCGTTTCTTGAGGTCACTCAGGTCCACTGGTGTGAAAGCTGAAAAAGGAGACAGAAAAAAGTTGTTACCTGGCCTCTGATTAATTTAATCCCCAAATGAAATCCAGCTCACTAGTAAGGTACACTGTAACTTACAATGTAGGTTAGGATTTGGGTTCTTCTCCACATACTCCTGTGGTCCACGGTCATTACGTTCACTATTTTGCGTTGATCTGATGTCTCTAAGCACACACTGCCAGGCTGTGAAAGAGTCAAAGACAACCGGCTTTTATTACAATTAAAAAGTCTTCATCCGACCCTGCACACTTGTTAGTAATGGCATGACAAGAAAGGCTGAAGGTAAATAAGCTCAACCTAATGAAGGTGAGACAATCCCAATATCACTACATCCGAATTGACTTGCATTTGGTAACTTGTAAACTGATTCTTAAACGCTTTTCAAATAAGTGCGCCAATGCCGGTTCTTGAACTGAGCAAATTAATGCCTTGGCAGTTTGTACCCGTCATGAATGATCAGCAACAGGGGGGGTCACATATTACAAGAACACACACGCATGAGGTGACACAGGAATTACGCTGTAATGTGATCGCTTTTTTTGCATTAAAAAAAGAAGCAAGAAAAAGAAAAGAATTTGGTAAGAGATAGATTAGGATGATGGGCAACAAGAATCATTTTTACACTGAAAACATCCGTAAGGAAAACACATTTACAAACACTGAGAAGATTGTGTCTCTTTGGACGACAGAAACTGTAGGCTATCACTGTGTGCACTCCAGACAAATATATTCATGATAAGATTGGATTCAGAGAACAAAAGCAGATGACTGCAGAGAAGAGGAAGGAAGGAGAGAGAAAAAAAGAAAGAAAGGAGAGGCTGTTCTCATGGGCTGTAGCCTGCAACCCAGGCACTCAGACTTACGTTATTGACACTAAAATGCTGTCTTAAATGTTTCCTGTGTAGACCTCTAGTAGCTCTACGGGGCATTTTTTGGGGTGGGTCCCTGTTTTTTTTATCTTGTGGACACACATGCAAGTGCCTGCATGGCACATAGTTCTGCTATTGGTTTTAGTTTATTCCATTACTCTACAGGTGGCGGGAACAGGCCAAGATGCAAATGTTTTATTTTTTTCTTTAAAGGAAGGAACTGCTTTTCGACATGTTTGCCAGACCTCAAGAATACACACAAAGAGTTTTAGGGAGAAACATAATGTTGGTTTGTTTGGAAGAAAACTCCACAGGGCACCTTTGAAATCCACACAATAAACAAGGAGTGGTTCCCTTAGTTTGCCAAACAATAGTGTGGCCTCTGGCATTGTGAAGGGGGCAAGTTGACCAGCAGGCTTAAAGCAGAAATACCACTGCTGTTCTTCAAGTCGTTTTCTGACAATAGACGGGACACACAACCTGTTTTCTTGCTCTAAAATATGTTTATCTTATTAAACAGAGTCCATTATGTGATAATGTTCTGTTTAGTATAACCTATAACATAAATTAATGTAAAGGATGCACACATTCATGTTATTGAATTCAAGGTATTCTATTATAATGGCACAAAGTACAAAAAGGAGTCTGTTCAGTTTATGGCATCAACTGCTCTACTGCAAACAGTGAACTTGTCCATTTAAGAGATAAACGCTGCAGTTACATGTGGCATGAAAATGAACAATATACACCAGAAGCCCACAACGATCAGATTTGTTTAACTGGTCTGCATTAAGCACTCTGTGCCTGAATATACTATTTTTGTGGTTGTGGAACAGGAGAAGGCAAGTCAGTCATAACAGACCTATCAATAATCACCCACTGAAATAAAGCAGGAGAGAAAGTGCAGAATTTCAGAAAATGAATTTCATACATTTAAATATAAAACATCTACACAGACCAGGGGAATTGAACCAGCATCCTTCCGGTAACAAGATAATCAAGACCTCAATGTGAAAAGGAGTACTTACTATCATGTATAAAGCGCACATTTTCTTCATGTGCTGGGGTGAAAAGCTCCCCACTGTTAGTAGGGGATCGGGGGCTTGAAGTCCGCTTGTAACTATTCACCATCCTGGTAGCAGATGAGCTTAACAAACATGAAAACAGTAACATTAGCAGCAGCAACAGACATCTACAGATCTTTTAACTTATTTGTTTACTGTAAACTAAACTTCTGATAAAAAAAACCGTCTGCCTCTAAAGCCCAAAGCATTAGGTACAATTACATATGATGAAATGTAAATATCACTTTTAACACTGACTCATTTGTGCTTGTGTGCCACAACTTGTTACAGACCTGGTCATTCTGTTTGCAGTCTGTACTCGCTCCTCGCTCCTCTATGGTGAGTGGATTTGAAGAATACAAAGGTTCAGAAGTCCTCAGCTGAATTCTAGCAATTACAACAACCACTTGATCTAAGAAGTCAGTTTCTAGATGACATTACACGAAACTACATTTACACCAAAGTGATCTATTAGAAACAGTAAACTGGTTTCCACTGCTGGTTAGCCCACACGGTTCGTTTAGCTAGCTACTTACTAGTCACTTACGATTAACTGTAACGTTATAGTTCTGATGTAAAATAACATTAGTAACAAAACGAGTGTTCTTATTTGGATGCGTTAATTAACATCTAAATCGCTAAGATACGCCGTGCGCCTGAAATAAATTAACACATGTTGACGTTAGCTAGCCTGGAGGCTTTTGTTTACGTTTTTACTTCAGTAGTGTTAGCAGCAAGCTACAGAGCCAAACACAGTAAGTTAGCCACTGCTCATGTCCATGAATAAAAATGTGTTTTGTCTATACAATTATTCTGTTCTTTCGGATTCGTGTCGCCCTATAGCCGAGACCCGAGGGTCAGCTAACTATAAATTTGCTGACACAATAATTTCGGCTAACTTTAGCTAGCTAGCTGCCTCGCTAGCTGGTGATTTACATTGTCTTGTCGTAACGTTAGCTTGCAGCAGCTAATATTTTGCAGGCGTTACCGGGCCCAGATAATATTGAGAAAGACACACGGTGCCTTTATTTAAAAAATGTAAAAATGTACAGTAAAGTTAAGTGTGTTAAGTGTTAAGATATTCAACAAACCTTTTTGTGGCCCTTCCTTTCAATTTCTTTATTCAGAGACTGTACGCCGTCAGACCTGGCTAAAACGTTGCCAATGCCAACCAATCATTTCCGGTAAAAGACACGGAAGTGAAAGAGCTCTCAGGCTCTCATCCACAACATAGGACCTGGGGGGTATTCCAGAAAGCGGGTTTTGTGAAAACTCTGAGTTTGTTAACCCTGAAATGAGAGAAACTCTAAGTTTCCAGTTCCATAAAGAGAGGTAACTTAAACTCTGGGTCTGTTACTGCGGTAACTTACTCTGTGAACATAACCTGCTCACTGGCAGGTTTACCTGAAGAAACCCTGAGTCTGAAGGAGCTGTCTGACAGCGGCTGTCCTTTCCTTCTCAGTCCGATCATGTTGAAGCAGAAATAATTCGCATAGTTTTACACCAGGAGGAGAATTTAGATTCATTTAGATGAGCTCTCACTCCCTGACGAGGCATGAACCGAGCAGCAGACCGCTTCTCATCAGTCCGTCATTTTTATTCGCCGGCTGCACAGCGACTATCAGGCTACACGTCATTGCTGACGTGCTCTCAGATCTGAACAATCCTCTTCGTTTTTTTCTTTTTTTTTTTTTATATCACTTCGCAGGTTAATCAATCACCTTCCAGCAGTCAGAAAAAGAGAAATAACTCACATTTCATTTAGCTTTCTTTATTTCCCACAGATAACTACCAAAGTAACCATCAGTATAGCCTATTGTATTTTTTCCAACAACGTAATTTCAAAGTCCGTGTTTCTAGCCGCATTGAGTGTAAGATTAAATGACTTCTAGTTCAATCTGTAGACAGTAAATGTGTGTCTGCCTCTAATGTTGGGTCCTGGGGGTGAGTGACGCCCTCAGCCTCTGGTTACCCAGCGACCTGACTCAGGACCAGCTCCTCTGCCTCTGTCGGACGTGCTGCAGGTGGAGGTGAGCACCACTTCACGTTCATCTACTCAGCAGGATGTTAGGACACAGATATGTGTTAAACAGCATCTGTTGGTGATAAAAGCTACTACAAGTTAAAATATCCACTGAATAAACTTTTACTTCGTTTAATATGTGAAATAAAACCAAAGTGAGGAGCCATCGTGTTTCTATATGTCATTTTAAGCTGATTTAAATAAATTAAAATATAATAGCCTCAAATAAAATAAAATAAAACAAAACATTGAACAACAGTAAACCACTTCCTCAAAGGCTAATATAAAAGAAAGTGATGTTAAATCCAAAATGAAAAGAAGACCACATCTAAAACTCTGTCAGTGATTTTTATTATGGCCGCAGCCGTGTTACTTTTTTTTTTTTCCCCATAAAATGTCTGCTTCCTGTATTCTCCCCTGTTGCCATGGTGAATCACAGTATCGGAGCTCCATTGATGATGGCTTTTTACTAGTTGTCAGGAACGAGCTCAAGTCAGAGTTTACATACTCAGAGTCGACTTACCTAACTCAGATCAGCTGTTCTGGAACTGAAAACTCAGAGTTTCACTTCCCAGGGTAAGTCAACTCAGAGTTCACGGTTAGGCTCTCTTGTTGAACCTCCTTTCTGGAATACCCCCCTGAAGGATAACACTCCTTTACAGAATAACAACAGCAACATCAACCTTAATAATAACAACAACATTAACAACAACAACAACAACAACAATAATAAGAATAATGATAAGAATAATAATAATCACCACACACATACTGATGCAATGTAACTAAGTACATTTACTCAAGTTCTGAAGGCTATTTTATTACAATTTTTAGCTACTACTTTCACTTATTTACATTCTGGAGGGCAGTATTCTACTTTTACTCCACTGCGTTTATTTGATAACTTTACTTACTGGTTATTTTGAAGATGGCATAATACAAACAAATACATCAATCGATCAATATTCAGACAGCCACATAAGTGATCAACCAATAGTATACAGTATATACATACATGTTGATATATATAATTTTTACTTTTAAAGCTCTACTTTTCATTCCTCACTGGCAGGAAATACTTTTTATACTTAGTCCCTTTAATATCACATTCTTGAGTAGGCAGCTATTCATATGGACGTCTTTCACTTATGCCAATGTAACATTTTTTACACACGCGCACACACGCGCGCGCGCACACACACACACACACACACATTGATTTACATTGTCTTGTCTCAAATTACTTCTTTCCAAAATCTCTCCTTAAATGAAAATTTACATTCCAGTGGTGTTTTTTAATTGCTTATTTATTGCTTTATTACAGTTTTAATTCCAACTTAGCTTGCCTACTATCACAGTTTTAAAGCATCAGCAGCCAAAACCTGACTAAAGTTGCTACACAGGTATAAAAATCTTTGAACATAGTAATATTGCACTTAATAAAGAGGATGGCTGGAAAGCTACATCTTGAAGTGATGGTGGTCCCCAGTTCTTGTCACACACTTTTATTTTTTTTCCCTAAACAGAAAACACACCAGCAACTCAGTCATGTTTATTAAAAAATTCTCTTTATTTATGAAAACGTACAAAAATAATTATTGAAGAGAAAAGTATAAGACTTTCATTGCCGACATTCGTGTTTCTACTACAGGAAACAGCAGCGATACATTAGGGGATAAAACTGCAGCATAAGAGTTTGTACAGGATCAAATAGATATTTTGACCACCAACAGAGTATCAGATATTTACAATGGCTGATCCTCCTGCCCAGCAGTGAAGATATGTAACTGTATCGGGTAATTTTTCTTCAGAAATGGACTGTGCACGCAAGTAAAGATGACTTTTTGATTCAGGGACACATTGTTGGTATCGTGTTTCAGAGGCTGAGCGTGAAGACGTGGAGATATCTGTTGATTAACATCTGCAGCACTGGTGCCATGAAAAACACACAAATGCACAAAATAAAGTAAAACAAAAGTAGATTCAAACAACCAAAATGATAAATACAGCTTGATGGAGTACTGCTTTAAGGCTATTATTAAAAAAAATAATAATTGCATATCAACTTGTGCTGCGCATCTTGCTTTACAGGATCGGTGGCAGGACCTCACTGCTACAAGTTTCTTTGATACTGTACACTTCTAAATACGTTTTTTTTTCGTCCTCTCCAAGCGTCTGCTCAGCTTTCTTTCTTTCTTTCTTTCTTTCTTTCTTTCTTTCTTTCTCTCCCGGGTCCATTCAGTGCCCAGTCAGGCACAGCCCGCCTCAAACAGTTTGGCCAGATCTTTGTAGTCTGGGTCGATGAGGTCCGCAGGCTTCTCTCCACTTTCGTTCTCTGCCTCTGTGCTGGCTCCCATCGACAGCAGATACCTGAAGAATGAAGCAGAGTATTTGTTCCACAGAAGTTCTCAGATTTAAAGAACGATACAGTTTATCATTACTGCAAACCATCTTTTTTTTATTCTTAACTTTCTACTCATATTTCAACATTTTCCCCTGTTTTAATCCCTTTTGCTCACTGCTGAATACCATGTTTATGTATTGTGTTGCAGGGTTATATCACAGTTAAACGTTTCAGTGTTCAGAAACAATCTACCCGTGTCATATCCAGATTTTTTCCCACCTTTTTTTTTAAATGTCATTGCAACAAGTTAAGTGTGCATGATTTCAGTTTCACGTGCCTCTTTCTGTTCGTCATTAAAACTAAAGATGGGTTTTGTAGGAATTAGGTATATTTTCCCTGCTGACAAAGCAAGTCATGTGTCACCTGGCGATTTCGGGGTAGCCGTCGCTGCAGGCCATGTGAAGTGGCGTCCAGCCGTCTTCGTCCCTCTGATGGACATCGGCGCCATATTTCACCAGCAGCTTCACCACCTCCAGGTTCCCAGTCAGCACGGCTTCATGCAGTGCCGCCATACCTGCGCACAAGATTAAGTCACTCCTCTGCTGCAGCACCGATATTAGGCCTGTTTCTTATTTCACATCTAGTTTCAAAGTAAACACTGTGGAGGCTTTGCTCACCTGAGTGGAAGAGCGTATCCACGCGCACCTTCCTCGCTCTCATGAACCGACCGATTTGCTCCAGGTCCCCCCGCCTCACTATATCCTGGAAGATGATGTCATTGGGGAAGTGCACAGTCCTCTTTGCGGGTGTGACGGGTATCACGGGTGCCGGACGCTCCTGTTCCTGCGCGCGCTGTGTTGAACTGTACCGTGAGCCCTTGCTGTACGAGGGGACGTACGTCGACGCAGCCTTGTAGGTGGACGTGAGGCGTGATGGCGTGTAGTGTGTCGAGCTGTACTGTGTGGGCGTGTACTTTGTCGTGGAGGTGTATGAGGGTGTGTAGTGCGTCGGTGTGTAGTGTGAGGGGGTGTAATAGGACGGCGTGTGGTACACTGGCGTGTACTGCGAGCTGCGGGTGTACGTCGACACTGGCACGTGGTAGTTGTACTTCATCCCGGCGGTGGCTGCCACTCTGCCTCCCCCTTTGCTGTGAGCCCAGGAGGAGGGACGCGAGAAATCCACGAGAGAGAACACACCAATCCAAACAAAGAGCAGTATCCTTTGCTCCGGGTCCCTTCACCCTCCTCCTCGCTTGCTTATTATCCTTTTAGTGTCCAGTTGGGGTTGCCCTCTACTGTGGCTGTAGAGTACAAAAACTTCAATCCTTCTTTTGGCCTGTACGCTCCTTATTCTCTCGCCCGCTGGGAGTCTCTCCCATCCGAGGTTTGAAATGATTTTTCACACTGTGCGTTTACTGTTGCACAGAACCGTTGTCTGATGGGGCAAGCGGGGAGAGGAACCCTATATACCCTCTGTTGGGCTATTTTGGGGCCTAAGATCCAGTGACTTCAGCCTAGAAATGAGTGGCCATCGTGCAGCTCCTCCCCCGGTGCAGTCACATGCCCTCTGACACGGCACCCACCCCCAGATCATAAAAAATGTTGACAACCCAAATGTTCCCTTTGAGTTCCTACTTCAGACACATCTTCCCGCATAAACATCTAAACAGGTATGATTATTGTCAGAGTTACATTTAGCCAGAATGCGCAGAAGACTTTGAGCTCGGTTATCTTTTACTATTTTGAGCTTTTCGTTACGTTATTTTGGTGCTATTAATGGGAATGATTTATGGCGGGACACATGAACAACAGCAAACAGCAAACAGCAATGGCACGTGATTTTCTTGTGGCATGTGTTGTTGATTTCTTCTGCTTACGTCATTCCCGATGTTGCAATAATGTCTGCAAAAACACACACTCTTTACTAATAGAAGGAAGACTCAAGAAGGATTTTCACTGACTAAGTTTAAACGAACAAACTCTTTAATTTCATGACCGCATAAACTGAATAAACAAACCCAGGAACACAGTTTTACACTATTTTACTTTGTTTAGATGTGGCGGACCCTGCCACCTTTCTAGATTAAAACAGTGTTCTGGGGACCCTATTTTCCTCTGAGAACAGCGTGTTTCATGTTCCCCCGGCTGACCTGCAGGTCCGTCAGGTGACACTTGCCCTTTGCATCATAACCAGATACACCAATAAACTTCGTCTGCTGAGGAGGCTGGTGTGGGAGTGCAGTCAGGACCGAACTGAGGGGGCAAAGCCACTAAAATGTAACCTCTCCCCTCAAATGCCACTGAAAAGTCACATGGTTGCCAGAAAGAAGGCTATTTACAATACTGACCTATTGCCACACATGGAAATGACAATATATTTAAAATATATGAGGCAGATACGGCAATAATCCTACAGAATAAGGATAAGAATAACAGTATTTTATCACTGAGTACATGTCAATGGCGCTATAACTTCGTTCTGGTGGCGCCAGCTGTCTCCTGACAGACTTGTTCGATGGGCCGAGCTGGTTGTTACTGGTTCCCAAAACCTTTGGAAGAGGACTTGGGCATTTCACAGACCATGCCAATGTGAGAGAGGAAATAGCATAGCTGCCATCCTCAAGTTTTTGTTTCTCACCATGACTCCAAACACTTGAGGTACGACCTTGCCCCAGAACCTGATCCCCCCTGTTGTAACTTGCAGCTATTCTAATGCGTCCCTGCACATCCAATCGTATAATTAATCATTTTAAGGGCACCTGCTCGCCGAACTTCATTTGTTCACAACACTGCGCTTTATACATATTTCCAGTTCTGTGTTATATAACCGGAGGAGGCAGATCACATGACACAGATTATCCCAGCAGGAGATGATCAATTAATTTCTCTCATGGTAAGAGTTGACCCCAGCTCGGAATAACAATACGATTCATTATTCATCACCTCCCCACACTACTGGTCTCTAAACAGGGGGAACAGTGGGAAAGAGGCTTAGAGCTAATGTCTAGACAAATTGGAGCGAGAGTATTGAAATGTTCACAGCTTGAGGAAGAGACTTTTGGAAGCAGATATCGGGTTTCACAGTCTCATATATGGTCTTGAGGGGGTGCAGGGGCGTCCCTGAACCATGGTGATACTCCTTCCAGATTCTGTCACTCCTCTCCACAGCAACTTCCCTGCCAGAAGAACCTCAGCTGGGGGAAAATGTTTTTCTGTCACAGCCCCGCTGTTAAGGCCTACTCTTGCGGTCAAATGCCAGAAAGAGGTCTCACACGTTATGGCTTCCTGCTATACATAGTGCCATGCCGTCCTCCCCCGCCCCAGCAGGCCTTTAGGGTATTTGTTATGATCTGTCAGATTACCCAGAAGTCAGGGGTGACAACGTTCAGGTGTGTGGAACAACGCCAAAGACATTGTTTGCAGCAATATCAGCTCCCTCAATGTGACCTCTCAGTCAGTCCATATGGTCCCAAGCATGTAGTGCAAGGATGCCTGCTTTATTTATATATATTATTTATACAGGACCATGTCTGTACGCTCAGTGTGTCTAAAGCAGGGGTGCCCAAATTCTTTCCCCTGGAGGGCCGTGTCTGAGACTTAATTGGGGGCCCAATAAAACAACATATATTTTTTTCACTTGAAACATCTGGTGGGCCGATCGAACCTTATGATGGGCAAACTTTGACACACTTTGAGCTCGTCTGGTCTAAAGGCTCAACACTATTCCGTTATCCAGTGTTATTGCTCTTTTCAGGGCTGTATCTAGGGTTTTCTTGCATGTCAGGCTGTAGGCTTTGACTACATGCCAAAAATAAAGTGTATTTCACACATTTGAATTTTTTAATAATGTATTTATTCAGGTACCCATTCAATTATTTTGTCTCCATACATGAGGATGTAAAGAATTTAGATTTAATTACTAAGCCCTTTTTTGAAAGTCAGATTTGAAGGTCCATTATGTAGGATTTGATCAGCAGAAATATTCATAATTATGAATAATATTCAAACATGTTATGTTTTTGTCACCTTATATAGTGGACAGAGGGAGTGGTGCCTCTTACACGGAGTCCACCATGTTTCTACAGTGGCCCACAAGGACAAACCAAACAGTGGCTCCAGAGAGGGCCTTTTTGCGATTTTAGCAACAAACCTAGGGGGATGGTAAGGGAAATCTGCAACATCACCTAGATGCCCGTAAATCCTACACACTGGATCTTTAAGTGTATTGAAACAAAAGGTGTAGGACTCCACTTATAAAACATCCACCGGGTGCTAATTGTTAATGACAGGATGTAAACTCCCCCATGGGCTGTAAAAAAAACTCACATTCCCTGAAAAAATAGCTGTAAAGTACAGAGGACATGACCTCAGTGGTCCCAGTGGGAGCTGCAGCCCGCTGTGTGGGCCGATCGACTCAGTCTCGCTTTCGACAATCCATACTAGCGTCAGGAGGATTGATTTTCGGCATCAGAGCGCTCCTCCTCTCAAGCTTTTGCCTCCCTCCTGCTGCAGCTCCCTAGTTCAGAGAGTTCACACAGGAAACACATTTAACATCGAAAACATGTAGAACACAACAAGTAATTAACAGAGTAAGGGCAAGTGCCCACCATCTATTTGTTTGGTTTTTAACCTTGCTCAGAGCGTTAACTGATATGCATGCTTGCTTACACACACCTTTTTTTTTAACTTTTACATGGACACATGAACACAACGGACACAAGTTTGACTCCACAATATCATTTTCTTCCTCATATCAAATGCTTAAAAGTCATAATATCGATACAAATTCTCTGCCAGTTCTAAACAGTGCACCTTCAACAAGCAAACTCAAATTCTGACTTATTGTCAACAAAATACAGCTGACAGTCTGTCAACCGGCTCCACCGGTGATCCATTTGCGTCACTTTGCTGCAGCTCCTTGGCTCCGTGCGGCGAGTTATTCAGAGATAAACAGTACAGGACAAACAGACACACGAAGCCCAAACCAAAAGAATGGCAATTTTAATAGCGACCTGTCACTGAGGCTTATCACTCGGCTATACATGTTAGAAAAAAGCCAGCTATGCATTCCCTAACACTCAACTGCCTCTCGTGATGCAGGTAGGATTCAGGTTGGTGACTGCACGGCCTAAAAATAAGAGCCACAGACCGTCTTGTCCGTATAGCATGCTGCGTATGCAGGCTGCCATCCTCGTAAACATTGACGTCTCAAAAAGGTCAGTGTAACACAGGTCAGATGTGTCTGAGAAAATTCAGTTAGAATGATCCATATGTGT
This sequence comes from Sparus aurata, assembly GCF_900880675.1. NCBI lineage: Eukaryota > Metazoa > Chordata > Actinopteri > Spariformes > Sparidae > Sparus > Sparus aurata. The sequence goes on along the minus strand of NC_044209.1, from coordinate 11,755,185 downwards.
GAATAAACATGGTGTAGTTTCACAGCTTTGTGAGGACTCTTAGCAGGAATCTCAAATAGAAGTCGGGCGATAACGGAAGGTACATCTTTACAAAAACACATCCTGATCTCCGCTGCCCCTCTCAAGAGGCTTCGTAAACCTTTTTTCCCAGAAACCACCCTGATGTCACACGCTGGCCCCGTGGGTGACAACAGGAGCAGTGATGTGTTTCTTAACACGCACACCTGGATCACTGGAGTGATTAGTCTCTGTCTGGACCCACACAGGCCCCAGCGGGAGATGAGCTACTCGCCCGGGCTGAAGAAAAGTATCTGGTTACGGCACGCGCGTTGGGCTGAAAAAGAGGAGTTGGAATCTAAATCAGGAGCGTGTAATCCTCTGTCGGTCTGTGAGAAAGAGGGACATCAGACGCCCGCAGCTGTGGAGATGGTTCCATGTTGGGAGGGTTTAAATGAGGCACGCTGGCCTTAATATTCACTCCGAACTCTTTAACACTAGAAAAACCATATTTGTGATATGTGTCACTGTAGATCTCTGATAGATGAGCTTGGCAACACTTTATTTGATGGTACACATATTAACCATTAGCTTGTTGCTTATAATCATAATAAATTAGTGGTGTATTGGCTCTTTATTAGTCATTATAAAGCACTTATAAATGCCTCTGGATGACTATATTCTACACCTACTTAGCAACTTACTGAGAGTTGTTCCTCAATAACACCCTAATTACAGATTGATAGTAAATAAGTGGGTTGTAGTACATGAATTACAATCTTAAAGGTTAACTCCTCTTTCTCTGTTCTTGGTTAAACATCAAGGCCAAAAAATAATCAAGCTCTCATGTGAAATTAAAGCTACAAACTAAATTCTATTTATGGGAAATGACTGTGTTTAAACAGTATAATTTGTGGTGCCCCCTGCTGTCAGAGTGATACGGTGTTTTTAGGATTATTTCGTACAGTGCAAACAAAATGTTAATCTCAATTGATTTGACTGACTGGTGTTTAAATATAGTTTAGAAAGTGGCTCTAAAAGCAGAAAACAAATAGATAATAAAGATTGTACAACCAATTCATGTTAAATGAAGGATGTGGAGGTCAACGGATGTCAACATAATCTGTGAGGTCATTGATGATGTCATCAGCTCTCCTTGAAAAGTAGTACCTGTGATGAATTTACAGGTTGATCCCCTTCTTTGGAGGAGTGATCTGCGCTCTGGCTGAACCAGCATTTCACTGCGGCATGGACAAAGTCTACAACTGTCTCTCTTCAGGGCAACGAAGGCCCCGTCACTGCTGAGGTGACAGACGACAGGGTGGCAGGAGGGACAAACCGTGAATCTAAACCAAATCAAAACCTACTTGATTTGATGCATAAAGATGAAATATTGATTGGGAGTTGGAGTTGATGGAAGCTTCAGTGTTTCCAATTACAGAAGGCCCTCTGATAAACCGCGGACAGTTAATCAACAAAGAGTCGAGTTCAGGAGTTTCAGAAAAAAACTGAGGTTTTAAACTTGTACAAGAAATTCTCCAGCCAAGAGGTCCCAACACTGTATACATAAGAGTATTTTGCTGTGTATTCAACGTTATCGACTAAGGGTTGGATTGTTTCTTATGGAAGTTATCCTCAAAGAATGAAGTCCGACTGGAAATAACCAGTTATCTTGGAGGTGAGGTTCTTCCTGTTGTATTCACCTCTCCTCTCTCTCACTTTGGCTACTTTAACTCTTCAAATCTTTTAGAAAATGAAAAATGCCAATTCAAACATCATCAACGAACTGTAGCTATGACGGTGTTGTGCTGAAATGCTGATGAGTGCAAACATTTGTGGTATTAGACCAATACAACGATAAGCTGTTTCTTTTATTCGGTGGTCATTGAGTGAAAACTCTCAGTTAACGGCTTTGTAGTTGCAGAATATTGACAATAGACGATAACATAATGGACACCAGGGAATGGTAACGATGCCCTACATCAGTGCTCCTGGTGGATCCTCGAGTGCATGTAGACTACAGAATCATTTTGCGTGAGGAGAATTCATAAACCTGAAAGTCCCCCGCACAGAGCCAAGTGAGCACATCGGACAAGCCAAGCAAAAGTAAATTGAGCCATTTGCAGTTGAAAATGAGCCCAACAGCCATCTGGTCCCACATACGTGGCATGACCTTCGTGGTTCCCGTGCCTCTGGACTCTTAAGTTGCAGAGCCCTCCCAGTCATGAGCGCATAGTTTCCATGGGAAACGCTCCATATACATTACCACTGAGTGAATTCTTTAAAACGCCACGCTATTCAAAAATGGTATTCATAATATATGTTTGACACTATTTCTTTTAAGTTCAGTTAAGTTCAGTTATAATGGATGGATCTTACACTGTTACAAAAAGGATAGTGAGTGATACATGTTTTCTAACAGCTGAACATGGCAGTGGTCGCCAAATTTGATTTCACACATTCAGTTTTAAATAGAATATTAGTCAGTGTATTCAATATTAAAGGGGTCCTTTGTAGTTTTTGAGAAGAAATTCTAACATAATATTTATAATATTAATGATGTAATAAAACAAACTCGGAAATATGTTTTTTCTGCCATAACTGAATGCATAATCCGTTCTCAAAGGAAAAAAAGGTCCCCAGAACACAATTATAAAGAGTAGAACATTAAAAATCTGTCTTCATCTGTAAGACCAGTTTGTTTATACAGTTTATTTAATCTTGGAAACGAAGAAGCATAAAGCTCAGTCAATGAAGAAATTCCTCTTGTTATAAAAATGTATTTTCTTTCTTTTCTTTTTTTTTTTTTTTTAAGATTTTTTGTGGTATAGACACCTTTATTAGCAGTAGACAGAGAGGAAACATGGGAGAGAGAGGGGGCCAGAATCGAATCAAGGTCAGCTGCGTTTTATGGCATGCGCTCTAACCACTCGACCACCTGCGCGCCATAAAAATGTATTTTCCACAAAACTACACATTGCACCTTTAAAGTTTTGTTTTTGGAGACGAGGAACTCTACTCAGCTGCTGAAAACAGTGTCTTCTGTTTCTCTTGAGGGAGATCTTAAAAGTTTGAAATCAAACCAAACATGATGACACAATAATATGTTAGATACTTCTGCCTCAATTTATTTATTTATTTTCCTCAAGGTCTTATTATTGTTACTTAACACCTCCCCCATGTTTCTGCTCTCTTCTTATTATTAAATGAAATGGATTTCATTTCCAATCAAATGTACGTAAATGAAATAAAATCAATGCATCAAAAGATACAATGATTAGGAGTGTTTTTTTTTTCTTTTTTTTCTTAAAGCATTTTTACTTATATGCAATAACCACATAATGGTAAAGTTTAAGAAATGGCTGTAAAACCCAACCAGATGTAGATATAGTGTTTTTGTTTTGCATTGCCACAATAATCAGCAGGTCAATCAATCACGTGTAATGCAACAAGACTAGGAAGTAATAAGATATGGACAAATGTGCTGCACAGATAAGTAGTTACATAAACCAATCACCTTCTCCTCTAATGACCTCCAGTGAGAATAGAACACAGCGGCACTGTCACGCTGGTAATCACTGCTTGTAATATCATGAATGTTTTCGGAGAGTGTTAGTTACTAACTGTGAATTGGTCGATGAAATGTGCAAACTGTGACCTCGATTCAATGCCAAGCCTTGTAACTGACTTACAATGGGAATTAATTGTGAGTTATTTATCGAAGCGATGGTATTTCATAGCCCGTTTGTCGTCCTACATACTGCTCGCTGGCGCAGGCTCATTTAAGAGTCGTGCTGGGACATTAAAGACGAGTGCCTGCAGTGGAGAGCAGTACAGGTTTGTGTCTATTCAATTGTGCATTGATTTGACTGTAGAACAGTAATTATTTACACGCCGTTTATGGACTCCTGCACTGCATTTGACACCACAGCTTCCTGGTAAAGGAAGGAAGAAAAGGTAGTAATGGTATTTATATTACCATACAGTATATGTTTTATTCTTGTCACTGACAGGCAGCCACATAACCCTGTGCTGTATAAAGGCAGCAGGCAGCTCAGGCATGCCATTGTGTGAAAGACCACCACTCCATTGTCCTTCATATACTGAGTAAAGGTTAGATTCGGTAAGTCCACCTGTTCCGTGTCCTCCATCTTTCATTGCTTAAGCTCGCACAAATCCAGGAAATTAATTCATGGTAACCTTGTGCAGCCTGGTCAGAGTGCGCAGTGAAGGTGGTGGAGGAGGAGGAGGAGGTTCACTCAGTGACCACTGACTCAAACGGGCGCCCTCATTGTGCAATCGGGCATCAACAAATTAGGCTCACATATGCGCAACTTTTAACCCCTGGCCTCCTTTTCCAGAGATGCAGCCTTCAGCTGAGGTAACCCAATCCTCGCACAAACAGTCAGACAGCCTCGGTGCTACTCCCTCTCTCCTATGTGCTAAGTCTGAGCCCTCGCTCTCTCACTGTGTCCCGGACAGCTGCAGCGCCTGTTTACTGCCTTTACCTCTGTGCAGGGAGGAGTCCTTTAAACTTCACCAGTGTCAGCAACAGCTTCTCACAATGGGCCAGAAACTCGTTCACGGTGTCCTCCAATGACTATTCCAAACAGTCTATAAAAGCTCTGATGCTTCTCAAAGGACTATTTATTCTAAGCTCTACTGGAAGCCTTTTTAATTTCAGGCTCCACGGGTCACTGGAAAATATCAAACTGTGAAGTGTTTATGAGGAGACGTGCAGTCGAGAGGTGCACGGGTTCAAACTCCCTGCCCTTTCTTACGCCAGCGTTTAGGCACGGCCCGAGCTGTTATATTTCTCTTGGAACAAAACACACATTTACACTCCCAGCAGGCGGCCTGCAGAGTTCACTCACCCCCACAAGGATGCACCTGTTATTGTTTAGGTCTACATAATGGCGACGGCATTAATTAATGATTTTGAACTGTGCTAATAATCACATTTGACCCGGAACACAGATGAATGTGAAACAGGTGTAAGGTAATTGCGAGACTCTCTGTATAAAACTGACTTCAAGCTCCTAACCGCTAACTTCCAGTATGTTAAAGGAGCACAAATCCATAAAGTTTGGGCTCTCTCAAGACACAGATCTGAAACGACTGCCAAGTGTTGAAGCAAAAGTATTTGTAGGAGGTCTGCAAGATATGCACCTTAGTCAATAGGCAAAGAACATGATAGCTTTTGCATGTTAACTGATGATCAAAATAGTTGCAGCTCTGTCCCAAATATACAGTATACCCTCATGGTGGCTGAGGACATTAACAATCCTGCCGCAGACACAAGAAAGATGAGGTCTACATGATGACCTCATTGCCGCATCTGAAGACCACAAACAGCAGTGGCCCCATAAGGCCAAGTCAAAGACGGGATATTCCCAGAATGCATTTCACAGGGGTCAATATGCTAATTTTAGCACTGCAGCCAATGGCAGCGGAGGAGTTCTGCTCCAGATACAGGAGGAGCTGGCTCGGGTTACGTGCCTGCGACACCAACAGTGTACATGCAGTAATAAAGAGGGTACAGACCGAGCCCTGTAAAAGCGATTCATCACCTTATACATAACCGAGCCTCTTTCTTTAGTTACTATTGACACCAGAAGAACTTATCATGTGACTGCGTTACGCCCCTTCGGTTGGCGGCGGGAGCCGACTTGTAACAGGGATCCCAAAGGTCTGACACACGCCACGGCTTTTGGGAACAGCAGTAAATCCACCTTCTTCCTCCTTGACAGCAGTTATGATCTGGCAGAGCAGCACCATGCTTGGGCAAAGTGTGAGACGTCTGAGGAGAGAATGCACTCAATGCACTCCATCATCACTTTCACGCACACATGCACGCACACACACACACACTCACACACACACTAGATAAGATGGGTGTTAGAGAAAATCTGTGGTTTTGTCTTTTGGTCATCAAAAAAATAAAACTAATGCGACTTAAGGCTGTGCTGTTAAATTATACTCCAGCAGCCTATTTCTAACATCCCTGATACTGTATTACTCCTGATATTTATGTAACACAGCAGTATCAGTTCCTGTGTGTCAGAATATGCTGTTCCCTCCTGTCAAGGCCGGCCCCCTGGTTAAGTAATATGATTAATAAAGCATGAGTCGGCTATCCTCAGAGCAGGGGTGAATTTTCGTTTTGGCACCTCGTATCCATTCATAGATACCTCTGAGGAGCTCGCAGAGGCCAAATCAATCTGCATACGAGAGCTCGGCAGGCCTGAGGGAACGGTGCAAACCCTGGAAATATTGCACCACGCCCCGGTGTCACATATTGTGCACACATTCATGGAGACTTAGCGCGATAGCAGCGCAGAGGTGGTGGAGCACGAGAGATTAGACGTTTCTGTGAATCTGACGTACAAACACGAGAGTATGGACGGACCAGGGGCAGGCAGATAATGAAGATGAACACTTCATCTCCCCCACGGGCCGATCTATACGTTTCGTCTGTGCTAAGAATGGAGATGAAAGTGCGTGGGTTGGTGGCAGGCTGTTAGCTCTGGTGTCAGGTGTCACAGACACGCACAGGGATTTGATCCGCTGTTCAGTGTTCATAAGAGCTTCCTGTCAAAAGGCAGATCCTCATAATCCATTCTGTCGGCAGCAGTCGAAGTGAACTGGGTGAACTCAATGTATGCCCTAGAATTCAGGTCCCCTTATACCTGCTGACATGTGAAACCATCGTATCTGCAACTCTTTGACATCTGCAGGTGCTTGAAACGGGGTCAGGCCATCTTAAACCACGACAATCAAAGGATATCAAACATTTGTGTGACAATAGGAATACACAGTTATAGAGGAAAAACTTATTTATTTGTACATGTGCCTTTTGATGGAAGAAATCTTGTGTCATATCAGGTAAAGCACAGGTGTAAATGATAAAATCAAGTATGGCTGACTATTGCACATGTGAAAAAAGTAGTATAAGGACTTTTTTGGCGCCAAGGGAGTAATTACATGGCAGATTATTTTTTGTAATTACACGATAAATTGCCTCTAATGATGTCACTCAGTGGCAATGTTGCATCATGGGTGATATAGACCCCAGGGTTTCTTAACAGCAGTTCAATGCTCAAGAGCACCGGAACTCTTGAGGGCCCATTATGGACTCATTAACAGCAAATAATCAAAATGGATACAACAGAAGCAGGAACACCACCTTTTTCTATTTCGCACATTCTTCTTCCTTTTCAAACCCTTGTGCCTACTTACCCATAATGCAACTTAGCGACTGGGGTGACATCACTGGAGGCAATTTATCAGATTACACGCAGCTTCCTCTGGAGCCCCAAAAAGCGTTATACTACTTTATTCCCCATATGCAGTTGTCGTCGCCAAGACCTATTCACACACTTTACTGTGTAAAATTGGTGTAGCTACCCTTTAAATACTTTATTTAGTGTTTCATTTGAAGCACAGTATCAAATCTGATCAAACTGATCATGTTTTGTTTGTAAAAACTGAATCTAGAGTAACTAGATTCTCCAGCTGTCAGATAAATGCATTAGAGTCGTCTTCTACAGCAGCACTAAATAAAGTCACATGTAAGCACAGTACCCGAGTTAATGTAGTGAGTTATTTTGATTTTCAGGATCAGGTTTCAGGGTACTGGTATTATTCATGTTGGCTCACTGCCACGGCTTATTGCGACACTTGAACAGAGCTGAGCCATCGTTAACGTCACAAGTAACATCTGTGATTTTCCTCCTGCAGTACGTCTAATCAAAATGTTACGGTGGCCCTGAGGGTATAAATAGAGCGATTCAGAAAACACAGTGACACCTCAGAAACATTCTGTCTTTTGAAATGTTGTTGTGTGTTGACCCTCAGGGCCGCAGTGAAATGTCAGCCTGTTGCCTGATTCCTTTTGTCAGTGCACACTTCCACAGTATTTTGGGGGCATTTTCCCCCATTTATTTTGATGCCAGACAGTGTTGAAGTGAAAAAAGTCCTCAAGAAGAAATTACATAATCAGCTGCGAGGACAGACCTGCATCTTTGAAGTTTTACTCATGTCGCACAGCCGTCACCTTCAGGTGGGAAAGGAGATATTGTGCAGGTTTTGTCAGCCTTTTAGTTTAATACCAATGCTGCTGTTAGTTTAACATTGTTGTTGAACAGTGTCACATTATGGGTGAATATTTTATATGAATATATAATATTATATCCTTTTAAAGACACCACATATTATCAAATAAAAGAAGACATGAAGAAGAATACGTTTTTCGTTTTGCATTCACTGCAATGATGTGAACGTTTGATGCATCTCAGAGTTGTAGTTAAAGAGGCTGGCAGATACAAATTGTGTATTCGTGATAATTTATCATAAGCGTAAAGCCATTAGTCAATTAGTCTTTCAAGAAACAACTTTAACAACCATTTTAAAGCTTGAAGTTGTTTGGTCTTTTGAAGTTGTCTCTGGTTCCAACTTTTCAAAGGTGAAACGTCGCTGCTTTAATCTGTTTCCTATTATGTAAATTGAATATCTTTGAGTTTGGATAAATCACTTTTTTTTTTTTCGGAAGAAATCACCCTGAGCTTTGGGGAAATTGTTACAGACATTCTTTTTTCAGAAATGTAATGGTAAAATGTTTCAATTAATACAGAAAGGTATCATTAGCAGTCCATCCAAGGAAAATAATCGTTAATTTCATTGCTTGTTTCATCTACCAAGTATATACAACATATAGCTCTAACGCGCAGACAGTAGTGTTGCATTATGTTCAAAGCTTAAATCTTTATGGATGTGAAGCTGCCAAACGTATCTGGTGCGTGGGGACCTTGAATCTGTTCATGTTATATCATTCAATTAATCGTTAGATATTGGAAAAATGAAAGCGATATCTCCTGACACACAATGAGTGAGAGCCCTTCTCACAGTGAGAGAGATCGCAGCCAGATGGCACTAAGTTTCCACGCGGCGCTGCCTGAGGTCTGTCCTATGCTGGTTTTTGCAGAGAGCGCTGACAGATCAGCGGCAGAGGGGGCTGACGCATGTTCTCCCAGCCTCGCCACTAAAGAGGCAACATCACAGCTCCGCTCACTTCAAAGACCTCTCTTCCTATTCACATACTGTCACCGCTGCCACAGTGGGAGGATATAGACTTGAATGTCTTTTCCTTTGTGGTCACAACACACATCCTCTCTCTGTGAAAACAAACCAGTGAAGGAAAGAGAATAACTCTTAACAGAAAACATTTTATTTGCCCTTCAAAGACAAAAGCATGTGAATTAACAGTATTGGACCTTTCATCACGAAGTGTTATAAAAATACAAACGTGACCTAGTTGCTTCGGGGTGTTTAAGGTCTTTCAGCACCAACACTCCAGCTGCATTAAGGAGCCGGATAAATAAGGGAATAAATATTCTTGTTGGTCAGTCAACAGTCTGGCTTTGGGTCATGTTTTCATTCTCCATAGTTACAGTGTTGTTGTCGACACGGCTGTCAATCTCGTCTATGTGGTCATCCTGGGTGCTGTGGTCCCCATGGTAACCATGGTCACCGTGGTGATCCGCATCATGATTCAGCTGTGCATACTCCACTGACCCCTGCCGAGAAGGGACAAAAAAATAAATGTGATGCCCGTGTGAAGGAACAGATCGATCAGCATGACAGAAAGACAGCTTCACTGTAAAAAACAAAAAATCTAACAAAGTATGTTTAACAAATATATCTCATACAATAGATACAAGAGACGATCAACTAAAAAAGTAGCATTTCAGTGATATAAATGGGAATTTTGTTCCATTTGCAGATTTTTAGACTTATTGCAAGCAAGATTTTTTTAAATTCTTTTTTTTATAAACTTTTGAGAGTGGCATTATGTCCAATTTTATAATTATCTGTCTGTGATTTAATAGACAGACAGATAAATAGATAGATAGATAGATAGATAGATAGACATGAACAAAGTAGAGCGAATATGCAGATAAACAACAAGAGTTACAGTTTCTGAGGTATAAAACAATCTGTCACCATGAGAGCAAAACAAAAACCCCCTAATATAAATTGCGACGCTTCATTTTACAAGTCTGTTATTTCATAAAACTTTTCTTATAATGTCTTAAAGTTGAATGAAAAACAACAACAAAAAAACAATATAACTGGTACAAACTGCACTGAAACAAGCGTTTAGCCTTCAGCCATGCTTGCAGCTCTGTGAGGATGTAGGCTTCTCTGGCACAGGGGTGCTTTAAGTGAAATACTAACAACAATATACTAACACTCTCAAGGACAATACAGTATTTTGACTTTTAGCAGAACAGCAGCAAAATGCTAACAATGTGTTGCTAACATGCTTTCAACTGCAACGTTAAAGTGAAACTCTCGCCAAAAAGCAACTGAGGCTTTATTTGCGATTGAATATGAGTCAAACCTTAGTGTAAAAGCATAATTACAACAAAAGAGGCACCGTATTTGCGTTTTCGGGCACGCTAATTTTGAACAGGAGTGCTAGGGGCAGGAATACGATGGCATAAAAATCTCTAGCAAAGTTTCATGTTGTGTCAAGCCTTCTTACTATTCTAAAAATAGCGACTTTGATGCCATCGTATCTCTGCCCCGAGCACTCCTGTTCAAAATTAACGTGCCCGAAAACGCAAATACGGTAAATCTTAAAAGTGCCTCTACCCTCGTAATTATGCTTTTACACGAAGGTTTGACTCATATTCAATCGCAAATAAAGCCTCGGTTGCTTTTGGCGAGAGTTTCACTTTAACACGCGGCTGACATTTAGCGGGAAGAATGTGTGCCATCAAGATGAATTTAGCATGTTTACGTGCTAACATTTACCAGTTAGCACTAAACACAACGTACGGTTGAGGCTGATGGAAATGTTTAGTATTTTTAGTCACAAGCCAAAGTGTTGATGATGAAATGAGCTGATTGGTGTTCACCAAATTATTAGGATTCATCCTCTGTGGACCATGAATATTTGTAGCTAATGCTAAATGCTAAAACCTCATAACAGTCGGTCTCAGTGTTGCTGAATTAACTGACTGACTGGCAGACATTTACAACCTCAAAGAAAGGGCGTGAGACAAAGTTATGAGACTTTTACTTTGTTAGCTTAATAAGTAGAGTAACTGTCGATTTTTCGGAAAACCTTATAAGTAAAAACATATTATTATGTATCTGTAATAGTTTCCTTAATTAACTCTATGTGGTTAACCGGGCCTGTAGACTCATTTCTGTATGTTCACTTGACCTGCTTTGTATTGCAACAGAAAAACTGTTACAATTGAACACAAGTCGAGCCAAATTGCACAATCTTTCAAGGCCACTTCCCACATAATTCTTAATAAGTGATCACATATTTACAAAAGAGTACAATAAATTCTTTACAGGATTATCAATACTTTGAGTTACCTGTCTACAAACAATAAAAACTGACTCCACAGGGTTTCCGTTTATCGCACTGTGTGTACCTGTGACAGGCCTCTCTAAACAAAGACACGACAGACTCATGAGTGTGTGTGCCGCTTGGTGGTTTGTGCATGCACTGTATGATGATGTGCACATTTTTACTTACGCCATCAGCTGGCACTGGAGCACCTGCAAAGACAAAGCAAGACAACAGGCTCAGGAAACTCGAAAAGGGGGTCAGAGGATTAAAAGAGGGCTTGTTTAGTCGCCAGCACTCCCGTGAACAAGCTCCCGCATCCCAGGGAACTGGAAGCTTATCATGTCGCACACACTTGCACCAATATGTACATGCTAATACAGTCTTTATCTGGAAACAAATCTAAAAGAAGAAGAAAACATGTCTGATTTTGTGCTTTCCTTCACTCCTGCTGCATCATTGTTGGTGTAAATACGTCTGACATTTAAGCTGTTGGGAGTTATTAGGAGCCAATGACTAAACAATGGACGAGAGTTTCCCTCATGAGAGCCAAACAATGGAGCGCGTTGCTCACTCAGTCTTTACGGATGCACACACAGTTTGGCTCTGATTGTTAGAACAGGAAGTGCTCTTTGACGAAAGCAGGAAGTGGACACCTGACGACTGGGCCTTCTGTTTTAATAGGACATTCTTTCGCTAACAATGCAGATGTTTACAGTTGAGTCCTGTTTCCTGTCGCTTTTCTTTTTTCCGTGGCCCAATTTCTCTCACCACACTAACGCGAGGGGAGATTTGAATGAAGAGCAGGATGTTAGTCGTACCTTGCTTGGAGTTCCGCACTTCACTGTACACCGTGTCTGTGCCCTTTTTCACCAGAGCTGTCAAAACAAATGCGTAATTATTTTTGTCTGTTTATAAGATCAAAATGTAGACATTAAAAAATATCTAAAAATCAGCCGTAGTCTTACCTTTGTTAGGGTCTGCCTGTCTGATCTGCACCTCAGTGTATTGAGGTTCCGCCTTGTCTGGAGAGGTCACACTGTTCTGGTCATCAGACTCTGCAGTGCAACACAGCAGCAAACATAAAATTTTAACCTTGCAAATTATTGTTAATCAAACAGTGTTACAGTCATATTAAGTGATATTTAAAGGATATGCCTGGTGATAATTTATATTTTCTAATAAAACTACAATCAGCAACTGAGCTTACAACCATTCTTCGTCTGCTTGTCTAAGTCTAATTTATCATTTTCCACGGTGGGTGCCACAGAGCTCCATTGTCATCAATGATCCACACTGTTGCACTGGTCGACATGTTCCTGGTGATCAGTTCCAGCTTCTAACAAGGTTTGTCAGCCAATAGTATAACGTTTTTGGTATCATATGGTATCCGTGTGTCATTAGCTATCAACAGTCTTGGTAGTTGCCATGTTGTGTGGAAAAAAAGCAAGAATGGCTGAGTTCTATAGTATGCACCCAGCATACTGTACGGCCCTAATGTTAGTTAGCTAGCATTCGCAATGTAAACGTTTGCTTGCTAGCGTTAGCTCTATCAACTACCGTTTGCCAGCCAACGTCAGCTAACGTTAGCAACATTTGCTAGTGCACAAACTGGAGATGAAGTGGCTGAATGTTATGAATGTTAACAGCTTCAAATTACTGTGATAATAATTAATTGATCAAAAATTAGATGTACAATAATTATTTTTCGACCTTCTGCACAGACAGGGAATCCATATAAGTATGGTTTCAGTCAGGCACTCATGAAGTAAAGGTTTGTGTTGTTTCCAAAGTTTAATACTGCCATGACATGAGAGAAAGCAAAGGTAGAAGTAGAAAATCTTTCACTTCACCTCCCAGTAACTTCCCAGGATTTGTGTATGGGAAATGACTGAGCCTTTTTTTTTCTCTCTTTTTTTTTTAAAAGAACAATGAACTTGACTCCTTCAAGATTTACGTCTTCAGTAGGAACCAATAGGCTCGGGGCTGAGGCTATCAGACAGGATAGGGAAGTCAATAAGAAGGCTATTGAGAGAGAGACTAACAGTGCTGGATTCATTGCTGTTTTCATGGGATTTGCTGACAACAAGAACAATACAGAATAACACCAGCATCACTGCTGGATAGAAATTTTAATAAAGTCAAAAACTGTATATACACTCTACTCACCAGAGCCTGATACATGTTCACTCCAAACACTCTTTCCCATGATGCCTGGAGTGACTACACAAAGAGGACAGAAACAGTCTCAGTTGCTTAATTGATACAATCTGTTGTATGCAACTGCTTTTACAATTTAAATAAGTTAAATAAAGCATGTTTTGTTCATAGTACAAGTTGCAGCTCAGTATTCGTACTGTATCAGTATTACAAATGTTACCATTGGCAGCCATATTGACCTCCGCCTGGGTGAGGCTCAGTCTCTCCGCCTTGGTGCTGACTGACTTCCTGAGACGAGGTGGACACAAAACTCAATCAGCTTGTTAAAACAGGAAGCCGCACAGGCGTCTCCATGCTACATAACCTTGTAATTCACATTAGCTTCAAAACACTGGCTTATGATAAGAACATGAGAAATGATGCTCACACTGACAGCTCGCCAGTTTTCCTCTTGAATCGGAGGAGACGTCTTGTAAAGGCGAGAACAAGGATCAATCCCAGTATGAGCAGGATGCAGAAGGCTGCGATAAGACCTTTCTTCCAGCCAGCCAGCTTCACTGTAGAATAGATTTAAATATCTATTGGGTATAGATGTCTGGGTACACATAGACAGCAATTTTTAGGTAATAATCATGCAAAAGTTGAATTAAAGTCAGCACTGACCGGACGCCGTATTAGTCTAAAGAAAACACACCTCTGATTGTGACAGTGGCACTTTTTTCGGTTCCTTTTGCCGGATTGGTGCAAACACAGTAGTATTGCCCTTGGTGGTTTCCTCTCACATTGCTGATCTTGTAGGATGATTCCATTTTCTCAAAGGTCTTGAAAGTGAGAATAGCTCCTTCTGTCTCAGTGTGGTACCAGGTGAAGATGATGGGAAGAGTGCCTCTCCGAACGGAGCAAACCAGAGTCACGTCCTGCCCCTCAGACACGTCCCCCATGCTGGGGAGTATGCTCAACACTGGTTTTGACACAGGCTCTGTGTAGAAAATATATGTTAGACCAAGTTAGCATCAATTTGCTTGAATGCGTTGTCATCATTCCTGCATCGAACACACCTATTATCTTGGTTGAACGTAGCAGCTGCCCTGTTTCTGTCACAGTTGTCCCCTGTGGACTGTTTCTGGCATGGCAAAGGAACGTGTCCACGTCTGATCTCTTGTTGACTGCTGAGGTGTTAAAGATGGCCTGCTGCCCCGGGTGGCTCACCTCCATGGATTCAACCACCCTGTTCGGGCTGAATAGGGTGTACATGATGGGTAGAGTGCCACTGTCACTGTGACAGAGCAGCTGGAAAGGCTTTCCCAACACCAGTGTACCCCCCACCACACTCAGCACGGGTTTAGAAACAGGAACTGGGGATCGACCAATTAACCAGTTAGTCAACAGAACAAGACAAAGTTAAACAAGACTTCTTGTCTGCAGACAAGCTAGCATCCCTGTGTGGCTGTGCCTTGGCACAGTGGTGCTTCAAGCTAAATGCTAATACCAGTATGCTAACATGCTTTCAACGCTAATAAGCTGCTCATGGTAAGCAGGAAAAACGTCCAACATGATCACTATTGATTTTGCTATCAAGAGTAGTTTAGCAGTATGCTAACATACTGCTAAGGTGGCCATAGTGGCTAGCTAACATAAGTTGGGTGGCATCGATAACCGTTGCTACTGTATCCATGCTATATAGGCCAAAGCTTGAGTTTAATCTTTTGCTTCTTTCCTCTATTTTCCTAACCCATTGGTACAAAATGAAAAGTTAGGAAATCATCAAAGTGATTACAGTTAATCCTGTGAGAAACATGGATGTTGGAACTACAGTTTAGGCAATCTATCCAATAGTTAACAAGATAATTCAAAGGAAAATGAAAATGTTTATTCTTGTTGCGGCAATAGAAAAAAAAGTTGGATGAGCATAAGTCATACAGATTAATCATCTGGGAATCATGAATACCATTACAAAATTAATTACAAATTAATGGTAAATTCATTAAATTTTATGACTCACCTTTTGCTTTAACAACAACCTTTTGGCTTTCTTTCACAAAATTTTGTCTTAAAGAAGCCACATGCACTTTACAGGTGTAGTTGCCATTTTTTGAAGGGTGTGCCTCAGTGATGAATGTCTTTTGGTCGGTGACTTTGACGTTATCTCTGTAAATGGAGAAGCGCATGCTGTTGATGTCGATCTTGTCTCGAGCGTAACTGGGTACAGAGCAGGCCAGTGTCAAGCGGTCTCCCTCAAATATGTCAATGGGGTTCACAGTCAGGCGTGGCTTCGAAAACAGCTCTGTTGGAGTGGGATGGAACAAATCAAACATTACATAATGTATATGTGGTATGTTTGAGAATAGAAAAAGCTTTGAACTTAACTTGATAATAGGGTACTAAATGTCATATTAGACAGAATATGCGGTTCTTGCCTCTGACTGTAATTGTTTGATAGGTTTCTTTTTGCACACTGCCCCACACTGCCTTGCACACAAGCTCCCCAGAGTCGCCTTCCTGTGCAGTGAATTGATGACTAAGGGCGACTTTGGCTTGCTTGAGGATCCTCCGGTCTGTCGTCAGGAATACCTCAATGTTCTTCAGAGGATTAATCACTCTACAGACCACCTCCAATATTTCACCCTCATAGACAGTTGAGTTAGGCAGCACATTCATGACCGGAGCAATGTGGAGTGCTGCAAGACACAACTCGGACAAATCAATCATACATCCTTTCTTTATCAATCAGATCTGTTCTTGGTGACCCAACAGATCTAATCACCTTTGACTATCACTTGAATCTCACTGCTGCGGTTGGAGCGCCTGGCCCCAGAAACCAGATTAATCTCATAGTCGCAGTACAGGAAGCTGTCCTTAACCTCTCTCAAGACCAGCGTGGTCTCGGACCAGTTCCCAGTGGACGCCGGCTGCTTTATTTTCTGAGGCGCTCCGGTTCTAGATCTCTGGTAAAAGCTGAAGGTGAGGGGTCCTTTCTCATCTGGAGCACTACAGTTGGCTGTGAACTCATCATTCTCATACGGTGAGGTGTTATCCAAATAGAGAATGGGGGTCTGCAGGCCTGAGGAGAGGAAAACACAATAGGACAACCGTCAGTCAATATACAGATTCTCTTCGTTCATAAACTGTATAATAGGATGTGAGCTGCCCTGGTATCTGGAATGTATAGTATTATATGTATAGTATGTATAGTACTATAATGTAGTATTATGGTTGTAGACTATTGCCAAAATGTCACTGAATGTTTACACGTTTTAAAATGCATGGGTCACAGAACATTCTTGAATCACTACAGACAATTACAATTTAAAGTGCCATACCCGTGGACCTTAATGGCACGGCGGCCATTTTCCTCCAACCGAAAGCTCAGGGTGGGAAACTTGAATGCTGCATGTAATGCAGTTCTGTTGCGGGCTGCAAATCACATGAACTTAGGTAGTCTGACGAAATGTTGTATTAATGGCTTTTCAATTGATTGATGGATATGACAAATCTGGAGGCACCTTCGGCCTATTTCAAGGTTAAACAACACACCTGATAAGCTGTTAGCTGGTGTTAGCATTTAACCACTTCTTAGCTAAAATAACCTTTTCATTACATTCCGCTTGGTTCACTTCCAAGTTTACGTGTGTTAATATTTATGAATCAATTTACAGCTTTCCTAATCGTATCGCGTAATCAGTATCATATCAAACAGTTACATTAGCTAGAATGAATAGAATTGGATGCTAACTTTAGCTGTTTACCCTAAAATATGGTCCAAAGTCCCTCTGAAGGGACCCCCTAGAGCACAACAGTATGACATTTGAGCTTCCCACCCTGAGTGTGACGTCAGAAGACAATGACCGCTGTGTGATTATTGTCTAATGGTTTCCTGAAACTTCCTGACACTATTTTTTAATTCAAAAGATCTTTTTGTTGATATGCTGAAATGTACATTTCTTATCTCTTAAGAAATAAATGACTAGCAATATTGTTTCTACGGCATGTTTGCTCGCTATCATGTCTAATTCCTTGAACCCAAAACCAAGATATTAAGGTAAAAATTGAGGCATTTTCATGGCATAACTTTTAGAAAATAACACATACAGAATGTTCACTTTGATTTAAATTTAACTCAAGAAAACTTTAGGTGTCTAAAATGTTTTTTAATATTGAAGAAGGCTGAAAATCCTCTCTCTCTTGCAGAAGAAAATGTTTGGCAGTAATGTGAATTATTAATCAAGTGGAAAGAAATACCCCAGATTTTGTCCAACTATTTTATGTTGACTCCCCCCCTCCCCCACCATCAGCGTTTATTATAGCATATTTCATGTATATTGTACTTCCCCTAGGAACCAGGATTTTTTGGAAACAAATAAATCTTCAGCTTTACCTGTGACGTCGAGTTTTTGGCTGAAGCTGGATCTGCTCTTTTCCTTGACAGTGACTCGACACTCATAGTTCCCCGAGTCTGCTGCCCTGGCGGGGTTGAGCTCATACACGAATGAGTCTTCGGTGGTGGTCGACGAGTGAATGACATAGTCGTCCTGTTTGAGCTGGAAGGTGTGTGTCAGGTTGGAGATGTTGTCGTGAATGACTGTGACCTTGCAGCTTATTGTCACCGGCGTCCCACGCTGAACTGTGCTGCCGGGTAGGATTGCGAGCCCAACGGCATCTATAATGTATGCTGTAGATCCAAATGACACATGTGCAAATTAATTAGGGCGACGTAATGTCAGGTCTGCATGTCTTGTTTATGAAAAACCAACATGAGGGACTGAGCCTGTGATACAACACAGGAGTCAGGGTGGGTTATTCTCTCCATAATAAGTCTGGAGGAAGGCACTCCCAGGCCATCAGTCGACTGCAGTGTAAGCAGGAGCAGCTGAAGGAAAGGAAAAAGCCTCCACAAGCAGTGTCTGGCCCTCTCTGCCCCTGCTGGGAGAGCTGTGTTGATTTATCCCATCTTCTGCTCTCCTTCAGCAACAACAGCACAGTGTAACCTGCCGCAAGTACTGCTGTTAGTTTGGACTCACTCAGCAGTGAACGACTGTGTTAATTCTGCCACTGCAGACTGAGAAAGTTCAGTTCAGTTTGAAAAATAGAAGTTTGGCAAAACTCAAGATCCACCTACTAGGTTTTTCTGGGGGGGAAAAAAAAATGGTTGACTTGAGTTCAAACCGTCAAAGAACACATGCAAGTAATAGCATTTTAATGGAATAGTTTATAAATAGTTCAGATTTTTGGAAATATGCTTATTTGATTTTTCTAGCAGAGAGGTAGATGAGAAGAGTGACACCACTCTCATGTCTGTACGCTACAAATGAAGCTACAGCCAGTAGCCGTGTAAGTTAGCTTAGCACACTGACAGAAAACGGGGGAAATAGCTAGCCTGGTTCTCTGCAACACATGATTATTTTAATTGTTGATTAACTTGACGTTTATTTTATCAATCGTCTGATTATTTCTTTGCACCAGACAATGGTGAAAGATGGCGATCCATGTTTCCCAAAGCCCAAAATGAAGTCCGCAATTATCCTGTTTCGTCCAAAACCCACATATATTTACTTTACTGTCAAAGGAGGAGGACCCCTCTCTTAACTATAACTATATCACGATTTTCTGCGCACTGGCACCCCAACGTGCACAGCTGGCGCCCTTTTTTATTTTTCTCATTTCTGCCCCATCAAACACCCTGAGTCCACCACTTACTCAAACCAAGTCAAAAATAGCTGACAATGAATGTGATATTTGAGAACTAATTGATTAATCATTTTAATAAAATCCACCTATCAGGACCTCTAAAGCACACAAAGATCTTTTCTGTTTAATCTGTGAGCTTTTGAGGTGCTGGTGGGTGGATTTCTTCGACACATCTTCGACACAATCTATATTCTCCCCCTCTTTCCAGTCTTTATGCTAAGCTAAGCTAACTAGACAGACATGCCAGTGACATCAGTATCGACTTTCTTTAACTCTGAGCAGGTGAGTGTTGAATTATTCTTTTTTAGACACTGCATGGCTTTACTTAGCCAGGAGCACCAGATAAACCCTGACACAAGACAATAAACTAAAAAGAAATTAGCATTTTATTCAAATTCATGAAAGCAACCTCAAATTCCGGAGGTTCATTGAGACTCACGCTGATTTGAAAGATTACTCAGCCTCACCCGTGTCAGCCAAAAATAGCTTCAGTGAATCTTACTATAAAGACTTGAAAATATCAAAGAGGCCAGGAGAGCATGATACGATGCCCATTCCATGCAGAAAATAACTGCGAGGTAAAAATAGCTTTATTCTAATCCAACGAGGACCAGATAACCTGAAACTGTCTCATCGCTGGAGCAACCACAGCCATCCAGAGCAAGTACTGAACAAGACTCCAAATACAAGTGTGATGCAGTTATACTTACACGACTGTCCGCTGGCACTTTGCCCTGTGTTTGGAGAAATGAAAGATAAAATACAGAAGTGAGAATTGAGAGGAAATTAGGTCAAACTGAAAGAACATCCTTGCACAACAGCGGGCCCTTACAGAGGTGGAGGAGGCTGGTGAGGAGCAGCAGCAGCAGCGGCAGGTTGGGGGGTCTGGAGTCCATGCTGAGTAATGGGGCTTCACTGCTGTAAGGTTGAAATACAGGGGGATGAGGAGGCCGGAGGAGCAGTCAGACGAACGTGGGAGGGACGTAGGAAGCGAGAGGTGGAGTGTATGGAGGAGAAACTCTTGGTGTTGATGATGAAGGGGCATGTTGTTGTCTTATCAAACCAGCTCCTTGTGCTGCTCGCCTGACAGGAAATGTCTGTTACTTCCCCTGGAATCAACCAGCGACTATGTTTTTATTAGTGAGCGAGAGAGAGAAGAGGCGTTTCGACACTAATGTAAGAGAGACCTGGACAAACTTTCTGACCGCAGCATGGAGACTGTTTCTTACTCAATTCAGCAGCTTAAAGGATAAATATAGCAGATCAATAATATAGCAGAGAACTATTTAGGACAAAGGTAACTTTATACCAGTATACTGTATACAAGTTACAGAAGGCACATTGTAATTGGATTACAGATACATTTAGCAAAAAAAAAGGGGGATTACAAACAGGTTTATCATTTTTAAATGAAGAACGATACTGTCGAACAGAAAGTAATCAAGATACATTACTATTGTGATACTTGGGTTAGGTGACTGCATTATTTCAACAAGTATTTAGTAACCACATTGACATATATTTTATAAGAAGCCCTGAACTCAGGCAATGACATCACACTTCCTCTTGTGTGTTTTGGAATTTGAGCCTCTGTCCGTTTTCAACATGGCTGCCTGGTGAGAAACCTTCTCATATGACGGACAGGATGGATGGATGGATGGATGGTCCTCATGTGTGTCATTTTGACTTTCCACTTCCTGTCTTTGTCTCTTTCCCACCTATTTTCTGCGTACACCTGTGTTTCATTTGTTAGTCATCCCTGTGTATTCAAGCCTGTCTTCTGCCCTCACTACTTTCCTTATGTCAGTTCTGTGTCTTCTGTTTGGCCTCCCTGCGTTCTCTGAGGCTCATCCTGGTTTGTTCTGTATTCAGTTTTTGTATTTCTCTTTAGTCTTTTGGATTTTTTTTGCCCAGCTTGTTATGTTAGTTGGGCTGCCTGCCCTTTTCGTAGCCTGGATCTTGACTTTTTGGACAATGGCTCTCGTTATTAAAGCTCGCTTCTCTTTTCTTCACCTGCCTGTCGCTGCGTCTCCACCTGGGTCCTGATCTTTTTGTGAGACTAAACAGACAACTGGTAGTTGATTTCCACCGGAGAGATGTGTGAAATGAGACATTTTCAGCTGTAACCTTAAGGTTTAAAGACATATTGTTAAAACATGGTGGTCTGACGTTTCTGTTAGGCTTATTTTGTGTACTGTATACTGCGAGCAAATCCAACCGTCACTGTTCAGCCTATCTTAACTGCTAGTGTTAATCTCAATCTGTCATTTTCTGTGGCCCAACTGGTTTATAAGGTATAACGATAGTGATAGTGTTGTTACAAAAGAGATATGAAAGCATCAAACATGCATTTTAGATAGCATAATGAAAACAAACAACCCCCAACTCCATCAAAGAAAGGATGCACATATCTGTTTTGCTCTGAGATGCTGGTGCTCTAATAAGATCTAATGCCAGTGTCACATATCACATAATGGCAACCACTTTGATTTGATTTCATAATGTTGGAGACTGGACAACTCGCAACAGGCGCCACTCCACAAATCTCACTTCCCAAATTCTTCATGTCATCCGCTGGTTCTTCAGTGATCTGCAGGGCAATCCCACTGAGTTTAAAACGTTAAACATATTTTGCGCAAGCATAATCAGAACACGAGAAAGTGTTCTGACAACATCGCCTTTTACCTCACAGACCAACACTCGGTAAAAGCCACCGGATGAGCCTATGATGGAGCCGCTGAATCATTTATAAGATATAAACTAAGATCTTAGAAACTGCCAAGCTGTAACTGCAGTGATGTGTGTGGCGATGATTTATATATGATCGAGTGTTTGGGCAATCTGGGGGGGATGATGAAATGTCAGATTAAATCATCATAATTTTGCATTATCAATCCTTTTCCTCTCCAGCAGAAGAGAAAAACAGACTTGAGTGGGCAGGTGTTATTGTTGGACAGGTGTAGCTAATCTCATAACAAATACTGTAATTGTCATGGATTTGTTTCCCCATCAAATAAAAGCCTTGTGCTGTGGGAGTCCTCTGGGAACAGTCGCTCCACTCAGCACAGTATATTTCCCACATTAGCTCAGGGAACATATCTAATGTCAGTACCACTGACAGCTTTTGATGTCACACATGCACAACTGTGCAAACATTTTAACACTGAGAGGGTGGTTTCAATTGTGTTCAAATTGTGTGCAAGTATGCAATGCTGTGCAGCACCTTGCAGTCCTTAGCTGTGACCACTAAGAGCTGCTGAAGACTAACAGGTGGAAGGTGCCTGAAACCCCACATGGTCAGCTCTGCAGCTTTATCTGCAGTCTTTTTCATTTGTGCCACATCTTATAGACAACAAATGTTTTCAGGCTGCACAAAGGCTCATTTTATCTTCTCCAGAGCTGATGCAGAGGTGACAGAGACGGGCCACCATGTTATTTCAACACAAACTGTCCTGTCTGAGCACGAATTGTACTTGACAGTGTCAACGGAGTCTGATGAAGCCGTTTCCTAATGCTTGTGTTGGTTAGCAGCACATGAGAAGCTTCACAGGCGTGTTATTCCTGCGGCCGATGAAAGAAAGACGATAATTGTGGTAAGTGACATTTATATGGGAAATAGGCCAATCAGTTCACTCTTTCTAAAGGGCATTTAAAAACTTGTTCTGAAATTTGAAGCCTCTGTGAATGAAGTGCTTACTTTCTTTAGCATTGCCATGATTCAGCATTATCACCCAGAAACTATACCACAAGTGTTTCCAGGTAACGGATCACAGCATTAAAGGGGCTCTATGTTATGTATTTATCACTTATTTATTGGTCATTTATGAGCGGATTGTAACGTGACAAGAAAAATTAGACCTCCCCGTCTCTCTCGGTTGCCTACACAAGCCTGTCGACAGTTTGTTTTAGTCGTTTAATGCTACAGGACACGGGTCAGGTTTTTTTCACAACAGTCCAAAGGATGTGTCTGCACGTTCTCGAGTGCCTCGTCTCAGTGCGACAGCTGCTAATGTTTGTTCAGAAACTGAGTCCACTATCTGGCACAACACAGATGAACAACTTCGAACATAATTTTACAGTACTCTTTCGATCGAGAAGAAATTAAGAAATACATAAGCTTTCATGAAGTTGTTTTTTTGGGGAAGTTGTAATAAGTAAGACCTGGCCACCTGTCGAATTCAAACTGCACAAATATGGGACAGCGTCTCTCCAGAGTAACCGCTAACTGTAGCTGCCATTTGCCAGTTAACTCGGTCAGCTGTGCTGTTAGCAGTGAGCACATACGCACATTGTTCCTTCACATTCCGTTGATAATTTTAGTTTTGAGCGTTTTCGACCAAAATTCTTACATATTACACCTTTAAGACTCGGACCAAACAAATGGAGCCATATGTTCAGTTTCACCTTGAAACGAAAGGGAATGTTTGGAACATAAGGGAGGACAAATCTTCATGAATTTCCACGTGATTTAGAAGGCAATAAGCTGATAATAGACAAAACATAAGCCTACATGTATGCTGACTCATTATTATCAAGATATTACCACATCAATGTCACCATATTACCATTTGTGATTACACTGATACAACCCCTTTAACCTTGGTAGGTTACCGTATTGTCATGGAAATATATCTATACTATTATTTAATAGTTTTGCCTATTTCCAAAAGTTTTCCCAGTTATTACCCTGTTGTTAAATTTAAGCCTAATTTTAACCAGATATACCCGTTGGCAAGACCAAGCGATTACATGGCATTACTAAATGATTGCCTCATTATTATCAAACTATTACCGTGTTTTCGACAAGCTGAATGTAAAGTGCTCGCTAGATTTTGTGTCAGATGAGGTTGCCTCCCATCCACATCCAACAAGCCAAAGTTATTGTCCACTGAGAACAGTTCATCAGAGCCCTGTCTGCATTAGTATACATAACATTACTCTGCTGAACCTCTGCTGCAGGAACAGTTTTTCTCTTCATGTCATTTAGAAATAAATACCCAAATACTACTGGAAGTTGTTTATTAGGATGTTGACCATGGGCACCAATGGGACTTTAGCCTCCACTTGTGTATCGGTGGTCTTCCAACAGCGTCAGATACGGCTGCAATAGTTTTTCAGAAGGGATTCAACAAATTTAAAGAAATGGCCTGACCTGTGTGGCCCCTGAACAGCCGAGCTCACTGCTGTGCTCGGCTCTACTTAGCCGTAATCTCCTCACCTCCTCATTTCCACTGAATTAGCTCTGGTGAAAGACTTGCAGAGGGTCACGGTTTAATTGTACACACACACACACACACACACACACACACACGCACACACACACACACTCAAATAAAAATAATTTTAAGGACTCCATCTTGGCAGTAAATTAATGGAAATGCTCACTCACCACTCGTGTGCTGTATCCAGAGAGACAGAAAGAACACATGCTAAGTTCCCCTTTGTTCTGTATGACTGGACACATTATACAATCCTTGAGTTTCCCAAAACAATTAACCCCACCCAGAGAAAGTAAGGGTCACTACATCATTGCGTTCACCATGCACCACCCACAGACATCAATACCAAAGTCTGGCACCAAAAGCAAGATTCAGTGGCGTACTGACCCTCCCCTCCTTTTTCGGGTCCTTGCCTTAAAGTGTCACAAGTCACACTGTATGGCGGTACACATAAAATCATGAAATCGATGTCTGCAGTCCAATTCAAATTCAAACAACATTTCGCTGTCAGAGATAAGAAACAGCACAAGAACTCAGGAATGTGTTTTTGCTCAAATTGAACGTCGTGAACTGTGCCGCTGTTGCTCTGAATCACACAAGGACAGTCTACCACAACACATGTCTGAAGAGGACAGGGAAATTATAAGATGAGTAAAAAACTCTCCAGTTTCCTATTTCATTCAGGCCTATGGGAAATGATTGCGGATAATAAAACACTTCATTGAAAGACTTGAGATGGGAAACGTGTTTCTGCCCTGACGCAAAAGTCTTCGGGTTCTAATTACAAGCAATCAGCCCAGGTGTTGTACAAAAATTTAGCCTGTACAGTCATACAGTCATGATTTAAGGGGACACAAACTGTACTGGAACAAATGCTTTGATACAACAAACCAAAAGTGGGACAGTTGCCAAGTTTCTATTCAAATTTAGCTCAAATTCAACTGACTTTCTGTAGCTTTTATTATCATTGCACCAACTTTCCCACCTCAACCGAGCATACAAACCGACTAGTTGTGCCAACTAAATGACAGAATACGTCTCCTGTTTGGTGAGCTGTAACATCATATAGTCTTACATAGTCCAAACTCAACTTTAATAACTTAATCTTTTATGGTTCAGTGTCTTTTGTTATGTTTTCCGTTTTTTTTTTTTGACTCTATGCCCTTTCGTGTCTCTTCTGTCTTTTCCTTTGCTGTGTCTCAATTCAGGGTCTGCATCCTTCGAGGGGCCCGGCCTTTGCAGTCTTCGAAGATGAGTCCTTCGGAGGGACCTTGTTAACCACTTAAACCGTTTGGAGCATTCCTGGTTGCGTCACCAGATGTTTTACCCTTAGGTCACGATTTCTGCCGACCAGGCCGGCGAAAGTGACAATCTACGCCACGCGATGTCGCCATTTTCTCTCTTTCTTTCTTCTTTTTCGGGCGCGCAAATACTCTTGGGATATGTGAGGCCACGAAGGATAGTAAAAGGAAAAGAAGGCCGCATTACTGGGCTACATTTGGAGGAGCCTTTGAATTGGGACAGCCTTCGCCCGGCATTGTGATGTAATTGGCCCTTTAAATGTGGCCACCGAAGGATCCAGACCCTGAATTGAGACACAGCAAGTGTCTCACTTCTGTGCTTTTTCCTTTGTGTTTCCCTTAATCATCTTGTCATTAGTGTGTCTGCATGATAGTCTTTGTCCTCCCTCTTGTCTAGGTCAGTTCTCCTCGTGTCTCCCGCGTTTGTTTGTACTTTGCATTAGCCATCAGTTGCCACTTTGATTTTTTCCTATTGACTCCTTTTTGGTTTCTGGTTCTGCTGGTTTTTGTATTCAGCTTGGATACATAAAGCTCGCCTTTTGTTCCCCCCTATCCTGCAGTTGGGTCCTTAATTATAACCTCACTGTAACAACATCACTGAAAATGAACATTTGATACTTGTTTTTCTCAGAAAATATCCAATCACCTGTCAATGCAATGCCATTTTATGACCTCAAAATACCCCTGCCTGAGAGCAACAGGGGCTAAAATACATTATAGTTCTTTATTTCCTTATTTACACTAACATTATGCATAAAAAATACTTGCTTAGGCCTCTTCTGAGAGCAAAATGCATAAAAACTACATGTTGCATGATTTCCAAGTTTGCAAAAAGTCTCATTGGCTACATGATGCATCAATCATCCTGTAGCTGGCAAACTGTGAGCAAGAAGAGAGAATGGGTCACATGTCTACATTATCACTCATTGGCTGTTGTAGCATCTAGGACAGGCATAGAAGCTCATATTTGCTCAGATGAGCTGTCAAGGAGCTTGACATGTTAGGTTAGGGGAGTGCTGCATCATCATGGGGACAATAACAAAGACACGGTTAAGGTTAGGGAACGATCATGGCGGTGCTTAATTGTTGCTTGGTAACAGGAAACGGACCACTGTCGACCATTGTCGACTATTTACTATACTCTGTTGACAGATGCACCCACTGCGGACCCCGTCCCTATGTGGACTTTGTCACTCTGTCATAATGTATCACAACAAATTCCTCCTTTGCATAATTTCCACAGCCACTAGAGAGATTTGTTACTTGGACGCAAAAAGATGTTTTCAGGCACTGGTTGAAATCACTCATGTTGCCATTCTTTTTTGGAGGACAGTCATGAATACCCTTGGGTGATATTTAGACAATTTTTGCAAATTTCTTTCCATACAAAAAATGTGTACAAAAACAGGTGCATTGAAACACACCGTCATCTCTGTTGACTCACCCAGCTACAGCCGAGTGTTTACTTTACAGAGCCACTCTCCATCTCCTCCTCCCTGGCTGGGTGTGTTTTGACAGCCAGTTCCCTCCCCAGAGAGCTTCTGCACCTCATACCGGTCCGGATGAACCAAGGCTGGTTCTGGGAACACTGTTGATGAGGGACATCATCAAGATGTTTCTGCCTGTGGCGCAACAGCCTGCGGGAGGCAGGAGTGTTGCCTTGTAGCAATACTTTGAGGCTACCTGTCCCACACAACCTCACGCCCAACCTCAACTCCCCCTGTCAGTCTGTCCAGCTGGGTCACAGCTGCTCTGTTTCACTTTTTATTTTGAATCGTCATCCCTGTTTTCTTTTCCCCACTTTTTTTTTTTTCTAAATATGTTTCCGACTTTCTCTCTCTCTTCCTCTTTCTGTTGTCCTCACTCCACCCACCTCTAGTCTAATGTATCAATAATAAATGATCTGAGGGGCTTGGCTGTGACAAGCTCTCTGCGTCGACTCTCTCTGGGTTAGAATCCGACAATGCTCCAGGTCCTCGTACAGCCCCGGGTTTACAGTGAGACACGGACGCAGAGGTGCCATGAAGGAAAAGTCATGCTCATTGTTCCGTACTGAGGAACATTAACGGATGTGTGCATCACGGCACAGCCGGCCTTCAAACCTCCTCTTGTCGCCCCCTCAATGCAGCACATGTATCAAGGCGTGCAGTGCGTGAACAGCTTCATCTGAAATACCGCGGGGGGGCCACTGCTCTGAGTTGCCTGCTGTGTGCTCACTCCCTGCAAAGACCCGGATCCAAGACCTCCTGATGTTCACATGCTGGTTTTAACATGAATCTAATTCTCCCCCCCCTTTTTTTTGTGTTGTTAGTCCCATGTTAGATACGCCCTGCTGAAGGGTCCTTGAGCAACGCACTCCAGGAGTGCTGTCCCTTCGCACATCCTGGTGAGCTAGGGAGAGGCAGAGAGGGGATCACATCTGCGTGAGTCTCAAAATCTATTATACAGGCATCAAAGAACATAAAGATTAATTGCCCCGTAGCACAATCAGGTCTTCTGAAACAGCTTGTTTTCTCTCATTAGAGGGGAATAAAGAGAGGGTCTCAAGGCTGTGGTCTTTAGAAACTACGGGCTGGTTTCCATCCAAATGCGATGGAAATTATAAATGCTTCTTGCAAATTTCAAGAAAATCTGGCAAAGAAAATCTTAAATAATGTGCGTTCCCGTTCCCACTGCTGTTATACAAACATTAGGAGCTGAGTGCAGAAACACAAGCACGGAGGTGGTGCTAATTCTTTAGCTGGGTGCCATCAAAGCTTTCCAGCAGGAGAGGGCACAATGACATATGACATACGATGACAAAAGTGTGACAGTCAAATGCCGGGTGTCTTCATCAGATAAAAAGACCGATGACGACTGCAGGGGAGCAGCAGGGGAGGAACTCAGGCAGAGTCTTTTAAAGTAAAGCAACGAGGACAAGACGCTCATCCTGGAGACGGCTGATTATGTCCAGTGTGAAAACAAAGGTCAGCGGTGGTCAGCTGCAGGGGTCATGTCGTTGTGGCCGATCTACGTCGTCTATGTTTGAGGATAGATTGAGAAAGTGTGATGGAAATATGACATATGTATTTGTTTCATGTGACGCGTTAGACGTTTAAGTCACAGGGTTCACGTGTGTCGTGATTTATCCGTCTGTTTCCATGACACCTTTTTGCACTTTGCTTTTATTAATCACACAAAGTTTTCCACCCTGGTTAGTATTTTGTTTTATTTTGTCTGAATATTTAACCTTTTTGTTCAAGTGTGGCTTTAACATGTGAACTGTATTTCGTTACATCGTTAGAAACAATCACATCTGGGGCCTTACACTCAACCTCTCCGCGGCGAAGCAGCTCGCAGCACCGGCAGGGCAGCAGAGCATTGAACTGCTGAACGGGAGCGAAAGCAAGAGTTATTTTAGCTCCCTATATTTTGAACATGTTTGGTGCTTTACATTGCCGTCAGAAAGCTGCGTAATACACTGCAGGGCAGTCGCAGCTGTGCTAGTGCGAAGGACTAAGGATGTTGTACGGTTGAGGGAAAGTAGTGCCAAAGGAAAAGGCTTTCTGCTGGCAATGCACAGCGCCGAAGGGGTGGGCCTTCTTTTTTAGGTGGCTAAAATATGTTTTGCTGCCGGTCGTGTCTGGCAGTACGATGCTCTGCTTTCCTGTCTGTGCTGCAAGCTACTTCTCCACACAGGGGGAGAGCCGACGGATCTTGTGTAGATCATGCAAGCCCACATCAAAAGACCCGAACTATCCCTTTAAGTGTAACTTAAACAGAAAAGCACATAAAACCTTACTTGGAGGTGGAAATGATCTCCTCTCTGAGCAAAGTCTTGACTTAACACGTCTAAGACGTAAGTGATTTTCCTCCTGGTTATTGCAATCTGGAATGTGTCTTCAAGCCGTTGGTGAACTTGGCATGAGCTTTACGAACAATGTTAAGGGGCGACACACTCCAAAGCTGCGTGTTTGGCTTTGTTTGTGCACCCCGACCGGTTTCAGCCTCCTCTACCATCAGCCGTGATCTCGTCCTCCAAAACATTTTTCCCTTCGTTCCGTGGTTACGCCTGACTAAACCCTCAATTGTGCTGCCGTTTATATGAAGGGAAAATCACGAGGCAGGTGCCATCAAATTAAGCTCATTAGATAACAGATGCGCAAGTTACAAATCACAGTACAGCATCAGAAATTATCTCAAAACTAAGTTCAACTAGATCTAAGAACATTTTAATCAGTGAGGCCGCGTTTTAATATGAGCGTTCTCAATTCAGCCCAAATCTGCTCCGCTCTGAATATAATGTAGGATGGCCAGCACCAACAGTTCACGATCACTGGCCTTGCTGTACGGAAAAGTACACAATCAGAAGCAAAACTTCGATAGTTTTGTTGGGCCCAGATCAGATGGTGAAAGTGCAGGAGCGGAGCCTCAAGGAGACGACGGTGTGAGCGTTGGCGGAGAAAAGCTCGAAATAGCCTCCTCGCAACAGAGGCTCCCCGGAGACGAGAATCTTTCTTTGGGTTCTCATACATCATGAGATGGATGCCGGTTCCTCTTCAAAGCAAAGTGCTGA
Organism: Sparus aurata; assembly: GCF_900880675.1. Taxonomy (NCBI): domain Eukaryota; kingdom Metazoa; phylum Chordata; class Actinopteri; order Spariformes; family Sparidae; genus Sparus; species Sparus aurata. Next base: position 11,724,900 of record NC_044209.1, on the reverse strand, counting down.
CAAACTCGAGTTGAGGAAGATTCTGCGCAGCGACGAAGGGAAGGCGGGGAGGAGGCTCACGATCCGCCGCGCAAGGCCTTCTGTCAGCGCTCCAACCTCAGAGGGCGACGCGAGAAAATGTTTCTGCATCCAGTGTTTTAAAATTCTGTTTTACTGGTTGGAGTCAACAGCACTCTGTGTTTGTGTTTGTTTAAAAAGGGGTTGCACACGGAGAGGTCGGCCCGGTGTCGTGTGATACTCCCATCAGTCACCGCGGTGCGAGCCGGTGAAGGCATCGGTCCCCGGGAGAGCCGTTCCACCCTCGGTTAATCATGATAGCTCTGATTAAAGCTGCATTTAACCTCAGATGAAACCCTCACAGTGCAGGGGCATCTGGGAGAGTCCGCTGAAAATCAATGTGAGCATTATGTTAATTTACGAGATAAAGACAAAGGAGCCGCTCCTCTGTGCAATCACAAGGCTCATTTATAGAAAGTGTAAATGTGTTTGTGTTAGGGGAAGAGAGGAAGCGGCCTCTCTACACCGGCAGCTACTGACAGAGTTTCAGGCTGTAAACATTTTGAACAATCGAAAACTTTTAAGCTTCCTTTCACTGTTGAACATGAAGCTACCCTGCGGATGCAGTAGGAGGTTGCAAGGCTCGACATTTTTGCTTATTTTCTCGGTAAATGTCAATGACAGCCAGTTTGGGAAAAAAAAGGGAAAATATCAGCACACAAGAGGGAAGCAGTCACAGCGAAGTGTCTTAAAAAGTAGCAGGGAGGTGTGGAGAGAGTCATTTATTATAGCGAGTCAGCATGCAGCATTACATAACTCAGAGCCTTTTGCTGGGATTGGCCTTTATAGCAGAACAATGTGCTTCATTTGGGAGGAACGCTAATTACCTGGAAAAAATGCGGGACAAAATTAAGTTAAAATGGATGTTCGAGGCTCGGAGTTGCCCTCTGCCACCTTTTGGCAAACTAAATGCTGAAAAATGACATCACTGCTTTCTAAGTGCTTGTATTTATTCCAGTGGAGCGTAAAGCAGAAGAAGACCGAGTCCTGCTGAATTATTTCACCAGAAAACAAGACAATCAAACCGTGGAGGAAAGTGGAGGAAAGGGATCGTCAACAGGAAGAAACCGAAGTCTAATTTTCTTTTTACTGCCAACAAGCCCGTCACATGTACCCAGAAGTGACTGCAGGGGGCCAATTACAATTCAAGCCTTGCAGCAACGTAAATAATTAAGCTCTTAGGTACATGTAAAAAAAGTGTTTCCCGATCTGAGAAAGCACACAAGAGTCGATGTATATGTGGAAAACAAGGACATTTAGTACGCTATTTGAATTTCTGACGGACTGAGAAGGATTTTAAACAACTGATGGACAGTCACACCACCCAAATAGCTCAGTCCGTTGGGACTTGGCTTGGGGACTTGAAGGTCGCCGGTTCAAGTCCCACCCGGACCAAGAAAGAATGATGTGGACTGGCAGTTGGAGAGTGCTTGTTCACATCCTGGGCATTGCCGAGGTGCCCCTGAGCAAGGCACCGACCCCTAACACTGCTCATTGGGCGCTGTAGCATGTGTGGCTGCCCCTTCGCTCATCTCCTCTACACTGCATGTGTGTGTTTGTGTGTGCGCACCTGTGTGTAATGTGAGTGGAAAAAGGAATTTCCCAATTTGGGATTATAATAGTATATATAAAAAAAAAAAACCCAAAGACTTTTGGTATAAAACACAAACTGTTGGCTTGAAAAATGGCCGTCGTACATCTGTACTGTGTGGAGGGCAGTCGCTGGGTTCACGGACATGAAAATGGATTTGAATGATGTATATAAATATATAAAACTCAACATGTTGCACATAATGATTTTTCAGCCATTATGTTGCTGAACAGCTCCGTCGCTCACTCATAGGCTAGATTGCTGCCAACTTTCTCAGGGAACGTGTTAACTTGTAAGACGTTGGTGCCTTTATGTGAAAGCTTCAGGGCGAAACTGACTATTCGATCAGTCCTTAACTGTTATGCCTCCCAAAATGCTTCGGCTGCCCCACCAAACTGACCCTGCTTCATTCCGAAAATCAAAAAAAAAGAAAAGGAAAAAAAATATATTTCAACTATGTTATGTTGTAACGTATTCCCATAAATGCTGCTCAGAGTAATCACAGTCCGTGGCTCTTCTGCCAACAGAGCCGGTGTCTCTCTCTCTCTTGCGCTGTGCATACAGTCAGTAGCAGCTTCTCTCGGTATCGAGCCTTCTACACTCGGTTAGCATCACATTAGATACCACGGGCACTCCCGACAGTTGCAGCCAGTTGTTAGCATGCCTGCTAGCAGTAGCATGATCCCATCAGCAGCTGCTGTGGAGTTTGTCTCTTTCCCACTCCGCAGCATGGGAAGCCTGACACGGGCAGGCTACGTACCGGTTGTTAGGCGGGTTTCAACTTTGCTCCCCCCACTGTGAGTTCAGTTGGCCCGTGAGCCTCACCCACCCCCGTCGACAGGATTAAACAACACACGTTAGAGAGGGGACTCCATAACCTGTAAATTCAGGTTAGCGCCGCCGGCCACTGTTTACTGCCTGGGGCCAGAGCCTTCGAAAGCGGCTAATCTAAGGGTGCTGGTGGCATCAAGCAGGGAGAAACAGGGAACCCAGGCAGACACACACGACTTCCTGAAGCGCGAGAAAGTGGTGCACAATAATATAGCATCAATCAATCAGTCAAGATTTATTTTTATAGTGCTGTTTACAAAATTGCTTTGTCACAGATTATAAAGAAACCTGCATTTTACCCCACCACCAAATTTCCCAATCTCCCGTCATATCTACCACGATCTGGCAATTTTAAACGTGCAGATTGCAGAGGAACCACAAGCCCTTGTGAACCGGCCGACTAGTTTTTCCAAGTCCTTTGCATCTTCCAAAGAGGTAATCTGATACAGTATTTATATGCCACATACAAGTCTCTTTATCGCAGTCATGGTTACCCTCTGCAGTCTACATTCACGAACTTTTACATCAGTCTGCATTGTTTAATAGCGAAATTTCTTATTCAGATGTTCAAAAACGTGCATAGTTTGAAAAAATACAAATCTACCCTCCATTTTTTTATTTGATTATTGTTTGCAAAAGTTAAAAATGAAGCAATGCCTTCTGGGAATTTCAAGACTGAATCGAGTGGAGTGCATCTGCGTGGTTGTTGGAAGTTGGAGATTGGAAATTGGGAGTTGACTGAGATTAAGCTAGCAAAAAAAAAAAAAAGTGAATCGAGGCATCAAGCCACACAAGGGGGGGCCGAGAAAAAGAGAACAATCTAAGAGAGCACTGTTGGCTGACGGTGAAAAATGCTGCAAACTTTAAAATGCCAATTACATTGTAGTTTCGTTAGTAGACTGACATCAATAATTTGTTGGCCACAGAATTTGTTTTCTTCGTCAATCCAGAAAAAGAATTCCCGTTAGAGCTTTGCCGACGGAACCACGGTGAATCTGCAATGCTTACGTCTGGGTTGGCATCATAGACTGGTAGGCACACAAAAAAAACGTCATCTCTATGGCACTCAACACAGTAGCAGTTGGTGACCCATCAACATTTCTTACTGCCTCCCCAATCCAAGCAGTCTAGAACCGGGCCTGCCTTAACTCCTTGCAATTAAAGACTACACAATATGTCTCTGTGAATGTGCTCCCACTGCCTGTTCTGCAGTCACTATATGGAGGAGAAGTAGCAGCACGTTCGGTCGACAATCATCAGCCAGACAGGAAGGTGTGATGCGAATGTGTCTTACCACCGGTCACTGATCCCCGCTGTGTGTCTATGGGACACATTCTGCTTTGTTTAGTTTTACTTTCTCTACAAATACAGTTTACAAAAGTACATTTTTTATTCCAGCATCTGGATCCTGTTCATTCAGGACATTGCAGTCCCCAGTCTGTACAGCAGCCTTCATAAACTGCTTTTTGAAAATTAGAGCTAGCTTTTGGTGCATATTGATGAGCTGACAGCGCCTCTGAAAATAATAAGAGCTAATGATGGAGCTGGTTCGAACAAAGTCCTTTGAGGCAAGTCTTGCCCCCGGCAGCCTTTTTGGAAATGCCCCTGGGCAGTTATTTTGGGCCAGCGAGACCGGGCCCCTGTCTGAATGACTGGGGAGAGATCCATAACCTCACTTTTAATGGTCACCTGGGCGTGAAACCTGCATCCCATCTGGTGAAAATAAAGTTTGGTAGAAAGAAGTTTGAAATGCTTTATCCTCCATAGGTTATACTGCAATAACTGATGCTGTCAGCTCATCCCACCTTTAGTGTTACATCCTCCCCTTCCAGAAGTCTGTATGTAACACCAAATCAGTTGAAGCCGCTGTGAATCTTAAATCTGCATTTGCGTCAATGCAAGATCACGATTTTCTGATGTGTTGGACTATTCAAAATGCCTAAAGGGATTTGTCTGTTCTAATAGTGTCTCTGGTTGGAGTCAGTTACGTTGAGCTCTTTTCATCTTAGTCCCGGGAAAAAAGATAAAATCTCATATTTATATACTAGTTGTAAATAGTTATGTGATGATGTCAGAGGGCTAGCTGGCGGGGTGTTTGTGTGTTTGTGATCAGCTCGGCCTCTGACTGCTACCACCACCCACCCGAAACTCGAGTTTAAAAAAAAGTTCCACTCTTCTGTCAGGGCACACCATCGCACAGACACACAAGCTTCAAGGAACCCCAAAAATCAATCGATGGTAAACCTGTATCAAACTTCTATTTGGCCCGGCTCTGTTTTGTTTAGCATTAGGTTAGCTGAAGATTAAGCCCTGACACAGCAGTTATTACTGCTTCCACTCCTGATCTTTCTCTCTCTCTCTCTCTCTCTCTCTCTCTTGCGTGTTGATTTTTTTTTCATTCCTCTGCAGCACAGTCTTGCAGGAGAGACTCCGCATGAATAAAATTTGATTGGATTCAGCAGCCATCTATTTCTCTGGATACCTATGTTGAGAATATTAGTTCCATTTCATCATTTTTACTTTTCATTTCGTCATCCGCGTATAAAAGTGCAGAGTGGGATGTGCTCTGCTCAAAAAATTCAAGATAAGTTACAAGAGGCTCGTCAGGATGCCCTATCACACGCACATACTGGATAAAAAAAAACATACATCAGTTCGATGGGCACGCTGGAAAAAAACAAAAAAAGCAGTATTTTAAAGTCCAATCGATGCATCTGCGGGGCCTAAGGCCGGTATCAATACTGGACGGGCCCAGTGGGAGGAAAGGGGAGAAAAGAAAAGGATGTGTGAGAGGTGGAGAACACATGAACTGCAGCACTTGACTGTCTGCTCAGCGCGAGGAGACTGATTACGGTGCTAAGCGAAGGTGAAAATCTCTCAAGCCTCAACATGGAAATGAGACCCAACAGAGGAGGCAGACAGATCGGAGTACAAGGGGTGCTGGAAGAAGATGAATAGCAGGTAAAAAAAAATAAAAATGCGTTACACTGGCATTCTCTTTTCCTAACCTTGACCTTTCTCACCTGAGAAAATAATTACGTAGCGGATGAAAGGACAAACCTGACGGCACAAACTGGTCCATAATCAACACACACACAATGGGAATCCTCCCAGCCTCGTCTCAGTGGTGTTGGTATCCAGATAGAAAACATGTTTTGTCATCCGCTTGCTTTGAAACTTTTCTTCCAGCCATTCAAATATGCCTTCAATGCGGCATTCCGCCTCTTCACTTCCCCCCTGTCTGCCTCGAACATTAACACCCAGACAACAACGTGACCTTGGAGCTGCTTTATTTGTCAAAGCATAGAAACTATTCCGTGAATGACGCGGATTTTTGTTTAGGAATGATCAGAGAAAAAAACTTCAGACCTGAATGAAACTGTAACCATAGCAACAGCTCTGCTAATAATGAGGAAGCTGTCACAGGGCCCTTCAACTTTTGTCGATGAATGACAGCAGGATGAAAAGATGGGAGTGAGCTCCTTTGATTTTCGCTGGTTCAATAGGACCGACCGCGAGAAAAGGGATGGACCTGTGTTGTGTTACACCGAGTCAAAAGGAAAAGCTGACGAGGGGAGGCTGGGGAACACGTTCACGAGGGGGCGACAAGCTCTGTTCAATCTGTCTTCAGGGTGTTTGTGTTCAGTCACAACGAGGTGAGAGGGAAAGTTCGCTGCCAGTCGGTTAGTGTAGTTTTATGGCCATTCCTTTATTTTCATAGTTGGGCTCCATATTTACACGTTTTGGTGGGTAAATGATTCATACTTACCAAAAGTTTTACAATTGATCCAGTAGACTGCCTCAGCTAGCAGCCACAACACTGCTGCATTGTAATACTTTGAGGCAACTGCGACCGTCAAGGTTATGTCCACTATCTGAAAACATTACAGAAACAATTTTGAGAGAGTAGTCTCTAATATTTTTCTGTAAATGGAAAGTCTATCTCATGTACAAGTCTCGCTAGGAAATCATGCACGAGGTGAGCTGCTGCTGGGAGAATACGGTGGAAATGTGAGTTGGAGTTGGAGTTGGAGTTGGACAGAGAAGTCTGGAGGAACAGTGATGCGTTAGTATTAACTACCTAATGTTAACATACATAATAAATCAGTCACAGGGGCCATTTTTCAGTATCATAAGTACCTCTCCTGACAAATACATTTAGCTAGTAATACTTATGTACACTGACTTAAGCAGGACTTTGAATGCAGGAGTTGTTTTGAAATACTTTTATATTGTTGGATGAGGAACTTTTTAAAGTTTTTTTTTCAAACGTTGACTAACTCTGCTAACACTAGCAAATATTAATGTTGGGCACATATGGTAAAACCTCATCTTTAGTTATAGTTGTATTTTTTTTCCACCACCCCAACAAATTAACTGTTTATCGCTGATCAAACACAGATACCACAAGATACCAAGGACGTTCTACTTTTGGCTTGCAATACTTGTTTTAAGGAAAAGATATACTTTCATTATGTGCATTTTGTTATGGACAGAGATCAGAGATTCCCCTGATGGTCCTGATGTGAACAGGGATTTCTCAAAATCTAGGTCACAGGTCATCAGGAGCAATTGGGTGCACCTGTGATGTTCTTCCTCAGAGACTATATAAGGGGGCTGCAGTGGGCTCTTTGCACGTCAGCTTCTGCGTTCATGTAATACGGCTCACTCACTTCCGGTTGCCTAGAGATGGCGCTCTTCTACAGTCGATGCCTGACAGACCGGCCAAAGATGACGATTAACGATGTCCATGGCATTTGTAAAGCGTCAGCGAAAGCCCCGAAGAGCAAGCTGGAGAAGGGATTTAGCATGTACGCGAATTCTTATGTGTTTGAATATGAAGGTAAGTCTCCTATACTTGGGTCTTTGTGGTTGGGATAGCTGGAAGCTATGGTGCTAGGCTACCGGTAACAGTTACAACAGTAAACATTGAGCCTACTCGCGGACAATGACATATGACAGTACAGCACATAACTGAATTATTGTTGTAAACTTGCTTGAGTACATTTTGCTTTAATCTGTGTTTGCCATTGTAAGTGTCAAATGAAAATGAGTGTCATATACGTGTGTCTTTGTGGTTGGGATAGCAAGAAGCTATGGTGCTAGCTAGGCTGGTTGCAACAGTAAACATTAAGCCTACTTGCGGAGAATGACATACCGTAAAATACCAAATAATAGCCGGGCCGTTTATTTGTTTCAATCACTTAACAGACCAGGCGGCAATTGGGGACAGGCGTTTAATTCCTTCCTCTCAAAATCCGGGATGAAAATGTGACAAACTTCGCCAGCTTCAGCGTCTGTCCGAGGAGGACAGCAACAGGGCCAGGCTGCCTGGTGGAGGTAGGACGAAGGCTAGCGAGGAGCCTGAGATAAACATGCAGGGATGAGTTATCAGCAAACGGGCTATTAAATGCCTGTCCCCAATTGCCGCCTGGTCTGTTAAGTGAGTCAACCGGAAGTGAGTGAGCCGTATTACATGAACGCAGAAGCTGACGTGCAAAGAGCCCGTTCTCCTGCTCAGTTGGTTGTGTCTCTTCAGAGAGACAACACCATCAATTTGCTCACTGCAATTTCTGTTTGGGTGAAATCTGAGTTGAGTGTGTTTGAGATTTCTTTCTTTTGGCCAGTTTCTGTGCATTTTGTTTCCCCCCTTTGGTTTTTGGGTCCATTGTTTTTTTTGTTTGTCTATCATTTTGATAGAATCAGTGGGTGGCTGTGGGTTCTATTCCCTTTGCTAACTTTTAGGCACCAAGGGACCAGTTTGCTTCGATCCTTTTGTGATTTGTGCAGTGCTTTGTTAGTTTTCCAACCTGCAGCCCTTGTCCTTCAGATTTTGTTTTCTGGGGAAACTTCTAAGCTCTGCAAACTAATTTCTACAAGCGCTGCAGATGTGAAAATGTAGATTTAGAAAATGATTTTTCTCCATAAAAATGTTGTCAATATGACCTTTAACTAAATGGTCTTAACACTTCTTCCACCCCTGTTTCTATACATAGCTCCAGATCACCAGTGACAGTGTTGAATGTGTGAGAAAATTACATAGGCTTCCTTTTGTTATCAATGTACTGTAAGGACAAGAGGGGGAAGAGAGACTGTCACACTGCCTGAGGTGTCACAAGAGCCACAGGTGGGGGCACATCCCCACATGGAAAGATACACTAGTTTAGATAAGATAACATTTGCTGTCCCATCTGTTACATCAAAGGGTCACTGTCCTGGGAAGACAGGATACACCCAAATATCAAAGAGTCATTATTCTGTAAAGAAGATGTTTTATGACTGTTGTAAATGAAGGTAACCTCCTCTCTGTTCTGTACTTAAGGGATAACAATTTAGAGTTTGTCAGAGAACACGTTTACGCCTTCTACTCCACGCTGCGTGTTATTAAATGACATCTGATTCATACGCTGAAGTCTGAAATTCTTCGGAGATTTAGCACTCTCTACCTCACAAAGGAGAATTTCCACTACAAATGTACTGAGGACCAACTTAACCATTTCACGATGAGCATCGGCTAAAAGAAAAGAAACAGTTCTCAATCTAAATAATTTGTGTTTTGTTACAATGGTTCACCTTCATAAAGTAAGATTGTTTTTTTTTTTTTTCCCCCACTGAGAAAATTGCCTACCATCTGTTTGACTCTGAGATATGAAACTAGTTTTGAAAATGAAAATACAGCCAACAGAGAGCTTTGTAATTCAACTCTTTAATCAACTTGTGTTTGGTGACAAATTTATGTTGTAGTAGCTCGTTTCTTGAGGGAGAAACATGGAGAGGTCGATTCAATCCAAAACTTTTTGAAATGTCTACAATTTGAAGCTCAAAGTTCTTTGGGTGCCTCTGTCAATCAGTTCAAAGGTGTACAAACATCTTTAGGTTGTGCACGTATGCTCACAGTAATTTATCGCGGCGCCACATTGCAAACTCAACAAATGTGCAGAAATGTGGTTGGGTTTGGGCTGAAATTTGTATGATCAACCATGGCCAATCACATCGGAGCTCTCTGCACTACAAGGCACGTATTTTAATCAAATTGGGAGTCTGTAGAAGCTTCTCCAGAAACCACTGTCCTCACAAGGGACATCGTGTAGTTGCAAACATAAATATGCAGCATGATTCTCGTTTTTAATTGACTCAACTCTCTGGACATAATTTAAATTCCCGATGTCATCATGTTTTCCAAGTGTGTAACAATAGACATTTTTTGACAAACGCTTTTTGCAGTTGTAAAACATACACTTTCGGGACATTATAAATGCCTCATTTGTGTAATTTGAAATGTGCAGGCCTCGCAGGCCAACAATGAAAGCAAGAGAATCTGAGGAGAAAGTATGAGAATTCTTTGGGCAAATCAAACTCAAATGGTAATCTTTCCTCAAATAAAATATGTGGAAAAACCCTGCTGACCTCCCTCAGGGGCTCTGGGGAAAAGCCTTCACTCGGGGTCTTTCAACTTCAGCAAAGCACAGAGACCTTCGTACAGCGCTCAGATTTCGTCTCCACAAAGAGGAGGTCCAGTGCCACAGGACACGACGTGGGAGGGAGGAAGAACAAGGCAGGGACATGCTGCGTAGGCTTCCAATTAGCTCCAAAAAATCTCATTGTTTTAAATCACAGACACTTCTCTCCATGTCGTGCTGAAGCACCCACCCCCAACACACACACATGCACATTATAGTTTCATCTTTTTATTTTTAAATGTGTGCGGCACACATGGATAACACTCTCTCGACTCTCTCTCACACACTATTACTGCCATCGTTACTGTGGTAGCTGCAGACCACTTTTCAGATTAGCATTAAATCCGGCTTTAACCGCGAGCACTGCTGATGAAACTGGAGGTTAAAATCACATGTTTATTTGCAGTATGTTAGGATACAGTACACAAAAATGTGAGCGGTTACCAAGGAACAAATCAAGGCAAACTTGATAATCGCATATCTCGTTAATAGTTGTCATCTCTGAATAACTATGATTTCAGGACTATATAGTAGATAACAATGATATTTCTAGAGAAGAGACTGACGGAAACAAAATAAATGAATCATTAGGTAATGATTCTTAAATAATTCAGAATAACAACCACCCGAGTCGTGCCTGACTCACTGTGAACAAGACATTGAACAGAACAAACTCATTATTTACTCATTACTTAATCAGTAGTTGTTTTAAAAAACACTGACAGCAAATATACTTTCCCACTATTGCAGTGTTGGGCAGTAACGTCGCTCCATTGTAAAACAACATTGCCTATTTGATGACCCATTAGCTACCGTTAGCATAGGTTAGCTAACATTAGATAAATGAGTTGAAGATGTGTGTTTTATATTTGAGAGCTAATTTACGGCTTTCCTGATGGTATCATGTAACAAAGTCAATTGGTAATGTCATCTAGGACGTGGTTAAATGCTAACGTTGGCTATTGTCTAACAGATTTGTTGTTTTACTTTGAAAACCAGCCTGATGCCCTTCCAAATTATGATCATCCAATGTCTTTTCAGAGGCTGGTCAATGCAGGAGCTGCGAAATTATTTAATATTCCGTTAATTTGTATACCTTGCAACGTTTAATACAGCAGTACAACATCTGAGCTTTCCATCCCGCTGGTTTTGATGTGCGAGGTCTTTAAGTAACCTGACACGACAGATGGTTTGACATGCATGACCATCTTTAATGGAGCTGCTAGAAACTGTTTGCCGTTTTCCAAACAGTTTCAAAAAATACTTGGCAAGTGACCGGATGAACCATCTGTCCATCACTGTCTCTCTCGGGCTAGCTTCAACCATTCGTATGAACAGTAGTGCTACCTCTGGAGCCCACGGGTAAATCAAACTTTTTCTGTTCACTGCCCTTATTTCAATGTAGAATAACTCTTCAGTTCTGATGTGAAGCTATGCTAATCTCTTAAGGAGTTGCCATTATTGTTTTCAGTGGCAAACTGTTGGAGCAGTAGTTCAGTGTTTTTCGATCCTGGCCCTGCCCCGGGTAATTTTTCTGCAGACACACGATTCAAATAAATGTCTCCGTTCAATTATCAGCTAAATTATAAGGTTTTAGCAGATTACCTTACCAGTACTCACCATTTATGTGCCCCCAAGAGATCTGTATAATTTACAGAAAGAGCAAAGAGAGGCATTCTGAAGGTGTTAAATTTATTTTTTATTTGACTGCTTGACTTTTTTTTTCTTTTTTCTTTTTCTTTTTAGAGATGGTACAGGAATAGGCAGGAGGTCTGTGCCTGGATCGCTGGTTTCACACAGAGTTGAGAGGCATCTAAAGTTCAGAGATATCTGCGGGGCAGGCTATGGAAATGGATCCTCCAAAATAAACTTCTTTAAGACCTGCCATCCAGTGAGGAAGTGGTAAGACAGGAGAGATATGACTGAAAGCATGACTGAAGAAGCTTTTTTTTGTATGCCAGCAACTATATTCCAGCGTTGCAATGTGACAGTCCTGTCATTCAAGCTAATCATCACCAGCAGTATCAGACAGAAAAAGTATCTCCGTTGGAGTGTAGGTGTAGGCACACGTAAACTTCTTCCAGCTTGAACACAACTCATCATACAGCCATTCTGGTCCACTCCGGCACATCTGTAGCTGTTAACAAGCTCAGCTTGAGCAGGTGGAGGAAGGAGTTAGAAGTGGGTGTCAGCTCCGGCAGTCAGAAGAAGACCTGCTGCATCTGCTTTAAACCCGCCTCCTCTAACATTACAGGAATATTATGAGAATACTACAGGTATCATTATGTCTCTATGATCTTCTCACTCTTCTGAGACTCCTCCTACTACTTGGGACTTCAATAATGAAGGTGACACTACTGTATAGAGTATGTAGACTACAATGTGGTATGAAATTGAGTACTTACAGTACAAGTATGGTGCCTGTTCAAATCAAGCTGTTCTGCACAGATTATCTGGTAGCGTGAGGTGTTAACAGATCCAATCTTAAGCCTCCTGAACTGCTCACAGAATCATCGGGGCTTCTATGATTGAATATCTGGATGCTTCACATCGGCACTTTCCAAACTGGACCACAGCAACCAATGAAAGAGGCCTCTGGGAGCAGCTGACGGTGCTGCCAAGCAAAAGTAACAAACTATTAGCAAGAATACAAGTGTTAACAAAAAGTTGAACTTGTTTAAAGGTGCAATTCATACTCAAAACAAATAGGGGCAGCATATCACCAGAGTAGCCACGAACTGGAGCAGCTGTTTGCTAGTTAGCTCAGTTAGTCATGCAGCTAGCACTCCAGACTTGGACTACTAGGGAAGTGTTGGTGTTGCAATGTGCTACTATTGCACCATGCTAATCACTATTTGTTTATGTCTGCTTCCCTACGAGACGATGTGAGAGAGATCGCGCGTGAGTCTTCAGATCCATGAAGCCAGTGTGCTGAAACTGCGCCCTCGCTGCCGCATATAGCAGCGTTCATTTCAGATGTATTGACATTGAACATATCGCCTGTCCATATTGCAACCACATCCAACACTGCACTTCCTAAGGTGCTCTGTAATATTATAGACCCAAGACAAAACTGACAGAATAGAAATCTGCCTGCTAGCTCAGCAGGTTGATTCGTCGATTCACAGCACAGTTAGACTCCTGATAGATCAGAGCCTTGGTCTGGGCCACAGATTCTAACTAGCACAAACCTCCTTCAGATAAAGGATCAATGAGTGAGGCAGACTAGAGAAACATATTCAACTAAACAACCCCTCATCTCCTGCACTCTCTCTGCATTAGAAGATGGAGAAGGGGGGGGTGGCTTCTGCCCTCATTCTCCCTTTTTAAAATTGCCTATTGCCTCTAATTAATCCGGAGTCAGTAATGCTGCATGAACATACAGCATGCGGTCCCTCATGTGAGCAAACACAGAAATAATGAGTAAGGAGTTTTAAGGCAATAAAGAAGCATGTGAGGGCTGTTTTCCATCGTATAATATGTCTTAATGCTTAATGAAAAAATTATGCAAGGCTGAGAAAACACACACCTCACACTTCTTATTTACCTGCCCTCCACCTGACCCACTAGGAACAATAAACAGCTGCACGTGGGCGTGTGTTTGTGTGTGATCAGAACGCACACCTGCCACAGACTGTGGCAGAGCCGACACCGGCTTTTGATGACTGGAGGCTGAAAAAGGCTGAAAATGGCCTCCTGACAGATGCGCGAACATAATAACCCCGGATAAAAACTGCTGTGCACTCATCTGCGCTCAGTATTTCAGATGGACTTTAAAGGCGCGTCTACGTCTGCTGCCACGCAGCCTTATTATTTGTGATGCTGCGGTGCCCGATGGAGTTACAGGGGAAGGAAAAAAAAGTAGATGAAAAACAGAAAAGAGATATTGAGCTGAAAGTGTTTAGCCGATCCATCCGGCTGAGAGGAGACGAGCTGACACATATTTCCAAGGATGTTAAAGGAGGACAAACCTCTGGCTGTGCAGCTGGCAATTACTGAGACACTGTGTGAGCTGAGCACGGCTTAACCCCCCCACCCAGGCTGCTGCAGAGAGGCCTGGGGACGAGGCAGGGCACTGGCATTGACCCGCAGGCCTGTCACCGTGACATTGGCACAGTGTCGTGAAAAGAGTGCGACACTCGTATTCACACGGGTGACGTTTTGCAGCGGGAGGTGATTAGAGCGCAGAACAAAAGCATATAATCCCTCAGGTTTCAATTATGGGATTTAATTATAGAAACAGCTAAGCACACACTGTCTTCACGTCTGCTGTGTGCTATCAAGCTGACTACATGTAGCTACATAGAATGACTCGAGGGAATATGTATGCAAAGCAATGCAGAGCAGGAACACTAGGCCAGTGTGTACTTTGCAGTGAGGAGGTGGAGTTTGATCGTCTTCTGTGTCCCGTCCTCTTGTTGTGCTCTAGGTCGTCTTCTCATGCCAGCAACAGTAGACCCTTGAAGGCAATCTCGTCGAGTATTTCCAAGGTGCTACTGTAAATGCAAAAAGCATAATCAGATGTCGGAATTTTTATTTTAAAACCCTACTCTTTCTGACAAACCAACAGTCTGGATCTCGGTGTCTTTTGATCACAATTTCATTTAGCAGGATTTATTAACAGAATAATTTATGACACGCAGCCAGTCGAACCCCGGTGGTCGCAAGAAGAAGTCGAAACACTGTTGAAGGGAGCAGAAATCATCAGAGCCCGCATGAGTTAACACTGTAATTGAAATAGGATTGTGTTGCTTTCCGCCTCATTAAAAAAAAAAAAACACGTGAAAAAATAGGTCAGATTAAAATGTTGCTCACATGCATACAAGTATCAACGTAAGGAATACATCACATGCATGTATCAAGAGGAAAAGACCTGGAGTCAGCATTTGCAGCTGCGAGCTGTGTGTGTGTGTGTGTGTGTGTGTGTGTGTGTGTTCAGCAGCTCATTTACTGAGGCAGCAGCTCATTACGCAGTCAAGTCCTGATACTGAACCTCCGGACGCTCCCTGCGAATGAAGGAGAGCTCACAGGAGCAGATCAGAGGTGAGGTGGGACTTCACTGAGATCGCTAAGCTCAGAGAAAGAAATGAGGTAGTGATGTCGATTACAAATATATTTGCATTGACCGACTGTCACGATCGCTCAAAATATACTCTGAGGCAATAAACACGCTCATGGAAATATTCAACAAAAAGTGGAGATGAAGTGTGAGACAAATCAAAGATGCACAAAACACAGACAAGGCAGAGTTTGGAGTAATGGCCTCCATCTTCTCAGGATTAATAAAAGTGGGTCCCCATCGGATGAACGGGGACACAACCACTGACTTCAACATGGTGCCTCTTCTCATGTGGTTGCCATAGTTATCTTTCTCCTATCAAGTCTCACTATTCAGTGTGAGACCCATGAAAAACACTAAAATCTTTTTTCCCAGATAATGTCACATTGTGAACAACAAATCCATGTTATAATCTGCAGGAGTAGAGCTTGTTGGCTGTTAGCTGCCAGTGGGCAGCGGAGTCCAGTGGTGTGGTTTGGCTAAGGCAGCTAACACAGAACGGATCTCATAGCTGGCAGCGAATGGAGCTAACACAGCGTGCAACTAACAAAGCTAACAGCTAATGCAGCTAGCAGTTTACAGCAAATACAGCTGAGAGCTAACAGAGAAAAAAGTTACACCCTGCTGAAAAAAACAGCATAGACCAGCACCAAAATGTGTAGCTGAATACAGTACTTTAAAATCTAATTTTAACTGCCAGAAATGGATGATGATGGTGATGGTGACAAAGCAAAGAAGCGACATTTTGATTTTGGGATGGTTTACATTTATATAAGGGTGGTCAAAATGTTTTTCTGGGTTGGTTCCAGGACTTAAGACTCATTCTGACACAAGCTCTGACACGAGGCCCCTCTGTTGGAGAGACAGAGGTGTTGGTGTGGAGGAGGTGTGGATGTTCATACTGCTGAAAATGCGTCCAAAAACACAAACAACACAAACAAAAGTAAAGCTGGTGCCTGTAGTGATTTTGCAGTTAATTGCTGGTTCAAGTTCAACATCACCAGTTTTTCTTCACAAGCCTATTTGTTTGCTGTACAGTAATAAGATAAATAGAATTGTTTCTAATGGTCTGTCTTTAGTTACATGCAAGCTTATTTTCATGGTCTTATTCCCCACTCAAACCTTCAGTGTGGCTGCTGTAGATCTCACCTGCGCTCTGTGTGTGTGTGTGTGTGTGTGTGTGCGTGTGTGTGTGTGTGTGTGTGTGTGTCTCCTTTTTAGAGGCGGAGAACTTACCTCTGAATAGATAATCAGTCTCTATTAACATGTCTCCTATCACCCGCCCTCAAATGCAGACGCAGTGAGGTGCACACACACACACACGCACAAAGGACGGGCCAACCGCGACCCGAGCCCGATGCTTCATGAATACCGTTACATGTGTTTTGGGACAGAACGAGTTACACATGAGCATGCAAAAAAACAGGCAGTGAAGTAAAAGTGGCACCTCAATATATTTATTTATTTTAATTTTTTTTACTTTGGATGGATATGAAAAGTTAATCAGGGTTCGGGTACAGCAGCACAGGATGTCGCGCGGAGCAGCACACAGGAGAGCTACGTACCGAAATGACTGACAGCTGCTGCAACTTTGATTTGGTATTCAAGATAAAGAACAAAGATTGGAGGGTTTAAGCGGCGGTTCTCACTTGCTGACAGGACAAAGCACTGCAACTGATAATAAAGTGGCTCTTGTGCTGAATTATTAATAATAAGTGCCTTCTCTTCCAAAGAACAGGGATCAGCGGCCCACAGGGGGGTCCTCTGAGCTGCCAGAACCTTGAAAATCCTAACTTCACTACTTTGTTCAACAGTAATTTTGATATCCCACCCCGGCTTTGTAATGCACCATTACAGTCAGCCAACAGAAAATGAATCCATTGTAACAGTACTTGAAGACTCTCTATATATCACTTAAAATGACTCTTCAGAGTCGTGTGGGACAAACATGCACATGAGGTGAAGTTTCTTGGTGCACCAGAGCAAAACCCCAGATCGGATTTATTGCAGCAATATTCTCGCTTTCCTTACGCATATAATCCATGGCGTATTTAGTCTGGGAGAGACTGTGGTCATGGCAAATAAACTTTGCCTGTGGTTTTGATGTGACGGAGGAGGTTAGCGTGAATGCTTCCGTAGCAGCAGGGGGAGCTCTCTGATTGGTTGAGGCCTGTGGTATACAGTTACAGATAAACGCTTTGTACAGTCACCTGTCCAAGTATTTTTCTGAATGCGCCTGCCGGATGAAATTGTAAAACGAACCATCTGCCGTGTCAGGTTTGTTAAGAGGGGCCATTCGTAACAATCATAAACCCTTTCAGAGAAACATTTTATAACTAGTTCTTTTCAAACAAAGCCCAGATACTGCTATCCACCTCACTACACAAAGGACTTCCAGCTTTGGTTACTTTTTTTTGTTAGCACTGAATGTAAAATCTGTGAATGTAATGTCTGGTGCTACTGGGTCAGTTTGGAACCGGTGAAGGTTTGGAAAGATGATTTTTAATACCCTTGGCAGATGCTATTTGATTTCTGGAAGTGGGTTGCTCCTGTTCGCAGCTTTGCAGTTCGGACCTCGCACTGGCCAGTTTTTGGCAAACATGGAAAAAACCCTCTTTGGGCTCGAGTTATAATTTGCTGGGATTCTAAACCGGAGCAGCTTGTCGTGAGTTCAACAACAAATGAAGGTTCACATCATTCACACATCCCACTTCCCACTGCAACACTTGAAAGCAGAGTCGTCTTTTCTGTCTCCGCTTCGCTCCACTCGGTCTCTTGATGATTTGTTTCATATCTAGGTATCAAGCGTGCTATACTGTATAATGTACAAAAAAACATGGCTTTTTCTGCAGATACTCGTATGTTCTTTGGTAACTTTACCGTATACATATGGGAAGGTATGGTGCGTTTGCTTCTTCTGCTAACTTTGGGAGTATTGAGAGGTCATGAAAATGTAGTAACTCTAATATTATCATCATCATCCTCTTGGAAAGTCTGCCAAACTGAAGCCCTTTGGTAGCCGCACTGACATTAGCTCTGGCTTTCCTCTGTACTCCTGACAGACTCCAGATTTAAGTGCGGGTGTGAGCTGTCAGCGATAATTCCCCTTAACTTTGAAGAGAAGGATTTACTTAAGTCTGTGAGAGAATTCTGTAAACAGCCTCGTGTTTTTCTCCTCTCTGATCCAAAGTTAAAATGCACACAGCGCAGTCAGTCGGTGTGGAACAAAGAGTGAGGTGGACGCTTCCTTTCCATTCCCCCCTCCCCACCTCACCTGGAGTGCCACGACTCCAACCAGGAGCAGAAATAAGAAGTGTGCTGCCCATACGACAGCAGGCAAGCCCCCGCTGTCTCCAGTTCAGGTGTGACTTTTCAAAAGGCAGCGGAGTGTTCTGGCACGTACTGGAGAAGGCTTCGAGAAAAAGACCTCCGTCGGCCCAGTGCAGGGAGGCGTGGAGCAACCTGAGGAGGGATGGCAACAATCTGCCTCGCCCTGACATCCACCCTTCCTCCGGGAGATCCTGACAGGACTCCCATCAATCGAGACGCAGAGAGTTTCCAAACTTTGTTGCGCATTTCATGTCTTCGTTCTATTTTTTTGGTCTTAGTTTTGACATTTCTCTGCAAAACAACATCAGTTTTACGGAGGAGGGAGTGATTTTCTACTTCCCCTGGTTGGATCAGAACAGTCAGTCACTGGTTAGAGAAAGCATCTCCAGTGGTAGACAGGTTAATGTTTTT
Source organism: Sparus aurata (assembly GCF_900880675.1). Taxonomy (NCBI): domain Eukaryota; kingdom Metazoa; phylum Chordata; class Actinopteri; order Spariformes; family Sparidae; genus Sparus; species Sparus aurata. The sequence goes on along the minus strand of NC_044209.1, from coordinate 11,706,161 downwards.
GCCCTCTTAGGCCAACTGCCCCTTTAGAGATATTAGATATTTCACAAGCGGTAAGTATAGTATAGGGTAATCAGTTAGTCTTAATTGTCTGTAGGTGTGATTGTGAGTGTGACTGGTTGATTGTCCCTATATGTCAGCCCTGTGATGAACTGGCGACTTATCCAGGGTGTACTCCGCCGTTGCCGGATGTCAGCTGGGAAGATAATGACACATAGTATAACGCTACACCCCTGTCATACACTGCAGCATCCAAACTTGATGCTGTTGTGTGAGGGCGCCACGTGAGTCTTGAGTCTGAAGTTGTTGTAACCAATGGAAATAAAATGTCATTGTTTAGTCATTTCCTGTTTTATTTTGTCGGTTATATCCTTGTGCATCACGTTTCACTTTCAGCTTCCTGTCTTTGTCTTTTCCTCCGTTTTTTCACTCACTGGTTGTTGGTTTGTCTTTTTCCCAGACTTGTTTTCGCCTTGTGTTTTGTGTGTTGCTGCATCTGTCCCCTGGGGGGGGGGGGACTTTAAAGGTTGCTTTTTCTTACCTGTTTCGCCTGACTTCGATTCTTGAGATGAGGTCCTATTTTTTGTTATATATATTTTATTATCATTATTTTGGAGGGCTTTTTATATGGCTTTATTGATAGAACAGCTTAAGAGATGACAGAAAATGGGATGATAGAGAGGCTGGATGACATGCAGTGAAAGGCCACAGGTCAGACTCCAAAACCTGGTCACCTGCAGCGAGCAGCTGAGCTACTGAGGCGCCCAATTTTGGGTCATTTTTTGATACACTGCAACTGAAAAATTCTCACATATGCTTCCAAACAATGTGGAGCTTGTGAAGTTTGCACCATGTCGCACAATATGGCCTTATATTGTGCTATCACAAAAAATTAGCTAGCTGGCTGGCTGGCTAACACATAGACAGCAGGCCATTCCGTGCCTCCCATAGAGATACAGTGATCTGCTGCGTTAAGACTGTTAAATCATGCTCAGATCAACAACCCCTCAAAATGTGCATGCTCCTGCTGCACTCTATTTGCTAAACAGCACCCTGCCCTCTCCTTTCTGTCAGCTTTGCAAATCAATTATGATCATGATGTAATGACATGAGATGATGTGAGGTGAAGTTAAAGGTTGTTGGAGGATTCGTAAGCATTTATTTTTTTTCCATGCAGGAGCTAATAGGTGTTTTTGCCGGGGCACGTAAGGACAAGTCGGCACATCAACTCTGCTAAAATCCCGCTAAGCCTGCGGGAACAACCAGCAGAGAGCAAGTGGCAGATTAGAGATTCACCTCCACCCAGGTGCCACCCACTTGTTGGCATAATCGCATCAATTTGCTGTACCATCAGATGCAGTGAACGGTTCGAGCAGCCACGAATCCTCAGGTAAACTGCATTCTCAGACCAGCAGAGACACCCACATCAGTATGATACACGGCTGGATTTTTGTGCAGGGTTTCTTGAGTGCAAACCCCGGGGAAAGGTACAATCCTCTCCTCCCTCCACTCATCTCATACTCTCTGTGGCACAGAGGTCAGATGGGACGCTAGAAGCAGGATGAAGTTGCTTAGGAGGAAAAACGAACTGATGATGGATGTGCGGAATGAAGATGGTGACACAAAAATATTTGATGAAGTGTTGGGGATACGTACATCATCAAGAAATAAGACTGTCCCTGAATATGAAAGCTGCAAAGCTTGCCATGTTTTCCCCCCAGTGTGGTACAAAAACAATGGCATGACTTTTTAAGTCCATGCAGCTGTGTGCCAAAGGACAGAGGTGTGTGTGTGTGTGTGTGTGTGTGCGTGCGCGCTGCTGGCTCATGAAACAGTCAGGGCTTGTCGGAGGTTACATAAGGCCTGCAGGGGTTTGGTGCAAGCTGAGCACAGGTGAGGAAGACACAGAAGAAGGAAACAAAAAAGTAAAAAAAAAACAAAGAAAATGGAGCTCAAGGAAACTGTCACTCAAAGGTTGTGTAAGTAACATCCAACCAGGCGAGAGCGGGAATTATTGTGGTATAACAGTAAGACAGGCACAATGTACAATAGCATATCAAGAATTATACATTTGGAGGAAAACAAGTCAATAAAACCTTTTTTTTTTCAGTCTTCACCTTAAATGCTGTCCAAATCTACCTCTCAGCTAATCTACTGTAAATTGACAGTTGAAGTCGTATCAGCAATAATTTCCCAAACAATCTTAGAAAGAAATAGACATAACTTGCACGTTACTATAGTAACTGTGAAGCTACTGTGCAACCAGCAACCTGTTGGCTAAGCTTGGTTTAGCTTAGCATATTGATCTGTGGGGTTCCATCCAGCAATTATCTGAAACCTCCAATCCTTTTCAGGGTCACAGGTCGCTGGAGGTGATCCCAGCCGACACTGGACGACGGAGGGGTACACCCTGGATAAGTCGCCAGATCATCACAGCACTGACATAAAGGGACAACAACCACTCACGCTCACAATCACCCCTACGGACAATGTTAGAGCAATCAATTAACCTAGCTTTTATTTGTTTGTTTCATAGGTACAAAATGTGTAAATGACTATTTAGGGTTGTATGGGTAGAGTAAAATCAAGGACTACTCCTTTAAGGGTCGTAATAGTTGTGAAATTGTGGTAATGACCAGGCCAGCCATTAGGAATAATGAATAATGGACAGGTGGACAACATTTTTCAAATTGGACTGCTCGTCCACATCACCACCACCCACCCGTAGCTCCATAATAGCGACATCGACAATTTAAATAAGCTCTTGGTCATTAGCCCCGTGGTGACACTGACGGAATCTCCAGTAACCGTTTCCAAATGAAGTGTTATAAACAAATCCAGGCCATGATTTGCATATATATATATATATATATATATATATATATATATATATATATATATATATATATACTATAAATCTCTAATGAGGGGAAGTAAGCAATTTCAACCCTCAAAGAAAACAATTATTTTAAATTAGATTGCATCAGTTAAAGGAACAGTTTATTCCTCATTCTTACCTCAAAACAAGATGTAGCTCGTTATGCTAAGGCTAAGCTATAGGCTAATGGCAGTAGCTTCATTTAATTTACAAACACGAGAGTCGTATTTCCTCTTCTTGCTCCTGACCAGAAAGAGAGCGTATGTCTGGAGTTGAACTTTACCTTTCAGTAAGCAGACGGGCCTGGATGGAAATGTGGCTGTTGTTTATAGAAGTGAGTGAACAGACAGAAATTCACTGCAACAAAGTCATTCTGTTCACACATGAAGCCAAACGGCGCCTGATTAACACGATGAATCATCGTCTGCAGCTCTTGCAAAACCCAAATTATTAAGATTGGTGACAAAAGGTTTATGATCTTGAGCTGATGTAACAGGTGATATAGCTGACTGAAGAAAAGAGGAAATTATTAAATGCCATCAGTGTTTCATCAACAAGTGACTCAGATGTTTCAGAGTTTTTCCATCAACATTATATAACTCTGTTCTGCTCCGGCTGACAAGGACAGCCATGCTTTCTTTTTCTCATTGCTCAAAGGCAGCCGGTCTGTTTGTGCTGGAGAATATGTGAAGTCTTCAACACTCAGGGGAGCGTCTCACTCCAGCGCACTGGCTCCATGACATCCAGCACTGCAGGCATGGCTAGGCTAGCCCGTGCTCACGTGTCTGCAGCCGTGGATGTGGGCAGCTTTGAGATTCCTTGCGGAAATGCATTAGTCACATAACGGCGAAGGTTGTGTTGCCTGCAGAGCGAGATCCATGAAGGATCAATAACACAGGAACCCCTTCCAGTTTGTCTTTCCTGTACTCAAGGCCGGAAGATGCAAATACTCAGCTCCCATTCTAAGCTAAACGAATAATCGACTCAGCACCTGGAAAAACAACAATACAAACTCATGAAAGCAGTGCAGGCATCTGGGATTTGGCAGACAGTACATGGGCCTGCGGGGAGTGCAGTCAAGGTTCTGAACATGAACGTGTCCTTGGGATAGGAGATGACTCTGACTTCAACATGATTCCTTACATCCAATAACGCTGTGCCAGCAGAAACCTCTGCTCCCTTCCCCTGCCATGCAAAACACAGGGAAACCTCCAATGGCTCAATAAGCCCAGTCAGTATGTTTATATCTCTGGGGCTGAATCTCATCAAGAGCACAAATTAAAAAAAGCACATTATTCATCACTTATTCCCATGAATGTATTACAAGTTACATTGTGGTTAGAAGAAACTATCCTGTTTTTAGGATTAAACACAATTCAATGCAGTCAGACTAACATCATCAAAAGGCTTTTTATTACAAGTTATGAGGCTGATAATAATCTACCCACGCCACACTTATGGAAGATCCTGGTAAAAAATTACAATATTCTCTAGTATTCTACTGCAGACCAGAATAATAAATTAAAGCATAATCATTAAAACCACATATTGGGCTTCAATAATTTAGGAAATCTTTAGCAGGCTTTTATTTGGAGCAGCTTGCACAGGATGACTCACTACCCTCATTGTCTCACAACACTTAGCCCAGATGTGACACTAGGAAACGTTAACTCACCACTGAGACTAAAAATAACCTGTTCTCCTGGTGTAGAACAGATCGACGGATGACTTGCAGTCGGACAGAGGAGGAAGAGCCAAATTGTTTCTGCTCAGAACTGAACCCCTTTTTTCCAACTTTGGGTGCTTGGGGCTTTTCTCCAGAAATTGCAGGGCATGCTGAGTAGATAAAAGTGAGGCGCCTGGAGCTCTGAGTCGCGCACAAAATGGTTCAAAAGACTCAAAACAATTACAGAAAGGTGCTTCAGACTGCTAAAAATGCACCCTGTGTAATCACAGCCATCAGTAGTAACATCTGTTGTAAACAGGCAAGCCAGGGGGCCAGATTAATACCACTGGAAGGAAACAGAAAGTGCACGGTTCAGTATAAATACTTTCTGTGAGACTAGGAAAGAGAGGCTAGTGTAGAAGAGTGCCTTGAAATACTTCACATACTATATATTATGACGTGTTTATTCCCTGTATCAGCCTGGAAAGTACAAAGGCTGATGGGAACGCCAGAAGTGCTTGCAAGGTCTCCACTTTACAAACTGCACGTCCTTTTGCTTCTCTACAGTCTATAATTATCTCTGTGCTTTGTCATCCCCAAGAAAGATAATTGTTGGCAACATTAGCCAGTTGCATGCTAACGTAAGGTTCGTTGTTTTTTTTTGGCTTGTTTTTACACTCGGTACATGGGAGAGCTGCCAAAAATGAAAGCGAAGGCCTACAGTACAACTCTAAACGAATTGTGTAAGTGAAGTTTATTTTTAACTAGCTATGTTAGACATGTAACCTTACTGCAGATAGACAGATAACTGTAAGCGACGTTACCTAGCCACATGCTAATGTAAGGTGCCTATGTTTTATTACATTTTTTTTACACTCATGCATGGTAAGTAAATAGTAGAATACAGTGAAGCTCTGACCTCATTGCTGCATAGGGGATTTGAATCACAAAACAGAGAGATGGGTGAGTGGTTACTATTATATGTATACATGCAGAAATTTTTAAGAAGGCAGCGAGGCTAGCTGTCAGGCTAACCTCGCAAGCTGCAAACAGAGATGCGACTAAATTACTAGGTGACTTTTAAATAAAATCAGGGATGAAAAAGAGATAACTATAGACGCACACTGTAGATTTGGCAGAAGGACGTGCAGTTTATTAAGCCATTATATGTCAAACTACAGAGAATTGTGCAAGTGAACATTTGGTGATAAACAAATTACAATTTTGAAAGTCAGAGGCCTCACCAACATCATGACAGTTCACACTGAGGATGACAAGAATGTGTGTCACAAATCGCATCCAATTGTTTCCGCTGGTGGTGCTTAAAGTTGGGAGGATTCTGCAGGATTCATCATCTGGTGGCAAGACTCCTTGTAATTAGTAGGAAGTTAAAGTTGCTGAGATATTTCAGTCTGGACCAAAGCAGTAGACAGAACAACACTGCCGTCCCTTGAGCTGTGCCAGTAGCATCTGAGATATTTATGTCAAATATGTGTTACACCATTCACTCAACTGTATTTTTATGTGATAACCGTAAAAAATAAAGAAGCAACGGCAGTATCGGGGCTGCCTCGACCCGCAGCTGCAGCAGTGTCTGACACCACAGCTGCGAATGTGAGATCATAAGAAAGTGCCTGGTAGCTTGAAAGAGTCATTAATGGTAATTGTGAGCAGAGGGCTGCAGGGAGTCACGCTGGAAATGCGTCTTGTGATGTTAAGGCTAGAGGTTTGAGTTATTGTGCGCGACATGGTTTGCCTGCTCAGTGACTGAGGGGAAAAAGCCTTCAGGCGATCCCAAGCAAGGGCAACCTCTTCAACAATCTAATACTGACTGCAGTAATATCCCCCTGCATGCATAATACAATAGTTAAATTTAATAACAAGAGAAATAGAATGACAAGTAAAGACCCAGTTTCATAACGGTAACGGTAGCTTTGTAAAGATGGTCCCAGTGGAAAGTATGGGGTCTGCCCCTTTCCCTTCAATCTCTTCATCACGGTCACTTCATCTACAACAGCTATATCCAACCATCAAGAACTTAAACATTCACCTCACTCTGAGAACAATGATCAGCAGCACAGCATCTCAGCATCTGAAAAAAGACTTTGTGGTTTGCAGTTTGTCGTTTTGAGTATGGATCCATTGAAAACTACAATGGCGTCGTCCATTGCTTTGTGGGTTACTGTTTCAAACCCTCAAGATTGGCATTATGGCCATCTTGGATTTTTTTTGAGCAATAAGTGACCACATTTATACGAACAGGTGAAGCATGGGGGGATATGCATTGTTACACCTCTGTCCTGATTGGCTCTGACTGCCTGAGGTTCATGCTGTCGCAGCAACATATCAATCATATGGTAGCAACGCCCTAATGCATAACACTCTTTATGGGGTGTGACCATGATTTACAAAAAGTACATTATTTTGTGATGAAGAACACTTGGAACTAGAGATTGAGACCATAAACTCATTCAGAAAATGTTTGCTTGGGTTATAAATCAAGGGAGAAGCAGGGTCATTTTCTCATCAGGATGTCTTTTTGCAACCAGTGAAGCCGCCCCCTGCTGGCCATTTGGGAAAAATAATGCAGGCTAACTTTTCGGACTTGGGAGCATTCTCCACATTGATATCGCTAAAGTTACGGAATAAACAAAAGAGGTACAATTAGCTTATACCCAATAAGCTAGGTTTACCATCTCCGTTTTACAGCTGCGTACTCGATGGAAATTTACAATAACGGCTGTCTGTGTTCTCATCTGACAGGGAACCGTTTCTTTACGAGACTTACAGTATATATCCAGTGACGTACTCTGCAGACGAGCAAGGTTGCAAAAGAAAGCGGACAAAACTGTTGATAGGTAATGGCTCCTGTTGGCACCATTACAAGTAAAATCATGGTTAAATGGTGTGAAGCAAAAAGAACAATTTTCTCTAATAGGATGTTACCGTAGGTGTTAAATGCTGACAGATGGTAAGAGAAACCTGACTGTGAGAAAATACACGGTTGGCAAAACTGAGGAAGACCAGAGGAAAACAGAGCTTAATGCAAATGAATGGGTGCACTCCATTGACCTCAAAGTTGTCTTCCACAAATTACTCTCTAAATCATTTTATTTGCTGCCTGAGGTGATTACTGGATCCAATTTACATGCTGGAAAAAAACAGGAAAGATGAGACTTTCAGCAGCCAGAAAGCCATTATGCCGTATCCTCTGGACATTATGTTTGCATCCACCACAACATTAAACTTGGGACCGAGGGAAAACAACTCACGTGTCTTCATTGTCCTTGCATGAAAAATACTGAGACGTTTCATGTGAATAATATGAAACTTACATAACACACCAGATATACTGCATGTGAAACACTCTCCCTCTGGCGCAGTTCCTTTCGATTGTTAGAATAAAGACACAAAGCTGAAGTTGAATGACAGTCTTCAGGAGTAGATGACACATGAAGCGTCACCCTGTACTTACAGTACGAGCACACACACACACACATATATATATATATATATATATATATATATATATATATATATATACATATATATAGATAGATATATACGAACCACAGGGGGATTGGCAATATAAAAATTTTCATCAGATCTGCTTCACAGACCCAGTTTTGTCAGATCCAAATTAAATAATTATTAACCAAGAACAAAAGACTATCCGGATGAGCCTTGCGTTAGATTTTTAAAGTCAGCTGTTTCTCATCTTCTGGTAACTGGGAAGAGGATCAGAAGTACTGAAACAACACATGCTGGCTGCCCTTCAGGGCCGCGCTTAGAAACACACTTACACTCACGATGATGTAAACACGCTGATGATTAGCAGGAACATCCAGGTGCAGCCGCAGTTTAATGGTAAAGGCAGGTGAAGGAGGTTGAACTCAAATTACCCAAAAACTACATTTTCACCTTCAGAAATGTTGTAGCCAGTGGTTATAACTTAAGACAACAATGAATACATACATAATACAAGGCTCCTTAGTCTGAACAAAGACAGGAATCGTTTACTCTGCTTCCAACCGCGGCACATAAGGACAGACTTTCACAATAAAAGCCCTACACGGTATAATAATATAATGTTATAATATCAACATTTATGTATGAATATGTTTTTTCTGACAGATGGCTAACACAATTCATAGTTTATCCTCATTATTTTGCTGAATAGTTGCTAAATGGAAGTACAAGAAGTAGGAGAAGAAGCCACACTTGATAGATTCCTTAGGGAAATATATGTATTTATTATTTTCTTCAGCTGCCATAGCGTGCACAAATGGCCGTGGTTTGATATGTCTGCTGTAGTAGGACCCGATGAGGTTTCCATGTTCACCATTTCAGTTTTGAGCTCGTTAACATGCTAACATAAGCTAATTAACAGTAAGTACAGCTGATTGGAGGGTCATTAGCGTTTCAAGAATTTGGCCATAAACTGATGTGTTGGACAAATGAAAGATCAGGGATTAAAGTTATTACAACTCAATCACTGTGGAACATCAATATGTGCACCTGTACATATGTGCTGTGTTATCTGACCAATTTAAAGGTTATTTGAGATATTTTGCAGGACTGCAGTGGAAGATCGTCCCTCTGGCTATCACATTTACATCATTGTCGAATGTGATATTTCCTTATAAATAAAAGAAATGCAATACCAGTTTTAGTCAGCCCATCCAACTATTATTGAGATTTGTCAATAAAATAGAATTAATAATCATTAATAAATGGTACATTCATAGTTAATCAAACTTGAGCAATAATAAAATGTGTTGGCGCTGTTTAGCTCAGTTGATAGAGCAGGCGTCCCATATGCAGAAGCTTTGTCCTTGATGCGGCGTGTAACTATGTATTTTCTATAAAAAGGCACAAGGTTTGTTGGGAGCGACAATAAATGAGTTGTCTGCAAACACATGGCTTACTTTTAACACAAGTCAAGTTACTGTCTCGTAATATTATACTTTTGTCTGCTGCTAAAGATACGCTTCTTTTTATAATCATGTACAGCCTCAGATCTTTGCCAGCGTCTCCCACAGTAACGAGGAAACTGCACTAATAATATTCACGCTACCTAACAGAAAGTCAACAACCGTTTTCATCGCATCGCTCGACGCCTTGAGCATAAATGGTAAAAACAGGTTTTTAAATCAAATATCCAATTTGAATGTCACACTATTTTCACACTTTGCGGGGAGCTCTAATTGCCCTTTTAACACGACGACGCGCGCCACTGTTACACAACTCTGCCACTGCATCGGGACAGGAAGTCAAATCCATCTGGTACTTGACCCCCCGAGGCGATTAAACAAACATGACCTCAATCTCTCTCCTACTCGCTCCTTGGCATCTGCTGGCAAGCCACCTGTTTAGCGTACTGCTAATTTGACACTCTCAGGGGAGATGATGGATGCGTGTTTGAAAGCCAGCTGACAGGAGACTCTTGAGCGTTTCACCGTGCTCCATCGTTATGCAGAACCCCCCCTCCCATGGCCTTTGGCTATATTCAGAAGGATATTCACACTGAGTTGCATGTGAAGGCACTTGAGCGCAGAGAGATGGTATCAGGGGGTTCGTTGTGTAAAGCTGTCTGCTGGGAAAACATGCTGATATATTATCATTGCATTAGAGGAAATAACAACCCGGAGTCGAAGTAAATTCCCCGTCTTCTGATCACACGCCTTCGTTCTGCTGCTCTGATCTTTACACCACCTGAGCTCTCTTTTCCCTCCCCTCCTTTAAGCCTTCCTCGGCCGCCATGGAAGGTCACAGGTGCGCGGTGGATCTGATCGCACTTTATATGTCAGTGAGCACGCCAATTGTCGTTATTCATGAATTCACTGCGGCGAGGCCTCGGGGCTCCACGCGTGTCAGGGAAGCGGACAGGGACGATCCCAGCGGAGCCGAGTTCAAAGACATCAGCTGAGCGGCTTTCCTGGAAAACTGCAGGGCACGTGTGTGTGTGTGTGTGTGTGTGTGCGCGCGCATGTACTGTATGTCAGCAGCGTTTCATGGAGGTATGACAGGGGCGAAACCCTGTCATGGTCTATGTGACTTGAATTTGTTCTGAAGTCCTGTGAGAGCTTTGATTCTGTTTGGACACGCTGGTTTTTTACACCACCGTGTGTCCTCGGTTGCAGGAACACCAACCGTTTCGGAATCTAAATGAGGATCACATCATTTTTTTGGAGGCAGACCCTGGCGCTGATAGTCAAGAACGTCTTCTGCGATGAAGACACAGGATTTTCGAGACATTGCGAATGCAATCCGAAACTGCACGCCCTCATGATCTCTATTCACGCGTTTGGCTCGGATGCAGAGTAGGCGAGGCGATGACAGGTCAGCGAGCGGCACCGTTGGTGTGCAAACCCGTACAGTAACTGCTCCTTTAATGATCGTCCACCAATTCAGATCGTGGCCTTTAGTTCAGCCTCTACACTGCGCCTAATGTGATATATGCTATACCTCTTTAATTAGAGCCTGCACGGGGAAATAATGAGCTACCTGGTTGAGTGCCCTATCAGCACTTCTCTCAGAGGGTTTGACATTTACTCACTCCCGCTATGTCGAGGTAAGTGTGCGCCGCGTTCCCTGGTCGGTCGGAGCTCAGGATGGTCTGCGCTCTCTCTGGTTGAAGGGGGGGGGCGGCTCGGTCTAAAAAACAGCCCCCACCTGTCCCAGTCTATTTCTGTCCATAATGTGACAGGTGAAAATGAGAGGAGAGGGAAGCAGAAAGAGAGTGAAGGGTGGGGCAGAAGTGGTTGAGATTACAGATGGCAGATGGTGATGAGCAGGGAGGGGATTAGAGCTGCAGGTTGGGAAATAAAAAAAAGAAAAATTCAGGTTAATCCCTCTGATAGCTCCACCTCTACCTTTTAAGCCTACGGACACATAATAAATATATTCAGTTCTATTTAATTCTATTAAAAACACATCATTGATTTTTGGGGGTTTAAATGCTACATATCCATTTGGGGCAAAAACTTTTACCTGATGTCGATTTTTTTTATTTTTTTATGTTTAGTCAGAGGATGATGACATTCTCTGAAATGTTACTATTCATAAGTAAAAAGGCTCAAGACGGCTCAGCTTCAATAATATTCAACAGCGAGATTCACATTTATGCCGGCGAAAGTCAGACTACGTGACGTGCATTTTAACAGCGCGCATCTCATTTTCAGCAGGAAAAATGTCTCTGTGCGGGTGAAAAAGCTGCAGCGGCTGAACCTCGGAGCGGTGAAGGTGCCTCAGGACGCAGTTCGTCCAATGGAAAAACAACTGCAGTCATTTAATTTGAGGTGAAAATCCTCCAAAGTCTCACAGTTTGATTTTTTTAGACATGCCAGTGAGGCTTTAGTGAAACTCAGCTATTACAAATATTCATGATCCCCAGAGGATGAAACATATTAATTTTGGGGACCCCCCCTAAATGTTTAACAAGCTCCATCATGAGGTTGACATTTGTGGTTTTGAGTGAAATGTCTCAACAACGAATGGATGGATAGCCATTGCTGGACTCATTCACGTAATCAGTGTGGGGATCGCTTTCCGTTTTCCCTCGTCACCCTTGTGTGGGAGTCGCACTTTTCTGTTTAACCCAAAGGTTAAGGTAGAGAGAGTAGTGATCCGATCTGGACAGATGTTCTTGCTTTTTAAATTATTATTATTTTTTTTTACGTCCAAAGACAACTCTAGAAGTAAGTTTGTTATTCTGGGGACTTCCGGTTATGGCGTCTACCTGAGCAGCAGCGGGATCTGGAGCTCTGACCTAACGGGCTCATATTTGCTTTTCCATTTCGCTATAGAGTCACTCAACTGTTCACGCCTGCCCCAGTACTGACTTTACTACATCTTTGTCTACGAAAATGCCAAACCCACGCAGAAATAAACCGAGGAAAGCGGGTGAAGTCGACGACGCTAACGAGGCCAACACAGACCGCACCTCGCTGGACGGAGAGGACGAGGAAGATGCTAATGCTAGCGCTAGCGGCCAGGTAGATGAAGAGGCTAATATTTTAGCGGCCATACGCTTATTGAGAGCGGACGTCTCTACTCAAATGCGAGAAGTCATAACATCTAACCAAGAAATAAAAGAGGCAATAGCTGTTTTCTCCGAGAGGCTGACCTCGGCCGAGACCCGTATCAGCAAAGTTGAAGACGACATCTCTTCGCTAGCTAGCAAAGAGTCATCCCTTCAAAAGAAAGTTCACGAGCTCACCCTGAAACTGGATGATCTGGAAAACAGACACCGTCGATCCAACCTGCGGCTAATCGGCCTGCCTGAGGGAACCGAGGGGGGAGATGCAGTGTCTTTCCTTCAAACCTGGCTGCCAGAAGTTTTGGGCACGGATGCACTACCAAGTCCAATCATCATAGAGCGGGCCCACAGATTACCGGGTCGACAGGCTCCGAACGACCCCCCCCCCCGCGCCATCATCATGAAGTTTCTCAACTACCAGGACAAGGTTAAGGTGATGAAGGCGGCGCGCCAGAGAGGGAAAGTGATGTACCGCGACCGACACATTATGTTCTTCCCGGACTTGTCCACGGTGGTACAAAAACAACGGAGACAATATGACGGGGTGAAGCAACAGCTCCGGGAATTAAACATCGGCTTCGGACTAATTTTTCCGGCGAGGATGAGGATTTTCCACCAGGGCAGCCGAAACCTTTTTCACACAGCAGCGGAGGTGGAGGATTTCATTCGAAGGGTCTGACAACAAAGTGCTGGTTAACCATCCTGAGGTTCTGTAACCTGCTGCACTGAGCATACTGTTGCTCAATGATTCACCTGCATGTCGTGTTTATCCTAAAGTCTGACAATTCAGAACTGGCATTTCAATTTGCTTTCATTTTCGTACAAGTTTAATAACTATATATGTGAGGAAAAGATACTGTGTACAGGCATATTTCATTTAGGTAAGTTTTAAGGTGACCACTATGAGGCCTCTAGGGTCGGATCATAGGTCTGTATTAACAGTAGGTCGATTTCTCTGCTCCTTTTAAAGGATCAGGGACTATAACCGCGTCTTTTTTTTTGGGGAGGGGGGGACAACTGTGCAGACTAGTCACAGGTGGGAAGTTGGGGAGTGGGAATTTGTTCACAAGTTTTCAATGTCTTTTCAGAATGTTCAGTTCTTCAAGTTGTAAGGTGCTTGCTTTTGTAGATAAGGCTAAATGTCATGAACAGGGTTCGGCCCTACAAATTATTTTACTAGGTAAATGAGTAGGAGTTTTGACCTGGAGCTTGGCTCATGGAATGTTAGAGGCCTGAGGAAATTCGTTAAACTAAAACAAGTAATGACCAGACTAAAACAGTACCACCCAAAAATCATTTTTTTACAAGAAACTCACTTACTCCCAGGTGAGACAGCTCGATTAAGAAAAAGATGGCCAGGCAAAGTAATAACTTGTTCCTTTTCATCGCACGCCAGGGGTGTGGCCGTGCTTGTGCATAAATCCATCCCACTACGCATACAAAAAACTGTGTTGGATCCAAAAGGCAGATTCATAATTATACAGGGTTCGTTACTGCAACAAGATCTGATTCTGGTTAATCTATATGGACCCAATAATGATGACCAAAACTTTTATAATAATCTATTCTTATCAATTTCTTCACTACACGGAGACATAATAATAGGCGGTGACTTCAACTGCACCCTTGATCCAGAACTCGACCGTTCTTCAGGCTCGGATATTTCTCACCCAAGAAGCAGGAAGATTATACAGCAGTTTATGGTCGAACTTAACTTAAAAGATATTTGGAGAGTTAGAAACCCAACAAAGAAAGAATATTCCTGTCACTCTGCTAGCCATAACACCTACAGCCGTATAGATTATTATCTAATTTCCAATACAATTGTTTCCAAAGTTAAAGATTGTTTGTATAAGAGCATCCTAATTTCGGACCATGCTTTAATCTTGCTCAAGTACTCTGCTTCTGATGACCTTAGAGGTCAGACTATTTGGCGATTAAAATCATTTTGGTTACATAACCCCGCGTTTTTGGAATTCGTCAGTTCAAATATTGTGGATTACTTCCGTCTTAACACGACTGAAACTACTACAGCGGTAAGATGGGAGGCCTTTAAAGCCTTCATTCGAGGTCAAATGATGGGATACACTAAAAATAAATCAAATAAGCAATTTTTACAGATGTTAGAGCTTGAAAATGACATAAAGGAGCTTGAACTGGAAATAAATACAAACGATAGCAGTGAGGCGCAAAGAAAACTTGCAATTTTGAAAGCAAAATATATTGCGCTATCCACTAATAAAGCCTCTGCAGGACTAATCAGACTGAAACAGACTTATTATGATCAGGGAGAGAAGGCGGGGAAACTCCTAGCATGGCGCATAAAAACGCAGCAAAACGAAAAAACAATTAATGAGATCATAGATACCAATGGGGATAAGATAACAACCCCCCAAAAAATTAACAATCTTTTTGAGACATATTACTCACAGTTATACTCATCAGAAACCCATATAACCACTGAATCTTTCCATAATTTTTTTGACCATATTTTAATTCCTTCACTTAGTGAAGAAGCTAAAGCTGAGCTAGACTCACCAATTACAAAAAAAGAAATTTCGCATGCCATTGATAAATTGAAAGGGGGAAAGGCCCCGGGTCCTGATGGACTTCCATTAGATATATACAAAATTTTTAAAGATAAATTAATATCTCCCCTATTCGATATGTTCATGGATAGCTTTCAAACAGGTGAACTTCCTACATCCCTGCGTAATGCTCTCATAATTGTATTATTAAAACCTGGGAAACCACCCACAAAATGTGAGTCATATCGACCAATTTCACTAATAAATTCTGATGTTAAAATATTAGCAAAAGTACTGGCACTTAGGCTTGAGAAATACCTGCCTGTTCTCATTGATCCTGATCAGAATGGGTTCATCAAGGGGCGCCAAGCTTTTCATTGTGTCCGCCGAGTCCTAAATATTATTCATGCAAAGTCAGAACATCCGGATACAGCATTATTGTCTCTGGATGCAGAAAAAGCCTTCGATCGAGTGGAACACCACTATCTCCATGAAGTGCTTTCTCGTTTCAGTCTAGGCAATTATTTCTCCACATGGGTTAAAATATTATACAATAACTCAGTAGCGTCGGTGGTGACAAATAATATAACATCCAAAGGATTTAAACTTGCAAGGGGCACACGCCAAGGCTGCCCCCTTTCTCCACTCTTGTTTGTGCTGGCAATAGAGCCTTTGGCAATTGCCATTAGGAGCAATCAAAATATCCTGGGTATAAATATTAATAATATGGAAAATAAGATTGGACTATTTGCGGATGACATCATTGTGTTTTTATCCCATTTGGATAAGTCACTACACTATCTGCTTGACATTATTAAGACTTTTGGCTCTTTATCAGGCTATAAAATCAACAAAGCAAAATCTGCTATTCTTTTCCTTAAACAATCAGATAGAGTAAATCCACCTATTCAAACACCGTTTAAAGTAGTCTTAGATAGCTTCACTTACCTAGGCATAAAAATCACCACTAAAATTGATAATTTAATATCTGCAAACTATGATCCAGTAATCGAAACGGTGACGGATTCAATTAATAGATGGTCATTGCTACCAATTTCCATGATAGGCCGTATAAATATTCTTAAGATGAATGTTCTACCGAAGTTCCTTTACCTTTTTCAGTCGATTCCTCTAAGTCCTCCTACTCATTTTTTTGCGAAAATGAAAAGCATGTTGTCTAAATTCATATGGAACAACAGAAGGGCCAGGCTTCGCTTATCCTTACTTTATCTCCCCTATGAAAGAGGGGGTCTTAAACTCCCAAATCTCCAGTGGTATTATTGGGCAGCCCAACTTTCTACTGCTTCCTACTGGTTCACATCAGAAACACAGCTGTCTTGGGTTAATACTGAAAGAGGTAACACATCCCATTTACCTCTTAACTCATACTTATACTCAGATAAACCAAAAGACCTTAAGAAAAGTACTCAGAATCCCTTTGTTAAAAACACAATACAGGTTTGGTATGAGGTACATAAACACAGAGATGAAACACTGTTGTTGTCCCAGTTTTCTCCGATCTGGGGTAATGGTCACTTCGCACCTGGTAAGAGCGATATGGGCTTTAAAATCTGGGCTGATAAAGGCATATGTAAGATTGCAGACCTATTTGACAAGAATGTTCTTATGTCTTTTGATGAGGTGCGACAGAAATATGACATTCAAGCCAAGCATTTCTTTAAATATTTACAGGTCAGGAGTTTCATATTTAAGTCGCAAAAGTCACTATCTTTACCTTCTCTCACCTCTGTGGAAGAAATATCAGTTAATCACAACTCCAAGAGGGGCCTGATCTCTCGCTTTTATGCGTTAATTGTGGGTGGCTCCCAAGTCTCCTCAGAAAATAAAAGGGAGGCATGGAGTGAGGACCTAAAGACTGTCATCTCAGTGGAAGAATGGCAGGGTGTCTGCCTAAAAGCCCAAACACAATCCATAAACACCCACTTCAAATTAATTCAATTCAAGTGGTTAATGAGAACCTATATAACACCAATCTTGCTAAATAAATTTAATCCCAATACCCCTGATATGTGTGTTAAATGTGATATGAAAGGTACTTTACTCCACTGCCTTTGGGACTGTCGAAGTATTCAGACTTTCTGGTTGGAAGTTTTACATACCCTTTCATGTGTCACAGGTGTGAAATTACCTCTATGCCCAAAGCTGTGTATCCTCGGGATTTTCCCGACAAACTGTAAACTAAGCAAGGATGATAAGAAAATTACTGTATATTGTTTATTACAAGCTAAACACTCCATCGCCAAATCTTGGAGATCTGTTAACAAACCAAGTTTACAAGTGTGGCTTGCTGGACTATCAAACTCTCTTGCCCTTGAAAAACTTACTTTTGTGAGCAAGGGTAAATATTCTACCTTTGATAGGATTTGGAGTCGTTTTCTATCTTTTCTGGAAGGGAAGAAAGCCACTGAAGCCTTCCTGCCATAACAGTACTACTTCTTTTGATATGTATTATTCTTTCTTTGGTTGTACGTTTAATTTTATTTGGAAGCATGCTGGTGTTTACTCCAGACCATGAAGAGTGACTCAATGCAGTGCCCTGTCATAGAACTGTATTGGAAGATGTTTTGCCGCTACCCTGCACCTTACTTGTTCTTTCTTTATGTGTGTCTGTCGCTGTAAATAATGAAAATTTAAATAAAAACATTTAATTTAAAAAAAGTTTGTTATTCTGTCATTCAGTTGTTTCCATGGGTCCATGACCTGGCACTTGAGAGTCTTTCAAGAGAGATTTGTGATTGCATAGCTATGAATCAGTACTTCCTCCTTCCCATTATCAGGTCAAAATGTAACTAGTCTTATACTTCACTACCAACACAAAATACATTCCTATTATTTTCAGCTGGACTTGATAATCATTACCAGCGAAACATCAGTATGTACACATGTTCGCAAGTTGATGTTAGCATTTAGCTAAAAGAACCTCTGTGCCTTAAAGTCCGTGTAAACCAAAATCAGCCATTTTCTTCTAAACACATTAAACGGGTCATAAATGTGTTTACTTAAAACATGTAAAAGCCATTCGGCCATGTAGAATTTAATTTTGGAGCTAGGCTCACAAACAGTTTTTCAACATTTCTGTGTTCAGGATTTAATGGGCGGGTCAGAAATCATGCAAATCATGGCCGCGTTACATAACGCGGCCATTTGATTTGCATAAACCCCGCCCTGCTGCGGAAGTGGTATAAATACGTTCAGCGCATCGGCTTCAGCGGTTCTCCCACTCACTCTCCAGTTTCGGATTGCATTGCTTACAATAGTTTGCAGCTAGCTAACCAGCCAACCAGTCAGCTAACCAGCCATGTCTCCTCCACATCGCTCTGCATCTTTCCTGGATGCCACAGTGTGCAGGGTGACGGCGCTGTTAGCTTATTTAAATTTCCTTCGGATGAAACGTAAGGAAACGGGGGAGTCCATTGACGCTGGTCAACTCCGTCCCCGGCTTGCATCCTCTCCTCCGCCAACGAGGAGATGTGACGCTGCTGACCGCCGCTGACACTCTCCGTCCTGCTGACGGCGGGTCCCACCGGCATGATGTGGCCGCGCCGTCCCGCTAACGGCGGGTCCCACCGGCATGATGTGGCCGCCGCGCCGCAGCATGCCCTCCGTCCCGCTAACGGCGGGTCCCACCGGCATGATGTGGCCGCGCCGCAGCCGACCCTCTCCGTCCTGCTGACGGCGGGTCCCACCGGCGGTATGTGGAGGTAGTATCAGGGCCGCATTATTGGTGAGCCGTCCCAGTGTGAACGGATAATCCGGAGGCGCGGAGCGAGGGCGTGTCGGTCTGACAGTCTGATAACTGCACAGGTCCTTCACTCAACTAAATACAGAGAAATGTCCCACAAAGCAACGTTACATGACCGAACAAAAGTAACGTAGTAACTATAACTGTCTTTACCAACTTATATGAGGAAAACAAATACCACAGCTGTATGTGGAGAAGCGTCTGTCCTCCTGTCCGTCCCCTCCCTGTCCTCCCGACTCTTCCTCACATTTCTGCTCACAAAACAGCGTCTGTCACGCTTGTCACAAGAGTGTTTAACTCACCGAGTGTTTGACGAAAATAAATCACCGCGACCGCCAGCCCTCCTGACCGAGACTTAAGGAAACTGTCCCCCAGAAAACAGCCTCCGTCCCAGCGAGTGACAGAGTCAGACAGCGTCCTGTTTACTGATGGTGATTATGTATAATTATGTAATTTAGCGCGAAAAACTTCACTCCGTCACTCTCCAGGATGTTTAGTGGGTCAGGATCTCAATCAATACACGTTATAACAGCATCTATATGATTATAAACTGTCCGCGGGTTTAGATAGACAAGGGGAACACCTGGGGAACACCTGGGGAACACCTGGGGAGACACCGACGTCATTAACATGACGTGTAGCCCCCGCCGCATGGGCGTGGTTCCAGCGCCTCTAACTGACACGCCCCCAGCGTTTCACAGCAGAAAGAAGTGCTTGTTTTTCCATGATTTAGAGACCTAATTTTATATACTTAACAATTTTTTTAATCTTTCAAATTTGGCTCAGTGGTCAATGATACATGTTTCTTTGGTGTGACAAACTCATAACACAATTTTTTTGCCGCTTTACACGGACTTTAAGTTCCCGTTAGGTCAAAATCGATGTTGAGGTGGCTTCTTCTACCACATATGTCAATATCTGAACTATATGTATGCTGGTATCAGGCCCAACAGTGCCAAAATAGAAGTAGCAAAGGTATGTCTGGTATTTTACAGTTAGTAGTTTCCTGGAAAACAAAAAACAAACAAACAAAATAAATGGTTGATGACTCATCTTGCACTCACGGGTGTATACTACTGTTTTAATGCACTACACTATCTTAATTCTTTTCATACTGATATGGATTTATAAAAAGAAGAACGCTTTTCCTCGGCAAGCACTCTCAGTCTTGTACAATAAATGCAGCTCTCAACCGATAACTTCTCTCCTTCTAATGTGTTTTGTTGTGGCTCTTTTGAGATTTATTGCTTCAGTGAAGAAATTTTGAGCCTTTAATAGATTTTTGTGTCCGTTTGCTGTATTTGCGGGCCCAAGATGCCCTCAGCCGCAGAGGCCGCTTCGACTCAACAAAGTTGTTAAACTGAACATTTGTCTAAACCTGACTATTTGACGTTTAAACCTGAACTCCAGCATCTTCTACGAGACCGGCACGTGAAGTCTCAGATGCTGCACGTTTTGTCGGCAGTCGCAGGTTGTTAACCGCCCTACCCTTCCTGTTTTGCTCTGAAACAGCCCTCCGGTGTGTGGGAAAGCTCATTTTAATCACGCGTACAAACAAACAGATGAGTGAATTATTATCTGCGGGGAGCTCCAGTCTGTGCTCACGGCGGAAAGCAGCCACATTTCATGCTGATGTGTGCTCTGTTTGCTGTATACAGTGTTGTGCTCGTGGCCATGCGGCGGATGTGCTGTACACTTGGATACACTCTGTCTCTGGTTGCAGTTACTCACACTAAACAGAGCGACGCCCGGGAGAAGAAGCAGTGACAGAGGGGATTGCTCCGTCCACTTGCATCTCAATCCCTCTAGATGTCATGATGGAAAGTGCGGCTGCATGACGCAAATACCCCTCCTCCTCCATCGCCACCCTGATTTGTTCTTTTTCAATCCGTGTCTCGTTCTCTCAGTGGATTACCAAATCATCTCCCTCCAGCTCACGTGCGGCTCTTACAAGGCCCTAATCCCTCTGGGTTGTATGTGCAGTTGCCCCTGCTGCAGAGTGGACGAATCATCCTGTCAGAGCTTTTCTACTGTTGGTTTAGTCAATGAAAGTCCTGACTGAAATCGAAATAATGATGGCAATAACAAGAAAAGAAAAATGATTATAATTAAATCACTTGTCAGTGTGAAGCAGATGGTGATGTGGTAAATTAAATACACGATCACAGACTACATCAGGATTTCTTCCAACCAGTCTGATGGTGTGAGTCAGCAGATACAAATTGTAGTGAGGCACTCAGGGACATTTATTTAGACATTTTAACAAAGTTCTGGTAATTGGATAGTAAAACGGTAGAGAAATGAGAGGAGAAAGATGGCTGAACACCAGCTTGGTGCCTTAACAAGGCAAAGGACACCCACAGAACACATGTTCTAAAGGGACAGTTCAGCCCAAAATCTAAAATACCTCTTACCTGTAGCGCTGTTTATCCCTGTAGATAGTTTAGGTGTTAGTTGCCGAGTTTTGGAGATATCCGCTGTAGAGATGTCTGACTTCGCTACAATGTAGCTGAGCTGGATGACAGTCGATGTGTTGGGCTCACAGTTTCACGTATAAACATTTTCATTTCATTTCGTGTATCTATGGGCAAGAAAATCTAGATGGATAAACAGCACTACAGGTAGGAGGGATTAGAAGTAGTTCTTGGTTTGATGTGAATGAAACCTCAGGTACTGGAGTGGGTTGAAGAACTTTTGGATTCTGCTGCCATGCTGAAGTTGCATGTGCGTATAAATTCAAAGTACATTTCTGTCACACTTTATTTTAATGCCTAATAAGACGCAGTAAGACCTACCCTTTGTCAAATTAGGCAAAAATTTGAAGTCACGTGGTCTTTATTAGGTATGGTTTATAATAATCGTATAACTCTTTGTTTACTCTTATTTCTAGGTTTTGTCCAATTTAATATAGTATTCAGATTGTTAGTGTACTTAAGGTATATTTGTCTTTGTTTACTGTCTGATAACGACTAACATTTCTAGTTTTTGCCCAGTTCAATACAATGTATGACTTTTTATGTCTTAATAAATAAAGTGCAACTGAAATTGCTTGAAAAGAGGTATGACACAAAATTAGACAGTCTATACACTTCCACTTAACTAATATCAGTAAATTATAACTGGTCCTTTAGTCGGGGCACTGCAAGTCAGTTCAACTTACAAAACTGAAAAATTGTCTTCAGGAGAGCACAGGATTCAACAAATATGGAGAACTAAGCTTCCAATAATTAATAAGTAATGAATTCACATTTACATAAATAAGCTGTTCTTTCAAGGAAATGAAGAGCTGCTTATAAATTAGAGATTTATAAGGAAACGTCAGATCCCTGGAAAAAACTGATGTTACCAGATGCAAACTTTGTTTCAGCCGATATCAATGTTATTAATATGAAATAACTGAATAAAGTCACAGCAGACTAAACCTCCCATGAATTAATCTCACCAAAACTATTCGTCAAACTCAATGTCATCAGCTTCGACCAAATCCAAAAATGGGTCTGTAACTGAACTGTGCTCCTCCGGGTCACAGCCCTCTGTGTGTGTGTGTGTGTGTGTGCGGGACACAGACCCTGACACAGAGTGACAGGGAGGCAGACAGATGCTCACACACAGATGCGCACACTCACACAAACCAGACTAGAGGAGATAAATGGCAAACCTCCCACATCTCGGGGCGCGCACACACACACGTACTCCCTCCTCCACCACCACCACCACCACCGCTGGGATTATCATCCTGAATGATATTTGATGAGAGCCGGAGCCGCTGGAGCAGAAATCCACAAGACCCCGAGCAGCACCTCTGCTCTGTGTGACAGGCGTCATGTGTGATTTATGACTCGGTTATGAGAGAACACAGTGGTCAGCTGGATAAAGGTTACTGCTCAAAATGAGATCAGCGTGACTCCTGTTGATACAGAGTGACGAGGGTGGAGGTGTTGGATCTGGTGACAGAGGTCCTGCTTGTGAATGGGATTCGGAGGAGGGATGTGTTCCCAGCCGACCCATCAGAAATACATTCTGAAGTAAACCACAGCTGAAATCAGATTGCAAAATTATTAAAAGTCAAGATACAAACCAGAATATCCGTGACAAAGTTGCTCTGGCATATGATCAGCACCTCCTCCTCTTCTCAGTGTTGACTTACAATCGCTGCCGTTTGCAGTTCTGAACTTGCCTTGTACTCTGTATAACTTTTGGACTGGAGAAGAATACATTTTTAGCGAGGCACATTTAGGTGAAAAGTTTAAGACAAAAAATGTGTTTAAGTGGTACAATTCAGTGTTTCTGGCCACTTTTGTGGAGTGGAACCAGTTGTAAAGATGCAGCTTCATTACACAGCAACATCAGCATTAGATAAATGGAGAGTGTAAATCCAATATTCACTCTCCCTCCACTCATCTTCTGGGGTAAAAATCATGCTCTTTATTTGCTAAGGGCTCAACTATTTTCACAGAGTCTATGTGCCATTTTGTGCTGGGCAGGTACCCAGGTGCAGTTGGTTTATCGCAGTTTTTCTAAGTTAAAAACAGCTGTCTGTTTTATGTAACATTACGTAACTTGAATTTTGTAAAGCCTACTTTGCCGATAAACGTCTTTAGAAAGATAAAGGTCAACCTAGGAGGCTGGTACACTTGTTCCCAGTCAGAGTTGGATTTTACATTTGTACCTCAGATAATTTGGGGTGTTTTACTCTGATTAAACATTCGGCTTGTGTTAAAACCTCAAGGCGCTTCACTCTCGCAGGACCGCGCTTCCTCTTTTATAGACCAAATGACTCTCTGTCAAACCCGTTGTCCCTCGAAGGCACGTAGGCCAAGTAAGTGGAGGGTTTTTTTCGACAGTCGCTCCAGTCAGCCGGGTCTACATAAGCAGCCTCACTCACTCTGGGCAATGGATTCTCGCCCCTCTGAAAAAAAAAAAAGTGTTAGGTTGTCCTGAATCCTTAGCGCCAGTCACTGCTCACGCGGATCACGCGGTGCAGGTGTTGAGACTTGTGATGCGCGCAGCGAAACAGAGATGGATGGATGGCCTCGATGATGAGGGCAAGGACTCAGCATTGT
This sequence comes from Sparus aurata, assembly GCF_900880675.1. Lineage (NCBI taxonomy): Eukaryota > Metazoa > Chordata > Actinopteri > Spariformes > Sparidae > Sparus > Sparus aurata. The sequence goes on along the minus strand of NC_044209.1, from coordinate 11,682,225 downwards.
CGTGGCTTTTTTCTTTAGAAGGCCTTTACAAAGCAGGATGATGCTGCAGAAATCAATGTCAATCAGGAGCAACGAATCTGCTATAGAAGCAACATTTCCAGCGTCTCCTTGAAGTCGCGCAGTGCGAGGTAGAATCTTTCAGCAGGGCTGTAGTCTACAGGTCGGAATCAACTTTACTAAGGTGGTGCAAGATGACCGGAGGCGTGGCATCATTCATAGTGACAGTAAAGATCCTGTTACCGTCCGCTGCTGCATGGTCAGCAGTCCTGCAGCTGAGCACTGGGAACTCTGGGCGATGGGCTTGCCAATAGACAATTAATCTCTCCTTAATGAAGCGTATCAATAATGTAGCTGAGTAATTTAGACAACAGTGTGTGTGTGTGCGGTCCTTTTGCAGATCTTTACAATTAAATCTTGTATCCTCCCTGTTATCACTGCAGTGAAGTTTTTTTTTCCAACAAACTGTGCAGAACTTCACAGCCGTAAAAACCTGTGGCGGAGGGACTTATATCCATATTAAAAGTACAAAAGTATTTACAGCCACATCTACTCAAAATAACTCATGTACACATTACGCAGCAAAAGTGGCTTTTGTTGGTGTTATGTGATTGTACATTATGTTGTTATTATCCCTGATACACTAATGTGCAATTAGCATTTCAATAAAGCCGGTCGAGGTGGGGTTGATTTCATCTATGCCATATAATGTGGTGTACTTCAACCAATGACAATACATTATTTAAACAATCTGAATCCACAGAACCAAGGACCTGTGCGACAAATAAATGCAGTAAAGTAGAAATGTAGGGTGTTGTATGTGTGGGAAACACACACAAGGCGTAAGGGATGTATTAATGTTTTATTCACGTTAAGTCCGTGGACTTCCTTCATCACTCAGTATGTTTCCATGCACACTTAAGTTGAGCTATGGTTTTAGCTCAATTAGGTCATTACTTTAGACCACTGCCATTTTTTTTTAGACATTTGAATGCAGAAATGTTATATATTACATCTTTAAGTACAAATGTAAGTCAATACTTTATTGCCATATCAATGTGAGTGAATGGAATTTGTTCCAGTGAGCTCACCCAAACACAGTCAAGAGAACATAACATACATAACAGAGTATTGAGTAACTGTACTTTCACCACTATATAAAACAACCAATCATGCTGCTGAGGATCAATAACAGTGGTGTGTGTGGATGTTATACATAGGCAAACACTTGTGGCATATTTCTAATGTCAGTCAAAAGTCAAACCGGCTGCGGCGTCCTAATTTCTGCTGATCCCATAATCCCCCAAATATCAGCATGGCGACGGGAACATGAACCCACAGCGTTTTGGCAGAGGAGCTGAATAAGGCATCGTGTCCCAAAAGGACCAAACACAGGCTCATTTAAAAAAAGAAAAGAAGAAAAAAAAAGCTGGTGCTGCTTCCACAGTCAGTTGGGCTGGAATTAGCCCAAGATCAGAGACAAAATAATTCATCAGACTGCGCAGTATCTGGGTCAGACTACCTGCATCTCCAGCCAAGAGAAAATTCTCCACTGTGAAATTCAAGTTAAATGGAATATGAGAGGCGTTTAGTTTAGAGCCAAACATGGCACTAAATCATTAAGCCCTCCTGCTCGCACAATACGTCTAACAGGCAGTCTGAGAGCTTGATCTCTGTTTGATTATCACCGTGCTCTCGATGTGTATCTGTACGCGGGCCTCTCGCGTCTTCAAAGTTGCTTGATGATGTTGATCTTGTTAAAGAAGTGGCCGGTCGGTGCTGTAGTTTCCATGTTATCCCCTCTGCCCACCTCATCATTCCCTCTGCGTCAGGGGACTCATCTTTCACCCCCGAGAGCTGTGTGATTGTTCCGGTACTTTTAGCACAGCCGGCAGTCTATAATTTACACCTTAGCCCCCTACCCTTCCTCTGCACCCTTTCTGCTGTCTTGTACGTGGCAGCAGCGCTCATAAAACACCAGTGAGCTGCGGTGCGGCTGAGAGGTGTGGCAGGCCATAAAAGTCTGGGGCCAGCTGATGATAATGTGCTCAGCAACGCACGGGGCCCCTATCAGGCTTGTTTTATGACCCGTCATGTGCAAAAACACACAAGCGCACACACATATACGAAGACATAGGTGCTGCAGCATGCAGAGCTAAACAAATGTGCACGTCGTACATGTTAAAATGGTATGCGGCGCGTAAGAGTAAAACAAACAAACAAAAAGCATGCACGCACACACGCTCTCGCACACACACTTCGACTGCGGGGAGTGTTATGGATCAATGGCCGTCGACAGGCTGTGCATCATGCATTTGCACACGCACGCACAAACACTCACACAAGAAATGTATCCAGCACACAAGCACTCGGCCGCCCCGCTAATCCTTTGTGCAAATTATTTACAGCAGGTAAACATCCGATAATTTGTGTAAGCCCTCAAGAGGAGGCCCTAGAATAGCCATCATCTATTCTAAAATACACAAGTAAGAGTAAAAGCATCTCTCGGATTAGAGACGACATGTGGGACGCAGGCTTATCGGCGTATATGCTTCGACGTGAATGCTTCATAATATTTGAACAAAATGAGAAATCACACGCACATCGTGCACATCTGTGTCGAGAGATGCACGTCGTTTCCCTTCTTTTATTCACGTCTCGAAATGTAAATTCAGCGCGGGCTAATGGATAATTGTTAAGGATAAATTCCATCCTGATGAATAAGTAATGAAGATAGAAATGTTCCACACTCTTGTAATTGCAGTAAGACGACTGGCACCACCACTCGCAGTTATAAAAAAATCAGTCCTTACATCAGAATTTATTGGGCCCGTCTCTGCTGGAGATGAGTCACTACAGTATCTTTCCTACTATATCACCTCATTACGCGATGTGGCAGAGACATGGCGGTGCCCGCATTTGCATGTGCGCTGTACATGTGACAAGTTGATGGATCACCCTGACGGTGGACCCTGCCCGTAATTAGGACCCAAATGGCTTTACAGTGACTAATTATTGATGCAGCCAATATGTGACAGCTGCTAATAAATACTCATGCAAGCTGGATGGTAGAGACAAGGACTGCATTAATGATCCGCCTCAAGCCGAGGAGGAGGGGGGGGGGGGGGGGGGGGAAGGTGAGAAGGCAGCAGAGGAAGGGAAGAGAAGGATAGAAATTCAACTTTCGAAGCCAAAGTATGTCACCATATACAGAATGACATCTTTGTTGCTCGTAGATGACAGTGATGAATTGTTTCAATAACGCGGCGCATCCCAGGTAAAAGAGCTGGAAGACAAAAGATCATTTCAAGTGTCCTCTGGCTGTAAGTCTTGTAAATAGTATCAGGTGCAACTATCTGCTGTTCTAAAAGAACTTCCTACAGCTCTAATTGCATTTCAGTCTCCCATCGTCCAGTGATCTATGCCTCCACTGAGAGTGAAAAAATGGGAATTGGTGGCAGGAAGTTGAAGCCCTGATTTAATAAATGCACCATTAATGAAGCTCCTTTGGGTGTGCAAAGCTAGATTGCAATGCAGTAGGAACATGACAAAGTGCATTTATAACGTTTTCCAACCAATTGCTTGATTAAATGTTGATTTTGTTACTGAGCTTAGAGCTATTTAGCTGACAGTAGCTAGCTACAGCCAAGAATAGCTAACATACTAGTTAAACCTTTAACATTTTACATTATTTTACGTTTCAACTTCACATTTCTTTAGGTTCAACATTCTATTTTATGTCGATGGCTATGCTGGTTAGATTTAGGCACAAAAAAAACCTTTATAAGAGTGAGAAGAATATTCTGTTTTTGGCTTTTGGTAGCAACGCGCTTGGAGATGTCCCTGCGTGGCATCAAAGATATCAAGTTTTATCATCACAAACACTGCTGGAAAAGCGTCACGAGGTCTCCGGAAAAATATCCAGTGGTGTCACTCTTACAAATGGTGAAACTCGGCCTCGAACTGCATCCACTGGCCTGGCAGCCTACCCCCACCACATTCCCCACCACCTGCTCGTCGCCAGCATTAATGTGAACGTAGCTTGAAACAGCTTGTAGAAACCGCCAACAATTTATTCTGGTGCTGGGCTAAAAGAAAACAGTCAGTTGAAGTTATTTATCCAAACTGGGTGTTTGTTTCCCATCCCTTAAATTATAGCATTTTGCTGTGCAGGCTGGAGTCTCTGTTCAATGTTACACCAAAAGCCTGCACTTCAAAGTGTGCAATCATTAATGAGATACGTTTAGATTAAATAGTAGATAAGCGTCTTGTAGTTGAGGGGAAAGAACAATGCGTCATCTTCATCTTCTTTAATGTAAAGAGGCTCACTCATGACAGAGAGACTGTTTCATTTATCATGCTACATTAATGGCACTCTGTGATCCAGGCAGGAAGACGGAGAGGCAGTTTGGGATTACACTGCGCCGGGAAATAACATGGATGTAATGAAGTTGAATAATTAATAATCACATGTCACAGAGTTGCTTCACTGGAACTGTCTCCTCCGTTCACCTCATTTTAAACATTTGGGCTGCTTCACTTCTCACTTCACTTTTCTTCCCACCATCCATCCTTTTCTATCACCGACAACAATCATCGTGTTACAGGCCCCAGAGAACTAGAACCTCATCAGCGCATATTTTCAGAATTGTTATAGATTAACATAAAATGAAATGCCAGAAGCAATGAAACTGAAAAGTACAGATTGCAGAAGTGGCTGCTTTTGTAAATTCCCCTCAGTGGATGCCTCGTTCTGAAGTTTATACTTTATTACACCATGAATATTCCCCCCTACATCTCCATCGTATTAAAGACAAACCACTGTTTGATTCTGTTGGAGAGATCTCCTGTTGTTACGCATAAACTTGCTTCAGGCTTTATAGTCTAAAGAGGATACGGCAGGCTTATAGGTCACGTAGAAGAAGTCGACGGATGACCCGGCGCCATTTAACAGAGGAGATGGGAGAGTCACACTTATTGACCTCGTGCAGTGTCAAAAGCAGGTCAGCAACAAACACCTTCCACACATATGCTGATACAGGCAGCTAACTTTTCAGCAAACCGCTAATACATTTACACCTGTGTGTGTTATGTGTCATACCATATTGACATTTATACAATACGTGTCAGGTCAGATTCACATTATGTGTTTATGACCTGGCTGCCAAACCAGTGATCGGAGCATATTTTTAAATCTTGGGATAATTTCCACCCGTGTTTGTGGCAACAAAATAATATATTTTTCTTGAGGAGCTGTCGTGTTTGTAGCTACAAAACTGTATATTTTTGCTGAGAAGTCGGTATATCTGTGGCCATGTTTGTGGCGACGAAATCGGATATTGTTTGATGAGTTCCAGGACATTAACCGCTGTGTTTTTGGTAGACAAAAACACGATATTTTTGACTGGACGTTGGCACATCCAAGAAACCAGACATTATTGATGAGAAATCGGGACATCTTCTGCTGTGTTTAAGTCGACCAAAGCCGATATTTTTAAGTCAAATATGACGTTTTCTGTATATGTTTTCTAATACGATGACCCTAACCAAGTTGTTTTTGTATTTAAACATAACCAGCACAGTATGACAAAATACAGTGGAATATTTTACCTAAAGAACAGTAGAGATGCAGCAGAAAGGAATGCAATGTTTCAATACACCCATGGTTTGCAGAAACATCCTGCCTCAGGCCATATTCTGCATTCAAGTTTACTTTTTTGCATTACTTATTTTGTCTCTTATTGTTGACTAAATATATATTGTTTTTATTTTTGACACAACTTTTCTATTTTTCATAGATGAATTCCCATTTTTGGGTGTATTCTTTCTTACATTGTACAACACCAACCTTCCTGCCAAAGCAGGACCACAGCAGCCGTTAGCAGTATTAACTTCACCAGCGCTGACAGATGGATAGCGTATGTATCTCCGCTGAAGGGGAGCACTGTAGCGGAAAAGAAAATCTCTTGACAACGAGGGAGATGAGGGATAATCATCAGTCAACACTGTTGACCTCTAATGCACCTGACAATGCAGAGTCGGGCCAGAGAAGAGAGCACAGAGAGGTCACTGTTCTCGTGCAGTTCTTTGCAAATATCAACTCTGCAGGAGTGAGTCAATCAAACCTGCCAGAGGACTAAGTAAGGGCGAAGCAGATCAGGAAACGACTGTTAAGGGGAAAACTACAAGCATATGGAAGCCAATACGCATCATCAACATGCTGTGAGAAAGATCACGTTGTTTTCATGTGACCATTTGTACTGTGCCCCCGGCCATGAAAGTCTGGCTGCTATGCTCAATGTCACTGGAAGAGACTGAGTAGTGGAGTGAGACGGAAAGTTTCTTCCAACAGGCAGCATTAGGAGACACATCGCACCTGTTGAGAATTAAATCTGATGCTGCGGCAGTGCGGCTTGTGCAAATTACCTCGATGTTAAAGGTCTGCTTTGTCACAACTCCACTGGGGAGATAAATATATTGCTATATATATTATATATTCATTAAAACACGACAAAAGCACTAAGAAAAAATATATTTTTCTATATAATTAAAGCGTAGCTTTTTCTCAACACCAGCCACAAGTGGAAATAAAAGCATGAAAGCACATTGAATTTCTCTTGAGTTTTAATCAGTTGCTTTAGAGACATCATTATTATGTCTGGGTTTTAGCAAAAAAAGCTAAATGCAAGAACCAAGGCAGGCAGACAGAAGAAGTAACAAACATACCAGCTTTGATAACATGGTTGAATATAAAAACAAAAAACTAGGCAACTGAATACAAACCAGGGTGATGTGAAGGAGACTTAATATGCAGGAGGATATTTTGGGCAGTCGCAAAGAAAGACAGGAAAGAGTCAATGACAGGAAGTGTAAAACAAAACAGGAAACAACCAAACTGACACCCTGACACATCAGGGAATATGGCAGGGGATTTAAAATAATTTCTTTGTTCATTCATGTATCATTCCCAGCACAAATAACTGCGTACATTTTACACGTTGAGAATTCAACCACCCAGTAGATGTTGTGCATAAGGTCGCATTTTAGGATTCACTGTCATGACTGTAGATCTGTTGTCTTGTGTCTTGTTTTTCCATACCCTCATGTGTCCTTTAAGTTCTCCTGTGTATTTTCCTATGTACCCTCTGGCTCCCTCTGTCTATTGCTTTGTTCCCTTCATGTTCTCGTGTGCTCCTCCCCTTCGTTACCTCACCTGTTGGTCCACCTCACCTGTTCCTTGTCTTGTCATCAGTGTCTGTGTGTATTTAGTCTCTGTGTTCCCTTCACTCCTTGTCTGGTCATTGTTCTTGTCAGCGTCCGTCTTTGTCCATGCTCCATGCTCCATGCTCCATGCTCCATGCTCCAGTTCCTGTGCCTCTGCCTCTGTCTGTTCCTTGTTCCCCCACGGTATGTGTTTTTGGAGTTTTGCATTTTGCATTTTTGATTTGAACTTTGCCTTTTTCTTTGTACTTTGGCTTGCCTTTTAGTTGCCACTTTGCCCTGCTTTAATTTGCTACTTTGCCTCGCTTTCATTTGCTACTTTGCCTGCTTCTGTTTTTGTGTTCAGCTTTTAAATAAAGCTCGCCTTTTGTTCCCCACGCCTTGCCTCTCGGGTTTAACTGCATTTGGGTCCACCTTCCCCTTTTCCATAGTCTCCCCTTTTACCCCAACCTGACAGAATGACCAGACCTAAAATGGACCCAGCAGTTGATGGCCTTGCAGTAATTAACTGGTACCAGGACTTTATGACCAACCCCGCTAGCAGGGCTCGTCAAATCGCTGCTAGCAACCTTTTTTTTCAAGCCACAGCCAAGCTACCAGCCCAAACCCACGCCACAGCCACAGCCAAGCTACCAGCTCATGCCTCAGCTCCAGCCTCAGCTGAAATGTCCCCTTTTTGTGGAACCCGCCTGGCCTACAAAATGCCTCCACCAAGAAAGCGACATTCTCGGCAGCGTCCTGGCTCCTTGAAGTCTGGCAATGGAGCCCCAACTCCATTGTCAACTGCACAGCCAGCGCTTGCCGGGTTTGCACCGCTAAAGGTGTGGCTGACACCCACACCTGCCAGTGGCCCTCAGTCGGCGGCCCGGTCGACACCTGCCAGTGGCCTTCAGTCGGCGGCCCGGTCGACACCTGCCAGTGGCCTTCAGTCGGCGGCCCGGTCGACACCTGCCAGTGGCCTTCAGTCGGCGGCCCGGTCGACACCTGCCAGTGGCCTTCAGTCGGCGGCCCGGTCGACACCTGCCAGTGGCCTTCAGTCGGCGGCCCGGTCGGCGCCTGTTCCTGCCTGTGGCCTTCAGTCGGCGGACCTGATGGCGCCTGTTCCTGCCTGTGGCCTTCAGTCGGCGGACCTGATGGCGCCTGTTCCTGCCTGTGGCCTTCAGTCGGCGGACCTGATGGCGCCTGTTCCTGCCTGTGGCCTTCAGTCGGCGGACCTGATGGCGCCTGTCCCTGCTCCTCGGTCGGAGGCCCGGCCGAGGCCTGTCCCGGCACCTCGGTCGGAGGACCGGCCGAGGCCCATGCCAAGTCCTGTCCCTGCTCCTCGGTCGGAGGACTGGCCGAGGCCCATGCCAAGTCCGGTCCCAGCGCCTCGGTCCTCCAGGCCGAGGCCCGTCCCTGCTCCTCGGTCTGAGGACCGGCCGAGGCCCATGCCAAGTCCCGTCCCTGCTCCTCGGTCAGAGGACCGGCCGAGGCCCATGCCAAGTCCCGTCCCAGCTCCTCGGTCGGAGGACCGGCCGAGGCCCATGCCAAGTCCCGTCCCAGCGCCTCGGTCGGAGGACCGGCTGAGGCCTGTCCCAGCACCTCGGTCGGAGGACCGGCCGAGGCCTGCTCCTGCTCCGAGTCCAGTGCCAAGTCCTCGGTCGGAGGACCGGCCGAGGCCTGTCCCTGCACCTCGGTCGGAGGCCCGGCCGAGGCCCGTTCCTGCACCTCGGTCGGAGGACCGGCCGAGGCCTGTCCCTGCTCCTCGGTCAGAGGCCCGGCCGAGTCCCATGCCAAGTCCAAACCTTGCACCTCGGTCGGAGGCCCGGCCGAGGCCCGTTCCTGCACCTCGGTTGGAGGCCCGGCCGAGGCCCGTTCCTGCACCTCACAGTGTGTTTACTTCTTGTTATCTCAGACAAGGAGGTCATATTTTCCCCTGTGGACTTTCTTTTGTTTGTTGGCTTGTTTGTTGCTTGGTCGGTCAGTTTGTCAGTAGGATTACACAAAAACTTCAGAACAGATTGTCATGTAACTTGGGTGGAAGATGGGTCTTGGCCAGAATAGACCCCATTAACTTCCATTGTGGATCCTGATAAAGGGATGGATTCAGGATCACTTTCTTTAACATCAGTGATTGGACGCTTTGCAACTCTTTTGTTAACTGCTCAGGGAATAATGCATGGATCGAGATGGAAATGAATCAGGTGTATTATGGTACGGTATCTATGAGTGAGTGCCATTTGATGTTGAGCTTGAATTTGGGTTAAATGAGTGATTTAAAATTCAGAGTGATACAGCACCATTGAGTTTGATATTGGATTAGGCTCGATCAAATGAAAGGGGACTGTTGAGCTCTGCCGGCGCATTAACAGCTATTTAAGCAGCAAGAGCACAAAGTGTACTGAACTGAGCAGATGTGAGCTTTACTTCTTTTCATAAAACATTTCACACGAAAGAGGAAGCGTGATTACCTCTTGTAAAAGTTACGTAAGAGTTCTTTACAGCTCCCATTATCACCATGTGTCCTATATTTCATCATACCCATTATAGAAAGTTCATGTGACGGTAGAGGGTGGAGAGATGATATTCAGGTCTGTTTGATGTCGCAGTCATGTCGACAGTGTTCCTGCCAGCTGCCTACGGAGAGGAACTCCCCGAAAGGAGACGCGCACGGCGGTAATAAGCATGAAGTCTTTTTGACGTGAGTGGATCTGCTTTGCTCCAAGTTCCAGAACTGATTCGCACCTTTTTAAATATGGAGGAGTGGGAGCGCAACCAAGAAAATAATTAAGAGCTCAGCACAGCATGACCTCTGAGCCCCCCATCGCATGCCCAAAGGTGTTCCTCAGAAGTGGCAGAGTGCCGTCATAGCTCTCTGTACCCGTACAAGTCTCAGTGGTGTCTTCCCTTTAATCATTCTCTCACAATACTCGGCAGATGAAACTGTCCGACGGCCCAGAAAACAATATATCCCTCAATAACTCTGTCAAGGCTTATTCATCACTGCGAGCCTGGCCGCCCAGTCCTTACTTATAGATCCATTTGTTATTAAAAAATCAAGAAAAACACAGCTCACATTGAGGAATCAGCTGCTCAGAGGCATCCCGAAGCTTGAGAAAAGAAAGCAATTAGCCGCGTTTGAATTAGTTTGAGTTTCTAAAAGCAGAAAAACAAACGAGGAATCCTGATGACTATACGGGGGGAAGCATTAAATATTTACTGCGGATTAATTGACACAGGCTGTGAGAAGCAGATTCTTTCATTTGACCCAAAAAATGTTTTGCCACAGAACTGTAATTTTGTGTGGAGAGAGCGTTATGTGACGCCACAGCTCTCCGCTGACATTAATGAAACTGTTTGAGGGTAAACAGCGACTGGCGGGGGGAAAGACTGCTGAATAAATTAGGGGCGTTTAAATGAAGAAAAATAAATTCAATAAGCAAAAAAGAAAAAAAACAAAGCGCTTGCTCACTCACTCAATCGGACAAATTGTGGCCGCACACCTAAAGCAAATAACATAATGGTGTTCCTCAATAACAATTACATTTTTAAAAGCCTATTTCTGGAACTGTCAAGAGATATTCCTGTGCTCGAGTGACGTTAATGGATTGAGCTCTGGGGCCGCTTTATTTGGGTGAGGTCAAGCGAGGGGAGAAGACGGGCTGCGGTAAATATGTAATCACGTGGAGTAAATCCACGGCTGGATGTCAGCGGAGAATATGTCACCGCCGGGAACAGAACCATGTTAAGTGCAGTATCATCTCTCGGCTGTGCACGCAGAGCCCAGACAGCCCCAAACCTCCCGAATGGTTCAGACCATCGGCGGCACATAAATGTGTTTTATGAGACAGGGATTAATCTGTAAATGGGTTATCCCTGTTGTATGTTGGAATCCAGTGTGACAGCAGAGTTCAGCAGACGGGGCGGGTATGAAAGCCATCAGTCAAACCGTACAAATGAATTGTGCCGGGTCTTCACACGGCCCGGCTGGCTTTGATCTGGAGCATGTCTGTATCACCTTCATGTCTGCTGTAGAGGTGAGAAATAATCTGCCCTGTGATCAACCAATGCCAATGTTCCTGGATTAGTTTCATGCAGCAGGGGCGGCATGGTTCAGTGCTTCCCAAACTTTTTTGTGTGTCAGACACAACATTATGGTCGGCCTAATACTGTGTAGGTCACCCTCGTGCCACCAATATAGCTCTGACCTATAGAGGCATGGACAGAGGACAGAGGAGGGTGCTCTGTGGCGTCTGCCATGAGGAACTTAGCCTTTTGGGTTGTGTGTGTGACGAGGTGGGCCCTCCATGGATCGGACTTGTTCCGGCGCATCCTGCCAATGCTTGATCAGATCGGTATCTATGTAATTTGGATGCCAAGTTGACGCATTGAGTGCTCTGTCACAGTTCCTCGGGTCATTCCTGAGCATTTTCTATGATGCTCGGCCTCAGACAATTTTTGGATGGGTAGAGCGTGTCAGGAGAACTTTGCATTATGAGCAAGATGATCAAGGTTATCCACTGTGCCTGTCAGTCCTGTTAATACGCAGATCGGTGTACATGCCAGCACCCTTATTAGTTACGAACACAATCATGAATGTCTATAATTATCTTTATCATAAGACTGTCTTCTAACAGGCAGAATCCTCCGAGCAGAGCCGGTTGGGTTGAGAGAGAGACGGAGAGAGGCAGTATAGTACACACTGATACATACATGAAGGTAACAGAGAACAGGAAGTGAAGTTAGGGGATGAAGAAACAACAACATGGAAACTTAATAACACAATAGATACCAAGTACTTTAGAATATCTAAAGTAAGTTCACAGATTGTCAGTCCTAAGCTCTCTAACTTCATATCATGTTCCTTTGTCTCTACATGTACTATACGGTTCGTACTGTGCTGGTACACTATTAGTACGAAAAATTACACTGTGAATTTGAAAGGACTATGTTGGGCTCCAATTGTCGTAATTGTTGGTTTTTCGAAGTGGTGGCCCTGTCAGTGATCCTCAATCAATGGCGGTTTTGCCCCTTAAAAGGCAACCTCTAACCCTAACTAAGATATTATAGACAAAAACTCCAGGGAGGTTGTGTGTGTTATTGGAACAACAGACCTTTGCAGCAGTGACCATTTGTATTTGGGAAAACAATGAGCCAATGAGCAATTTTTCAGACAGTTCAGGTTTTGGAATAATGGGCCGTCAGAACAATAAAGAGTCCCAGAATCTCTCGGCACCCGTGACCTGTGGTGTATAACACCACTGCCATTGTTTGTCCTGGGTGTTTGCATAGAGAGGAACAGCTTTGCCACTCTCATGTCTGTTAACTAAATATGTAGTTGGATCCAACGGCTGGTTAGCTTAGCTTAGCATAAAGACTGGGCACAGGGCCAATAAGACTTATTCTGCCTACCAGCTTCTCTAAAGCTCACAGCTTAGTATGCTTTTAAAATGTGCACAAAGACACAATTTAACAATTTGTATAAACAACTTATATTTTAATAGGAAGTTATATGCCACATACACATATATAATGACAGGACTTCCATTGAAATTAAGCTAAGCTCTTTAGCTGCTGACAATCGAAATCCAAACAAGCATTTCCCCAAAAAAGCTGAACTGCTCCTTTAATGCTCCTGTCTTTCCCCGTCACACTGAACGTCTGCCAGCTGAGGGCAGCTGTCCTGCTGCTGACCCTGCACTCCTCTAGAGCCCCATCAGTAAAACATCACATTTAGCAGAAAGTGTTCACATAAATTATTGTTGCTCATTGTGAGAGGATAATGGATTTTTAGTGCCCGACCATCATGGAGAGCTTTTGTATTTTCCCGTACCCCATTGGAGCGCTGGCCTTGATAGGACTGGGATCATCACATTGTGAAGGAGAGTGGTCGAGGTGAACTTCGCAGCACTGTGTACTGTGACAGCCACTGCACTCTTTTGGAGTGGGCCTGCATGAGACCACATGGAGAGGTTTTATTAAATTTCTGCTAAAAACGAAGGGAAAATTACTGCACTGCATGTCTCTGAGATCTCTGAACATTAATTGCTCTGGGCAAAGCCAACTGTTTCATTTACAATGTCTTAATTTGAGTATTTTAGGTACATCTTTAGCCCTTTGAACACTGAAACAGTCGTTCTCTACCACAGGACGATGCTAAAAGTTTGTTTGCGATGAGAAAAATCCACAGTTTTCCCAGTGACCTTGAGTACTCCAGCTGTCTATAAATACACTGAACAGTTTTACCACTACAGCTTGTTTTAACCCATGTGTCTGTATCTCTGGAACCTATATAAAGAATATTGTTTGGAGGATTCAGAGTGTAAATTAAACTTCTTAAACTTTAATCTGTCTTTGATTACAATCACAAACAAACCCGCCTCTTCTTTTTACTGTTGTGTAACATACAGGCCATTCCTCCAAGAAAAAACTAATCATGCTCTGATGAAGATTGTTTACTTGATTTATAACGCGGCGGGCTGAGCTCCAGAGTCATTCGTTAACTTTGATTTACGTGATTTTACGAAACAGATAAAACAAAAGATAAGAAAGGGAAGTAATCAGCACAGTGATATCTTTAACATCCGCTCAATTTGAGGAGATTAATCGCTCGACCAGCAAGATTATATCGTTAAAGAAACTCAAAAATAGCATTTAAAGTCCTTCACGTCTGTGCAATATTCTGATATTATGTAAAGAATCAAAATAAACTGAATGAGAGTAGATTTTGAATGGATGACAGATGTCTTGGAGATACGTGATTTTTATTTAACAAAAGTAATTTGATGAACCTCACGTTGAAAAAGTAGACACACTTTGGAAAGTAGGAAAGTAACACAACTGTTTAAATGTGACTCTCCACCTTTGATGAATTCCAGCTTTTCACAATAAAGCTCTGTTAAGTACATTTTAATGGATCTATTCTACATCTGTCTGAGTGTTGAAAAAGAGCCAGCCCGAGGGGAAGGTGAACTTAGCAGCTGTTCAGCACCCCCGGGTCCCCCCACGGGACTCCCACAGGAGGAAATGACAACTTGATGGGTTCACGTCAAAACCTTTTATCTATGAAACTTTTCCGGATCCAAGAAGAAACATTGTTTTAGCGAGATGTGAGAGCAGTGTTAGGACAGTGCTCAAAATTGTCTCAGTGCAGTGAGTTTTATAACATTCGACAGCATCATTCACCTGACGGCGATGGCATGTGAAGTCCTGCATTCAGTTTTATTCAAGTGATATTTTAAAGTTTCTTTGGCAAAGTTTTAACTGATAATCTGAGGGGTTTCCAACAGAGCGCGTGGACCCCTGGTTCCTGCAGCCTGTGGCGGCAGTCATCAAAATATCATCATGACAATAACAAAATGCAATTTAATTTGCCCCAACACTCATAAAAGCCTCGTAACGGATGCAGATGAAGACTCCATTTATCTTCAGATAACATTTGTCAGATAAAAACACACACACCGAGCATCGCGATAAAGGACACTTGTACAGTCTGCGATGCGCGGGGGTCACGTGTCACCTTCACACTCTGCTCACATGCAGGAAGCTGAGACACGAAAACACGAGGCTTTCAGGGACCCCTGCTGTTCAGGAAAAAGCAGAAACACATTTGCAGGCAGCACAGAGCAGCAGCCTGTCATGCACTGATACACTTTATAACAAAGAGTGAAAGGTGTGCATTGTAACTAACCTCGCAGCGCAGATGGATCCGCTAACTCACGCTATAAGGCTCCGAGGCACATGGGCACCACGGGAAATACTGGGCCTGTCCTGCTCTGCAGAGGCGAGAGGAGTGTTGGGAAAAAGCAACGTGTGTTTGAATGAAGAGTTGTGTGTGCGCTTGTACAGTATTTCCATTTTCTGCAACTTTTTCTTTCTACTTCACCACATCTTAGAGGCACAGTTTTCACACCATACCTTTCCTGTGAAAACCGTCTCTCTCCAGATGTCCGTATAAAACCTGAAGGATGAAGTGTCCCCTTATGTGTTGAGAAAATGTTCTTATTTCTTAAGCTAAATAAACTGTTTAACACCATCTTGGTTTGCATTTTTTGTGACACCATGAAAAGATTGCAGATTGAAGTATGTAAATTAGTTCAAATTAGCTCACCCTAATGTAGCTCTAATAGGCAACACTTAATTTTACAAGTCGGCAAATTTCATGGTAAGTAGGTTGTAATGACAGCATATTTGAAATGTCTTTATATTTAACCGCAGTAATTACATAATTAAATTAAGAATGACCCCAATATGATAAAAAAAAAAAACTAGGAAAAAAAAGAAAAAAGTTTATTAAATGAATGATTATTGCTTTGATACATTTCCCGGAAATTTCCAGAAAAGTTTCTGTCCAACTTCCCTTCAGCAGTTGTAGCAGTAAGTGAGTAACAGCAGTTGACCAGCTATCTATTATTAGATTGCTGGAAAATTTGGTAATTTTTTTAATACATTTTGAGGTACTAATTGTGGTAACTGGGGGTTAAATTCAAAGAAATTTCAAATACATTACCACCTACTTGGCATGAACTTTGCGCACCTGTAAGATGACGTGTTACCTAGTATATTAATCCAAAAGTATCATAACTGTAAAACATAGATGGGGACCACACTTTTAGATTTTGCTGATAATCTTTTCATACATTTATTCAAGTTTTGAATGCCGGACCTTTCCCTCGGTGTTTAGTTCATAACAGAGATGACTGGACACTGCTGTGGGTCTAATTCAGTCTTCCTCCAGTACTGACACACAAACACTCAATCAGAACATCCCTGAGGCAAGACGAGAGAGGAGGAGGAGGAGGAGGAGGAGGAGGATGCCGAGATGAAGGCAGAGAGGGGATGCAGAAGCGACGGCATTCCTGACCTTAGCAGCTAGCAGGAGCAACATTTGGAGGAGCTGTGCTGGAGCAGAGATAAAACATGATAATAATAGTGAATAAGAGGATAACTAACAAAGTTCACTGGAGGTGTAAGCAGATGCAGAGCAGAGGAGATGGTGGGTGGAAGGACCCTAGAGGTTGCAGTTTATTTATATTTCTATGTTTATTCGCCTATTTCCATTTCTCCATCCTCCCCTCCCCTCCTGGTCTCTCCTCTCGTCTCTCCTTCTCTCGAAGAAATAAAACCTGAGCTCTCATCTGCAACATCAGCAGCAGAGCGAGCAGAGGTGCTTTTTGTCACTTTGACAGGAGCTACTATACCGTATAGGAGGAATATAGGAGGCCTATTATCCCGACACACAGACCTACTGTACTGGCAATTTCATACACCAACATATAAAGTAACCCGGGCCCATTTATTTCCATATGTGGAGGCGATTCATCAATTGTGATTCGTCACAATTCATCTGAGGGACTGCGAGGGAAATAAGAATAGGCTGAATTCGCCTGCCCACCTTTCTTAACCAAACAGGCCGTGAGCTGGGGTGGGGGTGCGTTTGTGTGCCCCCCGTTGGGCCTGTTAATGCCCGGACTGGTCGCAGCAGGGGGTTGGGGCGGGGCCCTCTGGCTGAAGAGCACCTTCTGTTATGCGGGTTGTTGCACTCGCACTTATACACGCTCATCTCCTGATCTGTATGGACAGCGCACGGAACAGATGCATGAAGAGGGAAACATACAAGTGTGTGAGGTGACGCTCACGCGCATGTCATTATCTGTAAGAGTGTCTGTTAAGAGTTTCTGCAGATCTTTCTCCCCCCGACCATGTTTAACATCATTTAATTGTAAATATTTGAGTCTACTTCCTTACATCCTGCCTACAACCGATCCAGAAAATCTGGTTCAAAACCACTTCTTTAAGTCCTACTGGTTAGTGGTTCAAGGTGAGTTGCACAAATAAAACAACAACCTCAATGTGCATACAACATTTTTTGCATAACAGCGACCCGGTGCATATAAATAAAACCTTTTTTTTGCCGATAATAAAACAAAATTTTGTCTTTCAGTGTCACAGTGCAGTCTAAGAAGTGCAATTCTTCACTGAGTGATTGCACTCTCGAATTCAATTTAGGGAATACTTTAATATTTCAGGAAATGGGCTTGTTCAGGTTTTTTTTGCCGAGAGTTTAGTTGACAAGATTGATTGACCCAACAGTCAGCTGGTTAGCTTAGCATCAGGGCAGGAAATAGCTTGCCTGGCTCTTTCCAGAAGTTAATTAAATCTGTCTATCGGCACTTTTAAAAACCCACTCATTGACATTTGATATATTGCATTTAATATAACATGTTCCTCACACTATTATATTAAAGGTCCAGTGTGCAGGATTTAGTGTTCGCAATAACCAACTGAACATCCCTAGTGTCACCCTGCCCTACGACGGCAGCTCAAAATGCAGATGTGCCGGTGGATCGCTGACTTTTAGCCGACACACTGGACTCTTAATTTCCACATGATTTAAACTTTTCAATACCACGAGTGTAACAAACACGTCATTTCTATCTGGAGAGCTTTTAAAATGTTTGCCACCATCGTTACTGCTGAAGCTTCAGCGCCCAGGGCACTTCATAAGCCGCATGCTGTTCTTGTGCCTTTGTGGTTAACCAACACAGCAACATCCGCTCATGACGCTCTGTAGCAAGCGCCAGAAATCTGCCACATAGTCCTCGAGATCTTGAGGGGATTGTCAGAGGATCAGAGATGAACCTGATCCTGAAGGGTGCCTGAACAAAACTGCTGTCCATGTCCGGAATGATGTATTCACAGCCTGACACAGCTCTCTTAGACAGGTTCAAAACGGTCTTTTCTCTTAAGCAGGCTCTGCTCACAGTGTTCAGGAAGATCCCAAAAGGTTTCATGAGGAAGACTGAGGTTATTATTATGAGGTTAATAAAGATATGGGATCACAAAGAGATATCTTCTCACTGTGCCAGAGAAAAGTTTGTCTTCCGGTCTGGCGACAGGAGCCACAAACCTCACCGTCACACTCCCCTTTTCTCCAGCATCTCTCGCCTTAACAACATTTTCACTGTAAAAAATAATTAATTTTTGGCCTCACGGGGGCCTTTTTCAGAATCAATATGTGCTCGCACTGCGGCTGTGTTTGTCTTCTCACAGTCGGCGTTCCACTTCCTGACACACGGCGCGCTGCGAGGAAACATCAGGAACTGAGAAAACAGGGGGAAGCTTTAATGATTTCCTCAGATCCTCTCAGACTGGATGTTCTCCAGATCATCTAGTGCGCTCTAAAACTTTCATGTGAATTATTGAGGCGCTTCGGCAGCATTGAAGGCGATTTTCAAAAATACACACACGGGGGTTGGGCGGGGTGAATGAACCCGGAGCAGAGAGGTGGTGTAGGGGAAGGAGAAGGCAAACCGAACCTGACGTTATTATTAATTTATCTGACTCTTGCCGGCCAAAGAATTTAAAAAGGAACATGGGATGAAGTCCGCTCCGGTTGTTTTTTTTTTCATCAACCCACTTCACTTGTTTATTCATCCCCCTCTCTCTGTCTCCCACTTTAAGTATCCAAGGCACGACTCGGCGGCAAAAGAAAACGCAGCAACTCGCGGATCTCTGCACAGTTCGACACGGCACCGAGCAAATGTAGATGTTTTAATACGCGTGGGCTCTGCGTGCGTGTGAATAGGCAGCTGGCCTTGTCAATGCCCTCACAGAGACAAGCGTTCTCTTGTCTCTGTGAGCAGGTCTGCGAATTAAAAGAACCTCGCAGCTTAACCTCTGTTTCTCAAGGACTGCAAATGTGTGACTCCCTTTCAGCCTTCCACTTGCCTTTACAGAGCGACTGTGCCTCATGCACACACCCACACAGAGAGCCAGAAATCAAAACACAGTTCGGTTTATCACAAATTATTACTTGTGGCTCCGAGATGGTCAAGGCGATAAAGTCTGAAAAGGAAAGCTCAACTGAGGGAGGTGATTCTGCAAATCGACCTGTTTTACAGATCACGACGGGTATTTTCAAGTTTTGACCCTTGGTTTTACGTCAGTGATGGACAGAAGTTAAAGATAAAGATGCCAACAAAGGAAACTTATCGCCCCAAGCAGACAATTAGATATTGTACGGTATCGGGCACCTGAGTCTGTTGTCTTGCTTACCATCGATCTCAAATTCTGCTCCGTGCGCCGCGACGAGCCGCTATCAATCCCCCGGTCACATTTAAGGAGGTCAGCTGTAATGAATTCAAGCTGCATTAACCAAAACAGATGAATTCAGACGTCGACCTACATCCACAAGGGCGGGACAGCGGTGTGGGCGGTGACAGGTGTCAGGTCAGTGTCTCCTCGGCAGTTTTTTTTTTTTTTACTTCCACTGTCCTAAGTTGGATGATGTGTGGTTGTGTCTCTATGTTTTCCCATATGTGTGTATGAGGACTGTAATACTGCAAACAAAATCTACCTCTGGGTACTAATAAAGTAACTTGAACTTCAACTTTCTCCCAAAATGACTTATAATACTGTTCCTACTGTAACACATACTAGACCTTTGTCGTCTGTGCATAGTTTGATCTGGTTTAGGCACTCAAACTACTTAGTCAGGTTTAGGAAAACATCATGGTTTCAGTTAAAGGGACATTATGTAGAAACTGGCACCACTGTCCTAAACACAAATCCAGGTCTGTAAGAATGTTTTAAACATAACGTAGGCGCTTCCTACAAACAAAACTAGAGAGAAAGAGAGAGAGGGGGGACTACAGCAGCAAAGGTCCACAGGTCAGACTGATACCAGGGCCGCTGCAAAAAACTAAAAACCCGTTCAAAAAACCCATCGACTTGAGAAGGAATATGGAAGTACAAAAATGGTGTCCATTAGGACGCTGCACTCTATGGTGCACAAAGAGAGAATAGCATTAACAACCCGAAGTGGGCACACGCAACTTTCAAATGCTCTTCCATCCAGAGAAAATCTCCCAATAACGGTCTATTTTCTATGACACGTCTCACCGTGGCTTTATTTTCATGTAAAATCGATTAATCATGCCTCACAGATCCTTTGCAGTACGCCGCAGCTCACTGTACACCACGGCATCATTATATACTTGGCTTATTGTAGCGTTTCTGGGAAATGTTGTCAGAACGGCCGGCCGGGAACGTGTCCCGGCGTTTAGCCGTCTCTTGAAAGCAAGTTAAATACCTGACAATTCAAGGTTGCTTCTCACATTGCTGCCCAGATGAAGCTGTCTCACGGTAAATATCCTGAAATCAGCCGACAAGACCAACGTGATCCTCCTCGTTAGACTCAACCCGCGCCCTAGGAGTGCACGCATGTGTGTATAGCTAGCAATCTATAAAGAAATCATTGGCGTAGAGATTCATTAGTCGAGCTGACACTGAACACTTCTTCATTTCATTACAGCGCACCGGTGAGATTGAATCTTGAAACTCCTGTGAGAATAAGGAAATAAACCACAAGCGTCCTCAGACACGGCTCTGATGAGGCCCCTCGCACCCCGTGTGGGCTCCCCCATTATCGTAAAACATACTGAGAAGGGGGTATATTAAAACGTTTACTCTCTTGCATGCCTTCGCGTGAATGGCCGGTGGATCAATACAATCTCAGTAGAGCACACGCTACCTGTCAGGGTTTTATGGGTGTCATCACTTGACTGATAATTTGCCTGAGCTGAGGGAATCCCTGGAGGTATGGGGAGCAGATGGAAGACCTCTGGGATAATTTATACAGAGACAAGCGTGAATCCAAGAGTAAGTCAGCTGAAGATATTTTGGATGGGACTATTTCCTGAGAAGTCTGAACTTAAAGAACCAACTTTACTGCTGGGTTGGTTCAAAGTAGAGCATTTCAGGGCGGGTATGTTTCCTGTTTCAGCAAAAGAGCAAAAATAACAAATAAATGATATACTTCCAAGAACTGTTCCTAATCTTAGACTGCTCTCTGCCAGAAGCCGACACAGTGATTTATTTCACCAGGAACAGGAACTAAAAGTGACCTTTGACAGCCAAATCTGCAGCGACTCGCTCGGTTAAGTAGTGATAATGGATGATTAAAAATGCGACTTGTTAGTTGAGACTATGAGAGGATTGTCCAAAATCAGGACAAGGGAAGCAGACTGAAAGTGCATGCAAGTGGATTACGGCTGCAGGTGGGAACGTGCAGAGCGAGCACATGGAGGCGTGGAGGGGGAGCGGCGGAAAGAGGTCAACCCGACGACAGAAAAACCAGGAGCGGGGGCCGGAAAACAGAGTCGCTGTTCTGGAAAATTAAAAAAAGCGAAAGATGCACAGCCCCAGCGTTCACTGTCAGTGTGTCGCTGCTGAATTTATTTGCAGATGTCAGGTGGAACAATGAGGTTAACATCTTGAGAACGCCTTGTCCAGCAGATGCCACAAGTCTGCAGGGGAGGGCAAAGTCTTCCAGTTGGTCTGGGACATCCATATGGTCCGAACTAATAGCTGGCTCATGTGTGTTCCAGTGTTCAGGCCGGAGCTCTCCTCCGATTGACAGAGGGCCAAAGCCTCCCTGTTGTTCCAGATGGTGGACCTCAAACTCCTGAGAGAGACTGGTTGATTATTCCAAGTGGCTAACAAACCGGGCACACAAAAGCAATGCCAAGCTGTGCCTTGCCTGAGTGTGGACAGGAGTGTGTCTTCATTAGCTATCATGTGTCTCTTTATGGCTGGTAATCATGACAACGTCACTACTGGTCAGAGATGAGGAAAATGAGGGTGTGTGATGTTTAAATAGGCCCTGTTATCGCAAACACAACGTTTAAAGTGATAGCTCAACATTTTGGGACCAACACCATGAATGCAACAATTAAAGTCTGGATACAACATTGGAGATGTCACCCTATTCATTCCTGTGAGAGCTGCTCAGTGGCACATGAAACCAAAAAAAAAAAAAAAAAAAAATTTAAAATGCTGGACTTCCTGGTTATTACTGTTTCTTCTGCATACTGGGGCCCATAGACTGGGAGCAAAGTCATTCTGTTGGGGTTGTGAACCTCTAAAAAGCTTTTCTTCCATTTTGCGTCTTTCAAAATGTAAGGTAATGTTAGGTAAAAGTCTATTTGGGCTCCAGTTCTTTATGTGACGTTGATTTGGCCTCTACGTAAGTTGGCTTCAAAGCCTGGCGCTCTTTCTGGAGGCTTAAAAACACCCATTTGTGTTCTTATGAGACGACTGTGCCTTTACAGCACATACGTAGCTAGAGTCAGCAGACAGTTAGCTCAGCTCAGCATAAAGACTGCAATCAAGGGGAAGCAGCTAGCCTGGCTCTGTCTGAAGGTACCCGACCCGTCTAATGAGCAATGGTGTAACTTTTTAGTTAAAGCCACACAAAAACTGAAATAACAATTAAAAGTTTTCTTACTTCTTGGCCAGGTGAATTTTAAATCATACTTATCATTGGGCTTTAGAAGTGCTTTGACAGAGCTAAGCTAGCTGATTCCTCTGCAGATGTATTAAGGAGAACTGGATACAGAGTCGGGTACGGGCGCACTTCCTTTGAAAGTTGGTCAGTGGAGCATGAAGCCCAAAAAAGCCACTTCTTGCTGTAAAAAAAACAAACCAAACCGAACAAAAGTCTTCTGCTGGTTGGTTTAGCTCTCTGCTAATGTGAAATGAGGATGAAATTACTTAATAGTGCAGCTTTTTCTACACTTTCTCAATGTTAACAGTGGTGAGGTGCCATCTGGGGTGAAACCTGTCACGACTTCCTGCGTGCTGGTACCCCAACGCATACAGCTGGTGCCTCTTTTAGATAATGCGCCCCAGCCCCTCAAACATCCTGTGTCCGCCACTGGCTAGTTCTGGTTTCGCTACATACCTACCACACTGACATGAAGAGGTATTGATCCTGTCGCTCTGCAAGAAAGCCGATGTGCATTTCCCAACATGTCAAACTGTCCCTTTAAGAAATATGATTTGTTTGTGTTTCAAGTTCCTATATTCATAGTTTAGAAAAACCTTCCAAGCACGCTGTTGGGAAACCTCAGCATGTGTAAAGTGGAGGATCAGCTATTGTCGGCTAATCCAGTTCTGCCTGACGTGATGTCATTCAGCAAATACTCCTCTGAAAAACAGCGGATTTAGTTCAAAAGCAGCACAAAGAGCTTTACTCTTGTCCTGCATATTTGAAAAAACAAAACCAAAAACAAACAGGAAAACTATGTTAAAAAGTGGCAAACAGCTGGGAGGCAGAAAGGCTGCGTGGGTGAGGAGAAGGCAGAGCCGAGGTTGAGCTGCGTCGCTCAGGAATTCCCTTTGACTCGAGTGGAGAGCTGGAGGAGGAGACGCTGACGCTCGTGTAGCTTTGTGTTTAAAAAGAAAAAGAAACACTGGTGTGTGAAGAGGGTCAGGAGGAAGGAAACAAGGACGGGAAGAGTATGCATAAAAAGTGTGGTATAGCGCATGCATAAAATATTTACATCAAATTCATATCAACACATTTTCTTATAATTAATTCATGCTCAGAGATTTCTTTGATAAGGCACACATCTTATCCCACGTCATCGTGACTCACTTATTTCATAATTTCCCCCCAGTTTCTCTGTCTCACTCTGCTTACTGTGCAAGCAGATCTCTCTTGGAGAAAGCATTAGAACGGGATCAATTCACCCGAAGGAGAATCTGTATCTCACCCTCTTGTACAGCCTCTGAACTCTTTACTCTCTTTTCAATCATCACCGAATGTTTAAATCTGAAAGAAGCATCGAGGTTAAGGTAAGACACTCAATAATCTTCAAAGTTCCACAAACCAGCGGCCGTGATAACCAGCTAGTGACTACAAATGGTGTCTGAAGGCAGCTTGCAGCATGAACTGAATAGCAATGAGAAGGAATGCATGTCGTTTCAGTGTTCGGCCTGTAGGGGGAGTTCCCTCTGCACATCCTCATGCGGCAGGACTTGTGGAAGATGGCACTGCTGGAAGGAATCAGTGCATTCAGGCAGCAAAGAGGGCAGAGCTGGCTGATTAAATTTGTATGCGCATGCTGCTGTACGTAGAGGAAAAAGGTACATCCAAATATAACCTCAAATTTAATTCAGCTTGTGTTCTCTCGAGAGACCGCAGAATAACTTTTCTCCGTGGTGGAGTTAAAAAAAAAAATCACCTTGATAAGTAAACTGAAGAAATGTAAAACCGCAGCAGTATAGAAAACAGGTATGCGGAGCGAAACAGTCATGAACACACAGAGCTACTGTCCTTGGTCAGCATTTCTCTGCGTTACATAACTGTCTGTCCCCTACATCAGAGACATTTTGTTTTAATCCACTGGCTTATCTCTGTTGAGTCCTAGCCAGCACTCTCTCTGTGTGTGTGTGTGTGTGTGTGTGTGTGTGTGTGCGCGCGCGCAACACTCATTATGCATGCATTTATGGACCCCCTACAGCTGCTAATAGATTCTCTATTTTTAAAGAGCTTGTAGCAAAGTTACACGTGTAAGTCAACATGCAAACATGCAAGAAACACACACACACACACACACACACACACACACACACACACACACACACACCTAATCAAGTGGATGATGTGTCTGCACGCTGCAGGCGGTTAATATCTTTAGCTCATGGGAATAATAGTCAGAAAAGGGACAGCAGTAAACAGCAAGCAGTAAGTTACAGTTCGCTTTCAGTTCATGGAGTTTAATTAAAACACACCATGTGACCAGTATTAACTTGTAAAACTTCACAGTTATGTCTCATTTTACTAAATAGTGTGAATTTCCCTCATGAAGCACAGAAACGCAAATCAAGAGATTCCTCTTAAATTGTTCATTATGAGTCCAGGAAGCAACATTTTCAAGCAATAAAGCATAATACCATAAGAGTGACCCTTCTTTCCAAAATAATAGTCTAATGTGTTATGACCGAAATGAATCAACACTTTGGTTGGTCTCATGTAAACTACAGTGTTGCCAATCACCTGAATTCAAAGGTTTGGTAACTTCACCAACTTTCACCCAGGAGACTGCTGTTGGTGTCTAGAGTGAAAGCAAAAGTCAACAGTAGGTTATATTAACTTAACACTAACACTAACCCCTAACCCTGACGTACTTTACGTCACGTACATAACCTTAACCCTAAACTGAAGTTACACACTATAAGTCACAAAGTTAATAAAAACCAGACCAACTTGACTTTTTCACTGTGCATCAGACAAAGTATTTGCACTTGACGTCCCATATTGCTCAAATAGGTTAAAGTTTTACTTAGTATAAAGCCTGTTATGTCTGATATAGATGCTTAAGGGTACCTTTGGTATCTTCATGACATGCCCAGGGACATTACAACATGTTGGCATGTGACGCCCTGCAAATGAAACGTGACTGCTTCAACCAAGCTCAATGGGGCTCTCATAGTTTTCCAAGTAAGTTCAAAAGTTTAGGAGAAACCTTTATTGGCCCTCTCCAGTGATATAATCTTTATATTCCATCTCCTAAACTCTTCCCGAACAGCCATTTTATAAATTAAACAGGTTAAACAACTATTATTCTCTCCAATGCCCTTGATCACACTCACAACTCGCCTCTCTTGTGCATGTGGTGAGTCATACCGAAAGCAAACAATGTTTTAATCACCATCACAAATCAAATGGTGTTCCTTCTTTCCATGCAGTTCAGTCGTGTTCCCCCATAAAACAAACAACGCCGTCATTTTAAAACTTGTAGTCGTGATGACCTTCAACTTTAATCTTCCACGGGTCATGTCTTCCTCTCTGTCTCAGTCTGAATGGGCTCTTACTCTCTTATCTTCCTGAGAGGGCCTAAGCCCCTCAATCCTCTCATCTTTCCCCCGATGATGGCGGAGCCCTGAGAGACGCAGACCATCAAAGGCTCTGGAGAGGACAGCCGGGAAGGAGGGAGAAGACAATTTGGCAGCCTAATTTGGTTTGCCTGGGCTCCTTTTAAATGTGTGTGTCTGTGTGTAGAGCAAATGCTAACAGCTCATCATAATCCTTTCATTCCCATTCCCCACCACGCCTGACTGCACCAGCCTCCAAACAATCCCTGGGAGCCCCGGCAAAACCTGCACCCAATATGGGATATAAATGAGTTACTGGAGAGGCTCCCTGCTCCCGGAGCATGATCACTTTGTAAGTGATTAGTTCTAATAGTGTTTGCTGAAGTGGACTGTACAAGACAGAAAAGAGCAGCAAGAAGCATTTACAGTAAATAAGACGCCCTAATGGAATCTTTGGAGTCAGTGGATGTTGATGCATTAGTTGCCCTAATAAATAAAAGTATCTCAGCGTATTGTGCAGTAAACAGCATAGACAATACATCCACAAGTTTCCTTGGGGAAACACTTATGGGTGGTACTGTGCCCAGCGGTGAAAGCGTGAGTAGCAAAGTATCCAACGCCATTTTCAACACTTCAGAAGTGTTAGCAAAGTGGGCTAAGCAATAATAAAAGTGTAGTATTCGTATTCACTCTATAAAGTCTTTATGATTAAAAGATATGCTGCACCAAACACTCTAAGAGGATAAGCATCCTGTTACCATTGAAAACAAGTCTGGCCCATAAGTCGCGCAACTTTTAATATTTTAGGGCTATATGCATATTTGCTTTAAAGTGAACTTAAGTGAGAAGATCTCAACAGCTCTTTTGTCTGAATGCTAAATCTGAAGCTGGATCCATCAGCAAGATAGCTTAGCTTAGCATAAATGATATAAACAAATGGAAACAGCTAGCCTTTGCCAGTCCAAAAAGCACCTCTAGAGCTCAACAATTAACCCGCTAAATATCTTTTTTTTGGTACAGAACCCAAAGTTTGTTTATTTTACATGTTTGTATTTGTCTTAAACAGTGTGGGACCCTGACTCAGGGAAACCACTTGCTTTTACTGGTTGTTGCTGGTTTTTCTATTGTACACTCAAGTTGTGTTCCAATCTCTGGCGCAACAATGTCCTTTGGGATTAACAAAGTTTTACCTCATCTCTCATCTTAAATAATTGTGTGACCTTTGTAAGGAGCATATCGCACAGAGTGTTCTCAGCTGTCATCTCAATTTGACATAAAATAATTGCTCTAACTGCACCTCAGAGTCATACTGATTTGTGTTCAGTAGTGAGAGCTCACATTGAAATACAAGGTTATAAGCATTAATCAAAATGGTACTTTTATCTATTATTAATGATAAAAATCAGACAGAAGCAGTTGCAAGAGAGGAGACACCCAGCACTACCAGATCTGCAGATCATGTTTTGTTTTGCTTTTAAAATTGTGCAAATTAACAGATTCATACCACTTGATCCTGTGGCTGGTCTGCTCCGAGTTTGCCCCGGGGTTCACATCAAAGTGGATCTTTTCAGGTTGTATCGGTGCGCTTGTTTGCACCAGAGTTCAAATGACAGTATTCTCTGTCTTTTTTCTCTACTGGTTCAGCATCCAGTCTGCAGGGACCTCCCTCTACTGCTGCTTCACAATTCTGTCTCGTTTTCAAGTTTGCCTTTTTTTGTGTTTAACTAAAGAAAAAAAAAGAAAAAATTACCATAAGGTTGGTGAGCTGTGGATTACAGTTGTGACAGAAAAAAGGAAGAAAATGAAAAGAAGAACACAAAGAAAAAGGAGGTGATGACAACAGACGACCCAAACGAGCAGCTGCAGCTACATGTTGGAGCCCAGTTGTGGACTCAGGTGATGAATGCTACTCCAGAAGCCTCTGAAGGGTAAGAAGAAGAGGGCTGGAGTTGAAAAAACAAAAACACAATGGGCAAAGAACAGTGCTCAGGAGGAGACAGGCTGGTTTCCTGATGATGCCCCCAGAGACAAGGCAGGAGGGGGATTGTGTGATTATAGGAGGGGGCACAGGTGCAGAGGACTAACTCCAGAGCTCGAGAGATCGAGCTGCTTCACAATAACCTTGAGAACACACACATGGGGATGGTCCTGGAAACTATCACTGATCCTGGAGAGACAGAGATTGTGCCAGGAAAGCGTAAGGCAATCTGGATGTGGTCCGAGTCTGCTCGGCTGTGGTGGCATGATTTGCTTTAGCTATCTCATAGATCTGGTCAAAGGAGATGGTCATCAGAAACAAACAGAAACAGCGGATCTCTCACTCAATCTGTAATCACCGGCGACCTGTACAGTCGTTCATGACCTCTCCCGTTAGGTTGGCGAAGATTTTATTGGGCGGAAATTTTCAAGGATATCCTGATCTAGAGCCCCAAGACTCTACCCCCTCCCACTGCACCACTCATGGTACACCAGGGACTGAAAGAACCCGCCACAATGGAAAAGCATCTGAATCACTGGAGAAGTGATTCTCAGAGATGTCTCCCAGCTTTTGTCGGAAAAATAAGATCTGTTGACAGTTGTTATAAGTGTCCTCAATTGAAGAATGGGTAAAAAGACTGCTATCAGAGAGAGGAGGTGGACATGTTTTCATTTAAACGTGGGGATAACAAACACATTTTCAGTCACTTCTTCACATCTTTCATAGTGTTGCAGTTGGTTGTTCACATCAAGTAAAGTGACAGAAATATATATATTTTTTTCAGCGAATTAATTGGGTTTGAATGTCAGATTGTCTGCTTCAGAAGACACTTTCGGTAACAAAACCACCTAATTTGACATTGTACGAGTGTGTGTGTGTGTATGGTTCTGGTCATGACTTGATCTTGGTTTAGATGGTCTTGACAACAACACTGCTTGACCCGGAGAGGTATATCACAGACAACACATGGGCCACCACAATAGTCAGCCTAGGTTTGGTAGCAAATAAAGGTGAACTGCAAATCATCAATTTCTGTAGGTAGGTCTGAACAAATTTGGACAATAACTTGCTCCTGGATCGAGTGGAGGACCTGGTAAGTGTCTTGCGGGCCAAATCTACCCACTGGAGCAGATGGGTGAAGGTGCACAATTGCAGGTTTGGATTTAAAAGAGAGATTATACACAGAACTGAACTGGAGAAAAGAGCTAAGAGAGGAGGACGGAGCAGCCGTCTCTGTGATGGCAGAGGCTTTCAGCTCAGTACTTCAATCAGCGCATTGAAAGAACGGTCCATTCTGTGGGGAGTCTGCATGTTTTCTTTGTGTTCGTGGAGTTTCCTCCCACAGTTCAAGGGTAACTGCAAAACAGCGTCCCCGAAGGGTTCCAACTTTTGGCAGCAGCCTATCCAGGGAGTTTCTCTGCCTTTAAAACAAATAATTCAGGGGTAAACTACAGATCCCCCATGACCCATAAAGAAGTAATAGATAGATTTATGTATTTATCTTTTTTTCATAGCTTTTGTTTCTGCACTTGAGGGACTATAGTCTTCCTTATTCTCCTTTCTCCTGTTTTCCCTTTTGTTCACGCCTGACAGCAGTTTCCCCTCGAAGTTTACAACCTATTTATCACTCATCACCATCGCTCACTGCTCTCCTCCACTCGTCTCTCCTCCCTTCCCACACAGTCCAGGTTGAGGCCACGTGTCGGCCCAGCAGGAGCCGGTCAGTCAGGTTGCTGTACCAGGTGTCTCGGTGACAACACGGCTCAGTAAGCTGAGGCACCAAAGATTACGTAGACCTCCAGCTTACTGCCAGAAAACTGCAAACAAGCGAGTAATGCTGACAACGCCGTGCTTGATCATAACAGATTACACCTACATAATGCATGTGTCTGCGTGTGAAAGAGAGAGATGAGAAATGTTTTCTTTCAGAAAATGCCATTATAAACCACTTTAATCCAGTTCGGTCAGTGATGGCGATTTATCAAAAAACTCCTTGAATCTCCGCTTTTCATAAATGAGCTTTAGTCAAATAAGCTGATGAATTTTGTGTACACAGTGGAACAAATACATGAAACAGACAGATGCGGTGCGGCGGCAGAAGAATTTTGTCATTCAGGACACTGTGTTTTTTCTGTTTTGTTCGCCTGTGAATAGACTGCAGTGTTGGCTAAAGACTGAACAGACTGCAAAGCAAAAATAAAAGTGTAAGCTATTTAGTCACACAGCTTGAGTCACACCTTTCCTGAGTCACTGTGGACTTCTATTCTACCAAACTACAAAGAAACCCGTCAAATCAAACTTTTTTGGGTTTGTTTTGTTTGGCCCTTGAACGGCTGTACGGATGTCACAATTATGAAAGCACGGAACAATAAATGAAAAGAACACATTCAGCACAGAGATCTTCAATGAAAATAGTCCTACAACAAACCCTGAAAGAGTGAAATTATGGAAGGAATCTCATCAAAGACACAATGTCACCTGGACGCTCTTGGCCCCCCTCCAGTGTATTTTGGTATTTTTTATGATATCAGAGCAAAGTTTCAGACACGACAAGACAATCGTCACGTTTTTACTTCATCAGCATGGTCGAATGATTGTTAAAGTACTGTGAAAAAAGAAATAAAGAGGAAAGTTTGACAGAAAACATATGTACTGCTGCCAGCTCCCTTTTTATATAACAAACACCTGATGGCTCTTTGTTTGGCAAAAGTGGGCAACATCTCCGCTGAGTGGACAGCGGCTCAGTGACAAACGTATTACTGCCAGATGGACTTTCTAATCATCCCGAGAGACGGCTTTTCTTTCCAAGTGCTGGCAAACCCCCTAACCACGATGGTTTCCTAAACCTGACCAAACCGTGTTGTTAAACAGATATTTGTTCTTTTCATTAGTGGTTTGTAACATTTTGGAAGCCAAAGAAGGATGACGATCAGAAAAACACTTTTATGTGTCCTTAAAGAGGCCGTGGATAAACCAAGTTTCAGTTAGACTTGCTGAACCTACAGCCGATGCTTTGCTCTACAGAAAATGAAGTTAAATGTTCATTTTTAACCTTCAAAGATGGATCAAAACAATGAAAACTGATTTACAGAATTTCACAAAATTATAGTATGAGATTGTTTTCAATTATAGATATAGTGCAGTTATTAATAATGGAGATGTATGTGATTAAATATTCAAAATTATTATTTTTCTCTCTCTCTCATCACCATCACATACACATGCACATACACAACATTGTCAATGTTTGTCTGATCAGGTACAGCAACTAATTATCTGCGTGGTTGTCGGTGGGTGTAGCCCGTGATGGACTGTGGACATGTGTCATAAAAACGACGATTAGCATCTTGATGCCATGGAAGCTGCTGCTTCAGTTTAGTGAAAGTTCAGTTACGTGCCAGGAGTTGTTGTTTTTTTCAATTCCTAATAGGAATAAGGTGGATCCATAGGCCACCTTAAGTCTGCAGCTCTGCACATGCATGCTTTTCTCTTAATTTTACAAAAAATGTGAAGGCATTGTTATTGCATATGTGACAGTAGCTGCAAGTAGAGTGTGGCAGTCTTGGATTCATTACTCTTTAGTGCCTTATTTTAAAATGTTAAATAGCGGCTTGTAGCTCACATGTACACATCCGGACAGAGTTCAGCGTGATGCTCAGTTCTGTAATCAAGAGGCAACCTGCTCTACATCCTAATCCACAGCCAACCCATATAGGGCCAGGACAGGTACATTAGTGCTGATGCAACAGGAAATCCTCTTTGCCTATTGTTAGCACTGTAGGTTTGAATATTTAACACGCTAACACTCAATCAAGCCTGAACCTTTTTTGGACTCAGTGTGTCTTAGACACAGCCAAATGTAACCGCAGAGTTTAAGATACACAAGTGTTTTTTAAAGGGCAACGCTGAAATGTCAAAAGTCCCAGGAGGTGATTACACTTTAAGCATATTGTGTTAGTCCTTCTGCTGACCCTGATGACATCCACTTCAGCAGATCAAGTCTGATTAAAACCTCTTCCTCTCACTCGCTCTAATTATCTTCTCCCTTATACCGTGATGGCTTTTTTTTTTTTTTTTTTTTTTTTCCCTTTTCTAAATCATGTTTGCATTATAAGACCGGTGATTCACTGTAACCAGTCACCTTGATCCAGACCACTCTGAACACTCGTGCTCCTTCCCCCCTCCGCCACGCACTCTCTCTCTTCCGATGTGACAGTGAAAGTGCAGTCGGGGGGGATTATGTTGTGAGTTCTCTTGACCCTGCGTACGGTAGGGGGGGAAGCGGGCGTGTGAGGTTAAGCAAAGGACAGTCGACTGAGAGGTTTCTGTGTCAGGAGGGAGGTGCAAACACCAAACCTCTCCGGGGGGAACAGGGAGAGAGGGAGAGCAGGTGGATAAAAGGATGAAGGTGAGTAATGATGGAGATTACTGTAGTGTTGTATGACGACTAATGCAAGAAATTCTTACAAATGACTTTTAGGAAGTTTTATCATCAAGGGTTGCAATAAAAGCCTCAAAAGAAGGCGGCAGGGTGGAGGCTCCCTCCAAAATCACCTGCTTGGCGATCCCGAAGCGGGCCGTCGCTGATAATTACAGCCCCTCCACTGATCGCCTCATTTCCTCCCTCACACTGTGGATGCTCTGGACAGACTCTGGCAATACTCAGCCTGCTAATCCGGGCTGCGGGGAGACACGCTCATTTACACACTGACACACACACACACACACACACACACTTTGGCTGAGAACGCAAGCAGCCATGCATGATGTACTTGGACTCCGGGGGGGATTAAACCATCAGAGGGAGCATCCACGCTTTCTACTCGCACACAAAAGGGGAGATACAGGAAATTACAGCGGCGACGTCAATTAAATTCTAAGTCAGCAAATGCAGCTGTGAGGGAGAAGCGAGCTGCGAAAATATGACTTTTCCTTTTTTCGGGGCTGAGCCAAGGTGATTGGTAGCCCATAACTTTAGCGCTGGCATTTACAACTTATAATGGAAAGAGGAAGTGGAAGCTGCTCTGTTGCAGCCAGTAACAGCTGAATAATATGACTCTATTTCTTCTCCGGATGTGCATACAGCAGGTGACCAGCTCCCATACACTGCTCGGCGTGCAGCTAACCTTCAGTGTCAGAGTGTGAGACGTTCATCAATCTCATTAGACCTTTCCGCCCTTCTCGACTGTGCCTTTTCCTCCTTCATATTTGCCTCCGACCGTCCTCCCTCTCGGCTCTAACACACTCTCGCGCCCCTTAAAACATTCATTACGTTGCAGAGGCATCTCAAGTGGAATGTACATCATAAGAGGAACTGAACGCGGGCGCTCTCCGAGGAGCCATCCGCAGCACTTTTACCATTAAACCTGGGACCGCGCCGTCAGCACTCTCAGCACGCCAGTGTGTGTTTGTGATGGGGCTCGAGTACGTGTGTGAGTGTGCTCAAGCTCCACAAACACACAAACAAACGTCTCTACCTGTAGGTTGGACCGGAAGAGACGGACGTTCGCTGCTTCAGGGAGAAGACGGAAAGATAAACAGACAAACCACACTTTGAACTCCGTGTTTGGCCGTCTTTGTGCTCCAGCTGCAGATCTTTCTCCAAAATCAGTATTCACCTCCAAAGAGTTTGATGCAAAAACCACCATCGGGCTGCAAAAAGAAATTAGTGTTTCCCATTAAGTGTTGATTATCCGCTTGATGAAAGGTGCCCTGTGGAGTTTTATTTGAAGCAAACAAAAGTTATGTTTACATTCAGCGTTCCTCATTCCATACGTTGAGGGCTGCAGGGATGATTTATTTTTGTACGCTAACCCGGAATTAGCATCACCATGACTCCCTGTGAAGCCTTTCTGGGATTTTTCAGTAACATTTTGGATTATTACAGAAAATTAAAATACATTTATGATACTTTTTTAGCACCATTATCTCTAAAGATGAACTCCAATCGCAACCCTAGTGAAAAAGCTAAAATAGGCTGTAAGGACACTCCCACACAGAGTTTAAAAGCCTGCGACTCCCCTCCAGTTAGTTAGAAATGGATGAGGTGTCTTCAAGAGACTTAAACACATCCAGTTGCCTATGATACAGCACTTAGAATCGGCTGTAAACAACCCAGAAAGGTCGACAGCCTCTTTCCCCATTTAGCCAATTGTTAGCAAACTTCTTTTTTGAGTCACGTGAACACTTTTTCTTAACTTATCACTCTCGTAAGTATATGTTACAACAGACCTTAATCCACCTTATCCGCGTTTTAGGACTCCTTCATGCGGCACTCTATAACAGTATTAGTCATAATCTCCACGGGGACATTTTAATTGATTAATTGTTTGGTCTGTAAAATAATGAAAAATGCATGTCTCCATCCTTAATGCCCATTTTGATGTCCTCAAATGTTTGGCTCGACCAGCAGACCCAAAACCCAAAGACATTCAGTTCACAGTGATAAGAAACAGAGCCAGAAACATCTTGAAGCAGAATGTTTAACAATTAACAGATTAATCGGCTCTAAATCAGGAATATTTTATCATATACTCACTCAAAGATCAAGGCGACTACCAAAGTATGTGACGGCTTGATGCGCACACCTTGCTGGAGCAGGCAGTTGCGAGGGTGGACACGGTTGCACTCTTCAAAGTGCGTTGCCTCAAAACATTACCATCCACCTCGGGCCCCTGTGAGTGTGGCACAGTTAAACGCACCTGGCTTTCATCCAGCATCGGCTAATAAAGTCAGACGCGGCCCAGGGGCCGCGAGAAATTACAGCAATATGCAGCAAACACACACATCAATACGTGGAATCACACACACAGGTGACGCTGCGTCCCACGGGGCACATGCAGTTATAAAATTAGAGATAAAAGAAAAAGGCCTGCTGTCGACTGGCGTCCCGCTCGTTTGATCACTCTCTAAAGCGATGAAACACACACACACACTAAAATCTGAGCACACTGCAGCTGAACTGTAACGAGGCCGAGTTTATCATCAATATTATAAAAGTCTACTTTTGTCTACATGCGCCATCGCACTCGTTTTTTTGCCAATACGCAGTACGGTATTCCCCGACTCCTGCACGCGAGGACCCTGTGAGGCTGCTCGTGGCTCAGTCCATTAGTGTGTAAAGTATGGGAGGTGGAACACAG
Organism: Sparus aurata; assembly: GCF_900880675.1. Lineage (NCBI taxonomy): Eukaryota > Metazoa > Chordata > Actinopteri > Spariformes > Sparidae > Sparus > Sparus aurata. Next base: position 11,647,245 of record NC_044209.1, on the reverse strand, counting down.
AACTGCATCATTATGCCTTCAAAGAGCAGAGCAGTGTGTTCGCTGCGCACTAATCAAGGAGCTGTAATTGATGAGACTCCTGTCTGAATCAAAGGTTACACACTCTCAGGATGAGCATTAGCGCATCAGCCCCTTCTACTCTAGTCTAGCTGTGAAACAGGGACGATAGGTGTCGGTACAAAAACGTCCCAACAGCGTTCCCCCCGTGGATATCCTCACACCCTCTCATCTTTTAAAACAGGTAGTGAGACGGAGCTGAGTGAGACGACAAGGAACTAGAGGAAGCCTTCAAGAGGTCTTTTAAATATTTAGAGACGATGTGATGTTCAAAGTGAGGGCCCATAAAAACATACGTTTGTTGAAGCATGGTCGCGGTTGTAATGCAAAGATCAGAAGAAAGGAAACACTGGTCGTCCAGTACGCTAAACTGAGATTACCAAGGGACGGATGTACGGCATGAATGATGCATACAGACAAAAAGACATGTAGACGCAATCCTGCACAAAAACTTTGTTTTCTATGCTTCAGATCGTCTGAGCGGCCCATCACACCAAGACGTCTCCCCCGAATCATGTCAGTGGCAAAGCCATTGATTTCCTGCGGTACGCTGCGTCTGATGTGCACTGCTTTGTTGAGATGCAAGTCACTTTTTCTAGCTTTAAAAAAATAAAAAAACAGTGAAATATTTTCCAACTTTTCAGCTTAAAGCGAAACTCTCGCCAAAAAGCAACCAAGGCTTTATTTGGGATTGAATATGAGTCAAACCTTCGTGTAAAAGCATAATTACGACGAAAGAGGCACTTTTAAGATTTACCGTAGTTTCGGTTTTGGGCACGTTAATTTTGAACAGGAGTGCTCGGGGCACGACACACTAGCATCAACATCGCTATTTTTAGAACACTAAGAAGGCTCGACACAACATGAAACTTTGCTTGTTTGTGTACACAAAGTTTATTAAAAAAAGGGTTTGTGAACTACTCACGTTAGCTGCTGCATCTCCTGCGCGTCGCGTGTCGATCCCCGAGTGCGACCTGACAGGCACGCTTTAGGAGCGGTTCACCATTACTCTCCTGCCTGTCAGGTCGCACTCGGGGATCGACACTTTTTGTCTGGCATGACGGCGACGCGCAGGAGATCCAGCAGCTAACGTGAGTAGTTCAAAAACCTTCTTTTTCATAAACTCTGTGTACACAAACAATGTTCTCAATGCTCGTGTTCATGTGTAGAGACCCTGGTGATGCTACGAGCAAAGTTTCATGTTGTGTCGAGCCTTCTTAGTGTTCTAAAAATAGCGATTTTGATGCTAGCATGTCGTGCCCTGAGCACTCCTGTTCAAAATTAACGTGCCCAAAACCGAAACTACGGTAAATCTTAAAAGTGCCTCTTTCGTCGTAATTATGCTTTTACATGAAGGTTTGACTCATATTCAATCCCAAATAAAGCCTTGGTTGCTTTTTGGCGAGAGTTTCGCTTTAAGGCAGAGTTGCACCACTTTTTTTCATTAACTACTACTGTTTTTGAGGCGGTCACGCCTTTAGCGACTGAGGCATATAGTTTTTGTTACTTTTTAGCAGTAGCTTTTCTGGTAATTTACAGAAAAATTGTGAATAATTTCACATTGTAGGGCATTTAGCAGAAACTTTTGTCCAAAGCGACTTACAGTAATTCATACATTCATACACTGATGGCGGTTGCTGCCGTGCAAGGTGCTGACCAGCACATCATGAGCAGTTTGGGGTTCCAGAGGTCCAAGGACACTTTGACATTCCTTCCGATAACAAGGCGCTGGCTCTGCCTCTGAGCCACAGCCGCCCTGTTAAATTAAGAGACATAAACTCAGGGAGTTGACTCGGTAATGTCAGTCACACGGCAATATAAATCTAAAGTTGGTGAACTGCTCACATCAGTTACAATACAAACTAGTGATTCCTGTTATGTTTTATCTTATTTTATTTTTTACCTCTGCATTGATTTATTTTAAACAAGGTCACTGTTTCGGGCACACAGACCATTCTTAAGACATCTGCTAACATTAGCCACGGGTCACACTGGACCAAGTAAAGCCGCAATGACCGAATATGGCTTCCCAATTGAAAAAGGAGGAAGGTGTTATTTCTTCTAAAGGCACATTGTCTCCCTTTCAGCCATGGATTCATTCAATCTAATACCAATCTGTAAGCGCTAAAAAAACTACATCATGATGAACTCAATCGGTGCTTCACAGAACTTTTGAAACATCCAGTTGTCACGGTGCTGAGCTGCAGTATAACAGTTCAGATTTTTTCTTCTTTTGTTTTGATGCATTTGTAAATGTAATTAACATTAATGCAGCCTTGTGTTTTATATCATGAAGTGTAATTGAAAATTAAGTAAACAAGAAATGCATTTTTCAGCACATGGGCTCGTCCTCAAGCTACCCAAGAAACATTTGAATTATACATACAACACAATGCTGGATGATGATGAATTAATGGTGCCACAGCCGCAGCTTTACATGATGGTTGGGTATAATGACAGCTTGCTGAGAGGTCTGCGGTGAAGAAGCACTAAAAGACTGTTGGAGCAGAGCACTAATGATACAAACAGGGGTCTCTAAAAACTGATTTTGCTGTGTGTTTAGCCCTGTGACTTGGGGAAAAAGAGACTAGCTGCAAAATACACAGTTGGGAGAAGTAAGATGTAACCCACATCATCTATTCCTAAACCTAAGCCAGTACTTCTGTTGGCTGAACTTAAAGGGGCTCTGTGTAACAATTTGGAGCAGTTTTCTTGTATTAATCAAATTTTTAATGGCCGTATGTGAGCGGATTGTATGGTGAAATGAAGAATGCCTCTCTCCGCTCCACTACAGCAGCTAACGATAGTTTAAAAAGTCCACTAACACAAACCAACGACTGACTTCTGCCACAACACACAAGTTCCACAGAGTGCGTTTATGTTGTTTGATCCCTTCAAAACCGTGTCAGAAAATCTTTTTTTAAACAATAAGTGAAGTTAGTGTAAAAGTGTAATCAGCGAACAGTGTATGTTCAAAGAGGGATAAAAAACACAGTCTCTTGGGAGAAAGTCGGATGCTTCACCCATTTCAGTGAGACAGCTGGCACCAGATGCAGACTCTGTCACCGTTTCGTTTTTAGAAATCGTGCTCTTGATTAAAATTTTCTTGAAACAACAGCAACATGACAATATCACATAATCCGACTAAGGGCAGGTTTATGGTGCCGCCGCTAATTCTGCTAGTTGAGATCAAGATTTTGTGCTTGCATCCAGTCCTCCAGTGTTCAGATGCAGCTCAGAACCTGGGAGTGTATTTCTGTCTGACTATATCAGAGCTCTAGTTGTGATTCTACACACAGTCGTATCCATCTGACCGCAGGCTTTGAACTCTCTCTACAAATAGCGCCGCTTCTCTCCCTGTTTTTGTTTTTATCAGTCAGACTGTCTGCTCGGAGTCATAATCTGTCCATTTGATGACCTCTGCAGCTCATCCCTTCTGTGTCCACTAACACTGTTTGTGTCTAAGACCTCACATTACCGCAGGCAGCCGCAGTCTGAGCGCAGCAGAGATTGACCTCGGGGAGGTCTGGGTGTAACCGTTCAGCTGTTGATTCTCGTGTTGTTAAATGCATCTGTGGTCTCAAAAGATATAAATGCACCGAGCGCGATAAGATAATGAAAACTCAGTGGATCCTTGTGACTGATGGCTGCAATCACCTCAGCACAATGAAAAACGGATCACACTGCGAAACAGAGCGGCGTGATAAAAATACCACACCGCAAAAAAAAAATTGGTCGGAAATGTGTCATCCTGTCATCCGACAGCGGTGCGTGGACGCCGTCTCTGCGGAGAGCCGAGTCAATCACCTCCTGTTAAAAATGACAGGCAGGGAGACAAAACAAATTATATCGACGGAGACATGTTCCCGACAGGACGCAGAGGAGTGGACCAGACTGACAGATACATGGGAACAAGAAGAGAAACACACCATGTTTGACACAGAGCGGTGAGATCACCACTTTACTGCGGAGGGACGGATGAGAAACTGATTTGCAGGTAAACAGGCGGCGTAGGAGCAGACAGGTGAGTGGGTGGCTCGATGTCTGAACCGGCCGAGCCGACAGTTAAAGGCAGTAAATGCATCTCTGTTGCGTCAGAAAGCGAGGGAAGAGCAGCCGCTGTGACATCTGGGGCGGAATTGGAGAAAGTCGGCTGTTGTCCAGGGCCACATGCGCAGCCCTGGGTTAACTGCTAGGCATTAACAATTGCCTCGGATGGAGAAGACAGGCTTAATGAAGGCTAAGCCACGGTTACAGCCTCTCCCAGTGGTTGGCGGTCAAAGGTCAGCAGCTTAGCAGCGGGACACCGAAACAAACAAAGTCCAAACAAAGTGGAGGACACACAAACTGTATGAGAGCAGTGGAAAAGTCTGTGTTATTGGACTATTTATCACACACATTAAATGCCAGATTGTATTTCTTTTAAAGGGGCAATACGTAGTTTTGGAGAAGGATTTCAAACTCTATTTACAATATTAATGAGGTAAAAATACAAACTCAGAAATGTATATATATATATTTACCATAACTGAATAAACAAGCTGTTCTCAGAGGAAAATAAGGTCCCAGACCACTGTCTGAGCTAGAAAGGTGGCAGGGTCAGCCACATATAAACAAGTAAAACATAATGACATTGTGTTGTCCTTAACGGTCAGTTTGTTTATTCATTTTATTCAGTCATGAAAACAAAGAGTTTATTTTATTTTATTTGAGTCGAATAAGTTATTTCTCATCTAATCAAAAGTTCTATGGAATGCACCTTTAAAAGACTTGTGAACTGCTGCATCCAACGTTTCTCTCGTCATCCGGTTTGTTAAAGCAAAACAAAAACAAAGACAAGGGATGGAGGGATAAGAACAGGAGGAGAAGGGGAACGGTAAAAGGCAATCAGAGGAAATGAAGGGGAGGAGAGATTTCCTGTCCCGTCCAAGGGCATGGCAGTGTTCATGTTCACAGTCGGCACCATCTGCTCCAGGAGCATGTCAGCCTGCCAGGGTGGAGAGCGGTGCGAGCCGCCCGCCAGAACATGCTGTAGCACCACTACCTCCACCATGACAAACAAACAAACATCCCGCGGAACATACACACACACACGCACGCCGGAGTGCAGCGCATTAATTCTGCTCCAGCGAACGTCTGCAGCAAAGTTCCAGCTATTAAAAATCTGCACTCTCTCCGGGTCTGCAGATATCTGTGAGGCAGCAAGTTTTTCCGGGGGTAGACTAAACGCGATGATGCCAAATAAGTACATTTCTCCAGGAGGGATGAATTAAGATGACACGGTGTTGTGGGTTGCATCCAGGTGTGGTGAGGAGAGCATCGGGCGCCGGTGGCTGAGTCAGGCCCGGGGTGACGGCGCGTAAGAGCACCCATGAGGTAGCGGCAGTGTGTGGCAATGTGCTACAGTCAGCTCGACTGCCGGCTCGTCTCGGGGTCTTTTTCTGTGTTTGTGTGCAGAGTGTGGTTTTGTGGCCGGGCTGCGGTGTGTACACAGGGAGAACAGAGAGTTTATGTGTTCCTGCTGTGCAGTCTGTCTGCAGCTGGGAGGAGGGTAATGAAGCGAGGTGCGCCAGCACAACACGACACATTTAGCAACCACACACACACACACACACACACACACACACACACACACACACATCTTTGTTTCCAAACAAACACTCAACCCCAGGTAAGCTGCCGTGATGGATAATGGAGGAGAAAGTGATGTGAATACATATCAGACTTGTAAACATGGAGTCCTGTAATCCATCAGCTTTCATACACACACGCACACGCACACACACACACACACACACACACACACAAACACACACACACACATATGTCATATAATCGTCAGCACACTCACACAGATTGCTCTGACCCACTTATGCTATCCCATACTACAGTAGACGCTACAGTCGACCCACATCTGAGCTGACATTCATCTCTCTGTGGAGGACTGCAGGCATCTGTCTATTACAAACAAATGCGGAGAAGGCAGCGAAATGAATCGCTTGTCAACGTGTTCGATAGATCCGAGCAGATGGACACTCCATCACAGTCTGCGCCTCGTCGCTGAGTGCATGGAAAAACCTGACCTACGCCGCCGCCCTCGCACAGCTCAGCGATTGTTACAAGCCTCCGAGGTGAATGAAGATAAAGGGACGCGTGTAAGGGAACTATGGATGCAAAGACGCCAACAGTGTCATTGAGTCAAACATTGTGACCCATTAATGTCGGGTTCAGAAAACAGAGGGCGGACAGAACCAAAATAGGCGACAATTGAGCGCTTTATCCCGCATAGTGTGTCACAGTGGACATCAGCAACGTGACAGCACATCTGGGACACTGGTGTCCCGACAGGAGGACACATTGTCTTGCATTCCACAATAAAATCCTAAATATGGATGGAGCTTTTGATGAAACCTGCGGTCTGTCTAATGGCCAACAGGGGGCGACTCCACTGGTTTCAAAAATAAGTGCGATTGTATATAATCTTATGGGAAAAAGAGCCTACTTCTGTCTTGATTAAATACCTCAGTAAACAGTTTCTTTGTGAGTTTAAGGTCTCAATCACTACTTTCAAGTCTTCTTCAATACAGCATGAAATTCTTATTATAAACTATGTTCACATTTAGAGGAATATTTAGGGTGTGGCTAATTGCTCGGGCTCCCCATCAGATCCAATCAGGAAATATTCCCAAGCTCCACCATTTCATCAAAACAAGGTTGTTCCTGGCTCCAAAGAACCAGGATGACAACAGTTGTAATTTCACACTCAACACTTCAAAATGGACGTCCACAAAACTGCGGTGACGCTGCGGTGAGTTCAGCAGAATGTTCCTCCACACAAAACCTGTAAACCTGGTGAAGTGCGGAGGAATGATGTTGTTGGTGCTGTGAGGTGGAACTCTGTAATAAACTTTTCTTTATGCGAGCAAGAATCATACACTTCGCTTTGGAGGCCTTCATTTTTGCATATTTGAATGAGATTTTTCAGCACTGTGAGCCCCCAGAAATGAAATTCTATTACCCTCTGTTGTATTGTGACGCAGGCAGAAATGTCAGAGACAAAAAAAGAAAAGCTGTGGAACGTGATATAAATATAACCAAACAGAAGCAAAAGTGGTGGTACACTGAGTACATTGTGATGTGTGTGTGTCCAACCACATCAGGAACCGAAGCTGTTCAGGGTTGTTCTGAACTGCCACACTCAATAGAAGAGAGAAAAACATAGAAAGAGGAGAGACGAGAATCTATTAAGTGCGGCGATAACAGAGGCCACCGTCAGACAAACTCCTCTGGAGGACATTCATAGTGTTGCATTCAGACAGTCTTGTGTTAAGAATGGACAAAAAGAGAACTGAAGACATGGAGGGCCCTCTGGTTAGAGCATATCATGACCCTGAGCTGAATCTAAATGGTAAATGGACTGAGTTTATATTGCACTTTTATCCCTTTCACCCACTGATGAATGAGGCCATAACATGATGGTGCTAATCAAGCATGCCATGAATCAGTGGACAAGCAATTTGGGGTTCAGTATCTTGGGACAGGTGGACAATTAGCGGATTCACCGATACTTCTTCACTCCGACAACTCATCCGCAGTGTTTACGACAGAGAGTCGCATTTAAAGGAAAACGTGTCAGACCCTGCACAGACATCGTTCTACACAGTGAAGCTCAAACAGGAACGAGAGGCGGACTTAAATGATCAACACTTGCTGGTACTCTTCTCCCGACCCGGCTCTCACCCTCTATTCTGAGTGACGACGCGTCTGTGGAGATTAATTGCTGTATGTTTGCGAGGGCCTGACACGATTCATAGCGCACAACAAACCGCTGCTAGTGTGTCACTGCGTTTTCATGTCCCTGCATGCTTTGCACCATCCAGAGCACTCTGACATGGGACTCGTTATAAACTTGGTGTTTGGCCCCGGGGCTGGTGCCTCGGTGAGGGCTGTGTGCCTGATCCACATTCTCCTCGCATCGGGTGTCTCGTCAATTGTTCCTTCAGACAGAGATGATATTTTTTATTGACTGTGATCAGCGCTGTTGGCAACCAGAAGTGAACGTGGGAGCGTGTTCTTTTCCTAAACCTAGCTGGGTGGATAAGTTGTCGTGACAAAAGCAAGCCGCGCCTGAAAACCAAAACGCTCCTGACTACACACAGGGAGACGAACTCTGCTCACCCGCATAAATGTCATGAGCGAATTCCATTCATGCAGCACAACTTGTCATAAAATCAGTATTTGTGCATCTTTATGCCATATCACCTAAAGACCTGCCCTTTCAAAAGGTTTCCCGGAGAGAAAATCTCTCATATAACCATCCGAGCTGTCTTACAAGGCGGACTATTGCTTTCCATGTGAAAACAGCGTTCGCTCAGAGGACGGGCTGACACACTGTTAATGAAACTCTTTCCTCCACGGCTGTTCCTGATCCTCAAAACCTACAACTGGTAAATCTACATGACACGTGTTCCAGTAGAAACATGGAGCCCGGTTCGGCTTCCAAAAGAATCCCTCTAAGAATCACGGCTTTGCTGGAAATGAGAGACAAGGCCAGTATGAGACGATAAAAAAGGGTTGCCATGACTACGGAGACAGTGTCAAATCAGCAAGGAATCAACGCTTTATTACATGAAAAATAGAAATATCAGCGGCAAGCTGGGCTATTTCACGTCTTGTTCAGTGCCTGGCGTGTCAGGGCGGATGTAAGTGTATACTGCAGCTTTGTATATTGGTGGTATTTACATTAATACTGTGAACATGAGGGGCACTCTTTATCCTGCTGCTACTGCATAATTTATATTTGTGTGAAATCACTGATTACTAAGGTAAAGAAATGTAAAATACATGTAAAGATATGTAAAAGAACTGAAATATAACCCATACTAATGATATGGGAAGGCATAACGCTCAGCGCCCGTCTCAAAGGCCTCGTCCTCCTCCCTCGGTCAGCTGATGCCTCTGACCCCGGCCCTTTTCTCCCATGAGCATTCCCTTTATAGATCCGCCACAGAAACCCGGAGAAAAGTCCACCGCAATATATTACCCGCTCTCATATCTATCCACTAAAATCACTACCGATCCCCTTCTCCCCCCGGGCCGCAAATTATCGAGAAACGCCAACGACTAGCTGAGCGGTAATTTGTGGAGCGGCGGACGCTCATCCCCTTGACCTTCTCTCCCTCTCTCCTCCCGAGACAAGCCGGCCTCTCTCTCTCCCAGCAATTCCTCCAGTTAATTTTTTTTGTCCCTCTCCCACTTGTGAATGTCAGCCACCCTTTTCTTTTCTTTCCTCCGGTCACTTTTTCCTCAACCTTTCTCTTCCCCCCTCTCCCGTCATGATTTACACGCTGCCTTCACAACCAAGGAGAAGGAGGAGGTGGAGGAGGTGGAGGAAAAAATAAAAGCCCATCTTAAATAACAAAATAAATTTTTTATCAGCAGTGAATTGATTGATAATTCAGGGGGAAGGCTGACAGCTGTAGGGCTGCATGGAGAAAAAAAAGAAGCTATATATACATGAGGTGTGTCTGTGTGTGTGTGAGTGTGTGTGACACGCAGCTGTCAGACTCAAGCTGAATTATCAATCCGCAGGCCGGCTCCTCCCGAAGAAAATCAATTTGGAAGAATGTGCCGCAGAACTAAAAGTGGCAGCGCAGGTTTGCCGCCTCATGACTCAGGAGTGAGGAGGCAGATGTGATCATTGATATGCTGGACATACATCACGTGCACGTACAGCTTTGTAAGAGCGCGGGAGGAGCATGGGAATGAGCGAAGGAAGAAGAAAAAAAAAGAGACAAACACGAGTTCATCATTTGAGTCGGTTGCGTTGCGGCGAGCTTTTCTCTCTTTGCGAATTTGGCTCCGATGCAGAGAGAAGGAGGAGAGGAGCGTAACAAGAATGAGTCAAGTTGAAAAGGCGCATGAGTGGGTGAGAGTGAGAATTTCACTGTGACACCCACACCCTCAACATGACGACCTACAGTGGGCCCGCTGAGGCAGACGGCATTGACTGATCCACGGCTTTCAGAAACTCAGAACAGGCGATGGGGAGAGTAGCTTATATAAACACACACACACACAGACATACACACACACATGCTAAGCTAAACCTGGACCACAGAGCTGACGGACCACATCTGGACAGGTTTTGCGGCCCCTAGTTTGAGTCATGTATAAAACCGAGCCTCAAACTCAAACTCTGCTCCCACGCCTCTCCAACAAACACACACATACTGAATCGGTGTGTGTTTTTCTCTGCATGCGTGTGTGACTCAGCAAATACCATCAGTCACCCGACTTGTTAAGTTTTCACCATACGGCTACAACCCAGATTCCCAGAAAAAAAGTTGGATGTGGCGGTGTGAAACATAGATGAAACATAAAAGGATAATTTGCAAATCCTTTCCGGGCATATACTTAGTTGACGACCACAAAAAGACATTGTACTTAACGCAAACGTCATCAACTTGTAAATATATCATTATTCTATATTTGATGCCAGCAGCCCGTCACAACCAAGAGGGAGAAAGTTGTGGAATGCTCAAAATACTCTATTTTCCCTAAGCAAACAGGTGAACAGGTTTGCTTGCAGTCCCCCTGATTCTGATCACTCATGAGAGCGGGAGCGGGATAGGACTGGGCTAGCTAGTTAGCATGCTAACTTCAGTAGATATCTCTGCAACCCAAAACAAGATAACGATGAAGTTGTTATTTCTTTGCATTCTATTGATAATTTCATTTTTGGATGTTTTCAACTTCAAATCTTACATATTGCTCCTTAAAGAGACTGTCCTCCCAAGAAAAAACAACAGCATTGGCTGTTTCAAGTCTTCTTACAGTTGTAGGAATTAGACAGTCAATGTTCATCTCTTTTAGTCATGACCGGGAACATCCTCTGACCTCAACTACTAACTATGGCAATGAAGGTCTCCTGGCCTTAACTCTCGACTGTCACTAATGCCTGACACTAACCCAACCATAACCACAGCTGTGTACGATCACAAAACACTTACACGGACCGGCAGCATATTTTACCATATTATTTTGAAGGACTTCTAATGAGAGACGGATCAAACGTACCCCTGGTAGATCAGCCTTGTCTGATCTGTGCTACATTCGCAGGTTAATTGCTGAACTGTGCTAAGCCTCTCCCCCCCGCCCCCCGTACGACCAGCTGCTGTGCAGGCCATTGATCCCTCCAGCTGGCTGCTGCCACGTGACTTCGGCATCTGGTATCTGGGCCGGGGGCAGAGGTGAGGGGCCTCCTGTCCTCTGCGTCAAACATCCAGTCACACACACTCACACACACACCTGGTGCTGCGCTCGTCCAAACACAGAAAGCACAGTTTCTTCACCAAGTTAGACTTTTTAGATTTAATATCACACTGAATGCAGGTTGATGCATGTTTAATGATCGTGTCTGCAGAAGTTGAAAGATGTGAATGGAAACCAGAAGGGACAAGAAGTTTAATCAATGCACAGGGAGTGCATACTTTATTTATTTATTTATTTATCTATCTATATATTTTTTTTAAAATTGCCAGCAGGTCCCATCAGTATATAACACAAATATCGTGCATTAATAATTAAACATGTCCTGGACTTGGATAAGCAGCAGAACATGGATAGATTAATAACAAAGTAAGGTCCACATCCAAATTTTACAGCTTTTTTAGAGATTTACCAGACAGTTTTTTTAAAATAACTTTATAGGCTTATTTTCCAAGATGCTGAAGATTAAGAAGTTAGACAAAGGAGCAACCACGGAGGGAGACTAAAACACACACTGAGCGGCCATTCCTATCAACAGTAAATAAACAATTCTGGATTTGTTTTTTGTGGCACATTATTGCTCAGGATGGAAGAAGTGAGAGCAAGAGAAATGTAGCTCACATAATGAAACATCCTTCAGGCTTCCTGTAAAAGCAGCAGATATGTATTTGCACTCAGCATGTGGAACGTCCTTCGATTCTAGTTGCCATTCTCGTCCGTCCGTGCAAAGGTTTCATAATCACAATGTGACCATAGTTACGGAGAACAATCGCCTATTCTTCCCATCTGCCTCAGCAGAGCACAGCCAGAATAAGACTGGAAAAAAAATGGACACTGACACTTAAAGAGAAAAAATGACTCACAAGTTTGCACACAGCTTCGAAATGTCATCTGATGAGATCCAATGAGTTAAAACTGGTGTATCAGAAATGACAGGTTGATAAATAACTACATTAAAAAACAGATGACTGGAGAGACTTTCCTCGGTAAGTGGTATGCAATTATAATAAAAATAAAAAACAATTCAAAACACAACCCAACCTTTGCATCGGTGTCACTTTTGCATCGTGACTGTGGGTAAACACGTCACACTGTGATTACTGTATGGATGACTTGCGCCGTGGGTGGATTCAATCGTGCCTGCAGATTTGATGTGCAAACAAAAAACCCCACAACCGATATATGTCGAGTCAAATGCCACGCTGACTCACCAGTGCTTTTTTCGGAAACGTTATTATTATTTTTTTTCATAGTGATATCACTAGCTGCAAGTTCTTTGCGCTTGCTTGTTCTGCCTCCAGCTGTATGTGAGGCGCAGATGAAAGGTGATGGAGAGGCGTTTGCTCGACTGCGTCTCGGAGCATCGACGGTGCACAACCCACACACAGCTGTGCTGACGAGGAGAGCCCTCGACTAATAATACAGCGCTGTCCTCCCAGATTTGGACGGACACAGCCTGGAGGTGATGGAGAAGTAAAAAAAAAGAGAGAAGGATGGAGTGTTGGGACGCTATAAACGTCAGAAATTCCTTTATTTGTGTGCACCTCTTCAGGGAACACTTTGTTTTCTTCTCTGGGTGGATGCATAAACTTATGAATAAACAGGATGGTGCATGTGACTGTGGAAACACATGGCTCTGGCTGGTAAAAATGTAGACACATTCAAAACAGAGTGTTTTTCTTTATTCAGACGATGCTTTGAGTAGTGTGCCCTAAAGCCAGAGCAGAAAACATCAGCATCATTGCTCTGCACACGTCCGTGGTGGAGGTTTCGCTGGGAGGGATTTTTGGATCTGCTTTTGTGTCAAGGACTGCAGCGGGGCTCTATGGGTTTATTGATGACATTTAGTCGATGTTTAATGGATCCACTTGTATCAAATTTTGCTCACCGTGCACACGGCATCGTGTTGGATCAGCTCTGTGGTTTGAATCGATGTGTTCTGCCTACAAGGCCACTGCTTTATACCTCTGCGTGGGTAACAATAACATCTTTCAGATTATGAAGAATGCTGTTGATGATGTTGTGCAGCAGCTGATAGGAACTGGGGGAAAAAAGCTGTAGCTGTGAGGTGTAAATAAAGATACATCTCAACTTTGAAGTTCTCAGAACAAAAGTTGAAGTCAAGGTAAATGGGCGGCCCAATAACAAAAAGGCTGTTCCGGGATTTGTGGTCCTGCATGGTGAGGATTCTGAGAAACCGCTCAGGTAGCCCATCAGTGTGGGAGAAGAGATGTGTAGCGCCATCGGACCTCAGATCCAACCCCCAGTATTGATTCAGTGCAGATCTGGGTTAACAACATGCATCTAGGATGCCACGCTTTATGCCAAAGCTCCTCGCTGCTCCAGTCAGAGACTCCTCTTTTTTCCTCAATTCCAAGAAAACTTTCCACAGATGCTCCCAAAAAAAAAAAAAAAAACTCAGCAAAGCATCAAAATGCAAGTTTCAAAAACACGTCTCATTAGCGCCTGAGCTCGAGCCTTGTTGTTTATAACCTGCAGGTCAGGACCCCTGAAAAGAGGTCACGAAGTAAACATTTTTCAGCTACACAAAATGAGGTGTTTGTTTTTCAGACGCATGTTTCAAATATTTGCCATCACACCTCCTCAGGCCTTTCAACGTAATTGAATAAATAAAGGAAAAAGCTAAATTATGTGTTAAGACCTTCAGTTGAAATCCAAACTATGTTCAAGTGCTTTCTGCATTTGATTCACCCTCACTACCCTCAGAGAGTTATATTATATTTCTATTATAAAATGATGATAAGTCAAAGACAATTGTTATGTAATTGAATGCATTGTGTACTTACATGATCCCAAATGTTTCCAACAACGCTCAAACCCAGAGACATCCTCAAGTTTACTCAAGTTCCCTGTCGTTACCTCCAGGATAGGGAAGTCAGCGAACTTCACATGCAAAAAACTTTGTTAACATTATCTGTTAACTTTCCTGTCCACTGCCCATAAATTAACCCTAGCGAGCATCAGCACACACTGTCAGCAGTCAGCAGTCAACATTACAGAACAGAAAACACCAAAAGTGGAGGTCAGCTCTGTGGGTTGCTGCTGCAGTCGGGTTGATAAACAGGAGTGAAGATAAGTTCACTTTTTTACCCCACAGCAGAATCTGAACTGACTCAGGGTGTTTAATGTCTTTATTCTCATGTCCCCTGCTCCGCCCGGCCCCCCGCACAACACTTGATAGGGAGCCCACTAGTGGCACAAGATGTACATATTGTATATTTAAATCATTACTGACACCAGGCTGAACAACGTCCATTATTTTGTACCTCTGGGTCACACATGGCTACAACCAAAGGAGACAATGCAGACTGAATTCATCCTCTATATGATAATTTAACAAGAAATGAATCAAGGATGAGAAATCTAAAGTGGAGTGAATTTAACTGATTTGAGCAGTTTGTGTTTATTCCTCCCCAAAAAACAGCCGCTGTGCCAAATGCACGCGTGATCTGCAAGCAGATTCATGAAGGCCAAAATAAGCCACAGACGAGTCTCGGCCTCAGTTTGTGTACATTATTGCCTTTTCATTGTTTTTAGATGCGATTGCAACTCCAAATTCGCCTCACGTTCCGTCTGAAAACACCAGAAGAGTGTAAATATCATCATCTTTTATTGGACTGCATCTCCCCCAAATATTGCGTTGTTGCTCAGTTTCTTTTCTTCATGAGGCCGATGAACAATATCAACTTCATCCCACAATATTCAATCAGAATTTCAGACCAGAGCATGGACGACACACGGGGAGGACAGTTGCTATGACAATGTATTGATTGATATCTCTTGACATGGGTGGAAGTGGCGCTATCGACGACCACTCCTAACCAACACGAGGACTGTTTTCATTAATTAAGGGTATACGCTTTGGGCTAATTCAGGCCTTTTTCTTGAGCTCCCCCCTCTAATTAGAGATGGAGCATATGTTTCAAGGACACTCTGCTCTGTGCTGTCATGAGCTGAGGTGCGCAGGAACATGCTGGATTTGACAGTCTCAAATCCACCCTGGAAAGTGAGGAAAAAATGTTCCGTCCAATAAGAGACTGACCTTTAAAGACAAGAGGAAAGATAAAGGTCACAATTAAAAAATATGCCACCATTCTTTATGTCTCAAAAGGTCCATCGGAGCAGCCAGTTGAAGCTAAACAAGCTGTATCTGTGAGCAATAACTGGCAATAATCACTAACGATGATAAAACTGCGATGGCAACTTGCTTGTTATTCGAGGAAACTGAGCATTGCACGCCGAAACACTGATGATAAAGAAGCAAAGCTCGCGGCTTTTTCACCCTCCCTCCGAGTCGAGATTGCTGTACTCCCGCAGGTGTCTTTAACATGGCAAACCGGCAATTTGCAGCGGCCTTAAAAGGAAACTCTAATGGCCCGTCCATCTAAGACAAGCACGGAGGGTGCAGGGAAACCTTCCTGATAGATTCGAGCGGAGCCTGGGTCAGATAAACAAAGCAGCGGGAACAGAACACAGATCGATAGGTTGAGACGGGTCAGGAGTTAGTGGGGACAGAAAGAGTCGGGTCGGGTCAGAGCTGAGAGCAGTTTGTCTGGCGGCGGCGTCTCTTCAGCTTCCCACTTACTTGTTTTGCGGCCATTCACTCCTTTTCACTCGAAAATCAAGAATTTTTCGCCCCTCGAGCTTAATTTTCTAAAATGTTTCAGAGGCCGTTAATGAAAAGAGCTTTGCTGCATTACAATTGTGCTGCTTTTCAAAAGAACCCCCGTTTCTATTTTGACAGCGACCATCAGCAGGAAGAAAACAGAATCGCACAATGGCGCCGGATCATTTTCGGGGCACGAGATGAAAGCGGCCACCAGCAGGTGTTTCGATCACAGGTGCATTAGCTGCTGATATTAAAGAGTGGGCATTGTGCTCGGGGACATTCAGCCTGCATTTCCTTTCCAGTGCACACCCCGGCACTATGTGGGAGGGTCACGACCATTCAGCCGGAGCTACCTCTCCCAACAGAGATCAGACATACCCAGCAGGCCGAGCGCCGCGACCACACCACCTTAAATAGCAAACACAGATGCTCGCTCACACAGACACATGAGTCACGGCAGCACAGAGCCGAGGTGCTGCTCGGCGCTGGTGGGGAGGAAAAAAAAAAACGACAGCGCTGATGGTACTTTTTTTTTTTTTTTTCTGAGTTCAACTTTTTCCTGGATCTCGCACATTTGTCTTAGTCCTGCCAGCTTGTTTTGTTCCTGCACTCGCAAATGTGATTCATCAAAAAACTTTTACGGGTGGACAACCCACCACAGGCGCTGTAGATAAATTCTAAATAGTGTTCGTTCCTGTTCCTGGAGTATAGAGTCAGTCTACAGAAGCTCTGCTCAAAGATCCAATATAAAATAAAATAAAATAAAAAATACCCTCTGTGAATCAAATCGATGGCTGTAATGAAACTTCTGCTTGTGTGACAGGTATTAACTTTTTGATAAAGATACATTTGGCAACTTACTAACTTCCCTGCATGAAAACATGGAAGAAGCTTGTTTCTTCAAATAAAATAAAATAAATGACTGCACAGTTTTATTTCTGATAATAACAGGTGGTGGCTGTGAAGACTAATTGACCCATAATGTGGCTATAGTCCAGGAGCTAAGTTGCTGCACTTGGTAACGCTCCTCGAATATCAGAGCAGACTGCCAAAGTAGGAACACTAGTTGCTGATGTGAGCCCCAGTGGCCAGGCAATAAAGCAGCGCTCTTTTTTTATTTGATGACTTAGATGACAGAGTTTAATTCGCAAATCAGGAGGTCCTGGAGCACAGCGAGGATGCTGTTCCAGCAGGTCAGGGGGAGCACAAAGGTCACAGAACACGTTAAAAATCCCAAGTCAAAAGTGCCTGGAGGACAACGGACAGCGCCTCAGGGCGAGCAGCGAAAAACTAAACCAAAAATCTAAAACCACTCTCACAAACAGAGCAGTATTTATAGTATATAGTATTTACTTTTATTAATCGGAGCATTCACAATAATTCCTGACCGTCCATGCTAACCCTCTACAATGGTGGGAATGGAATTCGGGCAGCAGCTGGCTAAGAAAGCAAAACAGTGACATTCTGTCTGTCTGTCTGCCTCTGATCCATTTCAGCACCATGGACAGCGCTGCACCTCATTCCATCACTTTACAGCAATAACAACCACATGATTGTGAGCTTTACAGTGATCATATGCCAAAACATTTATAAACAAAAAATACATTAAAGCACATGCCAGCTTAGCTCGCGTTTTGTGCACAAAACTCACGGCTCTGAATCACACTTCAGAAGTGACCTGACCGCTCCCTCGCCCTCGAACATCAGATTTAGAATGTCTCTCAAATGGGCAAACAAGCAGTTTCTGGGAAACTTTTATTGGAAATAAAAGAAGGACCAGCTGGATATCATTTTAAAGGTCTATTACAGAAAATGTATTAACAGATTTTGATGGAGACAAAAGGAGGCGCCGGATCCAATCAAATAGGTGGCGATCCCAATCTCCAAGGTGCTGGATCCTGTTCTGAATGAGTCAGTCTCCATCAGATAAATGGCAAATGCCGTCAAATTTAAAAAAGAAAATCAACTTTTCTGACAAACAGCAACTTTAATTTGGACACTCATACATTAACACACAGAGCTTGTGAAGTGTATTCTGGATCACTGCTGGATACCGAGCCGATGCGAGTAATCGGTGAGTCTGTGACACCACTCCATCACGTAAGAGAGGGACAGGTGGCAGAGTAAAGTCGCTACATGTGTGTCTGCTGATCTTTGAGTTGAAGACGACGCTGTGCGTGCCACTGATGGCACACTAAGTGGTTGTGTTCATTTTGCTGCAACACTGCTCCCCTGACCACCTCACGTCAGTGATCACACGCTACAGTCACTCACACCTCTGACACACACACACACACACACACACACACACACACAAACACACGACAGGTACTGTACATTCCGTACACTCCTACGTGAACTCACCCTCCTGGGTTTGTAGTGTCAGCTGCCTTGTGACAATATTGAACCTTCAGTGAGTTGAGAGACTGGTCAGTTTGACTTTGCAGAAATGTGCAGTACTGCATTTTGAGTTCCAGGCAGGCGGCTGGCTTTGATCGATGCACAAAGGCTTATAAGAGGCAGAGTGGAGCTGGCACCGGTGAGGCACATCGAGTTTGAATTGACAGCTGCTGAGCTCTGAGGTGTGTCTCGAGTGTAGGCAGGCAGCCGAGCCTCAGAGGCCTCATATATTCCTGCACAATGTTGAAATACTCAAGTTCAATAGATGGCTTCAACAAAGCCAATGTGACATCAATAGACTATAGCGGTGGGAAAGAAAGAATTTGGTACAGAGAGCTATATCAAATTAGCCCGACTGAAGCTTATACTAAAAAGCCGGTGAGATTTTAAGAGAGCTAGCACACGAGATGAGTGAAAAGGAAACCTATTCGCCCATTTAAACCATGATGATTTACATAATGTAGACTCTGAGTGCCAGATGTCAGCTGTCGTTACTCCTCTAGTTATCAAGTGCCTTGTAACAGGAAGGCATTTCATGACAATCGATTGCAGAAAGAAATTTCCAGTGAGAATCATGTCATCTTCACTTAGAGACCACTTTGACAGAGAATGCAGAGAGCATACTCACACGGAGCGGCGACAATCAGCTGAAGATCAATATCAGCAAATCCAATGAGCCTGTGGTCGACACTTGCGGGATGTCTGTCGAAGTGTAGGTTCATTGAGAGAACAGAGTCAGATTCTTCTGTGCTCACATTCTTGGCCAGTAAAGCTGATAAAGATAGAACACAAAGTTTTAGCCAGACTTTAAATATGGGGGGTGCTGCAAAGAAGCCATGAACCGTAATTCATGGCTGCTCCATACACATCTTCATCCCAGCTGCACTAACCCTCAGCATGGCTGAAGCGAGCCGCCTGTTAACGACAATGCTAACGTAGCACTTCTGAATGGGTCAGAACAACCAGCAAGGAGACTGAGCATCTTACTAATTCATTCCAGCACAGTATACCAACACACAAGTCTCATGTGGGGAAGAAATAACTGTGTGCACTTCTCAATGAAGTGGATGATGTATGCTTTTTTAAATAAACTCAATACAAAGTTGCTCCCCTGCTGTTTCACACATTTCCTAGCAGTAGCAGTCACTGATTCCCTTCTTGTCAAAATGGACTCTGTTGGTCTTGGAGGTTGTGTTGAGTCCCGGTCCTGCTTTGGGACCACTCTTCGATCAAGGCGGGTTTAGGTGCTGGTTGGTAACACAGTGCAAACATTGGAACCAGTTTTTTTCCATTTTAACAGGCATGGAACTGGATTTCGGCCAGGAAAACTGGTTCCAGAGTGGCACCAACCCTTTTACTAGTCTAGAACAAAGAACCACTCAATCTACATTAGGGGTTGGGCGCAGGGTTATCGTTTTCAAGGACCAATGTGCATTATGCCATTTTTAAAAAAACAACGCTCGTAATGAGTCAACGTAATCCACTTTAGTTGTTCCTAGCATGGCTTGGAAAATTGTGATGTATACATTGACTGAAAGATGTAACTCTACAGGGGCTCCCATGCCTGTGGAAAAGCAAACCCGCTCTTCAAAGGTTCCCAGGTTGAACCAATTTCAGTCAACAAGGGATATGGAAGGACTGCTCCCCTGGCTCCGATTAGCAGCACTAATCCATACATCCTGCCTGACCTGTACTGTGCAAGTGTGATAATGGTTTAGACTATCATCTGAGGAAATGTGAAATATGGTCACAATCTGCCCTTCTGCTCCTGAGTTATGGCATTAAATGGTGTCAAAAAAGTGTTTTTGCGGAAAATCATAGTGTCAAGGTGAAGTCTTTTGACCTTCATTTGCATAAATAACATAAAAACATTTTGGCTTTGGCCAAGGCTGTCACTGGCACAGTGGCATAAAAATGTGCAGAATTTTTGAGGAACATGCTGCGTTTTCCCCGTCATCAGCTATTCCGAAAGCATCCTGGAACGGGGCTTTTAAAGAGTAAATATAGAGGCAGTGTTTTATGTGCATGTAGAGTACCCACAGGCCGTTTGTGAAGATGGACTACTGGCAAATATGACCGTGCCCTGTGGAGTCTTCAGGGAGAGCGCGGGCTTTTAGCATTCGACTAAGCATAAACATCCAAGAACTTTGAGTGATGAAATTCTGCTCGTGTAACTACAAACAGTCAGCCAGCGTCTCTCCGAAACGCCTGATGTAATGGAAAATGAAATGAAAGTGTACAAAGCAAGCCTAAAATAACAGACGCTAAGTAGGGAGCATACTAATGGAATCTGGCTCCTGTGTTTACATGGTCTCACTGCTGCTGCGAATTATGCCAACAGCGGGAAATTGAATGAACATCTAAGAGCGGAAACATCAAACCCCAAGAAAAATGCTTGACCCAACTCGATTGAACGTGGGAATGAGAAAAAATAAGAAAGGTGGAAGCTAAGAGAGGGACGAGGGATGGTGGGTGAAAGAGAGGGGTTGTAAATAATTGAAGGTTCCCAGCAATGAGAGAGAACCAACTGACCTAGTGCGACACTTCCTACCGACCACGCCGGCTCCAGTAATCAGTGACACATTACCTCCAGCTCGGACATACATCGGTTCCCCAGGCTGCTCCGATCGATGGCCGCTGATCGCCCACCATGTTTGGCTGTAAAGGCCATTACCGCTGTTGTCTCCATCGATCACTGGAGGAATGTGTGTGTCCTGGTCCCGGCTGGTGATAGCCTTTCTGTGTCACTGGTCTGCTGTCCCTCAGCCACCTCCTGACAAAACCAGGGCTCAGAGTGGACAACAGGGTTTAATGATGGCCGAGGGATCGAGAAACCCCGAGGGAGCTGTGCTGCCCCAACCCTGTCTAACATAACTTACATTTATGTTCCTCTAAATCTTTGTTGCCACATGTTATTGGGAGAAAATATAATTGCTGCCCGGTTTATGTTCAGTTTTTTGCTCAGAAAGTGATACATTCATGTAGGCAGGTTGGGGGGGGGGGGGGGGGTTAGTATAGGCGTAGTCGTATACAAAGTGAATTTGACATCAGAGACTGAGGTGTACTGTTTGGTTGATTAGAATTCGAGACAGACTTTAGTAAAAATACAGAAAAAGTAAACATTCTGTGTCGTGCTTCAGTCAGCAATGACTTTTTTTCCTATATTTATACACTCTGACTTTGAATAAGTGCTCTCCCCTAAGCACAGCAATTCCACTTTAAATGCACAGAATGTCATTTCTGCAGCGAAGGACCACTCAGTCAAAACAATGAAGACCACAAGTGCAGTCTGATGACACTGAATTTGCCGGGGATCAAAGGGACTTGTTGTCTTCATCATTAGACAGTCGCCACTGCCAATGAATATCTATCCATCTACCCGTCCATCTATCGTGACTCAGTGTGATGACCCTGTCCAGTTCATTGTGTGCTCACCATTTCTGTGCAGGTGATCGAGGAGGCGCGTCAAAAGGAGATGCCTCACCTGAAACTGATCCATGTCAGGGCTGCTCTTCCCTATATAGCCTGGCTATCTCTCTCTCCTTCCCAGCATGCAGGGCTTTTGTTTGCTTATGTTTGGTTAAATTTATTTGCTGAACTGCACTACACTTACACACATCACACCCAAACACTTCAAACACCATTGATAATACTGACCTACATACTTTATTCTATTTTTGTATATAGTTGTTTAGTTGGAGCAATAAACCGTTTTGTTAATTAGTTGACATCTCAGTGTGGTCTCCTATATTTTGTCAGAACCCAGAGCTGGTTTATGACGCTCAGGCAGGAATGTTTGCCGGTGACGTTTCAGGGTTTTACTCACGTTATATCACCCAGTCACTTATCAGCTGATGTTTCTTTAGAAGTTATAGTGATGGGAGTCCAAATGAAACATACTGTACCTTGTTAAGTGACGGATTTCTCTGAGTTCGAAAATTGTTGAAAGCGTTTTGGATAATGGAACTAAGCAACTCAACAACATATCTAACAGAGGTCGAGTCCTTTTTAATTTATTATAGTTATAAATAATCAAGAACAGATGTTGTAGGGAAAGCAAAGTAAACACAGTCAATCACTGTAACGTTTCGCATTAGCAAGACTAAAGCCCTATTCACAAGGGACTAGTATTACCTGGGGAGTAAAATACAGACAGCTCATCACCACATGGTGGTAATTCTATGTTTAAAGGTCCCCTGGTAATACTAGTCCTGAGTGAATAGGGCTTTAGAGTCTGGGGCCAATTTAGCAACTCAATGAGGCTTGACTTACTACTAGCTAAATGCTAAGATCAACATGCTAATATATGCTCACAATACCACTCATCATTAACCATGTTCACCATAATATTTTATTGTTTATCTGTTAATTAGCATTAAATACAAGCTGAAGCTTGTTTGGCAATATTTAAAAGGGACACTGTATAGTTTTGGAGAAGAAATTCAAACTCAGGATTTTGATATTTACCTTAACTGAATAAACAGGCTGTTCTTAGAGGTAAATAAGGTCCCAGAAGACGCTTGTTTGAAGCTAGAAGGGTGGCAGGGTCAACCACATATAAAGAAAGTAAAACAGTGTTGTCCTTTAAGATCAGTGTGTTTATTCAATCATGAAAAGGAAGAGTTTGTACCGGTATGCACCAGATTTCATGTCAATCCATCCAACTGTTTTTTTGTCACTTAAAACACCCTTGTGGTGGCACTATTGGAATAGTTAGGTGATCACCAAAGTCAGAGGGATTCATCACCTCAGGACCATGAATGTCAAAATTTCATGGCAAACCATCCACTTGTAGCAGAGACATTTCTGCCTGGACCAAAGTGGTGGACCAACAGATTGCCATCCCTAAAGCTGCAACAGTAGTGTGACTAAAAATGTTTTGTTCTTTGTAAGTGTTAATGTAGGTAAATAGAAAACAAACAGATTTTTTAACTAAATCCTTGTGTTTCAACTTTATATTTTCTACTTATCGCACATTAAGAGTTAGAGAACCCTGCGCTCACTTAAGTGTTTAACTGCAAATGAATTCCACTTGTTTCACTTGAACATTTGTTTTGCTCCAGAGCTCAGAGGCATCTAAGAGAATGCACTGTACATGAATCAGTTATTTACAACTGACTGCTGGAAGGAAACATAAAAGGACATCACTGATGTGATCGGATGCGAAGGGAAAGCACGCCTTCGCCCACTTGTGCGCCTGTGAGCCGGAACACAGCGGAGCGTGGAATCGCGGTAATTCTGCGTGTGGGTACGTTCGCTCATTAACATCCCTTCAGTTAATGTAGAAACTTTACTTTAACAGACAATATACATTTCTCCTGCAGATTTCAAACTTTTTTCTACTGCTTACAGACAGATCTCTCTGAGGTGAGTGAGAAAAAAAAGACAGCCTGTGTGAGGAGTTCAGCTTTCTGAGAACTGAGAGCTTTATGCTGTGATTGATTTTAAAGTAGGTAGACGGTTAGAGGATCCAGTGCTTCTGAAACGTCCCCACTGGCATCACGAATCTGTAGTTGCATCAGTGATATTTATACTTCAGAATAATCGGATGGGAAGTGCGTGACACAAACAAACTTGGATGCTTCTCATAAAGGAGGCTGTGCTCGAATTCATGTAATGAAGAATTACACTGCAATGTGCATTTTTTGTTTACACTAATGGGTTTACATAACTTACCAAGTTCCACTATCCACGTTCTTCCACAGCCTAATTAAGGATTCCGTAAAGCATTTTATTCTAAACATGACCCAGCCCATATTTGATAGCAAAACAAGAGGTTGTTCAGGTAAACCCTGTGTTGATACAGTGCTCTTGTACAAACACTGCCGTAATCCTGGCTGCCAAAACCAATTTGCACACCTCATTACACCGCGCCTGTGAAAATATGTTTGCATCTTAAGACAATAATGTGGAATGATTTACGAGGCTAAAAAAATTAGAATTAATCCATTGTTTACCGTT
Organism: Sparus aurata; assembly: GCF_900880675.1. NCBI lineage: Eukaryota > Metazoa > Chordata > Actinopteri > Spariformes > Sparidae > Sparus > Sparus aurata. The sequence goes on along the minus strand of NC_044209.1, from coordinate 11,622,926 downwards.
GTTTGAAGTTAATGCATCGGAGCAAAGAGCTAAAAAGACATGAAAAATGAGCAAAGAGGGAGCCAGACTATATAATGTTACTAAAACAGTAACATGCAGAGGGTAAAGCTGGTCACTGCCATTCTTCACTGAGATAAAAAAAAAAAAAAGAACAAAAATAAATTTGTGCTACAGAAATGTAATGATTTCAGTCCTGAAATAGTTTTGTTTCCAGCTGTTAGGTGCTGCTTATTAGAGGGAGCCTCCCAGCGATGAAGAAACATAAATTACAAATGAAGGCAGTGATGGGAAAGCAGGGCCGAGTCCAGCATCAGCACTATCTGCCCATCAGCGGGTGCCTACGTGCCCCATTAGGATGCATTACATAACAATTACTCATTGAAGTCTCAGCAGAGCACTCCCCTCCTGTTTCCTCTCAGTGAGTCTGAGGGAGGGTCAGAAGACTTCAGCAGCCTCAACCACAACAATCAGTCTCACGGTGAAAACCAAAAACACACAGCGGCGTGTGAGGTGAAGTCAACTGCCTGTGGAATTACCTCCCACTTGAGAGGTAACGTATATCGGCTCAGCATGAAGATAATTGTTTACGAGGAGCATCTACACTGCGTGGTTTGAACACACAGACTCGTCTCAGTAAGCATTTCACTTCTGCTTGAATCTGCCTCGGATCGAAGCGCACACATTTTGATGATGGTGCACGATTTCATCTGGTAGTAGAGAAGTTATTGGGACTCTTTCTACAGACAACCAAAGGGCTTTTTATGAGGCACAGTAGTGCTGCTTTGACTGCAGATGAGTAGCAGATCCAATACTCAGTATGTCCACCATCTTAGTTTAGCTAATTGGCACAAATGGGAATGGGTGATGGGAACGTCATGAGTTTGGTGCAAATTGTTGTTGTTGATGCTGAGATATTTCACTGGAGAAGTGAAGGGTGTGACCTGCTGGTGGGGCTAGATGAAAAGTCAGAGGGTCCCCAAAGTTATTAGGTATCATCTCTCAGCACCATGAACATTTGGTTCACATTTCATGGCAATCCATTTAATAGTTCAGTCTGGACTAAAGAGGCAGTGTGACTGACCAACCAACCAATAACCAACCAAATAACCAACCAACCAACTACCCAACCAGCTGACCAACCAACCAACCAAGCAATAACCAACCAAATAACCAATCAACCAACTACCCAACAAGCTGACCAACCAACCAACCAACCAACCAACCAACTACCCAACCAGCTGATTAATCAACCAACATCAGACCACACAACCAAATAACCAACCAGCCAGCCAGCCAGCCAACCAACATTACCATCATGTATGATACTAGAAATCCAGAACCATTAGTAGTTGAGGCAGGAAGTTCAACCAGTTTGTCGTTTTGAAGTCATAACTCAGTTGTGACTCTTTATCTAAGGCCTCTCTTGTAACACAAAGTACAAAGATAACATCCTGAGACGTACTGTACAGCCTGAGGAGAGCAACCACTTGGCAGGGGTAGACAACGTTTTTGAAGAAATGGGGTTTGTGGGTTTGGCGGAAGACGGAATACTTGATGGGAAGTAAGTGGGAAGGTGGGAGTGTGGACTCATCTGTTGACATCCTTCCTCATCACCTATTTAAAGACGATGAATAGAGAAAAAGGGGAAAGAGAAAGAGAGAGAGAGAGAGATAGAAGGGCCAAATGAAATATTCAACAAATAAGGAGGGTCTATTTTTAGATGCATGTGGTGGCGGTGGTGGAGGGGTTGCTTCAGTTGTATTATTGATGCTGCTGTGCGAGAGGTGTGTGTGGTGATGGGGGGGGGTTTTCTGTGGGGAGTGGTCACTGCATTAACAAGACACTATGGAGCGATGAAGAAGAAGGAGAAGGAGAGGGAGAAGGAGGGAGGTGGAGGAGAGGAAAAAAGAGAGATCCCCGCAGTTGTCTGAGCGCCCGGTGTACAGGAATATTTGCCTGCGCTTTTTTTTTTTTTTGACACAATTTTATTATTCCACACAAGGTTGGCTCTTCTCTGGCAGAGGCAGCCTTCATGTGGAGGCACTGATCCTGCTCTTTTTTTCTTTTTTTTTTCTCTCAGTGCACACACACACACACACACACACACACACTCACAACGCAAACACACACACACACACACACATTCGTGCAAAGCTTGCTGGGTTGCAGGGTTCACAGTAGCAAAGATGTGGGAGAGGCTGTGAAGCACTGATTTATGCATCATCTCAGGATTTTTTTTTTACAAACTGGCGATCGCCATTATCTTAAAGCAGTAAGGCACAATTCATTTAGTACCCTGACCTTTTTAGATGCTGAAAAAGTTTAGCTCAACAACAACTTTGTTTTTTTCCTGTTATGGGGGGATACATCGTGCCTGTAGGGAAAAAAAAAGTACAGTGTGTCTCACTGTCACTGTACAGAGTATCAAGAGCATGAGTGTGACTGCAATTCCAAAGTGGTGATATTCTCACCTCAAGCTTTTCAAAAGTCGACAGACACTTCATCTCCGCTGCGCTTACTGTACCTTACCTCCCCCCAACTCGTGCACACAGAGCGCGGAGAGAAAGAAAGACTCGGAAAGAGGAAGTGACCTTGATGTACTGAAAGATCAATACATCTTCACTTCCGCGGCCCCAGATTATCCCCTGCCACATTACATCACAGTAATATCTCTCTGCGTATACTGGAATTCAGTTCAAGGCCAGATAGTCTTGTCGGTGGCGTGCCTGCTGGACGTCACGCAGCTGGAAGCCTTTAATGCCCACAATACTTATGGATATGGATTGATGGGGAGTAATCAAACTTGGCCGTACGTCAGCTGGATGTGACCGGATCTGACCCCAGCGTGGACGTAAAGAGGATCTCGTGGTTTTTAGATGTTTCAAGTATATTATCTACATACAGCTGTGCTATGACAAGTGTCCTTTAAGCGCAAACTTTTTAGGTTTTGAATTGTGAGCTGCATTACTAAATCAGGGGCCCCCCCTCGCTCAGAGTGGACAGTACTGTGAGCATGTGGCTGCTCCTTCATAGCGTGCATAGCTGCTTGCTGCCACACGGAAACAGCTATTTTCGTACCGACTCAAGCTGGCACCCATAGATATGGATGTTTCGGCATAAAAGATAGACGTCCTTAAGATCACGTCCTTTGCGCTCTTCTTCTGGTATTTGAACAGTTGTATTTGCATTCAATCCTTTTCCCCAAAATGCACCATCTGTGTGCTTAAAGTCTAATGCAGCGTTCACACAAGATGATTTCGCCCTGATACTAGCTTGACCTGACAGACAGGTCTCAGGTGCACCAGCTGTTGGGTTTATCCAGTGCAGCGTGTCAAAGTGTACATCTGTGAAGCCTCATGATGCCCCGACAAAAAGAGATTGACATGTTCTTCCAAACGTTGACCAAAAGCAGCACAGGACACCGTTCTATAAGCACCAAACGAAACGAAAGATGACCACAGTGACCATCCTATGTAGTCCGAACGTAACAAACCTGTTGAATGCGTTTCTGTACACATAACACTTAAAACCGTTTTAAACCACACACTGTTAACATCCATGTGCTCTTGCTAGCAGGCTTCTTTTCAACAGCCTTTCTCTGCACACCGCCACACGTCTCGGCCATCTGCGTTGAACCAAAGTGTGAAACCATGCCTGACACCAACAGGCATGTAGGACGCACATGCATGTCGGAGTCATGCTACTAGTGTTCAAAATCTCCACAGGACACCCTCCATGTTGACTTGTGAAGTTTTCTTTTAAACTTACAAAGTTCTGTCACCGTTTTTCAGAAATAACTCTGAGGTCTAACAAACACTTTGAATGACTCATGAATTATTTGCAAAGCCAACTTTTTGGAAGCATTTGACTCCCACAATCTCCGTCGGGAGCCTAGTTCAGAAAAAATATGTTCAGTAGTTAATGGCAAGAGACAAGTCATTTCTCACATCCTGCTTGAATAATGCAATGAATTATACATATGTACAAATAAATGATCATTTAAACTAAGCAATCTAAGCAATTTGTAATAAAAACGAATGAAACCACAACTGAAAATACCTGACTTAGACAACACACCCAACAGTCGCTGTAGTGGCATCGACTTGATTCATGCTCACCGAAATCCACGTCCAGAAACCTTATCGAGCCGGGTCCGCATGTTAGCCAGCTCCCCAACTCACTTACTCTCCTTTGGTTTAACTGCAGCTGCCAATATGAACAGAGTTATTGTGATTTTTCACCTTTTTTCATACTTTTTCTTTGTCATTGTGACGGTCATGTTGGTGTTGTAGATGTATATTGCACGAGACTATGTCATTCACACAAAACCAAATAGTATTTTACTAGATTTGTGACACACTGAGTTTCTTGACATGAGAAATCATCCTTTAAAAGGTGCATTGCGCAGTTTTGGGTGGAAAGAATTGACAGATTTTTAATGCCTAAACAAACGAAATAAACTCTTAATTTTCTCGACTGGATGAACTTTAAAAGTTTTTATTATTACCTCATTAATATTGTAAATAATACAATTCTGAGCGTGAATTTCCTCTCTGAACATACATAGTGCCCCTTCAAATTGACAGACATTACTCCACTGTGTCACTACTTGAAATCTATCTTAAAGACACACCATCATCTAACACAGACAGCAACATCTGCTCTTTAATTTATCTTTACGTCTTCTTTATAAGTTTTGTTCTGGCTGTTGATCAATAAAGCAGGCAGGAATATTCTCTCTGCTCGCAGTGTGGGCGGGTTGGAATCTTAATAAGTTGGTAAGGCATAACTTTTTCTTCGGCAACCTTTACTCCCTTTTTTCTCTTGCTAGGCGTGATCCAGCACAATGCCTTCAGTGTCTCCTGCGGAGAGAAGGTGCCAGACGGAGGCCTTGAGCAAATCACTCACGCTCCTTTTGTGTTGCCTGGCGAGAGTACATTCCTTCATTACACTGCATCTCTTGACAGTACGTCATGCTTCCACAGCTCCCGTGACAGCCTGTTAATGCACTGGTGTGAGGCTCCCACCTACACACTGCACATGCCTGGCTAGCTGCTCAGTGCCATAGACATGTCAGAAACATATACAGTAAATATTTCCATATGTGACATGTCCTTGTAACACATAAGCTGGGTAAATAATACTGTGCGAATGTAAAGAACTAATGCAAACACTGGGAAAGAAGGTAAGCAGGTGACCGCGTTCTGTGACTCACCCGAACGCGGTCTATGTCTCTGTGGTATTTTATTACATTTACATCAAATGTGTACGCCGAGCTGAACCCTCACTTTATATGTAAAACAGAACACCAATTGTGGATTATCAAGATCCAAATGAGGAATGTATAAATCATGACCATGCAGGGCGGTGGCTTTCAAGGCTGCACTCGCTTGGATTCAGGTCGCGTTTAATTACAATTCACAGTCATGGTTAAGTGGTCCTCGTTTGTCAGATTGCTGTAAAAACTCATCACACAATCTGTTACAGGAAAATGATTCTCCTGCAGGCGAGCAGCTGTTTTGATTCAGAGCAATAAATGCGAGCAACACATTGTTTGTTGAGTCTGCGGCCAGCCTCCGGCAGCAGAGCCTGAGCTGAGACTGAAATCAAATCCACAAGGCCGTCAGAGATGTGATCCTGAGAATTAACGTTTTACATTTGCATGAAGTAACGACCCTACAGGTACTGAAAGACTACTGCACCGTTTGCATCCACTGCAAGCTGTAAAGTACATTCACAATGAAACTGAGAAGACAAAGAGAAATCAATGTGCTGCAGAAAGCAAGTTCTCTCAGATATTGATGGACAACAGGAACCTGTGCCTTGTTTTCTACAGGTTCAGTGATGTATAACCGGTAGTCGACACAATCGAAGTGTCCCTATGGAAAAGTTACGGTTACAAAAGGAGTCCTGTGCGACTGAACTCTTATCACTCACAAATACTACAAATAATTAAAAGCACTAAATGTCCGAAACATTGTGACTGTCATGGTTTTGTTTTTTCAGTTTAGTCGTTTCCTGTTTTATTTTGCAGCTTATATCCTTGTGTGTCATGTTTTACTGTCCACTTCCTGTCTTTGCCTTTTTTCTGTGCCTTTTTGTTTCCAACTTTTTGTTTTATCGTCCTCAGGTGTGTTATTAAAGCTTGCATTTTGTTTTTCAACCTGCCTGCCTCGGTTTGTCTTGCGTTGGGGTCCTTGTTTTTTATCTTACGTAACAGCGACACAACATACGCTGAAATGCATCTATAAAGAGGAGCAGCAGTGCCACGTAGAGGCTGTCCAACAGGGATATCATAAACGTGACCGGTGAAGGCCTTTAACCTGACCAGTCCGTGTTCATGCAGAAGGGGTAATTTATTATCTCACCTCACATACACTTTGGGAAAACTCGAGAGACAAAAAAAAAAAAAAAAAAAAGGAATGGATAAATTCGAAGCAGCAGAGGTCGAGATACCCTGGACTTTTTGTTCCTACTGCGGGCTGAACTCCAAATATATCCAGCTGCATCCACAGCAAAAACATTAGGGAAGTTGAAGGAAGTTGAACTTCCAAATATGGCTGTGCAGAGTTCATATGCCGATTAGGTCACAGAAGAGGCCAAAAACTACATTTTCATGTTCATAAATATTGCAGCCAAAGGTTATAAGTGATATTATAAAGATTATACAATAATAATGCCAGGCTCTGTCATGTGGACCAAGAGGGAAAACTGCAAAAACTGTAACAGCTGCCCAGACAGACTCTTTTTTTGTACCTTTCACAATAAAAGCCCAACATGGTAAATACGGCGAACTGCTTATCGGAGGGGGAACTTAAATTCAAAGGCAGTTAGGCTAAAACATTTCAACATGTAGTATTTCTTGTTAAATAGTTATTAGTATTAGTATTTTGCCATACTTTTTGTTTGCATGAAATCATGGAGGAACTAGAAGAAGATTTCAATGCCCTTCCTTTCTTTTATTTTACCATATTATTTGCCTTTAAAGTAATATTGTGTCCTGCTTGAAACACATAGACTTGGTAGTAATTGTTTTGTGGTGATGTCACCATGACATCACCAGGGTTATCAGTTGAGACTTGACTCAGAGGTTAAAAGGACATTAAAGCTGTAGCGCTCCCCTTGATGATCAAATCGGCTGAGTGAACCTTTAATTAACGCAATGATCGGTCTCAGCTCCTAATTATAGGCTGGACATTTTTCACGATATTAAAACTCGAAATGCTGAAATCCCCGTAAGTGAGCAGCTGTGGTTTGGTGAGAAGAGTAAAAACCACTGAGGGAACCATTCGCAGAGAAAACGGCGTAAACAGACAAACAGAAAAGTATTAAAGTCATAAAAACTAATCTATAAAATACAAACATGCACAAGAAAGCGAAGGCAGTCAGAGATGTTGAGAGTCTGCTCGTTCACACACTGACAGTAGATCATGAAGCTTTTCATGAATGCAGCATGTGAGCGCGTCTGACGGCAGATTAGATCAGACGAGGAAATTAATGATGGATGAGTGAGTTGTAAAAGAATCCCAGTGATTGAGCATAGCAGTACATTTAGAGCTTCTGTTTATAATCATCACACACTCCGGGCAATGAGTGTGCCACACAAAAAAAAAAAACCCTCTAATGCGCACATTGTTACATATTTCCTCATCATCGTCAGCAGAAGAGGAACGCTGTCACATACGCACGGAAAATTATCCCAATGCCGGGTGATGCATCGTGTCAATTTCGGATGGGCGCTCGGCTCATGCAGAAGGAAAAAAATAAATTAAATAACAACCTTTAATAAAACATAGGAACAGCAATCATCCAGTATGAAACTCTATCTGCGGACCAGGAGGGAAATTACTATAAGAAGGGGGGAGTTATAGGAAGTCATGAGTAAGAATGTCTCAGTCTTAATTAGCCCCTCTGGGTTATTTTTCTTTTTTTGCATGATGTTTCCGACTGCATGACATTTCCTCTCACTCTAACCAGCCACTGCATGCGGAGGTTCCCGTGACCCCAAAATGGCAGCTGTTTTTCTCCTCTGGTATGGCAAGCATGGCCGTGGCCTGCCACACAGAGAGGCGGCTTAATTAGGCTTTTGTTTATCGAAATGATGAAATACCTTCCAGTACCTTTCAGAGACAGTTCCACACAGTGGTTACACCGAGATGGAAAACATCTGGTGATCTTCAGCTTCTTCAGGCATACTGTAAATATTTGACATTGTACGTGCGCAGCTAATTCGCTAATTGCTGTGACTTGATCTGCCAGGTCTCACTGTCAGACACGCCGGAGCGACTATTAGAAAGTGGCAACAAACTGCGAACTTAATGGTAATTTGCAAATCAAGCAATTCATCTATCCTGCTGTGTGTTTTGTCACCTTGAATGTACAACACGTTCGTTCTTTTATACTGTATTCATGTTATGTTAAGTATGAAATAACTGCAACATGTGAAATCAGCCTGAAGCGCAGAAAATATGCTGGGATTGTCTCAGAAAGACAGAGTGCCGGACATTCAGTCAAAAACACTCATCTGAATATTGAAATGAGGTCAAAGAGTGGGGCTGCCAGATTCCCTGAAGCCTTTTTTTCATTCTTTTTGCCATTACTGTTGCCTTGAAAAAGATGTCTAGGGCAAGGACTGTTTAAAAATTTCGAAACCAGCACCAAAACATTACGTAAATTTCCATACTGATACCAAAATGAAACTTTTGTCAATACTTGAGGATATTGAAGGTCAGTGTTTAGGATTTACAGGCAGAAGGGTAATATGGTGTTTATAATGATTTTTAACTTCTTTTCATTAATAATTACTAATCGCCTTGAAACTATATAAATTATGGCAACCACAACATAAATAATTGCAGAACGCTCAAACAAGATATGGGTTGGGTCTGAAATCATATTTACTATTTTCACAGAGGGAAGGATTACTGGACCCATTCACGCTTTCAGTACGTGATCGTTTCTGATATTAAAGGGAGCCATGTGTAGCATTTAGTGACGTCTATTGGCGAGGCTGCACATTGCGACCAACTGAACAGCCCTCCACTCACCCCTCCGAGTGTAAATCTTTCCTCTTTTGATTTAAAAGGCTCATTCTAATAAACGAACACACAACAATTCTTAGTTCCGGCATTGACTCATGAAACCATATATAAATATTATGCCCCATTTCTGCAAACATACATTTTTTTTCACACATTTTGGGCGCTACCCAAAAACCTTTATGCATCCCTGATGTCACCAGATAAATACCCCAAACTACTTTAGGTTTTGAAAATGTCACATAAATTACATAAAAATCACTGGATGTTTTCCCCCCTAATGGCCTCCCGCACACTACAGCAGGAGGTGGGGAGAAACTGCGAGTGAAGGCAGGCTGCCAACATGTGAAATTACAACCATTGATCTCGGCGCTGGAGAATGCTTTTCCACTGCGTCCAGATGCATTATTAAGGAGGATTCCGCTCGCCACAACAGGTGGAGCCGGGGCCGTATAGCAATGCGGGATTGTGATAAGGGCTACTGGCAGCTGTTTGTATGAGATTAGTATCTCCAGTGTCACACATTGTTGTGCTGTCATGTCTCGCACAATGACTTCAACACCAAATAATCATTTCATCCAAACCCTATTATTATTTCATGCACGCCGCGGCTAACAGCATTATAAATTCAACAGCTGTTACAGTGTTTCGTTTGTTTGTTTGTTAGTTGTTGTTTTTTTCTTCTACATCGCGGCATAACTCGATATGCTTACAGAGGAAAACGATCATTTTGAGAGGCCGGGAGCGAGGGCTCGCTTGGAGGGGGCTACTTGAGGAGGGGTTTTTATGTCTGTGGGAGGAAAAGAGAGGTGATGGGAAGTGGTTCGGTGTTTCTGAGGAGTGAAGGCGTTTTTTCTTCTTTGAGCATATGGCTCTGAGACTTGTTTGTGTGGGAAGCACAGAATAATGAATTCATAATGAGAGCTAGACTTTGGACATTTTGCAGTGCTACTTTGGTCCCACAGGGTAGGAGACGTCTAGGCTTCTCTCTGCCTGATTATACAGCAACATACAGTGGGATAAAAAAAAAAGAAAAAGGTAAATATTGGAACTGACGTCCTCTGCGAATAATTGGTAAAGCGCTGTGGTCTATCATGTGTAATTATACAGCCAGAATGAGTTTACCAGATGGCTGATATGGTGGAGAGAGAGAGTTGTTTACTCATATTTTCTTGCACTGGGAGTCAGAAGGAGCTCGAATGAATGGCTCCGCATTGCATAACATCCAATAAAGTTTCGGGTTTTTTATTCTGTGTTCATTTCTTATTTCTTTGCCCAAAAGCAACGCAGCTGAAAAAAGCATGACTCTGACTCTGCGCAGGGGTTGCTGCTGCTCTCCACATCCACCGTCTGGCTTCCCTTGAATGCTTCTGTCAGACTCCCCCTGAAAAAAAAAACTGAGCTCGGTTATCTCTGCTTGGCTTGTCGGTGTCGACCTTGCACCCCTAATTTTACTCCATCCCCTTTGCTTTCACTCGAGATAAGCACGCCACTGTTACACAAATCTGAACAGTTACATCACCTTAAAAAAAGAAAAACAACCCAAAACACTTTCTCTTATGAGTTTCCTGAAAACACCTGTAAGCCTCAGTTTGCTCCATCAACTTCGGATTACGTCGCTAAAACCTCCCTCCTCTTTTCATTCCTCTTAGCTGTTGTTGCGTCACTAAAAAAGGCCCCTTAATCCGCAGGAGACCCTCGACAGACAACAAGCAAATAAGATAAAAGTTATGTCATGTGTTATCACAGTCTTTACGTTGCATAAAGACTACTGACGCTGCTCAAAATGGGGAAAAAAAGCTGTTATGTCACAAAATATAAGAGGGTCAACAACAGGTGCATTATGTAGTTTTTGGGGAAGAGAAAGATCTTCATTGAGTAAGATTTTTAGGCTTGAACAAACAAAATAAACTGACTTATTCATGACTGAATAAACAAACTGAGCTTAAAGGACGACACGCTTTCATACTGTTTTACTTTGTTTATATGCGGCAGACGCTGCCACCTCTCTAGCTTCAAAAACAGCGTTCTGGGGACCTGATTTTCCTCTGAGAACTGCTTGTTTATTCACACATGGAGAAAATAAATAGCTCTGGGTTTGTATTATTATCTCATAAATATTGCAAATATCAAAGTTCTGAGATTCTTCTCCAAAACCACACAGTTGCCCCTTTAAGATGAATAAATGCAATATTTGAGAGCAGGATTTAGTTTAAATCCCTCAAATGCACCATTTAGTTCCTTAATCATTCCCACCCACTGACACAAACTGCTCCAGTGCCACAAGTATATTGCACCGGCTCTTATTACGCTCTCAGGTTTTTGCGGCGTTGAAATGAAGCTCTTCCTCCTGACAACAGTTTAATCAGTCCCTGAGTAGCCTGTAAGAAGGCACCTGCAGTGATGAACCATTTAGCACCAGATACCTGTATGGATGATAGTAATTATTCCTCGACCTATCTAGACCCCCCCCCCCCCACCCGCTCCCGTCTAATATCCTTTCGCCACACGCACACTTTTGTCTCTCCTGCCGCGTACGTCTCCCTCCTGTTCACCCCTCAGAAGAGATCAATTTTAATCTGAGGGCCGATATGTTTTCATTACTTATTCAGAATGTTTTCATTTTATTTTTCCAGCATTGACTGAATAAATAAGAGCGGAGTGGGCAGCGAAAGAAATAATAAAATTGTCCTTCCTGAATAATAGATAGGGTAAATTGCTTGGGGACAGATTATCATTTGAGAAACTGAATTATTGAGATGATTATGGCGGCGAGGTGGCGAGCAGATCGCCACATCACACATCGAGAGAGAGGGTCTCTGGGGGAATGAGACGTGTGTGTGTGTGTGTGTGTGTGTGTGTCAGTACTTTGTCTGAGATCTTTACCTTGTAGATTACAGCTTCTCACACAGTTACCCAGCCTGAAACCGGGGTATCCCAAACATGTCGGTGTTGAATGCTCGTGATAATCTGGAGGATAAAGTGCTCCTTTTATGTGTGGACAAAATGTTCCAGTGTTTTAAGCTGAATAAACAAATTGAACCCCTCCTGGATTAGCTGCTGAAAATTCATTGTCACAGAGCTGAAGCAGGCTGTTTCGCTGAGATCTTTTTTGGGAGACGCGTTGGCTCTCACAGGACAACGCAACAAATGTTATATTAACCTTATTAATGTCGATTAAAAAAAACTGTATACTGTTACTTAAAGCCTATAGCTGTCCAAAAACATCAGTTCTAATAGTTTGAACACTGACGGGGACCATTTTACTGTGGACTGAGTGCTTTAATGTTTTTAGTTCATTTGGGATGAAGATTTACACACACTTAAAGTAAACTATCTGTAGGAAAAGTCAATTTTTGGTCAAATACTGGAGCATTGGGATGGGGGCCGACACGTCCTACAATCCTGACGAAACAGTATTTAATGAGTTGGCCTTCGAATAAGGTTTTGAATGCAGGCCTTCTACTTGTAGTGGATTGCAGCTTTCACTTAAAGGTAAAGTTCACCTGAATATGTCAAATTTCAGTCGTTACCTGCTCGTCAGGTGATGTTCCATGACCGCAAAACAGTTTCGGAGCTTCACAGCCAAGAAAGGAGCTGCAGCGTTCTGCTAAACAGCTGAGTGGATGGTAGATGGTAGTAGATGGGGACTGCTGCTGCTGCTCAAAAACAAATTAAAAATGGCTGCTTGTCCATCGTAATCGAAGCCTCCAGAAGCCTCGAGATCCCGAACTGATTTGGGAAATCATTATTTATGCCCTCGACTAGCGGTCGAGCTCGCACTTCACGGAGTGCGAGCTAACACTTTTAGCTCGGCGGCTGAACTGAAGATTCTGGCTTTGAAATATAATGAAAATCACACGCTTGTAGCTTCTAGAAACTTGGATTAGATTAGCCAATCAGTGTGAAGCCATTTTGTTCTCTCTTTTTTTTTTTTTTTTACATTTTAGAACAAGTCCCCATCTACTTCAGTTGTTTAAGGAAATGCCTCAGCTCTATCGTGGCTGTGAAGCTCCAGATACATCATGTGGGCTTTCAAAACTTCAGTACTTCCTGACCTTGAATCGGCATGGGCATGAGTAGATAATCACTGAAATGTTCATGTAGGGGTGAAAATCCCCTTTAAGTTTCTGAATTACTTGCAGTGGGGTGTTTTCACAGTGTTGTTTGGACTAACCTGCGAGTTTAGCCATACCTTTTCACTTAGATGTATCAAAACAAAATATTTGATCGAAGAGTAAGAGAAAGATAAAGAGTGAAACGATATGATTAGATATTCAAACACAGTGACGCCTCGGCGGGCAGCAGCGTGCACAGTGGAGCCGCTGATGCTCGGATCTGTCCTGGGTGCTGAATCTGCGGGGACCCTGCCGACCACAAACTGCTGCAACTTCTTATCTGCATCCACCTACTGTGTGTGCGTGAGTGTGTGTGTCTATGTGTGTGTGTGAGTGTGACTTTTCCCGTGTGCGCAAAACAAAACAAACACAGCTGGCTCTCCCCCCCCCCACCCCCCCTCCCTTCGCTGCCTACAAATGCGCGTTTTCCAGATGAATAATACACGGCGAGAAATGACAAATAGTCGACGCGATGAAAGATTAAACATGTGGGAGCCTGAGAGCAAAATGGGCTTCATCTCTTGAATGTGACGCTGCGCTCTGGAGCCGATTAAACGGGGACGGCGCGATTCCCTCCTCCTCCTCTTCCTCCTCCTCCTCCTCTGCTCGTGATGCAGTGAAGCAGCTCTGCGCAGAACCGGGCTGGCCGTATAAAAACGGCTGCACCTCCACAGACGGATTACAACAACAAGGAGGGGGACACGGGCGCGAAGTCACTGCGGCTCACCAACCCTGAGAAAGTCCACCGCAACCCGACACAGACATGCAGGTCGCCAGGAGGGGAATCTGTTGGAGACTTTTTCTATTTTCCTGCCTGCTTTTGGAAAGTTCCTGCCAGGACTTTGGCGGGCAGACGCAGTTCATTTGCACGTCCGTGCCCAAGGATATGGACATTTGCGCGGCCACCTTGCAGAACAGCGTGCCGGGCGAGGACCTGAAGACCACCGTCATGCAGCTGCGGGAGACGGTCCTGCAGCAGAAGGAGACCATCATGAACCAAAAAGAGACTATCAGGGAACTGACCTCAAAGTTGGCTCGCTGTGAGAGCCAGAGCGGCGCAGAGCCCGGGGACGCGCGGCCCGGGGGCCGGAGGAAAGAAGCGGGGACCAAAAACACAATGGGGGATGTATCGAGGGGCCCCGCTGACACTTTGACGCAACTATCACAGACTTTACAGTCACTGAAGCAGAGATTAGAAAACCTGGAGGTAGGCTGCTGCTGCTGCTGCTGGATGCTTTTTACTTTGGGTGACCCTGCGCAAAGATCTGTCGACCGAATTACAATCTCCTCTGTTGATTCTCTGATAATAATATAATCGTATTTAGATAATTACATTTGTGAGCACACGAGAGAACATAACATAAAAAATTAAGTCGATGTTCGTTCTCCACATGAACCTTAACGCCTTTTTCCATTTCTCCATCCCATGACAGCAATTCAGCAGAAGTAACAACTCGGTGCAGGCGAACAGCCTCAAAGACCTGCTCCAAAGTAAGATCGACGACTTGGAGAAGCAGGTGTTGTCCCGCGTGAACAGCATCGAGGAGGGGAAGCCCGGGCTGCGCAACGAGACGGAGCAGCGCGGGAGAGTGGAGTCCACCCTCACGTCTCTCCACCAGAGGATCACCGACCTGGAGAAAGGTAGTAAAGTGAAAAGAAGAGATTACGCATGGGGGGAGGGTTTGGTGGAAGGATCGAGGAGTTTTTTGTTTTTTTTTCCTGTGGAGATATCAGATCGCAGTGAGGGAGGGGAATGGGGGGGAAAAAACTAAAAACTATTCTGTGCGCATCCAATTTGGCATCATAAGCCTTTATGACCTCGATTTAATGTTTTACTCATCCTCTCAAAGCTGGAGCAGCCCGCCGCACAGGGCAGTTTCCTGCTCTAATTCATGCAGATTAAAACCATTTCGAACACGCAGTGGACGACCCTTCCCTGCTTCTGCTCCCTGAACCATTTGAGAAGTAAAAAAAACGGCACGGTGCGCTCTGGGTTTGGGCCCCCTCAGAGAGGGGGGGGGGTGAAAAGAAAGAAAACTAGAGATATATGGCGAGGAGGGGACGGACACGAGGTTGACAGCCCCACTACTCATTTGATAGATTCATCACGCGAGATTAAAGGCAAATCTGGAGCGTAACGGTTGTGGATTTGTTGTGTAACGTGTAATTCCAAACGTAAATCCTCCGGATGTGTGCGTTTGGGAGCGATGCATATGAAACGTGAAGATGATGAAATGATTCTGCCGTCTGAAAGCTCAACTGTTCTTTTTATTCAAATTTATTTTTTTCTTCCACACAGGTCAGAGAGAAAACAGACCTCTGGATAAGTTCCAGCTCACGTTCCCGCTGAGAACCAACTACATGTACGCAAAAGTGAAGAAGAGCCTGCCGGAGATGTACGCGCTCACCGTGTGCATGTGGCTCAAGTCCAACGCCTCCCCTGGAGTGGGCACTCCTTTCTCCTACGCTGTTCCCGGTCAAGCCAACGAGCTGGTGCTCATAGAGTGGGGGAACAACCCCATGGAGATATTGATAAATGACAAGGTATGTCACACACACACACACACACACACACACACACACACTCAGGGAAATGACAAGTTTTTTGGGAGGTGACCTGCAGCAAACACTCACCGTTATGTGTCCTTATTCTTCCAGGTGGCAAAGCTGCCTTTCCTCATCAACGATGGGAAGTGGCATCACATCTGTGTGACCTGGACGACTCGTGATGGCGTTTGGGAAGCTTTCCAAGATGGAGTCAAGAGGGGGAGCGGAGAGAACCTGGCTCCCTATCACCCCATCAAACCGCAGGGCCTGCTGATCCTCGGGCAAGAGCAGGTAAACACCAGCACTCGACTGCTTCAGGTGGTCAAACGAACAAACCACACTCACAGAGCATCGTCACGGATGACAGGATGTTGAGGCTGAGGGATCTTTAAAGCAACACTGTTTGCAGTGAGATAGTTGATGGTTGTTTTTTTTATCCATCCTCTGCAAGCACTTGGGCGGTTCAAAATCAAATACCAGACTGGGCCTTTGGTGTTGGACCCGAACCTTTTAACCAAAAGTGTTGGTGTTTAACAATCTGGCAACGAGGCAAACAAATATTTTCCACCACGACTACTTCAAAAGTTGCATAGTGTTGCCTTAGAAATCACTAAACATTAGCCAGCAAGGTGGAAAAGCAAACTTTCCACCTCATTGTGACAAAAATATAGGTCAGTTTTCAGTTTTTAAATCCATCCTCACTCTAATTAATGTAATAGATTCGATGAGGCGATTCCATCTTTAAGCAGGTCTCATGAAGATCCATGCCCCTCACTCGATCAAAAAAACAAAAAACAATCTAATAATCCACAGAGGCAATTCCGCTACTCCATGAAGCAGCCGCAGGCCAAAGAAATCACACCATTCTTGATTAAACCTATTTGTCCTCACCACAGGACACACTCGGAGGAGGGTTCGACGCTACACAAGCTTTCGTCGGCGACCTGGCCAACTTCCACATCTGGGATCGTAAACTTTCAGTGGGGGAGATTTACAACCTAGCAACGTGCAGCAGCAAAGCGCAGGTGGGCAACGTGTTCGCGTGGATGGAGACGAGCCTCGATATTTACGGAGGTGCCTCGAAGTGGACATTTGAGGCCTGCCGCCAGCTCAACTGAACTGTGACCGCCGGGGAACAGATCAATGTTGAAGCCACCCTGTTTGTCCCAGCATCGGTAAAACCAACCTGAACGATCAGGAGGCGATTATTTCAGTGACTAGCATCTGGATTTGTTATAGATATTTGAAAACATAATTTGTGGACACTTGATAGATTTTTACCAGATTCTCATGTGGGGGGACTGGTCACCGGAAATGGACACGTTGGCATCCTGTGGCGATCGTATATAGATGCTGCTCCCGGACAGCAGAGGATGTTCTTCAAAAAAAATGACAGGCCAGGATCAACAGCACAGTAGAAGGTCATGTAGTTTTTAGCGAACAGATGTCACCGCAATCCAAAACGAAAATTGACTGACTTCTTCAAAATGTCTTTGTCTGTCTCGACTGCCAGGGATTTTTCACTGTGAAAAAGGACAAGGTGGACTTCTTTAAAAACGGAATGTTTTCTCCAGGAGGTTATGGAATAGACGTCATTGTTTCTCTCTCACTATTCTTTCTCTGCCACCACCTGCTTGACGTGATTTTGTGTAAAGAATGACGTATTTATTGCCAACATTTGAGCCTGAGTGCCTTGGGCTGTTGAAAAAAAAAAATCTCAGCACATTCTTTATGATTTGCAGAGTGTATTTTTTTCTTTTCTTTTTGTTTTCTTCTTGTAAATTAATTTCAAAAGAGGTGTTTCCTTGTGACACTCTGAATGAGGTTCGGATCAGATTGTTTATTGTAAAATGCAATTCATCGATGGCAACGACGCATTTTGCAGATGTTTGTACTTAAGTGGGAATGTTCTCTGTACAGTAACAGCATGTCTTAACTTCTGTAAATGCTGCGTCAGCATCTATGATCTTTGCTTTTACTATCCTACTTTTGGGTTGAGATTTTATACTGTATTGTTATATGCTTAAAGCATGGCAACACTGACAGATTAAAAAAAAGTTCTAGTTTTTGTAATAAATTGTGATACTTGAATCATAAGCAGGTGTAAACACATTTCTTTAACAAATCGGACATGTGGCACGCTCTTTACGACGCACAGATCTAATGACGTGGTGTCGAACAGAAACGTGAGGGTACAGTTGAGTTATAGCATGCTAATCAGAGCATTACAAATAATGTAGCTGCTACAATCAATGTTTTTATATGAAAATTGGGTCAGGTGATTACTTGCGTTTGAAAGGGGTCACTCATAATGATGAGAATTAGCATCCAACGCTGCAGTTACACCAAAGTCTGCAACGTTTTTTAGCACTTTAGAACTTGTTTTGGTTTTTACGGCCCACAGCTGTTTTGGTTGTCACGCTCTCATCAGTGTCGTTGGCCTACTGTGCGCTACCTGCTCAGCACCAAATAGCAGACAGGCAATGTTAATGAGTAGCTGGTGAACATAGTTTACCATGTAGCAGCTAACAAGCCACATTTTCTCCACAAGTCTTGATAGAGATGGATGTGTAATCAGCCAATTTGTTGGAGAGTTTCCCTGAAAATTGCAAATGCATAATATGCTTCTCAGTGATGATTACTGTATACATAATGTGCTTTTATCTGATAGTTAACATTAGCAAATATTTATTTACAGTGAATCAGTAATGAAAATAAAATGAAATTAAGAAATGCCCAGCCAGCCAGCCACTTCGGACCATCAGTCAGTGCCCCAGTCCCCCTCCCACAGGGGCCACCTCAAGATGTTCAGTTGCTCCTCTTCCCATATAAGAATGGCCAAAACAAGTTATTACAGGTTTAAGATCAACTTAAAACAGAGAGGCTAATAGACATGGACAGGACATAACTAAACTAGCTGGGCAACAAAACACTGATTTACCTTCCAGTCAACACAATGCATCCAGCGGTACATTTTCATTGTGTACGATCTTCAAATCAACTTTTGAGAGGCTTTAGAAAGGCCTAAATAAATCTCATCATCCCATTAAAATCTCCCCTGAGGCCAACATGCGGTAAGAATAATGTGAAAAATACTTTTTCCCTGCTGCAGTTTCTTAATTCGTCGACCAGTATGCACCACTCTTGGAAGTATCAGTGAACCCAGCGACACTTGATTACTGTAAAACAGCTGCACTGAACATGAACTCCGAGCTTTTACGCCAATCAATGTAAAGCTGGACATGACCTACCACGTAATTGGCTTCAACCATTGATTTTTTTTCATCCGCCCGTTTTGAATGGGTGAAGAACCGCAACATATTTACAGTAAATTCTTCTGAATTCATGAATACGTGAGTTTAGCTTTGACACTTGGGAAAAGATGGCAAATATCTTAGACGGTTTATCATATTTCAAAATACTAAAACCTAGTGGTTTCTTCTCACCATGTCTTTCATACACAAATGGACACACGATAATAATAATAATAATGATAATAATAATGAAAATAATAATAGTTTAATATGTAAAAATCACATTTAACAGTAATTAGTACAATTTTCTATAGATGTAAGAAAGTGAATTTTTTGATCAGTTCATCATGAGCACAAATGCCCTGTGTGATGACACTATAATAAACATATAGTCAAGACGTTTTCCAGCTAAATTCATTACATAAAACATTCAATATAAAATGTCACATTTTTAAATTTTCCATCCTGTTCAGGCAGTGTGAACATATTTATTAGCTAAGTCTGATCAAAATAAACGAACGCAGACTTAATAAGTGTAATGCGTTTCTTGACAACATAAAAGAATTGCATTTCAAATAGTTCATTCTGTCGCCAGTAACACATCACACATCCAGTTATTCATACACATAGACTCAACGTGCATTAAATGTGACCTTTAACATTGAACTTGTGTGTTTAAACTAGATGGAAATTGTACATGTAACTTAAATACTGCGCTGACAGAGAGGATGGAGAAAGCGAAAACAGCATCTTTCCTTAGTCAAGGATTCAATCTAAACCTGGTGAAGGTCAACAGATCTTCTAGAGGAGGACTAAAGACAACCAAACCAAACATAGATCCCGTCTGCAAAGGAATAGACTGACACCAGTGAACTCTGAGTACATGGATTTTCATCGTAAACACTGGGCTTTCTCTGTAAACAAAAGGTTGCCGTTAAGGTCATACATCTCAGTCTTTGCCGTTTCTCTTCAAATGAATCATCGCTGACACCACTCGCATTAGAGGTTGCAGGGTCTGAAGGTCCTCTCTTTGTTGTTAGCGAGGTCGTTCGGTCCTACCGCAGTCGGTTCGAGTGTCCCGCAAATTGGTTTCCATTCCCTACCTCCGAGGTAAGGGAACGACTCCACATCGATAGGGTTTTCCCCAGACACCTGACAAACTTCAGCTCATACCTAGCGCACGGCCATTACAGACAGCTAGTGTGGCACATGTGGGGTCGGGTTTCACCGCTAATTCTTTCACTCTGCAGCACACCAACGTATTCACGCAGACATGTACAGCCGGACGCACACATGCACAGTACGATCCCTTCCTGAGGGGTCACTGGAGGCCCGGGAAGAAATCGACTCCCTCCAACACATCCACCCACACGTTGACCTGCAGAGCACATTGGGCTGAATCGGGTCTGTATTCTGTTGACCTAAATCTTTTTCCCAGCTCTTGTCAGATATATTTATAGCGTAGCCTGGTAAGAGCCAGCGTGTTGACCTCCGCCTTAATTGTTTTGTGTCTGTATGCACTCCAGTTCAAATTAACCTTAAAGTGTAGGTCGGACATGATGTGTGTTTTTTCGTCAACCACACCTGTCTGCTCTTGTGTATGGATACTGTTAATTCATCACATCTGTTTTGTTTTTTGCTTTCTAGTTTCGTTGTTGACATTAGTGTCCTTGAAATGACGAGGACACGGTGCACACAGAAGTATTTTGATGAAGTGACAATGTGGTAGCTGCTGTTTGAACCCTGTTCAGTGGAAAATGTGACCTGGTGAGTCGTGGATTACAGTCGAGTCAGTGTCATTTAGGTTTGAAGATTAAAAACTAAAACTAGAAAAATGTTGAGTTGGAAGAAAAGTTAGCTTAGCCGACCACTGTAGCCGACTCCTCATCCTAGCTCGAGGCTAACAGCTCAAGGCTGCATTAGCTGCTACTAGCATAACACTTCTGAACCTCTGAATTGCAGTGTGGGAAATGTAAATGCAAGATTTTGACGCAAAAGAGGAATTAATGATACCACCGGGTTCGCTGCATTGGTTTTTATCCTTTTTTTTTTTTTTTTGACAAAATGTTAGATTTGTTAGAGAACTCTCTTAATGTGAAAACTCTCTAGAAGTACATTTCTATTCCCAATTTATTCAAACTGCTGTGATTACTGACAGGTCGACGTGGACATAGCGGGGGTAAACCGGGCATAAGTTATTTAGAGACCCGGCCACCTGTATTCAAAAAGCCACTGTAGCAGTGTGACAGTAGAAAATGTCCCCGACCCAAAGACTGCTTACTGTGCCGTATAAAGCAAACGCATGAAATGTCTCATCAAGTCGCTGATGAAAAATTCATGAGGAGAGAATAGGAAAACAAACAAAAACTCTATGTGGGAGTGAGAAATTTAACTGTCCTACTGATGCTGAATAAAAGCTGCTTTTGCGGAAAAATACAACACTGGTGACACAGGCAATCTGTTGATAAATGTTGTTCAGAGAGATGCATTTTTAATGGAAAAGAGATTATCTGCACAAAATAGGAAAACGGTTATATTTTAGAGTTTTATAGGATCATTCAAATTCATCACAAACTGTCAGAATACTTTTATTAGGTCATATCTTTTTTGTTTTGTTTTTTTCAAACCCATCCTCGAACTTAAAAGCCTGAATAGACTGATTGACGATGCATATCACCGGTCCCAGGACAACATCAACATAGCAGCCTGACAGCGACATGTGAACCAGACCGTCGGTGTACAGTTGCAGTGTGGTTAGGTTTAGGCACTGAACTACTCTGTTCAGGTTTTGGTTATTATCGCTACGTTACTTCTGTGACTTCCATTTCCATCCTACCTACGTTAAGTAGTTATGGCTTGGTTCCAACCACCATCTCTCACAGAAGACTCAGATGGCTTTTGTTTCACAGCACTGCATTGACACTTTGTCCTTTTCTACCCTGATCCAATTGTTATGTCGTAGGTGCTGTGAGTAATAACTTGATGCGGCACTTAAATCTCATTACACTTCAGCCCGGGCGCGCCGTATCACCAATGAACACTTTATTCATTTGTAATCACTGCAAGTATAATTAGCCGAGTACAGTTGCTGCCAGTGGCTGGCCAGTGGTTGTTTGGCAGAAAGACAAAAGGAGCTCGGCTAGCCTGGTGATACAGAATATACATGAGACCCACATCCAGCAGTATTTGTGCTTAATCTCAGAGCTGCTGCTGCAGCTGTCAGGGTGGTGCTCAACCCTCCATGTCACCGAATGAATAATTGATTTCCCACCGACATGGGAAATTCCCCTTCCAGAGTATCACCCGACAAGCGCCAGGCCAAATACATGCAAAAGAAAAAAATGTCTTTCCCCAAGGGAAAAGCAAATACAAACCCTCACTACTGTTTCTTTAATGCCTCCTCGGGGTGTTTGCCAGATGAGCAGGTTTATACTGTACTTTTCATATTGTGATATTCAGAACGAGTGTAGACACACTGCCGTCGTTGTTACTGTTGTTTCTGTTGTTTCTGTTGAAGATTAAATGTGATTATTAAATCCACAGGTGTTAAAGTGATAATTAATACAACAACAAAACAAGTGATTTTACAGTTTGAAGGTTTCAAATTTCTAATTCAACAAGCTCTACATGCACTATAGTGCTGAATGCTGGACATTTACTTTTCACATTTACTGGACACTTTTCATTTTTGGCCTTTCCATCATTCCCGGGTCGTCGATATGCGGCCCGAACACAAAGCGTCAGTATTTGACGACTGGGGAATTGCCTTACCCTCCTTAAAGATGATTAATATTACACACAGAGAACCCTAACTGTAATGGCAATCTTTTGTCCACTCCTACTTCACCATATTACCACTATTATTAAGCAGTCCTCTTGGCTTTTAAGCTTGACACACAAGAATCTTCGAGGGCAGTAACTTCTGTTCAAAAAGAATTTTACTTAAAACCAAAGCAAAAAAACAAAGTTACAAAATTCTTCTCTATTAGACGGTCAAAAACCTGTGTAGCTCCGTGGGCTGCTTAATCTAGTCTGAGAGCCAAGTGGCTGTGATGTCATCAGCAGCGTAATTAAAGGAGCAGTTCAACATTTTTAAAGGAAAACTTCTAAATATCGTAATCAGTATAAATATGGCTCTTACACTAACAAAGAAGAAAGCTCGAGAAGAAAGTAAAATCAACAGTTCTTGCTCAATAAATAATCTGTATTCTGGGATGGAATAACGGACCCCAGATGGACATGATAATTGAATATCCTTGCGCAAATGAGGAACTTCTCCACTGTTACCGGAACAACATGACATGAGCGTCCAGCTCCTTGGCTTACGCTCAGGCTTGAACAGTGTGATACCCTCACAATTAGATTGAACCACAAGGTATATTTTGTATTTATTTATTTTTTTAAAGTGGAACCACATCTCTGTCCGCTGGTCTAGGACCTCCATTTACAGCAAAAAAACAAAAGACCCATGCTTTGCAACAGCCGGTTGTCATTAATCAAAAGTAAGAGTCTGGGAGTGTAAACTTGTGTGGTCAGTACTCTTCTTGGACCACACTTTCTCTTGTCTCAGAGATGGCAGAGCAGATTAATGGTGCTTTCCAACGCTTCCTGGCGGCCCTCCTTCCTCTGGCTCGTTGCCGCAGCTCTCTCCAGCTCGTTACTTGTTTCCTCTGCGTGCCGGAGGGTAATGTTTGCATTTTTCTTCTCCCGCGGTCAGACTGAAATCGGGATTATGGACAGAAGAGATTATTCTTCAGCGTTCGGGGGCTGCGTCTGTTGTGGGCTTGATCACAATGCATAGTAAAGGATCTGATTTCAGCGTATTCGTTACAAATCAGAGATATATTTTGGGTTGGATTATGTCAGATGTACAAAGAAACTACACAATGGCAGCGGCTGCATATTTGTAGAGCTGTGAAAAGTAAATGTGTGGTTTTACCATTGTAAATTGCCAGAATTGCTAAAAGTTTTAATTTCTTTCTTTTCCCTTTGTTGATTCACTCCCATAGTGTGGAGAAATCAGAGACCGCTTAAAACATCCCACATAGGCTGACTGTAATTACCACGAGGATGCTTATATCAATAACATCCCCCATAAATCTGACATGACGCGAATGCTGCATAATTCTACCTCGTCTTTATAACCAATCTCCCTCCATCCCTCGCTTTCCATCTTTTAAAAAATCCCTCGCTCTCCCTTCTTCTCTCCCTCTTGGCAGTCTGCCATAGCCGGGCTTTATCCACAGGCGTCTTGTGACAGAAGCCGGCACAACAGGAATATTTTTCATGAAGATGCCACAATCCCCGCACCCTCTGGGAGCAGCGCCAGGGGCTGTTTTCCATAATCAGGTCAATCACAAACAGCCACCACAGAGCCCTTCATCCCGTACCTCCGCCCCCCCGACACACACACCAGGTAAAGCAGCGAGCGCAGAGGTCTGCTCCGCTGTGGCAGCAGCGCTGAGGCAAGCAGAGGTGGATGGAACGCAGGTGTCCTTACCTAACCTGACAGAGCAGGTGCACCATGAGGCAGAACATTCAAATTCTACTTTTTCTTCAACAGTGAACTTGTGAAACTTAAAAAAATGTCAGAAAATGATTCAATTAACTTCACAAAGTAGTGATAAATGTTAATGTCAAGATGCTTTAGTTTCTGTTTGGACAGAAGTGGTTAGGTTTAGGCACTAAAACTATTTTGTTAAGTTTAGTGACTAGAACTACCTGGTTAGGTTTAAGCAGGTTTAAGATAACATCATAGCAGAAAATGACAAAGTAGTAGTTAAATGTTATTATCGAGAAGTTTTAGTTTCTGTTTTGGACGGAACAAGTGTGATGTTTCTCCACAACTCTAAATGAATGCAATTTCTATTTGCGGATGCAGTACACTTTTTTCTTTTTTAGAACGATAAAAAGCTGGCAGTGAACTTCTGCATAATGCAGGTGAAGGACTCAGGACTGAGCTTGGTTGAAATCCAAACATTCCAGCGGTGTGCGCTATACAAACACACTTAATGAAAAGCTGAGGGCACAAAAGAGCGGATGGCATTTGTGTCAAGGTAAAACCGCTTAAATAGCTCCACCATTCAAAATAATCAAATGTCAAAGTCAGATCATCCTGCGAAACAATTAACGACCAACAGAGAAGACACAACCCTCGATGTGACTCATTGGTCTTCACTGCACAAAGTGTTTTACACTCAGTACAAAAAGCCAAGGACAAGTCAACAGAGAATGTGTTCTGTTTATTAGGGATCTGCAGTCCACAATCTTTAAGTGATTGCATCACGTTGGACAAATTGCCGGCCCTTCAGGACAACCATTGCTACTTCACAGTCTCCTAGCCAACAGCAGCACTGTGAGGCACAGTCATTTCCTTGGACCAAATAAAAACATTGAATAAACTTAAACTTACAATTATAAATAGCAGAAAGCTGACATGCAGTACAATAAAACTCAATTGACAAGATGTTGTGTGAGAGATAAGTAATTTAGTGTCATAGCAGGTTGTGTTGGTGGGAAAAAAAATAAAAATAAAACAGAACATTGTTCATGACTCAGAGAATGGCTTAAACAGAAAGAAAGCCTCAGAGAGCTAATAATGTGACCGCAGCCACCAGACCAGACGGACAAAAGGAGTATAGAACGATGGAAACCAAAACCACCTCGCAATCGAAAATGCTGCATGCTCAGGAAACGGAAAGACAACAACAGATGAGGTGATCAAAAGGCAATAACATGACCTACCGGGGTCTAAGCAAGTAAGAGGTTGAGAGCCAGCTTTGAATAAAAAGCCTTAAAGAGGATAAACTGAACTGAACGCATCGACAAGGCCGACAGAATGAACCAAAGGGAAGCTTACACAAAGCCACCTCGACAGGCATTGGTCCTGATCAGTGGTGAGGAGGAATCATTGAAAAACACACAAGAGTGACACTGAATTAGAGAGCCTTTCGTAACCACACGACTGCAAAGGAGAGATTCGGTGCAGAGGAAGAGGTGCGGCGATGAAGAGAGCAGCTCCTCTCAGATGCACTGCTCCTTCAAGCCTCCAATTCATCCTGTCACAATGTGAGACTGCTCTGTCTCAAGGGTATTTCAGAGGGTGACATGACCGGGTTTTTAAAGAAGCAGGGCAAGACACTGGAAGAAGGCCTGGTCTTGTTTTTCAGGACATGGGGTGAGGCAGGTGGCGGTGAAAGCATGGAGTCCATCAAGTCTCCTCTGGCCTGGCAGGAGAGGGGTATATTAAAGTTGACCTTAACATTCAGCTTCCGGTTTCCCAGAGGATCACCGTGACACCTCTCCACCGGACAAAGGGGTGTGGTGTTTCCACGCCACGGAGGGTTCCATCTCTTCAGCGCTGGCTGCAGACGCGCTGACGTTATAGCTGCGCCTGCTGCAGAAGCCTTTTGGCTAACGCAGTAAACTCTTCAGATAGTAGACTTTTTTGTGTGTGACCAGGTGTTTCCTCGGGTTAGATGTGTTGCCCTGGCCACTTTTTTGCATTTATTATCATGAAAATTGCAATTAGAGTCGAGTTTTTTGGAGTGTAACCTCACCATCTCACTCACTGTGACTTGAATGAGCTGCAGAGCGTGATGTTCAAGATGATGATCAGTGGTGGAAAGACTACTGAAAACCTATTTAGTAGTTACATTACCGAAATATTACTCAATTACAAGTAGAACTGCTGGTATGAAAATAATACCTACAAAGTATCCTTTTGAAATGCTACACAGAGTTTTAGTTTAGTCAAACGTTGATGTTCAATGCATTAACAGAAGCAGGCATTCAGTCAGAGGGGATTCTGTTTCTCCAAATCTCTAGATTTTAAAAGTAACAAAGTAGATTACATGGTATAATGCTTACTTAAGTACAAATAACAATACAGGTTGGAGATCGGGTCATCTTTGACCCAGATGCACTATCAGGAACTGAAAATTAGCATCGGTTGATTTGGAGGAATCAGGGCTCAGTAGTACTGATGTAATTCAGTCAATGACCTTAAAAGAGTACGGTAACCAGACCTGACAGCGAACTACTGATGTCGGTGCTGCAATCACTACAGAAAAAGGAATTAAACTTCAGTTTCTTCTCGTGGGTCAAAAACCCTGAGGCAAGCAAAGCATCCAAATACAAGAAAATGTCTCAACCAGGGATGGAAATATTGAAAAGCCTTTATTGTAGTGGCTAAATCATTAAAAGGCTGATCATTAAAAAGCAAACACGTTTCAACTTAACAAGGATTTTAATATTTTCCCCCCTCTTTTTATTTGATATATTTTCTTGTGTTCGGAGGATTTGGATTAACTCTGCTTTTTGAAGCACTTGTATTCCTGTTTTCCTAAAGCACCCGACAAGTTTGAACTATCGCATAGAACAACTAGTCATCTGCTCTTTCTTCTTGTCCGTAATGACAATTATGGTAATTTTCCATACAGTTGGACTTTGAGAAACATTTAGATTTTAATAAAAATACAGCCGAAACATGACCTCAGGCCTGTGGTGGTGGGACCGGCTTTCTACATCTGAAGTAATTGAATATTTGAATCAGAGAGAGTGGAGGAAGCCAGTCCATTTTTAAACACTTCAGCTTCTTTATTCATTCAGTCAAATTACAAAGTGATGATTACCGAATCACTGTCTTTTGTTAGAAAGTGGTTTCAGTCTGGCGCTGTTGATTGACTGATCTATGTTACGTGTCTCTCGTGAATGGAAAATATCAGATCGGTGCCGTTCTGGAGAACGCTTCATGATCAGAGTGTAAATACTAAAAAGCCTCTTTTGATGAAAGGTCCAGATTCTGAGCTTTGTTTGCCAAACACAAACCGAACAACGCAATAGATTGAATATCAAAAGAACCTGCAGTATAATACAACAATGCTTTATCTTTCTTTGGAAGTTTCATACAGAGGATGAGATGGTCAGATGGTCACCGTAATAAAGGCAGACGGGTGACTGTATCCATTCTGGGTTGTTTACTTGTAAAGGAAGTATCTCCGGTGGTGTCTGCGCTTGAAATACTCGCCCACCTCAGGGCACCAGTTTGTCCTTTTTTTTGTTCACTTCCAAATGGCACTCCCACGTATCATATCTTTTATTAAGAACAACCAAAATCTAAGAGCCCGCATGGAAGGAGAAGCTGTTTTTTGCTTTCGTGGCTCATATGTAATGAGATCCTTATCACTTTTAACTCCCACATGGGTGCAGATAGCGACGAATCTCTCACAGACATGATGCCACAAGCTGCAACTGAGTGTACATTCATCCACGTTATTCTGGTGTATGTGTACAGTATGTGTGCATCACATGTAACCAGCTGTAACATTGGAAAAACACACAACGCAGTTCCCTCTGCGGATGCAAGCGTATCATTATCTGTTTAACCGATCCACTATTCAGACTTGATGAAGGGGTTTGTCAGCTGTTGTGACTCTCTTTGTGAACGCTTGGCTGCGTTTCGCGGTAATTGTTGGTTTGAATCGCAGCGGAAAACATGCTAAATACACCGACACCCTCTACAGACATTACAGGATTATTTCATCACTTCAACCCACAAGAAAAATAAACCACCTTTTTTTTATATATATATATATATATATACTTCTGGAGTGCAAACTCAAAAATTCCTGCTGCCAAGACCAAGTGTAAACTGCGCTGTCAAAATAAGAGTGGATGGTCTGTCAGCGGCGGCGAGGCAGAAATGGCTCGGGTGTCAGTAGGCGGAAAAAGAGACGAGAAGGTGCTGGCTCTACTGACCAATCGTTAAAGTCGGTTGCATGGTAAATTTAAATGTCTTTTTTCTTCTCCAGTCAATGTTTGAACAAATCAAAAGCACCACAAGAGGCTTATGGATCGTTTCACCGTCGCATTAGCGGTCATTCGCGATTAAGAACCTTGGACGCGTGACAACTTTTTTTCCCCCCCTGCTGACCTGATGCAACCGGCTCCATCGTGCTCGCTGGGATATGAGCCACACAGCAGGACTGCCTCATCCCCCCTTCCATATCCCATGAATAATCCATGACCTCAGAGGCACAGGCGGCAGCTCTGGGTACACGGCGAGAGGCTTTCACTAAAACAAACTGTCAAAACACGACGTGTGTGTTTACATGCACCCGACAGCAAGGTGGGGGAAGTTACACGACAGCAACATCCTCTGCGGTTTTGTTAAAAAGAGTGTCTGTTTTTTTTTCGGGGAGAAAGTTAAGTTTAATTTTCAAGCGTTCGTCTTTCTAACTCAGATGCACGTGTTGGTGAGCCGTTCAAGGACGTTTTGGAAAGGACGGCGTGAGTGTTTCATGCTTCATTTCGTGGCACAATATTATTTTCTGGGACCCAAAAAACATCTTGTGCACAAAATCGAGCTGAGGAAAAACATTCACAGCTGGTCACTCCTGTGTTGTGAAACAAATTTCCTGACATGAAAACTAAGAAATGGGTTTGGAATAACACAATTTCCATATTATTACCATAATTATTTCTAACACAGATACCAGCAGAGCATTTCTTATAATGGAACTCAGTGAAAACAGGCAGTTATTCTGTTCAGGGAGAATACTTGTCACATATAGTGTGGGTCATTACTGTCACATGCTACACGAGCTGATGGAAAGCAGCCCAAACAATGAACTTTACAGTCCAAAATGACATCCGTGCACTGTAACAGTGAACTCCACAAGGAATATGATGATAATGATTTACCTCAAGCAACTTGTTCTGCTTTATAATCTCTAAAAAACAGTTAAATATATTCAGTTTACCATTATAAACGTAACTAAACATTCGCACTTGAGAAGCTTCGGCCGAGGAATTCTTGACATTTTTAGCTTTATAAAAGACGCGCAATTTAATGATCAAAATAGCTGGCAAATGATTTTTTTGTCGATCAGCAATACGATGAATTGTCGCAGCGTTACGATATACTATGTACACTGCACTCCGCTGATACTGCTGAGTTACCAGACCCAAGGGCATGACAGGATGTGGTTTGAACGCCACACAGACGCCATTTGTTGCTTTTCCATTATCCCAACATTCATTCAGGGACTTAAATTCAATTCAGTTCTACAAACCTGGTGCTGTAAAATTACTAGTAAATGAACCTTTGACCTTTAACCTTTAGCTGTGTCAGGGTTCAGATGAAAACAGGACAGCTGTCACAGTTCAGGTCAGGCTGGGTTAGCAAAATACATCTAAAGCTGCACTCCAATACTGATGTAGTGATGAACTACATCGTTCCTGCAACCACCAAACCCTGACCGGCCGAATAGAGTGCATTTATTCTCCTGTTCACTTGACATCAGCCCGCAGACACATGAAACAAACATGCGGTCAACAATCAAAATTTGGTTCTCGCTATGAAGACGTGACCAACTTTGCTGTGCAGCTCCAGCTTATACAACAGTTGCCAAAGCCTCCGGAGGATAGAACTTGAAAGTTATGTGCCTCTCCCGATATAGTCTTTTCTGACAGCAAGACTATAATAGCGCAGTCATCTGCTTCACCTGGTGGAGAACATTCCTCTGGCAATGACTGTCCCATCTTTCCTCCACATTTCTGCAACACAGCACTGCAGCGCGAGGCAGCTCCACATACCAACTCCCTGTAGCACACTTAATGAGCAACCTGCAGAGTAAGCGTGTGTGTGTGTGTGTGTGTGTGTGTGCTTGAGTGCGTGCGTGCATTTGTATCACAACTTCAACTTTTTTACAACTCGGCTCCTCCTCCAGCGCTTCAGAATATTTTCTTGGCTGCTCGTCCACACCCACACTGTCACCCTGTGTGCTCAGTCACTCGTCATGTTCAGGTGTATCCATGACAGCCTCATTTAGGGTTCATGAAGTCGTGTGTTTTTCTGATAACAACTTCATTTAGTATTTGAAAAATATTGACTTGTTTGCTCCCTCTCTAATTGCATAATTACTTACAAGAGTAGTTTGACATATTTGGAAACAAGATTATTAACTGTTTTTAGTTGGATGAGAATTTTGATACCAAAATAACTGGAGCCAGCAGACAGAAGTTAGCTTAGCTTGGTGAAAAAGCCTGGAAATGGACAAACAGCGAGCCTGAAACATAGGCTTTTGTTGAGTTATAATGAGTTAATTAGTGAGCTTTAGATGTGCTCGTTCGCAACTTTATAATCTTTGGACGGATGCAAGCTAGCTGGTTCCCTTTTTAGGCTAAGCTAAGCTAACCAGCGGCTGGCTGTAGCTTCATGTTTACTCTAGAGTATTGACTAGATCACTAATGCCTGCTCAGCCATGAAAGACATTATTGAGAGTGTAGCACCAGCACAATCCATCAGTGCAACTGTGACACATTGTGTTTTTATTTCTCACTATATCCATTAAACTGAACTTTTCTTCTTCTAAAGAGTGCGACTTGAATAAAGATTGATCTAGCTATGTTTAAAGTGTAAATTGTAAATTGTAACCTTGAAAGACAGCGAGTTTTCATGTTGCTGCAAATGTTTCACAATAATAGCCTTGGTAAGAAATGAAGTTTCTGTCCACTGAAATGATGGAGGGCTTTAAACGTTTAACAGGGCAAACAGATCAAAATAAGGTACTGAGGTATCATCGCACCTGACATGAAAATTATAATCTCCACCACGTCGTTACTGATGAGCATGCTCTCTTCTGGTTATCTGTTGGAGTAGTAAACAATGTGTGCACAACTCTCAGTTCATCACAACAAAACAAATGGAGGCGTTGAACCACCCCGTGGAGTGGAGCTAATTGGCTATTCCAGGGCTCCTGCTAACTAGCTGCATGCAGCTAGCTCTCGTGTACCTACACCTAACAAAAGCCGGTATAGTTGGGTTGCGTTAAATCAAACTGGTTTAAGCTTGTAAAATATTATAGTATTTCTTTAATTCAGACATGCGCTTATAAAAACATACAGAAAATGATTGATTAACTTAGCTATAAAAAAGTTTCCTTCATCGCATCAACGTGCTGCTCTTCTGCACATGTGCCTACAAACAAACAGGAAGCGGAACAAAGAGAAAACTACTCCTTGACTTGAATTTAAACATCTTAAGCTGTATTTTCTCAGTGACAATTACTCCACAAAAATTAAGTCATTACCTTACGTAGACTCAGCGGCGGAGGACTGTCTCCCTAATTTGTGTTTGAGGATGTTGTAACCGACCGCTCCTCCTGTAAAAACCACATAACTCCCTCCTAATCACTGCTGCATGTTGAGATGAAAAGATCAATTTATGTGCAAATGGACCGTGCAGATCATGTCAAGCTAGCCGACACTGGAGACTGCATGGAGGATCATCATTACACTAATGGACAACAGTCATTACAGTGCCCAAGATATAATCTGTCTTCAATTAATTGCTGTTACCAGGGAGGGAGAGCGTTTTAGGTGACCCGGTGTCAGCTCTCAAACTGTGAGCTCTTACTGCGCTTCAGTATGAGATGTTTGAGGGATGTCGAACTGGAGGAATTTCGACATTTCGTGACTAAACTTGTCCCCGAATGCAGCATAAGCGGCAACTCGAATGCGAGACAGTGTACAGTATGTGTAGGAAATAGAATCTATGTATATGTCGACGTAAGTTAGCCCTCAAGGACATGTGACAGTAGGAGAGGAGAGGAGAGAAAAGCCCTCTGCAGAATAAAAAGGACAGCGGCATGAAAATGGTGCTTCGGGGACTGCGGGATAATGGCAGCCAACCATCATTTACTTTGTCTAACCTTTAAGCACATTAAAAACCTGCAGTATCCTTTAATAAAAAACTCACACACTCAGATTTGCCCTTTCCCGCTGTAACCTCTGTCTGCATCGTCCATTCAGGGCAAATGGCTTTGTCAAGAAAATGTTAATAAAGTTGGGTTTCCGTTCGAGTCGGTCCCCCCCCCCCCTCGGGTTCCCCTGTGTGTCAGGCTACAGCGCAATTAGGTTCCCTCTGTGACAGGAGAGGGGGGGGGGGGGATACGCAGAGGACTAATGATCCAGAAAAAGGTCTTTCGAGACGATGTTGTGAGTGAGTGTGCAGGTCTGTCTTTGTGCATCCATTTGGGCGAGCACTGATGTAGTAGTGTGTAGACTGAGTGTACCGTGTTCCCACTGAACAAGGTGACCACCTGCAATGACAGCGACAAACTTCGACTCTCTCAGGAGAAGCCGACAGCTACACATCAATCATCAGAAGCTCTCAGCCCATTTGCTGTATATACATGCTAAAGTTACACCGTCACTGTCTGACAAGCTGCTAAACACTTGCAAGGGGAAAGCAGCTGGTCACCTAATAATCTTATAAAAGAAAGAGCAACAGAGTCAGACATACCTATTTGCACAACTGCAAATCTGCATCAATATGAATTTTTTTTGCAAAAAAAGATGATGCTATGGGGTAATTTATATTTGTTAAATCCCCACTGATGTCTAACTGTTTTATTGCTCTGATGTCACTGCAGACAACAGTTTGTTAAGATGAGTCTTTATCGATCCCTCAGCGTGGTAATTCATGTGCTGAGAGAAAACATGAACAGCGACTGAGTTATGGGTAAAACAAGATATAAAAGCCGAACAAAGCAAAACAAAAGTAGAATAACATAAAGCTAAGGCGAAAAATACAACAATACGAAGAACAGTTGCAGTAAAATACATAAAAAAACATGAGAGAAGTTGGAGCTGAGGTAACCTGCTGTCAGTCATGTGGTGCCAAAAAAACTATAAAACATCCTGCGACAACCATATTTGAGAGATCATGTGTGTCTCGGTCCATAAATCCAAATTTACGATTTTTTTTATCCTGGAAATATTAGTATGGGCATCAATCCACCTACGATTAGTTAAGTGATGGGTAATTAACTGGAAACTACTTAGATTAACGTGTTACTTGTTTGCCCTGACACTACGGTAGCTGCATCACTTGTTGTTAGCCCACGAAGAAAAAGCCCCACAGACTCCTATGACTTACAGACTTTATACTCCACTAAATACAGAAATATCTGTGAGTAAAATGAACTTTTTGCTGTATTTTTATTTATTTTTTTAGGACTGTAGGTCAAACTAAACAGCAAACATGAAGATTTCAGGCTTCGCAAACTTGGATTGGACATTGTAAAGACTCAACAGTTAACACACTGATTGAGGAAATAAACAACGAGTTAATGAAAAATAAAAAATAATCAGTTTTACTTGATAGAAAAAATGTGATTAGCATTAGCTGCTTGCTATTTAGCCGGTGAACGACGTGTGACCTTGGCATCGGAGGTCAGCGTCAAGTCAAACTGGAATTACGCAAATCTCCCCGTCTGACACAGAAGACAACAGGTATACTCGAACCATCACATCAAGTCGCTCACTCAACAAACTATATAGTCGACTAGTCCAACTTATTTCATGTGTTTATCAATGAAGCAGCGGTTGTACTCGATGAGGAGAAAGAGTTCATCCTCGGAGTCAGCACAGGAAGGCTGAAGAGCTTCTCTACCGACAGATTTTCTTCAGCTGGCCTCAAAACATCGGATCCTATTAATTAATTCTTCCCTCCTCACACTTTCACTTTCCCCCCCCAACACCAGAGCCGAATAAGCAAATAACTTGTGGTATTACTTTAAATTAAGCTCAAACCAGCTTGGATCATTTACTAATGCTCAGCTTTTTCTGCCTCGCTCTGACCTTTACTCTGACATTAACTATGGCATCACTCACATTGACTGTACCGCCTTATACTAAGAGATTCTCTGTCAGTTCCACTGCAGCAATTGAGCTTAAATCATTATTTTTTTTCCCTTCAAACTACAAAGTCTGAAGAAAAGACACTTCTGAGATCCTTTGACCCAAAACTCCATCAGAAGAAGTGCCACTAAATGTTCAGGCTCTCTCAAAATGACGACACTCCTCCTCACCTCCATCTGATCTTCTCCCTTTACGGAAGATTTCAAGATTCACTTGAAACACACTTGAACTCACAGGCTTTCAGCCGGCTGGACTTTCATGTTTGCTCCGTAGGCCGGCGACATCTGTTAGCATTTTTGTGTGTGTGTGTGTGCATTTCTTGCATAAATAAGTAAGTTTGATGTATCTCATAGAAACCAAGTCTTCGTCCTGAATGAGATCTCAGTGTGACTCATGCACTCACACATTGACGACAGTGTGGCCACTCCACGCTACGATGAGTCAGTGTTGAGAAATATAATGTGTAATTTGGAGCATCTGATATGACAGCTGCTGAGGATATTGGACCTATTAAATACACTACAATAAGGTGCCGAGAGCCGGTAATGTTAGTCTGATAAAAGTGATGGACGGAGCGACAAATTGGCGCTGAAGGCCTACAGTGGCTGTGTTTAAAGGTAAAACATAGGGCAGGGTAAAATCCTTTCCACACCAAAACCAGTACCAGCACCTCCACTTCAATACCAGCAGTACAATCACTCGCCTTAATTGTATCATGGGCCTGCCCTTTCAGTTTCATTTTCTGTGTGTTCTTTGTGTTTTCTGGCTTTCTCCACCTCACTCCACCTGCACCTTTGTATCTAACTTCAGTCTTTAACAGGTCATCTGTTGTGTTCCCTGTTCCTGCCGTGCTTCTCAGCTTCCCGTCGTTGATCCTAAATAAACTTCGTCCATTGATAATCCTTCCTGTCGCGGTGCGTTTGGGTCCACCTCATCTGCTCCGGTGTGACAAATAGATGAGGCTGCTCAAAGACCTGGGAGCAGCTGGGCGGGTGACAGATGTGTTCTTGGGAACTGGTGGCCGAGTAAGATGTATCACTTTCTCTGTGCTGAGGAGCAGTTAGCCCAGGTCGGACAAACATCGACCATGTCAGCTTCGGGTCTCTTTATCTCCTTTTTTACCCGTCGGTCTGTATGCGACACACGTTTGCCGTCAGAAATGCCCTCTGCCTTGGCTCCAGGTTTTCTGCTCTCCCAATGAGGAGGAGAAAAGGTGCAAGTCTTCCATCCCAGTGAGTTAGTTGTGCAGATAAACAACTGACACTAATCCCTGGCTGTGGCGAGGTGAGCTATTAGCATACGGCTCAGGCAGTGATGGAGCCAGTGGTTATATTGCTTGCCTCGCATTCTGGTACAATTACACGGATCACAGGGGGAGTCACCAAAGGCGGTGGGACCCAGCTTAACTGGATTTGGCGGTCGAGAGTGAACATGGCTGAAGACCCGACTGGGAGTGACAGTACAAAGGTTCTGATCAGGACCATGACTTTGTGGGCAATAAGAGAAGTGAGAGTCAGACATCAGCAGCAGCAGGTCATGATGATGTGTAGAGCCGGAATATTACCACATCTTATATTTTTGGACCAAGACAGATATGATGAGGAAAGACAAACCCTTACTGTTTTATCGAGTTTATGTCGAGTTCCAATAAAGTGTGTTCACAGGAAGGCAAATAAGCTTCTCTTGGTCGAGTAACAGAACAGCAGGGTTTTATTTTTCTGTTCAGTGAGAAAAATAGTTGTTTTATTTCTTGACATTTCGTGAGTTTGTGATTTATTTCGATAGCAGCTGGTTTAAACTGCAGGGGGACAATAGGACTATTGCCTCCTGCTGGTACAAAGCGGTATTCCCTGACAGGATGGGCGAGGGCTAGCTGGTAAGCAGGCTAACTTCAGTTGACACGTCTGCAGTACTATCTGTACACAGTACATAGCTATAGTATTCTTCATATTCTTTTACTGTAAGTTAATGTTTTGATGACTTTATACTAAAATTCTGGCCATACCTTACAAATTGCTCCTTTTTAAAGCAATTTGTTCGGTGCTGTCAAAGTGCCCAGCCCTCTTTAATTCTGACAGAGCCCGAACGACTTAATGACTGCTTGTGGGGATGAAATTATCAGGTACATTAAGTCAGTGTGTCCCTGAACACAACTCATACAGTCCCTCACTTTGAATTCCAAATGTTTGCGGTAGTTTTCCCTGTCAGACCATAAAAAATACAGCGGCGACTAATCCTGTGTGTTATTGGCAGAGCAGTGGTTTGCCATAATCCCAGGGCATTGGTTTTACCCCCCAGGCCAGAGTGAAGGATCTAATCCAAGGTCACTTCATCAACCATGTTGGTCCATGCTCATCAACGTGTTACATAATGTTTACTTTTGGGGGTAATATGTGATTAATACCGATGGAAAAAAGAGCGGTCAAGAGTCACATTTCATTGTTCACCTTGCTCGGGAGCATCAGAAACAGTAAAATGGAGTGTGGGGAAGTTAACTCTGTTCGTGCAGAGCTGATGAATAAAAAATGGAAACAAATCTTTCTAGAGATTGTCTGTCTGTAGTGAAACCACAGAGGAGGGCCTGAAAGGAGATCAAAAGACTGCGTCGCAAAAAATAGACAAAGGAGAGAGGCAACACAAACAGAAGAAAGGCTGTGAAAGTATATCGTCTGTGGATATGGAAGCACAATTTATATTCTTAACTGAAGCACCGAGTGTATCATCAATGACAAACTTATCCTGTCCTGTATTCAGTGACCATGTTCGGCTATTTTTCACAATAAGACAAACATTACAATGATTATTTTCCGCATATTGTGCATTCAATCAGAAACAGATACAAGGGAGGCATGACATCCAAACCTTCCCTCTCTTTAACATCTTTTCTTCCCTCAAAGAGCGACGGCCTGGTGTTAATGAGAACATGCGATTGCTCTTAGCTCAGCTTTGACGTGTATAACATAAAATGCTAACAAGATTGTCCCCCTTTAAGCCCCTGCTCCCCCGTCTGCATATTCAGAAATATATTGCTTTGTGGCTGATTCAATTTTTCATAGTTTCACCAATCTCATATTTATGAACAAACATGTCAGCGGCAGCCGTGTGATGTAAATGGACAGCGCCTGGCAGTGTCATTAGCATTTACGAAAACTAGAAGCAAAGAAGCCCAACGCTTATTGGATTTTCCTGCATCTGTTATGGGATGCAAATGTATACACAAACCAATTGGTACAGTCACAATTGTTGAGTTATACACAGAGATGTTTGGAGTTGGGTTGCTGCTTCTTACACTACATGCTTGGATCATAGTGTACCTGCATAACAAATACATATGTAACCAATTTAGTGCTGCGCCTGAGTAGCACCACCAGCCCGTTCTAACCCCGAACAAGCGGCCTTCTATTTCAGAAGTATAAAGAATAAGGACTCAAAGCAGTGAGGGACAGCTCCAGTGCCTGCCATACTTTCTTTCCTTTACTGTGTTCACAACAAAGGAAGTCACATCTCCCACAGAAAACACTGCTCCTGTACTGCCTGAAACGCTCGGTTTGGAGTTGAGCCTTTACTTTTGTAACTTATGTGCATCACTATGTAACAGGATTTTATATTGTATTTATATATTTATTATAAAGTACACACACTCCAGTCAGTCAGCAGACATACAGTCCAGCTATGTTATTTTTGATCACACTACCTTGCTCGGGATGACCCGCTGAACTCTGCCGCTGATTGGTTCCATCCTGCCCGTTAAGTTATGTGCATGTGCACCTCTCACCAAAGATTGAACAGAGGCAAAATGTCCCACTCAGTAGCTAAAACAGTGCACCATATGAGAAAAATGTGTTTTATTGAAATTGATGACGATTTTAGTGACGTCACGTACTTGACTTGAGTTGATGTGACCGTCTTTTTACAATGTTAATAACATTTGAAAAGTCCAAATATGTCACATTATGCTTTATTTTGAAGGAAACACACTAGTGGGGTGTGTATAGTACCATGAAGTTAAAGGCCACCGATCAAGCTGTTGAGTTTGATAAGTGGGACTGGGGAATGTGTTGATGCCACACAGCGTACACTAAAGAGCCAAACAGCCTGTCACCAGTGCATGTTTTTTTTTTTTTTTTTTTACAAGAAGGGCAGTCAGAGAGGCGGATAAAGTCAGAAAGGCGAAACAAGTCTACTAGTTTTGGTCATGGAAGGCAGGTGATCAGCTGAAATAAAGTTGACTTGCACAAAATAATAAACAAGCGAGAATCTAATCCTTAGAGCTTCTTTTGCAATAATTGGATATGCTCACATGATCCTTTTTCATCTTTTGTTTCTGACAGTGCAACAGTAGGACTGAAGATTCCGTAACATCATGAGTAAGCTGTGATATGTAAGGGCTGACTGTGCTGCCTACAGTTTTCTCTGCCGTGACTCATCAAACCTTTCTTCACTGATGTTCATGTAAGTCCCGCTCTCTGTACTTTATTTCCTCTTATTAAAATGATGATGTTTAACCATGAAGGACAGCGCATAAAAGAAATCGTTCATAGGCTGATGACTAAAGCAAGGAGAGAAAATCTGTTTTCGGTAATGATGTCTGTACCAACAAACCTTTTTCTTCTTCAATACAGGTCTTGCAATGCTATTAAACACAGGATGGCATGGCAAGTTATTCCAGCAGTGTATTTTGTTATATTTCTAGAAAATCCAAAATCAATTGATCAGACAAATAAAAAAAAAGGCCAAATCAAGTCTCTGCAGATGTTTGTCTACCTGTAATGTACCTGCAGTGCTCGCAGGCTGCCCATTTCTCCAACCTTTCCTCCAACCCCAACTGTGTTAATAAACACTTCATAGGGCCCTTCATCAATTCACGCCATGGAAAAAGTTGTGTTTCTTTGTGCTGCGCTCTCTCTCTCCAAATAACAAATGGGCACGGAGCTTTAACAAATTAATCTAGCGTGCAGATGAGAGGGAGTTGGTAAATAATGAATCACACTGCCACCCACAAACCACACTCACACGAAAAGTGTGCACACAGATAGGGAAGATTTGGGAGAACACACACACTTCTAAAAAGAGCAATGGGGTGTCCTTGGGGAGAGGGCCAACATGGCGGTAGTGGCTCTCGTTCAATAGATGACTCAGTCCTCCTGAAAAACATGGAAATATGTATGTATTTGTTTCGCCAACAACTGAATCGATTGTGTTATTTGAGCTTTGAATAACAGGGTTTATTATTGCTGTTAAATGTCTGTGGTGTGTGTGACAGGCAGCATTGGTCTGCACTGGGTTTTGTCGAGGATGCAGATACACAGAAACTGTATCGGACGAGTGCAGTCCATCTTTAGGATAATTTTGGGGTGTGCAAGTGAGTGAGGGTTCACTGATATTTCAGACTATCCATGTTCCGGTTCATCCTGTTGCCAAGTCCTCTACAGGCGCTCGATCATGTTCTTTTCCCCTCTTGAGTGATAGACCTGGTGACAAACCCGCCAGTCTTAACCTTCTCCACAGTGCATCACTGACTAGAAGAGTGAGGTCGCAATTCGTCCAAACTATGTGGATATTTAAAGCACCGGCTTGCTCGGTTCATGAGGGAGGAAGTGAGTGAGTTTGCAAGCATCTGATCTTAATATGCTGCACAGAAGAAATCTGTTTGGTTATCATCCACCATGTAAAGCTTCCAGGGAAGCAAAATCATTACGCCGCTGAAAATAGATTAATCACTTCTTCGACTATGACTTTATGTTTTTCGTTTTTCTGGTGCGTCATGTTCAGCGTCACAGACGCTCCTGAAGAAGAGTAAGATGTTTTACTTAAAGATGGAACATGTACAAATTTTAGTTCAAAATCATCCAATGACTATCAACAGAATGTGAACAAATAAGAATAATCTGGAATTGCAATGCAATTCATAGAATCGCACAGGAAAGGGGCAGACATAAGCGTGTCCACCTGGGTTTCATGTTTACATCGCTGCTGATGAACATCGCTGTTGCCGCTAGATACCCGTCACTACTGCACAGTCACTGAACCTGTCCTTTGAAGGGAAAGGCCAGATGTTAGTGGGTGTTACTAGGTTTTGTCCAGGGTGAAAAAGGCATTACTGACCACTTACAAATGTAACATATGCAGTCTGAACTAGCCTCACATTACGACGCTCTTCTTTACGTATAACAAGTGCTGCTGTATGCATCAGAGAGGACATCTGTCTGTATGTGCATTTTGACAGTCTACTGTTTACCACAAAGCTGTCTTGTTTTGTTAACTTCACAAAAACATCTGTATTCTGTAGGTGAGCGAACAGTTTTTTCTTGAGATGGAAAAACTGCAAAGCCACTGTGGGTTCTCTCTGCAGCTCGAGAAAAAACGCCAACATAACGTCTTCAATTTGGATTTAATTCTTTGTTGGAGATGATTCTTATTATGTGTTTTTTTTTAACCGCACCAACAGTCCAAAATCCCTCACGTAGACTAAATCTTTACTTTTGATTACGTAGAACCGATACTATTTCAGCCTTTTTGTGTAAAAAGTCACATCAATAATCAAGATAGTTGCTCCCCCTGCTCATCTTTTCTGAATGACACAAACACATTTTATAAAGAAAAAACGTATGAATCCTAATGCCTTTATGACATCTAAGCCTCGTATTATAAGAACAGCTGCAGAAGCGAAGTTAACATGAGATGAGCTCTTGTTCAGACACATCACCTGAATGTATAACGACACTTCACCCACACCCCTCTGCTGATCATTCACTCTTATGGTAAATGAGCGCTGAGGTTACTCATTTTCTTATGTAAACTTGAATTTTTATGATTATTGTCAGTGTAGAGTTGAATTTCACCTCCGTTCCTTGTTTCCAGTTGTCACTTCATCTAAAGTCTGTTCAGACTCAGAAACCATTGTTCCTCTGTCACAGAAGGCTCTGATGCAATATTATTCTCCAGGCTCCCTGAATGGAGAGGGTGGCGCTGACAGCTTTCATCTGTAAATCACTCAGAGGCTCAGTTCTTCTCACGTACAAGAGCCGAAGACATCAGCGCTTCGCTCTCTGGTTTGTGGCGGGGAAACA
This sequence comes from Sparus aurata, assembly GCF_900880675.1. NCBI lineage: Eukaryota > Metazoa > Chordata > Actinopteri > Spariformes > Sparidae > Sparus > Sparus aurata. The sequence goes on along the minus strand of NC_044209.1, from coordinate 11,581,191 downwards.
TCAAATATGCACAAATGGGAAAAAGAAAAAAAGAAAAACATTACTGACAGCACCCCCGTCTCATTTGCGCTTTGATCAAGAGCAAACCGCGGCTTCGCTTCAAGTCTCTTGCAAACGCTACAGCAGAATATGTCGAAAAAAATCACACACAGGCACAAACATTCACAATCAATCGGGCAATAAAGTATGCTTTGGATAAATCCTCCATCTCTATCAACACAGAGTCATTTCTTTATCAAATTAAGACGATAATTCGTCTCTGTCCTCCACCAGAGAATGTTTGAACTGTAGGAAAAGACATCCTAATTTCCCCCTGGTATACTGGAGTTTTGTCTTGTCTGGTCACAGGAAATTGGAGACAATTTATGAGTCGTTTAAGAGTATTGAGCAATGGAAATGGACTTGTTTTCACGATAACCAAAATGTAGACACCATTGCAATGATAAAAACAAACATGGGGACTAGATAGCAGCTAAAGAAAAGTGTCTTTAATCATCTTCGATTGGCCTTAAAGGTGTGATTACTGAACTGCATGAATACAAAAAAATTTTTTTGACTGTCAGTAGAAAAAAAGGAATCCACATGAATCTAAAAGATTGTTTCTCAGAATGGGCAGGTGGCCCAACAAGAGAGTAATAAACTGCAGCGATAAGCTTTCTTCAGGAAGAACACAACTCTACATTGAATCAAACTGCAAGTCTTTTCCTTTTTGACGTGAAACAAACTTTTTAAACTCATCAAAAGTATGTGTCGTTGATTGTGGACAGGGTAACACTGGCTCACTCCCCCTTAATGGCTGTGCGAAGTCTCTGGATATTGGCAGGAAGTGGAGCACGGCGTTGTACGTGCCAGTCTAGAACACGATCCATGGCTGGCATGTCTGAAGAGTCTCAGGGCCATGGTGAGGAACAACATCTGTGGCATTGTTACACGATGGAACTCTGCTTTTTAGATGCTATCGGTCCGAGGCACACCGGTGCACTCATCATACTGCTTTATCACCACACGTTTCAGAGAATAACCCTTTTGTGCACATAAAAAACTCCTGGGAGCAGAACGAACAGTGCTGAGGTCTTATTTTTGTTGAACAATAACAACATGGTCTTTATGCTAGTTCCCTGAAAAAAGACAAACAATCCTGGTCCTCGGCTGATTGCATTTGAGTCAATAGGCCGTTAAGAAAACTTAAAACAAGACCTATGTAATGAGTTCTATGAGACACAATTTTTCTCTCTTTACCCTAAGTAACCCTCTGCTCTTATCAATCCCACTACACAAATATGAACATCACAAACCACACTGGCGTTCAGAACATCCAGTCTTAATGCCATTAGCACATCTGAGATCAGAAACAAAGCAGGCCCCCACAGGAGACGCAGGATCACTGGCTCAGTCAGAATCTGGGATTCAACAGAAACTCTCTTTCCTCTTTCGCTCGGCTTTAAATCTTTATCCATTCCTCAAAACCTGTCATCCTCTGCTGCATTCCTGCAACGGGGCTTCTTTTAATAACCCTCCTCTTTATCTCTGTCTCGTGTTTCTCCCTGCTGCCTCCATGCTGCACATGTAGCTCACCTTTAATGATACCTGCGTTGTATAGAAATCTACTGGTGTATTGTATCTGCACCAATTATCTGAGTGGGTAGGTGGATGAGAACAGCTTTTGCGGGTAAGAAGTCGGCGTCATTAGCGGTGCTATTGATTAGCAGAATGGCGCACTGGTAGTGAGGCACAGCAGTCCGTGAGAAAACATGTGAGTGAGGGCTGTAACGGATAGTTTAAAAGCTTCATTCAGATCAGTGAATGAATTCTATGTAAACCCTCCTGCACAGCTGAAGATACAGATTACACCACACTAATATTATTAGTATTATGCAGTTTGTAGAATGTGGTGGATGTCTATGTTTACAACTCGTGTTTAGAATAATTAAAGAGCGTTTTAAAGTCCAAAAGTCAAATATTTCTGGGAAAAAATAGGTGTTATGTTAATAATTAACAAAATTTTTTTCCTTAGTCCATATTCCTTGGGTTTAGCCTTTAGAAAGAACGTTTACCCTGAAAAAATTGTTTCCAACAGCATTCAAACTCAGTTCAAGGTCTGTTTTCTAGTTTAATGTGATTAATGTCATAAAATAGGACGCCAGCCATTCCAAAAGCTCTGAAATTTCAAATGGGAAGAAAATGAGGTTTGGTACAGGCATACATAAAAGAAAGACAACGTACAATGGGTTAACACTTCGAAGATAAATGCACATGGTATTGATTTTTTTTTCAGCATGGGGTCACGGGTGGACTAATGACGAAAATTAGGCAAATAGCAACTCGTATTTTGATAGACATGTTCATAGGAAATCAGTAGAGTAATAAGATTGGAGGGCTAAAATTGGCCCGAGCAATTATTTAACCAAACAAATACTAACCCCGAAGCATACAGTGCTCAGGCACCAGGGGAACTAGATAATTACATGGAAATGAAAAACAAAACGTTTTTTAATGACAGCTCTGACTGACAGCTGTATTATGACAAATCCGATTCACAGTCGACTGAGCAGGCAGGGGTTAAAGCCTCGAATGTGAATCAATGTTAGACCGGCTGATTCAAACCCATCCCTCCTCTATGGCAGCTCTCGTGTTCGGCTACACTGCAGTGCCAGCCATTCAGAGGGATGTACTTCCCTCTGCCTCCTGTCCCAGCTCTGCCCTACTGACCCTCATTATAACAGTGCCCACGACCACCGCTGTGCGTAATTGAACCCCGGTCCTGCTAATTTGTGCCGCAGGAGTGAAGGCCCATAAATCACCTTTGCTCTTCTCTTGATCTCTGAAAGTTCAACCCACTGGCTCAGAGGCACAACTCTGTCTTCAGAGGATGAAGGAGGATAACACCTCATAACACAGTCTGCAATTCACAGAGTAATGTAGCTGAATGAATCAGTGCCAAGGAAATACTTAGAGTTCCTAGTGGTACCATGTAGATACAGTGGAAGAAAAACAATGGCTATGGGGTACAAGGGAGTAACAACTGTGTATTTTGTGGAGAGAAAAGTGACTGTTCGTTTGAAAACAACAATGATGACTTCTCAAGAGGTTAGCATAGCTGCTATAGCATCAGTTATATCGGACATAAATGGTTTCACTGACAGAAGAGCCAAAACAGCATTGACGGCCATTTTTAATGAAAGAGATGTTTTCTGTGTACTCATGCATAGTTTCAGTAAGAGTTAGACTTAACAACTGGCTCTGTTGGTAGTGGCGATCTGATTGGTTAATGTCAGCCTGTGATAGGTAGTGATAGGTCAGGTTTTTTCCTTAGAAGTGCCATCCATTTTCCAAATAGTTTTGTAGCAACTTCTCAGACGGACTTTTGAAACAAACCATCTGGTAAGTCTGATGAGTGGTTTAATAGGAGAACCAGTGAAACTGTAACATCACCACAACTTTAACAAAGATTGTTTCTTGAACAAAGGTGTTGCTATTTAGCAACCAATATCAATTTCTTTTCTCCAATAACTGCTACTTGAACTTTGTGGATTAGTGAATACCAAGTAATAATCCAGTACCAGTGTGTTAAACAACAAGACTATGTCAAAACCTAGTATGAGCGGTGTCTCGTCAGGGTGTGAAAAAATGTGGGTAATTCATTTGTGGGATTGTCAGTGGTAGAAAATATGATTTGAATCTCTGTTTGTTAAACGCGTGAGTTCAATGTTTTGCTGTGGTCCCAGTAACATTTGTTGTTAATGTGCACCAAAGTAGTAGATCACATGACTTCATTATGCTGTTTTAGGCAATAAAGGTTATATCACAGACACGTTGGAGATCTTTAACGTTAAACCAAAGCACAGTCACTCAAACTTAACATTTCACTTTCACCAGATAGACAAAATGGTCAACGGCCAATGGCGAACGAAAGACTTGACTGTAAATTTCGCTCTCACTCACTCAGTCATTCAGGGATAACCACGTTTGGTGGGGTGACCCCACTATTGCAGTCCAGCCAAAAAAAGAAGCAATACCAACTCCAGTGTTTTAGGCATGAGGAGTCCATATTGGCCTTGAGATATGTGCCATATAAACTGAGAGATGTAATGTTTCCCAGTACCAAGTAGGTACCCAGAGTATCATTTCTATATCGTATAGTTTCTCCTTTTCTCTAAAATGTCCAGTAGTTACTCCCTTGTTACCCTTGGTCTTAATTTCCTCCACTGTACCTACATAGTGTGAGAAGGGACCAGTGAGGATGTTACTGGTACCTGACTCGTTTAAAGTTATGAAGTGCCACTAAAATATGCAGCAACCACGTTAAGTGGTTCAAAAAAACATCTTGATTCAAAAGACTCATTCATAAACATAACACCTGTACAGGCAATTAGAACAAATGTTATCTTCCTAGTTCACTGTTTAATGAGATACTTGGGATGGGATAAACAGTCTTCGGACAAACAATTTACATTGTAGAACACAAAATTAGCTTTCAGTTTGAATTAGAAGCTGGCAGAGCTCGCGGCCAAATTACCCATGAAAGTCAAATGTAAAGCAGCACTTTTGTCGGCTTTGTTGTAGCAAACAGCAATCTGCTGGTGTAGCTGCTAGAAGAAGCCGCATAAGAAATGCATTACATAAGAAGTGCTCGGATTGCTTTTTTTGCCTGCAATGTACCCAGATGCGTTGAGTCATTGCGGCTTGAGAATCCCCTCGCGGATGTCTGCTTCACAACAAAAACATGACAGCGCCGGCATGTACTGTAATTGATTCAGTAAGGTGTAGACACGTGTACCGCAGAAGGCCTCTGTTCCTGTTAACAGCAAACAGCAGTTATGAAAGTGATATTTTTATGTGCGACTGCAGCGATCTGAACAGGTTCAGGGCGTCACAGCAATATGTGGCTCGTGCTTATCAAACATGGCAGGTAAACAAAACGCTGCAGGACAACCGAACACAGCCTAACAAGAAATAATAAAAGAAACGCAACCCGAGTCACATGTTCGGATAGAGCCGCAACTTACAGCTTAAGGGCAAGATCTCACAGGCCCGTGGATAACTATTCAAACTGAAATTACATGTTAGTGGTGCAGCCCCTGGGAGTGTGAGAATGAAATTCTGCACATATCAAGCGCTCACCTAAGGCGAAACACTGTAATGAATTTTTATTGCCGCACAGGCAATGAGTGCTGAATGGAGAGAAGATACGAGCAGTTAAAAACCTAATAGGTAATGTTCAAACGTGTCACAGAAGTGGGAAAGGTGAAAAGAGCTTAAATGATCACAGGACGGAAGGATCATGAGTGGATCACAGACATCAGATCGCGGGTGAAATTGCGCCGCTGACACCGAGTGATGTAATTTTGCAAAAACTAAGATAGTAAGTAGACATCGTCACGGCTTTTCACTTGATGAGAAATTGTATTTTAACACTATAAAGTCGTCCTCTGTGACTCTAATCAGTCTGAGTTAGAAAAATCTCTTTCCTGGCTTAAGTTCAGGGCCTCAGATTCTTTCAGCGCACCTTTCCCAGCTGAATAACGCCATCTCAGCCGGGAAACCTTTGATCCGCAGACAGAAAGGGAATCTAAATTCAAATGCAAGAAAGTGTTTGATCCGGACACGGTGACTCCTTGATTGCGCCTGACACGATGATCTATCTGATCACATAGAAGTGAGGGGTGGAACAAAGGGCCATCAACTCATGACACTGTACGATAACAGTCACTATACAAGACACTGTACAAGCTGTGTGAGTTACAAAGACCCGGGGGCTCGATTTAAAATATAATTATTATTTTAATGGCTTGTCGTCAGAGTTTACGGGGGTGGTGAACTACTCAATCGGCTCTACAGAGTGAGGAGACAGACTTAAGGTCATCCTCTCATCATGCTCTCACCCCCATCTCATCCACTTTATCTCTCTTGCATGTACTTTAAATAAAACAGCATAGCAGAATGCATCAGTTCAAGTTAAGGTTATCCCCCTCTCTTTATCAAAGAAATATTTTAATCATGGACAATATTTTCTGGCCTGGTTAATTACTAAAACATTGCTTAAGAAACCAGTTTAAGTTACGGATAGAGCCTCAATCTGTATTCTGCTTCGATTAAAACGTTGGGAAAGTGTTTAAAATCTGAAGATTACTTCTTCTGTAATATTTACAACATTGACACATTCGCAAGCCAAAAGTCATAAAGCACTTGTCTTTGTACATAATAAATGGACTGCATCCAATGAATTTAGCCGACAGCCATTTCCACTTCCAACACAATACTTTCACCGTGACTGCACTGAATAAGACATGAGCGACGACAGATGCAAAACTCTGCAAGACTCCTTGTTTAAGCATGTGACACAGGTCCAGCTATTCAAACAGAAGCACCGCCTTCACATATGGCAACTGCCACATACACCCATGCACACAAAGCGACGTCTGATAGGAGTTAGTGTGGCGTCAGGCTGTATTATATACACGTTTGCCGGCAAGTAAACATTCAGCGCCCACGCCTTGCTCTCTCCAGCAGGTTGTGTTTACAGATGGGCCTAAAGAATGTCCAGTATGTTTGCACTGTGTTTATTAATCTGTCCACTCGTTTCCCTGGCCGCTTGTTCATGTCTGTGTTTTTGTGGCGACAGTGCGAGGAGCAGCCGAGGCAAGCATCCAAAGTGAGCTACCTTAACTGGCTGTTGAAAGCGATGGTAGGAAAGGGTTCAAAGTTATGGGCATATTCAAGTTGGAAACTTTCCAACTTCGAATTAGTAGTAGGAATTTATGGGAAATAACAGGAAATAATGCGAATATAAAGGAAAGTTAGGGGTTATTGTCTCAGATTCTAGTTACCATGTGAGCCACAGACATAACTGAAAATCATTCTAAAATACATGAACAAATCAATTTAATTTCAATAATTGTTTTGAAAAGATGAAAAAATTCAAGAAAATTATCAGCAGAATGAAGAAAAAACAGTTTGGATCTTTTGACGTCTATGTATTGTTGCAGAGATACATATTTACAGAAGTTAGCATGCTAACCAGCTAGCCTCCAGCCCGTCATGGTCCAAAGCTCCTAGCAGTGTCAACGGCAGCTATAGTTAGCATCAGTTCGTTGTTAGTTTGGTGATGTGCTGACCCCTATTCGTTTGGAGAATGAATTTGGTAGGTAACCAATTCCTACACATTGCACCTTTGAGTTGAACTTGAGTTTTAACTGGAATAAATGGAAATAGATGAATTAAAGCTCTTCGATTAGCGTCCGCAATCAAGCTGCATCCCACATGATATGAGGCTAGCAAAAACTAGCTGAACAAGAGCACATTAAACTCTTCTCTTTACTTTAGGCTACTATGTGCTTCTTAAGTGAATTGTCATACAAAGATTTAAATACATTCCCTCAAGATATAACAGTTTTGATGGAAAGCATGCAGTCCTTTGGCTCTGACATTGTAGTAGTGTAGCAGTCCCATTGTGTGAGACTTGCTATCTTTGCTTGTTTTGGGATGATTTTCCAAAATCCCTCTGGACTAGGGGTGTAACGGTGTGGGATTTTACAGTACGGTAACGGTGACGGTGTTAGTACAGTATACCGCAGTATTTCATGGTGATGGTATTTTATTTTTTCTCTCTCTCTCTCTCTCTCTTTCTTTCTTTCATCTTTTTTTTCTTTGGCATGACGTCACTGCCATGCGCCAAACAAACAACTAATCTACACGTGAACAAAGCGTTGCAAGGCGTTGCAAAGCGACATAGTGATGCCTTGTAGATCTGCATATTCTGTAGACAACAAGACCATGCCGTTCCACGGAGAATGAAAGCGGCGTACAACAACAATAACCATGCTCTTTGAATGAAACATCGTAGACCGGCTACAGTGGGATTTATAATGATTCGTCTTACCTGCTTGGACTTAAGCTGTGCATATTCTTTTTTATGCCACTCGCGGAGATGGGACATCATGTTAGATGTGTTCGCCGATCTTGCAACTACTTTCCTGTTGCATAGTTTGCAAGTCGGCTCTCCGTCGTCCTTTATGGATCCATCCGGTTGTTTTGGGTAGCCAAAAAACTCCCAAACAAATGAACGGAGTCGCTTGGCTGGAGGATAAAGAGGTGGTGAAGTAGGGGACATCGGGTCAACCGGGCCCGCGGGTAAATCTGCCTCTGGTTCGGAGTCTGCCATCATCATGCCATGCTTTTTTCTAGCTTCCTGGATCATGTGGGTCTCGCGTGTGTTTACCAAAACTACCTATTTTGATTGGACTGTCCCTGAACCAACTAAAAGACGCTGACCATGCAGCCTGCCCTGAACTAAATGGAATATAGGCCTACATTTGAGCAGCACACAGGTAGGAAACGCTTTTTCAATCTACTGCTGCAGCTGTAAAATTAGATTATAATGTGACTGAGTGATGACTGACCACCACTGATCTTAATGTGAACGTGAAGTGAAATGTTTTATTTGTGAGTTCCCTACTCGTGTAAGTGGAGTTGTGCCGGCAGCGCCGCATAATATTAAAATAATTAATTAATTACCGTCACTGAAATACGGTATACCTTTTCACCCCTACTCTGGACTAATTTCAGGGAATTCTGATCATCTGTGAGCAGGGTGGAGAGACTGGCTCCTGACTGAGGAGTGGAAGCAGCTGGGGACAGTCCCCACCCAGCCAACCAAAGTGTGACAATGTCCTTTTTTGTGAAGGCTTAAAAGAGGTGGGGAATGGCACCCTGGTGGCTTTCACCCTCATTCTCAATCTGTCCCCGACAGACTGTTTTCTTGGCTGCCCAACGGCATTCTAGTGTTTATTCTTGAACCCCTTGAAACCTCGGGCCCCATACACCTTACATTTAGACATTTTATTTTTAACATTTCAGTTTGATTATCCCTGAAGAGGAATTTGTTTATTGGTTTATTGTCCAAGTAGCAGACACTAGGCATCCCCTCTAGATTTACATATTTTTCTGTATATGTTTTTATGTAGGTTGGGCTAACCTGTAAGTCAGTACTGTCACAGTAGTGTTGGCAGTAGTGTGACTTACCAACTGTAGAATGTGGGTACAAGCCTGATTTTCTCCTCCTTTTGCTATCTCCATTTGGCAAAAAACAACGACCCGCAGCTAGCTACCTATGTGCCTACAGCGCTAAACGTAAACCTCACCTGGTCACTAACAATACAAACATAAACAAGCTAGCAGGCATTACCTTGTCCTTTGCAGGGAGTTAGCTATTTCATGTAAGCGCTAACGTCATCTGACAGTGTTCTGCCAAGACAAGACGTAAGAGTAGCAGCACCACTTTTAACCAAAATATTTCACAAAACCTTGTGCTGCTTTTGTATGTTTAAGTTTCCCAAATTTCCCTGGTTAACTTCTTAACTTGGACATTTTCCAGAAATGAACTAACTCTTTGCAGCACAAATAAGATGTGTCCTTCCCGATTGCCAATCCAAAGATCCAGTCGTGACATGTTTGAACGTCATCTTGAGAGTTGGACAGTATCTAAAGCCTTAAGGTATTCATGTGAAGAAAAACTAGACAAGGTTGAGTCGGCCACTATACTCAAAGGTATCATGCAAGACCTGTTATTTAATTACAAGGTCACCCCTTGCAGCTCTTTGACACGTGATGTTTACGAGCCAGTTCACTGGGTTTAATAAAGCACTTGTAACGCCACTGGCTGTCTGTAACATTGCTTCATTGGAAAAAGGAGTTAAATTGACATACCCACAGTTTCTTTACAAGGCTCTAGATGTGGCCTGTACATTTAACTGTCAATTGCTTCACATGAAGAGGCCATAAATGTTCTGGACGTACGAGGTAATGATGGGTTCTTTTCATGAACATTAGGTTTAGGATCAGATTTAACAGGATATTTGTAATAGCGCGAGGGCCCCGTTCAGCCATCGAATGAAGCCTGCAAGCATGTCAGTCATCAGGGGGGCTGTGGTGGGTGGGATTTCTGCCAAGTTTATGTCAGCAGACTACTGTTTCAAACTATCCAAACATATTTGGCACCAGATCTTTTCACAACAGATCGACCATTAGGGCTGTTTGCCATAGGGTCTGTTCCCTCTGCTTCTGTTGCTGTCTGGCTTGAGAGTTGAAGCTGGAAATGCTTGTATTAAAACTTTATTCAATGCAATAGACACATCAACAAGTCTGCAGTTTAATCGTGTACAATTTCATGTGAATTGTGAGATCAAAGAGAATGTTGCCACCAGTGACAGTCACGTCGCACCCTCCGACACATCAGACACTTTTCCTTCCTGCTGGTTTTCCTTGCTTGCCTTATCCTGCCCAGTGAGACCACTGCCACCACTAGCTGGTTTTGACAATCAAAGCCCTCTGAATTCATTGCGTGTCTATTCTGTATTGAAGTGCTAATGATCCAAAGAACAAAAGACTTAGGCAGCGCAGACGGGATGTGGCGATGCCAAAGCAAGTGTCACAAATTGGCTCTCGCACACATCTACATAGGATTGTGTGTCTTCACGCAACAAGTATGTAATAGGCTTAACAGATCACAGCTGAAAGATCCTTGGTCCTGAGCCTAAGCCAGTCTTGAAGGCAATTATAACCACAATGCCTTCACACCACACCACACAGGAGGACAGACAGAGAGAAGATGAGCCACGGGTGGGAGTGATGGTAAGAGCCTTCATTGCTGTCACACATTCCCTGCGACTCCCTACGACTGTCAGCCTCGTGTGACTGCGCTGAGGGGAAACTGTTCATTTCAATATCCAAATAAAGAAGTGGAGGCAACAAACATGGCTAACACGCCAGCCTATAGTGATTTAGACCCTGACAGGTGACGAGTTTCCCCTGGCACATAAAATAGACGGACCTGTCAAGGTCCATATCTCATCTCTGCAGTCTGTAAATGGTGAGTGGACATTCATGTTAAGGCAAAGGACCAGCACACTACCACTCAAGTATATTTTACAACCCATTCACACACACGTGCATACGCTGATGGCAGGTTGCCATGCTAGGAGCAATCTAGGGCTCAGTATCCTGCCCAAAGATACTTCAACGCTCAGCTGGGGGAGCCAAGAACTGATCCACCGATCTTCCGATTTACGAACGACCCGCTCTACCTCCTGAGCCATTTTTCCCCAACAGCCCAGCCGGAAAAAGTCAAAAGTTTTTCTACTTCTGCTGCTGCCTATAGCACAAACCCATCCCTATAAATCTATAAATGACATACTTACTGTACACTTGCAGCAGCACAGTATACTGGGAAACAGCACATAAACGTTTGAACATTGAGGATTTGAAATGTTACTAAAAAAAGGAAAAGTTCGACATTTTATTTTCTGATGATAATTACAAGAGAAGATTGATACCACTCTCATGTAAATGAGGTAATAACGAGAGAAGGTAGTCTCACAGCCTGTGTTATGAAGCTGCTCCACCATCTGGTGCTATGGCAACATACACCTCTGTATCTTTTGCCAGATTGCAGCAGGGTGACCAGCCTTTAAGTCTCCTTTGGGCTCTGTGCAGACATCTTACTTTACCGATGCCCCTGATACTTTGTAGATTGGTACCAGTGATGTTCTGGGCGGTTTTAATCACCCAATGTAGAGTCTCCCTGTCCTGAGCCATGCATGAAGCTGTGCGATGACCAAGGTAAGTTCTGATTCCCAGGAACCTAAAACTGTTCACCTGCTGAGCACACAACCCTGGGGGCTCCAGTGGTGAGCGCTCAAGTTGAGGAGGTGTCACTGCCAATCTGAACTGTTTTGGGATTAGAGCATGATACTCAGCCCAGTGTTTATATATTTTTTTTCAATCAGCTTTATGAGATCAACAAACAGCATTCTTATGTGGCTGTCAGTATTCTCCGGGTGTGTGATGACTGAGTGGAGGGCAGTGGATATGGCGTCTACCGTGAATTTGTTGTTTCTGAAGCCAGAGGAGTTGTCCCCTGCTGGCCATTACAAAGAATGTAGGCTTAAGGTACTTCTGCATTGGCTTCACTTTTCAGTTCTGGATGCTCTGTCCATATTTTACAGTCAGTGAGCGGGAGCCAGCAGTCAGTTAGCCTAGAGACAATATTTGGCTCTGAGCAGTTGGCTAGGCAACCAGCAGAGAGTCTGGAAAGTTAGTGCTCCCGGCCAAAAAATAGTCTGCACATAACTGCCCCTGTGGAATGGCAGATACCATTTCTACCCTTTGTTTTTTTATTTATAGATAAAACATACAAGATACAACATGTTAAGTGAGCTGTCAAAAGGTGCTGGGTGGGTGGATTGTGTTACTTTTGGACGGAGCCAGGCTAGCAGTGTTGCTCTGTTTCGAGTCGTCGTGCTGAACTATGCCAACCAGCTGCTTTCCACAAGGAAGTGAATAAGTATATTCCTCAAAATGAACATCATCTGCTTTAAGTCATGAGTCAGATTTGAATAACATTTCAAGCACATTTCACACGATGCTTATTCACATCAACCATACTGCAGCCTTGCTACAGAAGCTTTCGATTTTCTTCAGAGCTTGAGCCACGTACAGTCACAGCGCGCCAGTTTTGGACCAATCAGCCGTTCTACGTCCTCCACCAGCTTTCATGTCCTGCAATCAAGATTCAAAATGATAATGACCTTATTGTCACCAGAGAATATGCTGCCCCTTTATGGTGAAAGTCGGTTATTTTAATTTCATAGCGTAGTGAAGCAGGTAGTTCAAACAAGTTGGGAATGACTACGAGGCCACAAACAGACGAGTGGTGAGCGGTGCAGTGCCAGCATGCATCAAGGGATCGCTTATGGGCCTGGCTTACAGTAACTACCTCATAATGTTACAGAGAGAGGGAGACAGAAAGAGAGAGCGGCAGATACCGGTGCCAGGAGATGTTTTCCACTGAAGACAGTTTGGCTGCGTGTCATCTGTTCCTGTTCTCTGCTTCACTGCATCTGTACAGGATCATCCGAAACAACACGAGGCACAAAGCAGGCTGGTTCCGGGTAGCGTGTCGATGTTGCAAATGCAGCAGACTTCTGAATTCCAGAAGTAAAATGGAGCTTAACTTTGCCTTTTCCATGAGTCAGTTTCAGATATACATTTTGACAAATAAAATAACAAACACCCCGAGGATCCGTGCATTAAAATAAAGTTTGGTGTAGAAAACAACCGTAACAGTCCATTAGGAGTTCGACCAATTTAATTATCGTCATGATAAACGACTGATGGTCTGACGAATTTAAAAAAAATTAATTCTCGAGTTCCATCACCCACGTTATCTAAATGCTTGATCTAAATCTAAGTGTTAAAATTTTAATTTAAATGCTAAATCTTGACCTAAATGCTAAATATTAGATGTAAATGAATTAAATTAATAAATTGAAATTGGTTGCAGAGTGTCAAGCTATATTTCTAGTCATATTTCTAAAATGCAAGTAAAACAAAAGGTCTAGATGTTTACAGGCATTTAAATGTAGGAATCTGTTAGAAAAGCATGTGTTGCAAGTTGGTAACATCACCTTGGATCTTGAATTGAATTGACCTTTTTTGGTATTTTCTTAACGTTGTAGCCTAAATGATCGCCCGAGAAATAATCCTAAATGTAACTGCTGCTGAAGATAGTAGTTAGTTTCGACCTTTCTATTGATCAGCCCCGTAGCACTTGAGTATACTCACCGCTCTTCAGGCTTTGAATGGATAAAAAGGGACTAGCAGACAAGATGGCAGCCGGTCCCACGAGGAGCTCTTCAGAGTCTACATTCGCCTTGATCGCCCTGCTCCCCTTGTCCCTAATCTTACCTCCATGCCTTTATCTCGCTCTCTCCATCTGTCTATCTCTGTCTTTCCTCTCTCACACTCACTCTATTCTTTATTCAGCAGGCGCCCGCATCATTCAAGTGTGTTGGGTATTCCTGCCAGCCTCTCTGCCTGACAGTGAGGCGAACCTGTGCTCGTTGAGAGCGGTGAAGCTTGCCGGGTAAGAGGATGGATGCCTTAAATGCCGCCCTTTACTCTCCGCTGCTGGAAACAGTCGTCCGTGTAATCGCTACAGACTGCTTACTATGTTCGAGCCATGATTACATCTAACCTGAACTAATGCTGAGGGGCATCGATCAACAGGCAGGAGGAAGATGTCATATGTCACTTTGGTAAGACTCTCAGCATGACATTTCAGCGCTTTATATTTCATTTTCACAGCACACGTTTCTGACTGTCATAGCAGGGAGAGCACAGTTGCAATCAATACAATTAGGGAGATAAGGGGAGCGTTTAACATGAGCCAATGGGCACAATGACAAGGCCCTGAACCAAGTGACTTGTTAATGTCCTCAGGAAAACACATTAATTGTACAATAAGTGAAGCTTAAATATTTAGTTATTGTCTATAACTTGCACTTGGCTAGTTTTATCAACATAACCAAAGTTTACACTGAAGATATCATCTTCTTTGGCCATGATAGTGTAGTAAGTCTCATTATTAGCTATTTAAAGCTAGCTGTTTTGTTTTTTTTGTCTCCCAATGGATGCTCTTACAGCAAACCTTCACATCTTCAACCTTGGATTTTACTCATCAAAATAATTGTTCCAAACAAATGATCTTAATCTCCTTAATCTTCTTCGGTTTTTATGGTGGCTAGCAATTAATCCCATTTTTCTGAAGAAACAAGAAAATGAGTCTTTTCAGCCACTTGAACCAAATTTTGATATATCTTCCTGCTCCTATCAAGAATGGATTGTAGACCTGTATGAGAGGTCACCACTTAGCCTTGCCTCCAATCTGTTCAGCAGCTAATATTATTGAAGCATCTAATTCCCCTGTGGCCCAAAAAAGAAAGACGCATCCAAAAGACTGTTGAGAGGACATCTCAGCTGGGAAACAAAGTCAAGTTTGACTCTTTCTTGTATGAATTTTGAATCTATGGAGGTTTTATATTTGTAAAACTTGCCTTTTTAAAAGATATTTAATCCCAGTATAATGTCTAGAGGCATATTCAGTGGGCCGCATAACCAGCATGTACACCCAGAAGCTAGAAAGCGTTTTTTGCAGATGTGCCAGGTGTGTGTTTCTCATCGGACTGAATGGACGCCATCTTTTGTTCAGTATCTAGTTCTATATAAATATTTTCCTCATTTCCTCATATATTTATACAAAAGAACTTATCAATTACTTTAAACACGTTTTATTTTCGACTGGCTCGGCCTCGACCACTGAACATCCAAGATCATGTTTGTGTATTCGGCAGGCCTCGGCCACACATACAGAATCGAATTTCTTTTTTCTTTGACTTGTTACTTTGTGTGTCTGTATTGATTTGACGTGCGAAAGATATTTCAGATTTATGGATTACACCTCTCATCACGTAATGATATTGTGCAATACCCCATGAACCCACCAAGTTGGGTGAGTTTGGTTTTCCGTCCAAGTCACCCATGGATGACTGTGTGTCCCTCTGTAACATTTAGGAAGGGCAGGCCCGTATTGACCTCCACGGTTCAGTGAGCACTTGACGAGTGAGAGGAATGGAAATGT
Source organism: Sparus aurata (assembly GCF_900880675.1). Taxonomy (NCBI): domain Eukaryota; kingdom Metazoa; phylum Chordata; class Actinopteri; order Spariformes; family Sparidae; genus Sparus; species Sparus aurata. Next base: position 11,565,716 of record NC_044209.1, on the reverse strand, counting down.
CAGCTGTAGGAGTCAGCGAGCCAAGGAAACACTAGAGAAATAAAACCAGGTCTGATGTTCGGAAACCGATGAAAACGACTTATGAGTTAAGCAGAGCCTTGACAGTTCATTGCAAATGAGGGCAGTGCTCAGGAATTGGCCTAAATTGAAGCTAGATTGATGGTGTCTCTTGATGCAGGGAAAATCAATGTGCGAAGCATCAGAGATAAATAGACGTGACTGTATCTATTTGTTTGTGGACATATTAATCGGGCCCTGTAGTACATCAAGTCAGAAAATGAATTTCAGCCCAGCCGATATGAGATTAGTTAAATGGACAGGTCCACAACTCAGATGGAAGAGGCATTAAACATTTACTGTGCTTCAGGTCGCACACGTGACGGCCGAACAAGGCCTCGATTCAAGCTGCACATTTGTACGCGCGAACAATCCTGGACAAAAGTTTTCTCTCCCAGTGTGTCAGGACTCCTAAAAATAATTTAGTGCACACTAATCCAGAGCTCTCCTTTTCAATTAGCAGGAAGGTCAGGATTGTCAGGAGGAAGCAAATGAAACACAAGCTTAGGTTTTAATGAGGATATCCGCGGCAGCGAGCCTCTACAACCTTACGTCTGATAAGATTTTCTTACTGTGATCAAATCGAGTTAGAAAAAAAGCAATTTCCATGCAGGATTTGAGAGGTCGAGCGAATAGATGGGATGCCGTGGTTAGTTTTTGACCCGTTTTTAAGGTGCTATTATCATTCAAGCATGGCATCTGAGACAGGGTCCTGCCTAATCAGCTCTTTCAAGTAGATTAAAAAGGAGTATGTTGACAAAGGGAAGCGGAGCGTGAGCCATTCATTTGAAAAGTACAGGCTCTGTGGCTTTTTGACATTTACGAGACGTAAATACAAAAAAAGAAACGCCACTAAAAAAACCAGCCCCATGTTGGCTTACACCCATGCCTGCCTCTGGTATTTCTGAGTGAAGATGATTAACTGTCATGTACATATTCCCAGTGAAGGCTGAGATGTTTATATCTGTAACAAGAAGACACTTTTAGCACAATATTATGAATGCAGCCCTCCTGCTTTGCCTCCTCCCCTGCTGTTCCCACAAAAGAATGAAAGGATCTAGTGTTCCTGGTCGGAGAATAGAAAATGGAATTTGAATTTGACTGCTTCACCATCATTGTTCAACCAGCATCTTCTGAGCTGGTTGGGTTACACAACAAGATCAATTTTTGATTCAGATTTGGCTGGGATTGAATTTTTCAGACCTGCTTTCTTCAAGACTGTGATGTCAAAACGTTCTACATGCAGGAGGAGAAGCTGATGTCTTTTCTTCTGAGAGATTTCTTAATGAATGACTGATCCATGTTCTGGACTGCAGTACAAATGTTATGTCTAGACAGAAATCCTTTTTTTTTTTTGGCTACCAAGAGTGGTTGATAAAACTTTGACTATTTAGATCAAAATCATATCCACGATTAACATCAAAATTGAGTCCTGTCTTGCAATTACACAACTGACCTTTTGTACCAAATCCCAGCTTTCTTTTTGATTTGTCAAAGTAATTAAATATCATAAAAAGAGAGAAATAAATAAAGAAATAAAGAAATAAAGAATCCAGAATTTGTCACAAAACCTACAAAAATGCACAGCCATCTAAAGATATTGGTAACTGCCACTCTTATGTGATTGCTGGTTATACCAGATGTGTCCTCTGAGTAAGGACACTTGGTTTTGTCCAAACATGTATCCATCTAGTCCGAAGAGAAGGGTTAAAAACGTACAGGATGTTCACAGACGTTTCACCGGTGGAGCCATCGGGCGCCAACACTTGTGGTTTTGAGGGAGGTGTCTCGACAGCTCCTGGATGGATGGATCACTATGACATTTGGTACAATCATGTTCCCCTCAGGATGGATCTGAATTGTAATAACCTTGGTGTCCCCTTCACTTTTCATCAAGTTCCGTCAGCAGGTTGCAATTTTAAAAGTTCCCTCACACCAATGTGTCTGATACTTTGGCTTATGACTTTGTTCCTTCTAAACTAATGAAATTCCCTTTTGTATTTAGTGTTGGTGTTGACATGCTGACATGTAAGATGGTAACCATGGTGAACATTAGACCAACAGAACCCACAATCACCATAATGAATGTCAGCAATGTATGTAAGCAAACCGCGAATATACTGCAACTTAACATTCTTTCATGTTGCAAACGTGGGACTTAGTGTGCATACTCTTCATTTTAGGAGGGCCCAAAAATGCAAACCCAAATAAACGGCTGTGGCTTTCAGAGAATCCATCAGAATTTTATGCTACACCCCTGGTTAGGAAAAATATCACACGTTACGTAGGCTTACCTGGTTCTGTTGCCACAAACTAGGCTGGAAATTGTCCTGACATCCTCGCTAAAAATATCAAGCGCTTTCTCCTCGCCTGCAAATGTTGACGCGTTTAAAGTAATGTATCAGAAGCGTGAAGTGTGTTCAACTGGGGTTGCATTGTGAGGCCCTAGCTGATGGTTGCCTTTAGCTGGTAGCGCTGCTCCGCTGTGCCTCACGGTAAATCGGATCCCAACAGTGTTGGTGACAGCTGACATACACGTCATCTGACAGCTCAAGACCCTAGTGTGACTCCAGGTGTTGAGTTAAAATTACCAAGCATTGGTATGCTGGCAAGTAGGATTATTAGGCACATCCATACTACAAAGTTCCAAGCTGGCTTTATAAAAGCTTTCAGAAAGACTCTCAGTTTCACAGCTGCAATAATGGCTTTGATGTGTGTGCTGTTCACAAGTAGGACACTTGTATTTCTACTAACTCCAATATGAAATGAATGCAGCCTTTGAAAGCTGCTAGCGCGGCTGAAGACTCCAAACAATGTGACCTTACATCAAAGACGAGTTTTTGTGAAAATCAACATAGTTTCATGTGTTTTAAGACCAATTCTATAACCAAGTTTCAGCCGTGACTATAAAATACACTCAAATCCATAAATCATCTGAGTGAATGATGGCTGTAGGTAAGCTACCTTCCCCTTTCTCTACACATACATTTTCATGTGATACATAATTTAGGACTATTACATTTACTTAGCCAAGCCATTGTTAGCTGTATAATCGACCTCATTTGTCAAGCCTGTGAATGCCAGTGAACTAATTCAACCTTAAAATCACATAACTGCTCAAAAGGAAGAGGTTTTAAACGCAAATTAGGTGTATCAGGACAAAGAGACGCTGCTATTTATGTGGACACTGTGTGTCTTGGGAGGTCATTAGAGCAAGTTGAGTAGTTCACTTAATAAGCTGCTGGCGAAGTCAGTGCATTTCCTCTTACTAACAACACTGTCATGCCAGCAGGAAGTTGGGCTCCCATTCAATCGACCCCTCAGAAAGCTCCACCACTGGCCACCAGAGTTTGAGTTTGCATTGGGATAAGCAGCAATTCGACACAAGTTTGCAATCCGAGGAGAGAAAAAAATAACACAGGGAAATTCAATTAAGCTTTAGCTGGAAGCATCTGATAAGTTTATGGAAATTAAAGTTTTATGTAAATCAGGAGTCTGCCTGGCCCCGTGCCAGATCACAAGGGGCTGCACTATATTGCATTCAAATTAGCTGCCTCAGAAAACTCAGCAGCTACACCTAACAAGCCCAAAAACAACACTACATGAAATCCAGAGAGCGCTCTGCATATTTTAGAAAAGCTTTCATATTATCTGCTCACTCTTAACATCTCACCTTTCGCTGTAAAAATGATTAATAGCCCATCTCTACGATTACTCCAAATGACTTCCCCGCTACTATAGCTCCGCTTCTGCAGTCATTATTTTCTCTAAATTCAGCATAAAGACACTTTATGGAGTTAAATCAATATGAATTTTTGTGATAAATTCTTTATTAAAACAATCCTTCTTTCGATTTCTTAGACGACAACCAGACAAAGCGAGTGAGTGAGAGTGTGAATGCTCTGCAGATACGAGAGCAGCTCCAGTCACAGAGTACACTGACATCTTGTGGTCGGCAAACACGACATGAGGAAAAGGAAGCTGTGTGTGGAGTACAGACACTTTTTTAGTTTTCAATCTCTCCGCAACATCTAATCTTATGTAAGAGCTGCTGTTTGTGGGGTGTCTCCCTTTTGCATTATTGATCCAGCAGATGCTCCTCTGTAATGGCACTTATGGGACACACACCTACTATAAATACAGTCAGTCAGATATTTGCACTGTGCTTTGCATTTTTTTATACATTACTATTAGTCCAGCAAAGAAAAGAAACAAGTCAGTCATCATACGCACAGTAAATTAAAACTTTTAAGCGCGTGATTCCGTCCAAACCGATCAATAAAACATCAAATAATATCACTCTCCTCAACTTCAATCATCGGATGAATGTCTTATTTAAAGGAGCACTATGTAGTTTTGGGGGAGATATTTTAATCAGAAGAATTCATTGATTTTTATTTTCTTATTCTCATGTTTAAACAAAATAAATAAACAAACTCTTTGTTTTCATGACTGAATAAATTGATTAAACAAACTGACCTTCAAGTTCAAGACAGTTTTATTACTGTTATATGACGGACCCTGTGGCGGATCACAAGTCGCTTCAAACAGTGTTCTTTGGACCTTTTTTTCCGCTGAGAACAGCTTGTTTTTTCACTTATGGAAATAATAAATTATCCTGAATCTGTATTATTACCTCATTAATAATGTAAATATAAAAATTCTGCTCCTCAATTTATTCTCCAAACTACATAGTGCCCCTTCAAGTGTACTAGTAAAAACAGCCTCTTTATGAAGCCACAAGGCACAGTCGGAGTATATGTCAGGAGGTTTTAGGTCACTGCTTCCTTTAACACCTGCTGAGCAGATGCTACCTAGAGATGGTGGAGCTGGCGTGTGATTGGCTAGAGGAGGTAGTGGCAGCACTGAGCTGAGAGAAACCACTATGACTCGACTCCAGACTTGTCATGGATCCCCTAGAAAATGACAGAAAAAGACAGAAATTAAGTGTTGGTTCCTACCCAATCACTGTAGATCAAGCACATGGACAGGTAAATAGGTACAGAAGGAAGAAATCTGACAAACAGCTTTGATAAATACACACACAGCTTCAGAGACAAAGACAACACAACACTATGAGAGGAGAAAATACGCTCAGTGGAATGAATAAACTGACCTGAAGTCATGGGAGGCCAGCACCTCGGTGTAGTACATGATCTTACACTTGTGTGAGGAGACCTGCAGCGAGGCCAGCACATCATCCACTCGAGGCAGGCTGGAGGCAGAGCATGCCGGAGTGCTGTGGAAGCGCCACTGGAGGATGTAAAAGCCGGGCCAGCGCGTAACGTGGGAGCCCTGTTTGAATGGAGCATGAATTTAAATGCTTCAATGCGACGGACAGAAAGTAAGGACAAACAAAAGTTTTGTCGGCCATCTTCTCTCTCTCACCTGCACACTCTCTCCCTCCCTGCAGGTGAGTGCTTTCTCCACCATGCTGTAATCTTTTCCCAGCACCCAGTTCCTGTCTATCAGCTGGGTGTTAACGGCCCCGAGGGACGTGATGGCGTGAGCTCCAAGGGTGTCTTTCTTGGGAGGCTGTGGAGCTCTCTTGGAGTGGTAGATGTTGAAAATCACATCTCCTTTGGACACGTCAAAGTCCCAGGTGATGACGGAGGAGGCCTCGGTGATCTCGACCAGCATCTGCCAGAGGATGTAAAGAGATTGTAAACACAGAACAGCAGACAGAAGGTCGTTAATCACGTTTCTCACATTTCTGAAAGCCTGCCATATAGATTTCTTCCAGCGGATGGCAGCCTAATCCATGGTATAAAATCCAGCATGGGCATTAATTGGAAATATAAAGCTTTATACTCGCACTCCCCTTTCCATTTTCCAGGACCTTTGCAGCCCCCATCAACAAAAATTAAGGCTAATCGTCTTCCCCGAATAAAAATGTTGATTATTATTCAGAATTTCGCTGTGTCGAATGACAGAATTTATTTGACTTGACATTTGGAATATCATTATCATTACTTTCGCAGGGAGCAAAAGAGCCATGCGAATAGAAAATCTATTTATGAGGTTTAGAAAATTATCAGGTCATGTCATTGATCACGAATAATCAGAAATACAAAACAAAAACTGCTCTAATTAATTGTTACAACAATACAACAGCCAACCTGCGAAAAGGTCTGAGGTTGCTATGTAGGAAAAAAAGCAGAATGATAAGGAATTCTACTTATGTTAACTTTATCTCTCAGTGCAAGTTATTCTCAGTGCAGATTGTTTGACTACTCTTGAACTGGTAATTCTGCTGCTAATGAGCCTAGGCTACAAATAAATGTCTCTTTACACTTGTAATGACTATAAAGGCCTATATTATAAACGTAAATTATTACGTGATTACAAAATTATTTTATAATAATAATAATATGATATGATGAAATTATGTTGATGCAGTCCTGCTTTTCACAAAAGCTAGTTTTGACCAAAGATTCATGTCAAGCTCCTTCAGTCAGGTAGAAGCATTACTGTGACTCAGCTTGTCAGGAGAGAGGTGTCTGATTTCACAACATTGTTGTCACAGACGGACGGACAGATGGATGGATGCCGGGCGCTGAGTTACTTGAACTACAAGTGTAAATTTGTAACCATGGTGATATTACAGTGTATCCTCTGGAGAAATGAATGCTTTTAAGAGCAAGGAACTCTTAATTGCCTCCACAGGGATAACCCTAAAGACAGCATCCATTACCCTGAGTTGACACAGTAAACATCATGTTGATTAAATTTCAGGATAGCTGATACTCCAGTGTCACATTCCTGTGAAGGTAACATGGAGCTGCGCTGACAGGAACACTAGTAACACCTATAATAACTATAAATGGTTAATTTATAGATTACTAAAAGTTAAACTATTTCACTGTAAACAAACACTGACATTATTTTTAGTAAAGTTAATGTTTAATAAATACTGTGTAGTTCATCTTTAAGCATTATTTGGAGGGCCACTATAAAGTGGCAACTGATGTTTAAACCTGTACACTTCATAAATGGTTTATAAATCCTTTTATTGTTTGTGTGAAAAACTATTCACCTTCCACAAACAATGTTTGATAATCTATGATTATGAGAAGGCGTTAACAAAATCCCCATTATCAAAACCACCATCTGGTCTAGTTGCCTAGTTGTAAACTGGCAGCTTTTGTAATGTCGCAGACAACACGCCTTTGCAAATACTACAAAAATATGGCTTCCATCACACACAGACGTTCTCTGAATACCCCCTGGTGATGCCACTGCCCCCCCCCCCCCCCCCCGTTAAGAAACGATACTTTAGCAAAGTTCAGACAGCTTCCCTCCTTGCTACATGTGGATCTGGGTGCTGATTTAAAAGCAGAAACTCTACCTCATATGGGGCTCCTTTGAAAATACTGGCACTCTTATAGATGGAGTCAGTTAGAAGGCGGTTTTCTTCACTCTCCAGCTCTTCTGCTGTCCTGTACAAAGATTTGGGGACCATACCTCCCTCAGGGATGTCACACTGGAGGGGGCAGGAGAATAAAAAAACTTCAGGCTCACTGACAAGAAGAGACAACTCACACGAAAATATGTTTTATGTATAAATGATATTTCACTGTGTGTGTGTTTTGAGGACAAAATCAACATGTTCAGCTCTGAGAACCGAACCTCACCATGCAATCCCCTCCCAAGAAGTCGGGGAGGATTTCTTTGTCTATGTAGTCCACCAGTCCTCCTGGACCCTGGTAGTCGTTTCCGGCATAAACGAGGAACTTCTTGCGGGTGTTCTCGTCAATCAGAGGGCTCACCTGGAAACAATACGGTCATCAGAGAACATGGAGAAAACAGCAGGTTCACATGTTCTGAACTGTAAATGTTGATCCATGGATATTTGAATTATTAATGTTTAAGAAAAAAAAATAGGTTGGCTGGTTGATGGTGTTTCTAAGCATCTTTTTTCTGTCTTGAGTTTTCTGTTTCTCCAGGTAGTAGCTGTTGCTGCCCAATCTTACAGTGTGCTGCTTTTCTAGCCTTTATTGGTGTTTTGATTTGTTTTTCACATATTAGTATAGTTTTTTCACAACTTGTATTTATTCCTTTGCTGAATGTGATTACCCTCCTCCAAACTATATCATTCCATACGGATGTGGCTGTAATCAAATCTGCCCCTATGAGGATCTGCATATTGTGTGGTTGTAATTAGGCAGCTCATCTCTCTTCTTTGTTTATCATACGCTCGTTTTCACAATCTTGCACCAGGCTATTGAGACTTATCTCTGCAATATCAGTGTCTGTACGGTACAACTTAATCTATTCTACCACTGTCTGATGATTAATTAAAGCCACATTTATGGCTGCTAATAAAATGTAAATGCTGGCGTTCATTCTCACCAGGGTCCAGAGCACTGGGAAAACTCTGGGCGCCCTCAGTATGAGAAGGCGACCTAGAGTCTCGGGGTAGTTGGCCTCCACCACCTCGATGATTCTCAGCAGAGCCTTCACGCCTGGTCTCCAGAGGTGACGCATGTTAAGACCCTCAAGATCCACCAAGCAAGTCCAGCAGCTGACAGACACATTAACATAAGACGTCACATGACTGTATGAGCAAGTACTGAAGAAACAGCGGATTAATTAGTATTTAGGTACCTGATGGGCCGACCGAAGACTCTGGTGTTTTCTTCACAACGCCTCAGTCCCTCCTCGTTGAGAGACAGGACCTGTGTCACATTCATCAAGTTGTAGCATTAATGTGACGGAAGATATTTTAAATAGAAATGACTGTTTGTGTGTATGTATTCATGTCACCTGTCTCAGTAGCTTCTCCTCTCCTAAAGCTCGTACCAAGCCCTTCGTGTCCATTTGCCCCAGACGCAAGACATACAGAGGACGGCCATCTAAACCACACACACAAACAGAAACTGAGGCTGTACTGCAGAAAGCTGGCTTTCACAGGTATTACTCTGACCTGGTGGATCAGCTAAGCTTTTAAAAGCAATGACTCATTTTTAAACATGGGAGCTGCAACAGATGGTGCTCAGATTTTACAGTCAATAATTAACAGGCCATTTGATTTGAACCCGTGTGCATTCAAATACAGAAGACTAAACCAAGAGCTTTCCATAAACACTGGCTGCCGGCCAACCTGCCGGTTTCTTTATTACCTCTGCAGGGAGGTTATGATTTCACCTGCGTCCTTTTGTAAGATGGTTTTGTCAGGATTACACAAAAACAGAATAAAAAGAAGACATCCATTTTTTGACATTATTGATTTCTGGGGAAAGTATACATGGATCTTGATGAAAAAAACAGGCGTATTTTTGTGGCTGATATTTATGAGTTGGAACTATTTTATGTGGATCCTACATGTGACGAGGTTAAATTATGGTTGAGCAGTTATGGGTGGTTTAAAATTTAGAGTGATAGAGGGCGACTGAGTTTGATATTGGACTAGGCTTGATTGAAACACCAAATAGTTTTGATTGGCTATGTACATTATATGAACACTTGCCTCAAGGAGAGAAACACGCCTATCTGTCTGCATCAGTCCACCACACATGCTCTATATGTGCTTCTGTCCTGCCTCGTAGGGAGCCAAGAGTGTTCTTCAATGTTTGACAAATATTAGCAAAGTAATTGATGACAAAACACAAAGTATTGCACTGATTGCACAGACAGGTGACATCCTCATTCGATTAAAACGTCCATTAAAGCGCTGCAGTTTCCTTATTTAGGGGCATAATTTATGAGCTAATCACTGAAAAAACATATTGCCAAAGCAACAGGCTAATGTTATGTGAAGAAAATATGTGCTATGCCTCAATTTTTTATCATATGGTTTAAAATGTTCACACACACCTTTTTTGTATGTTTTGGCACTGAGCAATCATGCAAACTAATGTGCCCCAGTTCATAAGAAATGTTTTGTCACTCTCACAAACACTCTCACAAAGCCTAATTCTCCCTTTGTTACATGTTTACAAATGGGTAGGTACATTTATTAAAATATGCACTAATTAAGATCAGTGTATGTGATGGAATAGTAGCCAGGGTTTCTGCAGGTTTGAACTAGATTTAAGACCTAGTGGGTGTCAGGGTTATTAGTTTTTAAATTTTAATTTAGTTTTTCAGTTTGCTTTTCATTTCAGTTTAGTTTAATGAGTTTAACAAGTGATTAAGAGATTTAGTTTATCTAGGAATTTCGTTTAATTTAGTTCAACACACACAGTTTAAAATCCAAAGAACCTCCCCTTTAACATCGGAGTTGAAACAAAGATGGTTTGAATGTCGATTGCTGCTTGGGTCGAGCAGAACTGGATGAACTTGGCCCAGGAACTGGTGGCAAAGGTGTACAAAAGTTTGTGATAGCATGACTTTGCTGGAGACCTTCAGAAGACAACTGGTGTTTTTCCGATATTGTGTGCAACACCAGCGCTTTCACATCAAATGTTCCCAATTTGAGGGTCCTCTCGCGCTTATACTGCGCTTCAATTTAATTATGAGGCTTTTAACCAACTGAATTCTGGTTGTTCAAGCCAACATTTGTTAAATTTACACTTTCCCATAGTTGTAGCAGATTCCGCAGTCGAAGTCTTTGTGTACAGCGATAAATTCCGACAGGGCTGTTAGCAAAATGCCACTTACATTCCTGGATACTTCAGAAAGAAGTACAACACACGGAGCTAACTGTGATTCTCACCAACACATTTCCCCAACACAAAAAAACAAACAATAAAAAAGGCGACGACGGAAGCAGTAAATGAATTTACATATTTAAGACCTAACTAAATGTAATTTAAGACCTATATGCAAAATATGGATGTATTTAAGACTTTTTAAGGCCTACAATTGAAATTGTCAAATTTGAGACTTTTTAAGACCCCGCAGAAAACCTGAGTAGCATTTGAATGTGCCAGAGGAAACAAGATCTACTCCACGTTGTTGTGAAAGCCCTGTAAACCTCTCTGCTTCTTTTATGTTTACATTCACTGATTAGTTTCCACTTTCACTGTGGATAAACGAAAGCACAATAATGGTTATCAGCATAATAATCAAAATGTGATAATTTGAAGATAAAGTAGGCAGGCATTAATTATAAAGTACCTTTGTCGTGGTGGTGCCAGCCTCCAGCGTAATAGTCCTGAAGCAGTTGTGGGCGCTCCCACGTGTCCAAGAGGAAATCTACCTGGTGCTGCTTCCTCCAGGTGAGCGACTGCCACATGAACTCTCTGGCTTTGTCAAGGTTGAAATCTCTGGCCCTCAGGAAGCGCAGCACGTGCTGATCCTTTGGAATCTGTACAGCAACAAGCAGAGGTCAAAATTACTGATAAATGCTTAACATTTTAACCGATGGAAACTTGTTATTTGCATTACATGTGAGCAGCACAACCAACTTAAGTGTGTAAGCAAACTGCTCTGTAGTAAAACAAAATTGCGTGTGTATGTGTATAGATGACCTTGCCCTTGTTGTTTTCTTGAAGCCACTGGCGCAGTCGAATAAGACAGCTCTCCTGCAGAGGCGTTAAATCTCCTAGGTAACGTCTGATGTAGTCAGCATCTAGCTTGTCTGGGGGCCAAAACACAAGTACAGTGTAAAGTTAGTGTATACTGTGTGCAACACATGAAGACACGAGAAGCTGAGCACTGCAGTGTATTTTCAACATGAGCCAAAATGATAAAATGAGTTTCTTCTGCAAGCTGCTGTTATTTTTTTTATACAAAATCATAGCAATATAATAATATATTCACCACCAAATCAATAATTGTTTACAGACTTAAAAATGTTAGTCTAACAAAATAACTCAAAAACAGAAGAGGAGGGGCATATTTCAGTCCCTGTACACATCTCAGTCCTGGGTGAGCGCACATAATGTGAATTAGTCAACACAAAGGAAAAATACCACGATGCCACTTATAACTTTATGACTGCACTTTCGTATTGGCTGTTATGCCACACTTAATTGTGATTGGCAAGTAAATGCTGACCATCAGGTGAGCCGACCACCAGCTCTGTGTCTTTGCTGTCCAGTCCATTCCTAGCACCCTTCACCGGGATTGCTCTGGTTGTGCCAGAGACCACAGGGGGAGTCCAACGAGGTATGAAAGTTACTCCTTCTGCCTCCAGCTCTCTGAGGTAGTACTCAATAATTTCTTTACCCTACAATGCAGAAAGGAGACAAGACTTTGAGTTAATGTGACATTGTGGTAATCTTTTGCTGATTTATACAGATGAATATGCAGAAGTGAGTTCAAAGATGCCAACCTTCTTAATGCTGCTAGCATATTGTTTCATAGCTATCTTCTCTGCTGTGCTCTCGAAGCCAAAAAAGGACTTGATATCCATACTAGCTGTCTGTTCAAAGCACGTCCAGTCTTCATTCTCTGGATGAACCTGTAGAAGAGAATAATGAATCAAAAATATTGTTATAAAAGCGTTAAAATATTAACTTGACCCATGTCCATCTGTTGACATGCTGTATGAGGCTCACTGTGTAGTTGCAGCACTCTCGGACAACGACTCTGCTGGAAAAGGTCTCGTTGTGGACCTCGATGCGGAGCGTCCTGTCTCTGCGATTTAGAGTGTTCTTCTGGATAAAGTAGAGGTAATCTACACCGGCGATCTAGCAAAAATTAAAAGTACAAATTCATGCAATGTGACACAAAACTGCCATAACAGCTCCCACTCTCTGACATAGTCTTGACAAACTATTTACTATTTCTTCAACAAATTATAGCAACCGTTGACAGAGGACAGGTACCCGTTTAAGAAGTCTTGGGGCATCGATGTCGATCACGCAGCGCCTCTCAGTCACCAATGTGGATCCATCCTTGCTTTGGTTCTCACTGACGATCTCGCTGTCTACAAACACTGGGATAAGGGGGCACTTTGGGAACCTCCTCACGTAGGCCTGAGAGGAAGAAATGAGTCACATGTGAAATAGGGCTGGGCGATATGGACCAATAGTCATATCCCGATATATTTTGGCTGAATATCGATATACGATATATATCCCAATATTTTTATTGCAAATTGAGAGCAAATGTTAAGTCAAAGTCAAAGCCAAATATGACATGTGGGTGGGAATTTCATCATTTTAGGGGCAAGTCCATTTTTTTTTTTTCAGGGGCACCAAGGCCACATGGCAGGGCACAAAGACCACTAAGTAAAATTTGTTGATTTACCTTTCAGACTGATACCATAACATCCTAATTTATAATAACACATGGATTATGTATCAAAACGTTTTTTAAATACCAATATCAAGTTGATGTTACATTAGAAAACAGTTTGTTTTTTAAGTAGGATTAGGGTGAGGTGAGTTTTGTGATACCACACTGAATATTAATGTTATTGAATATTTCTCCCAATAGAAATTCCCCAAAATTACGTTGTAGCTCGTTGTCTTCCTTACTACCGTGGGAAAGAGCCGTCAGTTGTGTTTTAACAAGGTTTCACTTATGAGTTATTGATCCAGGAAGTTCGAATCTGTGAATATATTTCCAACTTTACCGGACTAAATCCTACCACATAAGTCAGTTACGTATCATGTCAAACTGGCTGAGTCGCTCGCTGTGCTGTAAGTTTCGTTCTTCTGTTTTGAGACGCTGCTGCTGTTTGAGAGACTTTCACGTGAGATCATCGTGATGATGAGACTCCACCTGCGCAAACCGCGGACTCACTGAAGTTACTGTGAGTGACTACTGTGCACTCAGGTGGCTGTAATTCAAGGCAAGCTCGCTACGCTGACCGGGCCAGGGGCACAGAGGCCACTGTGGCCGTACGATGATTTTTTTTTCATGGGGCATCAAGGCCGAAGTGCAGGGCAACAATAGTTTGTTGAAGAGTGCCGGAGTGTCTGTTCCAGCCCCTCCCCTCTCTGTGCATGAAGGAGGAGGGGTGCGGGGAGCAGCGCAGAGAGCTCCGGGTCAGCGGCTTGCCTGGAGCAAGGATCACAGCGCAAATTTGAACTATATCGATATACGCGATAGGGTCTAATTCCACATTTAAAAAATATATCGATATATGTTTTATATCAATATATCGCCCAGCCCTAATGTGAAAGGAAGCTAGAGACACTCATTGGTACAAAACAAATTATAGATCCTCTAGTCCTTATGATTGCACCAATCATTTTATGACTATTTTTATTTTATTTGTGCAAGTGGCTCCGTTCATTCTATTCCCACTTGAGGTTTCTTGCTTTTGTCCTGCCTACTTCCAAGTAGCTCTCAAATTGGGCAGGAAAGCTGGTTTGTATGGACCCATTAAGAGAAGTCACTTGCCAAAAGAGTAAACTGTGATGTTATGACTAAATAGTCCAGCATCTCATTTAGAGCACCTCATTTCTTTGTCAGGTTCGAATGCATTTAATAGTTAGCAACTTAAACAGTTTATAATAATGCAGATTCAAATTTGATGGCGTTTTTTGCAGTGCAGTAGCTCACAGCTGTGGTAGCTTTTACACGCCGTGAGTACTCAGCGTTTTACTGCCCAGAGCAAACTGTATGGCCGTCTGTCCGGGCTAATTTCTGCAGGGCTCTCCTGTCAATATTGATTGAGACGCTGACTGGCTGTTTCAGGATCTGAAAAAAACAGCCTTCAGGATACATAACTAATAGCAGTGTCGTTTTTGCTGATAATCAACTACCTAGTAACCAAAAGCAAGGAAGGAACCAACCAACCATTACATTACAGGGCAACGTTTAACAATATGGACACGAAATTCTGAGTAGTAAAACCAACTACTAGTTAACCATTAGGTAAAGAGAAACTCCTAAGCCAATTTTAGGTCTAGTTAATCCTTGGTTAAAAATGTCATGAAGAAGAAACCAGTGAGAAAAGCCGCAGTGATGAAAGGGAAAAGTAGACTTGTTAACACACCACAGGTATTGACAAGGAACAAATAAAAGACAACATTTTCAGTTGTGTTTTTTTTTCCTCTCCGAATTCACCCTCAAGCATGTGTCTTTCAGCAACCCACATATCCAGCTTATATTGATACAGCACAGCATATGAGAAATCTGAATCAATAAGATGGCATTATTCACTAAGCAAATTAATGGGAGAGCTTTCCTTGGTAAATAAGCAGCATTGACCTGTTTAACATAACAGACACACTGTGCGAAAAAAACAATATGTCTCAGTGATGGCAAACAAATTGAAATCTTTGTCCTTCCTTTTCCTCTCAGTGCTATAAGCATAAAAGATAAAAGCTGAGCAGAGTGTGTCCGAAGACAACTGTCACTGGCGACCCAATAATTGTCGGATGGCCACAGCCGTGGAGCAGGAAAAATGCTTTACTAAAATTTTAACTAATAGCTTAGTAATTTCTCCAGCTGAACAAATCTAGCGCCACTTCAATTACATAAGAAATGTCATATAGAGGTGTCACGAGAGGGACAACAACTATGACACTGGTTAAACATCAAGTGGTATCCTGGCCACTGATGAAGACTATTAGCTAAGGTAATAACCTGGAGTATGTCAGTGGCAGGATCAGCCAGGGGACTAATGAGAAAGCCCAGAGATAAATGAAAGCGGAGGAGGCAGTTCTATTCATTGGGCTCTCTCCTTTATGGTGCTGAGGCCTGGATCCTTTCACAGGGGCTGCTGTTTACTCTCCACAAAGGGCCTATTTCAGAGATCCTTTTTCAATAACATGTAGTGATGCAAGAGGTATTTCTGCTAACGATGTTTCACAGAAAAATAAAGCTTGTGTAGGTGTTGACTTGGACTGTTTGGTGAAGGAGTCACTGCAGCGACACAGGCTTTACCTCCTCTGAGGCTATTGCATAATATGTGGCTTAATATGTAACTTCAGAGGACAAGAAACAGACGGTGAAAGTGGATGAAAAAAGTCTGCTTCTGATTTTTCTTTTGTCCTACTTTCACTTCACACACAGCTCCTGTTCTTACATGAGTTTAAATCACTGAGTGGCAGTTTGCAGGTGAAGTTTTCCACTCAAGGGAAAGAGAGATAATCTTATGGTGAATAAATGTTTGGAAATTAGGATCTCGGCTGCTATTTCAGTGGATTTCTCTGGTAAGACTGTTGAATAATGCTGCACTATAATATAAATCTTGTGACGGCTAAATTAGTTTCGCTAGAAGAGCAGTCAGCTGAGAAATTCAAGTAATGTTTTAATACCAGCAGTTGTTTCTTTGAACTGGAGCGATCACAACACAATTACAAAAACTCCTGACATCTCAGGACAGCACACACAATGAGTTTTAAAGAGCTACAGATGTGTATCTTTACAAAAAAGACCTTGACTTATTTCTGAGACGCTGACATATTTATTTTTTGTTTTCTACCCTGTTCTAGCAGTCAGCATCAAGTGCCATACATCATTTAATTCAGGAGAACCGTAAAGGGGCACTGTGTAGTTTTGAGAAGAAATTCAAACTCTGAATTTTAATATTCACAATATTAAAGAGGCAATGATACAAATTTGGAATTTATCTTTTCCATCACTGAATAAACAAGCTGTTCCCAGAGGAAAATGAGGTCCCTAGAACACTGTTTGAGGCTAGAAAGGTGGCAGGGTCCGCCACATATAAACAATACAACACGACACTTAAATCTAATAGTGTACTTTACTCTGTAATTCTGAGGTAATCAGTGTCCTGCCATTTTAAAAGTTACAGTGTGGATGTGTCCAAAGGTGGTGCAGGGAGTAAAAGACAGAGTATTATATCATAACAGAGGACACTGAAGCAAAAGTGACTTTTCTCATATGGGCTAAACTCTCCTTTCCGTGAGTTTTTAGCCAAGTATGGATAAGATCAGCAGCTCAAAAACTACTGAACATTTCCGAGAAACAGCTGTTTCTAGCCGCCGGCATGTGTCTGGGTCTCTGAGGGTTAAAGGCACAAAACATTTAACTATAGTCAGACTGGTACTGAACTGAATGGAAAGTAGACGTTATTCTTTTAGGTGCTGAATTAATGTCACGTTTATGAAGCAGCTACTTCACAGTGTGACCTATATACTACTGCATTCACTGCAGACGTCGGTGAGAGGAGGGTACACAGAACATTCTGTCCTTCACTTGGTGTGTACATTTACTGCAGTAATGTGTAAATGAAGAGCGAGACACATGACCCTAGGATGCAGAAAAGGCTACAGCCATTTTGTAAGTGTTTTGTATACTATAACATTTATCTGTTTAATATTTAGTTTCTCCATTCTCAGCAGAATATGTTTTAAGAGTGCAAGGGTCGCAGCCAGCACTTTCTAAGAAGGGTAACAACTATTAGTTATGTAATATCCTTCAAGTGCTCTGGATCCTTTATCTTTATAACAGCTCTGGATGGGAACACACAGTACTCACCGCCATGATTAGCTCAAACGGGTGCTTGTAGACCCGCACGGGGGACTGGTACTCCTGCACCATGGTGGACCCTGGTTCACAAACAGCCTCTGGTGGATTATCACAAAGACATGACAAAGCAGTGTTCAGCAGGTTATACGGGTTATTATACTGTTATGAGATGTTGATAGCTCGTCAGCTGAGTCAGAGGGTCAACGTTCAGACCAAGTGGTTTACTGCATGTGACGGTTAAACTGCACAAGTTTTACTGGAGCTAGCCAAAGTTAGCATTTTAACATAATGTCCGCTGCTGAGAGGGATATAAAAAATGAAACAACAAGCCCGTGTCTGTCCCGTGACAGCCTGACCGGGTGGAGTATGTGGGGGGACGGGCGGCCTGAGCAGCGACACAACATAAAGACGAACTTCACTCACAGCTGTTTGAATCCGAGCCGCTGAATTTAAAGTGCGTCACTGCAGCTGCCGAACTCTCCTCGGTACGTCCATACCGTCACCCCGGGAGGGAGAGGAAGGAGAGTTGCGTCCCTCAATGTAAACAGAGAAATGAAAAGTACTGTAACTGTGTCTGTCTGTCCGTCAGTCCGCAGCACAGACCGCTAACTCCTCCTCCTCCTTTCAGACAAACAGGAAGTCGGTGTGACACTTTCTTTCAAATTCGCAGGTTGGTTGCTATCTGGAGTTTTATTGTGAAAAGCCAACACATGACTTTGTTGCATTTACGCCCCTTCCGGGAATAAATATGGTAGTGAAAAATGTTTTGATCCCATTTGCATTGTGCAATGAGTTACACATATGATGGTTCTGAATTAAAACACTTTTTTTTTTGATGGACACAGTTTTCAGTTCAATTCAAAAAACTTTATTTGTCCCTGGGGGGCCACTGAAGGCCACCTGAAGTAGTTGTACACAGACACAAGTCAGCCTATTAAGTACACAGACACAAAACACGTCAGATGCAATAAAATAGACTAAATAAACTAAATAAGAAATGTACAGTATTTACACGAGGTGCAAAGTAGCATTGAGGTAGCTCGGTTGTGCATTTAGAGGCAGCAGCAGGTTAATACTGATGTGGAAAATGCAATAGAGAGGGAGGGGTAAAGTGGGAAATGCAGTGACCATCAACAGGTTGCTTAGTTTGTCGTAAATAAAGTAAAACATCAATCATTTCACTCACAGTACTTCACCAGCACCATGGTTGCAACTGGGCACAGAAAATGATTAAAATCGCAATCAATTTGATCATACTGACAACTGCAGTTATGTGAAAGGAGAGTTTGTCAGTTTTTTTTTTTTTTTACATGACCAGCTCTGCAATGTTTAAGTTAAGTTTTGGTGATTGTCAACAAGACGACACCACTAACGCAACTGTTGGCTGTGCAGTCCTTATAGTTGCATATTTTCACAGTCTGACATTTCATTAGGTTTATGACAAACTTTGTCAAATTAGAAAATAATAATAATTATCTTTTCAATTGACAAACATCAAATGTGTGATTCATGACACAACTCAAGTAGAATCAAAAGACTTTTAATGGTGTCTTATGACTTATAATGCCTGATCGTGTTCCCCTCACTGTAAATAATATACATGTATATATACATACATATATATATATATATATATACTTAATTATACATTTATAATACACCGGACCTCTGAACAATTTACTTACTTATTTATTTTTATAGCATTCTTTAACTCACAGTTCTTTGTTGTTCTTGTTCTTTCTAGTTGAATGTTTGTTATGTTATGTTTATGTTTATGTTCATGTTTACATCTCTGTACATCGTGAGCGAAGAAAAAAATAGAGTCAAATTCCTGATTCTGATTCTGATGTTGGATTTCAGCTAATACCAAGCCTGTTCCACTATCCGTTTCCTTATTTTTAATTATTTTCCCCAAAAGCACATAGCATACAAAGGCTTTACTTGAATATAAATCAGCAAAGCAAGTTGAATATATTCAACAACCAAATAAATCTGCTATAACACGCATTAGAAGTTTCTTTATATTATTTATTCAGCAACTCTTTACAGTTGTTGCTTATTTTATGCGGTAAAGGTTAAAGAACCCTCTGTTTATTTCAAGAATGACTGAAGATGAAATGAAGCAATTTTAAACCCAAGAGTAGCACTTTGGAGGTCTGCCTAACCAACACAATGTTGATGAAAAAGGCACAAAATAATGATGAGATAAGCAGTGCAGACGGGAGGACCTCTTGCATGTCTGTGCACAGGGGCCCATCATTTCATCATCCGTCCACGGAGCTGAGGTCTCTAAGTCCAGTGAAAATTGAAATTAAGATTTTAATTGATTATGACATCGGTGACACCTTGGGGTTTGGGGCGCATTAACAACAAACTGTGACTGCCTTCAGACTGAAGGTCGGCATTGCAATACCATCTTTAACACCATTTTGTAGCAGCCAGAACGATGACTTTTTTACTGCCTCTCATTAGCTGCTCCAGGAAAATGCAGCTGGTCCCACACTGAGGCTCCTGAAGCAGCATCTGGAGGTGGGGTGCTGCATTCAAAGTGTTTGGAGCTGGCAGCCTACAAAAGGTACTGGAGTCCAGCAGGGGACATCCTGAGAGAGGGGGAAGTGGAGTTCAGATGAGCTCTTTTTCCTAATCAGCCTCAGGCACAAAGAAAAAACGTTGAAGTGAAGTGAAACAAGCTGCTCTCAGCACATGATTTTGGATTAAAAAAAAGAAATTGTGTCCTTGGTGCACCTGCGCAATCAAAATACCAGGTTTGGGTATAAGACCTTTCTCAAAATGTTTCTAACACTGAGGCTATCTAAGTTCACGTGTCATTTCCACTTCATACACTAATTATGATCAAGAGCCATAAAAAGCATCCTTGACACTGTTATGGCAACAGCGTGTACGTTGAAAGTCTTTTAATTTCCTGGAAGAAAAAATAATTCTTATTACAAACACAATAAGTTATCTTCTTGCTTCTGATGAAATGGGTCACCTGTCCTCAGCTGTTAGTGATGATTCTCAAAAGGGAAAAGAAAAGAAGTTCTCCAGTAGCCTCCTTTAAGCTTGGCTCACCAGCCCTCTGAGCTCACCATCCTTTATAGAATCCTCTTAGCTCTCCTGTCTAATTAACTCTAATAATGACTAAGCGCATTGGATGTATTTCTCTGCTGAATGCTGCCCAGACTTTCACAGCGACTCCACACACCTAAGGCACTACAGAGCTGAAACCTCTGGCAGTAAATCTCACTGAGATTATGCAGCAATAGCCGCACACCTTGGTATTCATACATTGGTAATCCGGAGCCTAAATAAAGCTCTTTTCATCAGATATTCAGCTACAGTAATAAAAGAATAATGTGCACAGAAAGTAGAATCTGTTGAATAAAATAGTCAATTTCAACCATTACGAGCACATTATCATAGTCTTTATAAGCAGATATTCAGAAAATACCAGTGTTCACCAAAATCAACATAAATTGCAGTTTTCTTCCCTCCTTGAATGCGATTTAAACTCCTCTGAAATTAATGAGGGCTCAAGTGAGAGGCAGTATTAAACCTTGATGTTTTCTGCCTCCGTTTCTCTGAGGAATGCACCTCAAGGTAGAAGTTAATTTGACTTGAGTCCATCTCAGGAAAAAAACAAATAAATTGAGCTTTGAGTAGCTTGAAATGATTTTCAATAGAATGCAGGATTCGTTCAGATGCCGCAGAGTTCCACGTTGTGAATTTAATCATTTAAAATACAATTAAAGTTCCCCCCCGACCCATTCCTACCTGACTTTCAACAACATGAAAAAATATTCAATAAAGTTTGTGTGTGCGTGTGTGTGTGTGTTTGGGTTTCTCAATTCATTTTGAGAACAGTAAAGGTATTCCAAGACAGATCCCAGGGGTTGTAGCTCAGCTGCCGGAGAGCACATAGAAAACTCAATTAGGTTACTGTAATTAACTCGACTAAAGTTAAGCTCAGCTAACACAGCTAGAAAATGAAATGAGCCATTTAGAATTTGGACGACGAACTGTTATGAATACTGATACTTATTACACTAAGCTAGCTGTAAATCAACCTGAGTCAGTCAGCCAATGTTGCAAATGACAGGGAAAACTAGCAAGCAAACACAAAAATAGTTAGATGTGGTGGATAAATGGTTGAAATTCTTCAATCAATGGATGAACCGTACAAATAGTTAGCTACAAGTAAAAGAACATATAGGCTATTTAGCCAAAAAATGATGAAAAACATTTGGCGAGCTAAAAGTAGGCTCTTGAATATATGTTAATAAAATGTATTGAAAATATGTTAACAAAACATATTTGATATACACATGTTAGAAAAACATATTAACCTATGGTTGAAATTAATTAGGCTATTAAATCGACAGTGTAGGCGACAGTTATGCCAAAAGTATTGGATAAACAGTTGTAACAGTTCGCTAAATGTATTTTAATAACTGTGCTAATAGTAAGCTAACAGAATGTGAAGTAGTTATTAATAGGCTTTGTAGTAGCAATCCATCAACATATTTGGAGCTTCCAGGTAGTGTTTGGACTTTACACTCAGTGGGGTTCATCAGACAAATAAAGTTGGAAACCCCTTTGGCTTGTTTGGCTCAGATGCTCAACAGTTGAATTAGCCTTTTAATGTAGCATCTCATTGCTACTTGCTGTTGTTCCCCAATTTCTTGAAGTTATAGGTTAAAGGAACAGTTCATCCACTCATCTACTCAACCCCATGCCGATGGTAAATCAGGTATGGTTTTATAGTCCAACTGAAGAAGATAAGGACTTGTTTAAAATGTTAAAAACTTAATGGAATGAAACATAAAAGGCTCCATATACAGCTTGTTTGGTGTGATCCAAGCACATTGATCCAAAATTGATTGGAAGACTGAATTTTCATTTTTGGGTGAACTGTTCCTTTAAGGGATGTAATCTCGCCGTTTCCAAATCTTTTATCCATTCACATTTCGAGGTAAATCACAGAAATTCTGTTAATTTAGAAGGTATTTAAACTAAGATTCCTGCCAGCTGGTTTGTAATGACATTGGATGTGTCGCATAACAAGTCAAATCCAATTTCTACGAGGTGACTTTGGGACTTCAGCTCTGACTGCTTGATTAGCTTTCAAAGAGCTTTAACGAACGCGATGTTCTGTCTCTGTTTTCTAAATCAGATTATTCATTTTGTTATTACTATTTGCTGATAATGAAAAAAAAGATAAACAAAAGAGGAATCAATCCGCCAGGAAAATCCCCACAAAGAGACAAGCATTACATATTCCCAAAGACAATTATTTCATCTAATGAGCAGTTTATCTGAAGATTTGCCAGCCAGTAAGATGAGACACCGATATACTCGCGACAGCGTAAAGGTCAAACTTCAAGGAGTGAGCGTGGGAGGCTTATTAGTGATTCAACCCCTGCCAGCTCCTGAGAGGGACTTTTTTCTCCTTTTGGATGAGAAGGTTGTAGGTTAGATAGGATGACAGGCTGGGTAAACACCATTAACACAACGTAATTACTCATCTGTTTCTCTGAAGGGGGGCTGTTGTTCATTAACCGTCCACTTGAGGTCCCCAGTCCATTACCAATAACTGGAAAATGAAAAAAAAAAGAAATCAACTGGACATTATAGAAGTATCTTAAAACCTCATGTCTTTCAGTGATGGAGGGGATAACTTCCCTCTCTGCAGGTGGGAACCAGAGCTGCAGGGCTGGGGTCCAGCAGCAGCCTATCAACATTAACTGTCGAGTTTCCTCCGCACAGCCTGCCCCTTTAATACGGGATTGTAAATTCAGGGCAGCTCCTGAATGTCTCTGAAGTGCCATGTAGTGTAAGACACTGTGGTTTTAATAGCATTGGTTCTATTATTATTCAGGCTCCCAGCTGGTATAAAGGCCTGTCATGGACTGAAGGTCAAAACAGATTTTTTTTTTTTTTTAAATAATTGTGTGTGTACTGCACGTTTTGAAGGTCCTGGTTGAGAGATTTTAATTGCAGTGTTAAGAATGCAGAATCTGCTCCGTGTCATGTTTTAACTCTCTGAACCGCGGGGATTTGTAGCTATGCGGTATCTTACTGAAGTGCAGAGTAATCGTGTAACTCTTTAATTCAGCTGGTGCAATATAAATGCATTAGCTGAGGTATTATACTTGTCTTCTTTAACAGGGAAATAATTTCCTCCATGGTCTCCTCCACACACCCACACACTCTAACCCTGTATATAAAAAGACGTGCTTTTTATTTGCTCGGTACACTTGTGAGTCTAATCTGAAAGCGTGCTGTCAAGAAAACAGAGCGAGCAAGGAAAAACAAACCGGCACGAGGAGAATTATTGGGCTCTGCTGATTAAAAATAGATAATTTGTGTTGTCCTTACTAAGACTGGTTGTTGTGAGTCACCACAATGCCTGTCATTATTTCCCGCCTGTTTCGATTAATCCTGTCGAAGCAGTTCAAGAGTTTCTATGTGGAGCCTTTTTTTAATTGCTCTCTAAGTTTTACAGCAAGCACAGAATGCATTTTTTTTTTTTTTACAAATCAAAGCAGTGCCCGCAATGAACCAGGAGATTGGATTAGTACTTTAAAACTGAGAATTTTTTAGAGACGGTAGAGAAAACCTGTAAAAACTCAGTGGTGGTCTCAGTATGTTTGAGGGGCAGGGGTGAAAAAAAAAATGGGAGCGCCATTTATAGCAGACTGAAATGGTACCCTAGAGGGCACTTCACCATGTTTTGTCCAGAGGAAGTGCATCATAGGCGCATCCAATCCATTTAGGTGGCACCAAACAAAAATACCAAATAACTAAGTATAAACTACTGTGCTCCATTCACTCAGAGCACTAGAACCAAAACTGGGACCAACAGGGATGGACTAGGAACAAATACCAAAATGTACTCCCAACCACCACTGCTACAAAGCATTTATGGAGGACTAACTGTGGTATGGGCACTTGAGCGCAAAGAACAGAAAGGGACTGTCCAGAATAACAAATGCGGTAAGGTTAGTTAAATGGAAAGAACAGGAGCAACTGGGATCAATAAAACGCAGGTAAAACAAAAAGCCTGGAAGAATCGTATCAGTCACATTGTCACATCGGATTCTGCCGGGATCCAGAGTCATTTACAGACGAGAGGAGAGCACAGACAATGCAGCAACAGTCACCTAATGAAACGCAGCGTTACTTTTAGTAAACTTGTGGATCCCTCTGGGTTTAAACATTGTGAGAAACATTTGGGATAATGTAAGTACACTCAACAAAATGTATAACAAGGACATTTTAACGCATAATTCCTACATACTGTATCTTTGAATGATTCCTTAAACTATGCGTGGGCAGATGCTACAGAGCAGCAGTTGTCTCAAATTCTTATTAATTTTCATAAAACATCAATCACACTGGAACCATGTTCATTATTGTTCTCTGTACTATCGTGTTATTTTGAGGGGCCGTCCACATGGACGAAAACGATCTTTTTTTCCTCCGTCTTCCTCGGCATCGTTTCAAGAATATTTGCGCCCATACGGATCCACTGAAAACAGCCTCTAGGTGGCGCTTAACATTCACCAAAAACGGAGAAGAAGAGACGGAGCATGCGCATTAAGCTTGCGCGCTGTAAACAGACAGTAGACGGAGAAACCGAACACAACAAGAAGAAGATGAAAATGTCTAGTGCAAGGAAACCAGAGTAGTTCGTGTGGACCGATAATGAGGTCGAACTGCTGCTGCGACTCACACTCAACTACAAGGCGAGTAAGTTGCAAGAACGGCTCGATATCTTCTGTGGCACGATCACGAGCATGTAGTCCGCCATTGTTGTTGTTGTTGTTATGAGACGTCGTGGAGTTCAGAGGTCAGAGTAGAGTCCTACAGAGTCCTCTTGAAAAGGGGAGGGCTGCGTTTTCAGATTTCTCCACCCTGAGACCTGTTTTCAGAAAAGTGCGTTTTCAGGGTCCGTGTGGACGGTCGGCCAAAACGATGCAATACATATGCGTTTTCACAAAAGAGCGTTCTCGTCTGGACGGCCCTTATTGTATATGCTGTCATTAACCATAATGTGCTTTTAACCCACTTGTGAACCTGAAGACATATTTTCACATTTGCGATCATTAAAGAATATTATTCGATTCATGTCAGTCCTCGATAAATATACTGATATATTAGTTGAAATAAAAACGAGTTTACTGCTTTTAAACATGACAGATCAGCAGAGAGAAGTACTCGTGTTCTTGATTAAAGCAACATTGTGTAGAAAAAAATGGCATTTTGTGCGATTTGGCGCCCCTCTACAGTTTTCGAGTGATCGAGGATACAAATCCCAGGTCTGTAACAGTTTGTTAGACGTGATGTAGGTGCTAACTACTGACAGAACTAATCACATAATAACAATGTCATGTGTTGGAAACTTTCACTGAGGTTACACAGTGCAGAAAGAAGTGATGGGAGGGCGGAGTGGCTGAGACAGAAACACCATTCACACTTTCACAAGACACTGTACCATCAAAATCACCTTGAAGCTGTTATTTCAAGGTAAAAACATAATGTGGCTTTATGATTATTAGATTAAGTTTACCTCTATGTGTACAAAAAGCTGTTATCTTTTACCTCGACCCACCTACTTCAGAAATCAGAGGTATTTTGATGATGTATTCAGTCTTTGCAGAAAACGTCCCCTCTAGTTGTCACCGTGAAGCTTTTCTCGGCACAGTGTCAGACATCAGGCCCCCGCCAAACATCAGCACGGTCACGCTTCCCAATAACCACGGCCCAGCGCACAATCAAAGGGTAATGAAATACATCCCCTTTAAAAACCCCTCGCATCAAACCAGGCCGGCTTCAAGTCCTCCCCCACGGATTAAATTCGGAACAGAGAGGAGAAACGAGGTGTGATTTATGAAATCCCATTCCTCTCATCAAAGGAGAAAACGAGATTCTTGTAGTGCCTGCTCGTTCAAAGAAACATCAAGCGGAGCGGGGAAACTTAAAATTAGCCCTCTGAAATCACTGTAAGACAGGAAAATCAAGTTACTGCCTGGGAGCGTGGGTAAAATAATTACATCTGAGAGCAGTACATTCCAACATTGGATTAAAGAGGATATGGAGAACAGGAAATAGACAGTGAAACAAGATGAGAGAGGCAACCAGCTGTGTGCAACACTGTCACTTTAAACTGCAACGGATGCTCTACCTCTGCTCCTTCCAGCCGAGCAGGCATATTAGCCCAGGAAGTATACTAGACCACAGCACCTGTGACATTTTAAAGGCTTGCAGACCCCAGAGCACACCAAAACTGTCACGGTTAAAAATACACCCCGGTTTGTCCACATAAAGATAGTGAGCACATGGCTAGTGGAGCGATGCTAATGGGTGGGGTGCAGGTGCTGGCCTCAGGGTGCGCAGACAGCTGTGGTTGCCAAAAACCATCCAGTATCTGTAGAGTTGGCAGCCCGTTCTCGTTCAGGTGTAATGATGAGCTCAGCATTGCTAATTACCAAATCTATAACGGTTGGTTTTCTGATATCAAGACGGATTGCCTTGCTCTGGACTCCGAGGCGCAACGTGACAAATGACTCGTCCCACAATCTGCTCGGAATCAATCATCGTGATGTATGCTTCCAGTGCCCTTTCATATTCAAATGAAGAAGACGACGGAGCGCACAGAGGCAGAGGCCGGGCAGCTGTGGGAGGAAGAAGCCATTCAGGAAATTTAAAGGAGGGGATCATCATCATCTCATATCAGTCATCTTGTCTTGGCTTTCGCCGCTCCCTCCCAATTCAGAGCCTCCATCATTCAGCGTACAGCGGCTGTTTAATGGATATTTTCAACTTGCTGAGTTGAAAAATACCTTGTTAACATGATGAATCTACCAGGTGTTCCTGAACAGGTGGTCATCTGATACCGGCAAGTCTCACAGGACCTGAGCTATGGAGCTAATTGCAAACAGCACAGACATTTTTTTTTTTAACCCTGGCATTATAGAAACATTTATTATGATATAATAACTGTTTACCAGGAGCCAATAATGTGACGTGGTGGCTCGCAGCTCTGCAGAGGAGAGAGTCTGTGTGCAGGTGCGTGGTGTTATTCAGTGGTGTTTAATTGCCACCTGCTGGCCTGGCATGCATACTATGGCCTTGTCAATCATCCAGAACCACAGGGATCGTTTTAACACCGTTGTCGTTTGAATGAATAACTTTTTTTTAAATCCAAAGGAAAAACTTTCCACACTTAGCAAAACTGTCATGTTCTGTCATCATGGGCGCAGTCTTCCATCATTTGCAGGAGTTAAATGTCACACGTCGTAATAGTAGGTAGAATCGGGCATCCTGGGTTTTAGGATTTTTGTTCTTCGTGGCAGATTAATGTCCATACTTTGGCTTTGCGCCGACAAGGACTGGCAGGTTCGGTCTGACCACTGGGACACAGCTAGGCTGCATCCTTCAAGTGCAGCAGCCCCAAAAGTTTGACATAGCTCAGAGTGACAGTGATAATAAAGTGACAGATTGTTAATAATAGGAAGATTTATACTACTTGTGTTTAAACAACTATTATGAGGCAACAGCCTGTTAGTTTAGCTAAAGTTCTCTTATCCGCACGTTAGGACTCGCTGCTTTAATTGGTGCAGAAACAACCAGTTATTTGACAGACTATTTCTTGGCTGTCCACAGAACACTCCTCGAGTGTTGTTTGCTGTCTTTTAAGATGCCAGATTCTTAGCTTGTCACGCTCAGATTTAAGAGCCAAATTTCAAAAGCTGATGTCATGTACAACTTAACATAAATTATGCACCTGTTGTTCCTCTGAAACGGCCTTATACACAGCTGCCTGATGTCGAGTTGAATTAAATGAACTCCAGGAATATGGGTTTCTTGCACGGTCCATAATTGATACTTATTCAGCTCTGTGACACACACACACCTCTGGGTGAAAGTGTGTTTTATTCACTGCGTGGCGTCGCCTCCCCAACGGCTTCGACTTGCCGGTTAATAACCTTATTCTCTTTTCACGCTTGTTTTCAGGAAAGATATATCGCCGGGCAGAATATTGCGTAAGACATCCACATATATACTGCATCAACCTTTATTCTTGTGTGTGTGTGTGGGAGACGATTCGTTGCGGCGCTCTGCCATCTTGCTTCGCAGGTGAAAAGACATGTCGTCGAGGTGCGGAGAGGTTTCTGTTTTTGCTGCCAGGCCATGCTGGGCTTGCCGGAGGTGGCGTCACGTGACGGCGCTGACATGTAATTACTGAGCTGTGATGAGCCAGGCAACAACTGTGTCCGTCAGTGCGGCGGGAAGCCCTAACCAGCTCGAATGAGATCAATTAAGGCCGATCAAAGTGGAAGATTATAGCAGGCAGGACGTGACAGCAACATGCCACTCTGATTTATTTGTCCCCCCCCTGACGCCCTGCACGCTCCAAGACCTCGTCGCACCGCCCGTTGTGGCACACGCAGACACACTTACGCTTAATTTTCAGAGTCAATCTGTGTGGCATCGAGGAATTATTATCGGGCCATTATAAAGATCTAGCAGCTCAGGAAACTATTCACTGTAATTACATCGTCAACCCAGGACTTGTTTGTGCATGTAAGACTCACGCAGCTTCTTTTATCAGAGGTCTCAAAATAGCTGATATCAATAATGTGACAACTGGCAAGACAGTTAATTCTGTCTTAAAAGAGATAATTGGTACTGACAGAGTAGTTTCTGGAGGATTTATGAGGAAGACAAAGTTCTCCTGTCGTGTCATTCGGAGAGATCAAGGACAATATCCAACATTCAGCCCTTAACCGAGTCGAGGATCAATCCACGACTACGAACAGGAAGTCAGGGGGGAGCCGATCAGCCGTGCGTTGAATCATTTATCAAACATCATCTTTCTGAAGCATTTCAGGGAGAAAGAACATCTTTAATCACGGGTAAACATCTTAATGATTTACCACGCTGGATGTGTGTTTTGGCGCGAGGCCATTAACCCTTAAAAGACATCATCTGTGGCAGGGCCTGCGCCGTAGAAGCCGCGCTAAACCGACATGAATCCTCCAGATAAAAGCTATACAGAGATACGTACACAGGAAAAGCCTGGGGTAGAAGTCACACTCATCCGTAGATTTACATTATTAGTGATGAATGAGAGCTTAGATGTTCCACCGTAATGAGGACACGTGCATCACTCAGGCTATACGTGTAGTTTATTAGTGATCTGGAAATGTTTCTCTCAGTGTCGGCAGCATGCAGTTGTTTCTGTTGTTTCGCCTGCAAAGCTTTATGTTCTCACCCAGCGCATAATGCAGTTTACAATGACAGCAGCAGCAGATTTACACTGGAAATTTGCTGTAATTTATGAAACAACAGGAGTTCTGGTAAACACAAACTGGTTCCTCATTTCCAACTGACAACTGACTGTCAGTCAGTCATTGTTCATGATAGCCTTATGCTAAATTCACATTTGTTTACTGCATCTACAGTTTGTTGTATAGTTCACTCCATATTCTTGACAGTAATTATTGTCCTTGCACTGTTTTTACCATACTAGCAATCACCTTTCCCAGGGCGGCCATTTTTTCCCTGACGTAACGCTCAAGATTAGGGAAGCTCAAATGTTGCGATAATCCTATGTTCTCATGTTCCAGGCTGCAAGTTGTATAATGTAGGGAATCTGATATCATCTCACCACTTCCTTATTGATCAGCAACTGAAAATATCAACAATAATGACAATCTGGAATGACAGGGGGCCATATTTCAAGGTAAAACAGCATATTTGATAACCCGTTAGCTAACGTTAGCATTAAACCACTTCCCAGCTAAAATTTAGATCACTCCAGGCTTAAAAATAATGTAAGGGCTGTCATTGGCATTTCAGAATTAATTTAGTGTAACACTATCAAACTGTAACATTAGCTAGGAAGTGGTTAAATGCTAATGTTAGCTATTAGGTTATCAAATCTGCTGTTTTCCCCTGAAATATGGCATGATACCCCTCCAGAATATCTATCTATCTATCTATCTATCTATCTATCTATCTATCTATCTAAAATGAGAAGCCTTTAAAAGGGTCTTTGCACTCTCTATCTTTTGACTTTACGCGCTTCACCAACAAGGTAGTGCTCTCTGACTGAAATTACTTGTTTTAACTTTCTGTCTGCACCAGAATTGGGAATGTGTCACGTTGTGTAGATTTGCTGCTTGAGCTCCCACATCACCCCGCTTCAACGTGCGGACAAATCAGAAGCCTGACAGGCCTGCTGCGCCCGGTTAGGGCTGCAGTGCTATGATTTGATCACTGCTCCTGACAGGGGGTTCAGGAGAACAGTCAGTTTGGAGGGGCTGAGGTATAAAGCAACTTGAGAAGATGGATTATTCTGAGCAATTAAAACTCTTTGACTTTATTAGGTACATAATCGAGCCATCTGAGATGCCGGCAAAGCTTTTTAATGAAATCAGAGGATTGTTAACCCTCCCACCGCCGACCCAGGTGCCAGCAAAAGGGGCTCTGTGTGACAGTTTGGAGCATTACATGTAATAATCACTTTTTTGGGGGTGGATTGTAGCGTAAAGTGAAATGTAAGACCTTTCCCATCTTTCTATTTGTTTTAGTAGTTTAATGCTGTAGGATTGTGTAGGACTGTGGATTTCTTTGTGAAGGACTCACAGTCTCAGAAGGTGACTTCATGCACATGCTCGAATGCCTCTTTGCTAGCAGAGAGCAATAGTAGCTAACATTAGTTTCGATATGGAGTCTGCTAACAGAAACCAATGACCAGCTTCTGCACAACACAGAAATCCATAGAGCCCCTTTAAACCAACATTTTCAGGAGTTTTACTGTTATTATTTTGACCAGTGTGACCTTTTAAGTACAAGAACTCAAGGGCTATTCCCTCATTTTTTCGAGCTTCAGGGACAACCTACAACTTTTAATGTTGGTACCGCAGTTTCTTAACTTCGCACCTGGTCGATCGCTAAGAACATACTGTTCAGAACCTGCACTCCCACACTCAGTCTCTATCTTCCTTACTCTTGCAGCCCTCTCACCTCCTGCATCAATCCATACTTCACTAAATAACTCATAAGAACATGCAGCGCGCTGACTGTAAAACTGCAGGATAACTTTGATCCCTCCGAAAACATTACATGAAGGTCCTTACAGCATTGATACAAGACATGTTTTTCAATCATTCCCATTTGACAGTTCTGTGCAGCCCTTTTTCCTGTATATCCTTACTATGGAGTTTGGAGACCACTTTGAAGTCTCAGAGAAGCCCTGATAAAAAAAAAAAATTGTCATACACACATGCTGTTTTTTTTCCTCTTCTGTCATCTCCCTCCTGCTTCACTCTTTCCTGACTGTGTTGAAAAACAACCCCCGGCCTCTGATCCATCCACCTTGATCCTTTTTTCCCCCTACTTTTCAATCATTTGTCCTCTCATCTCTATCGTCTCGTATAGCTTCCCCTTCCCTCCAGATTCCTCTCACACCTTCTCAATCACTTCTATTACAGCTTGACAGTCCACTCAGACAAACAGGGTCACAAGGTTCGGATGGACTGTCTGTAAGGGATGAGGATCTCTCTCTCTCTCTCTCTCTCTCTCTCTCTCTCTCTCTCTCTCTCTCATCCCCCTCCCTTCGCTCGCTCAGCCTACCTTATTTGTCAGGACTGAAGATGTGCAGTCACAAAGCCTCTCGGATCTCCCTAAAAGCTGTGCTGCAGACAGCCAGCCGCTCTCCTCAGTCAAAAAGCTGCCACACAAGACTGTGGAGGATTGGTTCTAATATGTCAATTGTGCTTCACTCTCAGCTCTATAGAATCAGTACTAGAGTCCAGTTATGTGGAGACTGACCGTAGACAGCTGTGACAGATGGAGAGCTCCGGCTGACCATGGACGAGGGCGACCCAGTACCTGAGAGAAGCCTGCCGACTTCTCGCTGTGCTTGAGGCATGCATTACTGTAGAAATGCACACAGACGGGCCTAATGTTAAATGTGTTACTGAAAGCCGTTGGAAAAAAAACAGCATGCAGCACTGCCTGAAGGCCATAGCGCTGACAGCAGGGGGCTGGAAATATGAACATATGAAATACAGATTTCCCAGGACTCACAACTTTGTCTCTCGTCTCACTGGAGGAAAAAAACTGAGCTTAAGTGGATCCATCACAGAACAGATTCACACAAAATGAACCCTCGCCCCCTTTCAGGACAAATTGTTCTACTGCTGCAATTTGCCGGAATAATTACACTTTGTGGGAATTATGCCTGCTCACCGTCAGCCAAGAGTTGGATGTGAGGATTGATACCAATCTCTTAGCTTAGTTGAGCTAGCATAAAGACTGGAAACGGGGGAAAATAGCCAGATCCTTGCTATATACGAATGTAATAAAAATTGGCTGACCAGCATCTCTACAGCTTGCAAATTCACACAATGTCTTGATTGTTTAATCAAGTGACTGAACCCAGCCAAAAAACACAATCCCGCTGGCTAGCGCCAAATTTTTATCACATGGATAAGAGAATGGTATTAATCTCCTCATGCATTTTTTTTCTTCATCACAGGCAGCCTGAACCAGCTAGAAAATTGGCAATAGAACCCTTTCCCATTGCCAAACCACTTTGCCTTTCTGTTTTGTTTTGTCTTTTTTTAACTTGGTGTGTCACACTTGTCATCGCAATCGTTATTGCATCGCACTGGAAATGGGGCAAAGATAACCGTCCGTCACTTCTGATCCATGCTGGGGCTAACAACTACTTTAGAGTCAGCCCGTTCTCACTCTGGTCAATTGCCCTAGGCTTCCAAGTTTGACTCTGCAGGTGCCCCTCTAGCGTCACTTGTTGAAGCATCGCTCTGGGGCAAGAGTATAAAAAGCAAGACATTTTTAGAGTCAGGAGGTTGCCTGGGTGGTTGGGTGTGTTATTGCTAAAACATCCCTCCTAAAGAGTTAACATTGGTTTGTTTTTTAATTTATGTTTCTATGTGAATGTACGTAGATGATGTCACTTAAGTATTATTTTGCCTAAACTTAACCACGTAGACATCTTTTTTTTTGTTAACTGTTTGACAATGATATTAACACCCTTAGCATTCATCCCACTATATTTTGAAAAGTGTAATTGGACATTGTAGATTACATATTGTTACAAACTTGATTGTGGAGCTTTTGTTTCGAAAGTCTAACCATACGTTGCATATAGCTCATTAGTTGCTAAGTTGACCGTTGGGGCCCTCCATGACCAAAACGTATGCTCCAAGGGTAGGTAGAACACCAAGCTGCTGAATTTCACGAGCTGGGAGTGAGAATGTGGGCGTAGTAATTTTGACCTCAGATTGAATACCAACTGAAGCCAATAGCTAAATGTTGGTGGGCGTTGTGGGGTTTGTTTTGAACTATGGGAAAGAGTTTTAAGAAAGCATGTTTCCCAAAATTCATTCACATTTTTATGCTGATATGGTTTTATTTATTCTGGACTCACCTAATGAATGTCACTCTCTTTTTGCTCTGTTTTTGGTCTCCTCCAGCCGATCAGGTATGTATCTGTCTCTTCAGCTGCTTCCATGGTGCTGAGCAGCCAGTGGATAGCGGGCTCTAAGAGCTATTTTCTTAAAAACATCAGCCTGCTGCCGCTGCCAGAAATGACTCTATGTGAGCAGTGAGAGTGAACCAAAACAGGAAAGTTGTGAGCTGAAGCTCTCTACAGAGTAAAGTTGAGGAGAGGTGCAGATTCTTGTGATTATTCTCTGTAACGAGGGACCACTTTCAAATTTATAATATGATATAAAATATAGATGCATGAACAGGTGCATAAAAACCTCAGAAGTTTTCAAATAATTATTCCTACAGAGATGTGATTTTTTTTTAAAAACCGCCTCCAAGCAGCATCTACGGGAGTTTGTGCCGATAAAATTCGAGTGTGTGGTGCATCATTTATAGTGTGTGCGTGTGTGTGTGTGAGTGTGTTGGTTCATCTCTGAGGGCGTGAAAGCCGAGAGCTCAACACGGACATGTGTGATTCCATATCAGCTCCGTTCGCGCTGCCCCCTCACACCTACCTGTAATGCCTCTGGTTGAGCTGAAACGAAGCTGACTTCACTACGCGGTAGACAGGGGAGTCTTATCACCGAGCAGCAGAGCTCTCTGTAAGTGGTGAGCAATCTGTTACCTAAGGTGCTACATCCAAATCTTGCAAATAACAGGCAAACGCGCACACACACACACACACACACACACACACAAACACCTCGAGCAAGTTTTCCATCATACTGCGTCTCTTTGTTAAGTGCAATGGAAATATTAGCAGCGGTGATTGTTGTAGCTGAAGTGGGTACGCACTCCTCTCGAGTGGGTTTCTTTAATTCACGTCGGGAATGAGAAAAAGCGGCACAAGAAGAGTGAAACAAGCTGATTTTTTTTAAACCAGCCAATTAATCTGCATAATGAGCAAAGATGCCATTAGAAGAAAGTGCTTTCACAGAGTAGAGTGATGTGAAAACAAGAGCGACCGGTTAAAAGTTGTTGAACTTTCTTTTTTAACTCCTGGTGAGGAAAGTACAAACAGGCAGTTTCTCAAACAGAGAAATTAAAGGGGCACATGTAGTTTTGGGGAAAACCAAATAATACAACTTTAAGTGGAAAATGGAGACAAACGATCATTTTTTTCCCTTCATTTCTCAGCTATCAAATATTTTTGTATGACTGCATAGCTTTATCGGTAAGCTGCTGCCAGGGTTCGATCATTTTAACAAGTGAAACTGCTACTTAAATTTGTAAAAATCCATCCTGGATACACATCCCTGACCCGAGGCACCGCAGTTTATATTAAAAGCTCTCTCAAAACGACTAATCTGTCTTCCACTCTGCAGCTCTTTAGTCATAACAGGGGCACTCCATTAGTCTATGAGGATGTCACCTGTTATTACGGAGAAAGGAGTCTGCATAGAGTGTTGCGCACACATTTATAGAGCAGGGCAGCTTAGTCGCTTCATGTGATGCATTTATCTTTGTGGGACGAAAGACACAAAGCGAACACGAGCCAGCGAAAGAGAGACCTGATTAGAAAGGAGTATCAAACATCACTGAGTGTGGGTAGCTTGTCATGGATAATAATGATGAAATAATTTTCATCTTTAGGACTAACAGAGAGGAGGAAGAGGAAGCTGGATCCAGGGAGCAGGGAGGGCATTGAGGTGTGTGTGGAGAAAAGTGATTAATCCTAGTCTGCGTGACCTCCATCTTTAGAAAAGGTCGCCCGCTGAGCCATGAATCACGCTGCGCCGTGTGCACCGCGGCCACCGTCTTACTCACCAGCGGAAGGAAACAGTCTTTCACAGACCTGTGTGAATGTTTTGTCGCAGCACTCACTGCTGCTGAGTTTTGTTCCGTACACGGTCAAAAGCTTTTCATATACACAGCCCATTAATGTGTAAAATGTGACAAGGCCAGTTATTATTCACTCAAAGGCACATTGTAATGAAGGAATAATTTCTCTCCAATATGATCTGCAGCCTATTTTGTATTATTACAGCAGTAGGCTGTTTGAAAGAGATTGCTCTCATTTTCACTTCCGTATATTTAACGTTTGGCTAACCTCCGTGTTAGAAGAAATGGCTCCCGGCACTGCAGACCATTTAGTATAGAAACTCACCTCCTTTCTTTTCACTTGTATAAGTGTAACATGAGATCTACGGCCTGCATGTCTTGCGGACGTGTTAGTTTGCTCTGGTTAGGGTAAGGTGGTTCTGAATATACAGTATTGTGGTTGCAAACAGGTATTATGAGGTGGCAGCAGAAGGCTGTGGAGGACAGAGGGGATTGTATGTTGTACAGATTGAAAAGCTTCTGAAGCAAAATTGGGATTTTTTAAAATATAAACCAAATTGACTCATTGTATATGTGTTTCCCATTATTGACAGAGTGTGGTGATACTAGCCTGTCATCTTCTGTGTTGTATTCTACATGCTGATGATAACTCGAGTAACGTTCATTTCAGCCTTTTTAAGTCTGAGCATCAGTGTTTGACTGTGTGAAAGAGTTGAGGAGGGCATATATTTTTGATGAGAAGAAATTAAGAAATAAACAAGCTTTGATAGGTTTTTTAGTTTGATTACATTCATTACACTGAATATCAGACCTTATAATGCAAATTCATTCATTGTTTTGTATTTTGGACAGGTTAGATAAACTGGCCATTAGTACCATCATTAGATAGTTACTGATACCTTGGATTCTCTCTTATAGAGACCGGATTCAGCAGTATCTTGGGCGGCAACTTAACTTGAGACTTAACTTATTTAGGATTTGCTTGAGACTTCGATCAAATGACTTGAGTCACATGTCTGATTCGTCTTGGGATTTTTATTTTGAATCACACAAGAACAATACCTAAAGTCTACAGCCAGCTCTGAGAGGTGCTGTGTTTAAGTGAAATGCCAGCGTGCTAACATACATTTGCCAGCTAGCATTAAGTACAAAGTACAACTGAGGATGAAGGGACTGTCATTAATTGGCCAAGTATGTGTTTATTCAGTAAATTGGCATCCTGGCCAGATAGTGGCGCTATATGAGAGGTCAGCTCAGACTATTTGGCCAAAGATAACATGAATGTCCAAATCTCCAAACCACCATAATGAACCTCATCGTGGTGAAAATGTTAGGAGTCACCAAAATCGCCAAACTGACCAATGATGAAGCCAACCCATCCAGTAGTTAGGGTGAGATTGGATTGAGATATAGGAAGTACTATAGACATTTCAGATTTGAAATGACTAAGTATCTTGATTGAATTTGATTACAGACAGAGATCCCCTTTGTCAACCTGTAACACACAAGACTTTCATCAGCTGTACATTTCCAGGCTGAGTTCTGTCTAGCACCTTTGCAATCACTTTATTCCTGTGACCCTTTATCAGTGTGATACTGTTATGTTTGGGCCTTAAAGGCAGGCGCAGACTGATCCACAGCAGGGTGTGTGTGGAGCATCTATCAGAGGACGAAGTCAACAGATTGTTCAGGACCAAAAGCATGTTTTATCTGCTCTATGTAAAACCATCATTGCAAGTATTGTGTGGTATCGACCTGCTTCTAACTGCGGTGCATCTCTCTTGCCAGGAAATTAATGAAACTTTCTAAGTGGTGAAAAGCTGTAAACGGTGAGCATTTTTCTTTGTGTAGCTGAATGGCAAAGTACTCTTGGCAGCACTTAAGCTCCGGTAAAAATACAATTACAGAAAAATGTGAAAAAGTGGTATATTTACATTCTATTTTTTCTATTGTTCGGCACCCGAATACTCACCGTAAAAGCCCTCAGATTCAAAGCCTTCCCAGACTGCTACCATCACACACATATATTCTTTTTCTTTCAGTTTCGGAGAATCAAGAGAAAGTTCAATATTGGTTCAGAGATTATAAATTGCAGAGGAAGCCCGGGCATATTGTGAAATGGTCCTTACTATCAGTCAAGGAGACACGAGCACCATCATTAAATGAAAACTGGCAAATTCCAACTCTGTCTTTTGAGGGTGTCTCATTAAAATCCTCTTATCTTGGGTGGAGGAATTTCGGCTTCAGTGGAGCAGCAGGGTTTGTGATAATGAGTTTAGTGACATTGCAGCATTTCTGCGCATATAATAACGTCCGTCTGTAAAGGTGATTTAAAAGAGGTTGGGAGATTCTGCTTCACACGAATGGTTTCACTCATGAAAAACAAAAGAAATGAGGAAAGAGAAATTGACCAGGATAGTTTCGTCATGAAATGGAGCTCTATATTTGCCTCTGAAGATGTGTGTGGAGTACATTTGATGGCACAGTCCAATTAAAAGAGCATAATGGTAGAATTTTTGTTCAAGTTTACTAAAATCATCAACAGAATATGAAGACATAACAGCATTGATGTAATGTCAAAGTTAGCATGCTAACTAGCTGGCTCCAGAACTTAAAAGTCCCATATAAGCTGGTCCTCCCTGAGCCTGACAACTCCCAGAACGAGGAAAACAAGCGATTTCTGCATGGTCTTTGCAGCCCACTCACTGGTAAGACAGCGCTCCTACAGGCTGTTCAGAATCAGCTCCTTTTGTTACGTAACGAAAGGAATCATTTACATAGGCAGGCCTCCTCTGTGCAGTGATACCCGAGAGGCGGGCGTCCATCCCCGAGGTGATGTTCAGTGTGTCCAGCGGCAAGCTAGCAGTCTTTCGCGATGTCATCGGTCAGAGTTAGACACGTAAATTGCTCTGTTGTTGGTTGTATAAATCAACATAATTGCCTATATTCTGTCCCAGCAACAGAACAACAGAAAAGACAGTGGTTGCGTTTCATTTTTAATGACAATGTGCCGGCTGCGGTTCGTGGTAGCTTGTATGTGTGTGCTAACCACTTCACATTGGACTGCTTCAGTAACGAGGCTCAGTACAAAGCTTGCTTTGCCTCGACACTGACCCTCGTAATTGAATCAGTCCTAACCATACCGGACCCAGCAACTGCACCCGAGCCACAGGTAAGTGTCACCACGTTTTGATAGTATTTACAGTTGCCTACGAGTATGGTGAAGTCAGCTGGAAATTGGCTAACTAGTTAGCTCCGCTTTGGTCCACTATGCAATGGTGTTTGAAGCAAGTTTAATGTTAATAACATTACGATGGAGCTTGGTTGTCACAGTAAAAAGTCTGGAAACGTGCAGACTGGAGACAGAGACTGTGCGAAAACAGTGTCCAAGAGCTTTCGCTAGCTGTTAGCCATTAGCTACATGGTAGTGACTGTAACAACACATAGAACAAACTAACATTATTCAGACACACTAACCATTCTGAAACATCCTGCTGCGGCTGCTGAGTCTGCTCTTCAGGAGCCTCTCCTTCTGGGTCCGATTCTGGGTCAAACTGGTATGGTTGAACGACAGCATCTCGGCGAGCCATCCAGCGTTACATCCACCATAAAACATTAGCGCATGCTACCGCTAGTGTAAGAGGCATCGTCTTCCAGAGAGGGGCCTGCAAGGCAGGCGTTGACAGACGGAGCTCATTTGCATTAAAGGGTGCAGGCACAGCCTGCACTCAGTAGAGCTCACTTGAGAAACTTTTAGACAGCTGAAATTCAGGACCATGGATGGGTTTGGGGCAATGCATTTCGACTGTGTTGCTGGACCTCTGACAGCTGTGTGAAATTGATGAAAAACTGTATAATATGGGACCTTTAAAACTTTTTTTTTTTTCGTACACAGGTCCAAAGGTCCTGTGCTAGCGGTGTAAACAACAACTTTCTGCCTAGCTGCATGGCTAACTGAGCTAATACGCTAACAGTTCAACAGGTGGCGAATTCTTACATATTGTACCTTTGACTTACTAAACAGTTTATATGTGTGAAGTCACAGCAATGGTTTCTGTTGAAGAGTCAGCAATTCCAGTTGAGACCGAGACAGTTAATATTTACTCTAACCTTAGAGTAAGTCTTGATTGGGTTTATGAATGAAGAAAATTCATGGTCGAACTGAAGGG
Organism: Sparus aurata; assembly: GCF_900880675.1. Taxonomy (NCBI): domain Eukaryota; kingdom Metazoa; phylum Chordata; class Actinopteri; order Spariformes; family Sparidae; genus Sparus; species Sparus aurata. The sequence goes on along the minus strand of NC_044209.1, from coordinate 11,525,895 downwards.
AAACTGACTGGCATCATACAGTGTTTTCAACATCTGCAGTTCTATTTGCTACAGCAAACTGCCACAGCTGTTTGCCACAGCATTTCAATGTACCTGTTTATGAAATTTGGTAAAAAAAATGGAGCAGACACGCTATGGGTGATATCCTGGAAAAGTCTAGTCTGTTTCTTTATTACTGTGATGACCCTTTCCGCTCTGTGTGCCTGGTTTGAGTTGCTGCTTTTTTTGCAGGTGCAGGAGGTGATGGAGGTGAGCATAGCCACACCTGGGCCCAGTGTGCTCAACCCTTATTGCAGGGGTACTCAAATACAAATCTTAAAGGGCCACAAAGATTTTTTTGAATGACTCAGAGGTCCATGTATTGAGGTCGGTCAGGCCATATGCAATAATACTGTAATATTCAAAACAAAATGTCCTTTTCATTCTAAACAACAAAATATGAACTAAAATAAAATGTAATTTCCATTTTAACATAAATTAAAATACGTAGTTGAATATTTCCTCTTTTGGTTTGCCTTCAAACATTGTGTCCATCACTTCAGTCATGCATTATTTTTATTTCATTGTGACATAGATGTGACAAGAATCCTGCTTGCAGCTTGATATGATGATTTCAGTGCATTTATTTGTGTTGTGCTTATCTCTGAATTTTGAGGAAATGTCTCTTCAAAATTCCTATGCTTCGTCTCATAATGCCGTTTCAAATTGGAAATATTCATCACAGCTTCTCCTGGCATATTGTAACGCCACTTGTGGACTGTGGCGCAATGGATCTTGGGTATTCTGTTGTTGTTGGTGTAATTATGGTTCGTGAATGTCTTTGTGAATAAGATGATATGTAAGATGGTTGTGGGTTATTTCACGTCATTTGTTCTGTGATTAAATGGTGTTTTAACAAGGCTGATACAAATTTTGGCACCGTGAGTGAAAGGCTGTTTGCCAGGAGAAACTCCCCGTCCGTTACACTTTATGCAACGTTGCATATACATGAGATCGCTAACGTTAGCTAAAATTTGTCAAACTACGCGAGTGGTAAAGTAAGACAAAGGATTTAAAACCGCTGCACTGTCAGGTACGTGGAGATTGTCCCGGTTGGAGGCAGAATAAATGCAACTTTGAAGATCGTATTTCTGCGAGTTGCAGATTATCATTGTCCACTTTGTCATAACAGTTTACTTGGAAACACGCCATATTCAATCTCTTACCACCAGCAAAATGTGAATACGCGAAGTGCTCCGAAAACGAAAGTGAAAGTTAAAAGTTGCGCTCTGTCTGTGTATCGTTGGCATGGAGACAAGTCCCGGTATACACGTGCTGACCCAACCAAAACTCATAGTGAAGGAATAATAGTTCGGGGGCCACAAACAGGAGGCCGGCGATGCGGCCGGGCCGGATGCTATTGAGGACCGCTGCCTTATTGGAACTCTAGTTGCTCTTTCCACTGGCTAGCACTCTTTATTTTTGTTGTTTTGTTTGGCTTTAGCTTAAAGCTAGGGTTGGTGAGTTTTAGAAGAATTTTTTGTTATACTTGTAAAAAAAGACTAGTACTTTCATCCATAAAATCTATGGCAAAAGTGTAATGGGAAGTGATGGATATTTAGTAGGAAGTTGGGTTAGTGGCTAGTAAAAAAAACAGTACATGGAACACCCAAAGGACCGATGGCAAGTTGTTTTTTTTGTTTTTTTAAAAGTGCAATATGTAAGATTTAGCCAAATTCATAGGTGGCAGCATATCACCAGGGCATTATTAACTGCTGCTAACTGTAGCTGCCATTTGCTAGTTAGCTCAGTTAGCTGTGCAGTGAACAGTGAGGAGTGGGAGCTCAGGCCTGTGGGGTATTAATGTTTATTACCGCTAGCACGGGAGCTTTCTGTGCTGGTAGTGGGCTATTTGCTTAGCATGCTAAATTAGGTAGATATCTTTTTAATGTAAAAACTATTATTTCTTTACATTCAGTTGATGATTTTGTTATCTTTTAATGATTTCAGCTAAAAATCTTACATATTGCAGCATTCATGGAAATACAGACACATATCTTGAGACTACATAAAAGCACCACAGGAAGAAAAATGACACTAAACTCAAAACATTGTAGGGGACTGTATAAATGATGGGAAGAAATGTAAACAAAATTCCCGACATCTTTTTTTCTAACTGTCTTTGTTCTTTCCCAATAAAGATCTGAATGGAAAAAATACAGCTTAAGCTTCTTGAGGGCAAGATATTTTACAGCCTTTAACTATGATCTTCTAGTAAAATGGTTTCCAAATGGGTGTCTCATAATATACATATTCATTGCTGCAAGCAAGTGAAAATATGCCAGGGAAAAAAATCTTTGCATACGTCTTTTTTAATGTGCCTTTCTTTATTGTGACACATGATAACTGGTGGACTCACGCTGTGCGTTTTGAAATGAGTCCCATTGTGTTTCATGAGCTTGAACAGTCTTCAGTTGTTAAGCCCTGCTGCAGTTTCCTGCGAGCCTTTGGAGAAATGAGTCATTTTACTACATTGCCAGCCTCGTCCTCAAAGGATAGGTTCCCCCTTTTCCAAGTCGTGCCTACTGGTATTCTTTTTGAGTTCACTTCAACTGTATGAGATGAAGAACAAATTCCACAGTCCTGTTCTGTGCATAAATGCTCTCTGAGGGTTAGGGTGAGGCTTCAGCAGTTAGACTAATCAGCTCGGTATCCTCCATCTTATTAATGCAGGCTTCCCTCTTAGCTTTATTGTCCCACTCAGCAAGAAAACACTGTCTTGGGAAAAAGGAGGGAATTTTGTGCATAAAACTATTTAAAGCTGCATTGAGTATCACATTCATTTCCTTTTTAACTTTTAAGACTGCTGCAGCTGCAATTACAAAGCACACAGTGCTGCACAATGTATCACATTGCACCTTGAACTTTGACCTCTTGCTCATTCATCCATCGCAGTATGTGGTGCAAAATTTGGAGTAGAAAGCATAAAAATGTAGTTTGGAGTAGAGCGAAGGTTGTTTCGATCCTTTTGATCAAGGAGGCGTTCAACATTCCTCCCATTTTTTTTGAAGATCAGCAACAAAAAGTTACTGATTCTGTTTTGCCCGCCATGTTTTGATCCCTCCTGGGAGTATCGTCACCTTATGTTCGCCCCACATGAGGCGAACATGCACAGGAAGAATGCTTTTATTCCAACCAGAGATAAACTGTCAGTTAATGGCTATTACGGCCTCACATTTCGCTATTGAATGGATTGTGAAGGGGATTATACAACCCGTCTTGATCTGATTGAAAATTCCTTCAGACCTGGCTGGATCAGATCAGATCATGTCTTTCCTGAGGCATATTTATTCTCCATTCTTGGGCTATTATATACAATGTATTGCATGTTTGTCCAGCCTGATACAGGGATCCCTCCTCTCTGGCTCTTCCTGAAGTTTATTCCCTCTTTTTTTGTTTCCCCTGTTCCATTATTGCAAGTTATTCACTCGAATTGAGGGTCTAAGGACAGAGGATGTTGTTCGCTGTAGTGATTGTAAAGCCCACTGAGGCAATGTGATTGTGGTTTTGGGCTGTATGAATAAAATTTATTTGATTTGATTACACAAAGGATTGTGGGTCAGAATAGCAAACAAAGCAATCCTGGCTTTCATTCTGAAAAAACGCATCCAGATGTGGCAGAGTCGTGGTTTTTGCGGCAATCTGCATTTGACACACTAAACTGTTTCTGTTGCGGTGGTACGGTTATTATAACGGAAGCTATCTCGTCATTTGTTCATAGCAGAAACAGCAGATTCTTGGCTGAGTGAGATGGACATCACAGCAACCAAAAAACTGTTTCAGTGTACACGCGGGCATGTGAGTGTGTGTTTCAACACACACTTGTAAAAACCCATAACTCCTTAAAACACTGTGCCCGACAACAGTGATTCACCATACCAAAAATAATGCTGCATTTTCGTCAAGCTGAGAAAAACTGTGATTTGATCTGCTGCATAACGTTCATCATTCAGCGTACAGTAATTCTGCAGCTCACCTCCGAACAGACTGTAGTTGCCCGCCTCTGTACTTCCACACCGGGTCTTCCGATGAAAGAAAGTTTACTTTTATCTAGAATACAAATAATGTCTGGCCTCTGTGAGGGAGAGAGTACAGAAGCGGTGCTGAAGAAAAATGGTATTATACAGAAATATCTGCTCCAATAAGAGGGAGCTGAGAAGACCCAAAACATCGAGGCAGGAGCACTTGTGGAAACCCGACAGTATTGTCATCTTGTATCCGAAGACTGCTTTTCAAACTAATGAGTCTGACTCAGCACCGTTTTTTGCATATAAATCACCGGCTGAAAGAAGTAATTAGGATATTTCCCCACACACTTTGTGAAACTGACCATAGAAGATTGATGATATCTTATAATTTAATTGAGTTCAAAGAAAATGAATTGTCACAAATTCCACTCGTATCCTATTATGAATAATGGGAACATCTTCTTCCTTTTTTTTTCTCCTCTGTTTTATTAAACAACACTTATGTACAAATATATTAATTACAGACATGTAAAATAGTACATCTCAACATGGTGTAAATGGCTTTGGGTGCATTTAGTACAAATATCCAAACTCCACTATGATACTGTACGTATTCACACAACACTGAGTAAACACACTTGTGAAATTCAAGCATTTGAAACATGTTTTTTTTTTAATCAATGCTTTCCTTTTGATTGCTCATGATCTAATCTAACTGATCCATCAAGTGGCACATTTCAGCATGACTTCTGTAAAGACTGTGGTCCTAATGCGGCCATGTAAACCTTTTAAACTGAGGCCTCAAACCCGCCACATTCAAAGTACAATCATGCAGTTCCCTGAGAGGTTATACCTACTTTGGCAGCCGGCCCCCTTGGTCAGAGGTAAGGGAGCAGAGTCATTGTTTGTGTTTGACAGCAAAGAGAGTCTCATGAGGTGGCCAGGACCCTGCTCTCCGTCCACAGGTCCACCCCTGGTCATAGGCAGTCCCTGCACAGAGCCACCTGGCCGTTGCGGTAGTCCCTGCAGGGGCAAAGGCGCTGATATTTTGCGCTGGAGCCGGCGCAGCTGAACAGCAGTGGATCCTGCTGCAGGCCACATTCAGCATGCTCCGCTGAGAAGGCAGGGAAGAGATGGTTCATCTCGAATTCCACTCCCTCACACTGGAAGTCCAGCCTGGATGCAAGACAGGTTTAAAGGGTAATAAAATAATAATAAAACACACTTGCATGTTTAATATTAATGACGGCACGAGTGCCAGAGGGTATTAATGATTATTCCACTAATACATTTAATATTAACATTACAGTGCTGCCTTCAGGACCTTGCTGAATAGTGGGAAGAGAAAAGGTGAGCTGGTGTCTTCTGTGCTTTGTGCAGCTGCATAATTTTGAAAACAGAAGTGCAAATGAGGCGAATAATAGTATGTATTGCTGCTGTAGGATGAGCTCCTGTAGGTGCATTGCTTTGTTTTCAAGAGGGCCCTAATGAGGCGTTTCACAAAATAATCAATAGTGTGGACGGTGCATTGGACAAGAACACAATCTCATTTAAGTTTAAGTTTTATATTCAACGAGGGCCGATGTGATGGATATCACAACCATAGGTATAAAGTTGCCATCCAGAAAGCTGTATTTCTGCATGTATCTTCTAATAGAACATTTAATGAACAAAGAGAAAATAACAAATACTTTGTTTAAAAATGCAGTTTTTACTCTAATACACACTGATTCTTTAAAAGTCTGAACATTAAAAAGGTAAAAAAATGTAAGAACCAGCCACATGGGGAATTCCCACTCCAAACAAACAGAGGGCAGCATTTAATCAGCGACAAGGCTAACTGGTGCTAACTGTAGCAACTATAAGTGAGTTAGCCCTGAGCCCACAGGAAGAGCGCCAAGTATTTTTTTATTGGCCTTTTGACTTTATTGATAGGACAGCTGAAGACTTTGACAGGAAACAGGATTAGAGAGAGGGGAAGCGACACGCAGCAAAGGGACCCGGGCCAGGAGTTGAACCCGGGTTCCACTGCAGCGAGGACAAAGCCTCTGCACATGGGATGCCCGCTCTACCCACTGAGCTAAACGACGCCCCACTAAACTGGAAGTTAGCCAGCTCAGTTGGCAAAAGTCTCTAGGATGCAAACACTCCATTAGTCACACAACACTGAAGATCCTGGTATTTTAATACCTGGTTAATGTTTTTGGCTTTGTGTGCCACTGAGCAGCTTTCATGGGAATACTATCTCCAGTGCTGTTTCCAGGTCTCATTATATATTGATGGTTAGCCCAGTTAGCCATGCAGCTAGCTCTCCTATTAGACGACTCTGCCTGGAGCATTGGGGGAGTGCTTGTGTTTACACTGCTAATGTAGCACAGAAGCTAGGTGGACAACAACAACTTGATCGGGCACAGATACTGGGCTCATTAGCCTCCCTGTGAATAGCCAAACTGGGACCAAACAAAGCCTCTGAGACCGATGGGGGGCAGTGTGATGTCTGGGACTACAGTGCCAAGGTGATTTCAGCAGCCAGAACCAGGATTCTGACTCCAGGGACAACGAAGACATGGCGGGTTCAGGTAGGGGCATGGGAGGCATGAAACAGGAAAGGAACAAGAGGGAGGCCTGAGCTATCCTGTCAGACTATCGCCCCCTGAGGAACAAAATGGGTATTACAAGACAGAATGGCACATCCAGCTATTAAGCTCGCTAACTTCAGTCGATATCGCTGCACCACAAGACAGACTTCTTTGCCATGGCGTCAAATCTGTTCTTCACATTCTGTTGAAATGAAACCTTGGAGGAAATGCAAGCTGAACATTTTCTATAGCCACATATTGAAATAAGAAAATCGTGCATAGTCATTTACAAATGATCCCAATCGGCAAACCTCTTACCCGCCGAAGGCCTCCTTGATGTTGATGAAGCGATACAAGGCCGGTTCACAGATTAGTCCCGCACTCTGGCAAGCCGTCACACACGACTGGCCCTCGGACGAAGCCAAGAGCCGCAGTGCACTGAGGGGTGGCCAGGCTGTGTAGAAGCTGGCGTTGGCGGCCCAGGTCAGGATGCTGGAGTTGGGCAGGAGCATGAAAGGACTGGGAGGGCTGCCCAGCCAAGCCCCAGATGAGTTCACTGGGGGAAATGGAGCTTGGGGGGAGCAAAAGTCCTGCACGTGCAAAGATAAAACAGCCCAGGTCAGTATTATTTTCTGTGTTATATTGCAAAACCTTTGACCTGTCAGCTACCAAAAAAAAAAAAAAACTATTCACCCACTACAGAACAGTGAGAAAATTAGACATACAGTTGATACAGGAAATAATAAAAGAACCGTTACAGGACAAAAGGTGCTTATCGGAGCTGACAAGTCCTCGTCAATCTTCCAGCAAAATGATATGAATGCAGTTATGCTGCCCAATAACAAATGAGCTCTAGAGGCAGAATTAGGCTCTGGTGAGAGCCCTGATTAGATTCCCCCTCCAGCTGGGGCTATTCATAAGACCCAGGTAATAACATTTCTCTGACATGTCCCACTGGCCTCCAGACCCGTTTATTAAACAGGATTCTAGTGCCCACAGGCAATAACCAGGCTCCCATACTCTCCATCTCTGCTGCACTTCCGCTGCTGTCATTTCACATTTTGGTTTCATTTTTATTATTTATTTCTAAAAAAGCACTTTGGTGACCTTGTTAATAAAAGTCCTAAACAGATACAGTTTGTTTTCATCATTATTATTATGGTGTGGGCATCCAGTATTCAGTTTGTTTGTGGTGGCTTTTGAGAAAATTAACAGAATTCTTTAGGGTGATTTTCTCTTGTAATCATTGTCACTGTTGAAATGGTGCATGTATTTAAGAATTAAGTATTAAAGTCACCAAAGTCAGAACATTTCTGATTCTGAACATGCAGCACAACACGGATCAGAAGACCACACAGGTAGGAAACAACATGAACCTGACTGACGCTCCATTAATGGGGCCAATGCCGAAACAATAGTTTCCTATATTGATACATCAACTGATACACACAATTTTTATTGCAAAGATCCCCAAAAGTGGTTATCCAACACATCCATCATCATTGCACTGAAACTTTTAATACAATTGGATTTATGAATCAACCTAAGCATCTTTTTCTGCATGTGATCTCTGACAAAAGTTTACATATTGGCGCATATTGGAAAACATATACAACACTACAATATAATAGGCCAAATTTTAGCTGATGTATCGATTGGGCTCTAGAAAGAACGTTGGTCATGTACTGTACATATTGTGATTACTACAGGATGCAGGTGAAAAGTAACTCACTGAATTGTCTGTTTTAATGAGTGCATTCCACATGGAACTACAGTAGAAGTACCTGCTGTAGTTGCACATGATTTTTCAGTAAATTAGTGAAGTAATAGATATTTTTAGTGTTTACTATTGATTTAGCTTTGAATCTTGGTTTTGATGACTGGGTTAACTGGGTGTGTGTATTGGCAACCTGTGAGATCATCTACGGTACAGTTCTAGTGAGGCTGCTGCACTCCCAGATATCACCAGTTAAATGAGTCATGTGTTCTTTTGAAAATGCAATGTTCCAGCTTTGTCAGGTCCTGTGAATCATAGGTGGTGATTTTTGTGGTTTTCTGATTCATGCGTTCTGGCACTGAGCACTCTGACGTGAGTTAGTGAACATCCCCGCATGTTCCGACAGACTGAACGATGTTAAATTAAGTGAGAGCACAGGTGTTATTATTAACACCCCACTTTGCTCCAAGTCAGCCATCACAGTGAGCCAAGGTGCAAAATACCAGGTAACCGAAACTGAGGCAGCTAAATGGAATTCAGCCATCATTCATTTATTATTTACGCCTGTTCTTTTTCTTAATGTGACATGATAAAATCACATTAAAGTAATTCATTAAGCTTCTGCAGTAGCTCTTTTTCACCAAAGCCTCTATTTATTAATGATCTGTCATATATTGGGGGACGGTGACATCATCAGGAGGTTTTATACAAGTAGGTATCCAGAAAATATGGCAGGTCATTGTAATTGCACTACTCTGAATGGTTACAGTAAGTAAAAAAAAAACTAACCCATCTCTATCACGCTGCCCTCTAAATGTGTGTGTCCACCTGTATATATCCCAAGGTAAATGTCATTCGAGTGAGTTTTCAGTTGAATGCGTTCTCAATTATAGGGATACAAGAAAAATAATAATAGTGCAGGGAAAAGTGTGAAATGCATTATTTGTTCTAGGATCTACGTGCCGTCACATAATCCAGAGGAGCAGAGACTCGGCTGCCAGCGTATTGTATGAGGGTCACGGCGGGGTTGGAGCTCTGCCAGCGGAGGGAGTTGAGAGGAAGTTATTGTTGGAGATAACGAGGATGAGAGATTCAGTCGGAGAGTTGAAAAAACGAGTTGATAAGTTTGAAATAAAATTGGGAAAGTGTAAAATGGGGGGGAGAAGAAGGTTAAGAGAAGTGGAAGAGAAGAAAGGGATGGAGAGTCTGCTTGGGAGTCCGACCTCGTATGCACCGGGCGGGCAGTCACAGTCGGTCATGGAGTGTTGACTGTGTGTGTGTATGTGTGTGTGTGTGTGTGTGCGTGTGTGTGTGTCTGACAGCTCAGAAAGAGATGGTGTCAGAGCGGAGCAGAAGCATTTCCTTAACCTGCCACCACCACACATTACACCAACCATCACAGCACGATAGACGGAGCAGAGGATGACAACGCACGTAAATGTACATGATAACAGGAGAGTGCATAAGACTGACATGACACACACACACGACAGTCTTTATGAATGTTAATGACAAGCATTTGACAGTAATAACAATGAATTACATTTTTTATTTGATCTGTGCATTACAAATGGTCCACCAGTGCCTACGTTGGTGCTGCTGTTTGTGATGTCCAACCTAAGCTCATTTTTATGCAAGTCAATAAACCATGATAAATCATAGAAGTGATGGAATTGACACTTTTTTAAAACAACTTTTTTTTTTTTAGCATATTTTGATATATAAACAAAACACATATTAAGTGCCTACATAGTATTGTCAAAGTAAGGTAATGCAGTGTGACATTAGGCACTGTAAGTTAAGGTAACGTAAGGTTGTTTAGGGTAACATTACGTACAGTAAGGTAAGGTAAGATAGTGAAGTGTAAGGTAAGGTAACAAGTATAGTGTAACATAAGGTAGTGTGTAACGTTAGGTACTGTAAGGTAAGGTAACGTAAGGTAACATAGTGTAATGTTCTTTCTAGTGAGGAAACTGTGTTTACTTGGGAACCCCTTAAAATCCACGCCCCCATACTCCTTCAGTTTGGCATTTTATTTCCCTGGGGCTTGTAGGAGGCATTTTTTTCTTATATCCAGAAGAAGTATTTGTTTGTTATACCTGGAAGAGGCATTTGTTTATTGATTTATTGTAGCGGACATTGGGCATTCCCCCCTAGATTTGAATGTTTTTTGTTTATATTTTCAGGTAGATTGGGCTGGCACGTTAGCATTTTACTGCCAGTACCGCCAGACACATTAGGTACTGTGAGGTAACATAGTGTTATGACAGGTTGTGTTGTCTTGCTTAATACCAATTTGTCCTAACAAAGACATCTCAAAGAATGTCAGCTGTGCATTAATCATGACATAATTGACTGAATGATTCTGAATGACATCAGTCATACATATTCATAAAGACTTCTTCATGTTCATGACAGATGGCGCGTCAGTCATATGCACACGTGTCCTACTTCTGTTTGTGTACTTACCCTGGATTACAATAAAAATAGCCATTAACATCAGATCCTGACTTTTGATTAATTCCCATGTTGATGTGTGTAAAAGGTGGGATGATAAGTCCATGTTTATGTATGAGAGTTATTTTTCTCTTTCATTACTGTCCTCGAGGACCATCACTGCGAGACAGTCACCGTGCTAGTCTATTAAGTTTGCAGCTGGCGTCTCCACAGAATTTAATTGCTGACCCTGGCAGCGTAGCCGAGGCATATATATTGGGGCCAAGCAACTGAGAAAAATCCCAGAATGGGGGACTTTTAAATAGGAGTTCAGCGTATTAGTTGAATTCAGATGATCTAAATTGACACAATGCTCTGAGAGGAAGACCTTGTGCAGTTGTTAAAATACAGTTGCTGTTGTGTTTCTTCTCTATCAGGTAATTATCCATTCAGCATGTGAAAATCCATTCTTAAAATTCCTCCAAACACATGCTGGAAATCAAAGTCAGCACACATTCAGCTGAAAATGTCAAAGATCAGGGTTAGCAGGGGGACAAACGATTGACTGATTGTTTGGTTTGGATGGTGTGCATCTGTTCAGAGAGATAAATGACTAAAAATGCTTGATAAACCCTTAGATAAAATTGGCTTTGGAACAAGGATACCCCATGCAACAGCAAGTTCCTCCAAATCAGTTAAGGCTACAAAAGAGAAAAGAGCCAATTAATTCCCCCCCCCCCCCCCCCCCTCCTGTCAACAAAGGAGCTGAGACGCCTCGCGATAAAGACCAAGCTAATGAGAAGAGGCGCATACACCTTCCATTCTAATGCAGAGATATTTTGCCTCCTTCCCGCATTCATATTCTCTCCTCGTGTTGTGTTACACCCATCAAGACACATTCTTGAAAAGGGTAGACTGTCAGTTCTTGGAAAAGCTGACTATGTTTGCTTATATTGGCAGCAAACTACAAATGCAAAATGCACTTCAAAAGGTTCCCTGTGGAGTTGTTGACCGCTATTAAGGCAGTATAGGATAAAGCAGAGGGGGCCAAACTTTTTCCCTTGGAGGCCAAAACTTAAAGTTATCTGTGGACCATGGGCCAAAAGCAAACGCTGACTGTACTGTATCAAAAAAACACAAAATGCTGCAAGGATCCCAAGTATGGCAGGCCACACAGGCCCATTTCGGTCAGCACCAGTACAGTATACAGTTTCGAGTAGGGGTCTTCAATGTTTTTCAAGCCAAGGACCCCTTAGCTGACAGAGAGGCCGACTTAGAACCCCCTATGACATATATTATTAAGTTCTGTTAACCCAGATGTTTCACATTAAAGTGGGCCAGTAATAACGTGTAGGGCAACCTGTAGTGCCATGTATAAACAAGTGGTAAGCAACAGTCACAGCATGCCTAATGTTAGCTGCGCTAGCCTCGACATCTGCAATTTGTCCGGTTGTTTATGCGGTGAAGGTTAAGTCAAGTTGCCTTGCTCAATAAGTTAGAAAAACGATCCATTCGGTACACTTAAGATAATAATTCAGATAACTGGTCAATATATTCCATAATACGCAGTTTGCTGAGGAATTAATCGTAATTGATAGGCACAGCACAGCGCGAGTGGTTCGATTGGTTTGCTCACGACTGCATGAGGAGTCGTGGGTATACTATCATCAGTGTTGTGACATTTTGGATTCACTTATATTTCAAACACTTTTACATATTTTTTATAAATTCAACTTTTAAATATTATCAAACAATAATTTGGCAGTAACTCTAAAGACCACCTCGGGGTTGCAGCTCGCCTGTTGAAGACTCGGATTCATCCTCCAGACGATCCATTAATCAGCAGTTGGTGGTAACATGTTTAGAAGACATACGCCAAAAAAAGGGCAGGGAAACATCACCAGGTAACACTGAGGGGACTCAATTTTGCACATCCTGAAAGTTGGTCATGATATTGATATTTTAACATGGATTCAGTAGATGGATATGTCCTGAATTTTATGAATCAAGATCCTAAAACATTGGATCCTACATTTTCCATAATGAGACTCATTAGACTCATTTGTTAGTCTGTCTGTTGAACCCTTCTCTAATTTGTGAAGCAACCGAAACACTCCACTCCACAGACTGCATCTGTTTTCAGAGGCTGATTGGAGGTCGTGATGATGAGCTACTGACTTGATTGTGGAAAATGTGTTTTAATGAGCTACAGAGACAAAGAAAAATGTCTACAGTTGATACTGTATACTGAGCATAAAACACCTGAACTCTTATACCACTAGTGATTACAATTCGCAACTTAGCAATATATTCTGAATAGAGCTGTAATTCTTTCAGTCACAAAAGACTACACTGCACTGGTCTATTATAACCACGGGTCACTCGAGGGCGTCAGCAGCTGCAAAGGGCCGCAGCAGTTGAGCCACAACAAGCAACAATTAATCTCACGGTTCCAGCTCACAGTTCACATCTATTTCTATGTTCCGCTCACCACCAAACTGTGACCGACCCAAGCTGCTGGGAGGCAACGTGCACACCGACAAATCACTTCCATCACATCATTATGACCCTCGCCAGCTGCCTGCCGAGTTTGGACACCCACCTGGTTCTGAACGTAGGCATGAACTCTTTCAAGCATCCCCTCACAGGTGTACTCGTAGGGCAGGAGCGGCTCCACCTGCAAAACACAGATGTGCACACAGATGCAGGAACAGTGCGGCGTGTATATGTGTGTGTGTGTGTGTGTGTGTGTCCACAGAATCAAGCCATTGTAATCACAGCAGCCGAGCATCTGACGGTTAATCAAAGCTGACACATTCATTAGCGTAATTGTGAAAGGCTTATATCATGCCACAAGCCTCACATTAAAATCAATGAGCTAATACATCACAGGTGACGGCTTTGAAAATTGATTTCATTATTTTTAGTGACAACTACATCAATATGTCAAACAATGGATTAAAGTGACAGTGGACCGCTGGTCAGCCGGTACTGATGGGGCTCCCGTTTCGGTGCATTCTGGGTCCTTTGGGCACATTTATCAGTGTCGCTGTTAAGGTCCGTCCGTCATTCTCTGATTTCTGAAGGCAAGGCAGCAGATTCAAATTCAGGGAAAGAGCACTGATCAATATCTTCTCCTCTACGTTCTAGTATTTCATGGCAACAACCTCGTGGAAACCCCAGCAGTGACAGAAAGAAGTAGGATTATATTAATTACAGCATTCTGGGAGAAGTGATCATGAAATATGGCAGGAGTGCTGGATGCAGGATGTGCTCTGTGAGGGTTTCCAGTGCGGCACGCTCCCTGAATGCCTCCTGTGGTAGCTAAAGTGAGATCTCATTGTTTACCATCGGGCCTCCAAAAGCACTCAGGCTTTTAAATTGATAAATGGTTCCTTTTAGTGTTGTGTTCCTTTTAGCACTCTCTTATTACTTTATTTCATCTGAGTTTAATGAAATGTATCTGGCACTTTATCAGCTATTCTGCAATGCAATTTGCCTTTTGGGCATCCTTATATAATGGAATCAGAGGCAGAGTGAGAAAAAAAAATGCTTCACAGAGGGCGATTTGAATCGAAGAGCGGAAAACATTTTTAAAATGACTGTGCAGTTTATATACCCAAACTGATTGCATTTCTCGGCCACAGAAATATGTGAGCGACGTTCATTACTTCATGCCGTCAGTCGGCGACATAAAATAAAAACGTCTTTGGTGATTGTACTCGGAGCGGCCGTGTCCAGAATAAGGCAAACAAACCCAGCTGGCTTGTACACTAAGGCAGGTGTCACAGGCGTTTTTAGTGCTTCTTTATCAGCTGCCTGTTTCCTCATTTCCATCGTGCACTGTTGCCATGGTGCCATTAAAATGTGAGGCAACGGGGTTTCAGGCGGGCAGGCAGCTCTTCAGCTCTGTCTAACGTCAACAACACGAGCGGCAGCATTACAAACAAAGCTCATCCGAAAAATGTGTTGAGCAAAGAACTTTATGTGCTGAGCTGGCTGTGTATACATACAGTACGAGCGAGCCACTGTGTGGTACCCAGACTACCAATGATGTCGTGCCTGGAGCCGTCTGAATATTATGCACATGACTCTACAGAGAGATTTATGTTTGTGAACTCAAACACCGCCTCGCAAATACTGAACTGCTATTATTGATTTTTCGGGAAATGAACTTTTTCTTCTTATCAAGAGGACGATGAGAAAAATCGACAGCACTTTCAGGTCGGCTCTGAAAGTAACAGATCACACCCACCAGCACCTCTAAAGCTAACTAATTAACATTTTACAGCTTATTAATTGGTACAGAAACCAAAGTGACCAGTTGCCAGGAAACCAGCTTCGACTCCAGGAAGTTACCAGTCACAGCCGACAAATACACACAAGCTCCCATTAAAAGAAGATTTGTCATTCTTAAATATACAATCTGTGTACGGACTGAACAAATAGGATACTACCTGTTAATTAATGGTGCTGGTAAGAAGATTTTGTCATCATCTGTCTAGTCTCAGAACCCATTGATATGGTCTGATAAAGATTTTTCTCCACTGGCCAAGTTGAATGTTTCAGGGTTTGGCAACTGCTTTCAAAGTACTTTTTTAAAAATTTTTTATAAACAGCAATGTTGTGACGTCAGTGCAGTTTAGTGGCTCGGTAATACCTTTAAGTAGAGACATTAGCGCAGTATCAATCTTCTCATTAAAGCAGGGGTCCAAAAGATGTCACACTTTTACTTTGAAAACCAATATTCTATAGTATAGTCTAGTATTAGCAAGTGAGAATTTGACAAAAAAAAAAAAGACAAAATTACTGTCAATGTCCAGCCCTTATTGGCTACTGTATGTTGGTCAGCATCATGGAAAATAAAGCTGCTCTTTGTTTCATCTAATCTTTTACATTAAATGTGATTTTAAAGTCAGCTACTGTGATTAGCATTGTTCTTTTCTCACCCCAGAATCACATTTTTAAGCATTCACCAGAGTCACAACTGGTACATTCATTTTGCCTCTATCAGCAGGAAAACACAGGGCCTATTTAACACACCTGGCAGGTGGAGGCACACATGCGTCTCGGCACCGCGAGAGGCTTGGCTGCGGGCTCGGTGTTGCTGTGGTGACATATTGAGCACAGCGTGATTGATTAATATGATCTGCTGCGGATAATGCGCGCTGCCTGTGGGGCTGGCCTCTGGAAAAGTGCCATGTAAGCCCAGGTGTGTGCACAGTTTACCTACTGAGCCGCTCAATATCTCAAGCAATTAGCAGTGCGGAGAGCGGAGAGGGAGCCGGCTAAGCATTTTGCTGTAATGTCAGATGCCGTGATTAAGAGCTCTATTAAAGGCTGAGGACTTCGAAAGTGGGTCAGACCAGACGAAGGAGTGCACAGAGAGAATTAACAATATTGTCACCATTTGGCAGCAGTGTAAAGTGTATTTTGGTGGACTGTAATATTAGAAAGACATTATTTTGAGTGAGTTTGCCAAGCGAACACAAAAAAAAAAAAACTTGAACATACGTTGATCCTCATGATCTCACGGATGGTTGCGTCAAACTCTTCGGAGTTATTGAAGTCAATGGTGATGACGTGTGGTCTGCCGATATACTGCTCTGCGTATGGATGCTGAGAGGACACCTGAGGGAGGAATACATGTGATTAACGGTCACAATAAAACAACGGCCGAAGACAAGATCTGCACAGAATGCGTATTTAGCAGCCGCAAGACGGACTCTGGTTATTTGCATCAGAGATTTTTGTTTTGTTTGCAAACAAGTTTTAATGGCACATGATTTGTCAAAGTTTAGTTTCACATTGTGTGTCATATTTAGATAAATTGTAATGAGAATTGACGAGCATGTGTGAGTTAAGATAGCAAAATTACTAGTGGATTAGCCCAATGCAACCAGAAGTCTGTCATGCTTAATAAGTCGTTCACGTTTCTTGGTTAAATTAAGCTTGTTATTAAGAAATGCAGTGTTACCGAGTTGATAAAATCGCAGTTACTGCAATTTATTTGAATGGGAAGATGGATTAGAGGGATTCCAATTGTATTGCGCCATTTTGCCTTATGTTATTAGCTAGGTATGAATAATATTTCAAGATAAATTTGCTTTCTATTATGCAACTTTAAAGCACTCTAGTGGAGGTTGCCATTATGTTAGAGTAAAAGGGATTATATAGAGTTATTTTATAGATATGTTTAAATAAAAATATGTTTTGGTTTATTCTTATCAGCACTTACAGCATATTTTTGGAGCCATAGTGTGATGAATAAAGCCTTTGTGAACCATTAATAAGACAGTAAGACCATCATTTAGCTGGAGATGCTGCACTTTCATACTTTTTAAGACCTTTTCCAGATAAGTTATAACCAAGTTTAAGACATATTTTTTGGATTGATCACTTTTTTCTTATTCAACCTTAGCACGTAAGTATAAAGGTATATAGCACATACGTATAAAGGCATATAGTGTTTATGTGCAAAGGTTTTATGCATGTATGTATGTATGGAAAATGGTTATTAGGAGTTCGGTTAATCTAAATTTGCTTACGGGTAAGTTCAAGTACAAAGTTAAAAAACGGTACTACGTTCAGGAACAGAAATGTGGACTTAAACACAGATAATCTTGACTCAATGTGATGAAAAAGTTTGTGGCAACGAAGGCTGAAAAGATAAAATTGAATTTAAGATATTGGAAGACTTTTTGAAGGAGCTGCAGGCCCCCTGAGCAAATTTAAAATGGGTCGATTGTTGGATGTTTGTGAAAATAAGGACTGACTGTACTCTTTACCAATGTTGTCAACCAGCACATTAAAGGTGCACTATGTAGTTGGGGGAATATATTTTAATCAGAGCGGAAAGATCTCCAGTGACAAACTGAATAATCGAGCTGACCTTAAGAGACAACGCAGTTTCATACTGTTGTACTTTGTTTATATGTGGCGGACCCTGTAACCTTTCTAGCTCTAAACAGTGTTCTGGGACCTTGTTTTCCTCTGAGAACAGCTTGTTTATTCAGTAATAGAAAAAAAAAAAAAAAACATTCTGTGTTTATATTATTACCTCAGCTTCTCCAAAACTACATAGCGTCAGTGTGTGTTTTAAGTATTGCTGATAAAAAAAAAGACACAAGTAATGGTGTCTACCTTCCTGGAGGTGGGTTTTCCTCTGAAGAACTCATGATTGAGAGAGCTGTGAGGGGGATTAAACTTGGGTTGGAGGAAGATGCAGCCATTGGCTATGGCCTCCAAAGGGGCGGGACCTTCGTAGGGGAAGCCAAACCCAATGAAAAGCTTGATGGGAGGGAGGAGATCTCAAGTTAGTACAATGATATGCTCATATCCAGGTCAACACTTGTTTGAATACACAAAGTCTGGATAATAATGATTCGTTTTATACATCTTTGCATCAAAGCCTCTGTAAGGTTCCTCCTACCTTGGCCTTTCTGAGGAGCTGCTGCAGCTCCTGCTGAGGCAGCAGACCATGGTTCTTGACGAAGGCAGGCACCTCTGGTGGACGCTGCGTCTCAAAGTACACTGTCCCGTGGATGTCCATGTAGCGATGCAGAATGGTAAGGAACTTTTCCTTTCCCTTTGAGACATAAAGGGTGCAGACAAAATGAGTTAAGCACTTAGAAATAGGCGAGTAAAGTAACTAATTCAACAATCCACAGTGCCACAGAGGGGGTCATCTTAATTTGCATTCAAATTAGTATTTTTTCAGTCCAGATGTCCCTGTTGCTTTGCTCACTCTGTGTGTGGCATATAATGCCTTGAACTGTTCAGCTTGACCTGTCGAGTGCATGCTTTACCCACAGTTAGGACAGAGTATTTGGCATCCTTTAAAAACTGGTATTCGTCTCAGATTACATTCAAATGTGCAGATTTTCCTGCACATTTATGGGGCATCTAACAACAATTTGCAGTGCAAAGATATGTCATGGCGTCCTACCAGAGACGGACGTGCCACTCTCTCTATGTGTGTTGTGATCTGAGCTTCTCTGTTCTTTGTTTTGGTGGCCGGGACACCTGTGTGTGCATGTGAGTCCCTGTCTGTCCTCACAGCAATTGTTCTAAAAGGTGCAATATGTAAGAATTTGCTAAACATTATGCTGAAATATGATTCTGCCAAGATTTTACGTGAGAAATGTTGTACCTTCTTAAATCTGTTTTTATGACTTTAAAAGGTGCAATATGTAAGAACTGGTTACTTTGCAATTTTGTACTCCAAACCAATAGAGGGCAGCATACAACCAGAGCAGCCTGCTAACTGTGGCTTCCATTAGCTAGTTAGCTCAGTTAGCCATGCAGCTTTGCAATCTGAACTGGGATCTCTGAGCAGTGGGGGAGGGCCAAGGAGCTTTGGACCGTGATGGGCTGGCACTAACTGGTTGGCATGCTATCTTTAGGATATATGTACATATGTATATATGTATATGTCACGCTGTTCTACGTTTAGTTTCCTCACTGAAGTTTCTGCCGTAGCACCGACACAGCTATGACCCACTGTATTACTGACAACCTCTATTATAAGGATGCGGGAGAAAAGCCCAGAGGCATAGGGGAGGGCAAGATTATAACCTCTGTCCGAGCAAAAGTATTGGCTAATGGAAATGAGACGGTCAGGTCTAACGAGCAGAGTCTGCTTTTGTTAGCCATAACATCATCATATCGGCACCGGGTAACTATCCAGATTCTGTGAGGTTATGCAAGGCGAGAATCAATGTATGTATTTTGCCTCAAAAAGTGTTTCTGGGGGAATGTTATGAATTATTCAATAACGCTATTTCTTCAAGGCATAAATCATTTATAAATGTCAGCCGAGTGTTATTCCTCATTTTTCATCTCGGGCCATTTAAATGTCTTTGAGCAACGTGGAGATTAAATCAAGCTCTCCAAATCTGACTCACATCACCTTATTCATGTGACCACTGAGACAAGCCTCAACCTCAGTGACTCATTTATTTAAATCCTGTTTAAATGTTGTTAGCGTGATGATGTCGCTCCGTTGTGGACGACTGAATCTGCCCAAATCAGAAAAAAAAGATTAAATAGCGGCTCAATAAATGTATATGCTACTGAATGCCTCAGAAATAAAATTGTAAATGATATTTCGTAAAATGTGACCTAAATAGATATTTCAGCATCAATTTGTCTGTATCAGAAAGAAATAAGTTAGAGGGGCATTATGTAGTTTTGGAGAATACATTCAAACTTTTTATATTAACAATATGATTAAGGTAATGATACAAACTTTGAAAAATGTATCTTTGCTTTTACTGGATAAACACGCTGTTCTCAGAGGACAGCAAGATCCCCAGAACACTGTTTGAAGCTAGAAAGGTGGCAGGGTCCGCCACATGTAAACAAAGTAACACAGTAAAAACAGTAAAAAAAAACACAGTGAAACTGTGACATCCTTTAATACAATTTGTTTATTAAGTCATGAAAACAAAGACAGTTCCTTTATTTTGTTTGTTTGTTTGTTTAAGCAAAAAAAATGTTAGGTAATGCAGATCTTTCTCTTCTGATTAAAATGTCTTCCCCAAAGCTTTAGAGTTCACATTTAAGTAAAATTAGATACAGAGGGACAAGAATACAGTCAAGTACTTGTCAAACAAGAGCGAGTTTTGCCATTTGGAGAATGGACGAGGCTCGGGGAAAAGCAGGTGTACTTACTTGAAGCTTTGCGGATTCATCAATGAGGCACCAGAGGGTGATGGGTACAGAACAGTTACAGGGTGAGAACAGAGAGATGAGTAGGAGGGAAGTGAGCAGAGAGGCAGACGTAGAGGAAAAAGAGAATATAACATGAAGAATTAGTCACTTCTCCTCTCGTAGGACCTTTGCAGGCCCGAAAAGAATCTCACGCGAAACCTCAAAACTGAGGTTTAGGAAGAGACTGTTCTAAATGGGGGGGGGGGGATTCATTGTCTGGAGAGAACCCAGCACTCCTGGCTTTTTCCGCTGCAGTCTTTCAGACTCACGAATGTTACGCTGCAGCTCAAGTTGTTCTGAAAAAATCAGGGGAATTTTTATGGCAGTGTAGGAACAAAGCTGCAGTCAAAAATCCAAGTGAACCGAACCTTGGGGGAGGCTGCTGCTCACTTAAAACGCTACAGTAAGAGCGAGAAATCATGCCAGCAGCTCAAAGGGATAATTTTACTCTAAACAAAAACAATTGTTCCACTGCCGTCGCACCTCGGGCTAAATTCCTGGAGGGGCGACTCGATTGCGGGGAGATGTAACATGTCGAGGGTGTTTCTCACAGTTGTATGTTGTGAAGGTTTTACCGAGCAAACTGATACTCTAAAGTTCTCTCGAAACATTTGTTCAGTTTTTACCGGATTCAAAGAAAAACGTGTTATGATAAATGCATTTAATCCGTCTATGTTTCCGTCATCTGCCACGTGTGACGCTCCAGCGGTTCCCCTGGATTGGAGGTTTTTCAACGCCGAATTTGCTTTTAGGGGTTCCTGTTTGCATTGTACCACAAGGATGTATAGACAACTATCATCAGTTAGTTTTAAACTGGAGAAACACTTAGAATTGGAGGATTCTCAGGCAAGTTCTGGAGTTTTAAGGATCATCTTTATGTTTAGACTTTTATGCGTGATGGACTTCAGGTTACGGTGTCCTTGAGGTCTTGTTTCAGTCGTGACTCCATTTGACTCCGTTGATAACCCCTGCCCTGAATCAATGGCATCTTGATGGCATCTTAACTCAATATGTTTTTTTTTTACTTTCCTCACAATAACAACCTCCACTGCAACGGGGCTACACTGCTCGACAAGCTTGAAACAAGAGTAAAGTGTATTTCAGCCTTGTGAGGCATTACAAACCATGTTAGTGCCACTCAACGGCAAGAGCAACGGGACTCGCTGTGCAGTCTCGCAAAACCTTCAGCGACTCGTCTCACAATGGAAGCTGGTGAGAGCGCGGCTTCAAAACAGTGATAAGAGTCCCGTGTGAAAGGAAGCCTCTTGTGTGAGTGGTGAGATGTTTTCAAGACTACATAGCAAGTCCCTTTGCTTTTGTATGCAACTCTCGTACTCCTTCAACACAAGATGGTGTCGTACATAACAGCAGCACACCGACTTCTTTGTGTCTCTTTGACTCGGTGAGCCCCTCTCGTCCTCTATTATTCGTTAAATCTACATTGCAAGGACACATTCGGCGTTGAATTAACACAACTTAATTGTTAATATATATTCTCTACAGTGCTAACACACTCGAGTTACTCATAGCCTGCCCTCCTTATTAAAGCAGGTGCGGACAAAGGCAGGATTTATTACAAGCTGCCGACTGCACCTAATTAACTGGCACATATGTAGCTATGGCGGTTATCATCTGCATGTTTACGGCGGGATACTGACCTTCCACATGCTGGCTTCTTTCCCGTACACAACGGCCATATTGTTAACCTTGTTGCGCTGAATGTTCAGTCTCTCCGTCTCATTCAGCTCCTCCGCCACAAAACCCATAAAGGAGTTATCAGGAGTGTGGGCTGCCAAGGACAAACAAAGTAATTGGCAACACAACGTTACAGGTCCAATTTCATGTCTAAAAAAAGTGATTAAACCAAACTGCTGTGGAGATCCAGCCGGCCGCACGTATAGACTAAAGGAGCTCTTTGGGAGACGAAATTCACAGTGATTGACAATTATTATTTTGTGCATTTTTAGGGTGTGCTGGGAACACGTTTAAATGTCCAAAAATGACTAAACCTCTCTCATGTATTTTGTTGAATTGTGTACTTACAGTATGTTTGTTTCTAACAACCTTCAAATCATGAGAAATCCAAGAGAGAGAGTGAGGAAGGGCAAGTCGGCGAACAAGTCTGAACATGACGTGAATTGTGCTTTCTGCTCGAGTCGCGTCGGTCGAGTTTCACCAGCACCAGCTGACATCTTCCACGGCTCCAGGGCGCCACTATTTTGGTCGCACACGCACCATGACGTCTGTCACGTGCGACTAAACGTTTTCACCGGTAAACTGGCGCGCCTGAAAATTAAGCCCTTGGGGTTAATGCAGTTTCTTGTTGCCCGTGCTGTTATTTAAATAAAAGTATTAGTTCTGTTATCATTCCTGTTATCATTACCATCATTGTTTTCTTTGTCGCGGCAGCGTGGTCAGTCGTGTTTTCACCCCCCGAATTTCTGTCTGTATGTGCGTCATCATGGAAAAAATGTGGTTGGCAGCAAGAACTACTGCACCACATAAGGAGTTCTGGGTCCTTCGCTAGGTGTGTGTTTGTCTTTGGACAGATATTGTCAGATGGTGTCGTGTTACATTACAACCGCGAAAGATGCAGTCGTGCAATCTTACAGCCGCGTAGTCGAGATGACGATGAGGGCCAACTTTGACGATGTTTGCAGTTAGGATTGGTGCGGCTGGTGGGATCCCGTTGCAACGCGAGCTCTAGTTTTGATTCAGAGGACCCTAGCAGGAGAACTGACAGGTGCAAAGGTTTTCTAAAATATCAAAATATTGATACATAACAATATCTATTCTGAAATTTTACACTTACTTAACATACTCTACAATATGTGGTACTTGTATTTCCTTTTTCCTGCTACTTTATGCTTCCACTCCACTACATTTTGGAGGCAAATGTTGTCCTTTTATTCCCCCTACATTTATTTGATAACTTCGGAGATGACATGCTAAAGATCGGATCTAATAATCAGCCAGGTCGATCATCAGTCAACCCTTAATAGTATATACATACAGAGAAATATACGTATAATTTATTTTTACTTGCACTGTTGATGCCTATAGGTGCAGCTCATATCAGATACTTCAAGGCATTTACTCAAATACTATTCGTACGGCTGACTTTAACTCTTACCACAGTAATATTCACTACGATCTCTTTATTTGTAATCAAGTATGACTTCAGGGCTCTTTATACAACACTGAGTGGCCCCACCTCCTCCTGAAAAGGAGGAAAGTAAACTGACTCAGATGCTGCTGTTCTTAACACACAGTATACACGACTTGTTATATTTAGCATTTAATGAATATAGAATATTTATGCCCTCAGTGTCGTCTCAAATATCAAAGTACTGAATCGAAGTTAGAAGTTCAAATCAACACTTTCCTTCTGTCATCTTTGCTCAAGTTTTTAACGCACTGAGAGTTTTGGATTGCACCAAATCTACAACTGGATCAAAGATGGCGAACGGGAAGGAGTAAAGAAACGGCGTCTTCAGGTAAAACCAGGATGAAAGCTGACATTTTTCACACGTTCAGCTGGGTGAAAACACTCACTATTTAGGAACCAGCGGGGGCTGCCCACTGTCGCCTAATTAATTGGAGGCTACATGAGCTGTGAATGTGTGTGTGTGTGTGTGTGTGTGTGTGTGTGCTTGTGTGTTTGTGCGTTTGGTAACAGTCCGTGGCTTTAGGCATCTGCCCGGGCACAGCTGTTCTGAGCGAGTTCTCTGCTCGGTTTGTGAGTCCAAAGCCTCGCAGGAACGCATAAACTTGAACAGTCTGCCTTCGCTCAGAGGGGGTTACACATCGCATCATGCCGCGCTCTGACAGGAGAGAAATGAAATCGGACGTACGGAACATGGTCATGTACTGCTGGCCGTGGAGGTTCCAGTAGCCCCAGTTGGTTCTGTAGCCGTGCAGCGTGGCGTACTCCTCATGGTTGTAAGCGGGCTCGGTGCCGAAGGTGTCAATCACTCGGATGTGGCACCTGGGACGGAAAAAAAAAGATGTGTGCTGAGCTAAAATTAGAACAAAGACGTCTCCAGCTTTCAAATAGGACAGTCTCCCCTGAATGAGAGCGACAAGAAAGCGGAAAAAAAACAATTTCATTACCGGTTTATTTCAGCTCCTAGACGCATAATAAGAGTCTATCAGCACAACAGCAACAACAGGAAGCCCTTTTCTTTTTCCTTTTTTTTTTCTTTGACTCATGAGAGCTCCTCTCAGCTCTCTAACTGTCTGGTGTGTAAAGCTGTCAGCGGTGATGGATATCCATGTCCCCCCGTCGGTCTCCCCTCACTGAGCAGAGCTTACACGAACCTCAAGGTGAGACGTCTGAGGCTTAAATCACAGGCTTGTTCCACAGACGCCACGGGGGCCTCGGCTGGAACAGATCGTGACACGACACGCGGGCCAATGCCGTTCTCAGAAATACTTGACACCAAACTCTCTTTGGAAAGACTGGAAAATGGTTAACATGAAGGAATAGATTACACTCAGTTGATAAAGTATGTTGTGTTAATGTCCTTCCACATCGAACTCAACCAAGAAAACGAGGGTGGAACGGACTTCACAAGTTTACAATAGACGGCTTGAGGCGAGTTATATCAGCAGTGAATATTCACACTAAGGAAGCTAAAAAAATCAATTGATGTAATCCACTCCGAGCACATTTATCAATGCCAAGCATCTCTAGATCAGTGTCAGGGCAGGAGAGGAAATTAAAGTATCGGTCCGACACTTCGTGACAGCTGGGGAGCGCAGGTCGATCAGCTGACCTTGGACTGATGGGAATCGGCAGAGGTTTTTTCGCTCTTTTCCTTCCTCATTTGAGAGAACGTGTGCGTCCGCTGCCGAGTTATATGCTAAGTGTTTAAATCCCTCTCCTCGTATGCATTCAGAGCAAAATGTATAGTGAGGTAAACTGCACTACAGCGACACAGTAATGATTATCACCCTTTTTTGCCATGTTTTAACTTAAGATTTTCTTTCCTTTTAGACGTTTTCCCTTTTTCATGATCATATTTTCCTTCCCAGAGTTGCAGCAAAGGCATTGATTTGGGGTATTTGCTTCTACATTGTGAGAGCTGGAACCAAAGAACAAAAAACTTTACCAATTACATTTAGAGGGACATGAGAGCTACAAACCGCTGGATCATATTGTTTTGTTTACAGGAGCTCTATTACCCTTTTTTGTTTTTTCCTTCCCCTCAGTGTTTAATAAATGTTCTGGTGCATGTGAAAGTCAAAATGTTAAAGTCGGCACCAGCAGAAGCTCCTCTCTCCCACAGAAAACACTGCTCCCGAAAAACGCCTCGTCAGCAGCCCCGCCTTTAATTTCAGGACTTTGTGACATCACACTACGTCACTAATGTATTTGCATCATTTGGCATTGAGGCATGTGTGAGCTGATTAATCAGAGCAAACTGGGTATCATGAAAATATACCCACAATATGCTCCTCCTTTAAGCGTTTACAGATGCAGGAGCTGAATTTGATCGCAGAATGTGAATATGCACTTGTGTACAGAAATTCATTCGAAGCAGATAAACGAATCAGACTTTGACATTAAAGCCTGAAGCCTGCACCTGGTTGATTGATCGCAGTGCAAAGAGGCCAAATCGGATCCCTCCAAAGGGAGAATTTTGCCGATGCGTGGTGAAGTCGCCGACCTGGAACACCAGCCGGGCCAATAAGCCAATAACGGCGAAGTATTTCATCAGAAAGGCCGCTAATGGTAACTGAAACGGATGCAAACTAACAAACAGTGCACGTAGAGCCTGGTAAACAAACAGAAAAAAAAAGTCACAAAGAGAAAAAGAGACTGACTTGTGCTTCCTCAGCGAGAGCCCCATGTGCTGCTTCATCTGCTGCAAGCCGTGGTAGTCGGTGTAGATGAGGTCAAAGGGCAGAGGTCCCGTCAGAGGGCAGCTTCCTCTCCCCGGCGGGACGCCTAAAAACCTGCGGACGGGTCAGATGTGCTTTTATCAACTCCCTGCAATGAGGGAACGAGCCTTAACACTGTTTGTTTGTCAACTGGTAGTCACAGCATTTCTTCCTCCCAATAAATTGGTTTATTTAATTAAAGAAATTGTCAATACAGCTGCTCCAGTATTGCTGCCGCTGCACAGATGAATTATTGCAGAGGAATCCCTCCAATGCAGCTCTTATGAGACACTAGAGGAATATTTGTGATCATCATCGTGATGACAGCGTAGTGATCGTGACAGAGCGTTCCCCCGTAAACGGGCGATAAACAAAACTACAAATTAACTCGAAGACTTTCAATCCACCAAGACGAACCCAGATGGGACCGCTCATTTCAAAGCTCTCCTGTGCAATTTCTCCCATTTCCCTGAAGATACAGTTGAGGTACGTCTTAGAGAGAGGCAGTCGGGCAGAGAGTTGGAGACAGGAATGAAAGAATGAAACAAGAAGTAAAGGCGCCAATTGCGTTGTGAAGCAAGTACACATCATTAACAGACACAGAGGGACCCGTTGCTTATTTTGCGTCTTTGTGTGTAATCTGCTCTCGATGCCATCCAATCACTGACCACATAAATGTTGTGCTTGCACTGTTAGCTCTCCTCCCAGACTTTTAAGCCATAAGCTCTATGTGGTTTATGTCAATGCCGGTCTTTCTGTCCGCCACTTTGGTTCAAACTGCAGCACCTGGACAACTATCGGGTGTCTCTTCCTTGAAATTTACGGAAATGCGTGGTCCCCAGAGGACGAATCACGTCGACTTTGGTGCCTTTAAAACATGGTACAAACATTCATGGTTATATATATATATATTTATATATATATATACATATATATAAACCCTCAGTAGTTCACTCAATGGATATTGGTAGACAGTAAATATACTGCACTCCACATTAACTAGGCCGTGAGTATGAAGGTTGCTCTCTGTATTAATCTAGTTTACGCACCTTTTTAATATTGCTTTCTGCACAAGGTGTGAATGACAGCAGCATTCATGCATATTGATCAAATAATTAAAATATCTGCGATTGCAAGTCACTGTTGCATTGAGATAACGCGACCTTGTTCCTTTTTCCACGCGGTGCAGCGGAGCACACTGACTTGATCAGTTTAGATATCAAGAATCATCTGCAGAAGGGAACAAAAAGGAGGCATAAATAAAACCAGACAAAAACAGCTACAAAAGAGTCTTGTGTTACCAAAAACAGGAAAGACAGGAGATATAAATTTGCTGTCTGCTATGACAAAGGACAGCTCGGCTACAGAGCGCTCCGCTTTCAGTGGGGATCAAGGTAGCGCTTTGTTTGAGAAAAAGGCAATCAACTGTGTCTGTTTTCATCCAGACAAAAAAGAATTGCTTCGTCAAACTTCAGCAGCTCTTGAGAACAACGCCATGGTAAAAAACAAAGCACAAAAAAAACAGTGCAGCAGAAGAAGTTAATGCTCAGATCGGTAGAATACAGTGCAGTTTATGTATGTCAAGGTAATGGGCCATGGCACATTATGTAGCAGCTAGAAAAACAGGATAACTCCAGTATAGAATATTTCTATGATAAATTTCATCGGACCACAAAAAACACACATACCGTACATCTGAGGACATTCAGTCGTTCATGACATTTCTACAAGTTAACAGACGCTAACTATGCTGCTAAGTCCACCGAACAACATGTTAGTGTGTTTAACTTCTCTGACTTTGACAGAAAATGCAATTAAAGGTGCTATATGTTAGAATTTTATTTTGAATAATAAAAAAAGGAACTAAAACTATCAACAAAATGTGGAAAATTAGGAATTTTGACATTATATCAAAGATGTCTATGTATAGAGTCGCAGAGATATCATATGAAGCTAGCATGCTAACCAGCTAGCCCTTGCTCTACCTTTTTTTAAAACACTCCCGAGCTCCCAGTCTGAACCGCTAGGTAACTAGCTAATGGCAGCTACAGTTAGCAGCAGTTAGCAGTGTCACTCTGGTGAAATGCTGCCCCCAATTTGTTTGGTGTATAAATTCAAGAGGTGGCCAATTCTAACATAGTGCTCCTTAAAGCCTGCTACATTTCCAGCTACGTTCACTATATTGTGGCTTTTTCAGTTTAACCAGTGGAAGTTTTCGATTAAACAGATACTGCAACCAAAAGAAAAAAGCACTGCATTCCATCGAGGCTTCTCCTCAAATATAAAACGTCTGCCACATATCTCAAAGAATGACCGATAGCAAAGAAAGCATCTCTCTTCGGGGAGACATGAAGAAAAGTCTGTGTTTCCTGGAATGCATCAAAGCTTTCGGTGTTGTGAACTGCAGCCACTTCATGAAAGTTTCTGCAGCAGCAGTCACACACCCATGACCCTTAACTCCCACTCTCTCTCTCTCTCTCTCTCTCTCTCTCTCTCTCTTTCACTACCTGGTTCGGAAGCCAGAATCCGCACACACACAAACACCTGTGAAACAACAGCCTATCGATCCTCCTTTGGACAGTGAACATATTTAGTCGGCTGTGCATCCTTGTGGAAACAGGCGCGGCTGCCAGTTCCCCTACAGCACAGGGGATAATGAGCAGGAGCGTGTCGGCTTTATGCTCAGGCACTGAAAAGGTACACAGCCGGGCAATTCAGGGCCTACACAAAACAAAGTGCTCTTCACTAAGGCTGCATTGCTGTTCTCTACATTGCGTTCAGCGTGCAGCCAGGCGGATACAACACAGTCCAGCAGACAGCATATCAATTTATATATCACCTATATAGATCACAGACGAGTGGTGAAATATATAGAGGCAGACAAGATGGTGCGCGCAAATATCAACAGACAACAACATTGAATATGAATTTATCACGATGGCAAAGCTGCAAGGTTTATTTTTTAACCATATAGCACTTGTGTTTATCATGCTAACAATTAATCTAAATAATTATAATAGCACACGACTGTGCCTGTGTGTATGCATGAGTGTGATTGTTTACGTTGGGGAATGCAGGGCTATGTATGCACATGTACACGAGTCAATGTGGGTGTATGCACACACAGGCGCTTGGGATTTTAGCGTCTTGAGCCGGACGTAATCTCGTCCTTCTGTGTACCCGTCTGAGTTTGAGTGACGACAAAAGGAATTTTGAATTGCTAATCAGCGCTAAACACAATGTACAGCTGATGAGAGCGTCAGTTCCAGCTGTTTATACCTCGCATTAAAAAGGTTTTTCAATAACAAGGGGACAGCTGTTAGTACATCAATTCACACCTGGAATCAGAACGAGTCTCGAGCGACTACTTTTGATTTCTCTGTTTGCTAAGAACAAATATGTGTTGTTTTTAACTGGGGGACCAACAGATGTAGCTGCCGTCGCAGGGACAACCAACCGAACAAACAAAGATACACGTTTTTAATCAAAAAAGAAAAATACTTTGAGTCTAACATTTGCCAGATTTCCAAGGAGGCTCAAATAATTATGAATTTTTCATAGACCGTGTTTCACAAAGTTTGTCAAGTTCCTCCTAAAGCAACAACTCACACAACTACGCATTTTTTTTGAAGGGAGTCTGGGGGGCTGTGTGGAACAGTGTGTTCCAACAGACGCTAAATGCTGGCAGGTACGAGATGAGGAGCGTCAGCGCTGTGATGTAGCTGACAGGCCGGGACAGTGCTGCCGCGACAAGCTGACACTTTTTACAAGAAGCCAAGAACTTACTGAATTGCATTTAATGGAATTATATGAAGGCACCG
The DNA here is from genome assembly GCF_900880675.1 of Sparus aurata. Lineage (NCBI taxonomy): Eukaryota > Metazoa > Chordata > Actinopteri > Spariformes > Sparidae > Sparus > Sparus aurata. The sequence goes on along the minus strand of NC_044209.1, from coordinate 11,495,735 downwards.
ACTATTGACAATTTGCCACACTGTAGGTGCTTAGCAAAGTTTTTTTTTTTGAAGTTTCTCCTCTGATTTGTTAAGGGATTCGGGGATATTGCGTTTTACTAGTTCAATGGTTAGATAAGCTGAGACAACCTGTTCACTGCCATCTGCCGCTGATATTGGCAGGTTAGGTCCAAACATGTCATTTGCACTACAGTGAACCCGCAGGGAAATCAGAAGGTGTGTAATCCGTTCGACATGTTGTTGTGGCGTCTTCTCCCCGTTTCACAGAGGACATCAGTTGAGTGGGCGGCCCTTCAGCGCGGCTCGGGACATGTGCGTACACACTGCACGCCAGATCTCGAGTGTGTCCTCGATGCATCTTGGATTCCTTTCCACCTGTGCTTAAAGCCGTCAAAGTGCAATTGAATCTATCAGGACGGATGCTGACCGTGTCTGGGTATCTTGTATACACATGCCATTGCATGCGTGTGTGTGTGTGTGTGTGTGTATACTCTTTCAATTAAGTGTGTGGTTTTGCCTGCTTGTAGCGTCATTGACATGCACGCGCTCCCACCGGTGTAGGTGTGTTTGTGTGTGAGGTTGGAAATGTGATTTACGGCCCGCGTGGACCCCTCAGAGGTAAATGCCGACGCGCATTAATGCGAGAGCGGATGTGACTCAGTGACTGAGAGCAGAACTGCGCATGACTCGCCTCCTCTCAGATCCACTGGAGCCGGCGCTGTTCAGGGGGGTTTAATTGGATATATGCAAATCTAGGCAAACTTTAAGGGGGAAGAGTAAAAGGATTAAAGTGCATTAAGAAGCCGGTAGTGGGGAAATGGGAGCGCGCACAGACACACACATGCTGTTACTGTACCACGCAGGCACACAGACATGTACAGCGCGCATACGCGAGCGGGCACAATCAACTCCCCCTTCCTGTCTTTATCTACCAGATTAAAAGGATAGCGCTCGCTTTGTTTTATCTTTGCTATCGTTATCGTTCGAATCCCATGAAAACACCAAAACCAACAATTAATCCCCCCCCCCACCACTAACAAGTATCTGCCTCACAACTCCATCACCTTCCAGCACCATTAAAATCCCATTAAAGAACCATATCGTGATGAACATGGAATACTATCCATCTCAGACACGGCTTGCTCTTCAAATATTTAAAAAAAAGGCAGTTACAGAGTTGTCTCAGAACGCGTTCATCAGGGTGAATAATACATGTCGCAGTGTACAACTTTATGTCTCTAAATGTGTTTTTTTTAAAAGGTTTTTGAAGGGCAGAGGCAGACGCTCCAGTCAGTTATTGTCTAACACAGACGCTAACCGACTCGTTTTATTAAATAAAGAGATAAAATGTTACTGCCGTCGTCCTTCAGGACACGCTGTGAGAGTCACTCTGATGAACGGCTCGGGCTTCAGAGACGAGAAGTAAATTGAGAAGTAAGAGAGAAAGAGGAGTACAAAGGGTACAAGGCTGGAAAAACCGCCATCGGGCATCATTTATCAGGTTCACAGCTGGTCACCGGCGCCACCGCAGCCCACCAGTTTTAGGAAAAGGGAGAGAGACGGAGAGACAAATGAGAGCGAGAGACTCTATAGTTACGCCGCATTACTTCTCTAAAAAGAGGAGCGTGTGTCCAGCAGTGAGGGGGGAATTGGCCAAGAGAGATTTTTTTCCCGTGGCTGCGACAGGGTGACAGGAGCGCACCGAGGGGCTCGCAGTGTGCGGCTCACGACGTAGGTAGAGGGGACAGCGTCCGTGCCACCGCCATGCTGATCGACCACATCAGGATAGCATGCCAGGAGAGAAAAATGCATTTGCGGTTATGATCAGACACGTTTTGACTTTGTGTTGTTTACAGCTGTTCAGTGCTTAAAAAGTAAACATGGCTCATTATCCTCCAAAAAAAAAAAGAAAACTGGAAATGTATCTGCATTTATTAGAGGGGGGAAAAAACAGAGAAGATCAGGGATAAATTCAAGATTCTGTTTCGTGGCGGTTTTCTTTTTTACTCGCCGATGTGCAAAATCAGCAGCTCATTTGCGTTTTTTATTTTCAGCTTCTACTAGGGGGTTCATGCGGCGTTCTAAGGCTGCAGGAGCAATCTTCGGTGTGTATGTCCATAAAGTCTCTGGGGGAAAACCTCTGAAAAGAGCAAAAACACAGAGCCTCGACGGCAACACAGCCAAAAAACACTGCCTACAGTTCTGTTTTCAAGCAGTTCAACACTCGACAGTAATCAAGGAATATCACTCGAAAGTTGGCAGGAACTCCAGTGCCGTCGTGCTGAAGACAATTTAACTTATGTTATCTAACTGATGGCACACTCTGGTTATTTTTAATGACGCTGCCGTTTTTGCTTTTCATCTCATCGCGTGGAAACAAAGGCACATCAATCAGGAGGCCGAGGGGTGAGAGAGAGAGAGAGAGAAAGAGAGAGAGAGCGCCGGCACAACCTGAGACTGGCGGCGTAATAAGGCTCTTTGTCGGAGCTTTGATTTCGTCTTATTTCACGCCTCGGAGTGCCGCACGCGCGCCTGTCATTAGATCCGCTGTTGGGGCCAGGCTGCCGGGCTAGACACGCGACTGATCTCCCCCGTTTGACATTTTGTTGAGTCATTTTCTGAGGGCTGCTGATCACACGATCCAGGCGAGTCGGCGTGGACTGCCGATGGATTACACGATGGAATCACCTGGGGACTGCAGCCGCGTTCACAGGGTCATCTGCAAAATCCACAGGCAGCGCAAACAGAACGGAGAACAGGAAACTTGGAGATACAAGAGTGGCGTGAGCTTTAGTGGACCCATAGTGTACAAGTAGTACGTAAACTACTTCTCCACTCTGCCGACAGAACCTCTAAACCTTGACAGGCTGCAGCCACACCTCCACCCTCCCCTCCCCCAGCACCACCATCCACTGCTCCCAGGTGTCGAGGCGCTATGCTCCATCGACGGCTAATTACCCGTGTCGCTCGGGGAGGAGATGAGGGGAGATCCCCGAGCGGAAGTGACAGCTGTGTCTGCCGTTCGGCGCATTGCCGTGGGGGCCCTCCGTCCCCTTCGGCGTGCGACAAGTGCCGCCTTTACTGACAGGACTGATGTCACACAACACTCCACGTCAATTACAGTAAACCCAGGACTGTACGTCTTCTATTGTTTCTTCCATCCCCAGCTCTCTCTTTCTTACATGGATCTGACGCTCTTCTTTTCGACACACTACAACAGGAGAGCGGTAGGGGAGGTGGTTGAGGGTTAACGATGTGTTTAAATTAAATTATCGACAATGGCATTTTACAATGTGCATCTTTCTGCATAGAGTTAATTTAGAAGTAGAGAGTGATTACCATCAAGTCAAATGTAGCTCTCTTGGCAAGAGCTGACAGTTATTATCATCTTTATTCCATTTAGCTGGAACGATGCAGTTTTACGTAGCTCGAAATTATAACTGCTGGTAATTTCCCCTAGCTGATGATTGATTATATCACCAATGATTATATATGGTCATAAGTTCCAACTGTTCAGTTAGACATGCAAAGAGGCCATGTGCCTTAATCCATGTCAGCTAATCGAAAAAGAGTGTCTTGAAAGTGGTCAGTGGTCGTGCTCGCGACTCCGTGAGGATGTATGTATAAGCCGGCATGATCTCATACCGACATGTTGGGGTTATTTCATCCCTATACCTAACCGACTATACTACCAACCAACTACTATGGACTAAAAACTGAAAAGAAATAGAAAATTACAAGCGAAGATGGAGTTAAAATGATTAGTTAACCGAATTTAACGATATGTTCCAAACTGAATAGAAACCCTGGTTTCCGAAGCGTCCTGTACTTAATCAGTTTATCCATAACACCTTGCTCCGATGTGGACTTCGTCGCTATTGCGCAAGTTAAAAATGAAAGTTGAACGCCAACACCAACATCCACTCAGATGTTGCTGGCATGTTTCAACCGACTGCCCGTCATTTCCAGCAAAACAGCACAGCACTAGAGCAAAAGGCAGAGCTGATGCTGCCACGATGAAAGCATCTTGTGCTTCCACAGTGCTATGTATTGAGAAAAATCATATCCACATGTACATGATTCTCTCCTCAGCGTGTGATCAGTGCCTCCCTCGAGAACATTTCCCAGTGTGTGGATAGAAAACAAAAGACCGGCAAGTTTTTTTTCTTCAGAGAACTCCTTAGAGCATCTGCAGAGAGAAGACGTCGGCCGCAGGAGCGACGTGTGAGAGGGCCCGGTTCGTCCAAAGGGAAGGACACCAGCCAAAGTGACTACTCATCGACGCCACCGGAGAGCATGAATGCTGCCAATTAGAGGCAATTATGTGATGCAGACCAACAGCTCGACTCCCACTGCAGCTGAGCTCCCAGTGTGGCTAATTTGTCTATCGGAGGAAGAGGCTAAACATATCGCCGATCCCGTGCACATGAGAACCACAGCGGGGCCCGTCCACCGATATTAAGCTCCCTTTGCAAAGCCAGGGTGGGGAAAGCGAAGAGCAGGAAATGTAAATAGATGCGGGCCCGAGGCGATCCGTGGGAGCACAACCCACATAACGATCTGTCAATTTAATAGTGTGTGGGAGAGGAGAAGAGTAAGGGATGGAGAGAAATGGTGCCTGTTTCTATTCATTAACAGTTAGAGAGAGGAGGATTTATGGATGTTCAGCGTCTGCCACTAACCGGGCAATTTACAAATCCCATGAAAAAAAGAGTAGGATATGTACACCGAGCTGTGTTTGTATGGAGGTGGGATACAGCCCCATTCTCTCTAATATTATCTCCAAGGCTGAACATTTTATTTCCTCCTGAATAGAGACCAATATTAGCTGTGAAGCACTTATAGAAAGTACATCATATACAAATAAAACCTCGCTTACTGCTGTAGCTTCAAAACACACACACAGTCACCGTCTGTGTGTGTGTGTGTGTGTGTGTGTGTGTGTGTGTGTGAGTGTGTGTGTGTGTCAGCTGTTGGAACTTATCATCCTAACCTTGGCCCCTCTGTGAGTCTCCGTCGGAAATTGTGCAATTCCTCTAAACATTTCTGATGGCGTTCCCAGCGGAGACAGCGGCACAGTGATTCAATACACCATGACACCAATTAGCCGGGTAAATAATAGCAGGGGGCAGCAGAAGCATTCCCGCCGGGGCCTCCTCACCACCTTCACTGATCTACCCTAGTCCTCACGAATCAAAGCCGCTTTTCTTCCGCGGCCTGAAATTTCAGATCGAAGGGCAGCTAGAACTCAATCAATGCCCTCACCTCCTCCCTACAGCGCGGGATACATGCGGCGCTCGATAACAAGCGAGCATTAGCGTCACTCTGTCTGGCGCGGCTCGGCACCGCCCACCGGAATCGACGGCGGGTCTCGTCTCGTCTCGCGGCCATTTTCCTGACCAGCCAGCGTGAAGCCGGAGACAATGTGCCAGGCAGGTCTGGAAAGGTGTGACAATCAATAATCCTTTCTTTTTTGGAAGGAACAGTCCGCCTGTGTATATGTATTTACGTCTGTGATGACGAGCGACAAGCCCGTTATCGCTCTTGAGTCAGTGAGCTGCGGCAGGGAACCGCAGAGAGGCTGTCAAGCCTTCAGGCTGAGGCGGCACTCTGCAGGAAGGAGTGATAGCTTATCTCGGTGTGGCCAAAAGGTGATCAAAAACAGCGTGTGGGGTAACAGCGCTGTGATTGGGCTCCTCATCACTCGCAAGGCACTTAAAGAAAGCATTTTCAGTCAACAAAACAGGCCACAAAGAACAATAGTTTGCACAACAGATGACTCTTAACGTCGTCACGCAAAGCCGAGCACTGTACAACTGCTGCAGCGGCTCTGGCCACAGCTTCAAAATAAGCGGATCAGAGAGGTATAAGCGAAATCTAATCTTACCCGTGCAGCTCTTTGAGAGATACCGAGATCTTGAGGTTGTGTCCCAGCACATGGAGGGCCGTGAGGATGTCGGCCCATTGCACCATCTCACCCAGCGGGCCCCCCTTCAGCACCTTGGGACTGAAGACGTCCCCGGATTCCTCTGTCAGAAAGCCAACGTGCACTAGAATCTGCAAGGAAAAGCAAGATAAGTCAAAACAAAAGAAGAGTGGGGTTGTCGACAGGAAGGTATCATTTTGTCATCAGAATTTGTTTATATTCAGATTGTTCTTCGTTTGGTCTGTCCTTTTCCAGGTCAACAGGATGGAGGGGAAGTACGTGTCATTGCTTTGTGTTTTATTTTTTGTGGCTCCCTGTTTTATTTTGTAAGTTTCATCCTCATGTGGTATGTCTTTTTCACGCTTCCTGTCTTTGTGTTTTTCCCTCCGTTTTGACGTGGCCCTGTTAGTTTCACAACTAGTGGAAGTCAAAACATGACATTTGTAGAGTGTTTTGGATTCTGCTCTGATCTGGAAACCATTTACCGACGGGAGAAGAGCCAGAAGATTACTTATAAACTTTAAAAGGTTTAAAATCTAGATTTATATTCACTCCTGTCTATCAACATGACTGCAGCAAACCTGCATTGTCTGTGTTTATGTCACGCTACTGCAATGTTGACTGCTGATAAAGACCATGTCATTTTCAGACATTTTAATGTAGAATTCCTACATAAATTTGATAGGTTTGATATAATTAATAGGTTTAATTCTGTGTTTTTCCCTCACTCTCTCAGTTTGTCTGCGTTTTCACGTCATGTTTTTCGGTCCTCATGTCTCACCTGCATCGCAGCTTGTGTTCCTCGTGTCCTCCTGGTTTGTACTTGGTTTAGTTTTTTTGCTCTCGGTTTCATCTTTTTGTTCTCTTTCTTTCATTGCCTGCCAGTGCTTTTTTGTTTTTTTGGAGTGAGCTTGTTATGAAGGCTTTTCTTTCTGTCACGACCATCTGTGTGCCCGGGGCGTTGCATTTGGTTTGTTTTTTTGCTAAAACACAACAGTACGGCTCAGGTGCCACTTGGCGACACCACAAGCTGTTTAGTCTTCCTTCCTGGATCCAAATTAACATCACATATTTTATCTTGTATCAGGAATGTTGTCATCGCAATCTATATACTGATGACTGGATGCATTTCTGTTAAACCATTTCTGCACTTTAATAGTAAAAAAACAAAAAAAACAAGCCATTATAGCAATTTTACATAACATTAAGACAATCTCCAGCCCTGGGTGGTGAATAATTGACATTTCCAAAGATTCCTGTATATACTGTAAATAAATTCAGATGTTTGGCACGGATCATTGATGTCAAATTTTGATGCAATTCAGTGTCTTAATGAAAGCAAGTAAACGGAGTGACGGCATATCCCCGCCGACGCAACTCCTGAAAAAATACAATCAAATGTGTGTGGAGTTGAAATGAGAATTGACCTGCTAGGGGCTAATTGATATGCAGAACTGTACGCGAGTGGTTTAATTGCTGATGGGGACGGGTGGTATTTCCACGCTGTTAAATATGTAATGAAATTAGATTTTTCAACAGATGGCATTTTCTCAATTACTTTGTACTTGGGGAAAAAAAAAAACATCTCGGAGACAATTTGGTTAATCTAGGAGACCACACATTTATTCACGCGCTTGTTTAGAGGCTTGAAAGTGACTCCGGGTTACCCATCTGATGTCATTTAGCCCTCGAAAATCAGTGAAATTTCCCTTGAACTGTCCCTCAAAAATACAAGCGCACGGATGCACTTTCAATCCATATCAATACTGTCTACTTTAAAAAGATGATAATCAGGTTATGCAAGGGTCCAAGCTATAATGGCATCTAGACTTTCCTCATATGTTACTGGCCGGTTCGATCCTTATCCGTCTGATGCTGAATTGCTTTTCAGAAGGCTGCTTTTCACGCTTAGATCTCTTAACTAGAAATGGCTCAATACCACATACCAAGCCAATTCAAAGTTTCATCACCTGCACTGCTGACACAATGGATTTCCCCTGTGTGTGAGCCACAAAGCTGCTCAGCCTGCAGCGCTGTGAACATATATGAGCACCACAAGTCAGATTTAAAGCTCACTGCTGTGGTTGGGAAGAAGTTGATTAATTTGGCTGAGGAGGGGGAGGACAAAGACCTGAGACATCAAAGCTTGAAAGAAAAATTAAGAAATGGAATATCATGATAATCAGTGAATGGTAACTTTGGAGAAAAACACAAGTACAAACACAGGTTTAACATTTTGTACTGCTGGCACAATGACTGAAGGTTTAAAGCCCAAATGAAATAAAATTGAGTCATCCCTTTTCGTGGAAAACATAATGTTTGTATTTTGTCTTGTTTTTATCTGAAGTGAGTGTTTATTGCTGGAAAGTAAGAAAAAGGCTCTTTGGGGAATTTTAGAGATGCTCTTTTTGCTCTCAGCCAGCTAGAGGTGAGGTCTGATTTGGATTGACAGCAGCAGGCAGGCTGAAAAACAAGTCTTGCTGTGAAGTCTGTTTGCCCTTTTTAACAGTGTTTTCATCCTGTTAAAATCCTATTTCTCGCAGCGCCTTCATGGTTGGGATTAGGGTTCAGGTCAGGTTATTGTTAGGCATAATGGAGATGGGGGGCTGGGTTATGTTAAGGTCAGACGTAAAGGTGCAATATGTAAGAATTAGCCACCTGTTGAGTATATACTCAAAACAAATGGTACAGTGCCAGGAGTAGGTGCTTCCTGCTTCTGCCTAGTTGGCTCATCTAGTCGTGCATCTAGCCACATATCACACATTTTATGGTTAGAGTCAAATTAAGCATCTCAGAGGAGGACTGGTTGGTTAGAAAATCAGGTTCGGGTCAGGTTCAGGTATAGTGAAAGAAGAATCAACAGGGAAACATCTTTGAGTCGTCGCCGGCAAAGTAACACATTTAGGCTGTAGCTTATACAAGCTACAGGCATGCAGTATGTTTTCTACGCTGGCACTAATGAGTGAGGATGACACTAGCACCTTAAACAGACCAAAGTGACATTTGCAGTTGATTAGCATTCTAGTCTGATAGCTGACATTAGTAGCGCACTTTTCCCCACGTGAATGTTTGTTTGGTGCAGGGCGAGACGTAGATATGCAGAGGCATTTAGCAGGGATGCTACTCCACTTGTTTTTTTCCAGCTCCTGGTTAGCAGGATGTTATTCAGTGTGACAGTCAGCCTGTGGCAGAACGGTGACAAAAAATGGTTTAAAATGAAATGACTTGATGGCTTCATGAAAACAGAGCATGATGCTAAGATAGTAGCACCATCATTAAAGGAGACCTGTTGTGCTTTTTTGTTTTCCCCTTTCCATCAGCATTTATATTTGTTCATTTGCATGTAAAAGGTCTTGAAAGTACAAACGTTCAAATGGAAGCTCCTCTCTCCCACAGGAAACGCTGCTCCTGAAACGCCTCACCAGCAGTCCCGCCTTTAATTTCGTGACTTTGTGACATCACACTATGTCACAGATTCCTACATTTGCCTAAGTTACGCCTAGGGGCTAGTTTGGCATGTAAGAAGTGATTAAGCACAGCTGCTCTTTTTTTGTAAGTGCTACTGGGTCAGGCGTGTGTGAGTTGACCAATCAGTGGTGACTGGGTGTTTAGGGGGGGTCCAGAGCTGCAGAGCTGTAGCATTGGGCAGTGTGAGAAAACTGATGTGTCTTTTGAACAATGAGGCATCTAAACCTATTGTAGAAGTAACACAAAATAAAACATGCATTAAACATACTGTACAAAATAAATGTCACCCTTTCTGTTTCTGATTTGCGTGTGATTCACAGAGCAAAAAAAAAACCATGCCGTTGGACTCATCAAGTCGTCATGTTCCAGTCAAGTGCAGCCTAATGGATCATGAATGTCACATCGCTTATCATGACTCAAACATCACTTGGATACCAAATAAAGAGTAATTCATATCGTGGAAGAAAATACAGAACAGGAAGCAGAAAGAAAAAAGAGACAGACTGGCCAGAGACATTCCATGAAACATCTCCCTTCTCTACAAGTCTGTCCATGTCTGTTTTCTCGACAGCACTCAGTGTGTCAGTGACGGCAGCCAGGCCTGCAGGCTGTGGTTAATGACAGTAACCATTACTGTCAAACACACCATTACAATAAACAAAGCCCACTCCCCAGTGGGGAAGAAACAGACATTTTGTCTGTAATGTTATTTACAGAACACGTGTTGATTTATCCAGCTGAACTGGCCGATGAAGGAAAACTTAACACACCACACAGAAACACACACACACACACACGTGGCAGAACACCAGGATGCTGTCAGCTCGTTAACAGAAAGCAAAACACTACAAATGAATTGCTTTCGTCCCTCGTGTTCCATTTAAGCTCTCCGGGTATCGAGCGTCTTCCCAGCTTCAGAGAGATTTTGTGGAGAGCTGTCCACATTTCCGGGCATAAAACGATCCACCGAAAACTGAGATCTACAAAAACACTGCTCAGCCACTTCACTGTGAAATGTAAACCTACATACTGCAGTGGCGCTGTGCTATATTAGTATGACAGCCGGTACAGAAATGCATGCAAATGTGCTGAGGAAGGGTCAGAGAATGAATGAGGCTTCAGGCAAAATGAACTCTAAATGCCCGAGGTAAGGTTGAGTTCTTGTTGTTATAATGAATAATTTTATTCGGATGCTAATTATTCGGCTACTGAACATTTTCTCCCTGCAAAGCTGTTTGTTAACAGTCGTTGTATACAGGGTCTGTTCTTGGGAGGCTGCTGGGACTTAAAGGTGTTGCTGTTGTTGAGTCTCATTCCTAGGTTATCAAAAAGTATGTCTGTGGTTGGTGGGTCACTTTAGACGTGATGCGCGCTAACACTTTTAGCGATTTCATCTTAAAAGAGCTGAAAAAAATAACGTCTTTTCAAATCAGTTTTGTATCTCTGGACCTCCAGGGCCTTGGATTATGGTGGACGGACTGGAGCGATTATTATGTTTTGATTTACAGTCGTTTTTGTCTGTTTTGCTGTTGAGCCCCGGAAAATGTTTTGTGGACTACGAAAACTTCACCCTGCTTTCCATCGACATGGAGAGGAGATGATGACTACATTTTCATTTTTAGGCTGAACTTATTCCTTAATGCTAAAAGGAGCGACTTGACCTGAACATAAAATAATTTTACTGATAATTAAACTCCCACAATTTTGTATTATACTTACCATAACTTTGAGGGGGTTCATAAGCAACAGTTTCAAGCCAAAAGAGGCAGAGCCATCCTGAATTTTAGTCCCTATAATCTGTTCACGGACAATCTAGGTATTATTATATCAGGGGTTACAAAACTTTTTCCCATAAACTGAAACTAAATTGTGGGCCACGGTCCAAAATGCAAATCTATTGAAAGAAACCCGATGAAAACTTAGCCTCAATGAAAAAAGAAGTTCCCATTGAAAGTCATCATTAGATAAAATTTATAATTATGACAATTTATTATGTCTTTTTTTTTTTTTTTACTTTGATTAGGATTTTATCACATGATTTTGAACTTTTTATCCTCATAATTATAATTATGATCTTTTTAAAATTATTTCATCTTCAACTGACCCAAATGGGTTTCCATATGAATACTATTTTATTCCTATTTTATTATCAAAACTGCAAAATGGTTCCAATTGACTGACTTTATTATGAAGCGCTAACTAATAATAAGGAATTGTTCATATTCAAATGGTATTTAACCATTTAATACAGCACAAACATGATGATTGAAAATGTTTCCACTCAAAACACCTGGCGGGGCCAACTCAAACCTTGAGGTGGCCTGGCAGGCAGCCCCAGTATATACAGTATAATAAATGTGATAACTGTCTTTTCTCTGGTTATTACTCTTGTACATAAGTTGTGTGTAACATGCTCAAGAAATTCGAAGGAAATTGCTGAAACCACTTTCAGGATGCTATCGTGTCAGCGTAACCGATCACACAAGTGAGGTGGTGACAAGGATACAGATATGTATGATGTGGGTTCGAGCTACTCTGGTGTCTATCTTGAGGGCATGATAGGTGATGATGTCACAGGTAGTGGAAGAGGACGTTCTGAATGTTTGCAAGTCTGAAACAGTGTGAATTGACTGAGCGGGTGTATTTCTGAGTGTGTCAACCACCACTTGTTTTTTTTGTTTTTTTTACCACAAATCGAGGGAGAAGAAGACTGCTGGAACACCCGCAGGCAGCAATAGCAGAGCATTTCAACACCAAACAAATCGCTTTGTCATCTGGACCTCAAACAGACACAAAAAGGCAAAAATAACTTGACGATCAGAGGATGAAAGTGTAGCGATTTGGAACGCCAGGGCGTCACTGTACTGAGAGCGAGACGGTCTGCACGACACAAAATTATCTATGTCACATAAACCTTGGTTCTCTTTACTGTGGATGTGCTAATAGGCGACTCCAGACGCTTCATCCTGAGGACATAATACTAGTGTAGTTTGTAAAGGTTTTAACATGTATGCCAGGAGGGACCTAATGTCATCAGCATTTCATCATTCCTCTGCTGCGGCAGACAGCGCTCTTTGACACGTCGTGGGAAATGTCCCTGTAAATGTCAGCGGGGAAAGTGCAACAAAATCGATGCCTGCTAGGAGTTCCGCTGCATCATTACCGTCTTATGTCTGTCACTCAACAATCTGAGGAACCGGAGATAAAAGAACAAACTGTGACAAAGTGTCGCAGCTGTTCTGGTAACTTTGCAGCCTCACATGTGGGCATTAAACGATTGTCTGGATTCCTCGCAACTCTTTGATTTAAAACATCCTCTTTTCTTTCCTTCATTCCTAAGCAGATGGATTTACGTCAAATTAGGAGATGAGGAATATGTTTCCAGACTTGCAAAAAAAAAAAACAAGAAATCTGTTCAAAAAAGGAGCAAAGCACTTACAGGCGCCTCGTCTGCAGTCTGTTGCAGCAACAACACTTTGAAAACATGAAACCACAACACGGGCTCGTTCTCGTGTTCTCTCTCCTACACTTTCATCCTCCAGTGTGCGCCAGAGTGCCTCGCAATTCACCCTTTTCTGCTCTCTCCAGTGGGCGCGGAGCTTGTCATCCAGCCGCCGAGCAGCGGAGGCCCACTGTGCCGCCATCCTGCGTATGCGCCTCTTCATGAAGCTCAGCGATTCCTTCCCGGTGCCCACCTGCTCCAGCAGAGTCCCGATCTCGGACTGGAAAACAGCCTGCATGACAAAAGCAATAAAATAATCATGAGTGTAGAGGACATTTGCTGTGGCCTCGTTTTTATTTCTTTGTGTGGAAGTTCTGCACCAAAACATTCTGCACCTGAAGCACAAGGGATGGGATGATTAAAAAACTATGATAGAATAGATACAATATGGCTCATGGGCGTAGAAAGCATTCAAAATGTGGGTGGGAGGCTCTCGGGGGGGTTCTCCCCTAGAAAACTGTTGGTGGATTGATGCTTTTATCTGGACAAACTAGCATAAGAAAAATTATGGGTGCATCCGTAATTTCATCCAAACACACATTTGAAGAATGAAAATGCTAAAAGTATAAAAATGTATTTGATGGTTAATTTAAAATAGCTACGTAGCTTAGGCCCCTGATATAGCCTACGCTGTTTTTTTTAGCCAAAATATATATATCTGCTAACATTTCGAATAGCAAACTACTTAAAGGGGCGAACTTTTTCCATAACTAAATAATGAAGCTGTTCTCAGAGAAAAATAAGTTCCCCAGAACACCGTTTGAAGCTGGCAGGGTCCGCCACATGTAAACAAAGTAAAAACAGTATGAAACTGTGTTTTCCTTTAAGGTCAGTTGCTTATTCAGTTTATTCAGTCATGAAAACGAAGAGTGTATTTAGTTTGGTGAAGCATACCCTCCATCCTTTTTTTGTTGAGTTAGTTTGTTCCTTCTTCTTCGCCCTGTTCTTTCTCGCACGTTTGCCACCTTGCTCTCCTCTGTTCTGTTGTGTTTCCCTCCTTCCTACCACGTATACTCTCAAAACCTTTTTTTTAAGGCGTCAGTGTTTAACCCACCTTAACTCAGCTGCCTGGCATTTGGGCATCAGTGAGCAGTTGACGTGAGCGGAGCGCTTGTCTCTCTCTCTCTGCGTATGTCGGTCTGCCTGGATGCAACGTAGCAGTGAAAGCGTGGTCTGAAATGTAATTGATTTGGGAATTTTCCAAGAGGAAAGCGGAACAGATTTGAAAATGGCTCTGGAAGGAGGGCCGAGTGAATGGGCCGACACATTTTCAGCATGGTGAAAGTGTGTTAGCGTGGGACTAATCATTTGAAAAAATGGGTGTGCTGTATTCTGAAGTTTCGTTGGGGGTAGTTAGGACTGTACAGGGCACAGAGAGCCTGTTATATCCTGTTATCAGATGGTATTAAACAGGCTGCCTGAGGGATTCCTGGATCATCCTCATAAATAGTCTGCTCTCATTTTTACATCTCCTCCTCTGCCCACCATAATCACTGCATCACAGCGAGATACCACGTTGCGAGGATTAATCAATAGAGCAACCGCATCGGGGAGCACGGAGGAATTCGTAAAAATAAAACCGATGCACGCAACTTGTCTGTCTCTCAAACACACAGACGCTGTAAAAGAAAATTATGTCAAAGGCGAAAATCAATATGCAGAGCTGCACTGCACTCTCACAACGCAGGTGAGCTATAGCTCTCAGGAGTAACTTGTGTACCGCACAGCAAAATGCAGAGTACCCGAGGGAAGCCGTGGGTTTTAGTCTCAGTGAATACAGGCTGGCAATTAGAGCAGGCGGTAGCGCTGCAGAGTGAATTCACATCAGGGCCCCGCTGTGCAGGCTACGCTCTGCTCGGGAGAGAGAGAGAGAGAGAGAGAGAGAGAGAGAGGTAAAAGAGAGGGAGGGAGGCGAGCGGTGGGATAGACCTTGAGGAGCGATCGCAGGCACGGCGCATCACGCGCACGCTGCTGAAATTAAAAATGAAATGATGCAGGAAGCCAAACAGCGATGAAAAGTGGGGATGACAGCCAGCTCCCCGTGAGAGACAGTTGGGTATTCAGACTTTCCCAAGAGCTGTTGATCAAGAAAACGAAGTAATAAATGCTCCGCTTGAACTTAAGCAACTCATCAGTGTCGGGCTGCTAAATCTGCAGTAGCAGCTTTTTTTGCAGCACCTTGATATTTAGCATCCTGCTCTTTGTATTTTTCTGTCTTTGAGAGTCCGTGTCGCTGCTAAATGCTTCGACACCTTCGTTGGCATGTGATGAGTGTCGACGACTATGTGCCTCCTCAGTCAAGTCAGCAGCTGGCTCCTTTAGCGAGAGAATTTTCAGACTTTCCCCTCGCACAGAGCAGGTGTGAGAAACAGACTGCTCGCGCTGTCGAGGAGCTTGCACCGAAGTGTCTGCAGTCGCCGGGAAATTGTTTCATCTGTTGCTCTGCGCTCTGCTCCTCAGCCAACTGTGTTTTTGTCGAGTTTACAAAGAATTATGTGAAAATGTCGTGTTACCTGTCTCTTGGGCGGAGGCTTTAAGGTGGGCGTAGCCGTCTGGTTCCTCCAGGCCAGCGGGGGGCAGAACCACTCCACCTCGCTCAGGTAGACGAGGAAGGAGCAGTCGGAGCCGTCCACGCCGTAAAAGGCATAGCAAGGGTCTGAGGTCCAACGGGCCCGCATCCACTGGAAAGGCAAAGACCCAGATGGTTGACTCTCAAAAAATGTGTATTAAATGTGTAAACACACATCCTCCTTCAGGGCACAACACTAGATTTTCATAAAGATGTCTAAATGCACAGAAATGTTACAAAGTTATCTGGGCCGAGCCGACCATGAACCTTTGATTCTTTGTAGTACAGATAATTGAGTTTTAATGGGTTCCCACTCACAGGTGAACAGGTCAACTTATTGTCTGACACTCATTGTTCTTTGGGGTGGTGGAGATGGATAATTAGGTAGTGAAAAAGGCTGTTTTTGTTAATAGCCTGACTTCCCAGGACTTCCCAAACTCTGTCGCAGATGTTCCACTCTTTCTTTGGCGAGCTAAAGGCAAATCCCCTCAGGGCGGAGTGACGTCTGTTTTCTGCTGACAGACCTAAAACTGATCTTCTGTTCAAAAAACAAAGCAGGAGACTTTGGCAGCCCACACAGACTGGAAATAGTTTTAATTATACCATATTATATGTGTATGGTTGGTCCATATGTACGGAGAGGCCTACTTCATGCATAAACATGTTTGTTGCACTATGAATAGTGAACAGTGCACTTTGCATATGTGTGCGTTTCTGTACATATGCTACAGTACAGTGCACATGTGTGGCAAAACATTGATGTACACCTCTCGGCTACAGCAACACACTGAACATATGATGGACATGTATTAATCATGATCTCTTACATTTATTCACAACATCCAGACACGTTGATAAAAAGATGCATGGATGCACCGACATATTGGCTGGACATCGATATCAGCCATTTTTTTGCCAATGAGATGACGGCAATTTCTGCATAATGTTGCTTTAAGTAGGTAGTATAGCAGGCTATAGAAGGTTACATCAATGCTTTTGCATTAATCTTCAAGACTGAATTTATGCTCAAGAATTGGCTTAGAATTTCATAACCATGAATAGAAGCACATTTTGTATTGCTTATGCTTATACTGTACACACTACAATTTTTTGCCATGTCTGTCATATGCTGGAATTCATAAAATGTATGTATATATTGTACTCCGCTGTCGCCTGGTAGAATTTATTGCTCAGACAATTCATACATCCTTTAATCCTATTATACAAAATTGATGTCACACCAAGGTGAGTCACCGACAGAGGACACTGGGATATTTGCTCTGTGGGTGAAATTGTTTGGACTTAAGTGAGATATGAAGACTTACATCCATCTTGCTGGGACAGTCCGGATAACGGGGATCTTTAGGAGTCTCGCATTGTCCTAATGCTCCATCCTTAACTGGAGGAAAAGAAAAATGCAGGGCATTTATCAAAGCCTGTACATGAAGACCACACAAATCAGCAGAAAAGCTGCATTGTTCTGACTTTTTCAGTCAGGACAAAGACATTAAAGTCAAACACAAAGAGGAAGATGAAAAAAACATGCTGGCGTAGTAAATCCAGAATGTCTACAGTGATTTCACATGTGTGGCCGTCACATGAAGGTCCATGTAATAAGCTCTCATTAATAGGTAATAAGGCCCAAGCGAGTCCTCGTAAAGCGCGGATTGTAAATAAGGACCCTGAGTTAAATCTACTTTCATGTCATTGTTAAAGCTATTTTTGGTTGCTCTATCAAGATTCATGCAGACTGTATATACATTTACTAGCAGTTAGCAATGCTTTTTGCAGATAGTGGATCCAAAAGGAGAATCATGCCTTATCAAGGTTAATATATCCTTTATTAGGCATTCAAGGTCTGAAAGGGGCCATAGCATTAGTGGTTTTCCTTGCTTAATGATGAAACAAGAATAATCTATGACTAAAAATGATGCCCACGGCATATAACCTGACCGGCCGAACCGCCCCGAGGACGAGAGGAAGACTGCTAGGATAGGAGCCATCCTAGTCCAGCTCGAAATTACAGCTGCTCCAGGCTAATGATAATGAAATGGGACTTCGCACCAACGTCTTTACAGAGACCCGCCTCCACCACACTTTTACAAAGACCAGTCTCCACCCATGTATTTATAAAGCCCAGTGTCCACCACATCTTCAACCACAACATCTCAGATCAAGCTATTGCATCCGACAGAGCGCAGGACTGGCGTGGAACTAGGAGAGGTGGACTTTTATTGGGAATATTCTGACCACATTATCATCAATACCTCGTTGCCGTTGTTTATATACACCCCAACGTAAAATCCAAAAAATGCACAACATACATATGGTGTCTTTGTCTAGCCTATAGTTTAGTTTATGCAACCCTATGTGGAAAATGACAAATGAATCACTAAAATCATCCTGCCATGAATTCTGTCGACCTTCATTCCACACTGTTAAATTATCAGATTGTATTTAAGGTTTAATTTTGCGATACAACACCCAGCTCCATTCAATTAATATGCATAAATAGACGGATTAACTGGCTTTGGGCTTCCTAATTGACCACTGATCAAACAGATCTTCATAGCTTTTCCCCTGGGCTCTGAGTCTATTTGTCTTTTATATTACAGCACATGTACATCCTCCTGCCTTTGGGATGAACAGAGATAGATTAGAGAGCAGAGCTAGCTAACAAGCTCCTGTAAAAGCTTGGCCTCCCCTGCTGAATGGCTCAAGTCTCTTCAACACGCTCACGAGATTTACTATAGATAGATTGCATTAGTGTGATTCATGAAAATCGTAATCCCCCCTCTTTCTTTCTTCCTCTCTTTCTCCTTTTCTCCCCATCTTTCCTGCCTCTCTCTGCTGCTCTCTTTCCTTCCTCTCTTCTCCTTGAAGCCCGACACTAGTCGGCCTAATTAAAGGAGCAGTTGCGAGCTCCCTCCGCCAGCATCCTGCCAAGCGCCGAAGAGCACAATCACAGACAAATAATTGCCAGCCATTCTGTCTGATTAGCATGATAACGACAGACCTCTCACAATGAAAAGTGCTACCGCCTGCCGCTGTCAAAACTTCACCGGGTTCAGATCAGCCTTATTTAAATTATATCAGACATTATGACAACAGACAAATTGTCTTGACGGCATTTTAATGAGACGGTGAGCCAAATAGTTTTTGGTCATAAAGTGTAACCCAGTGGATACAGGAGAGGAATTGAAAACTTCACTGTCCGGTGTCCTATGAAGAAAACGAGGATGGAGGCTGATAAAGAAAGCAGACAGGCCCGGATCCTATTAACAAGACAGTAATTCTTCATCAGGATTTAAACATCCTGCGTATTGTGTGGTTATGGTTTGGCAAGAGCGAAAGCAGCACCTTTCTGCACAGGGCACAAACGGTGGCTTGCTATTTGAGCGGGCGATGTACCGTGAATAATGTCTGTCATGTTCTATATGATCAGCCAGCGAATGACGTTAGACATGAATTGTGCATTGAAGTGTTCAAATGGATCCAGGCTTGGCAGTCT
This sequence comes from Sparus aurata, assembly GCF_900880675.1. Classification (NCBI taxonomy): domain Eukaryota; kingdom Metazoa; phylum Chordata; class Actinopteri; order Spariformes; family Sparidae; genus Sparus; species Sparus aurata. The sequence goes on along the minus strand of NC_044209.1, from coordinate 11,476,759 downwards.
GGCTTATGTGGGCAAAGGGGAAAAGTGTCTCTAGATTGGATGGATTTGGGAAGAGGAGGGGAGGGGGTCATGCGTAGGGAGACAGTTATATTTGTATTCTCCAGGTGTGTTGTAAAAATCGTACCTCTGTTGTTGGCCATGCTGCGCTGTAGGATCTGCTCCACCCTCAGTGCCATGTCAGACATGTTCTGGGCTATGGCCTGAATCCGCTCCACGAGCCCTATAGGCTGGATCCTGTCACACACACACAAAGAGGAAGAGAGAATGTCTAAAAATACGCCAGCATCAACCATCTTGTAATTCTCTTCAAGTTGCAATCAGGTGCCTTCAAACGAAGCGCTACATTTCTTTTATAGCTCCCCTCCATTCAGGAGTATTTGTTGTTTTTCCACCCATCCTGAAGTGGCGGAAGAAATGCTAATTGTCAAGAACTTGAGGCGTAAAATCGAAAAAAGCTTTTAAACGCTGACAAGTCATTTATTTGTTGAGGGGAAAAAAAATAAAATAAGACGGCATATTAAAGCAGGTCCCTGGGGAAAAAAATAAAACAGAAGACAATTAGGCTGATAGCAAATCTGTTTCACTGCTCTTAACCTCTGTGGCTTAAAAGCTGTCAGCAATACAATCAGGAACCAATATTTACAATGGAGAAACAGATGAAACGCAGAAGAAATAAAGAGAGGTGGAACATTTGCAAAATACATCACAGTGCAGTGCTGAATTTCCAAGATTTTTGGAGATCTGTAAGCTTGTCTATAAGGAACAGAGCAACAACAAACGATCTAAAGCTTTGTTCAGCAGGGCCTCAGATTTAGTAAAAGTTTCATCTTACCCCAGAGTCTAATTTCATCACAATATATTCAGAGACCTGCTTCTATATCTGCAGTCTTACCGGAAACGAGCCCATGGCACAATAACTGCTCTACAAGGTGCATATTAACATATATCTGTCCCTGTAACAATGAACCTTCATAGGAAAGAGGCGTCAGTAATTCACAGCAATTACCTCCATTACTGGTTCGCGGATGTATGTAATGAATTCGAAAATATGTCGGAAAGAGAAAAAAATATATGTAGCGATCAGATATCTACTGGTTGTACAGCTGAAGCTGGTGCAGCCATTGTTGAAGCTAGCAGCGCCACAACTAAGGGCGCACCAATTAGGATTTCTGGGGACGATCAACCAACACCGAAGTGATCTGTAAACTTCAAAAAACAGAACTGAGAAAAAGTAGATAGGACACCAAATTGGTCAGTCTCGGCCGTCTCTGTCTTTGTGCTGAGGTATCTGTGAACTGAAGTTACTCCTCCACCACCTGGTCACTGCTCCTATATTGTTACTTTAATCTCAGACAGAAGTTTGGCAAAACGATGTAGCCACAAGTGTAGTGAAAACTCCAAACTCAAGTACTTTGAACGGTATTTAGCCAGATGTATTTACTGCGAACTTGTTGTGTTGGCACATTAAACGCTTCACGTTCCTCTGAACAGAAACTCTCCGACCTGCTGTGTGTTTAGCTCCGCTGTATGCTATTAGCGCCATTAGCTGTAAGCTCTCTTGGCCAATCACGCTGCAGGATTCTACTGCTGTGCTGCTCGTCGACTGCTAACAGCTAACAGTTACCTAGCTCTCCTCCTGGAGAATCAATATGGATTTTCAGTATAATTTAAGCAAGGTCCTGCCAGGAAGCTATTTGTCATTGAGGGGATAGATGGACCAGCACTGCGGGTCAATTTTAGTATCGTTAAGTCTCGTACTGAGTAGCCAGCCAGTGATGGTAACTAGCGCTGCAGTAGAAACAGAGATAGGCCTCTGGTAACATCGCGAAGATGCGCTCTGATGTAGTCAGAGGTCCAAACTGTCGTTTCTTTGTTAATTTCCTGTTGACTGACAAATAGAAAAGGCCCTCACAATGTTCCAGTTTCTTTCAACTTGCTTCAAACTGCTTGTTTTGTCTGACCAATTTAATTTCTTGATAAAATGTTTATTACAATCAAACAATTATTACAATTATTTCTTTTGATTCACTGCTCGATAAAATCCAGCCGTGATCGTTTTTTATTTTGTCATGCAGAGTTTGGGTTCTCTACATTCAAGTAGACATTTAGATCATCTTATTTCCAAACTTGGCGTTTGAGCTTTGCAGGGAGCAGTTTGCGACAGGAAATCTTGTTATTACGTTAGCAGTCACTGGTGGATCCCGTTAAGCTGGTGGAAAGAACTTTGTGGCGTGATCTTCGTCTCTGCACGATTCAGCACATATTCAGACAAACTGGATAACATCTGACAAGCAGACGAGTGGAGAGGAAAGTCTAAACCAAAAAAAAAAAAGTCTTGCACATCAACACAAAACTTTGCTGATGTGTTTGTTTGTTGCAATCAGCCAACATTGCCCTGTTTTACATGAAAAAAACACCTAAATGAATCATTTTAATGAGCCTCTCTTGTTGCGTCGTATTATTGCTGGGATTTACATTTCTCATTAAACAGCTTTGAATATGTAAAACTCACACCAACGGATGGAACTGCAGTTCTGAGCCGGTTGCAGATCATCATTGAGCCAGCGTGTCTTTCTGTGCGTGTTCCAGAGGAAAGCAATCTAACTGTGCTTAAACGCATAACTTAACATAATCCTAAACCCCAATTTCATTTTTCCACATTGTGCCCAGGAGGCAAGTGGTAGCCAAACCTTCGCTTGTGTGCTTCAGACTAGCAGGTCAGCGCAAATTAATTGGCAATTACGCAGACACGCTGACGTACAGTAGCACAGTCGAGTACACACACATACACAGAGCAATGGTTATTATGCAGCTGCACAAAAGCTTTCGCCGTCTGCTACTGCAGACAGAAATTTGTGGTGTCACGAGGAGCCATTGCATATTTACAGTGCAGGGACTCTCCTGACCCTGGAGAGGCTATCAGCTGCTGAGGAGCTAGAGGACAACCTAATTGCTTTTAAACAAAGCACCAGGTGGGCAGAGTTTTTCCCGCATGATAACTGTTAAGGTCAACCCTGACCCTAAGCCAGACAGGGTATTATTTTAATGTGTATGTAATGTGATGAGGGACACTAAATAGAGCAGATTCGTATCAGAGTGAGATGTATTTCAACCACCGAGTTGGCTTCAAAACTATTTGGCCTTTGTCACTGTAGCATTTCCACTTCAGTCCCTGCGAGGCCAATTTAATGATTGTCACAATATGACTGAGAGGATATCCACAGGGCATTTTGAGGGAATTCAACTCTGTAATACCAAACTGCAGAAGGTAATTATGTGCATAGTCTCGGTACAAGTACAATAAATGTTTCCCCACAGAAAAGTCAGGTCAGGTGCGGCTCTTCTTCCCTGCTAATTATTTGCAGGAGTCGCAGCCAGACATATTGTAAATTATAATTGCTACGACAATGCTAATGTTTCATCGGAGGTGGTTGTTTGTCGTGTAGGTTGTGTGTGGCAGTGCAGGCTGGACTGAAGTAGGATTTCAGAACAGATAGTTCCCAGCTGTGAGGGAGACAAAGGTGATGTCCAGAAGGGAAAGGCAGAAACGCGAGGAAGCTTCCTCCTCCTCAAACCTGGAGCAGGTGGGCTCACAAGAAAAAAAGGTCTGTTGCCACGGAAACAGCAGAGCACCCATAACTCGGGGCTGGCAGCTTCAACATGCTCGGCAGGACCCCTGCTCTTCCTATGTTTTTGTGTTTTTCTTTTTTATATGACAGTCTCTTTCATTGCTCCAGCTGCCCAGAGAGTAGGACGGGCTTTGTTCTCTACACGTATCATAATCTTCAACTCGAGGTTTCAGTCGAAGGAGCCTCTATTCACAGCATGCACCTGCTCTACAGGGATGCCCCAGGGCTCCACACTTGGCCCGCTTCCTTTCTTCACACAGTCCTCTTCAGCCTCCTACGTTTTTTTTTATCTTACCACTACCATGCAAGTGAAATTCCCCTTTAGCACACAGGTTGAACTTGAAAGCTGAGCAGAATATTCTGCAAACCATTAGCGTGCTGCTCTTCCCCGGCTTATTTTCAGCATCTCTCTTTTGCCACACGTGACAAGATGACCCACAACACGGTTTAGTTTTGATGATTGAAAAAGTTAAATGTCCTGAATAAGTTAATAGAGTCCTTTTGGCCGGCCGTCTCTAACCAGAAGGAGGTGCGTCATGTTAATTCGATCCCATGTGTTCCGGCTGGAGCAACCATACAGAATGTTCACCGTGTACTGCATACTGAATCCCTCAGTGATGATTTAGTATGGCTCTTAACAGAAGATTGTTTAAGATTTTTAAACAGAGTAACATAACACAACACCCTGCCATTTTTAAGGGGCAATATGTAAGAATTGGCCACCTGTCATGGTCATACTTAAAACAAACACGGGGCGGCAAATCACCAGCGTAGCCACTAATTGCTGCCAACAGTATTTGCTTTTAGCTAGTTAGCTTAGTTAGCTGCGCAGCTACCAGTTCAGACTGTTGCTCAGGAACCAGGGGAGTGTAAGTATTTCCAACCTTAGTACAGAAGCTTTGCACCGGCACAGGGCTAGCTTGTTAGCATTCTAACTTCAGTAGATACTTCATAGACATCATAGTGTCAGAAATGCTATTTATTGACATGCTGCTGATAGTTAAGATTGGACCTTGTGAATACACATCTTAGAGAAAAAAGACAGAAGAAAGACATTCATTTTACTTCTTTTCCACTTAACAATCGCACCATGAGGTCCATATAGTAGCTGTTCTGGAACTTTCAGGTGAATTCTGCTGCTGATGAACATCATGTGAAATGATCAAAAGCTCCAGAGCAGCAACTAAATGAATCTTGTGAGGGGATTATTTTGTGCGGTGTTGTTTCCAAAGCCAATAATGGACTTTGACGCAAAACAAACAAAACCAAGACTAACTTTGGTAGAAGTTACCCTCCATGATCCCTCGAGTGGGCCACACTGACATTGAGGACATGGACATTTCATCAAGTCTTTTACTTTCCTGACATATAGTTCTTGACAAGTACTCCTTTGGAAGAAATGAGCTGAAGCAGTTCATGCCATCACTCTTAAAGAGTTAGACGAAAAGAGCATTTTCTTCAACAGTTAGCTGCAATTTTCGAACATTAGTGCATGTAATATGCCGTCTTCTTCAGCAACCCTACATGACAGCAGGTTGCATTAACTGAAACCACTGTACAACACATTTGACAGGCTTTAGAAACCAACATGCTGTACCTGTCCAGGGCTGAGCTGAGCTCATCCAGCCTGTGGGTGTCTGTGGTGTTACCCAGTTTGGACAGAGCATCCATCCTCTTCATAATGACCTCCAGCATGTCGCTGATTTTCCTCAGCACGCCGCGAGACTCTTGGCCGCCAAGCACTGAAAAACAGACAGATACTGTGAGACAAATATTACTTCAGTAAATCATGGAGCTGCAGTGTCATTCTGGAGGGAAGAGAGAATTTGAAAGTCTTATTTTGCTTTCAGTTATGTCAAAAACAAGGTCATGTACTTATTGTTGTGATTTCAAATATAGTCGTGTCTGCTCCGACTTACTGTACAGGCAGTTTAATTTCGACCACTGAAGGTCACTCTTGAAAACCACTTATTTTGTTGTCGGTTTATCTTAAAACAGCACTTCAGTTTCCATTTTCTGTCGTCCTTCATTGCTAAACCTGCAGCTCATCCAAGGCCAGCTTTCCAGCAAAACACAGGAACGGACAAAGTAGTCTGAGGTCTGAGGGTATTGGGTTTTTTTATTTTTTTTTCTCTTCCTGCTTGCCTCAAAATATTAACGAGCTGACGCTCGTAAACCAGAATAATGCCGTTAGCGAACACCTAGTCCATTAAAGAAGCTGCAGCAACCAACAATAAGGTCAAAGCAGGTCTCAGACAGGGGTCCTGACCCTGCGTTGTTATCTTTGATGGCAGTCGAGTGTAATTACCGACACCTAATTGCATCACAGGGCTCATGAGGAAAAACCAATTCTTTGCAGCGAAAAAAGTTGCGCTCATGAAGAAATCCAAAGGAATCAAGAGAAATGATTTCAGACTTCGGGAGCGAATTTGTGGTTTAGACCCCTGAGAAAAAACAACAGAAAACAACAACAGTCTCTTATTGTTCTTGGGGACTGTGGGTGGAAAAAAGCCACACCTCTCACCGATCCCTCATCAATTGCATTAGGCTGTAGTAACTGCAGCGGTGGCACTCTCACTTCTCCTGTCAGAGTTCATTTATCACCGGCCCGGGTGAAAGTCACCTTTCCCCGCAAAGAAATTTTATCACATCACCAGTAAATAAAATAAGGACTGAGAGAGAAATCACACACACTTCTCTTTGTCTGTGTGCGCATTGGTGCCGTTGAAGTTTATAGGAAGAGGAAACGCACTCGGCATCACAAACAAGAAATACGGGAAGAAAAGGGTGGCGGTGGTAGTGGTGGGCTCCAGCTCCAGAGTAAATTGTGTTTGGATGAGCCCCTCTAAATCTCATATTCTGCTTTGGCTTAGCACAGTTTCACTCATTTTCCAGAATATCTTCAGTCAAGCTGGCCTAGTGATGGCTCCCTTTGAATAATTCAGCAGGTAGACAACAATTTTCCCTTCAACGGAGAGCAAGATGGAGACCAAATGAATTCCCATTCAGACTCTAAACAGCAGTTTATCAAGCAGGGATGGAGGTTGGGAAAGGGAGTCAACCTTCTATGACCCAAGTGAACACATGTCTCAAGCCTGTTGCAGGTGTCTGCAAAACTTTAATATACAAAATAATTCCAACCGAGCAATTATTCTGCCATACTTGTGTACATTTATCTGTGGACTTTCAAGATATTTGCTAACTTCAGACGATCGTCTTTCAGCCGCAGCGTGCTCGCTGCACTAAATCTAAGCAAAGCCTCTGGGCTAAAGTGTGGGAAGAGGGAACACACACTTCTTCACAGTAATTCTCCTTGCACACATTGCACTCGTAAATCACCATTACCGGGACTGAACACCCTTGCAACATGGTACATTTCTAGAACCGAGCCTTATATATGTTTGCAATCAAGTGTTCATCAGGCTGCCTTTCACTCTTGCTCCCCGCCGCCTCCCGGGGAGCGTTAACTAATGTGTTTTTTCCAATGCACAGTCCAGCGAGCTGACAGCGGTGCAACAGCAAGAGTTGATGGTATCTGTGTGCTAATGTAGAGCGCCTCCTCCGCGTCCTTCCTCATCTGCTGCTTAATAAAAGGGACTATTTAGTAGCAGCTAATCTCCTTTAACGACTCAATTTCGGAAGTGCCACAGCACAATCGATATTATGAACAAATTCCAATTAGATCACCATTTGCGCTGCAGCCTGCACAGCGAGACAATGGCCAACCGGCTATAAACAACTGCCCTCAGAGAGGCTCACTGGCTACATGCATTGCCAAAACGTCTGAGCTGAAGCTCGCAGACGAGAATGTAAGTGAGTGTTGAATACAGACACATGCACACAATTTCAACTGTGAACAACACTGCTTGGACAAATTGTGTGTATTTCCTCTTAAATCTGTCTGCATGCAAATAATTCCCACTTCCCTCGCTGTGTTCCCGCCTCTCCCTGTGACAAAGCACGTTAAAAAACTTTGACACACTTTGTTCTCGCCGACACATGGTCATGTGGCAAATGGAGCTCTTGGCAGTTCCTTATAAATCCATGCTGTCAACCATGTTTGAATGGTTTCCAGAGGGGCAGACAGCCTGGTATTGTAATTATATCAACGAAAAAAGTCGGAGTTTAAAGCAGAATCCTCAAACATTTCCATGAATTTCAGAATATCTTGGTGTTTCATAAGTTCCCCCTTTTACTTTAAGGACAGCACGCACCCGAGCTAGCACGAACTCAACAAGTTTGTGCGAAACCTGCCGACTCGTGTTATCCCAGCATGATTTGATGGTGCTCCACAAAGCCTCTTCTGATGTCAAAGCATGCTTGGCTTTGTCAGTCTTAAAGTGTCCCCACAAATGTTCAGTCATCACAATCAGTCATGACGACTTGGTCTTCAAGTAGTTCTTTCAAAGATCTCAGGACTGACTGCGGCAAATATTCTGTGACGTCTAAAGAAGCTTTGAAAAACACTGTCAGATCATGCCGAGATAGCGTGGGTCATCAGCACTTGTACAGGCCTTGTCCACACTACTGCGAATATTTTGCAAAACTAACATGTATATATCTTGCATGTTTTGGCCTCTTGTCCACACACAAAACAGCAGTTTTAGGTCACCTAATTTTCCGTAGTGAATTTCTTTAAGAGTTCCACTTTCTGTGTATCCGCATGCACATGTAAAACGAGTGTTTGGGGGGAAACATGTTTTTGTGTTCTCACGTACACGGAGATAATTTGTATAAAGTTGTGTGGACAGGATTTTCAAGGTAGGAAGATTCAAGGTTTTGCTCAATATGTTGAGCTTATATATAAGTAAACAAAATTATTACATTCAAAGCGAGTGCAAAATAGCAGAATTTTGATTAGTGTACATATCGATTTGTTGAAGTGTCTTCAAAAGCGCTTTATAAATGCTTTGACTGGGCAAAATGACAATATTTTTGACCCAATATTATTTGTAACACAACAATACAGAATTATACCCTTTTTGAATGACTCGGTGCTGGAAGTGAATTTCTCCTCATACAGAGAGATTTGCCTGATTTGGAGCAAACAGAAGGTACAAGGCAGAACTCACAAACGCTACTTGGCCTCACTTGCAGTGATTTTCACCCCTAGATTTAACCTTTAGAGGGAAGTTTGCTCAATAGCGCATGCAACTAAGACACTTTGTTCTATAATATGTCCAGGGGGAGGGTAGAGTATTTTTCTTGAATGGGCACACATCAAAAAGAAAAATCATTCGACCTTTAAACGGGGGGAGAAAGATCGCAGAAAGGCCGGAAGGGGCATGCAAGGCATTCTTCCACTTCCTGCTTTTCACTGGCTCACTATGCTATCAGGCAGTACCAGGGCTGAATCCTGGTCATGGATGGGGTATTTACACCTCACCCCCCGCAGACCAGCACTCATGGCCAACCGGATCCCTGACCGCGGTCTTCCACCCCCTGTTGCTGGTAAGTGGCAGATTTGGGCCTTTCTTTCACGACTGCTCTCACAAACCTGCAAAGCTAGTCATTACCTTGCATTAAACATTAACTAAAGCTGGCTACATGAAATACCACTATTGACAGCATTCACGGAGAGGTCAGCTAAAGCGTTACAAGTCCAAAAAATTGATAGTTCTCCAGCAAATGTTCGACTGTGATGTTGGAGCGTTTGAGACTTTTGTATGACTCCTTTTGCGCTGAGTTTTTTCCGTTCGCTTTTATCTCCCCTGCTCTGTCTGTGAGTCACGCGTTTAAAGTCCTCGCGCTGCTTTTCATCTCACATGAACGACAAACCACTCATGGCTCATCCCTCAGACCGTTCACCTGAGCCAATTAACTTGTCGGGGACATGACGTGTGTTACGGGTCCACGTCAAACAGAGAGGTGGGAGTTCTTTTCGTTGAGCAGTCGGTCTGTGGTTCATTTACAACCCTGAAGCCAAATAGTTTGAACACTGTAAAACATAAACAGCATAAAGACAAAACCTCACCATCTTCACTGACTTTTCTAAATACACAGTATGCTTATTCTGAACCTGTTGAGGTGTGTACGGGCACAAGGAACAAATTATCGTTTTTGTGATGATGCATCAACACATCTATTAAAAGCAAGCTTAAATTACTGCAGGGGACTTTTAACTGGTCATGAAACCGTCTAGAGGGTTCAAACAGTTGCAATTACTTTTTAGGGCTGAAACCTGAGGATGAAATAAGTCCTGCAACCTCAGGGAAGAAGCTGTTCCGCTGTCCGTCCGTGCCGTTCACCACTAAAACAGAGTTTATCCTCCATCACGGCCCCCACAGGGCCACTGGAACCGACTGCTCCTGGTGCCTGCTTTAACATGCTAACCTGCTTTGCTTTTTCAAAACCCTTAACCTTGAGAAAAACATGGCTCTCTCTGAAGAGTAGAGGTCGCAGTTATATTACATATATATTACGGCCTGCGGTGGATGCTCTTCCTGTGGTTGATTGTCCATTACTACTTCTCAACCTTCGTTTTCATCATTTTCTTTTTATCGCAGCCTCTATTATTCTATACTCCGCGCTGAGCAATGTGCCTGTCTCGTCTTTGTGCAGCGACCGGGCACATGATTGTATAACAAGATATTACAACATGGGCTCAGGAACACCATCTTCTGAAACCACTGTCAATTTTCAAATGACTACATTCTGTTTTTTTATATTTTTTTATTTATGTTGTACTGTACACAGCGGCACAACTTTCTTGGAATTCATTAACAAAGGGGGCTGAAATCTCTTTCTTCGGTCCCTAGATAACGTCACAATCTGCAAACTCCTCACGTTGGAGGCTGCTATTTAGTTGTTTAAATGATGATAGAGACAGTGAAATCACTTTACAAATAAGAATCACATTTAAAACAAAGAGTGGCGCCGCCGCGGCCCTGTAGCAGAGTGTGGATTTAGTGTGGAGGAGGCTCTGAACATCGTGTCTCACATCGCCGCGGTCGTTTTGCCACCGAGCAGAACGTTCAGATGATGCATACAATCTCTGCACTAAGTACGTCTCATCACTTATCACATCCATTGTTATTCCCGCGCACAGACGAATGCAGAGCTGCAGAGTGAACAGACTAATGGACGCGACAAAGAAGCAATAACGCTGCTGCAGCCTCAGCTCGTTTCTGCGGGAAAACTAAATGACCAACTCGGCCAGAACAAAAGAGCTCCCACAGTGCAATTACCACGCCGGCCCGCCTCGGATCTACCGCTCAACACTTTCATTACACAGGTAGGGACTCAAAACAACAAACAGTGGGGGGGAATCTCCCACCACTGTTATTAAGTTTTGGCGAATGTAGGTTGTGAAGGTTCATTACAAAGAAAACACATTTCAGTCGTTGGCTCAGGTGCGATGCAGGTGTTGGGCAGTATGCGGAAAGCATCACATAATTACTGCACACGGAGAGTTGTTTTATTTATACGCAGACGATCAGACTTTTCATCAGGTCCTCACCACAGACTGAAGACTGACTTCACAGCATGTCTCTGCCGCATTGTAGAGAAAGATTTATCCAAAGGCAACATCAACACAATCAATATAAATATAGCTATTACAACATACCAAACAATCGATTATAGCAGTGTATTAAGACAAAAAAAATAAAAATAAAAAAAAAAGCACACATCTTTCTCATCCCTATCGGCCAGATTAAGAGCCAAAAACATAAATGCAGTCATCTCTCACGCTGGCTGCCTGGTTTTCATACTGAGGGGAGCTGCTGAGGGTCAGACCTCTTCATCTCACCTGTCACCAGGAATAAATTCATACGATCCCTCTGGCTCTGCACTCTAACACACACACACACACACACACACACACACACACACACACACACACACACACACACACACATCCAAAGACAGACCTTTCCTTACCCTCCCGCTCCTAATTCAAATATTCATTACAGAGAAAAGGGCTGATTGAGATTGAGTTTCTCTTTTCTTTCTGGCACCTATGTTGGAGGGGGGGGGGGCTGCCAGATCCACGAGCTATTACAGCCGAAAACCCTTCTGTCACTTATCCTCACAGCAGCTCCAGCCTCTTATTGTGCCCGACAGCCTGGAAAAAGGGGAGAAATACCTGCAGTTTTTATCTATTTTTTATTTATTTTGGCTCTCTGTAGCTTCAATTAAAATGTTTTTCCTCGGTTTTCTCTTCTGACAGTATGCAGACATACTGTAGACCAGCACGTTTAGTTGGAAGCACAGTGATGTTTCCTCTAAATGCTGCAGCCTTATTGATTCACCGCACCGTCATTTGATGTGTGATACCTGGGTGAAACACAACAAAGCGCACCTGGCAGCTTTGAAGGCGATTCAGGAGCAGAGTTCAGTACAGTGCCGTGTTATCAAAACCACTCAAAAGTCCTCAGTTTGCTCAGAAAACCCACGAGTGTCGCAGCGCACATCGTTTTTCCAGGACGGGACTTCAGTGGTTTTATTCTCTTTAATGCGCTCGCTCTTCAGATTTGGCATGAAAATATGATGAGCATTTGCATAAACAAAAAACAAAAAGAAAAATTGGAATGCATGAATGCAAAAAGAACACACAAGAATAGGAAATGCTACCTAAACAATGTCTGGAAGTGAACTTCCTGACCCAGTTTGCAGCTCGTGCTCGACAATACGTATGCTCCGAAAGAGGATGAAATCAACCAAGATACTATCAAACAATACTGGAGCACAGCATCCTGTCATTTCTAAAAGGAGTGGCTGTGTTGCTTGTGTATTTAAAAAGGAGCAATATGTAAGAATTGGTCAACTGTTGAATTTATACGCCAAACAAATAGGCAGTGGACTATCACCAGAATAACCACTAACTGCTGCTGATTGTAGATGCCGGGCAGCTAGTGGACCTGGGACTGGGTGTTCGGAGAGGTATTATGTCAAAGGACAAGCAAGGGCTAGCTGGTTAGCATGCTAACTTCAGTAGATATCTCTGCAAAACAGTACATAAACATCTTTGATAAAATGTAAAAACTATTATGTCTTCACATTCTGTTGATAGTTTTAGTCACAGTCATTTTTGAATATTTTGAACTGAAATTCTTAAATATGGCACCTTTACATTTCTTTGAACACTGATACATCCATGTGCATGATCATATCTCGTGGCCAATCGGATGAAAAGGTAACGATGTTGCAGCAGCTAATGTATAGAAATTGTCGTAATCAATCAGTTCACAGGATCTTGGGGAAGACTGCATGTTAGGGCAGCACAATTAATCGCATAATAATATAAATCGCAATATGACTCTGTGCAATATCCAATTCGCAAGAGCTTCATTTATTTTGGTATGGTAAAATGTAAAATGTGTCACAAAACAGTGTTTTTAATGACATTTTGCAGTGCTGCAGAGATGCTTGTTCTCCAGATGTAAGAAAAACAGGTTTGATTGGCAGAGACGAGGAGAAATGCCACGCATCATCATGATTTTACACATTTTTGGACGACAGTGAAAATCGTTCGGTGAAATATTATCATTCTTACTAATCATGAATTATATCGCATATCTGTCCAAATAAGCCAATATCACTTTTTGATGAGCCCTACTGCAAAAAACTAGAATAAAGCTGCATGTAATCTCTTAGATTGCCTCCAGTGATGTCACACAGTGCCTGTGTTGCATCATGGGTAATGTAGGCACCAGCTGTTAAACATTTCCCATTGCACTCGTTATGGACAGTTTACAAACGCATGATCAAAATTGACAGAACCGAACCGGAGATACCCACTTTATGCTTCACACATACTTTTTCCTTGTCAAAACCTGGTGCCTACATTACCCACAATGCAACTAAGCCACTGGATGCAATTTATCAGATTACATTCAGTTTCCACTGGAGCCACAAAATGCTTCATACTACTTTTTTAGTAGTAATGGGTCTAACACCAGTATGTCTACACACATGACTGAACCAACACAGGAGCCTAATATGAGCAGTGGTGACAACAGTCCCCGTCTGTGATGGGTCTATTGTCACACAAATCAGTCACAAAAAGAGCAAGAGAGTAACCTCTTGTCAAAAGCATCATTCAGCTTGTATCCACACATCTGTAAACAACACAGCAATCTGAGACACAGAAAAACATGTTAGCAGTCGAATCCCATTAAGTGTCGCTACCTATGTGTGCTGAAACAACAATCAGATTCAGCACGGCCCCTGTTGTCGTACCTGCCTCGCAATCTCAGAGAAAATCGCCAGTCTTTTTTCCAACCAAGTGACAGGAGGCTTGTGACAGAGTGATCAACAAGCAGCACTTTTCGTATTCACACCTCTTTTGTCACCAGGCGGCTCAGATATTCTAAACTACCGGCGAAGTGTCGTCAGTAGGCAAAGGTCAGTTTATTCTATTCATAACATCTACAGACGCTGGAGGGAGGATCGCTTCTGCTTCAGCAGATCACTTACACCAGTTCGTATTTCAAACCAAGCACTGAAAACACAGTGCTCTGATAGACCCGCGAATGCCACACCCTCACTGGGAGAGACGTCGGTTAGGACTCATTTTCATGCACCACGTATAGCGGGGCTCGGCGGAGCGTGAAATAAAAAAGTACCGTCAGTCTGTGAAAGGACGGCAGTGAACAGGATACTGAACATGATGCTCCCCGCACACCTGCTGCTCTGCTTAGTGATGGGTTTAAACTGGGAGAGGCGCGTTTGCTTTTACATTTAATCAGGTTCAGTAGACCAGCCACCAGACTGAAAGCAGTTATTATTCTTTCCAGAAAGTGTTAACACATTTTTTTGTGTCCACGTGCTTTCAGCCTGCGGCCCAGTCGCCAGAATGAAATGTCTGTTTCTTTACGTTTCTGCCAACTATATACCATATTATCAAACCAACATCACATTCACGTTGGATGTTTCTTAACTGATTTTCACATTGATGGTTGGAGGGAACGTGGTAGTGGTGTTTTGGCATTAGTAAGCGTGAAACCATTGTATATATTTTTACGTAGACATTGTTTTAAGGAAACTACGAGACACTACCGGCTGTGTTCTTGGTGGTGAAAAGTGGTACTTTGAGCCAAACCATGCTGTGTTCCTACCATACCATAACCATGTGGTTTTTGAACCTTAACCCAACCAGAGCATTACAGCCTTGTGACAAGAGAAGTCGAGAATGTAACCGAAACAAACGACACTGCAACATAAAAAGACGTCCAGTGGCTCGCACAAACATACTTGGCTAATGTTTATTCAGGCAATTGGGTTGTTATGAGCTTACATTAATGTGTGAAGGCGTAGGGGATTACAGCGAGGCAAGGAGGTTTGCAAAGCCGGTCACCAGTGTTCAACACAGCGTGTCATCATTTGTAAGCCTGAAACCACTGGATACTTTGTACGTGGCCTCGCGACATTTTCCAGCTGTGTTTGTGGCGACAAAATCAGATCATTCTTAGCCAAAACATGATCTTTTCTTTACCCTAACCAAGTTGTTTGTGTATCAAAACCAAACCTTAAGCACAGTGCTGTGACGACAACAAAAAAACTCAATAATGAACTTGAAGAGACGTAAAGCTGCTACATACAGAAGAAATGTATTTTGCCAAAATGTATTCTGGGGATTGAGTTGCAGCATGATACATATGAATAAAAATAAAACTGTGTGTGCCCAAATGGGTAAAGGAGCAACCGTTTGCTTTCTACCCTGTTTTGCCTGCAGCAAAATATATTTTTCCAGCACTTCGATGATGGAGTTTTAAAAAAAAAAAAACTCTGGTAATGGACCTCGCGGGTAGGACCAGAGAACACATTAACATCTGAACCATTTAGTCGTGCTCGACCCGTTAAAACATGAAAGCGTCCTAGGCCCATTTCTCCCTTTGTGACGAAGCTGCATTAAGGACCCCGGTGGTGAAAGGACACTCTGTGACGGTGGTCTTCAAAGAGCTTATTATGGAGCTACAGTACACCTCTGGAGCCTTTAAGATATCTAGGATCAAATGCCTCCGCCTTTCATGCCTCTGCCATAGTTCCCCCCCCGCCCACCACTTACTTTCCACATCATTAGTTTCCTGTACCTTCAAAAGGGGGACATAATGATGGAAATGCATGCATTTTAAACCTGGATATAGCTTAGTATCCTACTGCAACTCAGTGGTGTTTGGGAGCGCAACTCTTTTACACACTAATTTTATACGCAGTATGAAAAAGAAAATCTATAATTCTGCAGAAATAGAGCCCGTGGAAACCTGAAAGGGAGGTAAAAGAGTCGCGGCGCATCTTAGAAAAGAGACAGAGCTGCAGAGAAGCATTTAAGAAGGAGGAGGCAGAGACTCAGAGAGAGCAACAGAAGGTGGCGAGACTATAATTACATATTTTTCTCGCACCTCGCGCTCTTCGGCCAATTGTTGCTATTCACGAGACGAGCAGCAGACGAGCTGCCCCTCACTTTGTTTACCCTTTCCGAGACAAGAGACACCTGCTGCTTTGCTGACATTTTTTCCTGCATGTCTCACACACACACGCACACACACACACACACACACACACACACACACACACATGTTGGCATCCGGACTGACAACACGTGTGCAGCTGCTGGACGGGGTGTGTACAGTTGGCGTCATCAAGGTCCGCTGAACCCTCCATCCCTGCTCATTCATATTACACTAGACTCACCCCCCCACCCCCGGGCCTCTAATCCTCACTCCACAAACATGCACGAATTAACATACACACACGGACGGAGAGAATTTGCATGGACTCTCCCTGGTTAGCGTCGAGGCAGTGTTTAATGAGCTAGAGGCCAGATGCCTTCCCTTGACTGCAGCCTATGAGTGGTTAATTAATCAGACAGCTCTCCTGTCTCCCCACCCCCCAACAACCCCCACCCACCCTCTGCCCGTTCTCTCTCCCACATCCCAACCAGCTCTGCATAAACTATTTTCATAAATGAAAGCATAAAATCCTTTTGAAATAGCCTCACAAGGATGACACCGGCGTTACTACACTTTCATAATTACACCAGTTTTCCCGAGCAGGTGCTATAACAACGAGGTGATGTCAAAGCTATTCAAGCTTTTTGTATAACCGCGCGGAGCCATTCGAGTGTCTTTGCACCTAACACAACAAACAACCACGAGGGGACACGCTTCTCACTTGCTGGCCTCAAGATTGTGAGCGCATAATTCTAGAGGATGTAGCGATGACCGTCGCAGGCCCCGCCAACACGATGACGTGACTGATGGGGCTGTTCAAAGTTGGAAGGGGGCAATTTGTTTATTCATCGATTTAACCATACAGGCTTCAGACCAAACGACAGCAACAAAAAAAAAGCTTCTGTTTCACAAATCCCTGCACCCGACAACGAGTGCTGTCCATGGTTCTGAAACAACGGAAGAAGTGATGTCACATGCATCTCAGCCAATCATTTTGTTGTTTGTACTATTTTCTATAAAGCTTAGACAGAGGGATCCCTAATCTAATTTATCCATACTGTCTGTAGAGATGACTGTCTTCTCTCAAATACTCGATGGCACTTGGCTCATGCTCTCAAATAACCAAAAAATATATGCACATTTGCAGAAAATCAACAGCAATGCCTCTGTTCCAAAAATCATATCTTGATGTCAAACATACAGTTGTGGGAGGGAATAAAACAGGAGGAGGAGCAACTTGAAGATGAAGGCTGCACACCGCCAACTTCTCAGCGAGGTAACCAACTCCTCTTCCCTCATTAACGTCATCCGGTTCCTTGTTAGTATTGGGTTTACATCAGAAATCTGCCAAATAGTCTTTCTTTTTTTTACCACAAACCCTCTGCCATTGTCTTGTAGGTTCAACTAAGTACTGACTTTTTTAAAAAGCAAAAATGACAGTCGGGCACGTAATGTAACGTATATGCCCAAACGCTGTGCAACACCTATACCACCGACCACCGTGACAAGCCTACTTGGTGTGAGCAGTGTTGCAGAGGAACCGACTACTACTAACTAGAACTATTTTCATTCTACCGAACTACACCCGTCAATCATGTCACGATGCAGAAGGAGGTCATGCATCTACTATTTTGCATTTTGTTATCTGGGACCACAAGCTGTTTGCGATCTACTTCCACTGTCTGGAGAGAAGACCGACATTACAACAGAGGATATCTCCCAAACTCTCCAATCTAGATGCAGGTACAACAGGACCAAAATGTGCATTTCTCATTTTGTGTTGAACTGTCCCTTTCAGTTCCCCCGTGGCACCGAGCGCATACTGTTCGCGCCTCATTTGAAATTATGAATAAATGGAGATCAGTGTTACATTATACAAATACAAACTATAAACAACTGTTGTCCTTGGACGGGTTGTGATAGACGGCAGCACTGCTTCTACCCATGCCAGCTGGTACCCACCACCGAGGATGACACGCAGTGTCAACACTGTGCCAGGCAGAGATAAAAAAGGTGAGAGACAATAGTCCAAGAGCTAACACTGACTCTCCCAAATGGCTAGTGCTGTAGTGGTTTATATGCAGAGACACAGAGCACAAACACATAGGACGTGCTGAGAAAGATAACAGCTTTCTCTCAGGGATGAAGTCTCAGCCATAGTTCGGATTGTGTTTCTGGCGTGACTTTGATTTGTTGATGTCTGCCAGGGCAAGGTCAATGTGACTGACCACCGCTTCATTAGAGCGGCCACTTGGACTTTTGGATATCAGATTGACAACTACTTTCAAAGAGATCCAATCAGCTGGTTGTCAAGGGAGACATTTTAACCGGCACGACATGACTGATTGTACGGTCAGAGCCGTCACGGAGAATCAAATGCAGAGTTTTCATTTCAGTCTTCCTGTCACAGCAATTCATGTTTGCAATAACTCATTTTTTTGCACGACCTGACCTTACAAGAGGAACTTCACTGGTGAACGGCTTCCTCTTGTCTGCTCTATCCGCGTACATGAACACAACCCTGCAGGGTCAACATAACCAATAAATATTCATTAAAAACAGCCACTAGTAGTTGTACTATGACTTCATGTGGGTCAGAGAAAGGCCATGTGAGCACTGAGCAGGGATGAAAGCAGGTGTATAAAGAGATGGAGGTGTAGATGAGAGGAGCGGGGGAGTTTCTCTGGGCGACAGTTCCCCCCCGGGCGTACTCCTGATGAGCAAAGTGAGCAGGTCTGTCAGCCGGCTGGTGGCAATCAAGGAAGCCCCGCCGAGCTCTCAGCATGTTCCCAGCCTGTTCATTACCGACCACTGTAGTCACAGGCGACCGAGCAGTGATGACATGCGACCCGCAGGGCTTACCTTCGGCTCGCATGGTGAAGGGGGAATCTCCGGGCCTCTTGGCCGAGAACTGGCCCCCGAGGGACGTCATTAGAAAGCAGAGGCTGAAGAAGCCGATCCCCACCACAAAGATCCTGCAAGAGACAAGGACAGAGTTTAAAGTCCACGAGAGGGATGGAGAAGGAGAGAAAAAGACAGATGCGGGTCAAGAACAGTAGATGAAGAAGAAGAAGAAGAAGAAAATTGTGAAGCGGGGCATGTGTGTAAGAGAGTTCACTTGGGTTAACATCACTCAGAGTCCTTTGTGGAGCGTCGACATATTCCCTAAAGTTCATATTGTACCACAGAAAGGCATTGTGTACTCGCTTGACTGTGTCGGCTCAAATGAACCGTCACACGGACAGGCTTTTTCTGCATCACACTGTGCTCACTGGGCCAACATCTGAAATGAAAGCATCAAATTACGGGCGAGTGGCTGCGCTTGGGAGAGAGAGCGGTGAAACATTTCTCAAGTTCTCAAGCTTCTGAAAAAACAAAACAAACAAACAAACAAAAAAAAAAAAGACAGATGCTTTGGACCGATTAGCTCAGAAACCAGCTCGTCTGCCTCGCTCCAGGAGTCGTGCTGGGAAACAATGTTTGGAAACAATCCTCTTATAGACGGAGGGGGGAGGACAGACTGTCACGCTTAGCAGCTTGATTTCTTGAGTTTGTACAAAAGGCTGAAAACTGACAACAGAGAGGCTGCAGAACCTTTTGCAATGCACTTTTGTGGGAAAAACAAACAAACAAAAAAAAACAATGCAGCTGTGATTCTGAGGTGAGAGTTGCCAGTGACTCCACTGTGTTCACTCAGGAGGCTGACACAGGTGCAGTGAGAACTTCTTACTTAATGCCAGTGAGTCCTTGAGGTTGTGTGCAGCCCATCTGGTCAAACTTAGGGAGATCTAATGAGTTTACAGCCACTTGATTGGCTTTCACTCCTCTCCAGCGGCCGGTGCTGGAACTTTTCAGCCGTGCGAGCAGATGCTAATGATGGCACAAGTTTACAGACCGCTGAGGAAACACAACCACTAAACAATGACATCACAGTGCGCTTTCCATTTTTTTTTTTAAATTTTTTTTTTTCCATGATGCAGAACAAAGAATTAAATAAATAAATAAATCACAACGCATGGAATATGATGACAGCGATCTACTGTCTGCTCTTACCTGAACGGTTTGAAAGTGAGAAGACATCTCCTCACCATAATGAAAAGCTCGCCGCTGGTCGCGATCATTGTCCACACTGGTTGAAAGCGCCGGGACTCCTTAACATGGTGCGAGCGCGTGTGACAACCATAACTTCCTCCCGGCGTCCTGTCTGAGGCTCGGCTGAGCGTGTGATGAGCAGCTGTCCGCGCGGAGCTGCGCGTCAACAACTTCAGCAGGGGATCCCGTCCTGCAGAAGTCCTCCTTCAGACTGCAGAGAGCAATACAGGTAAAAAAGGAAAATAAATAAATGATAATGTTTTTTAAAAAACTGAGTAACTGTCCTTTAATCAGCTACGATCGCATCCCTGTGCAAAGTCCTGGAAACACAGCGGCTCCGAGCGCAATTACGCAGGACTGCCGAGTTCCTTCAATTCCTTGAAACTGACTGACTCTCCCCAGAGCCCGAGAGCCTCTCTCTCGCTTTTTTTCCACTGACAGCGCCATCTATCGACTTAGAGCGGAGGACGACATTTATATTACAGTTGAATTGAGAAAAAGAAAGAAACAAAAGAAGGACACCGTGGAAGAAGCGAACAGTGACGACAAACGTGTCTTAAATGAGAAATTACGTTCAAATTACGTCACACTGGAAATAAGTGGAAATAATTAGCGTTTTTAATTCGTTTTTTTCATTAGTCCTCCTCAGCGCTGCATTAATGACTGAACTACTCATCATGACATCCATTGTCTGATAGTGCGACAGTGGCCGACTTGGTAAACAAAGCATCACTACATGTACGCAATCAAATCAACTTAATCAATTAATGACATGCAATAGTCTTTAAAAAAAAAAAAAAAAAAAAAAAGCCGAGCCGTTTTTAAACGCAGTGTTGTTCATGAATTGCTCCCAGTTCAGCACCGCGGACAGCTCCGACCGGGAGGCAGCGGGCTGACGGCAGCTCAGCAGCGACCCCCCGCGGAGTAAACACAGAGCACACCGACAGCTTCCTGTTCATGTGGCAGAGACATCTCTGGTCTTAAGCTATTCATGGCTTTGCTCAACCTAAAATGTGATACATAAAAAAAAAGTAGACTAGAAAGTCAGACTTTATGATCAATCTACATGATGCTTCACACTGTAGAAGTGCTGAAATTGTGAAGTTTGAGGTAGTTTTAGAAATTCAAACCCTAGAGTTTAACATTTACAATATCAATGAGGTAATAATACAAACTCAAAAATATAAATGTTTTACATAACTGAATTAACAAGCTGTTCTCAGAGGAAAAATAAGGTCCCAAGAACACTGTTTGAAGCTAGAAAGGTGGCGGGGTCCACCACATATAAACAAAGTAAAACAGTATGAATCTGTGTCATCCTTTTGTTTAGGCATAAAAAAAATAAATAAGAATAAATCAGTAAAGATCTCTCTCTTCTGATTAAAAATTCTTCCCCAGATTAAGTACAGTAGAGATGTGCTAATGTGATTAGCTTCCGTATCAATGCAATGAAATCTGGCACATCCACTAAAGGACTTTTTTTTTTGCCATCGTCTGTGTCTTTATAAGATGAAAAGAAGTGAAGAAGATTGACCTCAGTATAACCCGCGTGAGCCATCAAGGCAACATCAAATCCAGTGTCAGCCTAATGGAATGAGCGCCAGCATCCTCTGTTGCCATAGCAACTGTTTTCACTCTTACTCTGCCGGGCCTCGACTCTGCCTCTTCCCGCTGATGCCGCCTCTTAGCCCCACAGCCGGGCGAGATAGAGTGACTCCGCTGACATTACGAGGCCGCTGCTGAGATTTAAAATGCACCGCTGGTCAGTCAGTTCACATTTACTTACTGTCAAAGGGCAACATGACGAGTTTTTCTTCTGGCTGACCGCAGGGCTTCAGTACACGACAGAAAACCTCAGCAACAGTATAAGTGAAGGGGATGCAGATTAATGTGTGTGTGCTGTACAATCGTGTATCCTGACATTCTCTAAAGACATCTCTCAAACTTTATTTTCTCTTCTTCTAAGTGTTTTGAGCAATTCTTCCCCGTCTGCATCTTCTGATTTGTCTTCTTGTTCTTAGTAATTATTTCCCGCTCCATGCTGACCTCTCCACCACCACATTATCCACAATATTCATTATCTCACTGACATACCGCCTTGCTGTTTTAGTCTCTTTATCTTTCTCTCTCTGTGTCTGCTTGTCTCTTGAGTGTTTACTTCCACCGCCGTTTTTCTCTCCCACCCACTGTTTGATTTGAACTCCCTCTGCTTCGCCGAGCATCCGCAGACGTAGACGCCCAAGGACAAAGAACTCCTTAAAGTATCGCCTTCATGCTTAACACTGTATTTGTATAAACGCGGGAAAGACACGTCTGGGAAAAGCCTGAGTGGAAAATGCTGGCTCGCGTGTTACTAAATAGGAAGGAAAATCAAACGCACTGAGCACTATTGAAATGATCAGAGCAGAAATAGATCCAAGTCCCACTGAATCTTTATCACATTTAGTGCTTTTGTCTGCCAGAATTGTGGGAGAAAAACCAGGAACCGAATCCTAATCAGGGCACTTCACAATACATCAGCCCACATAACTTTATTTCTTTGCAAAGCCTAACTTAAAGACAAAACACTGAAGTATTTTCAACAAAAGTTCCCATCGCAAGTTTCCTTCTCTGGACTCGACCGTCATGATGTAAGTATATGCCACAGTTAATGTAAATGTAGGCAGAGTTATGATCTTTAACCTGAAACGTTGGGATTAAGATGACCAGATATATACTGAAATGTCAGAGATGATGCTGTAGTGAAGTGGCTTCCGACCTTTTCCAGCACAAACCCACACCATTAGCCCCGTTGGCTCCAATAAAATGTGTTCACTCTTGAGCTGGATGATGTCTTCGACTGTTAAACATATAAAAATGTATATTGTTGTATGTTTTCACACAGTTTAAAAAAAAAATGTCAACAGAAGAAATGAAGAAATTACAGTTTTGATGTTATGACCTCTGTGTAATGTGTTACAGTTATCTACTGAAGTTAGCATGCTAACCAGCTGTGACCATCACATCCCAGGCTAAAGCTCTTGTGGTAGCCACATAAACACCAACTCTTCCCCAGTGCTCCGAGCTGCCAAATCTTGACCGGTTGCTGTACCGTTAAGTGAGTTAGCTAGCTAACGGCGGCTACAGTCAGCAGTACCTGTGTTGATATGCCGCCCCCTATTGCACCTTTAAGCAGGTCGGTTTGGTTTATGTTTGTATTCATCACACCATCAGGAGTTTCAATGACGTTTCAATGATTCATCCATTACTTTTGTCTTAGTTGAATATTTTAAAATAGCTAACTATGTCTTGCAACCATTTTGAATCATCCACATTTATGTTAAGAGTTTCAACAATGTACCCATTTTTTTTTATTGTAGAATAAGAATATCTATATAGGTGTAAAGAGAACCATTTTCAGCAAATATCACTCCTGTGGTCCAGCGGCACCTTGTGTTAGCCCATCCAAGTTTATTGTCTTTAAAGGCTTATGATCATTAGAAAACCCTTGAACAATGATGTGAGCACTGCTGATTAAAGAAGCAATAAAACTGGCCTCCCTCGGGCTGGTAAACTATCTGAAGCATCAGAGTTTGTGGGTTTGATTATAGTCTCAAAATAGCCAGAAAGAAAATTTACTTTGTTCTGAAACTCCTCAGTCTATTCTTGTTCTGAGAAATAAAGGCCATCCCACGCGAGAAACTGCCAAGAAACTTTAGTTCTCATACCAAGTCGTGTAGTTCTCCCTTCAAAGAACAGCACAAACTCTCTTCAGCCGGTATAGGAAGAGGAGTGCAAGGAGCACAACCGAGCAGGAGGACAACATCAGAGTCTCTAGTTCGAGAAACAGATGCCTCTCAGGTCTGCAGCTGGCAGTTTCATTAAATGGTACCCGCAAAACACCAGTCTACACATCATGCAGTGAGGAGATGCCTCCAGGATGCTGGCCTTCTAGGCAGAGAAGCAAAGATCGAAACAAATCTGAGGCAGGGCAATACGAGAAAAAGGATTAAGGTGGGCAAAAGAAACGAGATAGCATGTTTTTAGTTTTTTTGCTTTTTACATTAATTTAGCTCCACAGTCTTTCCACGTATCCCCTGGCCACTGTAGAAGTCACATATTCTGCATTACAAGTAGCTGCCTGTCTTTT
Source organism: Sparus aurata (assembly GCF_900880675.1). NCBI lineage: Eukaryota > Metazoa > Chordata > Actinopteri > Spariformes > Sparidae > Sparus > Sparus aurata. The sequence goes on along the minus strand of NC_044209.1, from coordinate 11,452,514 downwards.
TCTGCCCTGCATTGTTGATATAAAATGTTACAGTACTTATATATTTAGCCGTATCTAATCCCAAGAAATGTAGAAAATGAATTAAAGGAAACAAAACAATTGAACAAACTCAGTCTGTCTGAGTCAGGCTACCTGCCTCAATTGACACACCTTGTTTTGACTCTGGCTTCTCTAAGCTGCAGCTGATCTACATCATTCGACATAGTTTGGGCAGAAAAAAACAGCTTGTACAAGTTTTTTTAGAACAACAGTTAACCAGCCAGTTCCACACTGATCCCCACTGATATTTGCAATGACCCACACAACCATGGACAATTTAACAATTTTATTTAGATCCCTAAATTCTCCGTCCCCGGCATGATGAGTTGTTTCACACGGAGGAGCTCTCGGCACATATCTGACCACTCACTGATAGATCGCCAGCTTTACCCATTCATAACGTCCATATCTGCCATTAATGTAATTGTGAGTGATGAAGAGCACTTGAGATGCTGTAATACTTGGTGTTAATGTTCATTTATACAGCTCCGCCAGGATCCGGGCTCCATTAAAGTCCTTAATGACTGTACGTGTCATAGAAACTCAAAGATGTGTGTAACTGACATCTTGCGAATCCCAGGCTCCAGCCGGGAGGATCTATGAATCCTTACGGCCGACTCTTTCTCCTCCTCCCTCAGCAGAGGCCTTCACACCGAATAACAGTTCAGTAAAATACATACTGGCATACTCTAATCCGTTAATATTTAAAAACGTATTCTTCAGTCAACACCTTTTCACAGCACCTGCAGAGCAGCAGCTCACTTTCAGTCTTTTCTTTGTCATCTTCACAGCAGACTGCGTGAGGAGAGCTGCGCCTGTCAAAATACAGTACGGGGCTTATAAATACTGATGATCACCTCACACCGTCTGTGCAGTTTGTGTAAATAAACAGATTGGAGTTGTGTTAAAAGCATGCTACCCAGAAAACCCGAATGCCTCTTCTGTTTGGAAGACTTGAGAATTTTTTTTGGTTTTCAGGGGATTTTTTTTGTCTGACGTTACACGACAGCTGTACTAATGTGGTATGATTTTTAAGTAGAACATACACGACAAGCTCCCTAAGTCCCGGTAAAGATATTGGTGAATGCAACGCAGATACAAGCGGTGTGCACTCATGTCAAAGGCTCGATTATGTTTGTCAGGAACACCTCCTTCCGAGCATAATCACAGATTTTGCCACCTCCACCTTCAAAATAATAAGTTGACACAGATTTCTTTAATGACCTGAGCTTTGAGGTTGATAGCAGAACACAATTAGCATCTACGCCTTTAAAAGATAGTATAACGTTAGTCTCGATCTGGATCGACACATGCACCCACACAGTGCATTCGTTTAGAGAAACGGTCTGCTTTATTCTCCATCAGCCTTGTTGTAAAATCCTAATGTGCAAAAGGGCCATTTTAAGTATTCTGAGAACTAAACAAGTTTTTGATTGAGGATATCCTTCTTTGCACTGGCAGCCTCTGCTGCAGTACACCACTGTTTACAGTGTCCCAAGTGGCGAGTGATGAGAGATGCTACAGCCTTATATCCACTTAGGATGAAGGGTTAGCCCTCAGGGTGCACAGCATCTGTCTCAGAGTGTCAATGTCCTGAATCTTCAAAGTGACTGCACACCGGATGAGCCTGAACTCCTTAAGATCTGTTTTTCCACCACCACACAGTGTTTAAAATCAAAGATGAGGAAACTTAAAAGAAGATTAAAGCCCTCTTTGGTGCCAACAGCGTCTTAATGTGATTAAAACATTATCATATTCAAGTGAGACGGCAGAAAACCGCGGAAAACTTTGTATGAATATGAACGGATCTCCTCAGCTTTGCACGACTTGTGAAGTAAAAACTATAAAGTAGCTTTGAACTTTTTAAAAGAAGAAAAATGAATTGCACTGTTCTGAGACTGTGCCTGTGTTTGTTCAGTCGCCATGCTTCAAACACAGATCACTTTCAATCATTTTGCAGACCACTTCTAGGAGACAATTTTTTTTTTTTTTTCATCTGAGAGAATCCTGATACATCAAAGAAAACTTTTCCTGGAGGTGCAGAGTTGATCACTACACTTCACTACAGACCTTTCATTTCTACTTTAACTCAGAGAAACAGATCGACAATAACGGCACAATTTGGTAGCGCTGCTTTCAACTCTCACACGCATTGGAAAAAAAACAGTCTGATAACTTCTCTGGTGGTTTGGCTTCTTGAGACTAAAAAAAGAAACGGTAATTCACACACCAATCTGTGTGAAATTCACATTTCAATCTCTGTCTGTCTTTCAGCTTCTAGCTCATTCGCTCATCCCTCACCTGTCCACCAGGAGTCCCCAGTACACCGCCCTGCCAATGCAAACCTCTGGCTCATCTCCAGTCAGCCCGGACCTCCCGCCTGATATTCCAGCTGCTCCCTTCTTGGCATTGTTTCCCAATATGTTTTCCAGGCAGTATTATTTCCACACACTTGCCTGTCCGAGCCTGTTTAGAGTTAATCTCAATATATATTTGCCAGTTCTCTCCCTCTAAGTATTAATACAGCAATGGGACAGAATGAAGGCCTAAATATTTGTGGATGTAAATGTTTAATATGAGACCAAAAATACCTATACAATTACACAGGTTTATAATACATTTCAACCTTATAGCCTAATGCTACCTGTGAACAGCTGTAGTATTTATTGATATATTTATAGGTACTGATTAATCCCTATGGCAATCTGTATATTATTATTTTGGCTGTCACAATGTTTACAGTTTAAAGGTGTTCCATATGATTTTGTCCATTGTATAAAATAAACAGTGCCTTACAATATAATGTAACTGAAATTGGAGTTATATTACTTTTCTGGGCCAAAATATGGCTGGGTTTTCTCTATTATAGGAAAAGTTCACCCACAAAAGAAAATTCAGTCATTATCCACTCACCCCCATGCAGATGGAAACCAGGGAGAAGTTTCGTATTCCACAGAACTGGATATCATATCTGGATCTGAACCAAAAGCAAATGTTACTGCCAACGTCTGAACGCATTGTGATCAGAATGCAACTAGAGCATTACATTGTCCGCATATGGAAAACACCATTTAGTGTAGACACATGCAAGTGCCCACTGGAGTCGGAGAGTGATTGGATCAGCCGGGCCACATTCAGAGAAGGGCGCACAGCAGGTTGAAATGTAAACTTACTCATCGTCATGTTAGCTCGAGGCAAAAGTTACAGGTAAAGTTAGCTAGTAAGTCTTGCCTTATCTTGCCTCTACATATAATTCACGCCCACTAAACTAGTGTGCACACTGAGATCATATGTGTGAGTTAACACCAAGATAATGAGGCTGCTTAATACCAAATATAAATGCAAAGATTTGATTATCCAGACACAGATCACATGTTGATATCAGGTATTAATGAGGCTTTGGTTCTTTACATATAAACTTTTAATTCCTCAGTAATAGAAGTCAGTAGAAGTTGTGTATTGCCCTCTTGTGAGGAAGAGTAACTTCTCATTTCTTGCTTGACTCCCTTCTCATAAACAATCACTGAGGTGTGTGAAGATGCCTGGACAGATATCTCTTTGTTGTTACTTGCTCGCGCACACTGAATCTCAGGCCCATCTTCTCGACATGAGGCAGAGCTCTTTCTCACTGTTGATTGCGAAACTGGAGAATGTGGGTGGTTCTAAAATGCAGATGGAGAGAGTGTTATAAAAAATCAATACATCTCGAGTGCGGTCGTACTGTGATTTACAGAGAAGCATAAAAGGTTTTGTTTAAATAATTTACAAGGAAAGAGTGATTTGTTCTCCGCAGGACAATAGAATAACTAGTAGCAACACGACTTTGGATAATCAACCTATTACTCTCCTTTTTTATAAATCTCATCGCAGCCTACACTGTTGGGTTTTTTCTGCCTTGCAGCCAAATCCAGGCCGAGCTCTGACAGCACAACAAAATTCAGACGGACCGACAGTGCTCTCGCCTGCTCCCTGAAGAAAACGCCAGTGCCCGGCAAAACGTGTTCCTCGCCAGAGAAAAGCTGATCCTGAGATAACAGATAAGGCCTATTGTTGTAAGGAGTTTGTCGAACAAACTCAAATGCCACGCCGCTTCTTTGCCAAAACTACAATTAAGTTCATCGGAAACTCAATTTTCACAGCTCTGCCCTGAGGTCAGGTCGCCCTATTGGCAGCTCCCTCCAGAGATAAGTGTTTCAAGCGAGTCAGAGTCGATGTTACCACACACAAACTGGTGTACGACAGGCTGTTTACAACATGACAGGGGAATGTGTCTCTCCCTGAAGTATCAAATCTATAATTTGCGTGTGTGCGTACGTGCGTGTGTGCGTGTGTGCATGTGTGTGTGCTGTCATAAGTAAGAACAAATATTTCTATCACACAACTCATGCGACTTTAAATGTTACTATAAGATGCAATCTGTAATTGGGGCTCGGAGAGCTCCAGAGAGGCTCTGATTATATCTGGGAGATTAGAAATAAGCATTTTTAAGGCCCTGATTAAGGAGCTGCACATCAACAATCAAGTCTGGAGATAAGGCAGGGAGTCGTACAAACAACTTCAGGGACAGACATGAATCAAAATGGATTATTTCTATCCAGACTTAAAGGAGCGCTATGTAAGAACTGGCCCCCTGTCAAGATCATACACAAAACAAACAGCATTTGACTTGCAAAACATATACCTGCTGCAAACTGAAGCTGCTGTTAGCCAGTTAGCTCAGTTAGCCATTCAGCTAGCAGTCCGGGCAGGGGGCTGTTGGTGCACACTGGTAAGCATGCTAATTTAAATAGCCTAGATATCTGTGCAGCACAATACAGACACCAAAACTGTTATCTTTCACATTCCTTTCGTACCTTTATGGCATCTTAAACACAAAATGCAACCGTCCACCAGTGAAAACAGTTGCAACTTGAGCTCCTACTCTCATTTCTCATCTTCCTACCCAAGGATGGCACACACATGGCTTGTTGTCTGAGGAAAGGGTCAAATTTGGATGGAAACAGCAACACTGACCTAGAAAACCTTTCAAATGCATTCTTATAGCCACTAAGTTTTTAAATATAGAGGCACACAGACTCCATCCTAATCCATGTTTTCAGTGTTTAACAAGGAGGCAGGAAACAAAACTTTCACTCTCCCTCGTGTTTCTCAGTCATTCATTCCTGGGCATGTTCACTCACGCTCGAGCTAACCTGACACCACATGATCATGAAGCCGAAGCTGACTCTGGGAATCTCCCTCCATTTACAAGACCAGTCCTCTGGAACTCCAACACATTAACGTGTGCGGACCTACACTTTACAACAACAGAAACCTAGAGCACCACGGTGAGAAACCTGCTCTTACCTGATGCAAATGCCTGTGTTTGTCTTTTATCCGGTTCATCTAATGGGATGCATATTGATCTTAACGCAGATGAAAGTGATGAGTTTCTCATCCGGTGGGAGCACACGGCGTATTTATGGCTGGGTTTCCATCATCTGGTTCACTTCAGCAGTCAGCGTTACTGGTGAGGCTTTGTTTTGTGCATGAAAAGTCATGTTTGTCAAAACATTTGTATTAAAATTGGTGTAGAACATTTTTAAGTTGTTAGAACATTTTAACTACAACTTAAATGTAATAGTCTACTTTACTTGGTAGTTCTGAGGTAATCAGTTTACTGACTTTTGTGAAAGTAAACGTTTAAAATTTAAAGTGAAAGAATTTTAGTTTAAAACATTCAACAATTAACTATATGATGAATATGAAGATATAACAGCTAAGTTATTTCAGAGACTTATATGTATTGAGTTGACCAGATATCTACTGAAGTACGCATGCTAACCAGCTAGCTCCTTCCATGCTGTCAATCAACACCCTACCTCAAGATTTAATAGCCCTACCAACTACCAATTACGAGCTTCCAGTCCAGGCAGAGTCAGCTAAAAGCTTCGCTAGCTGTACAGCTAACTGAGCTAACTAGCTAACCGCAGCTACATGTGACAGCAGTAAGCAGTTACTCTCATGATATAATGTCCCCGTTTTCTTCACCAAGTCAATTCGAAAGGTGGCAAATTCTGGCACCTTTAAATTAGTTAAGAATAACCTTCTGCTAGCATTGTTCTGCTCGATATAAGTACCTATACTGTCATCTATTCTTGTTTTTGTGCAAAGGCTGCTGGCTGAAGCCGCATATCGTACAGACAGTTAATTTTTATCAGTCTTTTTAACTTTCAGAAATATAGTAACACTATTTCTCTAATAATTCCTTCAAAGGTGCATTATGTAAGAATTGCCGCAATTCAAATTAAAACTAAGAGGCAAGAGGAAAACTAAAAGTAAGAGGCAGCATATCCTCAGTGTAACCGCTAACTGCTGCTAAGTAATCTGCTAACTAAGCTTCTCTTAGCTTGTTAACTCAGTAAGCCATGCAGCTAGCAGTCAGGACTGAGAGCTCAGGGACGAGGAGAAGGCAGCTAGTTGGCACGCTAGCCCCATAAACTACATAGGCATATGAAAAGGGTTATTTCTTCACATTCTGTTGTTATGGCTAGTCAGTGTTTGAAACTACAATTCTTATATACATTGAAGATAATCCTAAAACTGGTTTAACAAGACTGAAGAAGAACAGCTGGCCCGAATCTCAGAAACTGAATATCTCCAGATTACTTTCACAGAATATTTTGGGAGTAGTCCTTCTGGTGACCCCAATATAATCCCGTCAGTATTGACATTATACTGAGCAATGTTAATAAAATGTGACCAAATAAATAACTGACTAAGAATTAATCATCCCTTTCTGTGATTATTCAGTAAGTGAAGAAGTGGAGCTGTTGGCACTTTCAGAGGTGGCTGCACGGTGTGGAGACAATGTGACACTGACATGTGACGCGACCCTCCCAGATAAGTCGGTTATTAAACATTTTGCCTGGGAGGCTGGAAATAAAACATGTCAGATTGACAACGACATACATGACTCTGAGTTTCTCTGTGAAAGCAGGGTTAATACTCACACACACCAACTCACTCTGACTCTCCTCAATGTGATGCCAGTCGACGAGCGACGATACCTCTGCAAACTGCGCACAGTACAGGGAACCAAGTCTGCCACAACTTTTGTGAAGGTGCACGGTGAGTTGAATTTGTTTTATTTTTTTCACCATTGTTTGTTGTTTTCTTCTTTTGGATTTCTAAAGGTCCTCGATCTTTACAGAATGCTTTGGAAGTGTGATCACCTCCATCAACTGGACTCATGCTGAGAGCCGGTTCAACGGAGTTTACCCCAGTGGCATCATTCACTGGTTCCAGGGAGGTGTGAACCTAACGGACTCTACCAGCACAGATGAAGTCAAAGGTCATGATGGACGGTATGATGTCTGGAGCACACTAGACGTACAGAAAGGAGACCTGAACCAGCCTTATACATGCAAACTGTGGATACCTTCTGAGGGGAGGTATTTCCAAAGTCTCGATTTATATAGCAAAAAGCCACAGGAGTCGTCAGGGAACATTGTCAAACTGCAGTGGATTTGTATAATGGTGGAATTCATGATGGTGAAATTTATGTCATAAGGAAACTAAACAAAATTTCACATGCTATGAGCAATTATATTCTCTGGAGAGTTCACAGGAGAGGAGGAAGTCAGAAAATGTATTGTCACCTTTGAGACAAAATCTGAATATTTCAGCCGCCAGAGCAAACATCTTTGAAACCAATCTCAATAGCAGCACTGCATTTGTCAGTTTTTACAATATCTTTACTGCAGAAGCTCACCGGTGACTGAAATCATTCGCAAGAAATGTTTGGGAATTTAAGAAAACAATGGTATGTGTCAAAGGACTTTGATTAAACAGTGTACAGTTTTCCTTAAAATAGGCTTTAGAAACACTTGTGTTGTCAAATTTCATGTTAAGCTTTGATTCACTGCTACACTGATGCTCACTATAACCGGGAGATTACTTTTTACTTCACCCTGATGGCCAGAAGGAGGCAGTCTCCTCGTAATAAATAGTCTTGTCACTGCTTTTCCACACCCTTTGTATGTTATAAATGCTGTAAATGAAAGCTACTAGATTCAGGATTCTGGTTTTATTGCAAAATACATCACATCAACACTTAAGGAGAGGAGCTTTGCCCATGAGTACTTAGGCAAAACATTTTTTGCAAAGATCCTTAATGTAAACATGATTCATATGAATAAGTTTGCAATTATAAAGGGCAATAAACAAATCAGAAAAAAAACATGCAGGAAATAAAATGTGTCTTTTCTTATCATTTCTTTTTATTTTGCTTGGGAAATTGTGTTTTTTTTCCTTTACATTCAGCTCACGTGTAGCATTAGTGGACACTAATCTGACATACAGCCATTAATAATCCAAATCTTGTGTATTGAGGACTTTATCTTTACCTTCACCAAGGTTGTTATGTTTCCACCTGTGTTTGTTTGTTGGTTGGTTTGTGGGCAGGATTAAATATAAACTACTTAACAGAATTCCACAACACTTGGATTTCGGGTTTCTGCCCAAATTAGGCCCCAGTAACTTCTGGTAAAGGGGACGGATCCAGGATGTATCTCACTTGCTTTAAAGGGGCACTATGTACTTTTGGATGGGGAATTCAAACTCAGAATGTTCATATTAATGAGGAAAAAAAATACAAACTCATAAACATTATTTTTTTCCATAAGTGAATAAACAAGCTGTTAATAAGGTCCCCAGAACAATGTTTGATACTAGGAGGATGGCAGTGTCCGCCACATATAAACAAAGTTTGTTTATTCAGTCATGTAAACAAAGAGAGTTTGTTCAGGAATAACAAAAAAAAAAAAAAAAACAGTCAGTAGAGATAATTTTCTTCTGATTAAAGTTTCTTCCCCAAAACTACATAGAACACCTCTAACATTGCAGTATGGGCCATTTGTTGACTATCCTGTTAGTTTTTCAGGGAATAATGTATGTATCTTGATAAAAAAACAAAAGACGATCAGGCATATTTAGGTGGCTGGTATCTGTGAGAACAACATATTGCAGAACTTACATCTGGTGATCTCAAATTATGGTTAAGCAGTCGTGGGTGGTTTAAAATTTCAGGTGATGCGGGGCTGTAGAATTTGATACTGGATAAGGCTTGATTGAAATAAAAAGGGACTGTTGAGTTGAGGCCGAGGTCTGAGCTCTACTTAGTGCTGTTCTAGATTTAATTCTCCTTGTGCTACATAAAAGTGGTAAATATGATACAATCCATGTCGGTAAGCTTTGTGAGAACGTGTCACGTAACACACTCCTGTGAATTAGTGAGCACCAGCTGTCCTTACCGGATGGGTTTGTTTTGAGGATGTGTGTCTTGGAAAGTTTATTTGGTTCTGCAAGTCTACACATCTTCACACTCTTCACTGCGCTTCACTGCAAATGCAGTTCCTTCCTGTTTACTTTAGCGAGTGCTTTCTCAGTGTGTATTTTGTCCCTGTAGTTTGGCGTTCTTTGTTGAAGTTTTACATGGTAAACGTGGCAAACAGTGTCAGTGCCTTTGTGCTATTGTATGCTGATTTCTGCCTCAGTGTAAAATTTCTCTGTGCATTACCATCCATATTTAGTAGACCTGTTAAAGTCTCTTGCGCAAGCGGCAAAACGTCCTTAATTCAGTGGAGAGTTTACATTCAGCTGCAAGAAAAGGAGATGTGCTGTTATGCAAAGATTGCTTTAAATATAAAAAGAAAATTCGTACAAAACCATTAAAAGAACATTAAGATTAAGATCTGGGCTGATACAGGTGGCAGTGTGGATGTGTGAGAAATGTGATTCTCCAACAATAGAAAGAAGGGACAATTCACTGGACAAACCCAGCCACTGGAGCAGGAGAGGCAGTTAAGAGGTAAGATAACTTGACCTGAGATGACCTCGCTGAGAGCAGACACACACTACGGAGTAGTTACAGAGGGAAGAACGCAGAGACTGGGTTGATTTGCTCCTGTAGAGCAACAACACAATTGATTAAGACTTACTGGAGATCAGCACAGTCGTGTAGGCAGTAAATCTTTAATATAAACGTAAGTCTGAGTGCAGAGCGTATGTGTTTAATGTTTACCAGCTGCCTGTTATGTTTACGGTATGTTGTAACGCACATAGTGCTCGGGCTCATATCCTCACTGTTCAATGACAAAATATTTTAAGGTTTATGCCTAGTTTGACATTTTGGGAAATACACTTAGACACTTTGTTGCCAAGAGTTGGATAAGAAGCTCAAAACTGTTCACGTGTCTGTACAACACACATGAAAATAATACTGGGAGCTGTTTAGCCTAGCTTAGCTTAGCACAGAAACTGGAGAACAATGTGTTGTTTTTACGCTTTTGGATAGTTTCCACGAATCAAAAAAAGATATGACATGTTAATTATTAAGCTTTAGAGGTGCTGTTTAGTGCATTTTGTTAACTTTGGACAGAGCCATGCTAGACGGCTGTTTCCCCCTCTTCTCTGATGTTCCACTAAGCTAACCAAGTAGTAGATATGAATGACAAGGCACTGAAAGCAAACCTATTTTTCAAAGGCGCTCTCCACTGGAACCATTAACGTTGCTATATTTAAAAGCTTTGGTTGAAAAAACTCAAAGCGTCACTAAAATCAACAGCAGAATGTGAATATCTGTTCTGACATTACAGCGTCTCTGTTTGTTGTTGCAAAGATATTAACTGAGGTTAGAATGCTAACAAGCAAGTCCCAAACCGTCCCAGTCCGCTGGTTCTATCAATCCTAGTTTGGATTTCTAACTGAGCTAACAATCAGATGGAAGCAACAGTCAATAGTAGTTTTCATGAAAAAATGTTGATTTTTTCATTAAAATATTCATGAAAAATAGAAACTCCAATCCAATAAAAAACAGGTGAGTCTCCTTCAAACAACAAATTTCATAAATGTTCCTCCAGAAAGTGTTTAGGAGCCCGTTTCAGGTAGTTTGGAGTTGATTTGTACCTATTTGTAGTGTCACTTTTTTTGGATAACACATAGTCGGACAATGACTAGGGTTAGACCTAAGATATTTGTTAAAAATGGAAATTCCACCAAAATCCAATAAAAACAGGTGTGTCTCATTCAACTAGTAACCAAAGATCATTGAAGACATTGTGCATTGATATCTAGTCAATGGGTCAAATGGAAGCTATTGAATAAGACATGCCCCACTGCAAAGTGAACGGGATGGATTAAAGGTGAAATTTGACAAAGTGTCATGTTCAATTTCGAAAAAAAAAAAGGGCCGGTTGGAGTCCACTGGTACTTGCTTTTGGTGACACTTTTTTGAAAGTTTCACATAATTGGACTAAGGGTTGGAGGCAGTGAAAACAGGCAGAGAAAAATTACAGTTAAAAAAAACAAACATATCTCTAATCACTGATACTTATATGCAAATAACCTTCTGTCTCTTTTCAAGTGGGGAATGTTGATCATTATGCTGCTTTGTCGTGCGTCTGAAAAAAAATGTAATGTTTGTTTATCACAAGAGCCATTTGTACTGCAGGTGTTTACGCTACATTACTAACACTATGAGCCACAATCTAATCATTGATGAAATATAACAACTCATCTATTGTCTTGCAGAAGAAAAATCATTACAACGTAAAACAATCATTACATACATCCTTAAGATGTTTCTAAGGTTTGCTGTACCTCAATGTCTGGGTCTGTAGAGACAACAGGATTTAGTTGATGCTCGACCACCGCCATAAAGCACTGTTGCCAAGGTGAAATTAAGCTGCAAAGCCTTATATAAAGACACATACAGACAACATATTATCTTTTCTCTGATTTGTTGTTTTGCTTCTTTCGGTGCAGAAAATTGGCCCTCTCAAAGCTCAGCAATTGGATGCACCTAGCTTTGAATGGAGCATTATTCAAGGAGCAATCCAATTTCAAACAACTCATGTTTACAGGAACACAGTGGCACAAATCCTGGATATTATAGCGGTATGAAGGCAGCAATAAAAGCTTTGAAAAAATCTGCTTTGTCAAAATCAGGAAGTAAAAGTATAATTGATTTCAGTGTAGCAGAAATGAGATAGACTTTAGTTATTATGGGCTTAAATATTTCCACTGAAAATCAAATTTTGAATTAGAATTTCCAAAAAATGTTAAAGACAATCTATGACAAAATTAATGAACAGAAAGGTCAAAATTGACCTAGTAGTCTTTGATTATTTCCTTGGCACGCTCCCCAAGGAACGCCATCAAGCAGCAGCTTAATTGTCTTGGGGAGAGGACATCCAACCAATACATGCATTTAAGTCTGCCGCAAACCTATGGATAGCAGTTATATTCAGCAAGATTAGCATAATGCAAGTGTATATAACTTTAACAAAAACGAGGTAGATCCAAAAGATATGAACTAACATTATCAATAACAAGTAACTTGAACAAGTATTGGATTTGAACAGGTCGTACAGCCAACACATTACTTAAAAATCACGTTACTATTACTTGGTGCTATAGTTTAACTTTACATATCAAAATAAGGATTCAAAATAACACACAGAAACTAAGTAACATGTTAAATAGAAGGCGATATTTAAAGTAAAAGCATCAAAATAGTCGTACACAAACAAGAAACCAGGGTAATATTCAAAGGGCAGAAGAATCATTTTTAACAGCGCAGCACCCTTTCTTTCACAAGTGAAGTAGTAAATAAAAGACCCAAGACTTTTTTTCTGCTCCCGAAAAAAGATTCATTCTCCTAGATTTTGAGCACAAATTTGTTTAAATCCATATTAGATAATCCATCAGCCTGACAGGTGTGCCAAATCAAGACGATGAACAAAAGATTTTTGCACAGGTGTGCCTTGGACTGGTCGTACTAAAGGGCCACCCTATGGCGTGAAGTCTCGCCATCCGAAAAAGCATTTAGCAAATTTCCAGAATGAATCCCTGTTGAAACTAACACACCATTTAGATGCCAAAAAAACTTGGATATTGCCCAGATTGTGCAAAAAAGGAACATCCTATTATTAAAATTCTTTGCTTTTGATAGAGCAGATAAATATATCAAATTATTCATAACACAGACATTTAAATTATATCAAAGGAAACAGCATCTTGTGGGAATGATCTTACTGGTTAATTGTTTGTCTAAGGCAGCGGTCCCCAACCACCAGGCCGCAGACCGGTACCTGTCCGTGGGTCATTTGGTGGGTCAAGAATAAATGCATTATTTTATTTCCGTTATACTGACGATCATACCCGGAAAGTTGTTTTATTTTGAAAAACAGATTCTTTTTTAACAATATCCGTCTGTTCCTCTTGGGGCGCTTGACACCTACCTGTTTCAGTCACAGACCGGTATACGTTAAAAAATCAAGCTAGCTGAGATCAGAGGAAAACAAACGTCTTCGGAGAGCTACTTTGCAAAGAAAAAAGGAAAAGGCCCAATGATGAGATGGAAGAAGAGGGAGATGGACAACTGTATTGAAGTTGGCTGATAAAGTGGCTGAACTGCAGCTGCGGGGACGGCGAGTGGACAATTGCTGGAGACTGCAAATGACGGTGGCCTTAAAGTATGTTACTTTAGTAAGTTAGTTAGGGTGCTAAATGCACTTTGTTGTATAATTTTATTTCCGCGTAATCACACAGATGGGGACCACTGGTCTAAGGTGATTACGGGAAGACAGAGAAAGACTGCCGGGCGAGCTAGGTTGACATTTAAGAAGAAAGAGAGCAGCACACTGTTGTCGTGAGCTTGCCTCAATAGAAAAGTTCTTTCAGGCCATGAATGAGACAATCAAGTCCAGCAAAGAAAATTCAGCTTTACCTCCAGTCTCGCCCACCCCTTCAATACGCTTTCAATTTTATATTTATCTGCACAACACAGGCAGCTCAGGTGTGCATGACTGCACGTGTGGCCTGGCTGCTTAAACGGCAAAACTTGATGACATGGTAATGGTCACGAGAACGGATGAACCCATCATCAGAGTTCACAGCTCCTTCTTACCATTATTCCCAGATGAGTGCAAAGTGGATTCTCAGAATAGCATACTTCTGTACATCCTCCAGCTGAGATTCTACCCAAGCCCTCCAATTACTGTCACACATAGCACTCGTGTATACATGGAAAGTTAAATCAACGTCACACATGAACACCGTGAAGTGGAGAGAGGCAGCAACACATGACCATATAGGTAAGAGCAACATCTACTTTCCTGCAGCTCTTATACTGTATCAGCCGTGGCCAATGCTCCTCTATCTCATCAATGTCAAGTTTCAAAAACCGCCTCCCGACGCATATGCATTGTGGCGTGATAAAGAAACATGTGTGATGTCCATTCATAGGAGCTAGAAACTTTGTGGTTGCATCCGTTGCTTCTATTTAACGAAAATGTATAGTTCTCATTAACTTGGCATCCATAAAGTGCCACTCTTGAAATGCTAAAGGTAAGTTCAAACACGTTCTCACTCCCGACTGGTCAAATACTGCAGCTTACCCCTTTAGTGTCAGCCCTGCGCTTGAAGGGTCTGGTAACTGGAGCGCAGATCAATCCAATGTCGATACTCCGAATCCCAAACTTCTCTGTTATAGGATCGATTTTCTAATTAAAAGGATTTGTATCTAAACTATGTCATTTTGGCTAAATGTTTGTTTTAATCATCAACAGTAGAAAGTAACTACACTATCAACATGATCTAGGCTAAATAATACCCAAGCGATAGCAAAACTTGGCTAAAACTACTTGGCTAGGTTCAGGCAACAAAAATCTTTTGGTTTGGGTTACAGAACAGAACTTTCTGGATAGGCTTCAAAGAACATCTCGCTTTGTGTTAAAACAACGTTTAGGAACAACACCTACATAACTCAAGATACGTAATTTACATAAGCGAACTTGTGCAACATAACGCAAAAACAAGTTGTTGTTGGTACTTTCTCACACAGGACACTAACCCCAGTGTCAAGGTGAAAAGTCCTGCATACGACCCACTCAACCACCTCCTGACTCTGACTTTTTTTGCTCCTAATACTACTACACTGGAGGGGAGCTCCGTGAAAGTGACAAGGAGTCAATGCAGCAGCATGTTTTGAACGTTTTAGCCATCCAAAACACCTTTATCAGTGCAAAAGATCAATCTTTTGTAGGTGTTCAGGAAGAATCTTGTACGTTGTAGTGAATCTTCCTCTGCATTTAGCCTATGAGGAGAAATTAATATATAAATTAATATATATGTTTCAATTGCATGGGAAAGACATGCTCTGGGCACAAAGAGTGCCCAGAGAAACCCAAGCAAGAAAAAGGGGGAACATGTGTACCAGACAGCGCAAACCAGTGCATTCATAGTTTATCATGAGTGGGAAATTAACTTATGTAGTTAAATGTTATTTGCAACATGTTTTGCAATTTGTTTTTATTTTCTTGTAAAATGTCATCAAGGTTTAGATTTGAAAAGCAACTTTTTAATCAAATTTCATCTCACACGTCAGCCGTGTTTCCATATCAACTCTTTCCACCCTTCACCGTGTCTGCTCTGAAGATCTACGTTTCAGTAACGCAATGATATAACAGGGCAAAACTTCTGATTCGAATCATTTGCGGTTAATGCATCGGAACCTTTACCATATCCCCATTCAGCTAAAGAAACTAATTATCTAACGTCAGCTGCTACCTAAAATACACTCGGCAGGGTGTTTTTAACAGGCGTGGGTGGAAGGACTGAAAGGTAATAAATGTTAGCCGTTTTTAATTGACAGGGAAAGTGGAGCTGTGCCGCAGGAGAGCCAGCAGAAAGAAATCTGACATCAAACATCGAACAGTTACATAACTCTCCCATTATTTTATGTAACGGCTGTTGTTCAGGCTCCTCCCCTTGCCTTCTCCCATCACATATAGCATCTCCACAGGTACACTTCACTGTACACAGACTCAAAAGCTTAACAGGGATGCAGAAGTGTAATCGATCAGTGCAGTTGGCTTCCTATGGTAGTGCGGTGTAATTGCCGTGCGTGCAAAAGGTTCCTGATCATCTCGAAGCACTACATCACAGTTTTACTTTTCAACATCTACGATTGAGTTTTTTTTTTTTTTTTTCTAAAGCCTCGTGCCCAAGAAAACGTAGTTGTTGCCAAGGTAACAACCAATGAGTATGCAAATTAAAAAAATAGAAAAAAACCTTTTGTCCGTGAAAATGATTTTAATATTTAATTCATCTCATGGTCCACTGAGTTCAAATACTCAGTGGAGACAAAGCTACAGAAGGCAAATAAGAATATGATTATACATTATCAAACATAGCAGGGATTAAATCATTGTGATGCTATTCGAGCTCAAACTTTAATCAAATGGCCTCATGGGCACGTCCATTTTTGGATTCAGTGGAGGGGTGCATTATCATCCAAGCTGTTGAGAATGAAGGTATTTCCATGAATATCTGATGGAAAAATAACTACTGTATGATCCAGTACGGCTGTAGTCATGCATTTCAGTCTCCGTCTTGTTGTTGAGTTTGAGCAGAACAGACGTACATGTGCTTATTTCAACAACACCTTCGATTTCTGTTTGCTGCACAGAGTGATCTATCACCTCGATGGCCACAGTCACAGTCACAGCGTAGGCCACAGCTCCGGTGTTTCTAAATGAAAGTGGGCTGACGAGCAATTTAATAGATTTGCCTCCTACGCGGAGCTGACGTCAGTTGCAGAGCAGTGACAATGATCTGAAAATTAGGATAATAACACAGAGGCACCTGGTTAGGAGCAAACTTTTAAAAGAAATACCTCTGTTGGAACAGTGGAAAGGCTTTTATTTGAGTTTGTTTGACTGATGTGTGTTTTCACTATGATCTCTGAGGTAAAATTGCTGTTTTTGTCAAAGGAGTATGGCGGTAGTGATCTCTTTCCATGAAGTTGTCAGACAATCCCCCAAAACCGTTTGCACCTGTCAGTCACACCAAAATATGCAAGTATGTTTGTTCAACGAAGGATTTCCGCAATGACACCACGGCTCATATCGGCACACTGTAAGTATGTTCTGTGGTCTGATTAGATTCTTTTCCGCCTCTCACTGCTACATCAGGGGTTTCGAGGTGTTTTTGTTCGGGGCCCGTTAATAAAAAACGGAATGCAAATTGTTCTGGTGACGCCAGGTTACTCCACTCCATCCTAAATAAGCAAAATCAACAGAGCTAATGCAAACACTTTTAATGGCCAATTAAGAGTCATCGATTCAGCTCGCTTGCTAATATCTCTTCCTCCACAGCTGTCCGATCGTCAGGGGGACGTTAGGAGGGCAGGCTGGCAAAGTTAGCTAACAGATTGGTTCATCATTTTCAGTGGCAGTACAATCGGACTTTTAGCTCATTTAAAGCTGGCCCAGAATGGTTCAGTCAGCTATTTTTTCAGTCCACGATTGCAGTTTGGCTTAAAGGCACGTTGCACTCTTTTATAAACAGACTCTGATTGACTGGAAAACGCATGCTTTGGCAAACGATCAACAATGGGTGTTGACTGAACTGACGTACTCCAAAAGTGTAGGATTTTTTTTCAGCACTTGTTTATGTCAGTCCGCCGAAAGTAGCATGTAGGCTGCTGAAATCCAAACACATGACAAAGACTAAAACGTATCTGGGCTTCACTTGGTCCATTGCTCAGGTGCCTCTGCAGAAAGGTGTAAGATGACAGCGCAGGATGTCAGCGGCTGTTTCATTTAAAAGGAATTGTTTCGATGAGTTAAGATAGAGCTATTGCTTCATCCCGGGTGCCACCATCAGACAAAAACCATGTGTGCTGGTTCCGCTGGAGTCAACGGTCACCACATTGGTAGAAGACACGGATGGCCACATTACTATCCATTATCTCGCCACATTACACAGTCAAACAAAGCCTCGGGTCATGTGCTTAGGAACCCAAACACAGAAACCTACCGCCACGCCTTTCCGATGAGGTTCATCACACTTCTTCACACTTCCGCCTCCAGGACAGAGTGTAGTGTGTGTGTGAGTGTGTGTAAGTGTGTGTGTAAGTGTGTTCGTTTCCCAGTGTTTGCAGTCTACAGCTGGCAGCCACGAACATTAGGACCTATGCTGGAAATCAGGCAAGAGCTCGGCGTAGTTGAACTCAATGACTTGAGAGGAGGAACGAGTCATTGCTGATTCGGCACGATGTGCTCTGTGTACAAACAGTGGAGACCTCTGCTCCAGCCGCGTGCTCCGAAAGCCTCGCAGCACGGAATAAATAAAAACATTAAATAGAAATCACAAAATCAGTAAAACATATGAATATATTGTGTCGAATGTATAAAAAAAACCCAATATGAAATCATTGAAGGAATTAGGAACACGTTGTTATGACATGCTACTCCATCAGTCACTTACATAAGAGCTTCGTTGGTGACAAACTCCAATTAATTATAGGTATTTTTCTCTCTAAATGATGCAAATTTCACCAAGGTTGTTAAATGCCTGCAGTTATCCGCAGAGCCATGAGAATGAGATCACCTTCACAAAGGTCTTGAGAGGCACAACAGCAACCCGGCGCCTTCGGAACAATAGATGAGTCGATATGTTAATCTTGCACCGGGCAGAATTTGCTTCGAGATAGAATAAACAGAGAAATATCAATGTCATCGGGTTTATTACTCGACGTCCCCCCAGGTGGCGTGTTGCATAAGTTTTGAATTCAAATTTGAAAGCGCAGGGTTTGGTTTAAACACCCTATAAACCAGACTTTACAGGATCATTTGGAGGAGAGACAGACTAATACCCCTTTCACACAAGATAAAACAAACTAAACCATCCTGCTTTAATGTAAACGCGTACAATCGGCATTGTCAATTGACCCTACAGTATTCAGATCTGCAGTCCGGTGCTATGACATCACAAAATAAAGAAAGTGTTTACTGGACATATAATTGATAGTCGCCCCCATGTACAGGATAAGTGAGTGATATTTTTTAGTTTAAACTTAGAAATGTCATCTTTGCCACGGTTGGGCCTGATATTACCGTATAGGTGACTAACAGAGCAAGATATGTGGTTAAAACATTTTTAAGCATGTGTTTCTGCGATTTCCTGTTTTATTTTCTGCCCTTTTTTCTGTGCTCACCTGTGTCCTGTGTGCATTTACTCTGTGTGTCTCTGTCACTTCGTCCTGTTTGATTGCCCCCCCCCCGTGTTTCACCTGAGCCTGTTCCCTCCAGAGTCCACCAGTGTATCCCTGTGTCTTCTCCATGGTACGATTCTGAGTTCCTTGTTACATTCCAGCATCAGGGGCCGACACCGCTCCAGTTCCTGCGTCGGGAGTCCCAAGCCTCGCGCTCGGCCTCCGGATGGGCTTCTGCCCCTGGTCACAAGCTGCTGGTCGCTCCCCAGTCCAGATCTGTCCCCTCACCGCGACCTCCTTGTCATCTCACAAACTTTATCTGTCCCTTGCACCAACCTCCCGGTCAGCCCCCGGACTGCTTCTTTTTCCAGTACGTTACCGTTCAAGCAGCACTCAAAGATTGTTTAGTTGGCACTGAGTTTGAAACAGAGACTGAAGTTAAAGACTCAAAAAGTAACTGTTGTTAGTCACTTCCTTGTTACTAATAACTGAATTGTGCCAGCCTGATCGGCACTGTGCGCGTCTCAGCAGAGATGAGAATATCTCACTTCATCGGAACTGTGTATAATTCTGAATTTTACTGATTTGAAAACATGTTTGACATGTTCTGGATGTAGTCTGATGAGGTATACCATCATGATGGCTACATTTTTTGATGATGACCAAACACACAAGGGAAAAAAAAGAAAGGCAAACTGGTCCACTGCCAATGGGAAAACAGTCAATCACCCCCTTTTTTCAGTGAGTTTACCTGTTCTTTTAAAATCCTACATATGCAGGCTTATTAAGTCTATAAGTGTTGTGAGTTACTAGTCTCCATGGCAATGATTAACAGCTGTGAGGAAGGCATGATAACAGTTTAAAAAAAAAAAAAAACATTCTACATGAAGTGTATCCTCATCTGTCCCCCCTGGACTGTCAAGCTGTCAGCGTGGCAGCTACTTCCACGTGATCGCAGTAGATTTGTATTACAAAATGTTTGCGGCGATCAGCTGCAGCATGACGCACCAAACCCCGCACCTGCACTCTTATAAACGAAGGATAATTGTTCACATCTCAATGAATACAAAGTAGACGAAAAACTGTGAGAAAACAACACCCTTCATGAGACAGTGGTGCGAATATCAGGAGCTCATAACAGAGCTCATAAAGACACAAAGAACTTTCTAGAGCATCAGTGTCACGCGGCAATGCAGCACACTAATTATTACAGTCCTTTCTTTAACAAAGGGTGACCCACTGTATAGACAGGACAGGAAATTACTCCGTCTTATTATTTTGTTGACGGAGCTGAGGGTCAGCTGGTTTCTTTGCAGGTCTTCTTGAAACAAAGTCGGATCACCTGTGAAGTGCAGACTGACAGCCTCGTTCGTGACAAGAATAGCACATGCGTTAAAGCAGCTCTATGGGGATATATAGCAGTGCAGACCTCATGAGATCATATTGTTGATGCGCTGTTCAAGTACTTAAAGCTATGCTTGTAAGGCTTTGAAAAGAGTGCTTAGACGTTCGTGTTATGATGTGGATTCACTTGACGACTGTTAGCATCTGGACAAGTTTTCCCACAGAAGTTTTTTGTTTTTTTTTCTTCCAAAATTAGCAGAAGCGAGCGACAGTGGAGGAAGAACAGAGATATGAGCTGCCATAGCGAGCAGCCCCCTCCATTACTAGATGTTTGGGAATAGGTATAAGATATGTATAAGGTTTGCTGTTTATATGAATAAAACATATTCTTCTTTCATTTGTTGCTGTCAGACGTCTTTGGTAGACTGGCAGGAAATGTCGCAAAATTGTCCCCCACCTCCTTTTTTTTTAAGTCAGCCTAAAAAACAAACTGCAAAGTGAGTTATTTTTCACGTGGCAAGAGAAACCGTGCAGCAGAACTTGGCTGATATCTCAAAAGCGTGATGCTCGTTTCGGCCAAAGAGCAGGCTGCCTGCTCACTACGGCAGCTCATATCCCAGTTCTTCTTCTGCTAACAACTTTGCTCGTGCGAGTTTTGGAGAAAACTGCGGCGGAAAACCCATCCAGACGCCAGCAGTCGAACGTCTTTTTTCGAGAGGAATAGGAAGAAGAGTGAAGGAGCTAGAGGAGGGAATCCACCAATGTTCGTGAACTGACATTTAAAAATGAGCGACGCACTATTTAGTATCAAAGCTCGGATAGGAGGGAGGGGAGAGTGAGGGCGAACAGTTAAGAGTGAAAGGAATGGCTACAGTGTCAATGTAACATAGTTGTTTTCTCTATTACATAGATAAAAACACTGAATATCTTTATGATACACCAGCTGCTGAGCTGGGAATCCCGTTTTCATTTCAGAAAAATCTCGTCACCTTACATAAGGGGTTGTCCCAGGTCTCCGCAACAACCAGTAAATCAACAAAATCAATTAACTGGGTCATTAACGTGTCAGGTTTACGAGGACGACGGTGACACGAGTCTCATCGAGCACGCTTTTTACGACCGATTCCACAGACAATATCAAGGCCATGCTCAGGTCCGTGTTTCCCTAATTCATTGTTTGAGATATAGACGCTCGTAGAGGATGGTGGGTGCAGAGCTGCACGAGAAGGCAACCGCCGCAGTCATATGAAAGAGCAAGAAACACCTTATGAAAGGATGACATCTCCGCAGCGGTGAGGTAATCGTCAGACCCCAATGACCAGACTGTTAGAGTGAAGGTTATGCGTCGAGGAAATTCTCCTCCCGATTCAGCTGAACAGAGCCCTCTATAACCCTCATGGATTAGCCGGAAAATCCATCAGGCTGGTTTTCTGACATTGTACAAATCTGCGGCTCACACAGGAAAGCTGCGCCACAAACAACACATAGAACATGACGTCACACTGTAGATTAAAGCACCCAATGGAATATGAAGTAGTTGAATTGAGATCAATCGTAAACTTTTGCAGTAGTAATATTCATCCGACATCAGATGTAATAACGGGTAACATATAACATTTTGAGTACTCTTTATTATTTTTTTCCTGATAATACTTGCACTTGAACACTTCAGGGGATTTGAACTGTTTTTATTTTATTTTTGGAGAGGTGCAAACTTGTGTACCGGGACAGCCCACGAGGTGACATTTCACCAGGACGCAAGAACGGACAAGCACCCTGATTTCTCTCTCCCTCGTTTCACTTCGGCGAACATGAAACATTTGTGAGGGTCCGATTAGCCCCCAGCAGGTCATCAGAGGCACCAGGGCTGATCGCCCCCCTAACATCCAGCTTCCCTCCAAGCGTTTTATTTAATGCAAATTGTGCGCTGGTCCGATTTGCATGCACTGTTCACACTGAACGCTAAAAGAAAGGTTAAGAGACTTCATCATCGCGAACTCTATGCAAGGCCAATTTTCTTTCAAGCTTCTGGACATGATTTAATTTCAGTGTGGTGTAGGGTGAAAATTACGTTTCTACCTCTATTAAACTTTATCGCAATAATTAAAACGGACATGATTGTTTGGGAGAAAGAGCGAACCTAATCGGTGTGCCATGTGGCTAGCGCTTCCTTATCGCAGCCTCACCTGACCTTCTTTTGTTGCTTCAGCGGATGAAGCCTGGAAATATTCAAAAGAAATGTACTGGATACTTAATCACAGTGTTGGGACTGCTCCGCTCCGTCATGTGTTTTTTATTTTTCATTTTTAAATACGCTGCTTTGCTAACATGAATAAAGAAATGCTGTCGGCTCGAATGCTTTGCTTCCTTTTGAATTCCACGTATCGTCTCAAAAATGACTGCGAGATTACAATGCTCGGCCTGCCGCTGTTACCATGCGCCGCGTGGAGTGCCTGATAAGACGTAGCAACGGGAGCTTTCATGCGCTGTCAATTTATTCATCCCGTCATTACTACATGCGCAGAGGAGTAGCTTTCGTGAGGATGTTTGCCTCGTTTCATCGCGTCTTTTAATCTGTCAAAGCTTAACGCGGCTGTCCAGCACACGGGCAGTACCCAGGAACCGCGTAGGAGTGACCGCTCCGCCACGGGCAAACTTCACCTTGCGTCACCCCGCAGCAGTCTGTAGTAAGGACGCACATGCTAAACCAACAACACTGGTGAGGAACAGGAAATACTGAAGGGCAACAAGTTTCTTTTCAGACTTCGGTGTGGAAAGTGTTGTGTAACCGCTGTAAAAATTGGGTCAAGTAAAAAAAAGAAAAGAAAAGAAAACAGTAATATATATGAGTAGCAACAAGACTCAGTGTTCCAACAAATGTAATTTGTGCGTCTTCACCTCAGAGACAATGCAAGCTGTCCAGTTATATCTGCAGCTCTCTGGGTTTCTGTCTCTTAACAGCATAACAATGTCACTGCAGGAGGGAGAGCAGTGTCTCTCATGAACATAAACATTTATGGAAAAAACATTAAGACGTTGCAGGTGTCGGTGAGGTTCAGAGAAGTAGCACTCGTCTTAAGTTTATTAAGTTTAATATAGCAGCTTGGTGATACATAACACCTTTCACCAAGGAAACTGAACACCAACCACTGAATCATCGAGTCTCCGGGCAGAAAACCAACAAACAACTGTTCAAATTAAAGAGCTGCTCGCTGCAGACCGCTCCCCGGCGCTTTGGACAAGAACGGAAGGCGGGCCGCACCTCGCAAGTAATGAGAACGGAGGAGCACATAACGTCTGCGGTGATGGGGAAGCTCTCAGCGGGGCTTTATTTCTGTGAACCGTGGCTGCGCGACACGGATCGCAGTCATGTCTGGCCTGCTCGGTGCATCGCGGGGCTCTGGAGGCAGCTTTTAGGATTAAGTGTTCCTGGATCTAATTAGAGAATCATCCCACCTCTTAGGCAAAACAAACTATTCACAAACCCATCGGATTATCTGAAAATGTTTCATCACTGCTCTAACATCAATGCTTTTTTTTTTTTTTTTAAGCTCACGAAAAATAATTGTATCAAAGACTCACGGTTTCATTAATGTTCAGCAACTCATTTACTCATTTACAGATCCATTATAAGACATTCATTGATTATCAATGAATTATGCAAGTTAAGAATTGAAGAACAGGTGCTTAAAGATAGATTTTAAAGACAGTCAGTGATCATTTTCAAGAAGTCAAAGTGTGACAGCCCTGGATATTTTTGAAGGAGACTTTTTTGAAAATTTGTGCTGACAAACATATATCATTTATGTTTTTGACAAGATGTTGAGACACTTCCAGCCATGTTCATGTTGACCAAAACGGTTATTCTCCGCCAAAACATGATCTTTTCCCGGATCAAGGATCTGAAAAAATGTCTGTGTTTCCACTTTATATTACCAGTGTTGAGGACACTACTTTGCAAGCGTAACTTGTAAAACTACATGTAGTTCAGCCTGGCAGTAGTTTGAACAAACTACATGTCTACCCCTGGAGAAATGTAGTTTGTAAAAATACAGCTAAAAAAAAGAAGCTTTAGCAACTACTTATACTCATTATACTCATCTAACTCAGCGTTAAATAAATCAACATACGGTGTATGTGAAACAAAATATAATAGCCTGCAAAAAATTCACATGCCAGGGTGTCTGTAGATGCATCTCTATCCAACATGTACATACTCAAATATGGCCGTGGCTGGGCTGGTGCGTTCTGGGGCGCATCAGTGGTAGCAGGAGGGTTGTCCACGACATGTTTCATGCCTTTTTTCAAAGAAAAATTTAATAAAATTTACATTATATAGGTCTTTTTTAAATACAAAATATTTAATGTTATTGGTCAAAATTGTAGTTTGTAAACTGAGTAGTTAAACTACAAATAATGACCCAAAAAGTAGTTGAATTACCTGACGCAGCACAAAATATGAATGTAGATTAACTACCAGCAAGTTACAGCAAATTGTAGTTAAGCTATGTAGTTCAACTCCCCAACACTGTATATTACACAGAACATATTGTGACTGTCAGTTCTCTGACTGTATGAAATAGGACCCTGTTAGTCATACCTCGCTGCCATTTCAAACCTAATATAAATGCCGCTTTTCCATGACATTACCCAGCTGCCCCTTCACCTCCGAAGCCACATGTTGCATAACGGAGTCCTCGAACACCCAGTCCAAAATGTGTTCAGCTTGATCGTGGGATGCTCTGATTCACTGTGTGTTTTGCTAAACGTTTTTTTTTCTCTCACTCAGCTCTGCAGACCTTGATTGATGAACAGACACTTTCCTTCAATCATCCTGAACCCTGGCACAGAAAAAGAAGCTGCCGGTGTTGTTTCGTCACATATCTGTTGACCCAGAAAGAGAAAGATGAGAGAGGAGACGGGGCTCCGTCGATTGCTATCGATTCAGTTCTTAGAACATGAAAGCAAAAGGCAAAACAAATACCTGACACAGTTTATTCTCGACATGCATTTATGATAAATTGTGCAGACAGGTAGAGCCTTTTTAATGTCTCCACAAACAGAGATAACACCCTCTACTGCGGCGACGTGTAATGAGACCAGCCTCCTCTGGTGAACTGCCGTGTTCCTGCCCCCGCCATTGCCGCCACACCTCTGACTATCCGGGACATGATGTTCCAGAGCTAAAGGACAATGTCAGAGGACCTGTAGCCAAAAACTTAGCAGGGAGGAGGTTTGAAATCACACCTGTGAGAGTGACCTGCATGTGCACTCTGTCTGAAGTCGCAAAGCCACTGAATGAAAAGGACGGATTAAGAGACACGTTAAGAAAAGAATGGTGTGGTGTTTGTGGGCTTTTGTGAGCTTTCATGCCTGTACTTCTTGTTGACATACGTGTTTAAGGTCATATTGATAACATTTTTATGTAGACAAATCAGTTTGAAAAAATAGTACATATACAGAGCTTGTGGAAAGGTTTGGAATAAAAGTATTGATTTACGGATTTTCGGGTCCAAAATGATTGTTTTGTTAACATCTGCGTATGAAGAGAGCAAAACTGTAGCGTGACACTGTGTCGCGAAAGCCAATTGGCGTTGACGTTCCCATTGACACCATGATGTTCAGGTCGCTGATGTTCGGGCACTGAACATGAACAGCAATGGATAATAATCACGCATCGTAGCCGTTTGCGGACAGCCAGAGCTGTACAAAAACACACCCGCTCGTACCAGCACGCGACAAATCAGGAGCTGCTATGGAGGGAAGTGAGAGAGAAAGTAAGACTACCTGGTAAGTTTCTGAAATTTGTCTCAGCACAGCATATCTTCGATCGATCCGAGCTCCATACAGGGAACAAGCATTTTAGTAACTTGAATCCGTTGATTGGAAATGTTTGTTTCTTCACCAATTAGCTATTGATATTTAGCATATTTAGCCTTCACCTTCTTAAGTGTGTATATGTAGCTGTTAGCTGTTTTTAGTTATTATCATTACACATTGTTGTACAGAGCTGAGCATGCTTGTGTACTATGATACTTACCTCTGTGTATCAACATTACAGTCATATTGCTGTATTCTGTCTTTTCATTTTCACTGCAATTTTACATCGTCATGCACCATGAGTGCGCAGTAAGTATTTGGAGCTTCAAGTTTTTTGTCAAAGACTGGTGCTTGCGAAAGTCTGTCTTGCTGTATAATTGAGGTTCCCACACGGTAAAACGGACATAGGTCACAGCATTAGCCTTAGCAAGGTTAGCTACAACAAACCACTGGAGAGGCCAGATGATCCGAACGACAGCCGATCTTGAAGAGAAGTCTGAAATAATAATATCAATAAGCAGCACACTTGTAAGAACAAATAAGGACAATGATATGAAAATTATGGATTTATTGTCTTTAATTCCAAGCACATTATATATGCAAAAGAACATCAGGTGATATCAAGCTGTCTCCCTTGTGACATACATGATGTGCAGCTGCGTCTTGATGCCAAATTCCTGAAATAACACAAACCTCATTTGTATCCGCGCTTGGCTAAATCATGCCAAAATCAAACATTTATCGCAGTGGTTGTAAGCCTTTCATTAAAAAAAAAAAAGTAACCGAGCTACAGTCTCTACGGGGGAAGCATCCATCCAAAGATCTACTGTCTGAACGCGCCCGCGCCCAGGCCATTATGTTTGTGTCACATTGCTTCCACTGAGAGATGGATGATGGAGCAGTCTGCAGAATCACACATCAGAGTTACATCTCTGTCTGGTAGTGTCATTGTAACTGTTTTTGTACCAGCAAAATGATTAGACAGTCCATTAAAGTCACTCCTGCCACAGACAGTTTTGGCTTTGAAATGTTAGACATGCGGTGTCCTAATCAGCCAAAGAAATTATATTGTTTCTTGTGCAAATAAGTAAGAACAAACTGTACTGTAGTTAAATGAGATTAATAGCCTATTGGCTTTGCCATCACTCCATGAGCAAACAAATGGTGCAGATCCTGTGTCTGTTCTGACTTTATCATACCCTCCACTGGAGTGCAGAGTCCTTAAATTGCCCACTTAGCTCAGCTGTAAAGAGCAAATGACTTTACAGCATGGTGCAGAGTTTCTGGGTCAGCCTCCACGACAGCCGATATCACATCTCTGTCAAATCATGCCACAAGAGAATATTTATACTAAGATGGTACACTCCCTTATTATCCAATATTAGCATTAGCTGTTTGCATTGCACTCTGCAGTGTAAACTTTCAAACTCCAAGTATAGACTCGTGACCTTTTCACCTGAGTCCACCTCGGCGACGGGGCTAAACGTCGTCCTGGCTGCACATAATGAGACACGGCGGGACTGTTCAACTGACAGGCCAGGCAGTCAACACACCCTGCTGAACAAACACACACAGAAAACAAACCACTCTTACATAAAACACATACACATATACCCAACTACTTCATGTTATTATCAGCAGTTCCGCGACTCTATTATAGCTCCCGTATTAGCTTATCAAACACTGTTGTGTAACTGCTATCGGGTTACATCTCCTGAAACTGGATCCCTTCAACTTGTTGTTCTTCTTATGAACTGGACCAACTAGTCGCACAGATTATACATCCCTCCCACTGTTTGTAATTCGTCTTGAGTGTGAAACCGGAGAGCAGTGTACAAAACATCATGTCCTCTGAGAACAAGCGTTCCTCCCATTACCACCGCCGGTCATAATCCCAACCTCACACCTCTGAGCCGGTGAGGCTGACCAGCAGCTCCACACTACAACACAGAAAACTCTCAGCGGCTGGAATTATACACATTCTGTACACACAAAATTAGACAACCCATGCATGTAATGTCACTGAGAGGGTGGGATATGATGTAAAGAGGTTTTTGTACATCGCGTCAGACAAACTGTTACAGACCTGGTATTTTGTCTATACAAAAGCATTTACAACATTTTTTACGTAATGTTGCTATGACCAAATTCATCATCTTAGCCTAGCGATTTAGTGTCAGTCAAAATCAGCACTCAGTAGGAGGGTGGAGCCGAGGCCGATGGGAATGTCACTAGTTTCGAAGGTCTTTGGTCATAAATTAAAGCACTGGACAGACTTTGGTTTGGACCAAATGACGGTGCGACATAAAAAATGAACGGGTCATTACAAAATATAATTACAATTCATTCTAAAGAGAACTTGGATGGATGTTTCATCCAACCCATAATCTCAGAGATATGGACCAAAATGGTGGACTATCAGTTTGACATTACTATCTCCATGGTGCTTTCCTTGCAAGGCAGTTGGATTTGGAGAGATCACACTGATATGTGCGGTTGTGACTCCATCTTGCCAACTTTCAAGCTATACATTGTGGCCGAATTACAGTGGTGTAGACCGGTGAGTCTTTATGAAGAACAACCACAGGTGTACAACTGTTTGTTTTAAGCAACAATGATGCCTCTTAAAGAAGTTGGCATGGATGCTACAATAGCATCATTTTATAGGACTTGAGAGTATTTCTTCATTGAAAGAATGGTAAACTTTTCTTTTTTGTGTGCTCCTGTCCTGCCCATCTTCATCAAGAGTTTGATTTACACTGTCGAAACGCTTTCCTACTGTTGGTCTTGTTGAGGTTAGCTGATTATAGACGGTGAAAGACGGATGGTTCATCCAATCTCCGGCCAAGTTTTCCAAACAGTTTCCAAGAATGATGACCCCAGTGGAATAGGTTTAGGGTTGGACCACCTTGTGTGTCAGGTTGGGTCAATGGGTCATAGTTAAATAATTTAACAACAAATCAATACAAAAAATGTGAACACGGTCTGATTAAAAATGACTGAGGGCGAGCTGAACGTGGCTAAAAATAGTTGTGCGGTCACCAGGCTGTTATTTTTTTTACCTTTCCACATTTAGTTTTCATTAAATTTAAAGCTGCTCTAATCCACATTTCATGTCAACGATGGCTCATACGACAATGTGCGAAGTGAAAGGAGGCGCTAACAGTGAAAGTCCACAGATAATAATCATCCAGTCACAGGGTCCCTCAGCGATTTAGTGTTTTTCGGCTAATTATTTAGTTTTTAGTGCCCAATTTTCAATCTTGTTTTGTTTTTTGAAAAAAAAAAAAAAAAAAATGTATTCATCCCTCCATTCATTCATCCAAAATTTCCTTTTTTTGTTTTTGCTCTTTTAATCTGTTTTATATACTCTGGTGGATTATCCTGACCCGAAACGGTACCAAAAAGAATGAATGGTTTGACAGAAATGAAACACGTAGGCTCCGATGCTGGGCACTGTCTTGCTCCTGTGTTTAATGATGTGAAGGACCTGAAAGATGGAACTGAATTGCTTGGGGGCCTTGGGCCGTAGTTACAGACCCGTTTTGTCTCCACAGAGGGAAGGAAGCAGCGGTCAGAAGGTTCCGGAAAATGAATATCCCATAGTCCCCCGCTGAGAGAAAAACAGCGCACAACAGTAACGTCAGGAGGTGCACTTAAATCGTGATCGAAGAAGACATTTATTTTCAAATGAAACAGGCCTGCTGCATTACTGCAAAAGAACAAGGTTTGTGTTCGGGGCAGAAAACCAGATTTACACAATTATAACAGAATTACAAACAGGTCTGCCCTCCCGTAATCAGTTTAAATATATGATCTCGACACTGACATGGTCAAATCTCGCTGCACAGGCAAAGAGAAACGCAGGTGCAGAAAATCTTCAAATACTGTGCCTCGGGTATACGAACAGCTTCAGAGAAAGCTACTGTAAAATATTGATATTACTCTAATTCACATGCCCAGGGACTTCGGCTCATTTTAATTTGTCTAATTAGCTCATACACACCGTACAAGCCATTAGCCAGTCTCCAGTGTGGACTAACTAATGAATGGTAGCACTGTAAAAAGCTGCACATTTCTTCTCATATATCCATTTCAGCTCAGGTAATTGATTCGGCGGTATCATAGCAACAAGTGACCGTCTGGGCCGAGAACATGTGAGAGATCCGAGTATGATAATGAATACTGTCATGTATTATTTTTTTTATACTTTCCCCCGAATTGAATGCAGGCCACAAAGCCTCCCACACAGCTGACATCCGAATCCGAAAGACGATGATATTGAGAGCGCTCTTTTGTGGAGGTCGAGGCACTGTGTTAAAAGAAAAAAACTGTTGCGTTAAACATGTTCGAAAACCGAAGGGAACACGCGGCCCTGCCTCCTCAGCCTCTGACATGTGAGTCTCAGACAATGTAACACGTCCCTTTGTGATCTTTTATCATGAGGGATATCATTATGCAAGAAATTTCCATTTGAACGACATCCACTTCTTAAAGCATGTTGCAAGTCGCATATTTGCACGTGAATTCAAATGACAAATGTATCAAATAAAAGCATTTACAATCCTGTGTTAAAGATATAATGTGTAACATTTCTGCATTCAAGTGTCTCTAAACATATCGATCGCTGGTATAACAATAGTCTTAACAGGGATCAAATGACCTCTTATTTTGGGTATCAATAGCAAATTCATTAGTGTAATGAATCTAAAATGTATCTTAATTGAAATCCAAACTGCTGTATGATATCTTTAGACGTGGTCAAGTCATTTTTTTCAGAGCTGAAGCTTTCTATCATATCCCCAGATCTTCATCAGCAGACAGATGAAGATCATCAGAGCGTCTGCTAATTAAACCTAGAGCTTTGTCACCTGCTTTCCTCAAGCTCAAGACCATGAATTTCCTTCATTTTAAGGTAATATTCACTTCATTTATGTGGAATGTTGGAAAATAATGTAGAATTTTGTATTTTCAATAGAGACAAAGGAACTATTGGTTATATGTTAGACTGTTTAGTCAGAAATATTTCAACACTTTTGATTGTAAGGGGGATTTTTTTATATAACGATTTTGTTTGTTTTCCTCTGTTGAATTATTCTGACCTTAACTAAAGCTTGATGGAGAAATATGTAATAATTGGCTAGTTAGTTAGCTAGTTAGCTCAGTTAGCTGTGCATCTAGCGGATGCATAGATCATTTTAGCTCATTTTTCAAAATTTTCAACTGAAATTCTTACACATTGCACCTTTAAATGACACTGAAATAATTCTAACATGCAATTCAGATCAGCTTTTTCAGATTCAGCTTTTTGTTTCAGTTGCAGTCAGGAGAGATCAGGGTTACCTGTAGATTTGGCATTAAAAAAGCATGACAGTGTAACACTTGTGGCTTTTCCTATGCCTTCGCTGTAGATGCTCTAATGATCTGAAAATCAATACCTCTGCACATGTTGAAAATTCTGCACATTTAATCAGCTGCTGTAACTCTCGACGGTAATTAACAGGCACTCACATCATCAATAAGAGAGTGTGAGATGAAGGATTCTTCGGGAATTGATTGATCACGCAGAACACATACAGCGAGATATTATCGAGTGTTCTTCCCTGGATGGACATGTTTTTTGTTCGCACAAAAGAATTTTAAGTAAAGTCTCTTCTATCACCTTTGTTTTGTTTGTTCTTTTGCTCTCCTCCATGTGCACGAGTGTCTGTGATTGGCTTCAGAGAGAGGGAGACACTGCTCGCTCCCTATTGGCTGGGTGCAGAAGGGGGCAGGTGCTGTGTGTGAACATAAATAGAGAGTGCAGCCTGAGAGCAACATTCATCTGCCATCATCCTCTCTGACACAACAGCATCCACCAGCTCCATCCCTGACATCAGAGCCAGTTATCAGACAAGAGAAAGAAGAGGAGGAGAAAGACAACGCAAAGAAGGGAGATTCTTCTGTGCAGTGTTCAGGAGAAAAAGAGCAGCAGGAACTCATCATGTCTTTTGAAGTGAAGGAGAAGACAGACGTGCGTCTGGTGTTTTTGGGAGCAGCTGGAGTGGGGAAGACGGCCCTCATCCAACGTTTCCTCAAAGACACTTTTGAGCCCAAGCACCGGCGCACTGTGGAGGAGCTCCACAGGAAGGAGTACGAGGTGGGGGGCGTCAAAGTCACCATCAGCATCATGGACACCAGCGGCAGCTACTCCTTCCCCGCCATGCGGAAGCTCTCCATCCAGAACAGCGACGCCTTCGCCCTGGTCTACGCCGTGGATGACCCCGAGTCCCTGGAGGCGGTGAAGAGTCTGCGGGAGGAGATCCTGGAGGTCAAAGAGGACAAGTACACACCCATCGTGGTAATAGGCAACAAGATAGACCGCCACAATGAGCGGCAGGTGTCAAGCAAGGACGTGCTGTCCACGGTGGAGCTGGACTGGAACCACAGCTTCCTGGAGTCCTCGGCCAAAGACAACGTCAACGTGCTGGAGGCTTTCAGGGAGCTGCTCCAGCAGGCCAACCTGCCCAGTTGGCTCAGTCCAGCGCTGAGCCGGAGACGGGAAACCTTCCCCAAGGAGAGCAGCAAACGTCCTCCTATGAACAAAACCAACAGCTGCCTCATCTCATAATGATGCGGGACCAACACCAAAAGACACTGAGAGAAAAAAAACTGACCTTGTCACTGACTTTGTCAGCGGGGAGAGACAACCAACAGACATTGTAATGTGTAAAAACTTGAACGAGACACTGAGGCAGACATTGAAGTTTCCTTGTCAGGCGTGAAAGCATGGCATAGAACCCCACAGCAGTACAGGAAGCACAGAGGTGCTGCAATGATGAAATCAGATCCAAACTTAAAGACTCAAAGAATGCAGTCGGACAACAGCCTGAATGGCGCCAAACAAGAAACTGCACGAACACTCACTTAAGACAAAGAAACGATGCAACAAATCGTGACAGTGCAGACGCCATGACCTCGGCTCCTACCCAAATGCATATGTGATGTTTTGCTTATGTTTTGTTTTTGTGTCGCTGGTGTTGAAAAAAGTGCAATAACTGTGAAGTGATGCAAAAGTCTGTTTACATAAAGTTGTTTTTATGAATCGAGTGTACAACAGAAGAAGAAGTGAACCAAGAAATGATGTATATACAGTTAAATATCATCATCACATCAAATCTGTGAACTCTTTTGCAGCCTGTCCTGCGCCGAACTGCCAAACACTGCTCCACAAACCTCATGTAAACCGTGATTTCACATATATTTGCTGTGTTGTTGTTTCTGTTTTTTTATCTTTTTCTTTCTTTGTTTGACTGATAGATTTTTTTTTTTTTTGTGAGGGGGTTTGCCCTAACTTGACCAACGTGTCTGTACATGTGCGCACCACACCTTTGAGAATTGAAATTTTGTATTTTCTTTCCACCGTAACAATTAAAAAGATGTTTGATGAGTTATTTGGTCTTGTCCAGTGCTTATTTAAGATACATAAAACAGCTTTTTTCCCCTGGACCCCCAGTCATACTCCACTTTACATAACAATCAGTAGGATTTTGCAGATTTCCTTCGTCGCTTCTGCTGATTACACTTTTCATGACGTGGCAGGGCAGATGGAAAGCAAGCGCGTGTGAGGAATGGTATATACTGTAGATCATGCTAATAATGACGTCCCACTGAATTACAATGAAGGTGAAACAAAGCTTGCATGTTCTGACAGAGGAAAACACATTCTAAAGTCTCTCAATGTCTCTAAAAGCCTCAATTACACATGAACATAATACTGTACACAATGCAAAGCTCTTTAAATTGCAAACACTTCTGTCAGAGCACGTTGATTTAAATGTTTTAAAAATGCACAATGTAGTTTTGGGGGAAGAGACTGTGTTTGTTTTCATGACTGAATAAACTGAATAAACAAACTGAGCATCAAGTTTGTTTTACTTTTTCTATATGAGGCGGACCCTGCCACCTTTCAAGCTTCAAACAGTCTTCTGGGGACCTTTGATTCCTCCGAGAACAGCTTGTTTATTCACCTATGGAAAAGAAAGATATTTCTGAGTTTGTATTATTACCTCATTAGTATTGTAAATATTAAAATTCTGAGTTTGAATCACTTAAGATGACTGGGATTCCACTCCATGCTGAATTGTGTTGAAAAATAGTCCAACGAACAAAAGACTGCTGCATCACTTGGCAGGCCTGTCTGTATTTAAGTGACAGTTGTTCATGTACGTGCAGAAAAACTCCCTCTTAATTAAAATAAAGACAGTTATGGACTTATTTGAGTTGCTCTAACACACAAAATCTAATCCAAAGTGCTCTCTGTTTTGTCTCATACTGCCCTCTTCTGGTCATTATGCACCTTATTTTCTTTCTGTAGGTAAGTGAAAGATTTGATTTTTTTCAGCTCCATGTCAGGATATCCTCAAGGGTAAGATTAAAAGGGAAAGACACGTTCAACTCTGAACAATCGTTTTGGAAAATAAACGATTCGATTGTGAAAACATGAAGACTGGTCACATGGATCAGATTATTTGTTCTGGACACTAAGAGCCCGTCACACAGCGAGCACAATCTCCTGACTGTTACAAAAGGC
Organism: Sparus aurata; assembly: GCF_900880675.1. Classification (NCBI taxonomy): domain Eukaryota; kingdom Metazoa; phylum Chordata; class Actinopteri; order Spariformes; family Sparidae; genus Sparus; species Sparus aurata. Next base: position 11,417,697 of record NC_044209.1, on the reverse strand, counting down.
CACACATGCTCTTACAGAGGGGAGAGAAAAAAGGTATGCTTCCTCTTTCCAAACAAACATCCAGAGACAAGGTGCATTGTTTCCCCAGAATCAGACGAGGAAGTGAACTATGATTTTTCAAACCTCTGGTTCCTCTTTGTGTCATGTTTAAACGCACAGCTGCACGCAAACTTGTCTGTTTTCAGCACATGGACGGACTCGGAGAGAGCCAGGCCAAAAAAAGCTCAAGTTCCATTCAAGGCTGTACAAGTAAGAAACTGAAGTCATTCAGTTCTTGTGTGTCTGCGTGCGTTTGTCTCTGCTCCTGGACTTGGTCAAAGCTCCTCAGTGTTGCATGGATACCTGAGAAGTTGTGAACAAGTATAGGGTCTCCGACTGTCACTGCATCAGGTGCAACCTAAAAACTATTTTTACCGTTCTAAAGGTAAGCCTTCTCAGACACCTGCACAATATTTGAATTAGTTTGCCTAACCTTATAATTTGCTAATTACTTACTATTCGGTTAAGTTTATCAAATATCTGCAGACAATAATCAACAAAAACCATTGCTGAAGATTGGCTTAGCAAATAGAAATTTGATTCAGTGCATCCATCGTGAACAGGAAAATCTATATGAGCTGCATAACAATATCTTAACCTACACAATCTACTCAAATAAGTAAATGTTCTGCACATGGACACATGTTGACCATCAATAAAAATAGAGGTAGGATATGTTGAGATTTGAAGGGACATTCACTCAAAACTCCATGTTTTTCTTTGCAGGTGTTGTGCTATTTATCCAACAAGATTGTTTAGACGTGAGTTGGGGAGGTCTGCCTTCTCTCCAGCATTAAACTAGATGACAATCAGCTTACAGTGGAAAAGCTCAACAGCAATGTCTGTTTTAAGAAATCTAGACCCAGCTACTCATGACTTCATCCACTAGCCTTGTTGTGAGCAGATTTCGTGCGGAAACTATTCGAAACTACACCTGCCAAACGTATGACTACGCAGAAGGAAGTGGCATCTACTCATCGACGAGAGGCTCTTTAAAAAAGGGATGTAGCGTTACTGTACAGTTAGAAGAAGGAGATCCCTATTCCAGACTAAGACCTGATGTAATCAGATTTTTCAATAATCAAGTCACATAAAGACACCTCGGACTAAGTCCTGTACCCATAAGGTCATTGCCCAAACCGCAATATGATTATTTTTTTGGTAGAGAACAGGCACAATGAGAGGCAACTGCTTTATTTCATACACATTGACAAAAGCCAGGGAGCAAACAGAAGGGTGTTAGTGTTTAAACTGTATGTCCTCAACATCACAGACACGTCAGGAGAACAGCGGACACAGGGGGATACATCATGAAATACACGATCAACAGATACAGTCTGAGCTGGCATTAAGACAGTATTTTAATACAGACAACCTCCAATTTTGCGCCAACACACCAGCAGCGTTGTGCATCGAGCTGTCGAACAACCATCCGTTAGCACATCAGGAGAAATGCAGAATCTTAAACAAAAAGTGGGTGGGGGAAAAGGATGTACCGTGCTGCTGTATGGAAGACATTCTCAGCAAATGTTTTTTTAACATGTGAAACAGGAACAAAAATCAAAATAACCGTGTGAACAAGTAGTTGTGCAGCAGCTTGTAAAGTATATATTCCCTGAGCAAAAGGCTCAATCGGCATAGAAATACACGACTTTCTCCCAAAGCATCACTTTGACATTTACTCAGAGAGCCAAAAAAAAAAGGTGTGCACGCTCAAATGGCAAGTTTCTACTGAGGAAACACCGCAGATGTTGTGAGCAGACATCAAGATCACACTGGTGTTCTTGCATGTTAATGCCAAATTACTAAAGAATGCTTAGATGTTACATTTCTGCTGGCCTTGTTTCAGTTTGTATGCACACATATCTTATCATCCAGGAGACATCAGTGTCCACTCACTTTACAGCAGTACAAAAAAAACCACTCAAGCAGCCAACCCTATTATTGAATTGTCATATTGAAGTTGTCATCGTAAAGTGACGCACCTAAACCATGGATCAAGCTGAAGTGTTACCCATCCAAGTTAGCTGGTGTAAAGCACTATTGCTGTAAACTTGGCTGCTGCAGTAATTTTGGATTAGTGTTGCTGACGAGTCCAGCAGCACAAAAGCCAACCACACGAGCAGCCTTTCAGTTCAGCTAACACTGTAACTGACGAAAAGCAAAACCAGGCAGGAGGTTCACAGGCTCCGGCAAGCTGATTTTTCTTTATTGCAAACTGAAATGACAACTGCTGAGTGCTTAGAAAAACCTCACACAAACATACACGAAGAAAACCGTTGCTATGCTTTGAAAATTAGTCGACGGCGACGTTTAGTGTCGATGGTTTCTGGTTAATTCCCTGTCAGTCACAGTCGGCATCAGGCAGGTAAAGTAAATTGACTAAGGACAACCCACAATTCCAAAAAACTTGAGACGCTGAGTAATAGATAAATAAAACAGTGTAATAATTTTATAATCCTTTTCTTCATATACTCAATTGACCACAGTTCAAACACAATATAGAGAGAGAGAAGCAACAGAAGACTGTGAAAGGTCTGTTTGGATTATTTCCCAGGTAAACAGATTCACTGGACAAAGGCCATGGTATCGTGATTGGGTTTGAAAGTGACATCCTCGAAAAGGCTCAGCTGTCAACAAGCAAGGGTACGGCGAGGTTCAGCATTTTGTCAAACACATGGTTGTTGGCAAATGATTCTGTTTTTATTTTACGTTTTACACAGCATCCCAACTGTTTCTTGATTAAGGTTGAGCGCTCAGTCTTCTGTGGGTTTGAGAAATCTTAGAAGCAGATCTCTCAAACCCACAGCATCAAACCAAAACTCTCTTCTTCTCTAGATGCAATTAAAGGTAAATACGAATCATCTTTTGTCATGACTTAGTCACACTGACCCCTTAATACATGCATGGCGACCCATACATTTTCCCGAACATTCCCACAAATGGTGCAAAAAAAAAAAAGGCTGCATAAAAATATAATGTCGGCACCAATAAGCAGGATCAGCTCAGTCTCGTGTTTGTGGTTTGAATGAGCACAGCCCGTTAAACAAGAGAGAAAACACACCGCAGCCGTGCCTGAAGGTCAGTCATTGGATATGAGGTACCGCCATGTATGACAAAATACATTTTTAAAATACAAAGCATCTTTTTGTTGAAGTGGAAAATCAGCAGGAGCAGCAAGACAGGGAAGAGGCTTCAAAACGTGACCGAATGCCTCGAAAGCTCAAAGTCATTCTTTGCTCTTTTTTATCCTTTCTCGACAAGAAGAAGATGCATTCCTCACCTTGAAAAGGAAATACATTTTTACTTGTGAAAAGAAGTTAAACAACTTTGGATAATTCTTATAATAATTCACTTATTGGAAATCAATTAGGATACATGTAATCCTGACATACACAATGCATGGAACATGACAGTAGCATGTTTTTTACAGCACTGGGAGAAAGTGCCCTCGGTCGCTATCAGACCAACCTCAGCCCTCCCCCTCTCTGACTCTCTTAGTCGTCCACCGTGATGTTACGGAACAAGTAGGCCATGGACTCTCCGTTGTGGATGCGGCGGATTGCTTCGGCCAATATCATGCTGACGTCCACAGTCTTGATTTTGGGACACTGTAGCTTCTGTACTTCATGGGGGACGGTGTTGGTCACCACCACCTGAGGGGTCGAACAACCACAAACGTTGTGTGTAGATTCAATGACACTGTTTCATTTTTAATTAAAAAGCACTTAAACCTTGCAGTTTTCAAGAAAAGCTGCTTTAATTAAAAAAAAGCTAGTAGTTGGAATATAAAAGATTGTTCAGGGGAACTTGAGACTACTATACTACTGTTTTAATCAAATTACAGCATACACTCGCTGTAATTTGTTGCAATATGGGTAATTTTACAAATTTCCTCTCACATGTAGCTAGATTAAGTTACCTACACTATACGTTCCTATGTTTTTCATTAAAACAAATATAAGCCACAACACACGGTATAAAATGTCCACTTAACAGTTACGTCTGTATACTGAACCCTGGAAAGTTAGGAGGAACTGAAAATAGAAACTAATGGTTTACAGAAATGGAACTGGATATAATTACCCTTTCCTTTGTGTAGTTACAACTAATCTCATCCCCTAACAATTCAGATGAAAAACTTTATTAAGAGGAAGTATTGTCTCTCACATTGTGTTCATTAAAAAAAAAAATCAATGAGAAGTAATGAACAGGCACATTTAATGTTGGTTTCAAATAAGTTCTTCAGCTCGGAATTGTTTTCTTCCCTTATTACTTCTCCTTTAGCTTATTTATAGATATTTGACATTCAAACTCAATGAACACTGATTTTACTTAAATGTGGGAAGAGACAGACATTATGGAAAACAACACGTATAGGCGTCCTGACCTCATCGATAGCGGATTCCTCTATGAGGCGTGGAGCATCAGCAGACAGTAAGCCGTGTGTGGCCATGATATAAATCTTATAGGCTCCTCTCTCTTTCAGGATCTCTGCAGCGGCAACAAAGTCTCCTACATCATCTATAATGTCATCCTGGAAGAAGAAAGAAAAATATCATTTGTGGCAAAGACTTCACATTCACACACCCCCCACTCTCTTTTTCTTTGGTTATTTCTGTGATATCCGTTGATTGCTATCACAGTATGACTGACTAGCTAAAGACAATGAACATGTGAACAATAGAATATGGTCACTGCATAGAGTAAAGCTAGATAGTGTCAGAAGTGTTTTTCTTCTTTAAAATATAAGCATATGGGAAAAAGTATCTTTAGGGCCAGTGTTAGCATTGCTGCATTTAGTTTCATTGTTTAGGACACTATGTTAAATTGGCTTAAAGGCCAGGAACTCTGCAGGGGGACTTATAAGTATAGGACAACAATAACAGCCAAAACAAATTGTACTTATTATTGAGCCAGTAAATTGACTCTATAATGCCAATTACACAGGAATATCTATCTAATGTTTGCTAGCATTAGCATTAGCCACCGAAAACAATACCAGATACCAAATAAAATAAGGCTAGAGCAGCAAAAGTTATGAATTCCTTGATGTAAGCAATATCTTTATTACTTATTACATTTTTTTATATGCATAAGGGAAGTGTTATTACTTCTTTAAAAAAAATTACATAGTCTCTATTTATGGTGTGAAAATGTAATTTAAAGGACCAGTGTGTCAGATTTAAGTGCACCTAGTGGTGGGGTTGATTGCATTAATCAAAAGGCCCCCATTTCACCCTCTCCTACTGTGGCCACTAGGAAGGCAAAAGAACGCAAAAGGCTGTTTCTAGATTCAGGATTTGGTTAGTCTGTTCTGGGCTACTGTAAAAACATGGTGCAACATTAAAAGTCTCATCGTACAGTGACGTTAACACAGCTATTCCTAGTTTCAGGTGACATAACACAGATGAAAACATATTGTTGAATATAATACTCCAGTTCTCCCAATAAATCCTCTTAAATCACCCATGCATTAAGGGATAAGAGCCATTTACAGTAGTAGTAATGGAATGAATGTATCACCTGAAATGCTTTGAAACACTGTAAAGGAGAACTAGGAGAGAGTTATAGTTATGAGACAGCAGAGCAGCGGCCGATGAAAGCTCCACCACTTAGGCTACAGGAAAGTGAATTCACTGCGTCTTACCACAATGATGGCAATTCTCCCTCCCACATCTCCGACTACAGTAATGGGAGGTTTCTCCTTGGCCATCATCACTGCAAAGGAAAGTGGGACTGGTTACCAGGTTACTGCTGAGGAGGTCATGTGTGCTGCATTTTACCTAATCAAAAGTAAATCTCAGTAGATTGGGTAAAATGGGTTGAGAAAATGCAATTCAGGCAAATTTGCACCCTCGTTACTGGATTCAGGAATTGATTCGTGGATGTTCTGTTAGAGTAATACAATGCTGTATTCAATTTAAATTGACAATCAAGAGTTGATAGTTTTCCCCCCATTGTACCCCACCTACCCCTAGAAGATTCAACTGAAATACCAAACTTAGTACAGCACATGCCATGCAAAATCAAATGACAGGGTTTTTCTGCCCAGGATACCCAATCAGAAGGCAACATATAACCGCCTGAACACACACACAACCTCAGGCCTGGGCTGTGGCAGGCATGTGGCAGCAGTCTGCATATGAACCAATATGCACCAGACAGGTTTATTTCACACAGGACAGCAGTTGCTGAAAAAGCACTGATGAGGGTTTCTTCATACACACTTGCCAATGTTCTGGGGTCAGTCCTCAGCTGAACATCACTGCTGCCAGCGGCTACTTTTACATGCACACAATCCAACTGCATTTAACCTGACAATTTCAGGAGATGCAACAGCTGCATTATTATTTTTATTTCATTTTACTTTATTTTTTACCAATACCACATAAGAAACTATAGTATTAGTTACATTTAGGCAGCTTTACGTGTCTTTGGGTGCACTTCTGACCTATCCAACATCACAAAGACTATCCAAATAACTATTAGTAACAGCCCTAGACCCTATAATCTCAATTATATTTGATAATCGATTAGTTGTATGGTCCGAAAAAAATAAAAATAAAATTACAATAAGCGTTTCCGAAAGCCCAAGATGACATCCTGGATGTCTTGTTTAGTCCACAAGTCAAGAATATTCATATTACTATCACAGAGGAGTAAAGAAACCAGAAAATGTTTACATTTAAGATGCTGGAATCAGAGAACTTTGGCTTTTTCTCACTTAAACTGAATAATCAATTATCAAAACAGTTACAATTGATTTAAATGGTGCAATATGTAAGAACTGGCCAACTGTCAAATTCATTCTCATACAAATAGGGGCAGCATATCATCAGAGTGCTGCTAATTGTAGCTGCCCTCAGCTAGTTAACTCAGTTAGCCGTGTTGCTAGCAGTTGATGATTACACCGCTAACACTGGAGCTGTGGATCGGGATGGGTTGTATCTAGCTGGTTAGCATGATCACCCAAGCAGACATCACTGCAACACTAACCGTAGACATCTTAATGTGATAAAGGCTATTTATTAATGCTCTGTTGGGAATTTTTTTTCTATTTTTGACACTAGAAATCCTACATATAGATGACAACCTATCAACTTTTCGTGTCAGCTCTAAGAGGGCCTTCTCATCTATTAATGTTCTTTTCTTCACCTACCGCCCGACTAAAGGCAGCAACGATTTACTAAAATAATACATCTCAATGTCTATGAACTGTCACAACAACATAACAACTAGAAACAACTAAATTACTCTACACAGCATGCTGTGAATCCACGCATTACAATTAAACTGGGATTAGATTACCATTCAATGTAGCACATTTATATGACTTAAAATATATTTTTTATACAAATATATCCAATTTGGAAAAAACAAAAACACAGCTGCATTCCAAGTATTGTTCTGCATGTAAATGTAGTAATTCAAAGGGTATAAGGAAACAATCAACTGGTAAACAATCAGCCAGCCAAGCCGATTGTAAAGGAAAAAGTGTAAAGAAGCAGAAAGAGGAGGAGGCATGCCTTGCAGAACACTTTGCTGAATACCGTGAGTCCCACAGCATCAGAAAACCTGGCAGTGTCACATTCAGACTTTTATCACTATTAACCAAAAAACAGCAGAAGCCATGTTGTTAGCAGTACACACACACCTCTCGAAAAATATCTTGTTCTTACAGCTTGCTGAGATACTAAAACAAGCTACCTGAGAAATGTTTGGTCAGATATCTTGGAATTAATTGAACATGTTGTCAATAAAACACATTAATCAACATGGTCCTCTGATAAGATCTGAAAAACTTAGAGGAAGATTTCCACAACGGGTTGGAATTGCGTTTCAAAAACTTCTACCATAGAGAAATAAGTAATGCTAATGTTGATAGATGCTGCTTTTAAAGCAGAGCTTTCAGGAAACTTAAACTTGACCAAGTTTGCTTTGAATGCTTAACATAGCAACCATTCAATTCGTAATGCTCTTCTACACAAAATGTCATGTTAGGTTTCAAAAGCATGCTGTTCTGTTACTGTCACATGCAGTTTATGACCAAATGTTAATCAGGTTTAAAAGAGCGGGTTTAATATGGGTGCACCATGTGTTGATTGGCAAGATGAGTCCAGATGTTTACGTAAAACGTAAAAAAGAAAAAAAGAAAATGTTTGGCATGGTTCTGGTTTGATTTATGGATTTCGAAAAAATAAAATCAGAACACAACAAAACAAAGAGGGAGTTTGGCCATCTTGTAGAACTTGCTGTCTGGAATCTGAGAAAGGTGCAATAAACTTGAGAACTGCTCTTACAGGTCAAACATGCCATGCAGGTAGCATTTTATGACTGTGGACGCTGGTAAATGCAAATTTTCTATGCACTGAAAATCAGTTTTTTCAATAACTCCCCCTCCTGAATCCAGACTGTATTTTCACAAGATGCAACACAAACCCTTCGTCTACACATGCACGATTTGAGGAACCATTTGAAGAGGAAATCATTTTATAGTCAGATGTAAGTTCATGTTTACGGTCGTACTTGGGAGCTCTATGCCAGGGAACGGAGCTTGTTGTTTGCCTGCTATTACCAACAAATAAACACCACGTTAACACAAATGCACAAATATTTGACATGACAAAACACATGATGCCAAGACTTGGAAAATCCTCTCACTCCATTAACAGAAATAAAAAAATTAATAAAAACCAGTCAATAAATCAGACTCATTGTGTTAAAATGTACATCTTCTTATGGTTGAAGCGATTATCGTTCCAAAGGAGGATTTTTTAAGTCAAGGGTGAGAATAGAAACACAAGTAAGAATATAAATATTTTTTGTAAATCATAAAGTGAATACTGGACGCAAATACTTTGGAGTCATTTGCCAATGACACAATCATTCGATATTGTTATATAATGGCCTTACCAGGAGTTAACACTGTGAATATGTTAAAAACTAAATGCCAAAGTCACGTTAGTATTTCTCCCCAAAATAAATATTTGAAAATCAAAGTGCCAAGAAACAGCGACTATGATTCTATGATTATTGAGCATGTCACTCTTTGTAAGTAAGGACTTGCAGCTTGTGGAGGATGCAGCATGAGTAGAAGTAGTGTATTTTTTGGAATTAAAACATGCAGAAACACAAAAATCACTTTTTTGGAGTATGGTTGATGGCATGAGTGAGAAACAGCAGAAACTACAAGTCGAAAACAGGGTAGCAAAAATAAGAGCTGGACTAGCTAAACTATCAGAAATTCAAAAAAATTTCTTGCTGAATTAATTAATGGTGTGACAATAAAAAAGGCACCTAACTTTGAGAATCAGTAAGCAGGATAATGTTTTCTTTTTAGGTAAAAATATGTCAAGCTTTGGACCTACAAGTCTAATGCAAAGAAAACCTGAACGTCAAAAGTACTCTACAAAAATAAGTGTTCTTACAAGGAAGTTCCAGCCCTGTGTGTCCAGTGGTGTTGCGTACACACGGTGGGGAGTGTCTTCCATCAGCCATGTCGGACTCTGAACACTGAGCCTCGCCGTGAATCACAGCCAGACCCAAACGCAGGCGTTCTGCATAAGACTGAGCCCTGGGGGGGGGAATAATGCAATGTTTAATTTCAAGACCATTTAATATCTGTAAATAAGTGAAAAGGGTTTCTTTCTGGGGTGTTTTTTACCTCTTAGCTGCTGCTGGGGACTTTGCAACAATGATGGCATTTCTGTAATCAGGAATCTGACAAGAAAAAGGGAAACAGAAGTCAGTGTTACATACATCACACTGACTGATTGATTTGGTTTAAAGAGGCTTGGTTACCAACACTGTTTAACAAAGAGTAGACATTAAAAGGTTATTATGACCTCTTCTTGGATGTACTGAATCAAGAAAGGGGAGGCACGCAAGTTGTCCACTGGAAAACTGAAGAAGCCCTGGATCTCTTTCTGATGCAAGTCCATGGTGATGATGTGTGTTAATCCTTTAGAGCAAAAAGATAGACAAGTATTTTACTGTAATTTTATTGCCAAAGGAAAAAGAAACTTAACAATTCAAAGGTTGACGACCATTTGTTTTTTCTTTACCTGCTTTAGCTAACATCGAAGCTAACAACTTGCTCACTATCGAGCCTCTCTTTCTCATCTTGCACTGTTTGCTGTACGGGAAGTAAGGAATAACGCCAATGATGTTCTTTGCGCAAGATGTCTTGAGGGCGTAGGCCATAACCAGTAGCTCCATGATGGCTGTGTTGACATCTCTGGTCACAAAAAAGACAGAGTAAAAATGAACTCCGGTCTGTGATTACCTGAAAGAATGTGAAACAAGACTCTGTTGCGATGCAAATGACATGCCTCGCCTTACTCACCGTGGGATAGTCTGGATGATGAAAATAGTTTGTCCACGTACGGATTCTTTAACATCCACTCTAGTTTCTATTTTGGAGGCGAAAAACATAATCAGTGAAATTAGTAAATTTGCATCCTAATTTTGACACTTTCCTATTGGGTAGGATGGCACATTGTATCCACCATAAAAATAATCCAATTAAATAGCTGGAAATACTATGGATTCCACAGTAAAGCATGAAAGGCCACCTGAGGCACCTGTCAGAAGAAGGAATCTGCCCTGCAATCTGTCTTCTCCGATTAGCACTCCCATCTCTGTGACTGTGAACTAGAAAAAGATGTGTCCTGTCGCTGATGCAATCGAAATATTTGCCTCCAAACATAATGTAATGATAAAGTCATTCCAGTAAGTTTGGCCAATATCGTCATGCATTTTCAAATCATCCCATCATGCCTAGTGGGCACAAAATAACCTGACGTGTTTATGTTTTCCATCATGTCCATTTGCTTGTTTGTTGGTTGGTTTGTCAATATTTGATCACACAAAAGCTACTGAACAGATTCCAATGAAAGGATGGATGGAAGATAGGTCTCAGACCAGAGTAGACCCCATTAACCTTTGGTGCAGATCTAGATATATTTCCCTCGCTTGAACATTGAAGGGTGGGGCCTTCATCAACATTTTTTGTTCATTTCACAGGGAATAATGCATGGATCTTGATGAAAACAAAAATCTGACATATATAGGTTGCTGTTGTCTATGAGTGAGTCCAATTTGATACGCAGTTAGATGTGGTTTGTCATTTAGAGAGGTGCAGGGCTGTGAGTTTGATATTGATTAGGCTTGACTGAACTGAAGGGGGCTATTTGGTCTTGACAGAGGTAGTCGCCTTTCCAGTATAGAATAAAATCCTGTCATTCCAAAGCAACAATTACCCATCGCTCACCTCTGTTAGACTCCTGAAAGACCACAGACTTCCCCAGTTCAACTCCCAGCCGCCTGGAAAACAAGAGCACAAAAGCACAGCTAGTGTGAAGACAATTGAGAGGTGAATGTTAATAAAGGCACTATCCTGTCAAATGCTGTCTCAGTGACAAACCAGCATTAGAGATTTTGCACATCCTTCATTCATTCATTCATGATCAGACGCTCTTGTTAGCAGAAACAGATGGAGGTGAGCCTCAACAAATGACTGTCTCGTGTTACACAATAACCAAGCATTTAATACTGTTCGTCGTGGTGGTGAGTGCTTTATTTAAAAAAGGTAACTGGTCTAATATAGTCTACGGCTGAGTATTATTCATGCGTGTCTCGGCCTAGTGCAGGAGAAAAACAGCTTTTTTGTTGTTTTCAACAACACTTCGCTTACTCTGTTATCTTCTTGGCCAGTTCTGTGCACGCTGCGGACGAGTTTGCGGAAAACACACGGTAACCACTTTTAGGGACGTTCATTCTGGCACTCCTCGTGGTCTTTTTTTAATTTCCCAGACACTGAGACGGCAGCACCTTACACTCAACCAACCGCCGCGTTTGTTTCCGTTTTCCCCTGTTGCGACGTTAGCTGACAAGCTAGCTAACCTAGCTACGTACCTACTGCTGCAGACCAACCCGCTAGGTGTGCTAGTTACACGACAGGACGTTCAGAGTGCGATATATAAACTCAACTTGAGCATGCCTACTGAGTAAACATTAGTTACTGTAGATATTCTGCGTATTTGTCGGATTGTTGGTGAGCTAACGGATGATACCTGTCACTTAGGTAGTACTGCAGCCTAACAAGTGACAACAACGGGGTCCGCTTAGGGTCAAAATTGCCAGAAACGCTTTGCGGTTTTGGTTGAGTTTCGTGAAGTAACGTTGATGATTTCTGGATTTAAAAAAGAAGAACAAGAAGAAGAAGCAGGCGTAATTTGATACATATTTGTAAATCATATTTTGATGCTTGATATTCTTTTAATCAAGATCGACGCAAATGTACCTGTATGACTGAATAATCTGTAATTAGCTTTTAAAGGGTTTACATCCGTAGGGTAAATTTCTAATCATGTCTCATGTGAGATTATGTTATGTGGTATCTTAAAACTTAGACAGCTGTCTTCTTACTTCGCAGGATGATGTGACGATAAACATACACTAATGGGTTAATCAGTCTTTTTACTAGTGATCAGATGAGAAAAATTCACATTTACTGATGAAGGGTATTATAGGAAAAGTTCATCAAAAAGTGAAAATGCATACACCATTTCCTCTTCTTGCCGCTGAAAAAATCAGGTGAGGTTCAGTAGTTGACAAAAAAAAAATCAGCATTGAAGCAACAGCTGAACAACTGAAGTAAATGGTGACCTGTTTTAGAATGTTAAAAAAAAAATAAAAAAAAAAACATTAAATGGCTTCACATAGCTGGTCCAATGTAATCCAAGTCTCCGAAAGTCAGGAGATCCTAAATTGATTTGAACATATGTTATTTAAACCCCATTTCGAGCTGATGTATTCACTGTAGCTGCTAAGCTAAGGGCGTTATTAAAGATACATATCTAGCATTTGGGAAGACAACTTAATCATAAGAGAAAGATCTTCCTTGACTGATTTTGAATAACAAACTGACCTTAAAGGACAACACAGTTTTATACTGTTTTACCTTGTTTACATTTGGCGGACCCTGCCACCTTCCTAGCTACAAACAGTGTTCTGGTGACCTTATTTTCCTCTGAGAGCAGCTTGCTTATTCAGTTTCGGAAGAAATAAATATTTCTGAGTTAGTATTATTACCTCATTAATATTGCAAATAATACAATTCTGAGTTTGAATCTCGACTCCAAAACTACATAAAAAAGTCCCCATTTACTGCAGTTGTTTAGAGGAATACCACAACACATTTTTTGCTGTAAAGCTTCAGAAATGTTTTGTGAGAGATTACAAAACTTCAGTCACCTTTCCATCAGCGAAGAAAGAAACGTGACTTGCGTGACTCCTGTTTGACAGAGGGGGTCCTTCTCATAGATAATTGAAAAGTGACTTTTCCTTTAAATAATTTAAATTAACTGCCCTCATTTCATTCATCTCAAACATTGCGTCTCTGACGGCACCTGAAGAGCAGTGCTACTCCAGCTGTCCACTAGGTGTCATTACTCATTAGCCTTGGATCCACTGTCCTTGGATTTAATATGAAGAAATCACAAGATCTTTGTTTGTCTGAGGAAAGGGGGTTGAAGGTACGAAGTGGGACTGGATTTGTGTCGGTGTGGGCGGCAGAAATAATCATAAAGCAAACTGCATCCTTCATAGAAAAATTCAAGCAGACGCATGTTGGGCTACAGCCATTGATCAAGTCTCCTTGTTTGACTGATCCCCTACAACCTGATCCAATCATTAACCTCTGCAACAGGACCAACTCTTGTGTCTTCACAATTAGCCGGCATTCAAATATTGACAATGTGATCAGCTTGCTAGATCTACTGACTGCCACCCTGCTGTTGGGTGCAACAGTGATACGTGATATACCAGTGAAACGTGATATCACTGCCAGCAAAGGCTAATTTTCTGAGATATTTGAGACACAGCAAACAAGCCCAGAAATGTGAGGTGCAGCTAACTTAAGCACAGTTTCACAGTTTCACCGATTTAGGACTCCGTCAATGATTAACTTTTTGCACCTGCTCTCCATTGTCCCTCCCCCGGTTGGACAGTAAACGTCACATCAATCATGACCTTTATAACAACGTGCTGTTGTTTCTTGTTTGTTTTTTTTACTGCCCCCTCCATAGGCTACCATGCATTCTTGGCTAATTGGCACCTTTTTAGGTCCATCTGCCAAATGCGAAACTTGAATCCCAACATTCTAAAGTTCTCAGCTGTGACAACATCAGCGCGATAAGACCTCCAGCTGATAACCTCTGCCACAACAAAGGTGGAAAATGTTGAAGTGCAAAGTGAGAGCTGTGCGAGTCTCTTGAGGGTGTGTGCATGTAATGAAAAATGAAAAAAAAGAAAGAAAATGGACAGAAAACACACTGATCTGGTTAGATACAGGTTGGCCTGATTTTTCTGATGGACGTCAAGCCATTTAATTTTCAGTGTTTTTTTGGGTTTTTTTTTACATTTACATCGGAGGGGCTTTGCGAGAAGCTCAATATCATTACAGGTTAATCTCCTGGATGGTCTGGGATGGCGACAGCGGAGGAAAAAAGGTCAGAGCGAGTTCCTTTATCTTATTTTGACGTCATAATCGCGCATCGCATCCAATGCTCACACACCGCACGCAGACTTAAGGATTTGTTTTACTCATCTCATTATGTTTTTATCAAACACCACCTACAAAGGTGAGAGGTAAAGGGAGAAAGAAAGAGAGAGAGAGAGAGAGAGAAAGGGAGGGAGAGAGGGAGGGAGAAAGAGGGAGGGAAGGGAAGGGAAGGGAGAGTATAAAGGAGAGAGTACAGAAGCTCCTCCTCGTCCTCTGCGTGTGTTTTCTTGTGTTTTTTCAGCCTGTTCTTCAGCCACACTCTCGCTCAGCAGAGATTCAGACAGCACTCACTGGGAAAATACGGGGGGGAAGGGAATCCTCTCTCTCTTACCAAGAGAAAAGACACAAACAAGAGAAAAAGAGGTAGAAATACAGTGTTTATTTTTGAGGCAGGGGGGTTACTCTCATCAGAGCCCTGCCTTCTGCACGTGCTCAGCTCGGCACAACTGTGTTTCCCCAGACGGAGAGGATGCAGGGAGAGGGAGAGCTGAATCACCTGGAGCGACCGAGTCCTCTGAACGAGAGGGAGAAGGTGTTGATCCAGGACTCCTGGGCGAAGGTCTACGAGAACTGCGAAGACGCCGGGGTGGCTATACTTCTCAGGTATTTTTTTTTTTTCTCTTTATGTTTGAATTGTTTCCAATGCAGGTCGAGGTCAGGGTCGTGAGTTTAAAAGTTTAAAATTGTTTCGGTTTTTTTACATTGTCAGAAATGTTCAAATGCAATCATACATCTGATATTCTAGCAGTTTAATATGTGTTTTATGAGGAAGGCTATGTACTTTATAGTCAGCTATATAGTAAGTAAGTTAGTGAGATTGTATTTATTCAGCACCTTTCAAAACCTTTATTACAAAGTGCTTTGCAGGAGGATAAGAGGTTAAAGGTTAAGAGATAAACGTGGGACAATCATTACAATTAAAAACAGTTAACACAATTAAAACAATCATATATTCATGATATCGTATTGGACTTCATACATTCTGTATCTAGTCCTCTGTAGTATTGTGACTGGATCAACCAGCCTTTGGATTGTAAAACATCTTTGGATCTCATCATATTATGTAAAATGGGAATGTGTGCATTTGTGTGTGGCAGCGTGACCCTACTGCATACTCAGCTGATCAGCACCTGGTCAGGTAATGACACATACCTTGACAATTAAAGCTGCTATACTAGATACCAGATGCAAAGATGGTGCCCATTCAAACCAATGCGAATTGCTCGCCCACGTCATATGGCAAAAAAGTTTACCAGCTACCCCGTTTACTTCCTGGTTCTTCCTCACTGGCCCCGCCCACGAGTTCCTGCTCAGCCCATAGACCTCAGATTGTGATGACGTCAAAGATGTTAAAAATCTTCTTTCTCTGCTTGAGGGAAGTTTTACGAATGCAAAACTTTCATGGATCTTAAATCCAAAAATAATTTTGGTGTCCTGTCAACAGTTTTACCGACGTTTCTTTTATAATGGCAGTCTAAGTGGGAAAATGTTTTTTTTTGCACATGGGAATTTTTCCCTGCAATACCACGAGTGGCCACTATGCCAAATCGAAAGCAAGGCCAAGCAGTACCCTCGAGGGACTGCTGTAAGCGTCATTTTTTGCTAACTTGCTGTCCATTCTGCAGTTATCAACCTCCTCCCTCCTCTATATGTCACCACATTAGCGTGGAACGCTCTCACCGGTTCTCTGTCCTGATTGGATAAAGTGGGCAGGGACACCATGAAAATGTTTTTCTCTTTTTACTGCGTGAGCAAGAGGAGGAAAGTCATGGGTTATTGGCCAAACACTCACTGTGACAGTGATCAGTGTTGGAATGCTATTGGACACTTATTTTGGTTAAAAAAAAAAAAAATCACTTACAGCAGCTTTAAGCACTGAATCTCTGGAGCCACAGGGCCTACTGATGCTTCTCTGTCACATCTAATTAACCATTTTAGGTCAAACTGTGGGATTATCCTCCCTCTGAATGCTACGTTTTTACCATCTCGTTGACTTTACAAGTTTCCAGTCTGCTCAAAGAAACATAGTCAGTCATTTCCATTTTTCCATGTTATATGCTCACCTCTCCTCCTTTCTCTTAATCCCATTCATCAAATAGTAGAGGCAGAGAATAAACATTATAATCCATCAGTTGGACATTTTTGGCACTCAAAGGGCTTCCTCCCCCTGGAGCAGGTCATGTTTTGAATGCCTGTGAAGAAGGCCGGGCAACCTACAGCAGCATGACCCCATCACTGGAAGCCGGTTCTTAAAAAATGTCCCACCTTCTCCCCAGGAATCGAGTGATGAGGGAGTTTTTACAATGTCAGTCAGTGGAAGTGCTGAGTCCTTGTCATTTAAACTTTTTACGGTGAGCGCTCAATCACGTTGGAGGATTCCCACAGCTGTCTAAGTTGCCATTGTTTTGTTGGCTGAAAGCCTTTGATGATCTTGAAATGTGACAAGATTCACTGCCTGTCGCGGCACGCCTTTATAATCCTTCGTGATTGCAGCAGGTGAAAGTTGAGAGCAAGGTTAGTGAAAATGCAAGGCGCAATAAACCTGTACAATAGCCATCAGTATAATTTTCTTTTCGACAGGATAAGCTGCAGCAATTTATTAAAAAAAAAAAAATCAGTATCCCACTCCTCTTTTTTTTTTTTTTTCCTCAAAAACATATTGAAACTCCACATTCCTTCACAAAGACCCTACAACCTTAAGGAATTTGAGGAATGGTGATTGATTGACAAGCATCACCGCGGTAAATCCTCCTTTTAGCAGTAAAAGCACATGCGGCATTAACTTAAACCCTCCGGCTAACTGTCTTTGCGGTGGCAGATAAGATCCAAAGTAGCAAATTATGGCTCTGAAATGAGAAACTTTCCCTGGATTCAGCTCTTCAGTCAGTCTTGGAGAACAGATAAGGACGGATTAAGACTCCAATGACCATATAAAATACTAATGAGGCTATTTATATGCAACCACAGGTCATGCAATTACAAGAGGAGACAGATAAAACACCACAGTTCCTCATTAGTTTCAAACTAGGAATACTTTGCTCACGCACTTGCCAGAGCACTCCACCCAGAGCTGGAGAGATTAAGACACCACCTTCTATCCATCTCCCGTTGCAGACGATCAAATCCAGGAGTGAAAGCAGCCATATGCTTCCGAGCTAACATTAAAAACTATTTGCTTACTTTTTGTGTTGTGACAGAGGGAGATGGGACATCGGGTGTAGATAGCCAGCAAACCAGATGCACTGGCTGTCTTCCCAGACTGTGGGCGGGGGGGAGTTTTTAGGTTCCTCTCTGCGAATACACCCTTTGATACCTCCGAGGGTCAAACAAGGATAGAAATCAAAGAAAGTGTCTTTGAGCAGACCATTTGTTCTAAGAGAGAGCACACTGCGCGTCACGATAGTGTGAAGAAATGTGAAGTCAGACCGGAGCAAAAATGGGAATAATGCAATATCGAAGCCAAGGGTTAGCTGTCTTTGCAGCTACATAATTAAAATCTAAGCCATAAAGTAAAAGGTGCGCTCGTGGTCGCCTGAGTAGGCAGCTGCATTCATTTCCTCCATCTGCTCGCCCTCTAATTAGCACATTTCACCTTGTGTCAGAGATTTTCTGGAACAGTGCATGGTCCTGGGCTCTATTATTTAATTTTTTTTCTAGGAGGTGTGACAGAAACCACAGTAGAGAACCGGCCAGATGTGTTTTCTTCATTGTGCATTAAAGTGATTACAGACCAAGTAAGAACAAACATGGGGAAACATTGACAGCCGAAAGAGATTATACGAGATTAATGACCAACACAAAGAAGACGTGATTAAAGTGGGGGATACAGTGTGACAGGATGGGGGAACTTGAGTTGATGATGCGTGTCTATGGTAAGGGGGTATCTTGTTGCACTCTGGATGATAGGAGTTGGGTAAATAATCAAATAATCGATAACTGTTTCTTCAAAACACAGATTTAATGACTTAACTCTCACACTGGGTTAACAGGGAAGAATCACAGTAGCGAATTATAGTCTATTTGCTAAAGGCTTGGACCAACTTCTAAGCAAGGCGAGAAAAAACAAATCATACAGGCATTTATCAGATCTGGAATCCGCTTTACTTTTCAAGTCAGCGTGTATTCACAGTCGTCATTGCTCACGGCGTGTTTACACAGGAAATAGGGATGGCGATCAAGTAGTGGAACCGTTGAGAGCCAGTTCCAAATAGTACGTTTTGCACCAATGCCGGCATGACTTTCTGAGGAATTTCACACGTTTAAGCTTCTGGAAACTTGCAACAAGAAGGGGTTTACGGTATAAAGAAAAGAATGGCTTCATTTCACAAGGAAATTCAATGTGGGAAGTGCAGTAACACGCATCACCCCTTGCAAAAATCTTTCTACGCAACACTGGCTTAATGCCACGTAGCTGACACTCTGCTCACGAGTGCCGCCGCATCCCAATCCCAGCAGCATGTCCGCTACCATGGGTAAATATCTTTTATTATGATAACATCAGTGCCACCCCTGCCAGCTTTGGCCAATTTATCATTTAACCAAATTTAAAACAAAAAATCGTGCATGCATATTCTCCCATTCCATCCATTTGAGACGATGACAGATAGACTTTTGTTACACAGCAGCTCACCAAAAAACACCTGATGAAAAGGACATAAGTGTAGGGACAAAAAGGCTTGACAAATAAAAAAAACAGATTTATATATAATCATATATTAAAAAGCGAAGACCACCAACAGCATGAGTATTTGGGTTACACTATAATAAACATGATTAATAAACGTTAAATTAATGTTTGATTAAACACCGGTTGCAATGGCCATTTAATGGCCATCCAAATAATGCTTATACATGAACTGCACAGTATTAATTAACCATTTAAAAAATATTGTTACCATCAGTTGAAACTTAATAAACAGTTGCCTGATAAATAAATGTTTTGTAAAGCATCACATTGTTTGTTATCTCGAAAATAACTTTGAACTCAAGTTTAATACACTTTAAATGAACTGTTTATTAATGACGGTTATTATAAAGAGTTGCCTGAAATCCCCTAAATATACAAGTCACATGTGTCTGATATAGATATAGCTTACACTGGAGCAGTTATGAAACAGAGTTCTTCATGTATGTCCTCAGAGTTACAGCAAATCATCAAAGATTTATTTCTGTGTTGTAAAATGTTCAGCGGATTTACCAGAGCCATTCAAGTCCAACTTTATTTTTGTTGTATGCGCATTGTTCTATCATCACCTATAGAAATAAAGTAATAATGAAATATTGTAGATCAAGATATCAGCACAACATGCTTCCCTTTGCTACCGGATGACCACTTCATGAGCCAAGTATGCAGGAGAACAGAAGAGTCAGCCTGCTGATAAAGTTGTCACAGTCACAATAAATCTATAGACATCAATTATTCAGCCCTGTTGCATAATGTTTTCTGTGCAGCTGGATGTTTTTTCTCCACTTTTTTTTTTTTTTTACATTCCTTTCAAGTATTTTATGGATTACATACCACACAGTACCTAAGATAACAGTTTAAAGCAAACACTTAAAGGAAAAATATGCAGCACTCTCCTGTCAGTGCGGATATTTACTCATGGTATCTTGCCAGCTCCCAAAAAAGAAAAAAACGAACGTGGGTTTGCAGGATGGAGCCGGTGCAGGCTGAAGGGCGATGAGATTAGCGGAGCTTCACAGCAGCTGCTCGTACTCATATCTCTCATTGAGTCTAACTCTTCTCCCTCACAGGCTGTTTGTGAACTTCCCCTCGTCCAAGCAGTACTTCAGCGACTTCAAGCACGTCGAGGAGCCGGAGGAGCTGGAGAGGAGCGTCCAGTTCAGGAAGCATGCTAGAAGAGTCATGAATGGCATAAATACACTGGTGGAGAGCCTCGATAACTCAGACAAGGTCGCCTCAGTGCTGAAGCTTGTGGGCAAGGCCCACGCACTCCGACACAAGGTGGAGCCGGTGTACTTCAAGGTAAAATGTGTGAGAATCAAAAAGGAAGTGACTCACGGGGACACTCAGACATTAACTATAAAGGTTTGGATGAAGTAAAAGAAACCAAACAATTAAAGCTGCATAGAAGGATTTTTGACCACTAGAGGGCAGAAAGTAGACTCTAATGTTTTTAAAATGATGTCTTAACAGCAATTTTGTTGACAGTTGAGGAAATGCACACTTCAATGAGCAGAAGGAATGTTTTAGTTCCTCGAAAACCACTTCAAGTTGTCTTAAGTTCTGCATTTGGTTGTGTCTTGCCCAGTTCTTGAGTGGTGTGATACTGGAAGTCCTCGGAGAAGCGTTTCCAGAGGTTGTGACAGCAGATGTGGCCGCAGCGTGGACCAAACTCCTGGCTACGCTCTGCTGCAGCATAAATGCCGTTTATGAGGAACTGGGCTGGACTTCGCTCTCAACATCAACTGGGTGAAGCTTCTAAGTCTGGGTTTCTTGGACCACTGGCACCCAGAGACTGTTCACATATATTTTTTTGTGCCACAGCTCATTGGCTGCACTGACCTCTACTGAAAGCAATGTATCTTTACAGAAGTTATCTAACAAATAATGGAGACTAAGGTTCAATGTAATTGTGGGTTATGGAACATACACATGTTTCTGTGTGTGTGTGTGTGTGTGTGTGTGTGTTTTTACTACCTACTGGGGACTGTTTCTTGCATAAACCATGTCAGGACCAACAGTCCAAAGACTGGTCCTAATACAGAGAATGACAGAGAGAGAGTGCAAGTAAAATACTAAAGCTCTCTGGTTTGTTTTGTATACTCTGGTAAAGGACCAAACCATTGAAAGGAGAGAGAGCAAAGAGGAATTAAATGCAATCATGAACCCAAAATGAGACAAAAGGTCACATTTGACTCGGATGTGCCTTCTACTTAATGTGTATATCTCGAAACTGCCATGTAAATACCATTCTTTCTAAATACCATCCATCAGCCTGTATCCACTGGTGTCCCATTCAGGAGCTATAAAGAGGACATTTTCTTCATTTTCAACAGTTAATTGTGATTATTTTACATTTTTTCATTATGCCTTTGTACCTGTATCTAACAGCATTTGAATAAAAAATACGAAAGAAATAAAATGTTACTGCCTCAATGTTGAATCCTTTTATAATCATCTGCTCTAATCTCGTTCCCCTACATTCCTGCTCACAAAAATGTGTCGTCCAATTTAGACTTTCCTCCGTCTCGCTTGGCCTACTGCTCCTTTATTCTCCACTCGAGTCATCAGTGCTAAGTACAAATGGCTCAGCTGCAGAAATACCCCCACTTATCCCACTAGGCTCTCTCTTTTAAAAGTATATGGTAGGAACACTGTGCCCGGCCATCGGTAATTAGTTTTATCCAGATGTACAGTAATTAGATCCGCATGCTAATCCTTACTGTAAACCTGTGCTGTTAAGTGCTACTCAGAGCTAATTTCAACAGGCCCTCTTACAACATTCAGCCCTCCCTTGACAAAAAAGGGCAAAATCGAGGTTGATGTGGCGTGCTGTGCTGACGACATGGTGGCGAGGTTTGTTGTTTTCAGAATAGAAACACACAGCATGCTCTGTTTACCTCCTAGTCCTACCAGCGAGATCCAACCCCCCTCCTTGATCCTGGCTAATCCTCTGAGCTAATCTCCCCAATCATAAGTCAGAGCCAAGACGAAAGACAGGAATAGTCAAGATTGTTACACCACAAAACTCTGCCTTTTACCATTCAAGCCTTTTCGATGGGAGGAGAGGTCTCAGAGCTCTAAATCGCCGTCAGTCCCCAAAGGCAGGAGGTCCTTTGGGAGTGGGACCATGTGCACCACTCTGGCAGTCCTGACCACCATCGCTCTCATCCTGCGGCATAAATTCTCCAACAAAATCCAGCCGTGAGTACAGATCTTGACGAACTCTTGTGATTTATAAGCAGACATTTGGTACTAGTACCTAGAACCATTTCATTGTTTACTCACTCAGAACCAACATCAGACTGGGTGAACAATGAAATAACTCTATTTTCAACAACGCAGGCTCTAAAATAGAAGTTCAACATGGACTATATAAATTCAACAGCTTGAGTCTTGTGAGAAAAGCGTTAAATTCATGAAGGATAGACCAAATATGGACCCACATACAAGTGCATGTCTGTTTCATGTGTGGGAGAGTGCGGGAGGTCGGGTGAGACGCATCTAGTCCATTGATTTGAAATCACTCCTGTGATTATTTTAGATCTCGCCTCAAGCAGCAGCATGTGGATTAAGTGGCTCGATACATAACAACAGTGTATTCCAGTTTTCTAATGGAGGGATGAATGGAGGAGAAAGTATCAGAGCTCTTGAGCTCATGGCTGCTAATTGACGCAAAGTGCAATCTACTCGGCCCGCAGGCCTGCTTATCCTCTCACACAGCGATGGCAAACAATACCTTGTGGCGACAGCACTGCGGAGCATGGCAACAGCTAGTTTACACTATTATGAGCTAATAAACAGCAAAAACCTCGCCCTTACGTCCTTTACCTGTTTCCAGATAACTGTGTGTTATAGTAGGCACTGTGATGATTAATGTGGAGTATTCTGTTCCGGATCAACCATTCCAGGCAGAAAGAGGCTGCTGAGAAAGATGTGCCATACACGAAGAGCAATGGAGCGGCAGAAAACCAAAAATGACAACAGTGAGCATCCCGGGGTGAGGACACACAAACAGTCAAGCTTAATAAAAACAGTCTGAGTCATTGTAATGTACAACATGAGAATTAAAAGGGTTCTTTTTAAGTATTTTTAAGTCAGTGCATTGATGGCCAGCTAAACTGGCACAATTGTAAACGGATAGGTTTTATGACTATGACGTGTTGACTATTTTTTACATTAATACCAATTTCCAATCAGTGAGATTAGTGAGATATAACATTTACAATATAGTTTTAGATATTATTTTGTTGATAAACCCACAATTCCATAAATGCAAAAGGAGACGGGCTCAGAATCTTGAGGATGCCATGTCCACTGCCCTCCACTCAGTCCCTACACACCTTAACAATAAGAACAGCTGCATCATTATGCTGTTCATTGATTTCCACTCAGCATTTGATACAATCTTAGAGGCCGCTCTTTTGCGTTTTCATGCGAAAACGCACATGTATTGCATCATTTTGGCCAACCATCCACACGGATCCTGAAAACGCAGCGACTGAAAATGCACTTTTTTGAAAACGGGTCTCAGGGTGGAAAAATCCAAAACTGCAGCCCTCCCGTTCTCGTGTGGACGGCGAATCCGCATACTTTCCAAAACGATGATGCCATCGCCCCACCCCGCTTAACGCTCTGGGCTTGAGTACCACATTCAGCAATTGTATATTGGACTTCCTCACACACAGATCCCAAACAGGTCGACTGGCAGCCACACCTACCTAAAGAAACATAAAGATGATATTGGTATGGCCTACTGAGTGTTGGACTCCAAAGCAGTGACAGACAGGTGTGTAGATGCAAAAAATGTTTATTCTCTTGAGTCAAGGAACAAAAGATGTCCGGCAAGGCAGGCCGGGAAACTCCAGCGACAGGAAGGCGCTCAGGCATGGGGCAAAAACAGGAACTCAGGTAACGAGGCAGCGAGGTACACAGAATTGAAAAAACACACGAGGAAAAGAACACGTCAATTGGAATTATCTGGCAGGGGTGCAGACCAGAAGTTTTATGGAGGTAGTGATGAGTTGGCTGCATGTGTGCCTCATCAGCCAAGCCCTGCAGAGGGGGAAGAACAAGGAGGCGGGGAAAACAGACAGGGCAAAGACACACAAAACACTGAGCCCTCACAGCGATATAAAGAAAAGTCAAGTTTCAACATATTTATGGTTTGCAGAAATGTCCATTACCAACATTTATTCTGGTGACTGGATTGGAAAAAAAAGAGCTAGACAGACATTCAAACTCTATGTGAAATGAGTGTAGTACCCTTTTAAGAATATAAACCTTGTGCTTCACCTTTAGCGATAGGATAGCAGAATTCTGGCAATCAGCTAATGCTAAGTTCAATCAAACCTTAAGTTGTGCATTCTGTATAAAGCCCTGCATATGTTCCCCAAAACTGTGGGTCACATTGGTGAGAAAGAGACATGAGAACATCCAAACAGACTAAGAGACGCTGACAGTGATGTGGAAGTGGTGTGCATGTCGTGTGTGTGTCATTTTGGTAAGGGAAGTTTACAGAAGGGGCTCCAGACGAGGGGAGAAAGTGGAGCAGTGGAGCATGTTACAGAGGCACAGATGCATGAAGAGCAAAGACGCCTGCCCCACATTTAGCTTTTAAGTATTCACTGCTACACTGCTAATACTAAATGATTCAGAGGCAAAACAACAATCCATCATCTCTTTGGATGGGTTCTTATAAATACACTACCTCCCTACAGCCACGTAGTGGAGTTCAGCTGTGAAATATCTCAAAGTAACAAACTAAGCGACTGTTGTACCTGCAGATCGCAGCCTTTGACGTGTTATCTTCCTCCCGTTATCTGATTACATTTTCATGGAGGCAGGCGTATTCAGCTGAGTCAGAGTGATTAATTCTCTTGTGAATGGATATTTTCCTACATCATTCATGACTGTGCATGTTTGCTTTGTCTCCCATTGTGCTCCTCCTCCCATGCAGACATGAACTAAGATCAGAGTTGGCTCAAGTCTCAGCCTCAAGTCTGGTGAGCATCAGGTGAGCTTCATTTGCTAGGGTTGGTTTTGAATTAACCAGAAAACAAATGTCTTATAAAATAGCTTGTCAGAGAAAAAAATAAATAAAAATTGTCAAATGTGCGTTTCCTAATCGACTTTGAAATCAACTTACCATGATTTGTTGTTGTCTTTTTCGTTTTTTTTTCAGTCAGCATCTGCTATCAAGACTCTTTTCCCTGGATACTACAGGAGAAACTTCCCTTTATCGCTTTGTTGTTTTCTGTCATTGATCAGATTCTGATTCATGTGCACTTGACAGCTCACGCCAAGACTCCCACCGGGATTAAAAATAAATAAATAAATACAAATGTGGGCTTGAAAAACAATGAGGCCTGTATGTGTCCTGCATATGCTCTCATTACTGAGCCAGGAAACAGCGGCCGAGTGAATTCTGAGAAGATGTAGCCCGACAAATGCTCTGTTTTCCTCGGAAAAAACTGAATTAACAACGTTGTTTTCTGTCTCAGAACAGATGTGATAAAGGTTTAAAGTGATAGAACATGTTCTGTGCCTCCACATGAAATCTAGCTATGATTATTTCTTTGATTTTCAGTTTTGCTTGCTTTTAAAGTGATTTGGTTTATGTATGAGGATAGGATCTTCTCGTCAGATCTTGTATTAAGTGACCTGATTTCTTCTGCAATAGGGGTTGAAGCCGTGTTGTATCGTATATGGCCATTCTTTGAATCCCTTAAAGGTTTATGTTGATCTCACAGGAAAAAACCCACTGATTAAATAAAAAAAAAGGAAATGCATGTGTGTGCTGTTGCATGCTTTTGAATGTCAATGAAGAGTAACTGCTTTTTTGACTTAGCAAAAAGCTGTATATTTTTCCTATGATAAGCTAATGTCAGTGAAGCATTTATTTTCCACTTCACTACAGGCCACCTTAGTTTGAAATGGTCAGTTTTGCTTCCTGACAACACATATTTGGTTGCACACTGTTAGAATGTCATGGTGGGTATGGCTGACGTATGTGTGAGGGACCCACAGATTGTTGAGCACTAGTATTGTTGATTTCTTTGAGTTAGCATGTGTGCTTCAGTTTCTGCAAAGAGAACAAACTGATTAACGCAGAATCAAAAATCTCCAGCACATCAAAGACAACATCGCTGCCTGCCCAGAACCTCACCGGTATGGCATTCATAACTGATAGATCCACAGAGGATGCCATATCCACTGCTCTCCCCTCTTGACACAGCTTAAGAATACGAACAGCTGCATCATTATGCTGTTTGTTGGTTTCCGCTCAGCATTCAGTACAATCCCACTAACGTTCTCAGCTCGAGTACCACATTCTACAATTGGATAATGGACTTCCTCACAAAAAGATCCCCGGATAGTTCGACTAACAGGCGCACACCTCTAATTTAGAACAGCATTTCTGCCAGGATATTTACTTCACAAACAATATTCAGTTTATAAAAGTTTTTTTTTTTTCCTTTCTATTGAAAAAAAGGGGTTTATAAACTGCTTTACAGTCTTCAGTGAACTCAAACAACAAAACCCTCCTCATGGTTATCTACAAAATCCCACAAGAAGAACAAGAAGATGAAGCCGTGTCATGCATAAAAAAATCTAATTCATGCACACTCAGGCAACTTTATCACAGTGAGAGTTACTTAAAACAAAACTTGCGTGAACATCACTGAGCAGCTCAAGTCCATCAGACATTTTGTGCTGGTTTATCTTTCAATGAATTGTACAGTGGAAATTCTGTGTGTACAAATTTGTGGTCAAAGAGGATGTTTACAGACGGTCAACCTACACCACCCCCTCACAGCCACAAGTAAACAAAATATTCTTTCGTGCACAGGGCAGAACTTTTAAACAGAGGTTGTCTGCTTGTTCACCGTGGCCCTGGGGCAAGCTGTTTTGACGTAGTGATTGTGACATAGTATAGAAAGATCTAGTCATTTTGGCATCTTATACAGTCTCTGGGTGAGGCTGTTTTGTGACATCGGGAAGCAGAGGAGGGAAGACTGTTAAAAAAAGGCAGTTTGCTTACAGGAGCTATCATTGCACTGATTAGGAGCAACATCTGGCCTCCACCTCACTGAATTAAACATAGGCTGAAGAAGATGAATTATTCAGCCCTTCAGTTTTGCTCCATCTGATTTGCTTTGACTGTTCCTTTAAGCTCTGGTGCCACCTGCTGGTAAAACCCTTTCCAATTTTTTTATTTCGCAAAGTGACAAGCAGGCAAAGATGTCCAAGGCAGTCCGAAACGTACAACTCCATTAATTAAACACAGCACAAACCAAAATTCTTATCTTAAAACGTGTTTCCATATAGGGTACTTTAAAAACTACTCTACCCAAAATGCAATGCGAACTGTAAACAGGAACTGGCTGTCTCGCGCCGGTTGGTGACGTCGCCACTGCAGTTAATATCTCAAAGATAGATGCTTCTACTTGAGTTTTGCTTCGTGTGCAGCTCAAAGCGAAACTTTAATTCATTAAGTTTGTTTCAGACGACTGTATGAGCGTAATTGTGCACGTTTGGCTAACGTACAGCCTTGTCCGTGTAAGCTATAGTGAGGTTAGTGTGCAGCGGCGGAGTAGTTCGCTTCAATGTTGATGTATCTCGAGTTAACAGGCTAATTTACAAAAGGCTAATTTAAAAAAGAAATATCCGTCGCGACTGAGCACGGCTGTATTAAAGCATAAAACAGTACGAAATGTATATATGCGCCCGTTAAGACAGTCATGTGATATATGTATTAGCGGCATGCTGACTGGTAACAACACAGTGGTTACCAATGGAGACAGGAGACGCCTAATCTGATTTGTTAGCTAGGTCAGCTAGCTAGCTATCGTCTCTCAACGTTTAACACAAAGGATAGATTCATCATGGTGAGTGGAATAATCCCAACATTTTCACTATTTGATAGTGTAAATAGGATTCTTTGAAACGCTATATACATAACCCTGTTAAACACAGCAGCTCAACGTTTCTCTGCTGTCTACAGGCTACTAAGCAGAAGGGCAAGCCATCAAAAAGTAAGTTCCTAAGGTGTTATTTTAATGTTGTGCTACATAGGTTTGTGCTGTAACAGTTTACTTTGCAGAATGCACAAAAATCACAAGTTTGTCTCATCGGTGCTCTATCTGCAGAGCCAGGAATCATGTGGATCATCCCTGAATCAGTGCAGAGAAACAAGCAATGAGGCAAATTAACAAATAAAATTACAACAAAGATCTTCAAAGTAGTGAAGCTACAAAATGCTAGTAATACAGCATTACAGTGTCAGCATTATCAGAATGGAAAGTATGTATATAGAGATCAAGGCTACATAATAGGGGTCAACTGATATGCCTTTTAGAGGGCTGATACCGATAATGATTATTAAAAAATAAGGAAACAACAAAAGACCCAGATATATGGGACAGATATTCATTTGCTGTAAAAAAAATAAATTAAAAAAAAGTCTTTTTTGAACAACCAGTAATGAACTGGTGACTGTTATTAAGTAAAATTTCCACCTACTTTACCTGAGTATTTCCTGCTAATTTATACTTCCTCTCCACAACACTTGTTTGATAATTTTATTTACTATTATCTTTGTAGATTCAGATAATTCAGTGTTTATTCAGTGGTTTATTCATCTGTTACCAATCAGTTGTGCGGGCTAAACACTGTGAGTATGCTGCATCAGAGCTAAAGTAGCACATATAAAATATTCTGACAGCGATTACCAAAGGCCGATAATCAGTCTATCCCTACTAGTCAAAGTGAATAAGGTGTATCTAGGTATCTGTTGCTCACATGTAAAGTCTGTGCCCTAATGGTTTCCCAAGGTTCATTCGGAGATGACGATTTGTTTGACAGCTTATTTGAAGATACAAGTAAGCAACCAGTTCTGCCATTTTTTTAACTAAACAGTATTACTGTTATCATTGTGGTGTCATTTAACTGTGAATGGTTTGTGCATTATAATATTTTTATGAACAATTTACACACCAGAACCGCCAGTCAGGGGGAGGGCAACTCGCGGTGGACCACTGAATCGGTACGAGAAAATCAAGTGTTACATACCATTAATTATAAATTATAACTCCTGCTGTTTGTGAGTTACATACTTTTTTCTTCTTTCCAGCTCCTCTGCCACTGATAACATATTCAGTATGCTAGCAGAGGAGGTTGGGAAGGATGGTGGGGACTCTAAGGTATGTGGAGGACAATTTCAAAAAGGCATATAGATGCATGTGTAATAATTTTATTGTGCCTTTTTTAATATTTTCTATTTTGTCCAAGGACTCAGATGTCTCGGCAGCAGATCCCAATGACATCCTAAAGAACATGGTGGGATTTTATAAACCATGGAAATGCACACACAGCTTTGTAGTAGTCTGTAAATAGTCCCAGGTCCACTCACAGTGCCTGTTGTTTTTTTCTTTACTTGTTCAGGACTTAGATGATATGGATGCTGACCTTTTTGCTCCAATAAAGAAGCCCAGCTCAGCTCCTGCACAAACAAATCCGTTTGGTAATGAAGGGCCAAAGAAACAAAGAGATGAAAAACTGGATGGAGCAGGTAATTAAAGTGCACTTGCATTAATCATTTTGTCATTATTTAGCCTCAGATTATTACCAGCTTTGAGGTTGACATTGATAACAGCAGATAAAGTGAGCCTTGTCTCCTCTCTCTTTCCTCAGAGGAAGGCCCCAAAGGAGGGAAGAAACCGAACTCTGCACCTTCGTCTACTGCACAAAACTACAAGAAGTTCACTTTCTCTGGTGAGTGAGCCTCCTCTCCCATCCATCTCTGAAGCTGTGCTTTATATATATGTCAACAGTTGTTTATTGACTTTACAGCTTTGTTTTGTTTTTCTTAAACTGCTGCATTAATGTAGATAGTGGTGACGATGATAAAGTTCTTGTTCAGACATCTCACATTAAAGGTACATTGGTAAAGATGTGTGTTTGACCTTTGACCTGTGTGGAATTGTATCAGTTTGTAGTTTCCGTGGGTGTCCGTGAGTAGACACAGAAATACCACACAAATGTACACATCTGGAGTAGGGATGTTCCATTATAATGGAAGTTTAAAGTTTGTGTGTACAATTTTTGTGAACTGTATCTCTCCATATAAAATGTCTCTTTGTCATTCACTGCTCTACAGTCTGTTGTCCAGAAGCAGTATATAAAGAATGTTATTCATGCTGCAGATCCAGACGACCCCCTGGCTGATCTACTTGATGACTTGCTCCCAGATGAAGTCAAGCCTGAGTCTAAACCAAGCATTCAGCGGGCCAAACCTGTAAAATCTGCACCATCTCCTGCATCATCTCATATCCTAAAGACGGAAACACGTGAGCCGCAATTTTTTATTTTATAACCTTTTTCCGTGAAATCAAACAAACATTTGAGTAATACATGCATGTGTGTTTTTTGTTTCGCATTTTGGTTTCGCCAGCTAAGGCAGCAAAGACTCGAGGTGACATTACATTTGATGATGATAAGGATGACCTAATGGATGTGCTCGGAATTGACAGGGAAAAAAACAATGCATCGAAAAAAGAGACTGCGCTTTGGTCCAACAAGGAAAGGTAACAGCTCTGTTTTCACTCTTACCGTCTCTCTCTTATTGCTGTCTTTATTTATAGTGCTCAAATGATAAATAATTACTGCTCTAGTGCTGTGGGCTCTGGGGTGCAGCTGAAAACAAAGCTAAACTCTGACAATGTATTATAAAGCAACATCTTTCAGCACCTGGCATGTTCTGTTCTTTGTTTTGTCTTCACTTTGCACATTTATGCTGAAATGGCCAACTCTCCCTGACTTCTTTTGTATCTTAACACAACACATCTTTTCTCCGTCCCCTTTTATCTTTGTTGTCTGCAACCTCATAAGTGAGGCCCCTATGAGAGCTCGGACCAGACTAGATGAGATTCTGGAGAGTTTGACGTCACCCCGTCTTCTGGAGCGACCTCCAACCGGCGAGAGGAAGGACCAGCCTCAGTCTTTAGAGAAGCAGCAACAAGAGAAGACCCCTGCTGTGAAAGGTAGAAGAGCACTTCAGCCCTCTGCCTTAGCATAGAGCTTTTGAAGACTGAAACATTTCAAGCTAATTTTGCTCCTGTTCATCAGACTCATTTTTAGAAGATGACCTCACATTTGGCTCCTATCAGCCCACGCTGGTATCCACGCCTGAAGGGCGCCAGTCCCGCAGACAGTCTGTCAGGTTTGTGTGTAGTTCAATCTTGATACTTTACAGTAAGCTTCACCATGTTAAACTTGACACTATTTCCTAATCATCAGATTTTCCACTGAGGATGTAAGTTCCCCAGAGAAGAAGCCTAAACCCTCCACCCTTCGACACCGAAACTCAGCTGACTGGTTAGGCCTCAAGACAGATGACGACCAAACCTTTCTAGATTTTGATGCCAGAGAAACCAAGCCTGCGACAGAGTCTCCGAAGACTCCCTCTTCTCCTGCTTCAGAGAGAAGACCCTCTCTGACTCCTAGCCACGCCACATCTGCTGCTAAAATGGCAGCAGACACCCGAGCTCCAACTGATAATATCACCAAACAAACCAAGCCGGAGGTTTCTAAAAGCCAGAAAAAAGAAGAGGAGGAGGAGGAGGAGGATGACTGGTTATCAAAAGTACTGAGCAAGAAGAAGGCTCTGTCAGTGTCAAACTCTGAGGCGAGAACATCCAAGCAGGAAGAGTCTTTAGGCCTGGGAGAAGAAGTGGATCTGGAGTCTACTGTAAGGTACAGTGGAGAGGGTTTGTTACAAGGCTTGAAAGTTGTTTTGAATGGTTACAAATATGGATGAATTTGATTATATACTCCTTGAAAAGTGTTTGATTTGCAAACTTAATTTGGTGTCTCATCGACACTCATTCTTCACATAAACCAAAAGTCTTTTAATATTCAAAATCAAATGATCCTCAGATCATATTTGTTGGTTTTCTAATGGCATTGAAATACAATCAGAGTTGAAGTGAACAACAGCAAAAGACAAAGTCAAACAACACATGGTGACAGGAGAAGCTTGTTTCTCAGTACTGAATGATAACTCACTCTTCTTACAGTCAACAAGTCCCATCACAGGCTCCTAAAGGCAGAGATGACACTCTTACATCTGTCAAGGAAACAAGGTAAGATATGTTTTTATTGTTTAAATCCGTTGGAACCATGAGTGATGGTTTTGCTCCTTTGTTTCATCCTCTTTTTTGTATTGTGCAGTGGCAGTTTTCTCGGACAGCCGAGCCCAACTGCTCACTCCACTCCTGTCAGAGAGAAGAGGACCACGCAAGGTATTTATCTCAGACTGCAGAGTGGTGACGAGGTGGTGAAATGCAAAATAATCACATTCTGCTCCTCTTATACAGATTCAATTCCTGCTTTCCTATCAACCCCACCACAGTCCCACTCTGTAGCTTCTAAGCATACACCTACCACCCAGCCTTACCTCCCCTCCACCTCAACACCCTCCTCACCAGCCTCTCTCCACGCTAAAGTAGACCTTGAACAAACTCCTGGTTCATTTCATCCCTCAGATAACCCTCCTCAAGCTTCTGGTCATTTGCCAGTCTCTGCTGCTAGCATTACGCACACCCAACCTCAGCCTCAGTCCCAACCGCACCACCTACCGTCCGAAAGGGGATCCAAGGTGCTGCGAGAGCCTGGTCAGGCCTCAGATGAAACCTCGCAACAGCTGCCGTTGCTCAATCCTGTGTCTGCTATGGTGCCCGGCTCTATCTGGAGTAGGTAGTCTTGGGGAAATCAGAAGTCATTTTAGATACCACTAATGTGAGCATGTGAATATGGCTATTTCTCATCTTTGTTTACTCTCCAGCAGTTCCACAACAAAACCAAATGCAGAATACATCAACTGCTGTCCAACAACAGGTAAGCGTGCTTCTCTATAATCAGGTTATCATGATGGAGGAGATCACATTTCATCTCTAATACCTTCCTTGACTTATGGACAGGTGACACTGTCAGCAGACAGTCTGCAGCAGCTGCTTCTACAACAACAGGTTAGGAATATAAAAGTCTCAACTTGCAGATATATTCAACTTGGCATTTATTATCTGGTTTGTTCTTGACTTGCTGGCTCTTCTCTTAAAGATGATGCAGTCTCAGTTGCTGAGTATGGGGGATGCAGGGTTCCTGCAGAGACTGAAAGAGAGAGAGCAGCAACCCATTGATTATCAAGCGTTACAGGCTCGCATCATCCAGCTGGAGGGACAGGTATGTTGTAGCAGAACATGAGAGCTTTATGTTTGTATGTATATCTTCGTATGGATAAGAGAGCTGCAGCAATTAGTCCTTCAAAAAGAAAATTATGGCAACAATTTTGACTGGTCAAGCCTTTTTTCAAGCAAAAATGACAAACATTTGCTGGTTCCAGCTTTTTAAATGTCAGGGTTTGATGCTTTTCTGTCTCATTTATGAAAGTGAATGTGAAAGTGAGTATTTGGGTTCTGGGAAAAATAAGCTTCCCTCTATATACTTACACAATCTCACCCTCCTTTGTGTCATTTTCAAGGTGAGGACTCTGCAGCTGGAGCGAGACCAAAGCCAAATGTTGCTCGAGAATGTCCAGCAGCGGCATAAACAGGACATGGAAATCATGGAGAACGCACACAAGTAGTTAAACACACACACTCACACATACTCACACTCACACATACACACACACACACACACACACACACACACACACGCTCTGTTGTGCAAATGTGTACTTCCTGTGTACATATTTAACATGCATAATGCAGTATTCCCTGTACTTCAGGCAGCTTATGTGCATGTGCATTCTTAAGACATACTGTTCTGTGCACATCCAGGGCTCGCGTGAAGCTGCTCGAGGAATCGGCAGCCCAGAGGGAGACACAAACGCGGCAGGAGTGTGAAGACCTAATGGAACGGCTGGCCGCAGTAACACGATCGGCCGAGCAGGAACGCTCGGAGCTGCAGGCTCAGTACCAGCGCAAACTGGCACAGACCCAGCAGGACAGAGACCGCGAGGTGGAGAGACTCAGAGACCTCCAGAGGTACAACTTTACTATAGTGATAGACTGATTCCGTAACAATAGCATCAGGTATACCGAAGTATGACATTTATTGAACAATTATAATGTACTGACTGAAAAGTTTTCATTTAAATAAAATACATACAAAGCAACAATTTATAAAAATGCTCTCAGGTTTGTTGTATGTATTTCACAGGGACAGTACATGTTAATGCACATGTAAATAAGCCAGAATTAGCCAGCAGGCTGCTTTTTAACTATACTGCACTAAAGGTGTAAATATGGCAGCTTAAAATCAAGAAACAAGTTCAAAACAAAAGTCATGATGTTAGGGATGAGATCATTTCCACAACCAATTATTTGTACTTTAAGTTTATGTCAAAATTGACATTAAATCCATTTTATAAATGAGGCCCCTGTTTTTGACAGCTCAGATCACTTGGATTAAAGGTGCAATATGCAAGAATTTTAGAAAAGAGAACATTCACAGAATAACAGTTTTAACATTATGCTGTCCACATATAATGTTGGAGAGATCTTCAGGCATGCTAACCAGCTAATTCGGGCCCATCCTGCTCCAAAGAGCCCTTGTTAGTGGTGCACCATGCTCAAAAGCTCACTGTTAGTACTGCTAACTGAATTGCTAACTGAATTGCTAACTGAATTGCTAACTGAGCTAACGATCTAACGGCACCCACAGTTAGCTAGTTAGATATAACTGAATGCAGCTTAATGTTTGCTTACATCAGGGATCTGATCCAAGAGGCAGGTTTACCGAGTTATCTGGAGGAAACTAACTGAGTAATACTCAGAATCAACTGATCATCCTTGACTGTAAAAGGGATTTTACTTGACTTTACTTACTACTTTTTATTAGTCAGATAACTCAGTAGATAACTAATTGAAGTCCCAGAATGAGCATAAAATGTTCTATGATTACACTGAATAAAGACCTCTGATGACCATATATTTCTCCCACTTTGCTGTCAAGGAAATCTATTTTGGAAATGAAGAAAGACCATGAGGACCAGGTCAAGAGACTGAAGAAGTTAAAGGACGAGGAGATTGATGCAGTTACAAGCGCAACATCTCAGACCAGGTAAGAAGTCATCCAAGGACACCAGTCCCATTTACAATAATACCAGTACTTATACACTTGACATGTGCTGATAAGTCCATGATATACAGAATTATTCTTTTTCATTTAATTTTCTTTATCTAAACAGATTTCCCAACCAATCTTGGTAAGAATTTCAGAGATTTTATCAGTGTGTCTATCGTTCTGTGTCCAGGTCTCTTACAGTGGTGATTGAGCAGATGGAGCAGTTTACCTCTCGGCTCGGAGAGCTTTCTTCTCGGGTGGAGAGCACACATGACCACACAGCTCATGGCCTTGAGCAGGGGGCACGGCACAGAGATGAGCAGCATCGAGGTACCTCACACAGACACATGCACACACTTTGTACAAATAGGTCAAGATACAAGCTGTCCAATAGCCTGCTGTAGTTTGGTATCACATTTGCAAGTGGGTTAAGGTCGTTTTCTAATGTATTAGTGATGCAGGACCGTCTGGCCCAGCAGCAGAAGGCCATGGCGGAGGAGAGAGCTTACCTCAAGGAAATCATTTCCAAGATGGACATTCAGCTCAGTGAGCAGCAGAGACAGCTTGAGAAGGTTGGGGTGAAACTGGGCTTTAAAAATAGACATTTTAAATAAAAATTGATGCTTTTCCTGAGACTGAGGACAGCATTTTGTTATGTACACCTCAGGAACGCTGGAAAATGACAGCAG
The DNA here is from genome assembly GCF_900880675.1 of Sparus aurata. Classification (NCBI taxonomy): domain Eukaryota; kingdom Metazoa; phylum Chordata; class Actinopteri; order Spariformes; family Sparidae; genus Sparus; species Sparus aurata. The sequence continues at coordinate 11,381,585 of NC_044209.1, read as the reverse complement.
AGCAGGCCAAGGCGGAGTCCACCCAAAGAGGCCTGGAGGAAGAGCGGCGTGCCCTCAGCATGCAGATCAACATCGAGAGGGAGGAGCTGGAAAGGGCCAAGGTGAAGCTGATGAACATCCACATGTCAGTGCTGGCAGAGGACAAGTGCTCTACCTTACTGTCTGTCTCTCATCTCCATCAGAGCGCGTTACTGGAGGAGCAGAAGACAGTGATGCAGCATTGCGCCGAGGAGAGGAGGAAGCTTGCAGCAGATTGGGCCCACTTCCACGCCATGGAGAAGCAGAGGCACGAGAGGGCTGAGCGGGAGGTCAGCAGTCTGTTAGAGAAGAGAGAGGGCTCCATCATCAGTCTGGCACAGGTGAGCTACAACAAAGAGAAAAGAGGCACATCCTAAATACTATTCTGTTAAACAAGTAGGTATATATTTCTTAAACTGTATATTGTTTTTTTGTTTAACACTAAATACAATGGGACACATTCATTAAATCAGTTTTTGAGCTCTCCAAGACACACGGGACCCTCAAAGACACATTAATCGAGTTTTCTGTTTCTTTTGTAGGAACAAGCCGACCTTAAGCTTCATACGGCAGAGCTGAAACAAAAAGAGATGGCTGTGAAACAGGAGAGAGAGACTCTGGAAAGACTAAGAGAAGAACTGGACAGAGAGAAAGAGAGAATCAGCAGCACGGCCTTGAGACTCAAGACGCGAGCCCAAGAGGTGGAGGCCTTCAGTAAGGTAAATTCAAAACCACAGGCTCTTTAACCTAGTTAGGTAGAGCTAGCTGGTTAGGTAAACAATATTTATTAATCCACCACACTGTTGTTCGCAGCTCGCTGCAGAGAAGCACGAGGAAGGAGAACGAGCGCTGCAGGAGGCAAAACGTACTGAGGCGGAGCATGCGGCGAGGCTAGCTAATATACATACACAGATAGAGCGGCTGAGGCAGCAGGAACAGCGGATCCTTCAGGTACGTGTGTGTCACAGGCTTTTTCTTTGCAAAAACGATGAACAATAAATTAAAAGTAACTGTAGTCTTAATTAAACATTTGTTATTTCAGGAGCGAATGCGGTTAAGTCACCTGCAGAAGGAGACAGAGCGTCTGAGACAAGACGGCCCAATTTCCTCTTTAGCACAAATGATTCCACCCATTTTATCAGGTCAGGTCAATTGTGGTTATTCAAAGTCTGTCATTAAATAATCACTCATACATAATATAGGTAATATTTAGAAAATAAAAAGGTTTGCTATTTTGACATATTTATATATACTCTTTTCTGTAGATGCAGGTTCACTGTTGCCAAACCCTGAGCTGACATCAACACTGAATGTTCCCCCTGCTGCTTCATTTGCCAACCCCCAGTCCATGGCTCTGCAGGCCAGCCTGGCTTTGTGGAGGTACACTGGAGAAAAGGTAACCAGTCAAGACACTTTGTGCTGAAGGTATAGGTGAAAGTCACATTATAACCTTGTGTCCCTTCATGGCTGTGCTCCAATACCTATACGACCATGCTGTTTGGTATACCAGAAAAATATCAAGTATGCCCCGAAAGAGTTTGTCAAATTCAGCGTGACACAGTCTGACCCACAATCCTCCACTCAGCATATTATAATGCATCACATTGACTGAGTCACCGAGAGAGCAAAGACACTCCAAATCCAAATGTGGTCAGAGCCCTCTTGGACTGTAGTTGTACATACTGAAATGTCAGGATGCGAGGACGTGAGACTGCGAGGCTAATACTATTAATCGACAGGCATGAAGACTACTAACATAAGATATAGTCCATCCCATATTTCTGTTTTGTGATTTGGGAGACTTATTTGTGACCCACAGGATTCTAGTAAGGTTTCATGACACCTGAATAGTCAGTCCCAACTATTTAAAAACAATGAAACCATTTCAAAAGAGACTGGAAACTGTACAATATACTACCAGTCTGACTTCAGATTTCATACCACAAATAATGCAAATGAGCACAGGTTAGTCAGTGTAGAACACATTTATTGTCAACATGCAGCTGAACAGCTTTTGTCAGAAGATGCCCAACATCATTTTGTTTCCATTTCTCATTACTTTGTTCTCCTGCACACAGGACCGTGAATACCTCCAGGAAGAGCAGATATTCTTGGACAATTTGAAGAAGAAATCTTACAGATCGTCCTTCAACACAGATTGACCAGCACATGCCTTAGCTGGAGTCATGTTACATTTCACGTGCTGGACACTTGAATTTTATTCGACATCTAATCTTTTTATTAAACTTTTTTTCTTAAGATCAACTGTGGTTTTCAGTTTGTTAAATATAACACATTTGTTAAAACTGTGGCGCAAACTTCCAGATCAGTCTCAAGCTGGTAACAGGCAAGTCATGTTTATTTGTATAGCGTAATTCAGACACAAGGCAACTCCAAGTGCTTTACAGGGGCATAAAAATGACATGACACACAATAAAAAATTGCATTAAAATACATTAAGTAGGAAGACTTCAAGAAACAAAACATTAGAAGAAATAGGAAAGTAGGCCAATATATCATAGGTTTAAGTCAGTGCAGTCCAATGCCACTTCCTTCCTGGTTTCATCTGCAAGTTAAAGAAAAGGGCAAATGTAGGTTAGTTTGACAGTAAAGTAATAGAAGCCATTATGAGTCAGCAAAACCTATTCTGCAGTCAAGCCTCAGGTTACCATAACTCCACACTGTAGTTCAGACAGGGATAACTTTTATCATCACTGGCTTGACTTTAATTATCCAGTGTCAGTCTTGCAGCATTTACCTGTTCAGCCCCTCTCGGTGCCCATGCGCCGTCTTATGGTCTCGCTATGCACATCTTGAGACCTGTGGGGAGACATGGTACATCTATATTATCATGTGTGCAGATTATTCCCATCTAAGATAAAAGGTGCGAAAGATTTCTCAGAACAGCTATTTCCATCGTCAGTTGTCGCATCAGACGGCACTTCCTATGCAGCAGTTTTCATCACTGAATCAATGGCAAGGCGGATCACAAGAAGCAGGATGGTACAAACCTTTTCACCATGATCCCATCCGTCTCTATGTGGCTGTCGACGTCAAGTGGGACAGACGAGCCATGAACCTGCAGCAACACATTTCATTAGTGATATGCACTCAACAGCACGTGATCACACACTCCAGTGTGCAGCAGGTCAGATACCATGGATTTCCACTCATGTTTTTTTTTTCAGACAGGGATAACAAACTCATCACGTGCACTGCAGAGACACCGGGGTGAAAAACATTACACCGTTTCTCGAGTTTACCTTTCATTATGATGTAGCCTTTGTTGGCAGGAAGATGAACCTCATTCCGTATCCGCCAGAGCTCCTGTGAAAATAAAATTAGGAATTAGATCTGTGATCACATACATGCTTACCAAGAGCAGGCCACGTTTCCTGCCAGTCCTTCCCTTAAGTTAACATTACAAGATAAAAAATGACATCTCAATTTAAAGTTATTAAGTAATTTATAATGTAATGTATGTATGCTCAATGACTTTTAAAACAAATCCCTTCCTCAAATCCAATTTATAACTTTTGCCCAGCATGGTCATCTTGCACGTGTTAGCCTCCTAGCTAAAAGCTACCAAGTTGGCATAGCTCATATAAAACCTCCTCCAGACCCCCACCCTCTCAAGTCTCATGAACTACTGGTTAAATAACTACCTGTTCAAGGCGGCTCATCCGCAGTAAACTCCATTTTCAGACTTAAATACATTATAAGACGTGGAATCGGCATGCTAGCGCGCCCCAACACAGGTCCGTGCTCCTGGTAACGAGAGAGAGCAAGAAGACCGGAACTCTCGCGTGATAATGGTTATATAGGTTGTTAACGTCACATCCCACGTGATTACTGACTGGGTGTGGTTAGAGTTCAACTTGTGTTTTGAATTGTTCGCCAAAGTATTTACACAAATAGGCTTCTATTCCAGACTACAGGACTAAATACTGATATAGCTGTAATTTAGACATACATATAAATGATTTAAGTTAAGATACAAATGTGATTATCATTTGAATAGGGCACATTTGCAGCAATAACCCCAACATGAAATGAACAAGTAATGTGAGAGGAATTACATTCAAGGGGCACTATGTAGTTTTGGAGAGGAGATTCGAACTCAGAAAGTAAATATTTCCAATATTGATGAGGTAATGATACAAAATCAGAAATATAAGTGAACAAACATGCTGTTCTCAGAGGAAGATAAGGTCCCCAGAACACGGCTGAATCTGGAAAGGTGGCAGGGTCCGCCAACGGGGTTGTCCTTTAAGGTCTGTTTGTTTATTTAGTTTATTCAGTCATGAAAACAAAGAGAGTTTGTTTAATTAATTGTGTTTACGCATAAAAATCAGCCAGCCTTTCTCTTCTGATTAAAATGTCTTACCCAAAACTACATAATGCACCTTTAAGGCACAGAAAGGTCACAATTGAATGCATTTAACTGGGATAAGCTTAAAATTAAGCTTTCATATTGTTAAATGAAGAAAATATCGTCAACTCTTTTTTTGTTTTTTTGTTTCAGTATTCACCAAATGAAATAGCCATAACAAATACACTTTAAAGCACCAAGTGGACTGACTAGCATCCTGTTAGTGATATGAAAACCACACGTGCTGCCATTCAAGAGAACAATGAATTAAATCCTATATCAACCTGTCAACAGAACATTTTATAATGCAGTCCATTTCTAGCATGTCAAATGTAAAAATGATGTCACAAAGATAAATGTGCCCTCTGTATCAAAAAGAAACATGATACAGCCTATCAATTGAAGATACAAATCCAAAGTGCATGAGTATTTTACTGCCTCAAGATGCGACATATTAATAAAGTAACAGCTCACAGTCAGGTCTGGTTTTTTTTTTTTGGGGGGGGGGGGGGGGGGGCAGAAATATGCAAACTAAGTCCAGCAGCCTGTAAACTGGTTCACAAGCACATGTGTTATATAACCGAGGCTGATAATTTGGACCACGTTCAACAAATGATTTGAAAATCTCTGATCTTTTCTGGAGGACGTTTAGGGGCGCAGACTTTGAGGGTATAAATATTTAACAGACTCATTAGGCCTTTCCACTTAAGGCCCACCTCTTCTGTTGTGTCTGGTGTAGTTCTGTGGTATTCTTTGAGACAAAACAAAACCCAAGCATGCCAAAGTAAAGGGAAGGATGATCTTTGAAGCCCATATGTTTCAAAAATCAGAATCAGAAATCAAACTCTTAATGATTATTTACAATTTATTACGCGTTTTAAGCATTTGTATACATTAAAAAAAATTGATAATAAAGAACAAAACCCCATTACTATATTTGTGAAGGTTGTTGTTATTGTTTTTTTTAAAAGTTGTTTTGGCAATGTACTTCTTATTTCTCTGTTATTTTTATTATTTTGTTTTAGTTTTTTTCCTTTTTTGGCAATGCACATTTTGTTATGTTCTCTTTGTTGTTGTTGTCTTAACTTGTTTGGGCATTACATTTTCTATTTGTTGTTCCTTTTTACGGCAGTATACTTTATTATCATTTTTTGATTTGATTTGATTTGTGATCTTTTCCCCTTTTTTATTGACAATGAACGTTCATTATGTTGTTGTTGTTGTTGTTGTTGTTGTTTTACTTGTTTTGGCAATATACATTTTTGTTTTTTGTACGTGGGGTTATTTTTTTGATGTAGTTTTGTCAATACAGTTTTTCTCTTAGTTGTAGTTGTTATTGATGTTCCTGTCATTTGCTTTGACTGTATAACCTGTCAGATACAAACTGAACAGGTTCCTGTGCTGATCTCTGTCATAACTTCTGACATTACTCGTTTTGTGGGAGCTAAGTTCAAATACAGGCACAGGTGTGAGACACACGGGGGGAAGCAGCAGCAGCAGGTTGTGTCCTGCGGTGTGTGCAGACTTCACACAGAGTAGGAAGTGTTTCCTGAGGAGCGGGTGGAGGGACGACGCTCAGCTGCGCTCTCCTCCACCTCCATCACTGCCATTCCCCTTTCAGTCACTAGGGAGAGACTCTGGACTGGGGGAAGCTGCTGCTGCTGCTGCTGCCTCGCTCACAGGGTCCCACAGCAGGCTCTCAGGATCACAGTGTGAGCCGCACCGCCATCCGCACACCGGCCTGCGGGACGCGTCGTACTCTCTCCGTCCGGGATGGAGAAAGACGCCTCTGAACCGGACCCATCCCGCCAGCGGAACGGGGTCCTGGGCGTGCTTTACGGGGAGTTCAGCGACACGCTCAACGACAGGGTCCGGTACTCGGTGAGCCTGACGGAGAGCGCCCTGACCATCCAGAGGATCTCGGCGTCACCCGGCCGGATGAAGGTGGTTTTTAACCTGACGGACTGTGTCGGCTGCCGGGCGTACCGAGGGCCGGACGGCGCGGACGTCGGCGCCTACTTTACCGCCTATTTCTACCCGTTCAAGGGGCGCTGGATGAGCGCCGGGGTGGCCCGGCAGAGAGTCGAGCAGTGCTTTCGGGTCGCGCTGGTCCAGGACCCGCTCGCCAACCTCCAGGAGGCTGAGAGGTGGGCGAGAGCCATCAGAGACGCGTCCGCGCTGCAGGCGCCCCGGAGAGACGGTGAGCACTGAGAGACATTAAACATGCAACTTTATACATCACAAACAAACAGGCCCGTCCGGGGAATGGGTTGTTACTGTAATGTGAGGATGAGGATTATTCTGCCACATTAGTATTCTGATCGCAGTGTTTTCACTTTTCTTTAAAGGACGTAATGTTGGAGAATACATGTAAATCAGAAGAGAAAGATCTGACTCAACAAACTGAATAAACAAACTCTCTTTTGTTGCCAAGACTGAATAACTGACCCTAAAGGACAACAGTTTCATACTGTTTTTCACTTTGTTTACATGTGGCGGACCCCGCCACCCTTCTAGCCTCTATCACTGTCCTGGGGACCTTATTTTCCCTCTGAGAGCAGCTTGTTTATTCAGTTACATTTCCGAGTTTTTATTATTACCTCATTAATATCGTACATATTCAAATTCTGGGTTTGATTTCCTTCTCCAAAACTACAGACTGGCCCTTTAACGTGATAGAAATCTTGCAACACCTCAGCCGCCTTCCTGATGCCACAAACAGGTTTGGCGGAGAGGTCGCGCACATTCCTCTCTGCAACCTGCTCGACCTGCCGTGAAAGGTGATCCACCTGCTAGCAGCAGTTACCTCTTCCCCATTCCTTACATTCATTCATTCATTCATTCATTCATTCAAACCATGATGTAGGATCTTGAGCAAAACTCCCAAAAACTGATCACTTAAACAGTTACATTCTCTCCTGATCCTCCCCCTTGTCAGCTGAGAGCGCAGCCGCCACCGTGTGCTCGGGCTTCATTATTCCTGCTCGGTGAAATTCCCACAGAGACCTTCGCTGTTGACGGGTGGAAAAAAAAAAAAAAAAAAATCACATCAAAACAAAAAAGCCTTGTTTTTTTCCATCCGGCTCGTCTAATTAGGCCTCATCGTGTCTCGCTCTGTTTAAGATGCAGACTGTCCTCAGGTTCCTTTGTCTTCCGATCTCATTAGCCTCTCTGCGCTGCGTCCCGGTGTACAACGAGACAGTAATTAACATGAATACAATGCGAGGAGTGTTTATGTAGCTAATTAGCCCATCACTCATTTGGGGAGGAGAGTGGTGATACTTGCTGATGATGAGACAAAGCAGTTTTTTGGTCCCAGAAAGATGATCATTAGAGGGGGGTGCAGATTCTGGTGTGAGGTTGTGTCAGGTCAGGTCCTATAGAAATGTTGAAAATATAAAGCAGGCACGCTCTCCTGGGCAGCCAGAGCCCGGGGGGAGCGGATATTTGACCTGACAGTGACGAATTGGGAATGCTGGTTGCCATGTTGGATGGAGGGCGAGTGCTGCTGTGGCGGGATAAGGAATGAGGTCGCCCTCCTGGTTGCATCCTCCAGGGGTACGCTGTGAACACAGAGGGGATGGGTGACGAGGGGAGGGAGGGAGACTTACTGCCTCCCTCTGGCCCGCAGCCAACAGGAGTTTGGGTTTCAGGGGCCTGGACGCCAGGCGGGCAGATGGTAACCTGAGAGGTAGCTGGGCGGCCCACCCCCCTACTTCCCCTCTTGCCCCCGTCCCCGTCCTCTTACTGGACTCATCAAAGAGCTCCAGCTCGGGAGGTTTTGCAAATCACACATACTAATGAACCCAGATCATCTAACGGCTCCGCATGCTCCCCTCTCATCCCAGATCTCTTTTCTTTTTTTTTTTCTTAGCCTCTTCACACGGCGTCTCAGCGATGATGTGCTCATATCACTAATTTATAAGCTTGTTTTAGCATTCCAGATCCAGGCCAGCCAATAATACAGTATTTAACAGCATATATTATGCGATTTCGAATTGGCGATGTTGTGTGGTAATGGACGCGGCAGAATAGTGGCCTGTCCCTTGTAGAGGGTGTATGAAAGTCAGTTGCGATTCACTAATCCCTCATAGTGTGTTTACCCGCCCCAAGTTAATTGCATGTCATCTCATCTGGCATTGCAGATGGAAAAGGTTGGATTAAAAGTGCAACTGCAGCGCAAGACTGGCGTTTAGTCGGAGGGCGATCGCTGTGACGCACTTTCGCTGAAGTATAAAATTAATAAACACCAAATACGTGAAGCTTACAAGTCGGTCCGCCAATTTACTCGAAGCACCGCGAGCCTCTGAGGCTGTCTCTGTCTCGGTGAAGGTTCACTGGAGTGAATGAGCCGTAAATAATGAAGTGGCACACACTATGATACAGTCCTGCACACGCTAATGGTCTGCTACAGTATCCCCCCCCCCCATCTGCTCAGAGGAACCACAGTGGGATAGCATGCAATGGGAACGCGATGATTGTTACTTGATTTGACTTTTTTTCTACCACTGGCTGCTTTTATTGCTGCTGGATGGTTCCCTTTTCTGTGTTTCCAGCAGCTGCTCGGAGGCCGGTTTCAGATTTAACATTTATCCGTTGTGGATTCCTGCGTTCCATTCGATCCCTTCATGTGCCACAGTGTGCTCATGAATGAGCCTTACGGGGGGAAAAAAGGGCGGGAAAACAGACAAAGGCGGAAAGTAAAGCACATGAGGATGAACTTGCAACATAAAACAGGGACTCACGAAGCTCAAAACTCAGGACCGTGGCAGACTTTTCAATCAGCACAGGGTTGAGTAGAATATGACTGAATTTCATTTACGGGCCAACTTATCCCTGACAATGGGTGGATGTAACAAGTTGGTGTATGCAGCGGGGAAGGGGTGCGCAGGGTCAGGTGTGTGTCTGTCAGCGCTGTGGTCTCTGCTCCCCGAGGCTCAGCCGCTAAAATGCGTCACCAGACGACCTCTCACCCCGGTCCAGCATCTCGGTCCCTCAGGAGCCTCCGTCCTCAGCTCTGTGACACACAGCCGTGATGGCCTGTCAACACCACCGCCCTCCTCCTCCTCCTCCTCCTCCTCGCCCCCAGGCCTGGTGATGCCTCAGTGGGCAGTTGTGTTTGTACACTTGGACCTCCTTCCCCCTCCTCTCCAGCAAACACTCGCCCAACCTCGGAATGCGGCTTGTTTGCAGAGCCGTCCGGTCCGGTTTGGATGCAGAGTCGCTCCCGAACAAGACAGCTTTCAGTGAATAAGCCACATATTTGTCTTGGTGTCACGGTTTAACAAGTCCCACCTGTGCCGCAGCGCCAAGGTCCACCGTTGCTTTATTTAGCATTTTTCTTGTAGCAATCAACTGAAGCTGAAGCTCTTGTCAGCTCTGCGCCTGTTAGCGCCGTCACACCCAGCCTGCTCATCGCCTTGGCTGCCTGTTTGTGTGTGTGTGTGTGTGTGTGTGTGTTTGCCCACTTGTAACTGTGAAATACACACACTGCAGTCGAAAGTTTGCTTTGCCGGTGTGACGGGCAGGATCCGCCCGCAGGAATCCGACTTCACATCGCAGATAAATTTCACACACACCCTCACTCCCCCCCCCTGCGTCTGTCATCCTGTCACACACACACACACACGCACACACACAGCTCAGGAGGAACGTCTGCGAAAAAAATAATCATGAATTACTCAATGCAGTATTGAGCCGCCTTGATGTCGGGAGGCTTTCTGGCTATAAAGTATAAAAGACTTGAGATCCTGTTTGACGCATGTTAATTGACTTGCGACCGCTTCAAAACAAGTCGGTGTCCATTTGTGACCTTTCGTCTGTGGTTTCGTGTCACTGCTGGTCATGTCAGTTCAGACTCAGAGTGACCTTTGTTTTCTTTATTCACAGAGGCCTGAAGATGTCAAATTCTTTCCACGATTCACTTAAATTATAAAACATTTTGTGTCATTTTCTTGTCCATGCCCTGTTATTACTCTTGTCGCTCCTCAGATCTTACCTTGTTGTGACCCCCCTCATCATGGTCTAGCATTACGCAGTACGTAAAATAAGCAGAACAGAAACACCAATTAGGTCGGACCGTATATGTTTACACGTTATAGTTATAGCTCTTCTACCCGGAAAAGGACTGTTGTTAGCGCGTGATGAATGTTGGTGGTTCGGTCTGTTTAGCTCGCAGGATTTTTTGGCCGCCCTCGCTCTTAACCGGATGCTCGCGGCTTGATGTGGTGGATGGAGTCGCAGAAGCACGTCTCCATCGCCCGCAAGCAGACGTCATGACAGATAAAGGGATCAGAACATTTCTCTAAACTTTTGCGCGTAGCTTGTTTACTGTACGTGGGCCGTAGATCCATTCAGAGCTCACTCATCCAGATTTCGGTTCAATTACATCGCAAGAAATGATTATTTTCATTATAGCTTAATCTGCTAAATGGGCTTCTGTCTTGAAATTGCTTCCGTTGTCCGCTCAGCACTCTAAAATGTGTAGATAGTCACTTTGTCACCACATCGGACGGCTCACATCAGTGAGGGAATATATACAAACGATTAATCAACCATCAAACTAGATGACATGTAGAACCACGTCTTAAATTCTGAATTATGTCCTTCGATTTACGATACAAAGAATAAGCGATCCAACAGGATTCCAGCCCTCTGAGTAATTCAAGTCAGCGGAGTTGAAAAGCAGCGAAAAGTGATCTGAGTGGAGCCCGTCGGGGTGAAGCTGCGGCGTCGCAATCAGACTAAATCTCCGTTTCTCTGCACTTTAATATTCATCATTCACTTTGAAATCAGAGATGTGAGTCAGAGGTCTGGTTTCTTCCGACAGAAGGTGCCGGACAGGACATTAAAAAACATTTCTCCACCTTCTCCGTGCTTCATTCAGGCTGCGTAAACTCCCGGTGTCAAAGTTAGGAAAGGAAGCCGCTGCATCTGTATCTGTGCAGGTTTCGATCTTGCAAGGGTATGCCGTCATTCGGCTCCGCACACTTGACTCCAAAGCTCTTACAAAAGCCAGTTTCCACTATATTCTGGAAGTGCAGAGAGGAGCTTTTGTGTCTGAAAGCTGCATTGTGCTCTGACACAAGTGAGGAAACAATGGTGACCCTGTGTGGGTGAATGGAGGCACAGTCTGGCGTGTGCCTGTGTGTTTTCGCACTCGACGCTCCCTCGCCCTGGTGGGTTCGCGCCTCTTTCCCTGAGATATTTTTGCACCTCCGCTGGGTCGCGTCATCACCGGCTGGATGAGGCAGAGGGTGTCGGCGGACGCAGGTCACACAGTACCTGGAATATTAAGGCAGATGTTCCTCTCTTCTGGTAATTTCGTCCGCCTGATACCAAAGCCGGCCTCGTCCGCAGCCAAATCATGACGGTGGGAACTGATAGTGAACTCTCTGTCCTCTACCCCCAAAGTGGATTTGAGTTTTTGTCCGCTCCGATTCATTTGATATGGTCTCCGGTGAGTCTGTGTCTGCTTTAAAGGTCAAGGGCGCATGCGGAAGAATCCACCTCTGGAGGAAGCATCTCCCCGCAGTCACTTTACAAAGCTACGAACCTTTTAGTGGCCGCAGCTTGACAGGGAACCTCAGCCTCCCACATAAATATGGAATCAAAGTGAATGGGAACTTTATGAGGTGGAACAAATAGCTCACTGCTCTTTAAGGTAAAAGTCATAGCTATTAATGCAATGAGACCATTTGGTCTTTATTAGCTTATATTACACTAGAACCATTTGGCCGGTTTTATCCAACCACTGCTCCGCCACTTGAGCCTCCATCACATCGTCTATTCAGTTTTAACCTCACAGACATGTTTTAATCAATACACCTCTGCCCCCTTTCCCCTTAAAGCAAACTTTAGCAAGCTAGTTTAAACAATTGGGGAAATACACTTAATCCCTTTCTGTCTGAGAGACTGAAAAGGAGATTGATCCGTATCCCTTGTTTGTAAAGCGATACCCAAAAGTCAGTCGAAGGTCACTCACATATAAATAGTATTTGAGTGAAAGTATCAGTTATTACATACTCATACTAAAGTATCAAAAGTAATTTTCTGGTAATAACGTACTTCAGTGTCAAAAGTACATGTAAAAGTAAGATTATACATATATTTGCATGTGAGTAGACCGATGACCTACCTGACCAATAATGTCATTTTTTGGGAAGGCCAGACAATTTTTGGGGAGTTTCCACTGTTTACCTGGCAGCTCTTCCTGAACTAAACCACTGTCTAAAGCTGCAACAATGAACTATTTGTGTAATGGATTCATTGCTTTAAGTATTTTATTTTTAAAGTCAAAATTCTACGGCTAGATTCCTCAGTGTAAATATCTTGTTTCTAAAGACGTCGTCTCGGGCTTTGAGCAGCCTTTCAACATTTTCTGACATTTAATGGGACAAACAACCTATGGATCAGTCGAGAAAGTGGCAGGTTCATCGAGAATGAAATAACTGTTAGTTGCAGCCCTGTCAGAGGTGCTGCCAGGTGGATGTTGTTACCGTTGGCTAGCTCCTAGTGCTAAGCTAAGCTAACCAGCTGCTTGCTGCGGCTACATATTTAGCTAGGACACGGACACGAGAGTGGTTTTGATCTTTCAAAGCTAACTCTCTGCAAGTGAACAAAGCGTTTGTTTCTTTTAATCCACTATACAAAAGTGCAACATGAAAGACTTTGTCACCACAAATAGGGGCAGCTATCACCAGAGTAATCGCTAACTGCTGCTAGCTTTAATTAGTCATTTAATCTAATTGCTCTCTTTAGCTCTATTACTAGAATTTGAGTCTTCATGAAGGCAGTGGAATGATCGGTAAGTAAAGAATGTGTGCGGCAAAAGATGCTGAATGATTGTCAGCGAAGTGCAGTCACTCCATTATTCTGACTTTACCTATGAGAGACATAAGCAACAGGAGCACTTCCCTTTGAGGATTCACAGAATGTCACAGAATTGCTATTAATATTCGGTACGATCCCGACTGACAGGCCCCCGCAGAAAGGAGCACGTCGCATTAACATTTAGCATTGTCTATCTGAACAGCTGTCACTGCGTATGACTTCAACGTTTCATGCTCTTTTATCCCCGGAGAGGGACGTGCCTGTTCTTATACATCCTTTGAAATATTTCATCATGCATAACGAGACCCCTCCTCATACTCCTGCCTCGCCCCCTCTGTCTCCCTTTAGGTGCGGTCTATACGGAGGTGCGTCGTCCCTGCAGAGTCATGATACTGGTGAACCCTCACAGCGGCCGCGGCCAGGCTCTCCAGCTCTTCACTGGCCACGTGCAGGGCATGCTCACCGAGGCCTCTGTGCCCTACACGCTCGTCATCACAGGTCAGTAACATTCACTCACACACACACACGCACACAGACCTTTGAGCCCCTCTTAAGGTCACCCTGACATGAAATAAGGTTGAAGAGGATTAATCCTCCACAGAGTAAACAACTTCCATATTCCGCAGCGATGGTACTCGTGATGATGCATTATTTGTGTAGCGCCAGATTCCGTGGGCCGTGCGTGCGCTACATCTGCAGCCACTTCAGCACACGTACACTGATACTCATTAAATTCTCGTTTCGGTCGGCCCCCAGCTGCTCCACATTCTGTATGAGTGGCTGGTGGCTTTTTGTGACCTTAAATAGTGTCATGTGTTGGTTACTGTCGGCGGTGGCTCTGAACTCCGAGCGACCCCTCTCTGAATACCAGCCGCGAGCCGCCGGGAAACACGGAAAGGCTTTAATGCCCGAAGGAGGAAACATGCGCAGTGCATCGTTTAGCATTCGAGCTTTAAAGGGGCCATATGCGGTTTTGGAGAATAAGTTCAAACTCAGAATTTTTGTATTTTTTCCACAACTGAATAAACAAGCTGTTCTCAAAGGAAAATAAGGTCCCCAGAACACGGTTTGATGCTAGAAAGGTGGCGGGTTCCGCCAAATGTAAACAAAGTAAAACTGTATAAAATTGTGTTGTCCTTTAAAGTCAGTGTGTTTATTCTGTTTATTCAGTCATGAAAACAACGAGAGTTTGATTAGACGTAAAAAAAAAAAAAAAAATCATTTTCTCATTTAAATTTCCACATACTGCACCTTTAACTTTCATCCACCCTCGCCTCTGCGGGCCAAGGACCAACAGTTTGACAGGTAAGACTTTACTGTCTCTTTCAGCATCACCTTTGAACATCTGAGACAGATTAAGACAGCAGAGACGGGGGAAAAGGATCGAGAAGCTGTGTTTGTGTTTGTTTACTTGAGAAAGGGTCCTGATGGGTGTGCAGAGTTTTTTGTGCGGCCTCCAGAGGCTTAGAGGAAGGTCAGCAGCTGGACGGTGATGGAAAAAGACAGAGTAATTACCGGCGGTGACCCAGGCCGAAGAGGAGCAGAGCGGAATGGAAAGGGGAGGCGGGGTGGAGAATGGGTCGCCGAGGGCCTTCGGCGGTTGGACACTGGTCGCAGGAGGTGACGATGAGCGGATTAACTGGCACAACCCATTTAGCCAGCGCGCAGCTCCTTGATGAATGTATCACACTGCCTTTGCCTGAGGAAGGACAAGTTCCAGCGGAGGCGCCTCTCGTGTCAGCGTGTACCTTTTACATACTGTATGAAGCATGCAGTGCACCGAGCTTCAGCCTTACCCTGGCTGACCTCAGAAGAAGGCACGTGGATGAAGACGCTGCGCTTAGAGCGAAACCGCTGGAATGAAACGGGGCGCTACGAACACATTCAACCTCAGAATTTTATTATTTACAATATTAATGAGATATTACTACAAGCTCAGAGATATTTTTCTTTTCCGACAGTGATTAAACAAACTGTTCTCAGAGCAAAATAAGGTCCCCAGAATACTGTTTGAAGATAGAAAGGTGGTAGGGTCCGCCACATGTAAACAAAGTAAAACAGTATGAAACAGTGTTGTTTATTCCTTTTTTTTTCAGTCATGAAAACAAAGATATTTTTTCTATATAGTTTATTTAGGCATTAAGATAAAATCTGTCAGTGAAGACATTCGTCTTTCTTCCCCAAAACTACATAGTGGACCTTTAATCCCAGATATCAAGCGTGTATTCATGTACGGAGTCCTAATTGTCAGCTTTAATCTTTATCTATAATCTGTCTTGACAGTGTCTTCAGGTCTGCATTTGGCAGTGACCCCTGTGAATAAGGAAGTGGCTGGGAAGTAAAGCATCAGCCGGAGCCTCTCGGCAGGGTTTCGAAGTGCTGAGTCAGCTTTTTGCAGTGTAGTTACTCCCTCTGCCTCTGTCCGTCAACACAGCACCGCATCACCGCCTCCACAGCGCACGCGGCAAACAAACAGCAGCGGCAACAACCGGGGGAGCACCGACGGGAGACAGGGAGGGAGAGATGGAGGGACAAGTAGAGGTTGAGCAAAGTGAAAGCAAAGGAAAGTAGAGGACAGTTGTTTTCATTCCAGTCCTGTCCTCGATCGATACGTGGAGCTGAAGCGGAAAAATATTTCCTTTATGATGGCTGTCTATCGATACCAGCCAACTTATTTGCTGTCTGCCTTCCCGTCTCTCTCTCTCCTCTCTTTAAAGCTGTCTCTTCCACACACACACACACGCACGCGCCCCACTACACTCGGGAGTCTCGCCTGCTAGGACTGTAGACTTTAATGCTGGCAGGATGGGCCGCTGAGACCTCCTGCAGAGGGACCCACTCAAGGACGCTGCCAATAAAACTAGGCTGAACAAATAGCTTGGTCCTCCACCAGCCGCATTAACCAACACTTAGTGTACACTCACGTGCGCACAGTGAGCGAACACACACACACATGCAGATATTTGTCGGCCACAGATGCTTGCGGGGCAGCTAAGCTGCCTCGGAGCTGTTGAGTAGCCCCTGGATGGGCTAATGTGATGTGAGGAAACTGAATCTCTTTTCTGCCTAATCTCCCCTGATCCTGCCCCAGAGGCTGGCCACGGAGGCAGCGTGCCTCTTTCTCTGCCCTTGCCCTTGTTTTTTGTTTCGACCCCTTTCTTTTCCACATATGATGTTTTGGGTCACTTATTTGTCTCTCTCGTTCGTGTTTTTTTTCCGTCAGAGCACCAGAACCATGCACGGGAGCTGGTGAAGAAGGCGGACCTGTCACAGTGCGACGCGCTGGTTATCATGTCTGGAGACGGGCTGCTGTTTGAGGTGCCTGTCTGAACTAATTTCTCTGTGATATGAGAACAAGTGTAGAGGATTTAAAGTGCCTAGATAAAATGGAACAAATCAAAGAACTAAAATGAAATACAGCATTCACTGCTGTATGTATTCTCTTTCTCTTTGCATGTGGCAAAATCAAATAAAAACAACAATTATTTGGCTTCCTATGACTGCTAGAAGTCACTTGCAGAGGTTACTCAATGTAAGGCCAATTGAAGTCGCCCACAGGACACTGATTTATTATGAAGGGCTGTCCGTCACGGGTGCCGTCAGGTTTGTAGGCAATTATAATCTCTGCCTCCGAGCTGTGATTGGACAGTCGATTTTTTCTACACTTTGGCATCAATGATGCATCTCGCTCTTAAAGGAGACGCATTACGTTCATTTTCAAAACACATCAGTTTTCTCACACCGTCCAGCATTGCAGCGCTGTATTCCCCCTCTGTCTGAAGCGCTCTGTTTTAGTTCCTGTCTCTTTAAGGCCCCCAAACTCCTGAATATATAGTCCGCTCTGATTGGTCAGCTCCCAAACGCCTGAGCCAGCACCGCTAACAGCTTCATCGCAAACTAGCTGTTAGGCATGAGATTGTGCAAGTCTGAGACATGGTGCCGTAGTGTGATGTTGAGAAGTCGCAGAATTAAAAGGCTGTGCCACTGATGAGGTGTTTCAGAAGCAGCTTTTCTGTGGAAGAGAAGAGTTTTTTGTTGGTGTAGACTTTGAACTTTCAAGACCTTTTAAATGCGTGAGATTATATATAAAACACTGAAGAAAAGGAAAACAACAAAAAAATCACAATAGGTCTCCCTTAAAAGTCCATTATGTAGAATTTAGTGGCATCTAGCTGTGTGGGTGCAACGAAAACAAGAAAAATGTTGTCTCAGCCTCCCAAAGTCAAAATGGGGAAGGCCCCTTCTAACTTCAGCATTTGGTTGGTGATTCTGGGCCTCTTTAGACACATCTGTAGATATATAAAGCCAATCCAAGGTAACGAAAACAAAACAATTATTAGTTTCAGCTAATAAATTAAACAAAAATTAAAATATCTGAATATTATATAACATTTCTTCCAATAAATTCAGCTAATTCCAGCACGCTGGACTGTTAGATAAGGTTCTGTTGCATCTCCTAATGGAAACTAATGACTTAAATGATTAATGCTTGGCATTTGGCTGCTCTGTGATGTGATGACAATGTGTATTTGGTTCACTCCTTTTCTTAGTTTGAGTTGTTTTGTTTTTTTCTGCAGCTTTTTTTTTGTTTTGAGCATTTTAAATCTTCCATTAATCAATTAATCATAGATTGAACTGAAGATTGAAACCCTCTCATTCCTGTTGCTATTCTTAGTACTTTTCCGAAAATGTCCCGTAAAAAATTAATTTGTACTCAGACAAGACAAAAGAGCCCTGTAGCTGTGATTCTACTGCCTACAATATCTGCAGTCATTGGGTTCTGTAGATTCATCATCATAATTTACTTTATTGGTTCAGAGTTTACTCAAACAAGGAGTGTGAGAGCAACTGCATCTAACAAAGAAACACATTTCATTCTAACTTTTGTCCACACACAGATTCCACTTTCTATTTGACTCCTTTTTTTTTCTAATTGTTCTTGTTCATTAAGGTGATAAATGGTCTGATGGATCGAGAAGACTGGCAAGAGGCCATCCAGATCCCTCTGGGTATTCTACCAGGTGGCTCTGGCAACGCCCTGGCTGCCTCTGTCCACCACTACTCACAGTGAGTTAGTCCATTAATGAGTCATTTAAATGCATGGACTACCAGCACAAAAGGAGAGCAGAGAAGAACCTTCCTGGGCCTAAAAAAGAATGATTTATCTCGTTTCTGTGTAATTATGCCAAAGGCTGACTGGGCACATCATTCCCCTGGAGGGAGGACAGACAGAGCAGACTGGAACTGCTGCGCTGTACAGCGGAGGTCATTTCAGGCTTCCAATAACTCTCATAGGAGTGATGTAATGGGTTTAGAAACTTGCACATTATGAGTGATTATAGTACAGAGTGCAGCTGTGGAACCAGTGGTCCCAGCACGGGCCCAGGGTATCATCTCCATCTGCTGGCTAGCTGTGGGCACAACATCAAAGAAAAAAGCAAATGCATATTCATCACCTCAGGGGTTTTTTTCCCCGACCTTCAAGCTGCAGGTGTTGAAGGGACTGTAGCCAAGAATACTGTGGTCATGAGTTCAAGTGTCCCCAATTGTTGCTTTCCTTCACCAAAAGACGTGTCAAATGTCTCTCCCTTAGCCTCAGCTGTATTTGTGTTAACTGCTAATTAGCAAATGTTGGCATGCTAAAGTGCAAAATGAAGATGGTGAACAACATCAACACTGTAGCATTGATTGGGAGAATATTAACATGCTAATGTTAGCATTACCTCAAAGCACCAGTGTGCCTGAATACAACCTCTCACGCTTTGCTTGGAGGGATTCTGGCCCAGTCCTCCTTATAAAACTGATGCGATGTTTCCAAAAAACCTTTCAATTGAAAACAAATCTGGACTTACATGTATGACCCACCTTTTATTTTTTGTTTCATTTAACAGGTAGGACAACAATGTCCTGTAGAATTTGCTTGTACAATTCATAGTTCCATCAATGATTGCAACCTGCCCTAGTCCCATCCAGGACCCTGCCAACACACTGTGTCACTGATGGGATGACGTTCTTGGGCCTCTAGCTTAAACCAAAAAAGTCCCATATCATAGTCAATCATTTGCACAACCCTTAGTGAACTTTAGACAAGCAGTAAGTCTTCTTGGAGAGTCATGGCTTTCTCATTGCTGCCCTTTGGATGGTGGATGGAGAAGATTGACACTGGGCAATGCAAGAGAGGCCTGTAGATCCTTAGATGTTACCCTGGGGTTCTTTGTGACCTCCTGGAGTATCTTTCCCTTGGAGTGATTCCTCCACTGGGTCTTTATCCTGTTTCTCTTGTTTTAGAGACTTGAATGAAGATGTGATCACTTTTTAATGTCATCTTTACACAGAAACAGAGAAGAGGTTCTATAGGGTTCAACGACTTTCTAGAATCATTGCACAAATATAATAAATGCATATACAAACCTCTGTTGTTATTGCACAATGATTGCCTTGTACTCTTGTGTGTAACCATCTTTCAGGTCGCCTCCTGCGTGGAACGAGGAGCTACTACTGAGCTGTGGTTTCATGCTGTGCAAAGGACTGGTTGGCTCCCTTGACCTGGTATCGATCCACCTCTCTTCTCGGCAGCGCCTCTTCTCCTTCCTCTCCCTGGCCTGGGGTTTTGTGGCTGATGTCGACATCGAGAGTGAGAAGTACCGCCATGTCGGAGCGATCCGATTCCTGATGGGCACCCTGGTGCGTCTCGCCACCCTCAGAGTCTATCAGGGCAGGTTAGCGTATCTGCCTGTGAAGGAAGGGCCAAAACCTCCAAAAGGAAGCATCAAGGCAAACCATCCCCCCTCCACACCTCAGCACCCCTCGCTCTGCTCCTCCCTTCCCTGTCGGCTCATCCCCAACACCTCTCCAAACCAGAACTCTCGCCACAATCATAACAGCACAAACTCAAACCACAACACCATCACCAACTCCTCCAACAACGCTTTAACCACCAAGAAACCTGAGACTCAGAGTGATGGCAAGACCAGAGCCCCAGTGGACTCTCTGCTTCCTGGCCTGGACCAGCCAGTCCCAGAGAGCTGGACAGTGGTCAAGGAGGAAGACTTTGTTTTGGTGTTGGCGATTTACCAGTCCCACCTGGCTGAGGACCTTTGGACAGCCCCTGGTGCAACGGCAGATGATGGGATGATTCATCTGTTTTACGTGACAGCAGGAATCTCCCGTCCCGCCCTCTTGCGCCTCTTCCTCGCCATGGAGAAGGGTGCCCACTTGGCGTGCGGTTGCCCGCACCTTGTGTACGAGAAGGTGAAGGCCCTGCGGCTGGAGCCCATCTCTCCACAGGGCATGATCACTGTGGATGGGGAGATGGTGGAGTACGGGCCTGTCCAGGCTCAAATCCACCCAGGACTCGCCAGACTCATATGTGGATGAACTTGGATTATCTCTAATCTTTTTTCTGGCTGTAGAGCTTTCTAGTTTGGCCTTTTATACTCAGCGTCAGCTTTCTTTATGTATGCTGTGTTTTCAGAAGTGCCAAAGACATTTTATCAGCCTCTGGAAATTCCTCTATTTTTCTACCGAAGCAACTTGTCCTATTTTTATGGACCCACCCCCCGCCATCCCCCCATCCTCTCTTTCTCTCAATGTTTGATTCAGGGTCAAAGCCATGGATGGTTGTTCCTGCTGCTGGCTGGTCCCAGCTTAGAGAAATGGGGAGGGATTTTGTGTGTGTGTGTGTGTGTGTGTGTGTGTGTGCATAAGATGGATCTTTACGCGTGTCTGTGTGCACATGAGTGTGTTTATGTGTGCGATTGTGCATGAGGAGCTTTGGCACATAGCGGCGCGGTGCGGTGGCTGAGGAGTGCATTGTGCACTCTGCTGTCTGACCTCATAAGCATGACACACGTGAAGAGAAGCACATTTTTCCCGTCCTGCGAGGCTCGTGGACAAACCACACCCCCTTGTCCCACCGTACAACGCCGGAGCAGCAGGCTCCCTCCTGGGCAACCAACCACTCTAGCAACATCGCCTCCCCCCCTCAGCCCGGAGCTTTTTCTTACTGAGAGGATATAAATCCTCTGGGGATTTGATGTTGAAAAATCTTTAATCTTTGCATAGCTTATATAAAAAAAAAAGAAAAAGAAAAAACTCGAACAATACCAGATCTCAGCATTAGTGAGTTCAACCCCCTTTTTTCTCCCGTTCTGGTGTGTTGTTGTTGTTCTGTGTGTGAAAACTTCCTCCAGCTGATAATGAAGTGCAGGTGGAGCAGAGAAAAACTTGGCCTGGCTGAGTTTACACCTCCGATCCATTTCCTGTCCTGTCCGCTCCCTCACCCCGCTTTCCCGTTGCAACCATCATCAAACCATAGGAACCGCCTACACTCACACATAGACACACACTCTCACTTCTCTCCCCCCCTCCTCCTGTACGCTCATACACACACATTCCTGTGCATCTCTGCAGCACTTAGCGAGGGGGAGGGGTATGGTCTGCTACTGTGCATATGATCCCCTCTCCTCTTGCCATCTTAAGATTGTACTCTCTCTCTCCCTCCTTTGGTTAATGAGCCATCAGCACCTAATGTGTCCTTAATATGAAGCTTTACGTCTGCAAAATCGAGTCGGAGACGGTTATTTCTTCTTTTTTTTAATCGTGCGAAAGCTTTTAAGTGAGTTTCAGCATCCAACGCAGCTCACTAAAGTGGATATAGCGGGGTTTCACACCGGATCAGTCAGCGTTGCATATTGAGAGGCGTGCAATCAATGCGAGCTGCAGGGAGTCAAGTGCTCTGCTCCGCTGTGTGGCCTTTTGCAGCTGGTCTGCCGGTGCTGCGATGATGAGCATTAGTGCACCGGAGCAGAGGAGAGTGCAAATGTTAGCATCATCATCAGCGCCCCCTTCGACACTCACACACTCTCTTGCTCGCACACGACAGTTTATTTCAGGTCACGATGGACCACGCTGGAAGTGTTGCACCCACAGGTACGCAGCAGCTCGGATCCGTCCTCCCTGACCTTAGAACAAAAATCATCTTCTTCAATTCGAACAAAAACAGAATGTCGACAGCCTAAAAGAGCTCAAGCTGTGTGACTGCTGACGCAAAACACAAAAACACCTCTTACGCTCAAATCGAAAAACAGGCTAATGGGGGTTCAAGGAAACGCTGATTAGAAGCTTTTCAAGGTTTCTGATGAACACATCACTGTCATCCTGAGTGCAGTAGAGTCAATGCAGCGAGCTGATGGCGCACATTTTTTTCCTGCTGCTTTCTGTTGAGCTTGTGAAAGGAGGAAAGTGTTGGCGGCTTCCACTGGAAGAAGCGTCAACATTAAAGTATCTTCACATAATGAAAATAGAAAGGAGGTCTGCATAGGGACTGTACGGAAATTATTGTGGCGTGGACAAAAAAAGGCTGAAGCTCTGTCGGTGGTACTGTATTTGGATGCTTCATTTTGACTGAAAACAAAGTTGCTCCACTAGTATTATGGAGGTAATGTATACAACACATTTGGGCTGGGCTTTGTTTTTCTGTTGTTTTTTTTTTCATCTTTTTGATGATTGAAATATTGTATCTTTCAGGAGCAGAGGAACTGAGCATTAATAATCAATACCCTGCACAATCTGCAAGGTTGTCAGCACTCAACGTCAGACTTTAATTATCAGTTTCAGCAGAGATCGAGCACACAAAATCACCTCCTGCTGTTTTGCTGTTTGTTTATTTTTCCTGACCCTGATATCTGCAGACAGATGCCTGCTCGCAGCATGAAAAGGGGATAATGCGTCGCCGACAAAAAACAACCCGAGAACTGAGATTTGCCATTTTTCCGTCTGTTCCACTCAAATGATGGATCGATCTAGACATTTTACACATCATGCAAATCAATCAAATACATGTGACATGTCTCCCAGCCTTTAAATGTAACTTTACCATAGTCCTGCTGTGTTGCTCTTAGACATTCTGATATCTGGGAAGTCTGGGGGCTCAGTTTCCACCCTTTTTTTGTTTTGTGTCCGTAATTACAGACCCCCGGTGGTCCAGGCAGGGAAATGCATGTCTTTACGGAACGGTGGGAGGGCTAACCGCTAACGTGAGGGTAAGTGCATGAAGCGTTATCGAGACAAGAACAGGACCAGTAGACCAAAATTTACCTTCCAAGTGTTAAGCCAGTTTTGTGAAATATTTTGTTAAAAAAACATACAATAAAAACAAACAAACAAAAAACGTGTGAACCTCTGACGTTATGCATGCACATTATGACTCAGCTAGCATGCTACCAAAAAGTTAGTTAGCTTAATACGCCGGAGGACTTTTTAAGAAAAATATAGCTTTGTGAATGTGAATATAGCTTTATTACATTCATTAATCAGTCAGCTAATTCGTTGACGCCAACTTCCTGTGGCACTCAATTTCTGCAAAGTACTTGAGGCTGAAAACAAAGAATAGGAATGAACGGACTTTGTGTTGTGGAAATGAGGCGTTAGTCAGTCGCTAATAACTCAGTGTAAAGCCCCACATTGTACTGTTTCTCAAAACTAGCATATCTGCCCTATTGGCTAGCTGCCCATTGATTGTGTAGAGGGAAATAAAGCCCAGATGCACCATTACGATTGGTGTCGTAAAGTTTTTTTAATTTATTGTTTTATTTTCTCATTCTTTTATTTAACACGTAAACTCACAGTAGAAGTTGGATTAACATATAAATAGCTATAGCTAAAATGAGATGGGATGGGGGGTTCAGCTAAAAGAAGAAATATAAACCCTCCCCTTTTCTAATCTTTTCCTACCCCCCAAATAATTTTTGTACAGTCCCTTTACGAACCATGAAATACTTGAAGTCGACCTCTTCCATCTTCAGTCTTCACTGCAGTGCCGATTTTATTGCCTATAACTTGATTTTTACACATCTACACATTACATCCTCTGTATGATAGTCGTGCTGTATCTTCTACCATTACTGTATCCTCAGTGGAGATATCCAGGTGCTCTGAACGCATTCTCATGTTCTGCAGGCTGCCCCCACATGCGCTGTCCATTACTACATGCATAAAGTACATCCCATAAGGGTAGTAGATTAGCTATGCAAACGCCTTGTCATGGCTGCAGATATCTGGAGTGAGGGGTCCCTCTGCTGGACCCTCTCTCTCTCTCACACAGTATTGCTAGCTGAACTTGACATGGAGGGAAGATTTTATTTTTTTTATCTTGAATTACATCCTTATGTCGTACTATACAATCTCTCCAGACTGCCACCTCCCTCCTGCTTCTTGTATGAATGGATTAGTCCGACAGCGTTAAGCCGCGCCGCAGGAGAATTCTTCATGTGAGTGTTCAGCGACTGAAGCCAACATCCAGCTTATTGTAATTTATCATCGGAGATATGTACTTTGATACTTGCATAGAAACACAGCTGCAAATAATTATCAGTGTTGAGATGTTGGTGTGCGGTGTTGTTACACTACTGTTAACTATGGTACTGTACTGTTAAAGTGTTTATTCCTCTGGCTGCGGCAGTTTCTTTTTTATAACACAAATGTTAATATTGTTATGACATTTTATAAATAATTTCAGAGGGCGATGTCACAGAGTTTGAACTGACAAATGAAAGCCGTGACCTCCGTCGGTCCAGGGAATGCGATGAGGATTATACAATAAAGAGCATTTGTGTCACGCTAACGTATCCACACTGAATATGATTTACGAACCAGCGATGAATGTTTAAATCGCCGTTTTTGTTGTTTAAAATGGTGACGGGTGCTGGCATTTTTAGTTCGGTGGATCAGAGGATCCACGCGGTTACGCCAGAATGTGTTGCAGTGTTGGTTTGAAAAAGATACGGTGTATGTGTTGTGTGCCACTTATTTGAAGTAAGTGCAAATAGGAAAAACAAATAAAAATAAATACATTCTTTAGAAAGTGCCTTAGCCACGACCCAAGACTGCAGAGAGGCGGTGCACAGAATGAAATGCTTGACGTTCTCACATTTTAGACGACTGGAGACTCAAATGTCATACGGTTTTGTTCCGGGAGTGCAAGAACATGATCGCAGCTTCATCAGCAACTGATGGAAGTGAAAAGGCCATATTTCAAGGTTGAACAACAAATGTGATAGGCTAACCCAACTGCTTCCGTTAAGACAACAGCAAGCGTTAGCATTTAATCACTTCCTAGCTTACGATACCGTTTGATAGCGTTACACATTATTATGGTGGGCCAGTGCTGATGGGTTGTTTTCCATTGAAATATGGCCCGATGTCACTCCAGATTTTCGCTACCAAACATCTCTTTAGTTGCCGATCAATTGGAAAGCGGACATTCTCCCGGCATCCAAGCTCCCCCACCCTGAGAGTGTTACTTAGGAGGAAAATGGCCGCCCTGTTTATACGCGCTTACGATTCAAACACAAGGAGTATCCTATATACCGATTCTTATTTCAGGCTGTATGATCTGTGAAGCGTTGCAAGTTGACTGGGTTCTAAGTTTTAAACATCCATGGAAGGTTGTTAACATACATGAACTGGCTGTGAACAACCAGGTTTTGGATCATCTTCTGTTGTTTTAATGTAATTCTTTGTTTATAGACTTCTTTTTTAAAGGACCAATAAATAAATTCATACAAGGAAAATGCTTCATTTTTGTGTCCTTTCCTTTCTTGCCATTTAGAAGATATTCAGGACGATTTGATCATTGGATACTCTGTAGAGTAGTGAGTGCGCAAACGGGTATGGCCATCTTCAAACCCGCCCCTCATCTTTTCTTAACTACACAACTTTAAAGTTTCGTACTGTGTGTTGTATGGTTGTGATACTACTGCAGTGTCCAAATCTATCCACAGGCAGACAAGGTGAAACCACCGCCAGCCGCACCAGAGTAGACAGGAATGACTGGAACTGGGTAACAGTGATCGGAGAATGAAAAATGACTCAAATGCTCTGCTTCTGACTGCTACAATACGTGTCTCCAGGACCACATTTTAGCATGATGACACACACACACACACACACACACACAAACACAGACTCATGAAGCGAGCGCAGCTGGTGATTATTATTAATATGTTCTAAATATATCTGCTGTTCCTTGGAGCAAAAAAGCGGAGACTTGGGGGGGGAAAAAAACCTGAATACAAAAGATAAGACCTGTAACAAAGTTGCCACCTGGAGACGGATGTAAAATACTCACCAGAGGCGTCATTGATGGAGGACGAGAAAAAAACTGAAGATTGCAGATCTTCTAGTTTGACCTGAACACTTTGCTGCTGCGTCGTGTTATCTGGAAGGCGATCGAAAGACAAGGTTAGTCCTCAGACGTTAACATCTGGATAATAAAACGAGAGGGGGGGCTTTATGGATAAGACAGACTTGAGAGATGACAGGAAATGGGATGAGAGGGGGGAGTGACATCCTGCATACAGATGTCTCTGAGGCCAGCAAGTTGTGGTGACTGTGGTGCAGCTCGTGTTCTCCTCCACTAGAGGGAGACAGAGATCATGTCTAAAACTCACATACACCCTCTCACCCTGATGTTTACCTTCAGTCACAAGTTTGGATGCTTTAGTTTTGTGGTGCTGCTGAAACTGCAGCCATCAAACTGACCACAAAGAGAAATCTTTGGCACTCGGTTTCCACAAGAACCGGTTTTCGAACCCTCCTGAAGGGTGGATTCGTTGCAAGGATGCATCTTTCGACTGTCATCGACTGCTTCGAGGAGCCATGACACTTGACAGCCTGCAGGTGGCGATACAGTCTCAAGCACTGATGGTTTTGTGGTTTTTGGGGGAGAGCAGGACTGGGACCTGTCTGCTGTGCGAGCGGCTGTGAGAAAAAGCTGCGAGAGCATTGTTCCACAGGAAACCACACGCCGCTGCTGTGTGTCCTGTCTCTGTCCGCCTGGCAGCCGCAAACGCGAGTCGCAGCGGAAGATCACCCCTGAGCTGCTTTGTGTCTCAGGCATGTCAATAAAAACACACCGGGATTTACCGTACCCACGTACTTAGCAGCTATCTTGAGACTGAAATGTCCTCTGAGGATCAAGGTCAAGGGTCATGAGTTTCCAGCAAATGGCTTTTGAAGGCAGAAACAGCCCGATGAGAAGATAAATACTGATGGTGTCGCCGTCTACGACAGCTCCGGAACAGCTGTGGCACACGTGCGCTCAGCTGCGCGAGTCTTCTCCTGCACAGGTTGAACACTTTTCTGCTCGAGGGGGGCTGACGGTAGCCGTCAGCCGGGAGGGCACTGACATTTACTCTCACCACCTGGATTTGTATTTTCAGACTGAAACCCATAATAAACCCTTGATGCTTCGAATTACAGCGAGGCATTCAGTAGGTTTTTGAATGACAGATTTATAGCGCCGGTAACACCTCCATCGCTTTCCCTCGGTCTTTGTCGCGCGGGTTTACCAAATTCAGCTGTCTGAGGAGTGAAGCCCGGCTAAATCGCTTTCTGGGGAAATTAATTGTTTTTCCGTTGGCGAAGGAGGCGTCTCTCCCTCTGTCAGTGTCGTTAATTTGGTTCCCTCCCTCCTCTCTCCTCTTTCTTAACCTTTTTCTGACAGGATTAATTAAATGCCACTCCAACAATCAGGTGCGTGCCAGAGGAGGGAGTGGACGGGACCGTGTCTGTGTGTGTGTGTGTGTGTATAACCTTAAGCTATTTCTTTTATCTTTTCTAAGACCCTCCCTGCTGCTCTGCCTGAACAGATCCAAGATCATAGTTCCTATCTGTCTGTCTGTCTGTCTGTCTACTTGACTGTGTATTTACAGTATGTCCCCGTCTGCTGCGAGACTGAAATACAGTTTTACAACATCGCAACTTCCAGTAAAGATAGCGGTTAAAGGCGACCAGAATATGTTGTTAAGTGCTCGAAGATCCAACCACCGCTGAGGCTCGTCGCGCGAGAGAGACACTTAAAGACAACGGGACGGTGTCGTGATCGAGAAGCAAACGAGGAAATAAATTCCACCACGGCATTAGCAGCGATCCGCCATTAGCCTTTGTACGGAAGCACAGAACGGCCACGCTTGCGATTATTTTATCAGATTTTGTAAATTATTTTTATCTGGAGATAAGAAAGCTCATTTTCTCGTTTTGGGAGGTTAATCTGTCTCCTCATCTCGAGAATACAAAAGGCGTGAGACAACAAGACTGTTCATCACAAGAAAACAACTCCACGACGTGCCATGTTCTCCTTTTTTGCTATAACGTTTTACCCAGTGATTCATGGGTAATCAATATCAATTTTAGGGAAAGGCTTATGTCAACTGTGTGTGACCGGTCCGGTACAACGCTGGCAACCCGCCACCTTAAGCATGGTGTACAAAGGTGCAACTGAGCTTGCTATTGTGCGGATCTGAACTTCTGATGTCGATTGCTTTTTTGCGAGATGTGCCAGTTAGCCCTGAGCTAGTCTCTGGGTGTCTGGCTCACCTGCCACCTTTTACAAAAAACAGGTGTGGCCAACTTTACATAAAAGCGCTGGCGTGGGATAATTTAGCCAGGAGTCGGCGAGTCAGTCACCCTGTGGCTCTGCTGTAAAAATTGACAAAGGCCGGCTTTCAACTCGCAACTTTTAAGATGTAATAAATCACATTTCAGTTACACACTTTGTTGAGCCCCAATGTTTATTTATTTTTTATTTTTTTCAATCTCCCTTCACTTTGGACTCCTTCACCTCCAAGTGTCAATCAAGCGTGATCAGACGCTGGTTCCTTTTAATTTTCACAATGGAAGCATTTTTTCTTTTTCCTCATCCAAAAACAAACTGAAGCGCTCCAGTGAACCATTTTCTTTTTTCTCAAGCACACCATTAGACGCTCTCCGCTTGGCAAACAGCGGATGTTATTTTTCTGGATGAAGAAGAAAAGGCAATTTGATAAAGCAAACAAAGCTGATTTTATGGAAAAGTCGAGAGGTTTAATAGAACAATTAATGTGCCGCAGAGCAAAATTCCCGTCCACCTCAGCTGAGGTTACGCGGCGTGCCAATTAGCGCGCTAACAAGCTAGACTTAAAGTCTGTACAGTTATTACAGTTACGGGGTAACATTTATTTCTGCTGAGGTGAGGGTAGACTGCTTCAGTCTGTGTAGTTCAGACTTACTTTGCGAGATTTAGCCTGTTGAATAAAAAAAATAGATCGATCACAGCTTTCATTTGAACTACGGGTCATCTGCAGCAGGGGCGGACTCAGGACGTTTGAGGGGCTGGGGCAAAAAAACAAAAAAATCGGCCACCAGCATGCAGAAAGTCGTGTTTCTAGGGCACTTCGCCAAGTTTCGACAGCTGGAAGGGCACTTTGTAACGTGCACAGCACTTTTTTTTATCTACCCAAGAGGGCACTTTCACAGCAATTTTTCAAACATTGCCACCACCGCCGCTAATGCTCAGCCTCATTGTTCCATCATAATGTGTCACAATCCTGTGGTTCCTGTTTTCTGCTCGTCCAGATGTACTCCCTCTGCACTCAGTGACTGCATAAAGCTGGCGATTAACTCCTCCCCGGCCAAGAATGTAAACTCCAAAACTGTAAGGTAAATAAAGTCAGCAGCATCCTTCGTTTATCTTTTTTCCTGTGCAGGAAAGAGGACAGATGCCAGGCTTTAATTCCAGTTTTTCTACATCCAAACTTTAATGGAATTTCCCTCCTGCCGTAAAACAACAACGCAACAAATGATTATGCATTAGATGTGACATTTAAAGCCGCACAACCAGAGCCGGCGCGGCGCTCTGACCTTTACTGTAGATAGCTCTGAACAAGCCCGTGCACCTGACTGCTCTGTGAAATATGTGATCGGCCTCTCCCGCCCTCCCTCCCTGCAGATCCAGACACATAATTCACCTGGGTGAGGTCCCTATACTTTTTTCTTTTTTACCCAAACAGCGAGTCTGATCCTGTGCCATCTATGCATTTCCCTCTAAGTGTTTTTGACCCCCTGTCAGCTGGTGTTATAAACCATAGGGCCTCCAGAGTAGCTGCGACCGTGAGAGGGTTGTTTTTCATCAAGTCTGTGCAGCCGGCATCTGAATCCACGCCACTTTCACACAAACTGCACCCAAAGCCAGCCGATCAAGCTGTTGTGCAGCAGTTACAGTTGTGCAACGGGGTGAGCCCTGCAGTTTTTCCTCCAAGTGTCCTGCTTTCTCCACATCGCGTCAGTGTTGTCTCTGCCGCCACCCTCCCTCCCACCGGATCGCAGCAAACCGCCGACCAGCTGTAACTGCACAGACGCCCCGGAGTCTTTTCAACTTTACTCAAAACACAAAGCAGTTTTGTTAGCTTCTCCACGGAATCAGCGTTTCACTCCGACTGTTGCCCACCGAGAGCCATCTATACGTGGATTTCTCTTAAACTGTTCGTGCTGCTGACGCGATATTCAGGATTGCGTATTTTGCATCAAGTGACACGTTTTCACATTTCCAAGTTGAGAATGTTGAATTTTTTAATGAACCCTCGGAGTCACATCGGATTCTGCTCACATACTTACTGTGCATGGTAATATTATATAAAGTATATCCTCGTTGTGGAGCTTCTAGTTTCTGGCCTCTCATGACAGACATTAATCACAAGTGGGAAGCCAGTGAGGGATCACACCGTAGTATCACATGTCCGTCTTATTCCTTGCCAGGTCAGCAGCAGAGTCAGCAGCAGAGTTTAGACAAGGTGGAAAATGGCCAGAAAAGCAATCGAGCTTGATATGAACTGTTTTGACTGGTAAAACATGACTAATATAAGAAGACATGACGCGACACTACAGTCTGCCGGCCCTCCACTGACATCTGTGTGGACCTGGTAGATAAATTCCAACTGAGTTCCAAAAGAGATCAGTGTCCCTGCACTGAAAAGTAATGTCTTACTTAATACTCAAAAAACCGTAGTGTTCGCTGTTCGCTGTTCTCTGTTCTCTGTTCTCTGTTCTCTGTTTCAAGTTTTCTGTCACAAAAAACGGTTCGTCTGTTGGAAAGACACCGGGAAGAAGTGAACTTGAAACCCCAATGCTTTCATCTCCCGTCATCGCCCCGTGTCACATAAAGAAGTGTGACCGGACACGTGTGTGTGAGTGTGTGTGCGGCTTTAATCAAGTCCGAACGGACCAGTGGGACACTTCATTACCCAGGGGACCATGGGAGCATGAGAACACGCTAATTAAAGAGTGACTCACTTCATCTGACAGAGATTGTTGACATCAGAGGATGACTGGACTAAACCCCTAGTCCACCTCCACCTTCATCTGCACACACACACACGCACACACACACACACACTCATATCTGTGCATCTGCAAGACAGCCGATGTCGCGTGTGTGTGTGTCTCTGTGTGTGTGTGTGTGCTGCTTGGCAGTTGAAGGACCCGAAGGGCTGTCCACAAAGCAAGAGACCCAGAAGTGGGCTGAGTCACTGCTTAATGTGTGTGTGTGTGTGTGTGGTTCTGTGTGTGTGTGCCATTGTGTCATCGATGTCTGTACTGCGACCCCCGAGGCTGAGTGGAAGTCTGGCATTATCGTTGATGATGAGCTTGGAGGGCTCAGCTGAACGGAGGATGTTATGACGAGCCCTACTACATGCCACTTTTGCGCGAGTATGTACATGTGCTTGTGTGTGTTTGTGTGTGCGCGTGTCTGCCTGGTAACCAAGTCTCTCATCTCCATATAAATGGCCTGTGGGAGAGGGGATGGTTTCTATTTAAATGCGAGCGTTTGAATGTGTATGGTGTGCTATTCTTGGACCGAGCCGCTGCTATCATACAGTCCAATCATCCACACAAACAAAACCATCGTCACTCCCATGAAGGCTCTGTGTGTGTGTGTGTGTGTGTGTGTGTGTTTCACTGGTGGAGCGATTTGCATCGTGTTTGAGTTGAGCGGTGAGGTAATTCAGACTCGCAGTATGTCGCTGCTGACTTCCGGGCTGCACGGCTCGCTGACCGTACAGTATGTCTCACAGAGCCGGTTACCTGATTCTGGCACACATTTGCGCCACAGATGGCTTCTTTTTTTCTTTTTTTTTCCTTTCTCATTTTTGTGCTGCCGCATGTCTGTCCAACCTAAACACCGCCCAGGCTCCACCCTCTTGATAACGGGCAAAAATGACACATGCCGCATGCGCCTGTCATCAGTTTTTCCTTCTTTTCTGCAACTTTTTAGAATCAGTCGGCCATGTTTGAAGTCAGATTTCAAGGGGCCCAGTGTTTGGTTGTTCATGGGCATGTCAGTTTTTATAAACTGCACAGAGCATTAAAAAGGTTGGCGATATTCCATATTTCTTCAGGTGTCAGCAGTCCAATGAAAAACAGCTAACGGCTAATGAATCGTGACACGTTCCCTCATTGTAGTTTATTTTGAGTCAGCCCGACACACACGGCCCTGCTGCTGCTGCTGTAAGACCTCACAACAGCACCGAATGTGTATTAATCCACAGCTGAAAATAGTCCCAAGCAAGCTTTCGCTAAAAACAAAAATGCCCAGATGATTTAGGAAATAAAGGTCCTTTTTAAACTCATATTTGTGATTAATTTTTAAACAGCCAATTGGACTGCAGGCCGCAGACAGGGTAAGTAAGTACTGTGATATGCACCGACGAACCAACGCTGGAATTGAAAAGTTGAAAGGTAAATTTGCCCGCCCGCACTGCAGAGGATGAAGTCGTAAGTCTATTCAGCAGATTTTCTCGTATCGCTGTGTATATCAGCGGCTCTCCGTCGTTCCCTTCATTCACAGACCGTTTGTGTCTCAGTCGCTTCAGATAAGAACGAGGGATCTTGTGTCTCATCCCTCTGCTCTCTGCATCTCAATCACTGCTCCGCATCCCGTCCTCCTTGTGTGATATGAGTGTGCGTCTGACTCGCTCCGAATCTGAATGTGTGACCCAGATATCTATCCGTAAAGCGTATTTCATCTCGTGTATGCAGGACTGTTTTTTCCCCCCGCCATCATTCGCTTGTGTGTCTCACAGGGGAGGTAAGACAAATGCCTACGCAACTTTCGGAGCGTTACTTCTCTGTTCATACAGTGTGCACGTGACTCATTGTCATTTTTCATCGCTGATGAATGCTGCATGCTGGCGTTTAAAGGACACTTTCAGCATTTTATGTAAAACTCTTGTCCTCTTTCTTGCCGAGGGGGGCAAGTAGGAAGATTACAACCATTGACACAGTGACAGTTAGCTTAGCTTAGCTTAAAGACCGGAAAAACTCAAACATGACATTTCACTGAGTCTTCCCATGTGCCAAATTATTCCATAGCTCTGAACAATTGCTTGCTAACATGCAGCCGATCCAGAAGGTCATTGCTCTCGGCCGAGAAACAGTCCGGCACAAAGCCAGTTTTTGCTTTTTCTATCATTTAAACAAGTGAGAATGTTGCTCGTTCACGAAGAGGTAAAGTCCCTCCCTTTCCCAGGGACCACCATGGAACCGAGGTGTTGAGAGTAAATTGTGCTATGAATAACACATATGTTTGTTCATTTAAAATTATTTTTAAACTCCAGAAAGTTGCAGTTTGTCGTTAAGCTGCCGAGGCGGAAGACAACAGTTACACAAACGACGTAATCGCAGTTAACACTCACCAAAACACCTTGCAGTCGGCCTTTCACGTAACTACAGCTGTCAATATTAGGGCTGGGTATCACCAGGTACCTCGCGATACGATACTATCGCGATATTTTGCCCACGATAACGATAATATCACGATACGGCGATTCTGCGATAATCGATATATTGCAATGAATTTCATCCACGATACATCACGATATCTGTGTCACTGAAGAAATTCAGAATTTATTGACTGCACTGAATCCATTTCGCAGGAATTACAAAACATTGTCAATCAATTTCACATGAATGACAGCCAAGTAAACAAAGAGTATATTGCACAGTGTCTCTTCTTAACACACACACTGACTACAACTATCATTAAATATCTATATGTGTGGGTTTCAGAGCTACTTAAACCATTTTTTTTTATTTTATTTGGTTGTATACCTATGTTTGAATAAAGATAAAGCTGTTTGAATAAAGATAAAGCTAATTTTTTATTTACTTATTTATTTTTTTACATATCGATATTTGGCACCAGTGTATCGATAACGCACCTCAAGACGAAATATCGCGATATATCGTAGTATCGATATTTTGGCACACCCCTAGTCAATATGGACGGGCTCGTTTTTGAATTTCACCTTATTTCATGTTTTCCTTGCAGAGGTGACAGCGGTTATAGTCCCTACAGATAGGGAGAGACATATCACCTCTCTCCTACCTGTTGGATTGTGTTTTAAAGCCTTGGTTTTACTTTCTCTCCAAATAAATTGTGGGATTTTCATGTCCCCTTCATGAAAATGGCTTGTTGCAACTTGGTTAAAGCAGAGCGGCTTATGACTTAAATTCTTGCACAAAAAGGAATATTGAACAGAACTGAACGCACTTTTCATCCTGTTGACCGGCTCTCCACCAGGAAGCGAATTAGCCAATTTCCCAAAATATCCATTCATTGGTTTTATTTTGACGGAAGAGGTTAAGATGAATGTTAGTTCCCCAGCCACATCCAGGTGTTCCCTCAAGGAAAGTGAAGTGTGTGTCCATGTGCAATCGGTGTGTTTGCACATCACCCTGCCCTGCAATAAACACATATCTCTTTCTGTGTCTCCTCCTCCATTTACCTGGAAAGAAAAGTGAGCGGATCAGGCGTATGACTCGTCTCTGCCGGTGTAACAGCACACAGAGATCATTTCACACATTACAGCTACAACGTCTCCTGCTGTGAATATAAACTACAAATCATCACACCTCAGCTGAGTATTTTCATCCTACTCACGACACCTCGCCTTTCTGCTGTCTGAATGTTCGGTAACTTCTAATAAAAATGTCCTTCGGGATCGTCTTTATTGAACAATTTCCTACTGGAAAGGCTGTTCACAGCTCACAACTGTGGACTGACGTGGCTTACAAGTCAGGTTCGCAGATTGCCAACCAGGCATCATGGGATCGTAACCGCCCCTCTGCTCGCTTATCTCTGACAGTTTTTGACAGGATTGAAGCTACAAGACATACGCTGAGATGAGTCGGATGTTTAGTACATCTACTTCTGCGTCGCAGATGCAGAGCTGCCTTTTCGCGGCTCCGGAGGGCAGCCATCCGGGTTTCATAATCTATATTTCATAAATCCGATCGCAGTTTGCACTGGGAGAAAATCCGAGTAGCTCCCTTATAACCCTGAACAAAGTGAGCACAGGCACTCACGGAGCCACAACAGGGATATGCAGATCCACTGCAGTCAAATAAAGCTGGTTGAGAAGTTAAGACGCAGACAAACGTTCAGCAAGTGCACAAAATCCTTCTCTGTTGCCATGACAAGATGACAGACGGGAGCTTTCCTCAGAGCAGTTGTTTTTTTCCCCCTCCCAACACATGAATTACTGTTTCATTGATGCCATCGATGAGTTTATGTCCACGTTCCTTCAGAGAAAACTCAAGGGCAGCATCTTGCGAACTGTGGTAATAATCTGCAGGACATCTGTAGCCCGTCTGCCTTCAGAGAAAACAAACCCGTCCTGAGTGAAGTTTATTGCGCTCGTCTCCGCAGATAACGTATGCCTTGTTTGGGAACAGACGCTGTGACTTTGTCTTGGAGGCAAAACAAAAAAAAGCATTTTGAATGTAAATGGGATTCAGGTGTAAACAAAGAATCGATAACCTCGAGGCTTTATAGTCTTTAAATGTACAGCACCCAGTGGAGGAACACTAAATAAAAAGGTCTGAGACGTCAAAAAATAAAAAGAAGAGATTCTGCTTCAACAGTTTAAGCAGTCAAATTTGTATTGAAGGCACTTTCTGTGGAAACACTTGGCTTGTTATAATACAAATGTGAGACAAATGCTCCCACAACACATTATATTACATATACATTTCATATAATTCACCTGTCATGAGGTCAGCCACTTATCTGTCTGCTCGAAGAATTGTACAAAATACAGTACGTCTCTAAATACACTATTTTATGGATAAAAAAAAACCCTCAGACTGACACAAGCATGTAGCGATAGCTCCCGTTTCAAATGTGCATTTTCGAGGAAATGAATCCCAGTCAGTGATACAGATGAATCCTCCTGAATTCGCATTCACATGGCAGCAAACGGAGATGTCATATTATTGGAAGTAAACAAGTTACCCCACATATGAAAGGGAAAAAAAGGGAAAACAAACTTTAGAAGAAAAAAAGGAACTTATTTCCAGTGGTTTACAAAAATACATCGAAAGGGAAGTGGCAGCTTTAGGAATTTAGCAATAGGTACCCGGGACTCAGCTGTTGGGTTCATATATTCTTTACATCCTCTAGGTGATCAATTTTCACCGGCCATACGAATCGTTTAAATGTGCGTTATCCACAAGGTTGGGAGGGTATTCCAATACAGTTACTTATTACCTGTTAAAAACGTTAATTAGTAATGAAGTATCACAATATTAAATTATGTAACTAGATTTCTTTGATTACTTTTCCTCAATACCAAAAAAAAAACCCGCAAATAAACCCTAGAGAAGATTCATTTAATCTTAATAAAAACCATTCCAAACCAATGTACTACACCATGTTCTAATTTAAAAGCAGCAGCTATTGTTTATAACTCCAGGTATCCAGACCATTGATAGCATCCGAGGTCATGACCTCCTGAATGGAAAAAAGCGGGCAGCAGGGTTTCTACACATGAAATGACATTCAGCGATATGAGGAAGACTCCTGTCTGGAGATGAGAAGCCAAGAGAAAAAGGAAAACACTTATCCACTTATCACGCTCTGTATGCTCTCAGGTTGAAAGGCTGAAACCACGTCCTCCATTCAGATATCCACTAAAACTGTCAGTAAGGTGTTGAACAGGTGGTTCAGAACCAAGTCTTTGCTGGGAAAACTGACTGTATTTCAGCCCGACAGACTAGCTTGTGCTCTTGCGTGGCTGAACCGCAGAGCTGGTGCTGCCTCTCTGTGCTGGCAGCTTGCTCATCTTGTCCTTCAGGCCCTTAATGCTGTACAACCGGCTAAAGGTGAAGCCAAACGACGCCTTTCCCTCTTCCTGGGAAAGCTCCTCCTGTGGCGAGACCGTTTGGTTCTGGGAGGAGTGAGGATTAAGCAGTGCGTTGGAGTGTGAGTGGAGAAACGAGGCCTGCGGTCTTGGGTAAGATTGTCGATTCGGCGACTGTCCAGTTCTCGGCCTGCCCTGCGCCGGCAGAGACTGCCGAGTTAGGAGGCTCTGCTGGCTGTGGGAGACCTCGGCCTGCTTTCGCCAAGGTGCCGGCCCGGCAGCAACTGCTGCCGCTGGAGGGGGCGGCCTGGACGGCGCTCTGCAAGGAGAGGTGTTATCCAAGAGTGGGTTACTATTGCTGAGCATCTTGCTCTCTGCCTGGTTAGGCTGACGGCCTACCCAGGGACGAGGCCCCAGCCCTGGGTTGCTTGAGTGGGGTCGAGGGGCTCTGGATGGTCGGGAAGGGGAGGACCCTGCACTACCTGGCTGCTGCCCTCGTGACGGTCTGGGAGGAGTGTGCAAACGCTAAGGAATGAGATGAGAATGGACATTGTATAAAGAAGTATTGATACATTTGACCACATATTGTTTATTCAAAACAGCAGACGCCAATTTCTCATATTCTATTCTATTAGTGTGCAGGCAACTTATCTACAATGCAGCGAAACATTTTTACACTCACAGACGCAGAGCCAAGCGCCATTAAAAGCTTTGTTGCAAATGGAAAAGAGAGGTTCCTGGATGTGAATTGGATGGATCCGTTTTATTGTCACTCGTGTTAATATTACATGACAGAGGCGAGTTAAAACAGGCCAGCAACACCTCGTCGGCTTCAACAGACCATACTTAAGATGAAAGCTGTAGACTCCGGTCGCAATAAACTGCGTCGATAAAAGTGAAACTATCAATCATTTACCGATTCATTAATGTTGCAGCCGGGGTGAAAACACGCAGCGCTTCATTAAAAGTGTGCCACTTTAATTCACATCCAGTCTCCTTGTTCAATAATGAAGTGTCGTGTGTTTCAACTT
The DNA here is from genome assembly GCF_900880675.1 of Sparus aurata. NCBI lineage: Eukaryota > Metazoa > Chordata > Actinopteri > Spariformes > Sparidae > Sparus > Sparus aurata. The sequence goes on along the minus strand of NC_044209.1, from coordinate 11,343,375 downwards.
AGTGACGCTCTACTGGTGAACACTCAACAGAAGTAGACACACACACACACACACACACACACAAAAGAATGAAGACAGACAGACAGACAGACAGTGCTTTAAGTCACATTTACAAAGGCATATTCAACACAAACACACCAACTTGGTTAAATATTTGATAGTTTTGGATCTGAATGAGCACCAACACAGATCTGAGCTAATGACTCTAACTCCTCAGTGACACTGCAGGACTTCAGCAGCTGACGTTTTGTACCAGGTCATTCATTTATTCTTTTTTATTGCCAACCTACTACTGATATTTTTTTTTTGGCTTGATCAAAATCTAAATTCAGAATCAGAATCAGAATCAGAATTAGAATTCCTTTATTAGTCCCGCAAACAGGGAAATTTGTGTGTTACAGCAGCCAAAAGACAGTTCAGTTTCACAATTAGGAATAAATAAACTTTCATAGTTAATTTTATTAAACACTTATTAGAAGGAAGGGCCATTAAAGCACACGTTTGATAAAAAAAAAACTATTCAAAATCCTCCAGAGAGTCAGATGAGAAGATGATACTACTCTACGTGGCTTATTTAGCTCAGCCCAAAGGTTGGAAACATGGGAGAACATCCAGCTCTGTCCAAGGGTAACACAATCTGCAGACAATAAGCTCCTGAATCAACATCAACATGTCATATGCCTGTTTGATCTGTACAGAACTGAAGCAAAAATCAACGTTTTACAAAGGTGTGTTCTGGACTATTTCTTGGTCAGAGTAATTACTTCCTGGAGTTTCCACCTGCCTGGCGTCTGGTCTTGACCAAGACATACCTGTTTGCCTCATAGAGCCAGACGAGCTCACATTCAGTGTACAGACCCACAGACTGAGGCTGTCCATTCTAATGATGACCAGGGTGGCGCTGTGGGAACCAAGGTAGTCTATGATCTATGGAAGTCTAAGGGTCGATGGTTTATTGTTATTGGTATATTTATTGAGAGATGTACTTTTTTGGTATAATGTGAAAATAAATGGACTGAGATATCAGACTAAAGCTTTTGGCAACAGACGATACAAAGAGCCAGGAAGAACGCCATCCACAGCGGAGCCATAGATGTCATAGCTAAGAACTATCAATAACATTATATAAAGAAATTAAGTTAACATTTTTAAAATATTTTCAACTGGATGTCTTACATATTGCACCTGAAAGCTCAAAACCCAACACTTTTCAAAATACTTTCTTTTGCTTACATCGTTTGGTAAGTGTGGTTAAACACTGGACGGAGGAGCATTTTCGGCTATACAGGTGTGTTAAAACCATTTTTCAAAATTTCATTTCATAGAACAATTTCCCCTCCAACAAGATGAAATGACCTCACGCTCATATTTTGAGTTTTAATTTGCAACGTGTGGTATGAATGCGATGCCTAATTTTGTTAAGAGCCCGTTGCCTCCGCTCCTCTCTCCTCGTGTCTGTCCCTTGCCTCCTCCGCTCGCATCTCATGTGGGAGGGACAGAGACATGAGGGGAGGAGGCGAGGAATGGAGGCGAGGAATGGAGGCAGAAACTGACAAATGTGCAGAGGAGGGCTGCTGCCTCACGGTTCATACCTTCTGTCCCTCGGTCTCTCTGCTTGACTTTGGTGAGCTTTTCCTCACTGCGCTGCTGGATCTTTTCGCCGCCCTGTCCGCTGCTTTCTCTTTGTCTGGTCCCTCTCCCTCTGAGGAAAGCCTCTTCGCTGAGAGGTCAGCTGCAGACAATCGCTTTCTCTCCGCTCCGTCATTGCTTGATTGTCCTTGGGTCACTTGGTTGGGCGCGTTCTTTCTCTTGAGGACTTGGGGTTGGGCCTCCTTGTTTTTTTCCACCGTTTCAGTCAAGATTTTGCCCTGTTTGAAATGGTCTGCTGGTCTTTTAGCTTCATCTCTGCCTCTCCTCTGTGTCTCCTGGGAATCTTCTTCCGTCCTCCTCTCTGCCACGCTTCCCTTTGCATCCACCTCTCTACCATTTTCTTCATTTGTCGTTCCCTCCTTCCTCACTTTCACTCTCTCCTCAGGTAAAGAAGACATAGAGGAGACACTAGCAGGCCCAGACAAACTCTGTGATCCACTGCTACAGCTGTTTCTGTCTGTAGATTCTAATGTGGCAATATGATTTATGCATGCAGGACCAGTGGCAAGGGTTGTGGTGTTAGGAGAATTTGTGTGCGTGAAGCTAACGTGATCCTCTGTCGCACTGTGGCTGCGGTAAGCCGCTCGGTCACCAACAGTCTCGTGGAGAGGAGAGCTGCTACATTCATAATACTCGTCGGAGGCCGCGGAGAGAGCGGAGTCCGGTCTTGGTGTGACATACCCGTCGGGCGTGGGCGTTCGAATGTCTGGAGTGAATGAGCGTGGATCGGGTGTGTACGTTCGTGAGTCTGGGGAGGGCGTGCTCAGAAGAATTCCGTCTGGAGTCGGCGTGCGCACGACAGCTGTGAGCGACGACGATTCTCGCTCAGGCGCCTGCGAACGCAAGTCCGGCGTGTGCACGTCAGAGTGATATAAGCGCAGGGATTTTTCAGGTGTGGGTGTGCTTCCCCGCGACTTGGTAATGAGTTCTTGAGAGGGGCTTTGTGGGTCACGCTTTACAGTATTTGTCAAACTACCTCGCTCGACATACGTGTCTGCAGGAGATGTTTGCGTGCTATCACCAGCACTGCCTTTGGATATGTGTTGGTTGTGTGCGGCAGAACCAGGAGCGTGTTTTCGCGCTTTTAAAGAATCCAGAATGTCTAAAACCCCTTTCGTCTCTGGAGTCAGTCCACCATATGATATTGTCTGAAGTTCAGGTGCACTTGTACGCAATGTTTTGCGCTGTGTCACATTCTTACTGGTTTCATTCGGCACCGTGGCAAACTCGCAGCCTGTCAGGGCTCTTTCTGTGTCCTTGGCCTCGGCCTGTGCTGCCTCTTCACAGTCTTTCTGTGGGGTTGCTATGCAGTCTAGTGATGTCAAAGTCTCGGGCTCTACATCTTTTGGAATTATTTCTCGAATATTCCCACTCTCTGCCTTTGGCACACCACTAATCAAAACATCTGACTGGGTCTCTATGTTGGTTCCAGCAGACGACTGCATTCCTGCTCTGTCATCAAGTAGTCTGACTGCTTTGTTATTCTTTGTATCTTGTGCAGTCCCACCCTGTTTGTGCAGTGGAGCGTCTCTAATATTTCCTGCATTCTCTGCATCCTTTTGTGCGCCTGCTCTGCTTCCACTGTCGTTCGGCAGATCTGGAACAGTGTCAGGCCCTTTTTCCTTCCCTACAGCGGGCTCATCGCGGACCGCTTGCGGCCCTGTGCTGGTCTCAAGTGCCCTGATGGCACTCAATTCTGGCAGCTTCTCGCCACTGCCACTCTCTTTGATAAGCAGCTGGATGGTACGAGGTTTAGGGACGGGAGGAGTTGGAGAGGAAGGAGGGAGGGGAGAGGTGAGAGTTGTAGAGGTAGGAGGAGGGCTGAGGGAGGACGAGGGGGCACCTGCACTGGTAGTCATGCTCATGGTGATGGAGACAGGGTTATTTACAGAAAGGGAGGTGGGAGTGACAGACTGAGAGATGATGGCAGAGGTAGAGGAGGGGGACACAGTGGGAGACTGGACGTTAGGGGTTATTTCAGTGGAGTTTTGTGGCTGCGTGTGAACAGCAGCCGTGGGTGAATCTGTATGTGTCTTTGTCTGTGTGTGTTCTACTGTGTTTGAGTCATGCAGGTGTGAGCTTTGAATGGTATCTCTCCTGTACACAACAGCACGAGTTTGATTTATCTTTGCGTTCGGTCCAGGGAGGGAGTTGGGCACCGGATCGTTCGTGGTTTGTGAGGGCGTTGCTTTCATAGGAGGTGATTCTTTGCTGCTGAATTTGGGAGGAGTGTGTGCATTGAGGTGAGGTGTGGTGTTCTGACCCGCATCTTGATCAGTGGGTGTGTTTGAATGCAGTTTACCCTCATTGTTGAGAGTCTTAGCAGTGTCCCACTTTGGTCCAGATGCAGGAGCTTTCTGCTCGGATGCCTCTGTTTTACTTTTGATGACACCAGTTTGTGTTCCCAGTTGTGTTGGCTGAGCTTTGGTTTTGTCCTGTGGCAGTTGGACTTTATTCATGTCCCCTGGCTTGGCAGTAAGCTGTCTGGGCATGGCAACCTCTGGCAGGGTTTCCTCCGGCTTGCTGAATGGACTGCTGAACTTGATCGCTTGGCTGGTTCCAAACATCTCAGATCTCTGTAGATGGACCTGAGTTGGTCTGTTGGCATCCCGAATGTTAATGAACCCGATCACGTCCTTGGATGGATCAGGCTCTGGCCAGGTGGGCAGATAGGATATCAAGGATGCCTTCTCTAGGTCAACAAGTCCAGGATGGATTGGAGGCTCCTGTACTGCTTCTTTACTAGCCTTTAGCCTTCTTTGCCTCCCCTTCTTGTTGTCAGGGATATCTGGGCTCCTAGAGTTCTCTGGACTTAGGGTCTTTTTGGGGCTGTTGTCGCCAGCAGACGAGGTCGGGCTGGGATTGCCTAAAGCCAGGGCATATTTGGGGTTGTATAGCTTCCTAGCGACAGCAGCAGAAGGAGGGGCCACTGAGGCTGGTTGAGGGAGGGGCTCCGGTTCAGGTTCAGGCTCCTTGGCGACCTGCCGGAGGTCAACCGAGATGGAGGTCCCGTAGAGGGTGCGAAAGAGCTTATCGAAGGCATCAACTGCCTGGCCGGTAACCACGGTGATGAGATTTTTGTCCAGCCGCGATGACATCCAAGTGAAACTACAGAACACACAGTGAACACAAAGTCAGCCTACTTTAGAGAACAGCGAGGCATTATAAAACAGAAACAACCTTGAATGAAAATGTGAGTGAAGTAAACAGCAAAATGTACAGAAAGGGGACACAGCTCATCTGAAGTGAGGAGCCAAAGTAAATGCATCAGGAACTGAACTGTCTGCGTGTTTATGTCTCTCGTACATCAGATACATTTACAACCTGTTTGTCTAGTAAAGCGCATTCTTTATTCATATCTCTCCATGCCACATTGATAGAAACAAAGAGAGGTGGAGCACATGCAGATAATCGGATTCTTTCCCAGTCTTTATCTCTTTCTCACACTCTCGCTGACAAACACACGCACTCGCATGAAGTGCACTGACCTGTAAGTCCCAGACGCAGCTTTGTCTCCATCGATAAACATGAATCTGTGTCCCATTCGCCCTTTAACCATGGTGGAGGACCGGGTGTGGAACACTGAACCTTCTGTGCAGCGGACACGGAGGTGCTGTAACAAACAGTATAGATATTATACATTCTCCACCTTCAGAGTTTACTTTGTAATCTGTGAAAAGAAGTCTAAAAACAAGTCTGAACAAAAACCTCAAGTGCTTAGGTAGACATTAGAGTAATTTTTAATACAAACCCTGTAGCCACACAAACATACTAGGAGCGGCGATGTTCCATTTACAGCCTTTAAGCTAATTGCTCAATTTTTTCACAGTGCTGAGCTCTTACACAAATAACATCCAGTGTAAGTACTTTGATTAAATCTTGCACAACCCGCATCAACTGATTCTGATTTAATCTCTGTCTTGTCTTTACTTGATCTGAGTACGCCTTGGATCACATCATTCTCATCATTATCATTATCATTATCTTGACCAATTTCGTTGGAACTTGCCTGCCTCGTCTCTTGCCTCATGTCTATCTGCATTTAAATGAAAAAATAACACTTCTTTATCAGATTTAAGTCTGGTGTCCCACAGGGGTCGGCTGTCTTTCCACTTTATATGTATCCTTTTTCCATTTTAATGCAAAAAGATGTCTTCTTTGTTTTGATGTTGTTTGATTCAGCCAGTCAAGTGTGCTTTTAGGAAATGTTTCCAAAAGCCTTGGTGGCAACACAGTCTCATAGTATTACAGTTAAAGGTGCAATGTGTAAGATTTATTTTGAAACATTCAAAAACAAAAAACTTAAAATTATTAACAGAATGTGAAGAAATATGAGTTCTGATGTTATGTCAAAGATGTCTATGTATTGTGTTGAGGATGTGTCTACTGAAGTTAGCATGATAACTAGCTAGCCCCTGTCCGCCAATTATTACATACTGCACCTTTCAACACACAGCATGTGTGGCAGCTGTGGCTCAGGAGTAGAGCCAGTGTCATGTTATCTGAAGGTCGCTGGTTCAATTCCCCTGGTCTGCATGTCATAGTGTCCTTAGGCAAGATACTGAACCCCAAAAAGTTGCTCTGGTTGGCACCTTGCATGGCAGCCACCGACATCAGTGTATGTATGTATGTATGCATGCACCATTTATAATGTGTTAGGTGGTGAGAACTGGACGGGACAGGTTGCAAAGCCACAGCTCAGCTGTTTAGAGCCTGTTGACTCAGAATCAGAGCCAGGTCCTCTGGAGCAATAAACACCCATGTGGTATTCTTTACCGATAGGAGGAAAGCTCTGAGATTACTTTTTAACTTCTGAGACTAAAAAGTCCACTCCTATTCATCAGCCTGACTGCAATGCACCTGTCTCTCTGGTGAGTGCTGAGTTTAGTCATTGACCTAAATTCAAACACACAGAAACACACACCCTCTGTGCATGCTGTTGCACCGAGCTAATGCACAGTAATCAAGTTTTTGGGGGCGATTAAAAATGAGCAACACTGAGAAACAAATAATCCCACGGTCAAACTTGAGTAACGCAAGGCTGAAATTCACTTCCCTGGTGGTAATCCAGTAAGTACACAACTCTACAAAGTACTACATAGCAAAGGTCTCGTCATATTTAGACATTTAATGAAGAATTCCTACACTGGGCGTGACTGATTTTCTTTTGGCAATTCGTCCACATTGAAACACTCTGACAAGCCTTCAGGCGTGACTGTGTAGCTGTGCAGCATCATAGTCAGTGAGTGGCAGTGTTTAGATATAACCAGCATTCATGATAATAAATGGGCAGTACAGTATATGATGCAGTAGTCATAAAACACTCTAACAACATTTCAGATAAGAGATTACACCTTAAAGGTACTTTGAGCTAAACACTTTCTGTATGAAGTGTTTATCAGTGCTCCCTCGACACGTCTCTTTTTTCGTCCTTCTGTTCTTTCTTTCTTGCTTTAGGACCACTCCGCTTATCTGTATTTAATGACTCTTGAAAATACCTGAACTGCATTATATGTGTATCATTAAAACAATACCTCTATTGATTTTTTTTTAATATCGCGGTTGTTGTGAGTTTCAGACTGCCTCATTTGGAGGCTTTAAAAGATGACTTCATGAGCTACATCTGTCAGAGGGGACAGCAGCCAAAAGAAAACTGCAGAACCAGTTGTCATGATGCAGGTGATTATTCCTGGCGTGGCTTGTCTCATAGCAGAAAGTCCTGTTTTCCCTCCTTCTATTGGTCCCACCCTTCACTTTCTCTGTCCCACGGTACATTCCTTCAGCTGACTGATTAGATAAAATCATCAAAATGATTTCTCTGTGAGCAGTCACTGTGGATGTTGAGTAGCTGAGCTCTCCTAGACAGAATGTCATGTGACATCCCAACATCCCAACCAAGACGAGACTACCGCACAAAAAAAATACTCCACATCTGACGGGGTGAAGGGTGGCTGCTATAGAGTTACATTTTGCAGAAACACCCTCAGACAACTGAAGAGTGAATACAATCTGGCACCCTTCGCTCCTCCTCCCATCCTGTCTACCCTCTCCTCCCTCCCCCCCTTCCCCCTCGTCACTTACAGTTTACAGTAGGAGCTCAAGCTGTCCTCAAGCTGTCACACTTGTCGTCTAGACTTTCTGCCATCATCTCATTCAGCCGACTCGTCACAGATTGTTGAGTCAGCTGCTCATTACGGTTCCTGGTCGTAACTGTCACTTGTACAGCTGTAGTCAAATTTTCTGGGAGCCAGATTTTTAGCCAGAGACTTCTACTGAACATGGACGGGACCATTAGAGACGTCCATGCAGCTTTCTTGGGCGGAATCATCAATGTGTGATGCGAAAAACAGTCAAATTTGGTTAAAAGTATTGTAATGTAATCCCACAACACGAGTGGTACACATGTGCTGCTGTTGGTTGACTAAAGTCCTGCTCAGAACTTCCTGTTACAGCGGACCCACACTGACATTAAATCGAAAACACTTCTTTCAAAGGCTTTAAGGAAAGCAACGGCACACAGGGCTGTGTTTTCATAGCGCAGAGCTGTTCTGCAATCAAATATTTTACTTATTTAAATCTAGATGACTTGAATTAGTGGTTTGCACTACGTACCCGGAGTTTGGGCCGAAAAACACGACAGCGACTTCCCTAAGAATGTATCTGAAAACAACAAAAAGCCAGATATCTTTTAAAAAATAGCAGGCAGTCTCCTCTGTGATCTATCATGTGTGACTGCCATAGGTTTAGGGTTATAAGGCACAAACTGCCGCATGAGAAATGTTCTGTTGTTGCGCTGATCATCCATTTACAGACGATGCTGGAAGTCTGTCAAGTTCCTCCCAAGACAACTGGCAGAGTTTGGGTGCGTCTGTTATATGAATGTGTACAAGGCGATGTGTGAGAAAATGTCTGTTCCAGTTAAAATAAAAACGGTGATGCATAAATGATCATTCCCACTAGTCATGAATCGTATCGCAATCATAACAACTGTCAAGGTAGCTGCAATATGACTTTTGTGTCATTTGTTGCGCAGCCCTATTTTCTTTTAATATCTCTAAAGGTCCCCTCCATACTGCCTGCATCATCAATTGCTTTGTCTCAATTCAGGGTCTGCATCCTTCGAAGGACCCGGCCTTTGCGGTCTTTGAAGGCGAGTCCTTTGGAGAGACCTTGCTAACCGTGTCAACCGTTGTTAAATGGGACGGTCTAGCCTTTGGAGCATTTCATGGTTGTGTCACGAGATGTTTTACCCTTATGTCACGATTTCTGCCGCCCAGGCCCGTGAAAGTGGCGATCTACACCACGCGATGTCTCTATTTTCTCCCTTTCTTTCTTCTTTTTCGGCTCGCAAAGAGTCTTGGGATATGAGAGGCCACGAAGGATAGTAGCGGTGCATCCTCCAAAAAGAGGGAAAAGAAGGCCAGATTTGTGGGCTGCATTTGGAGGAGCCTTCGAATTGGGACAGCCTTCGCGCCACGTTCTGACGTAATGGCCTTCAAATGCGGCCACCGAAGGATGCAGACCCTGAATTGAGACACAGCAAGTGTCTCACTTCTGCCTGCCAAATACTGATCCGAACCATTTAATACCTCAATAGTGAACATCGCTTTAAACATAATTAGCTGGAGGCATTTGCGGAAACTATCATGTATGTATATTTTTCTAAATGATCTCTAAATGAACAACACAGTAGCAGTAACGCAGGCATGGCTGATACTGTACTGCTAACCATTAAAAGGGAATTACTTACTGTTCACCTGACTTATTTTTATTGGCTGAGTTCACTCATAACAGTCAGGGTTTGGTGGTTTGGCAGCTAAATTGAAAGATTTATGTCTCAGGAATACAATGCGCGTTCCCTGTAACTAGCTTTCACCTGTTCCAACATGTCTCAGAACATCTTGGAGCCTTCCATGGTAACGTGTACCACATAAAACACTGAAGGTAGATAAAACAAGATAAAAGATTCCTCCTTGGTTCAATTCAGTGCCAGCTGGACAGTTTGGGTGCTTGTGTGCGTGACAGAGAGCGATGGCATGCGCTTTCACTTTAACATGTGTAACAACTGTTTGTCTTTCTTTCCAACCGTGTTTTGCATTTATTTTGTTCTACACCGGGAACTCAAAGATTATTTAAAATCTCATTGTGAGGAGACGAGTTCTGCATTTCTGAGCAATCGGAAATTCCCCCTCGCTATCTAAAGGTCAAAGATTTACTCTCCATCAGTAAAACATTTACTCTCTATGAAGTAACTATTAAATGTTGTCCTTACACAATTGATCATGAACTTTCACTTTCTGTCAGCTTATTATTCTTGTTATCATGAACAATCATTGCCTGTAAACAGCAATATACAAGTCAAGCCCAGAGTGCTGTGAATTTATGCTCACCAGAGGATGAATGTCATGTTTTCACCCGTCAGGCTACAGATATCACGTGCCCTTAAGAACCTGGCCATGCTCTTTGATGCTAAACATCAGACCTGTACACAAAATGACCAGGTAGGGTGACACTGGCTCACCTTGAGGTGTCCGGCATGCATGTCAGCCCTCCGACACATGGACAGGAAATGAGGTAGCGTAATGTGTTCCAGCAGGATGTAGACAGAAACCTTCCTCCTGAAACCAGCGTCTAGCAAATCTCTAAAGATATCCACATCGGTGAAGACGTCCATCACCACTCCTATAACCTGGAGACAAATGTCCAAGATCACACAAGGGAAGAACGCTTGGTCACGAAGGGTCACAGGCGTTGTTCACACACGCAAATTACACACAGTGACAGTTGAAGGTGCTACCTGCAAACATTACACAGTGACTTTTCTGCCAAAACAAATATTATTCAGGTTGTTCAACTGGTTTATATGGAAGTCCATGTCAGCCACTTAAAGAAAAACAATGAGATGAAAACTAAGCCTGATTAAAATATAATTATGAGATAAACAAAAAAAAGACCAAATTATAGGATAAAAAAAATGTATTATGACATAAAAAATACAATATCATTAGACAAAAAGTCACAATTATTGGATAGAAAAGTCAAAATTATGAGGTAAAACAACAATTAACACAAAAAATATGTATCTCAGGGCACCCAGTAGTTCAGTTGGTAGAGCGGGGGATCCACGTACAGAGGCTTTGTCCTCGCTGCAGTGGCCCTGGGTTTGAGTCCCGGCCTGGGTCTCTCTGATGCTTCTCACCCCCCACCCATGCTATTTCCTGCCATCTCTGAAACTGTCCTAACAATAAAGCTAAATAAAGGCCAAAAACAAGTAAGTATCTCGTAATCTTATCTCAAAGTTTTGACTTTATATCCCACAATGACTTTTAATCACACAACAATGACTTTTATCTTAAATCTGTAACTTTTTATATGATAATGTTGACGTTTCATCTCATAGCAACCATTTCTACCGTAGAAATATATTTTTTTTTCATCAAGGCTTTTCAGCTTTCACATTTTTTTTCTTTAACTGGCAGACATGGGCTTCTAGAGATACGAGTAAAACACGACCACACAAGATCTCCAGTGCAAAACAAAAATGCTCTGAGTTCAGGGGAGTTATTCCTTTTCTTCCAGCTCTCAAGTTAAATGACACATATTTGTCTTTTTTTTTCCTGTCACGAGCTTTTCTGACACACAACACTGAGAGCTGCTGCTGAAACACATGCTGCACATACACATGCAAATATCTAACATAGCACACATGCGTCCAAGTTTACAGCCGGCACAGTGCTGTGAAGCGCTCTTGTCTTCTCTGATAAAGCCGCTTAATCAATTTGCACTTTAGTCTCGATTGTCTGTGGTCAGCAGTCTGTACTCTGACCTCATACTGACTGACAGCCATGGCTGCTCATGGTGATGTTGTGTTACAGTGGATTTTCTAAATGGGTTCAGCAGGAGGGAGAATATAGGGGCTACTGAATCCTTAAATTTAGGCCATCAATTATAATTAATTATAACGCCTGAAAGAGTTCTGAGTTAGAGAACAGAGACATATTTATATATCAAGTATAGGCTATTTAAATAGAGATAACTTTCAGACTCATAATTTTGACTTTTAGACTTATAGTTTTAAGTAGCCTATTTGTCTCATAGTTCTGACTTTCATAACAGTATTTTGACATTTAGATACATAATTTTGACTTTCTATCTCAGAATTTTGACTTTTAAACTTGATTTTTAACTTTACTTTTACTTTTGCACCTAGCTAAGTGTAGCATGTAGCCAATTTCGTCCAGGTCCGACATACCTTTTGCGCCTGCGCGATCATCTTCCTGACCACCTCCTTGATGTGCGCCTGACCATCCAGCGGTGGCTGCGTGTAGATGGTGGCGCGCGTCACCCCGCGGTAACCCTCGCTGTCCGGCCAGCCCAGGTCCATCTGCGGGATGGACATGTCCGACAGCTCGGGCCAGTAGTGCAGCGACAGCGGGGGCTCGTCCTCCTCCGCGTCCTCCGGGAAGAGCTCCGAGCCCGGGTCATAGGGCTCCACCGCGGCGGAGAAAGTCTCCAGCTCCGGGTCCGAGAGGAAACCCCGGATGCCGCGAGCCTCCAGGAACTTGAAGAACGCCTCGCGGCCATCCTGGAGGAAAGCCTCCAGCGCGAGCCGCTGGTCCTCACAGTACAGGAAGTCCGGCTTGGACTCGTTCGTCCGCGGGTTCACGTGGTTATCGTCGAGGCACTGTATCTGGGACAGAGCCATGGCGCCTGGTACTCAACAAGAAACAGCTTCAGAAGAGGAGAGAGGACAGCTCCTCACTCAAGAGAGCTGCTTTTAATTCCTCCTGTCTGCTTCGAACAGCTGAGAAGTTCAGCTCCAGACTTGTTGCACATTACTTCATGTAATTCCCTTCTCCGGTCAGCCTCGTAAGTCCACTGAGCCGCCATGGCGCACTAACCCTCAGCCATCGTCACCCCCCGATCCCGAATGAAGGACCTCACCGACTGCAGAGAGGTGAGACTGACTGACTGACTGACTGAGCGAGTGAGTGACATACCACCAACGGCACCGCCCGACAGGTGTGACCCTGACAGCCAAAACACCCACCCACACACAGAAACATGAACACCTCTGTCACGTGAACTGCAGGGCTCTCCAGCTGTGTGTGTGTGTGTAAGACAAGGAGATGAGTTTCACTGGGGAAATGAGGCGATCATTGAGACCAAACCCTCTAAATCATTAGCGTGTCAGCTCCACATACTGAAAACCATCAGCCGAGCGTGTTGCACCTGTTCCATCATGTTCCCTTGACGCTAATTTTTATCTCAAAATAATGACTTTTAACTCAAATCTACGACTATTATCTCATAATTTTGACTTTGAATCTCATAACTTTCTTTTATCTCATCATTTTGACCTTTAGACTCCTACTTTTGACTTTCATCTCATAATTTCCCATAATAGGGCTTTCCAGCTGTGTGTGTGTGTTCGAGACAAGCAGATGTGTTTTACTTTGACGTGAGAGACGAGGCGATTGGGGCCAACTCCTCTAAATCATTAGCGTGCAGGCTTCCCCTTGCTGAAACCCAAGTCTGTCTGGCCTGTTCCGTCACGTTTCTCTGAGGCTCCTGTCAAAACGGGAGAGTGCAAAAAAAAAAAACGGGTTTTGAAAAGCTCCAAATGAAGCACATAATTACTTTAGAGAAAGGCAAAATCGAGAAGGAGAGTTCAGGATGGGATTTATGTAATCTGACAAACAGAAACCAGGAACAGACCGTTTGTTTAAAGGGGTGCTATGTAGTTTTTAGAGAATTTTCATATTAACAGTACTAATTAGGTAATGATACAAACACAGAAATACAAATTTTCCCATAGCTGAATAAACAAGCTGTTCTCAGAGGAAAATAAGGCAGCCAGAACACTGTTTGAAGCGCGGAAGGTGGCAGGGTCCGCCACACATAAACAGAAAAAAGAGTATGAAACCGGGTCATCTTTTAAGGTTTGTTTGTTCAGTTTATTCAGTCATGAAAACAAAGACAGATTGTTTATTCAGTTTGGTTATGAAATAAAAAAAAGTTAGTCTCTTCTCTTTCTCTTCTGATTAAAATGTCATCTTGCACATTTGATTTTTTAAAATAACCACGAGCTATGTGTTCACCCACCCTGACAGCATGAGGAAGATAATAACGATATAATTTACGCAACGCTTCACAATAACAGCGAAGCAAGTCTTCACAGGGACAGCAGCACAATCAAAGACAAAGCCTCGAGGTGAAAAAATATGTTTCAATAACCTCCTCTGAACTTGAAATCACTTCAGACCACCGCCGCTCACCTGATTGTGATCGGCAGATTACAGTCACACGATCTCCGCCAGCTGTGATCTTTGCAGATGTGTGTGATGTAATTACATGTCATTACCCCGTAAGACAGCAGTCCTGATGTCGACGGATATTTTTGATGGGAAGTCAGGACGTCTCCAGCTGTGTTTGTGGCCGCGGAACCGTGTGTTGTTAGTGAGACCTCGGGGCATCTGTAGCCGCGTTCCTGGCGACAAAAGCAAGTATTTTTAAGCCATAGCATGATGTTTTTTCTAACCCTAACCAAGTGGTTTTTGTGCCTAAACCTAACCAGACCACAAGCAAGTCAAACAACGTAAAAAAAAAAAACAAACAAACTGATGAGTCTTAACATATCCATGTTTTTGTCCTCCTACTACCGGAACCCGATGTCCACAAAACCTGACTTGGTCTAAATGAGGCGAAAGTGACACAGCATTTGCACTGCGGGGGGGGGGGGGGGGGGGGCTCCTGGCACCTTTTCCAGCAACCCTCAGATGGGTGAATCACTCGCTGGTGTCTCTCTGAGTCATCGCCTGGCTGCGTCATCTTTTGATTTATTGACTCAATGATTGGCAGTATATCTGAAAATCTTTCCTGAGGATTTACAGGGCAGTCGACTGATCGGCAGGAAGATTGTAGCTATGTCACTGCAAGGGCCCAAATAGCCAGAGGCCGTCAGTCAGTCAGTCAGTCAATCAGTCAGTCAGTCAGTCAGCCAAACTGGTTCAACTGTTTAACGCCTTTAAATTTCACAGCTCACACACCTTTTCCCTGTAATGTGCTCTTTTACTGACGCTCTCGTTCACTGTCCTTGACCCATTTCCATCTTTCATCAGTACTGTGCTTCTTCCTCTGTATATTTTTTTACATGTGTTATTCTCTATCTTCTCTCGTTTGGCCGATATCTCACAACTCGACTTCGGTTTCCTCCCGTTCGTCTCCATCTCGCTTTATTTCTCTCACGTGTCACTTTTCACCCAGCGTTTCTTTTTTAACGTTCCTTGTGACTGCGTGTCAGTGACGTTTTCGTATTCATCTGTCGTCCCGCTCCGAGAGTGTGACACAGATACGTCATCAGAAATGTGCCGGCCTGTGTCAGCTCTTTATCCGCAGCACTTCAAAGTGACTCAGCGATTTTTCAAAAAAAAAAAAAAAGAACGAGTGGAAGAAAACAGCGGTGCTATTTCTGGTACACCTTTAGCATTCTCTCTTCTTCTTTCCCCCCCGCCGCCGCCACCGGTGGATTATTGACTAGCTGTCATTGACGAGGCAGAGGTGACTCTTGTCAGGAGGAATGAAAGAAGTGGTTTGTTTAAAAAAGAATAAGAGGAGACAAAAGAGAGAGGAGAACAGAAGAGATTCATTCGAAAGGCGTATTAGAGGATGTAAGTCTGCTTCCTGCCTCGTTTTCAGGCATCGCATCATGGTGAGAGAGGCCGCGCTGCATTCCTCACATAGCACCAGTCAACTGCCGTATATTCTATGTGTGTGTGTGTTTGTGTGTCATCGGTCGAAATGCCTTTCAGTCGAACACTCATAAACGCACTCAGACCTAATGCCTCTTGTCGACACCAACAATAACATGCCAGTGAAACGAGACATGCTAATTACAATATTATTACCCTATTAATATTCATTATACGCAGCATTAAAACCAGTTCACTGAACATCGTGAGTCATTGTGAGTTATTTTCATTGCTGATTAAAAGCTTATTATTGTTTTAAAAAAATAATTAAGTCCACAAGATGTGAGAAAAGTGTGCGACCCCGTGCAGAGGCTAAACTTTCCATCCTTCCAGTAATCGCTCCATCAACTCCATCGGCGTCATCGATGTGACATCACCGCCTCTTTTCAGGACAGAGCGCCGGCGATTTCAGACTGCGGCTAAAGTGACGTAAGGTGTCAAACATCAAGGCAAGTGTCAGTGCGATTTATATGGCTACTTAATGTGTGAAAATACCCTTTAAAAATGGATGAAGTGAATTTCTTTCAGTCGATGCGGATAACCGATAATCACATGCTCTTCATTGCCAATACCGATAAGATAATCATCAATTTCACATTTTTGTATTTTAAAAAGAAACGCATAGCCTGTAGGTTATGCACACCTGAGGGTAGAAAAGGCTAATGTAATGAGCACAGACGATTTATTGGCTTTAATCAATACTGATAAATGGTTGATTGCACATTCCTGTATTCTGGGGACATCAGAAGACAGTAAAACATTTTTTAAAAAGCTCAAATGTATCACAAAGTGCAACTTTATGTAAGAGACAAAGTTGTTTCAAGTCATTGTTCAGTGTGAATAGTTGGTCTGGAGCCAGGCTCCAACTGCTCAAGCAAACATTCACAAAACAAAAAAAAAAACCCACAAAAATCTTGTTGCCGACCCAAACGGCTTCGACAAAAGAAACAGTGACCAAATTTGAAACCGCAGAAAAATCTGAATATCATCCACACTCTGTCTCTGTGTGTCTGACACCTGCGTTGGAAGTCCTCTGTCACAAAGTGTATTCTACGCACCGTATTATATTCGAATGGACGTATTCACGTAATAGAAATGAATGCTTAATGGTCCAGGCTTCGAGTTCAAAGAGGTAAATGTTTCACTTTATTTAAATGATTTGTCATTACAGGTTAAGGAAGACCGGTCCAACTTTTCACTATTAATCACATAAAATGTGCTTTTCTTAAATTACCTTCTGCGACAGAAACAAAACCTTTGTACAATGTTTAATCTTAATTGTAATATGTGTTTTTGTTTTTTTTAAGATTACACATGAATAAGAATAAATACATAGAAACAAACAAATGATTCCATTAGTTTGAGTTGAGCGTTTTACATTTTAAGCTGTGTATTTTCAGCACAAAGCGTCCGTGCAGCGTTCGTCTCACTGGTCGCCGTGACGCAGCAACCTCCTTCCACACACGCACACACACACCGAACTCACACGCTTATGCATTCACTTTCGCACACACGCACACACACATGCACACACAAAATACATGGACATAAAGTTTGCAAGTTTACACATCCTCACTCCGACCCTCTCCACACACTTGCAAACACACCAGCCTGGTGAGAGAGGAATCTGCTGTGTCAGTATCCAGAGAGTGTCTGGCCCAAATGTTCGCAACACAATGACCCTCTGTGTTCCCTCTGCTCGGCTCCACCGGATCTCCTCGTGGGAAACGCCGGGAAAGAAAGGGCCTCCGCGACCTCCCATGGGCCACACACTCAGGTCAGTGTGAGTGTGTTCGTGCTGCTTTTTATTTGGCCTCCACCTGTGCTGGTAAGCTGTAATAAATGATTATGCTTGGGTGTGTGTGTGTGTTTGACTGGGTGCAAATCTGTATGAGTTCTCCACAGTGGCAAGGTCCATATCTTCGTTTATGCTTTACATGTTTAAAGAGAGGTGGAGCTGTGGGATCGGGTGGAAGCGGTTGGCGAGCCTGTTGCGGCTGCTCGGAACAAAAAACTTGGGATCACGGGGAAAAAGGGAGGAGTCAGTGACGTGATGAGCAGTTCGCTCGCGGCTCGTCAGGCTCCAAACATTGTGCAGCAGGGGATGCAGTGTGAGGGGGCGGGGTCAAGGTGGATGTAGGTTTGAGTGACACACCAAATCATTGGCATTGGTAAATGGGCTGGACGTACTCAGGGGAGAAGAAGCCCACGTGTCCGTGGCAACGGCCCTTCCATCGCAGCGAATCGGAGCAGTCGAGGAGCTCGATGACGTCGCCACGTAGGAAGCGTAGCTGGGAGGGGTGGTGTGGGGTGAAGTCGAAGAGAGCGTGGGCATGATGAGGACGCTGTGGAGGAAGGAAACAAGAGAACATTAATGAAGAATTGGCTTTTTACAACTTTTTATCATTTCATAATTTTATAGGCTTTAATAAGAGATCTGTGTGGTAATTAGCGTGGAATAAAGTAATAGTTTTAACAATTTCAGAAAAGCTTATGTAGGCTAATTTTTTGCGAAGACTTATGTTTGTACGTAGATGAGAAGATTGTTTTCCGACCACATGTTTGAGCACTAAACATGCGGCTCCAACTAGCTACCGGTTAGCCTACCTCATCATACTGAATGAAAACGGCGGGAAACTGCTAGCTTGGCGTATTTTGTCAGATTTGGGCAGAGTCACGCTCGCTGTTTCCAGTCTTTACGTTAAGCTAATCAGCTGCCTGCTTTAGCTTCATATTTACTGGAAAGGCGTAGGCGTGGGTGGCTGTCAATCATCTCATCTAATTCATGACTACAACAACAACAACAAAAATCTTAAGTGTGGAACTGTACCTTTGATCTGGCCTGTCTACGCAAGGTTTTTTCTGAACACTGTCCAATTGATAGCAACAGGATAGAGATTTAGAAATAAAGAAGGTCATGTTAAGGTTACGTTAAGACAGGTCATCAGTCCTTCCTGACACATCCCTCAGATTAATTAATCTGTTGACATGACTAACTTGACTTTTTTTCAGCTACCTAAGCGATTATGGAAAACTTTTAGCTGCCTCTTAGAATGAACGACTCGTTTTTATTCGTACAATATAAATAATTTTTTCAAGCAAGATATGTTGGTTTGTAAAAGTCCCCACTGGATGAAGTGAAAAATCATGGTTTTATCAACTCAACAACAAAAGCAAGTTTTAAAGTGTTATATAGTAGTATTGAAACACAGCAAAACAAACCAAAAAAACACCACATGGAATAATATAATATTCCCAGATGTACGCTATGCTCCAAAAAGGAGTCCTTGGGTTCAGGTATAAAGGACCATCTAACACTGTGTCCATTTAATAAACAATGTAGTCTTCATCCCCTTAAAGTATGCGTATATTTTATTCATCTTTTTCATTTAACATTAATTTAACCAGACCACGGTCCGTCAGTCCTTTCACATTAAAATATTAATATGATGAGGAGAGTCTGACCAAGACGGCAGCACACAGACTGAAGTGGAAAAACGGACATTGAAGTAGATATTGCATGATGATTGAACGATTATAAACGTCACTTTATTGGTGAACCAGTCCATACACGCTGCTACCCTGATTGTCATGACAGTTTAGTCTGTTTGGATTTCTTATTTTAATATTCAAAGTAATGTTTAAATATCACCTGTGGTCAGCCTCACTCAGGACTCATTTAGAGGAACAGTTTGACAGTTCAGGAAAAAACTGTCATTCACTCTCCTAACATTAAATATTAGGCTACTGCCTGCAGCTGGATAGTTTAGCATAGTAAAAGACTGGAAACAGGCAGAACCAGCTCACCAGGTAACAAAAACTGCCTACCTTATAATGTTGACTCACTCATATGTTAAAACAGAGTACAGATACAGTGCTGCAGCAAAGAGCCTGCAGACCTACTCTAGCAGTAACCCATATTAAGAGGAGGGGCCTGATAATGAGCATAACACATCTCCTTCAACATGAATGTGTGCCGGATTGTTTTATTTTTTTTATTTTTTTTATTTTTATTTATTTTATTTATTCATTTATTTATTTATTTATTTTTTTTATTGGTGAAATTAGGTGAAAGACAAGGTGACATGGGGGACAAGTACATCATACCACGAGGATCAACGAATACAGATAGTGGACATACAGTACAGATAACAACTACTGCCGGATTGTTTTAGAGCAAAGCTAGTCGTTTCACCTTGTCTCCATCTCATCTACCTTTTGGCAACAAAGCGGTGAGATAGAGAGGCTTTTTTTTTTTTTTTTTTTTTTTTTTAAAGACAAACCATTCCTTCATGAGTAAAAATATATACGCATTTCTTTGGAGTGTGCCGCTTCAGGGACATTGATTTATTAAAAAAGAAATCTTTGAAATTTGAACATGTGACACGCTGACACACAGAGAAGCAATGACAGGGAGACTGATTTAGCGATGTAAGATGTTGGCAGAGGGGTTTGACAGACAGCCAGGCAGATGAATAGGTCGTAGCGGGTTCTCATTTGGGCTACACCTGACACTTTTATATTTGGTTGTCATTTTGACATGCTGTAAAATGTGCCGCCAACAAAACGCCCTCTGTATACATACTCTGTACAATATCTACAATATTGTAGACGTGATGACTTACTTCAACCTTTATTGTGAGTTTGTCTGTACATTTTGTTTATAGACCTAGATCTTAGTAATCTGCCCTGGTTGCGGTCCATTAGCTTAAACAGATTTAAACAGAGTAAATGACAGAACTGTACTTTGTGGAGGCCTGAGAGAAACAAAGTAAGACGCCGAAAATGGTCTCTTCAGGCCTTCAGTGTGCTTGAGGTTGAGATGAGTTCACGCGTGTACACACACACACACACACACACCTGTCTGTAAATCTGTGATGTTTGACGGGGGCCTCGCGTCAAGGTGTTGTGCTTTTTCTCTGTCTCTCTTATTTTTTCTTTGAGCGCACAAAAGGAGTGTTTTTCCTCCCTCCCCCTGATAGCTGGCCTCCTCCGATCTCTGTTGGCTCGCAAAAGTAAAAAGCAGTTTAAGAGCAGCAGAATAAAAGCCGGCTATTTTAAGGAGAGCGTCTTGAACCTAACTAACCCTCTCCGAGCTGTCAGTTGCACTCACGCGGAGTAAAAGTGGATGTGATATGAACTGGGAGGAAGGAGGTGAGAGACTGAAAGGAATACCAATATTGTAGTTTTCTATCTTTCCTGTTTTTTCCGTCAAGTATCAATGTCAGTTGGGGGGCCTTTAACGTCGTGGAGTGTTTTGTCTTGGACCAAGCCCTAATACTGTATAAAGGCATCCAAGCAAGGCAACACGCAAACACACACCAACTAGACGGTGGGATTAAGATCAAGAGACACAAACACATTTATCAATCCCACAAATCTACAAAATCCTCGGAGACTTATCTTTGTATTCTTTCACTGATCTCGTCTAGACCTCAATGCGCGCGCGTGTGTGTGTGTACTGGGGTGTCGGGGAGCGTGTGTGTGCATGTCCATTGGCTCGGTGAGTTCGCATGTGCAGTCCTGCACCTTTTGTGTATATCATGCAGTGGTAGACTCTTTCAGGGACGGGGGCAAAAAAAAGCGGCACCAGCGCTCAGAGGTCAGGATGTATTAAAATGAGCCTCATGGGCTCCAATCAGCCGCCTTATGATCATCATCCTGCCTCTTCGGTGCCCGCTCCGACCCAGAGCAAGCGCTGACAGTGGAACAAATTACTCCGCACTACAGCTTTATACTAGATTTTCTCTCCGCAACCACTTGCCGTATTTAAACGAAAAAGAAAATATTGTGGTGTCAAAAAGAAGGCAAACTTTTGCATGAAGAGGGCTTCTTGTTTGAGGAGAGAGCCCCTAGACATGAGGACATTGTGGATAAGTTGGGAGAGAAGTAAAAAAAAATATATAAAAATTATTATTTCCCATCCTGCTACGGTGAGATAAGGAGCGGTCGATGGCCATGTAATGAGATGATGTAGAATTAGTTTGGAATCCACACAATAGAAAGTACAACACACGCAAAAAAAAGCAGATTAAGCCCCCGACCTCGACGGATTTAACTTCGTGTCTGTGAAACTGATCCACGTAGTGTTGAATAAAAGTAAGTAAGTAAGTAGCTGCGATCATGCGGGGTGTCAGAGACAGTGAGGAATTAAGAACATAGCAAAAACAGCGAAGAGATCATCTTCACGAAACACTTACAGTACATGGGTCAAATCCAACGTGATTTCTTTTTATAATCCAAAGGTCTAAAGGGAACAACGCGTTTTTCGTGCTTTTAGTGTCCCCGCCTCACACTTCTGTGGAAGGGGGAAGATGAAATGCTGAAGAAGCACCGTACGGCATTAATATTTTAGATGCAGATAGAGCATACACAACACGGTTACAAAGACAGCGAGGGGAGATGTGGAGTAACTCAGCGGGAATTTGGGCGCCGTGTGCGAGGCGAGAAAAGGTTTGCTGCGCCTCGCAAATGAAGTAGTCTCGTTATCTCTCTGATGTCATCGTTTCTGTAAGGGAAACCTTTTCGTGGAGTGAGGGTTGTGTTGTGGGCTTTTGGCAGACATGTTCTCAGTAAGTGAGAGAAATTCAGTGGGCGTCAGAGCTTTGTTGATGCCGAAGGCCGAGATGAAGCCCCCAGATAGGAGGACCAGCTGACCCTCATTTGAAAAATGACAGCGAAAAACAGACAGTTTGGATCCAAGCTAAATTTCCTAACGTGGCTCTACCTACAGCGTAGTGAAGAAGGCTGACTTGAACTTTGTATGACCGCGGTGCACTAAATGTCTTCGAAGCCATAATAAAGAATGGGCAAGATGTTTTTTTTTTTTTTATTGTGACTCCCTTTGCTCTGATGCCAGACTGAAGATAGAGATTAGAGTTATAAACCAATATCTTGCAACTTAATAAAATACAACTTCTTACACGGTAAGTGCGGGTTGTCATTTTTCCTAATTGCTTCCTTGTTGCCAAATCCTTGTGTATTTGTACTGTTAAAATAGATCATACTAAATGTACAAATTACCCCCAGAGACTCTCATTAAAACGGCTGCAGAGTAAACAAAAGCTACGGAAATAAAAACATGACTAAGCCGCTGTGATCTAACGCGGAACGACAGATTTTCTCTCGGGCTATGTAGCCACGTAGGTAAACAAAGCACCTCCATCACGCCACCCTCAGCTAAGGGGCATGTTGCGATGCAGACGCATGTAATCTCAAGGGGCCGGGACGGAGCAACGCGGTGACCTCGAGTGCACGAAAAGTCACAGCAAAGTGTGCTAATTTTGGTATGAAACACAGATACTGTATGTGACCGACCAAACTTACTGTCAACTAAAAAAAGACAGTTGTGATGATGCTCTTACCGTCTAGAAAAGTCAATTACATGATAACAATATGGTGATGTATTATGCTGCAGAGTCAGTAAGGTTTTTGGTTTTGATTTCTAAATTTTGGAATAAAAAACACACATCTTGAAGCCAATAAGAGAATTAAGATGTTAAAAGGACTTGATGGCAGATCTGTTGTCAGTGTAACAAGTCACAGATCTTGTAGCTATGCAAAACTTACTGCCGAAATATGGATGAAAATTTTAAAACATATAGGTGCATCTTTTTGATGTGAAGTGTTCTGGGTTTGTTGATTGGCTCATTCCAGAGTACAGTATTTCCAGTCCAATGATGGATATACTGTTCATTTTTAAGGCTGTGCAGACACAACGTACACAAGGCCCACCTGACACACAACGCTTATTAAACCCTTTATATTAATACAGAACAACAAAGCGACGTATGCCCACACAATTTAATCCTGAGGCAGAATGGCTCAGAATAAGTACCGTATGGCTCTAATGAGATAGATATGTGCTGCATAAATCCCAGTGCAAACTGAACTCGGAAGTCTCAGGAGGGAGGCACAAACGGGGACGTTTTCTTATTCAAACCTGTTTCTAAATCACACATTTTTGACACCAAACGCACAAATGTCACACAGACCCTTCAGCGGGGTTCTAGTCTCAAGGTGTCTTAACTTCAGCAATAACAGTTACAGTCTTCAAGTTATAAGCGAGACTAGAAGAGAGATGCTCATGTCTCAATGAAATGAACTTTCTGAGCCGGGAGTCACACACACACACACACACACACACACACACACACACACACACACACACACACGGAGGACTTTGACATTCTCACACTTATTCAAGCAATTTTTAAGTCTTTCAACTCATATTACCTAGACCATTTTCACACTTACCAAATCTTCCTGCTCCCCCATCTGCTTCTCTATACAAAGTTAAGCCAGCTATGTAGTCCAACTCCCAGCTTTATTTGAAAACTATTCATACTCTCTTCAACGTTCATCTACTCATTCATACTATACTGTCCACACCTTTCATACATCAGTAGTTGAGTTTTATAAACATTTTGAATCCACTCGTTCCCACCTTTCCTTCTCTTTTATACTCAGCAATTCATCATCATCAGCTTTTCAACAAACTTAAAATATTCCACGTCTCTCTAACATAATTGATAGTGTTCAATTTTAAAAGCATATTTTTTTAAGTGGTTTTTACACATTTTGCTTACCATTCTTTAATGGACTTGTTATTGCCAATCATTGAACTAAAAGACAGTTAAAGCACACTACCCAGCATTATTCAGCTTTGATTGTTATTACTGCAGGCTTGTGGTGACATGATACATTTCTAGCGGCTGTGAAGATGTGGGTGGGGTAGCTGAGTTTGTTTTGAGGTAAGCACCAGCCGTTAGTTGTCGTAATAACTGAAGAGGCTCCAGTCACTGCTATTATGTGTTTATTCACGAAGAGTACGGAGCAAATCAGCTAAAGCTCTGTGCATCATAATCACACTCAAATGTGATGGAATGAGTATAAAAATAGCAATGAAATTAACGAGCGTAAACGTTCTGTCACAGTCTTCAGTCAGTTTTATAAGAGAATCAAATGCCAATAAACAGGAGCATCTGTTTGTTCATTCTTTATCCAGATCCTCACAGCTCTTAACTTTGAGATCCAGAGACAGTGCAGCGACGACATGGACAGCGCCAAATGAAAGTATGTAAAAACTATGTAATCGCATTTTGATAAATTATTGCACGGACGCCGTGACACCAGCTCCACAAAACGACAGCCGGATGTTGGTGCACGGTGCAGCTACATAAGCTACCGTGTGAATACTTCAAAATAAAGTCCTAAAAAATGCTTTTAATGTGTTAGTCGCTCACATTAAAGAGATTTAGATTGTGACAGTATTTGGGTCATGCAGTTTTTTTCATTCTCCCGTGGGACGACTGTCTTCAGTTTAACTAGCATCAAAACGCCCCGAAGCTAAATTCTTAGCTTGCACCTGCTCCAGCTGCATTTTTCTTTTTTTTTCAGAGGACTGAACATACTGTGCGATGTCCCCAGTGAATCAGAACATGCGTGAAACTGTTCAGGTGTGAGGCAGGATGAAACCAAGCTGCTGTGTGAAACAAAAAATCTAGTTCTAGGACCAGAAGTCTCCTCCTGCTCCACCAGGTGAAATACTGCAGCGAGCCTGGCTGCTCAGCACAACCGTCTTCCAATAATTGCCATCTTAAAAAATGAAAATGAAGTTCTGAGAAGAAGAAAAGTTGACGAAGTGCTCCAAATCTTGCTGACTTCAGTGCAGCGCTTTACTCCATTACACAACAGCGAGTACAGTATATGAGGAAAAAGGGGGCTGAGAGGAGCTCTCTGCTACTGAAGGAGCAGATTTATTGAACAGAAACTCACCCGTCACAGAGATCAATACATGTGGATCATCTTCAGAAGAACACAAGATTGAAGGGAGGCTTATGTACTCATTTCAACCAATCAGATTTTCACAGAGCACGGCTTTTGCTGATCATGAAGGCATGAAAAAAATTAACTCTACTGATATATTTATATATATATATATCAATCAAAAGTACTAAAAACACATTAAGTTGCGCATTAAGTGAATTCACCAGGCAATGCTCGGCCAGAATACCACTATCTGCTTAAACGTGTCACTCGTGCTCTGGACTAAGGAGGATGTATATGCATGTGTGCAACTTCCTCTTTTAGTGTGGGTCTATTAACAGCAATGACTAATCGGCCACCAAACTCCCCACTTCCCATCTGATTACCTCAGAAGTAGCCCAGAGCAGCGACGACAGGCACCCTGCACACCAGAATGCACTTCTTTTTACTTACTCGCAGTGCATTAAACCGGCGGCGTCAAGGAACTTGTCACATGGGCTGTTCTCATCCAGGTTTCTTTGGACTGATGCCTTGAGACAGAAGGTATCAAAATGGCCACGCACTCCTAACAGAAAGGCAAACTTGGTACATTGTTGAATCTGAAATCTGATCTGCCATTCAAAATACGTGAGAATCTGAAGCTGCAGCTCTGCTTTCAGACACGATTTTAGCATTCTTCCAACCTTGCATAGAAAAAATGACTGAAATAAAAAACGATTCGAGAGGAGCTGAAGAGCTGGTAACTGTGAGATTTCGACATTCCTTATTATTCTTGTTTGCGAATATATGAGTAATGAGCTCATCGCCGTAAATGATGAGATGCGTCCCTAATGATAATGCGGCCTTAATGTAACTTGTCACTTCCTGTTAATCTTCGATTCGAGCATGCCCGGGAGCATAAAACACGCTAAGTGCTGTATGCTATATAGAACATGAGCTGCCAATATTAATGGGGATATTTTTAAAAATTCATGAGAATTGTTGTATGTTGATATTCCCCCTAATGATGTTACAGCTCAGGTATAAAAAATGTGAACAAAATGGATGCCTCTGGTCCCCAAGACAAATTAAAATTAAATAGTATATCCTTATCCTCAGTGTTATATTACTGAGTCCTAGCGCAGCCCCTGAAAGAGTCCCCTGCAATGGAGACGTTGTTCACTACCCCAGTAAATAAGACGAACCTTAGCTACGACTTGACAACAGGAGATAAACTAGTCCGCTCAGGCAGGAACGTTTTGCTAGCAAGACTCAAACTCAACAACATCGCATGCGGTTGGCCAACAGTAAATATCATTGCTGCTATGTCTTAATACAAGACTAGCTAGCCGGTTTGTGTCCTGTAACTGAAGGAAAACTCAATGGATCTCCATAATGAATGGTGGTCCTGCTCCTAGGCACCATGCAGCAGTCTCCAGAAGTGAATACGATGGGATGAGTATTAGCACGTGGCTGGTGTTGCAGCGAGACGAACACGCTGTCGTGTCAGGATCGCTGTGGATCACAGCCCTCCCGCGACGGCCGCATTCGCCTGCGGGTGTGGCTCCGCTGCCACTCCTAGGAATACTTAACATGCAATGTGATCCTGCCTGCCTAATGACTGCACAATGGCAACAACAACAGCTTCTCCTCAGGTGACACCATCATGGGAACTACCTACCTGCTGTTTTTATTGTCTTTCGCTAAACCCCGAACAGGACACTGAAATCTGGGATAAGCCTAGTCGTCCTACAGCATTATTGTGCCCTTACAGTGGTTTTAATAAGGTTTATCAATAGTTAATGTAAGTTATTTACAAACAAACTGGGAGCATGCTTGAGTACCTTTTTCACTTAAGACGCACAGGAGTGGAAACCTCGGCCCGGCTCCTTACGTGCCTGAACTCTAAAGTAAAAAACTGGACTTAACACGGCAACCTAATGTTCTGTCCAAACTTGATACATAGCAACTTAATCATGACTGATTCACATAATAATTGCCTCTTAAATCAGTTTTCCTCGCCGCTGCGGTGCTCACTCCCTTCTGGCTCGGCGCCCGAGATGACTGATTTGGTCCTCGCTCCAAACCGACGGCAGTCCTGTGATCTTCCATTACAAGCTGCAA
The DNA here is from genome assembly GCF_900880675.1 of Sparus aurata. NCBI lineage: Eukaryota > Metazoa > Chordata > Actinopteri > Spariformes > Sparidae > Sparus > Sparus aurata. Next base: position 11,316,103 of record NC_044209.1, on the reverse strand, counting down.
CTCTATGTCAAAACCCTTCTGCCACAGTCGCAGCTCCGGATATTTCCCCGACATATGGAATGTTCCCATAGCTGTCAGCTCCATTAAAAAAAATAAATAAACTGGTTATGCCTAGGAGTCACAGCGACATGAAACATCAACACCTGGGCAGCTTGTTATGTGTACTTTTTTTTTGTCTAAAAGCTGCTTCGCTGTGTCTTATAGTCTCATCAGATACTTGATTAAAACTAATGCGGCTTAAACTGAAGACGGAAGACAGAGGAGACGGACGACAACAGGAACAGATGTGTTTTAAATGGTTTAAAGAGGAGACTGGAACTGACGTAGCAAAAAAAAAAAAAATAGCGTTAAGAGCCTCCTGTTTACATGGTTTCTCAGAAAGAAAGGGAAAATGCTCTATAAGTAAGAAAGGTTCCCCTTATCTTTGGTTGCTTTGGTATTTAAGTGTTGAGGCAGTTTGAATGCGAGACAGAGAGAAAGAAATGATAAAGGCGCAAACAACCAAACGAGGGGTCGCGCGCTCACCCTGGCGAACTGCTCGGGGTCCCTCAGAAAGACGGTCCTTTCCTTGGCGATGCTGTTGCAGTGGTAGAACTCCACCAGCTCGTTCAGCGAGGAGAAGAGCTCGTCCCACACGTAGTACTGAGAACAGCGGTCCTGCAGCACCTTGAAATGCTGGACGTGGTCCCCGTAACTGCGAAATAAACAGACGGAGAGATTTAAAATCATTTCTCATGGTGAAAGTCCAGTTGATATCTAGATTTGACTATGTTCAATGACGTGAAATTTCACTACTACATTTCTTCTCGGAGCGATAACTGAGTGCATAGTTTAGGGGTCCTCGAGTTTTTCAAAGACAGAACTGATTGGCGTGTGGTGGTGAAAAGACACTTGAGGTAACATCTGCGTCGAGCTAGCTGCTTACAATCAAGTCCACAGTAAAATGCCAAAGGCCAAGGAGGCGATGAGACAGGGAAAAAAAATGGTGAAAAGAAGGGACCAGTCGGACAGAACGATACAAAAGCAGACAGAAAGGTTAATGCATGCGCTACATTTAGATTAGCGCATATAATTAGATTCAAATATAAGTTAAAGAGCATATAGTAACATTCACATCATGTGTCAGAATTGTCGCGCCTTGGAAAATGAACGTTTGTGGCTCATCTGTGAGAATCTGTTCTGGAGCACCGATTTAGCAGCGTTTCACATCAAATGGTATTTAATGAATACGGGGTTGTCAGAGGAACACAAATTGAGTGTAGTTAAAAGAAATAATAAAATAAAGCCGGTGGCAGAAAACAAAAATAGCCACTGTGTTGGAGTGCGTGCTTAGTTGTGATGATTAAAAGATTTTGGCCGGTGTTCATTGGCAATCATACCTGCTCCCCTATCCGGCTCCACGGCGGTTGCTAAGTAACTTGCCAGCTTATCTTTAGAAATCTGGACATCTCACCGCGATCGTACCGTTATATAACTGCAGCCGGAAGTCAGTACAACTCCCCCATATTTCTAAAGGCATCACAGAAGTAGGTGTGTGTGTTTGTGTCAAGCTTATGTTAATGACCGTTACAATGTCATCTCCCCTGTGTGGAAAAAAAAGAAAATGTAATCCTGTAGGAGGAAGATGCCGCTCATTGTTGCATCACCGCGTTGTAATAAGATACAGCTGATGCCTCCTATGAATGGCCTTTGCTTTGGGATAAAACGCAGTATAGCTTTTGTGGCGTTTTCCCACCAGACTCCCTTTTCCTCTGTCGTGTCTGACTGGCACCGCTCCGAGCTCGAAAGACGAGTGTAAATGAGCGCCGGCTTGTTTCTGTCAGAACTCCCTCTCTCTATTCAGACGCCGAGCTCCGAGAACAAGCGGGGCCGACTCCCCGATGACTGGATGGCATTCAGCTACACCTCCACCCTGCCCCGTCTTTCCCTGCCTGTCCTCATTTCTCCCTTCTCACCCCTCGCACTCTCTCTCGAACGCGATGCAAACCGCCACTGGAGTGTAAAAATAAACAGTCGGAAAACATTCATTCAAGCTTAATGTAAAGTTTTTTGACTTGTTTTTTGGGGTTGGCACTGCACCGGCCTTTGAAGCCTCTGAGCATGAACTCATTCTGTGTGAGCAGCAGCTATCTGTCTTTTTTTTTTTTTTTTTTTTCTCCAGCTTTTGCCTGAGGATCTGTATTCCTCCCCTCTGTTATCCGACTTCTATCAAACCTTTTCCCCTCTCTATCACAATTCCTGTTGTTATCTGCTCCACAGTCAGCCCCCTCTCGATTCGGCCCTATCCCTCCTCTGACTCTCTCCCGCACACACATGCACACAACACAAAATTGCGCTCATCTCGATGGATGATCTCCATCAGCCCCACCGCTGTCCCCTAGTTGTCTTATGCAATCTGCTGCACCCTACTGGTTGGGCTCTGCTACTGCCGCCAGCTGTGCAGCTGTTTGTCTGAGGGACACAAAAGCATCGTGTGAGCCGGGCCACGTCCTCACCGGATGGAAAAATACATGGCAAAAGAAAGTATGAGCAGAATTCAGATCCTGTTGAAAGGTGAATTGTGGGGCGTTTGTGCTAAAGACAGGATGTAGACGGAGAAAGGACTTTCCCTTGAGGGGACTTTGAAGGAAGGAAAGGGGGAAATCAGTAAGCTCTACCTGTTCACCACATCCAGCTACGTATCCTGCAGCTGTTATTGCAACAATAACCCCAAATCTAACATGTACTCGGGCAAAGTGTACAACACCAAAAATGTCCTGATTGTAGTGAAAATGTTGTAAATAAGTTCCGATACTGTAGAAAATTAGATTTCCATTTTTTGCAATTATAAAGTAGGTCTAGTTGCTGTATAAAACCTGTTAAAGTATTTAAAAAAAAAAAAAACACTCAATTGCACACAGCCCATATTCAGAAACTGTGCCCTCTAACCAGCTGCCAGGACTTCTGTGACATTGTGATGTCACACCCACACGGTCACTGATCTCAGCCCCGCCCCCAGCACAGTAACGTTTGCAAAAGCATTGACCAAAAAACTGATATGTTTCTCAGGCTTTGTAAGAGCTGACCAATCAGATCAGTCCAGACTTTTTGTAAGACAGACGCTAGAACAGAGAGTTCAGCGAGAGGGTGAATAGAGGTGCTGCAGCAATGGACCGTAGTTGTCATGTTTAAGCATGTAAAGACTTTCTAGCAGATACCCAAAATAAAAACATGAACCGGAATTATGTCAGACCACGAACCAGAGGTGTTAAAGCTTTGATTATACAAGAAGTAAAATAAAATAAAATAAATGCTTTAACTATCAGATATAAAATCAATGACATCATCTTACTACAGACAGAATGGTAGTGACTCGTGGGTAGCTCTCTGTTAAACATGGTTCAAGAAAAAATTATCTTATATATTCATTCTTGTATTTCACAAATCATTTCTACAAGCTGTGATACCTCCTGCTGAGCCAGTTCTGAAAAAACAAGCAAATTCAACCTTCCCCCCCAAAAAAATAAAAATCCTGGAGCGTCTCCACACAGTTGTATAGCTTCAAATATTCATGGAGCAACGCTTAGACCACAATGTCATATCTTCACACTCGATTTGCCCTGCAGCGCAAAACACTACTCCACCTCTGTACAACTGGAGGGTTAAAACACAACCTAATGCACTTTTCAGACCACAGTTGAGATGACATTACAGCTAACAATCATGATGAAAACCACAAAATATTCAAATCAAATTTGCAAACTTGCCTCCCACATGCTGTTATAAGGTCATGAGCAGGAGCACAGGCATGGTTTTAGGCTAAAAATAAGCCTGTCTGTGACCTGCAACTTCCCCCATTAGCTGGAAAACACAGTGGATCCACATACAGCCTTACATGGTCCAAGTTTAAATTTAATAGCAATATCACTATATGAAAACATAAACATGCATAAACAATAGTTAAAAACAAATGCTTAGGTGGTCTATTCAAATGCATACATACAACTGCATAAACTGTGGGCTTTAGAAGCTTTAATAAACTGCATATAACTGGATTTGAAATTTCATTGGCTACATGATGCATCAACCATCTGGGGGCTGGCACGTTAGTGGCTCAAACGAGAGGAGAAAGAAGAGAGAGTGGGCCACCTGTTGACACTATCAATCTATGGCTCGAGGACGGGCTTAGTAGCTCATATCTATTCAAAAGAGTCGTCAGTCGTGGTGTCTGACGTGAAATGAGAGGAGCTTTTTCACAGATAAAAGCACAGGCTTGCGTGGTGAAGTAGGCAGAATTTACGAGCAGTTTTTCGAAAGAGCAAAAAATAAAAAAAAATAAGGCTGAAAAGCTGTCGGAAGAGGAGATTGGAGGAAAGATAGCAGATGTAATGTTGTAGCTATATCAGCATTAGGCGGTGTCAAGCAGATAGACGTTTCTTTTATTAATTATTACCCAGAGACATTAGAGAAGTCAGCGTGCGTAACACAGACAGCATCTGTCTCAGCTTGATCACACACACACACAGAGAGCACACTGGCCTCTCATCTCCCTGATCCAGTGTAATTAAGGCCCACAGCGATGGAGAGATTATTTTCTATTTCCGAGTCAAAGGCAGCCAGGGAGTGAGAGATTAAGACGGAACGGGAGCGAGCACGGCTGAAAAAAGCGGAAAATGAAATAGATGTCGAGATAGACAGATATACGCGCTCCAGATGAGGACAGAAGTTATTTTTTAAAAAAACTTTTGACTCTGCGCAAGCACATTTCGAGACCCGCAAAGGTCATCCGTCCATCTTTCTCTCCACTTTCTCCATCAATCCATTCTCACTTCCCTGCTTCTCCCCTCTGTCTCTCATCCTGCCAGCCCCCCTTCTCGTCTATAATCTGCCGTTCGGCTTCTGAACCGCTGCAGACGCCTGGAATTCTTCACACGGTCGCACTGACACCTCCAGCTGTCAATTTAACTCGCCGACTCTGTGTGTGTGTGTCAGTAACCGATGGACGTGTCATGGAGTTATATCAGAGCGTGTGTCAACGGTTACATCAGTGTTTACATGTGCCGACCCCCCCCCCACCCGTTCGTCTGTTTGTGCGTGAGTCGGGTCTCATGTGTCACAGGGCTGAGCGTAGTGGCCACGGGTCTGTGCATGCGTGTGATTCCTCTAAGTGTGTGTCAGCCAAGCATGTAAGTGAGTGAGGTTCAGCTCCTCCTGCAGCATCAATAAAGCATCGCCCATGACCCATTTTGATAGATGGACGACGGGGAGAGGGAGGAAGTGTGTGTGTGTGTGTGTGTGCGTCGTGTGTGTCAGTGCTCCGAGGGGTGAGGGTGGGGAGAGGCGGAGCGGGTGACGGAGCGAATGAGGTGAAGAATGATAAAAGATGCTTGGTGGAGGCAATTTCGTCGAAAGGGGTGCTGATGGTTCAATAAGCATCTCAGACGGAGATGATATGAGCCTGAGAGAGGGAGATGCAGGGCTTCCTCTCCAGTCGGTTATCATCATAAAGTAAACAACTCTCCGTCTAAACAAACACAAATGAAATGCAGAAAATGCATTTTTTGCTTTTGAAAGGACAACATCTCTATATGACTTGTATCATTTTCAACTCCCTCTAGCTATGATTAAAAAGAATTAGGACGAACTTGAATGATTGGGATCAAAAATGCGGTCACCGGTTGAGATACGGTTCGATCTTCCGGAGGGACGGCGCATGTTTCAGCAACTTTTCGACTGCAATATGGCAACTCCTGTCATAAATATAGATTTGAGTAGGCATATGAAGGTTTGCAAGAGCCAGATGTGCTTCAAGGAAGGGAACAATGTAATCCGTTTAGTTAAATCTCATCGCACAGAGCCAAAGAGCCGCAGGTTTTCTGGCTAAGCAACGTCAAGCTAACAAACCCTTAAGCTAAGCTGAAACTAGAGAATTACACAAGGAAAAAGTTCCCACGTAGACTTTTAGCACTCTTTAAGTCTTGTTTTCTGTCATACTTAGTTTGCCAAGTTGACTCTCCAAGTTCTGGTCTTGCCAAACCAGCTTAAAGCAACGCGGGTAAGCTAGTTAGCGACGCTGTCGTGCAAACCTTGTGAGTTGTATATGCTGAACTCTTAAAGGAATAGTTAGATATTTAGCTTTTTCACCTCCTGGCCTAGAGTTTGTAGAGAAGACCTGCACAGAAAATATGAAGCTAAAGCTAACAGCTGACTATCTTAGCTTAGCAGAAAGACTGGACTTGCGGTAAAACAGCTAGCCCAGCTCCGTCCAAATTAATTGCTGAGCTTTAAAGTTTTAGAGGTTTTTTTTTTGTAACGGGGCGGATCAAGGCGAGCTGTTCTGCCATGTTTCCGGACTTTGTGCTAAGCTAAACCAAGCGGCGGCTGGCGTTACCTTCATATTTAACGGACAGGCATCAGATTGAATTCTCAAACTAAAGTCATAAGAAGTTAGTTGAAGGTGGAGCCCTCTCACTCAGAGCAATATCAGGCATTTATGATTTTATGTTACACTATTGCTTTTATAAATCTTTTGATACAGCACCACATCACTAGATCCAGAGAAGAGATGGACAGAGAGAAAAGGTATAGGCTAGACTAAATTGATCAAATATTGAATTTAAAAGAGATAGAGAAAAGACAGGAGGAGGCCCTCTGGAGGGTTTATCTCCCTCCCAGAGGACCAGACAGTATTATTTCAGCTCCACTGTCAATATCTGAAAATAGAGAAACCATGCGCCCCCCTCCTCCACCCACCATAAGCTTCTCCTACTGCTGTTTCGTCTGCAGTCACTGCTCGCTCTTTCCCGCCGTATTTCTTCATCTCTCTTTAGATTTTCCCCTCATCTCTCTATTTCCCTCTTTATTTTGTCTCGCACGAGTCTGTCTCAATTCTGTTTATGGTCACTGCACTGTGTCATTGAAGTGTGCCACTGAGATGTGGTGTGAGCTGTGAAAGCCGAAAAAAAAAAAAAAAAGAGACCAGGTCAGTCATCGCAGATATGAAGAAAAACAAAAAAAAGATTTCCAAACCCTCCAGTGCTCCAAGTTGCTGTGGATTTTGTTCAGCAGAGCCAAGCCCAAGTTTCCCCTGTTTTCAGGATTTTATGCTAAGCTAAGCTAACTGTCTTCTTGTATTAAAATAACGGTAGCTTCAGTAGCTTGGGGGATGCATAAGGCAAAAGCACAACTCGGAATGAGAGGAGAAATGGAGCTAATTGCTGCGAACACAGTGCATTTATTCCAACATGGTGTTGCATAACGTTGACTCACTTCTTCTTCTTCTCCATCATGTATTTTGTATAACCCCATTTTCTCCGAATGATTTATTTCAACTAACTAAACATAAAGTAACCCACTTTTATTTGTGGGTTGTCAGGCGTCGGTTAGTGTGAAATTGTCCCCCCCTCCCGATGATGACATTCGTGGAACACTGTGTTGCTTTAAGTTTAAAGACGATTATGTAGCTGTAAAAAGAAGCGTGGCCCAAAGGATCAGTTCCCTTTATGGTCCCACTTTGGAGACTATAATGATGACGGATGACAAGAAAAGCTTGACTGAACATCCTGATTCAGCACTTGCTGCGTGAGCCGTTAGACACTGGAAGTGTGAGTCAGTGATATCTGAAGCCATGTCAAGAAGTGGTCGGGTCTGTTTTAATGAGCCATTTCAGCGAGCAGGTTCACAGTATGTCACCGGCAACATCATTCCCATTGGAGGTGCTGTTTGAAGATCACAATGCAGGCAGCAGAGCAGGGAGCCGGCATCGAGAGCGCATTTAGGTGGCCAGGACGGTATTTGGCGGACCCTGCCACCTTTTCAAGCTTCTAACAGTGTCCTGGGGACCTTATTTTCCTCTAAGAACAGCTTGTTTATTCAGTTATGGAAAAAATGAATGTCTAAATTGTAGTATTACCTCATTAAAGTTACAAATATCAAAATTCTGACTTAGAATTTTTTGTGCTCCTGATCTGAACAAGAGAGAGTGCAGAGAGTTGAGCTATAAAACACATTCGCACACGGGAAGTTGTTGTCAAACCAAATCCAACCGCCAGAGCAAAGAAAACTGACTTTGCTCTATATGACCGTCACCTAACAGAAGAAAAAAAGACCACAGCAGAAAACAAACGCTTAAGTGTCTGTGCATGAGAATGCACGTGTGTGTAGTGTGTCTGTTTGCGTGCGTGGGCTGACCACCACGCTGTTTAAGAACCTGCGTCAAAAGCAGCGACAGGACTGAGCTGCGGTGAGGCAACCTTGTGCTCTGTCACACGGCCAGACATCAGGCCATCACACAGAACTTGACTCAAAGAAAATGTGCACACATATCCTGTACGTGGCGGCGTTTCAACAAGGAAAGGTGACTCGAATCCCCTGACATACAAAAGAACCACACATCTGTACATCTAAAGTAATGAAGTTAAAAATATCACTGCAATTCTCTCGTGGATGAACTTTCCCTCAGTGCTCGCCTTTGCCTCAGTTGTTAATTTCCTACAGTGTCTTTTGATGACTCACGCAGACTGTGCCAATTGTTACATTCAGCTGTGTGATGTAAAATGTAGGTGGAAGGGGCTGATACTGAGAGAGTCGATGCTGGCTGAACAATGAACGAGGAAGTGAGACTTTGCATTTAGAAAAGTGAAAGTTACGTCTCCACCGGGTGTTGAAAAATATCTAACTCTAACTACTCAAGAAAAAATGGGACCAGAAACACAACATGTTGCCTTTTAACTGTGACGGTGTACCTCAGCTCCTTTTCCCCGACACGATTTTTCAAAATAAAAGATCTAAGATTTATAGGATTGTGGAGGGTCCTTTGGGTGTCTGTGCTGCCGAGTCAAGGAGCGCTGCGAAAGCCCAGCTAATCATAATGGATTCCTCATCTCTCTCGCTCTGTAAAAGTCTAGGTTGACATCACTTTGCTCCACTTTCCAAAAATAAGCTACTAAATAACCCATCGGGACAGTTTCGCTGGCATTGCATGAATCCGGTCCCGAGTCGCATATTCGTTCACAACCGCCTATCAAAAAGCATCCCAAACAAAAACTTTACTCAATCACAGCGCCCTCTGCTCTATCTGTGGACGATAAATCTCTAATTCGGAGTACAGCAAGCTTTTTCTGACCAACATTGCGGAAAGTAATTTTTTGCAGGACAGTCGCCCGAATGTAACGTTAGCAGTTCACATTGTGCAAGCGCAGATAAATCCAGGGTTGACATTTGTTCCAAACGTGGCATATTACATTCATATTACTTGCTTATAAGCTGACTTTTTTTTTGTACACCGGGTTTTGTTGCCATAAACACAGCTTGAAATCGTTCTGACATCGCCTAAAAAGATATCCAGTGACGTCACACCTTACAAATGTTGAAACACAGTCCTGAACTGTGGTCACTTGCTTGACAGCCATAATTTTAGGTCCCCAGTCAGAACCACCATCGAGGACACTGAGGTCATGTCCAGGGATTTTTGTTTGTTTGTTTGTTTAGGGTTAGGCTTGCTCAGGGTAACCCGGCAATTAAATAATACAAAAGTCATTATTTTGTTGCCTGTGTTTAATTTAATCACCGACCGATGACAGCCGAGTATATTCAAATTTGGTGAATAAAGTGCTTTATCCCTCTTCTCTGGCTAAATGAAGCGTTTGAAACCTTTCCATTACCTGATTATCTAAAAAACTTGCATTCTCACAAGCTTGCAGTCGTGACTTTACCGCTTCTATGAACCCTGTCCCCAGTCTGCAGTTTTCATGATCTGACTGCACCGGAATGATGAACAACAACGGGCCCTGTGTTCGATAAACCGTTGACTGCTTTGTGAAGGTTAATTAAACTTTATTTTTTTGCTGGAAATGAAGCCTGAGAAATGCAACAGCGGGACACAAAGGAGATAATAGCGGTGACTGTTTATGACTAATAAGTTTGAAGTCGTAAAAATCGCTCGCGTCCGTGAGAATGAATCACGGCTCCTCTTCTTCCCTTTAAAGTGACACATAAAACTTTTCCTCACGACTAAATTACCCAAGTAGTGATTGGAAACTGACCAATGGTGTGTGAAATGTATTACCGTGATGCTGGTTGATAAAAATCTACAAGGCATCAAATGTAAAAATATCAAACTGGTTCTATTTTGATGAAAAGCTCTATCTGAACCTTGTGCCACATTCACAGTGTCGCATGACTTCCAGCTTCGCCGTCAGTTTTCCTGTATAATATCACACAGACTCCCTTTTTGGCGCCATTCATGGCCGTGAAAGCGGATCTGATTTTCACGGACTGACGTCAAAGCTGGAACCGAGCTGAGCCGGGCTGAGCCGGGACTGAAGTCAGGACGTCTCCTCTGACAGGGGGAGCTGTCAGCACTGCAAGGACCACACAAACACACACGCTCGCACAGACACCTGACCCAATTTTCAAGCTCCTACACCATCCAGCAACAACAGCCAGAGAGACATCAACAGACAGCCAAGAAAAACAAGAAGCATCAAAATCCTCTCCGTCCCCTCTTGGCAATCTGCGCCTCCCTTCTCTTCCTTCCCTCCAATTTTCCCCTTTCGATTTCCCCCCAAAATGCAAAACAAGTTATTTTTTCCTTTCCTGTGTTAATGCTTCCAGAGGCCTGTCCTCAATCCACTGGGAGTGAGATATCATGCCCAGACTTTGTCACAAACAACCGCAAAGCAACCCACAAATCCAACTCTTAACCCCGTTGGCCTGCGCCAGTTCTCCTTCCAGCCCCCGGCAGCTCAGAGAGGAGCCAAGCCTCAGTTCCAAGTCTGGCCTCGAGTGCCAAAAATTCAGACGTCGGACGCATCCTGACTCTCCACCTCTTAATATCCAAACATCCCCCAGGAGCGTAGCACCAAGCCTCAGCTGCACCCCTGACCGCCATCTATCCTTTGAGACAACCGCTCGGGCCCCATTAGCAGCTCCAGATGCCGCGGTGTGCCAGACAGGATTAGCTCACAACGGGCCAGAGGGGTGGCAGATCCTCCCTCTCTCTCCGCCCTTCACCTTATCCTCTTTACCCTCCTCCTCCGCCTGCTCCTCTGATCCCCTGCCACCAACGGAAACACAGCATGGACATACATACACACACAATCATACATGCACACACTGAAAGTTTTATTAATGAACACACAAAGGCCAGCAATGCTGCCTGCGCGGGGGGATGTGTGCATCTGTGCATACGGCACATGTTTACATAGATGTGCTAATTGAATTAGATGCATAAAGAGAGATGGAGGGAAACTTTAATGACCATGTGGAGAAACAGGGCTGTTGGAGTAAGAAATAAGATGTAAAGAATATACAGACTGAGGTGGAGTACAGGAACTCTCAGGCACATTAAAGGGACAGTTCACCCCAAAGTCAAAAATCCATATTTTTCCTTTTACCTGCAGTGCTATTTAACCATCTAGATGTTCTTGTGTGTGTGAGCTGCAGAGTTGCAGAGATATCATCCTTAGAGATGCCCTGGCTTCTCTCCTACATGTATATGATTGGTGGCTCTCAGCTTGTGCTTCCCAGAAATCATGGCCCGGTCATGACTCGAGACAGTCCTTGGTTTTTAAAACGTTATGAGGTGTAAACACGAATCGCGTCCTCTTCCGCTGAGTGGTAACATCACCGAGCTCAGTGTGCTTAGCTAGCTAGAGCCTCGTCCACGGGTGCGGTTTGGTGAAAAAAGGAAATAGTCCCAGACGCTTTTGGCAAAACAGGGTCTGTGGATTATCTTGAGTAGCCAGGTAATCATTTCTGGAAAGAGTCACTGCTGTTGAGTTTTTCAGATGTATTCTTTTGCATGCTCTGAGCATCACAAGCGTCAAGTGTCCTCTGGTTCCATTATATTCAAGGAAAGGCAGACAGCTCTACAGACGGTAGCCTATCTCCGAAAACATTGCAACCCACACCGAAAACTAAACAGGTAAATAGCTCTAAAGGTTTTGAGGTGACACAAACCTTTTATAATGCAATGGATACATGTACAAAGTTAAAAATGTGCATGATGTGGATGCCGGAGTCATTCTTTACGTCCTACCTGACGGACATTGAGAACTCCCCGGGGGCGCTCTCACTCTCTCTGACCAGGAAGGCCCCACACTCCCTGTGTCTGAGCCGACTCTCCGCCACGCCGCGAGATATACGACCGGCGAACCAGCTGCAGGAGAACACAAAAACACAAAAGGGTTAAAAAATTTAAAAAGATGAGATCATTCATGTGAAGTGTGATGTTGCGGGGTGCGCGCAGCTTCAACCCCACCGTTCACACTTGAGTGAAATTAGTTTGGACGTCTCACAACTTTTTGATGCCTGTGTTTTGGGCTGAAATGAATCGAGTTCGAAGGAACAGCAGCAGATCAATGCTGACAGGGAAATAAAAAGAGAATCTGGCGGTACAAAGGAAAATGAGCACATTTCTGAGGCTATTTTTAAATGTGTTGCTAAAAATGCACGCAATATACAAATCCCAGAAAGGCTGTATTTCAGTTGTCAACTGTGGAGCGTAAGTAATAGTGTCATTTTTCATTTTTGCTCATTAGCCTTGCTTAGCAGAGCAGTTTGTTTGGATGCGAGGTTTGCAGAAATGGCATTCTGCTTTTCGTGAACCTGTGCAGCCTCATTACGGAGGCCACGCACCACTGGACCCTCTCGGTGAAGGTCATCAGGTCAGGAGGATTCTGAGCCTTTTTATTTTTTATTTTGTTGTTGCTTGGCTCTTTAAAGCGGTGTGGAGGAGGAGAAGCACTCGCAGACGAACACAACCAAAACACATCTCCCCCCGGTGCGCACAAACTGAACCAGGCAGCTCCACCTGGGCCGTGCATCGGCGTTCATTAGCGAGCCGGAGCTGCTCTAAATGGCTGCGTTGTCAGTTTGGGGTTTTGTCACAGCGGAAAAAAAGTAGAACCCAGCTGGTGCAGGACCATCTGATGGAGACACAGGGTGTACCAGCAGCTCCACTGTAAACACACACACACGCGCACGGCTGTATCATGTGTGATTACGTAAGGCAAGCGAGTGAGTGTGTCGCTTTGGGTGGGCTGCCTTATGCCGGCGTGCAGATGTCCAGAGCTGAGCAGAGAAACTCCCCCGAGCTGCAAACGCTCACTGATGAGCTGCTTAGATAGGCCAGTGCTGGAACGTGTGAAACGCATTCATGAAGATGCATGTGCTCGTGCGTGCGTGTGTGTGTGTGTTTGTGCGTGTGTACTTACGCGTGTGGCCGCAGGTTGATGTAGTTTTTTGGCACAAATCCTTTCCTGTTGTGGAGCTCAGCTGTGTACCAGTTAGGATCATCCTCCATGTTGGTGATCTAGGAGCACACAAACACACACACACACACACACACACACACACAAATGAAATATCGCTCCTAATGATGTTGACGCAGGCTATTACTAGCGGGTGAAAGGCGACTTTCATTTCTCTCCGGCCTCGCCTGTATATCAATCTCCTCGCCGGGCCTCTCTTCTTCCATTATCCGGTACAGTGGCTTTCATTCATCTTTGCGCGAACCGAGGCCCCAAAACACACAAGATTACTGGCGCGTTCAAAATGCCACGTGAAGCCAATCATTAATATGCACACATTAACCAATACATTTTTGTCGGAAGCAGAGGAAGAGCAGAAAGGTCAGACCGGTCATGCTAGATGACTTCCTCTGACGGACGGCAGCAGAGGACAAGTCTTTAATTGTGAGGGACACACTGTCACCTGCTGTGCTCCACAGTGTAGCAGCTTTAATATTTACATATGTATCCATTCATGTTTCGTTGCTCTTTTTTTTCTCCTCCGTTGTCATTTTTCATGCAGTATCCTAATCCGGCTGTGACATCCCTTGTCGTTTCGATATTTCTAAGCTGTTGCTTTGTTTGCTCCGCTTGGTTTGCAGCGACGGGTTTTGATAAACTCTTTTTCTCAGCCGACAGAGCCGAGGTCCATTGCTTTCTTTGGAGCTTTTCCTTTGTGTTCACAGTCACCGTAAAACTCTGCAAGGTGAAGTTTAAAAACATGAATCCTCCCAGAAACGACTACGACTAATGATGGTAAAAAAAAAAAAACAACAAAAAAACCCCCCCAAAAAAACCAACTCTTTTGGCGACGCTGCCAAAAAAGTTGCCTGGTCCCCCCTCTGTGCCTTCAGGAACTTCATTTCATGCACCATCTATTTTAACGCTCGCGTCGTGCGAGCATTTTAAAATGTGTTGCAGGCAATGGATTGATTTGCCGCTCATTGCATCAATCATTGTTCAATCATACAACTGAATGATCGTCCCTTTAAATCAGCCGGTGGTTTCAATGTCGGCGTTTTTATTTGAACGAGAAAAGAATTCCCCCTCAAGCAGCCCCTTTGCTGTATTTCAGGCAGGTTAACGCAACACATTGTGACTGTCCTACTGGATGATTTCTCCTGCCTGCTATCGTTTATTCAACCCACTGCGCCGAGGCCTCAGTTAATTCATCACTGTGAGTCAGAGGCGTTAACTTTTCGAACAGAAGTTTGAATTGAAACCCTCTCATCTCCGTGTCCCACCTCCCTCCCCGTGTCCTTTCAGATTCGGCTTTTTCATGCCGCTTTGTCAGGGTTTGATTACAGAACAGCTCATGGATTTGCAATACTAATCAATCCTTCTTATTTTCTCATATCTTCCTCCCGACGAGAGACCGCATCATCGCTGCCTCGCCACTCATGAGTTAAACAATAGACTACAGTCAGATGAGGATTAGAGTTTGAGTAAAGTCCTGCATCGTGGAAAAAGAAAAAACCCAAATGATCCTCGTTTTATTCATGTTGCTTCCTTGGAAGTAAGCCAGTGTGTTAGTCAGCCTCAGCTAAGTGGAATACATTAATCATTTCTTTTCCCCTTCATGTTTATTTAGGATACGAACAATTGGGATCTTTATCTGCGGCCACTCCAACCGATTTGGCCGTGACCGTCTCAGCACCTTCCAGAGAATACCAGCGGATGTACACAATTAGCTCTGACAACAATACCCACATAAACCCCAAATCCAAACCGCCCGCAAAATGTCTGACATGAACATCTGCACTAGGCTCTGCACATCTGAACAAAGCTCTTGATGTGGCCGAAACAAATCAGGAGATTTTGAGATTTAGGAGATCCTGCCTCTGTAAGGCTGTCTGCCTGCTGCTGGGCTCAGGCAGCACTTTTGTCAGGATGATGTTTTCTTATTCTATTGAATATAAGAGATGAATAATGTACTTATTTCATCAACTCACGCTACTGCTGATTGCAAGATTGCGCGTTTCAGAACTACCCGGGCTTGACCGCACTACCTGGCTACTCCCTTTTTATCCGCTGCCAGTAACAGAGGAGCCTGTCACACAATCCAGATCCAATTCTTAATCCCACATTGTCACATTCATGTGTCGGGGTTTGGAGAACAAAAGTTTCTGTGCTCTACTTTTTAGTCCCTCATTTGAGATTTGCCCTCAACGGAGCGTAGGAGCAGACGCTTTTTTTAAATTGCTTTTTTTTTTTGTCATTTACTGTAATTATGAGTCAGCACTCGAGCTCAGTCTGATTGATCAGTTTCCACAGAACAACACAATGTAGACCAACAGGAAAATACCCAAAAGTCCTGCTGTTCAAGGCTGTACACATAGAGTCAACACTGAGAAAAGAGTCAAAGATGTGGGGTTTTTTTGGTGTGGTGGCGTATTGCCATGATACTAGAAGTTCTTACTTCGATACAATACCTTGAAAAATATCATATCATATATAACTTGAAAAGTACCAGCTGGTACTAGAGTATTTATCGACATTTCAATTCTTTGGACAACACTAGTATGGTGTTCAACGATAAGTGTCAGGCGAGTATAATGTGCTCAGACTGTTTGCGAGCTGATACATGAAATGAATGCTATAGCTAGCTAACATTCTGACTGGACTTTAGCATCATATAAGATTACACTCTAGAAAAATCGACAGATATATAACCCACAAAGCACTCATATTACATATGATATAGGTTTAGGTTAGGTTATAGGTTTCCATTAGGGATGCACAACATATCTCAGCCTGATAAGTCATTGGCCTGATAATGTAACATTATTGGTTATTGGCAGAGAATGAAATTATAACCGATAATCCAAACCAATAATACAAAGCCAAACTGCTTCAGTCGTGGTGGTAAAGCAAGTGAAAATCTATGACTTTAACTAAATAAGTCTTATTAGAGCTTTGGATAATATATCATCCGTCTTTGCCAGCTACACCTTAAGCTTTTCACTTTGAGAGAAGCATAAACTACAGGTTCTGAACTACATCACTATCAATTAATTTAGAGACAGTGCGCGGTGTTTTAAATTGATACGTACCCGCAGCAGTCAAGCAACATCTGTGCCGGGGTACAGAAACACCATTTGGACAAACCACATGCGTACAATGTATACTGTAATAGAACAAGTATTAACTTTAATTTGTCTAGTTAGGATAATGATTATGTTTGCTAGTAATTATTTCCAGTGCTTGGGGAAGTGTCCCCCACAGCACGTATTGTAATTACGGCCCTGCTCCTTTTATCTGCCCTGGCAACAAGTTGTGTAAACGAGCAGCTCTGGGACTTTAAGAACGCTTCTTAGCTCGAAATAAACGAACCCCAGTTAGTAGTGACTGGAAAGTATCTGACAAACAACTGTGGATTTTTTTTTTCTTTTTTACACGATGGACATTTTGCTCCACATGACGCTGTAAATGCCGGCCCATCTGCTGCTGCCAGCAGGACTGAATGAACGTGAAGAATTATTTAAAAGCACGGTTTGACCCACGTCTGAACCGGAGCGGTTTGGCTGAGGACGAGGCAGGCGGTTTATCCCAGTGGGCGGAAAGAATAAAGTGGCACAAAAGCTGAGCAGTGTTTTTTAAGCGGCGGCCCCGTTTCAGTGACAGAGATTGCGTCAGCGTGGCCGTAGAGCACGAGTTTGCTTTGACACTGCTGACCCAGCCGTCAACGTGAGCAAAGGCTCACGTCGCCTATGTTCAGTGAACCGAAGCCGAGAACTGATTTTGTCGTGATTTGCTGGTAGATTTAGGACTTTGATTAGTGATATTTGCAGACAAACACAGCAGGGGTCACAGAACCGCATTTATTTACTGTAACAGCTCCCTGATACGGCAACAACGCTAAATGCCAACTCATTCTGCTGGCCGCGTCGTGTGTTGACACTCGGTTCCAAGAAAATGACTTTCTGCAGAAAGCAGGAAAAGAGCAGCTGCTTTATTCATGTGACATCTAATATTGGAACAGAGTCTGTCTGCAATGAATAATATACCAGCCTACTGCATGCAATTAAAGGTAAATTTCGCCCTGAGGCATTATTATCCTGTTAGACATAATAAAATACGTGTCAAGGGTTATTCTGTGATGAGATCTTTCCCTCCACCTACAATACACAGAATGCCTTTCAGAAACCCAACAGAGAACAGGCTCAAGCTGGTAATATACTGTATGGTCTGCAGCAGTGGCCATGGCGGTATCATACCAAGAGCAAGAACATAACAGCGACACGAGACGGGAAAAAAAGTTGGGCTCTGGTCCGTCGACTGAGGCTTACACAGGCAGAGAAATTGATCTCGCTGTGTCTTCTTCCATTAACTTGTCCATCTACTGCGAGAGCGTCGAACAGCTGGTGCCATAAGTCTATCGAGAGAAGCTCTTGCTCTTTTAATCCTAGGTTTACTGCCGATGTCTTAGAGGGACAATTTTCCACTACAGTAATTTCCAGCTGTGCAGGATGCAATCTCGGGACAGCGCTCGGTTTGTTATGCGTCAGAAAAAAGAAGAAAAAAAACGCAACAGCTGCAGCTTTCAGAAAATGTTTTTGCGTTCCGTACCAAAAATTAGGCTGATTCAAAGGAGTTTTTTTTTTTTTCTTTTCATTTGTGGGGAATATTGCAACCGCTGTCATGTGTCAGATAAATCTGAAGCATGAGCTAGTGGCCAGTTAGCCCAGTGTAGCATTAAGACTGGAAACAGGGAGAAACAGACTGTGAAAATGTGAAGGGGAATTTTTCGCGTCCAGGAACAGAAACTTGAGGCAATTAGATGTCTTTGCCGAGAAACAGTTACATAACAATTCACACAAAGTCATTTTTACGGAAAACTGTTACACAAAGAAAACAAAATAGATATAAGGTGTTATTTAGTGGGCTTTAGACATGCTAGTAGTTGGCTTTTTGCTTGTTTGGATAGAGCAACTCTAGCTATGCAGGTATTTCCCTCTGTTTCCTGTCTTTAAGCTAAGCTAGCCAGCTAGCTACATATTTGCCACATATACTGGCGTACAAACACGAGAGGGGCGTCAGTCTTTTCACCAGAAAATAAGGAAATAAGTCAAACTATTCCTACAAGCCAGCCTAATTTTGGCTAAATATCATGCTCATTTTCGGGGAAATAGGCTAATTTGAAGAACTTTTCTTGCACGGGACCAGAAAACTGGGAAGTTAACTGTTTCTTTGCCCATGAAACACTTACCACACCAAGTCATTTCTACGCTTTTACAACTTGCCAACGGACAAAAAAAGACAGACATAAACAGTTGATTAGTGAGATTTAAACGTGCTAGTAGCTGGGTTTTGCTAGCTCTGGAAGTAGCTAGCTCAGTATTTCCCTCTTTTTTCTGCTTTTCAAACGAAGCCAGCCAACGACCTACACACATTTCTCATACACACGCGAGAGCAGCTTCGATTACTAGTCAAATTTTTGATATTGGATGCAACACACACACTTTCTTTCTTTCTTTCTTTCTTTCTTTTTTTCTTTTTTTCTTTTTTTCTTAAATCACTTTCTCAATTAAAATTTTTTGTAACTTTCAGTTCAGGCTCAAGCAGCCCAGGCTGGTTTGTCTGTTAGTTAGCAACATCAGCACCTGGATACAGAGTGTCAAGTAGACGTGGACGCTAAATTAAGTTATGATTGCTGTAATTATCACAGTGGAGGCAGAGAGAGACACACAGAGAGAGGTTAATCTGTTGGTCAACTTCTAGATAGATAGATAGATAGATGGGTCTTACCTTCAGCATGTCCCCCTTGTTGAAGCTGAGTTCATCGCCCTCTGTGGCACGAAACGTATAGAGTGCCACTGCCTCCATTCCGACACCTCCTAACACACACACACACACAAACGCACACTCACTCACACACACACATATGCCCACGCACTGGGACCCCCCACCAATGCCCCGTGGCACATATGGAGTGGACAGAGGGAGAAAATTGAAAAACAAACCAAAAAAAAAGAAAAGAAAGAAAAAGAAACAGATAGAATAAGGAGGGGGGATGCAATGGAGAGGGAGTGAAAAAATAAAGACAGACGGGGAGAGAATAAGAGGAGCAGGAGAGGAGAGGTCTCGTCTGTCCGCCGAGCCCGGAGAGCGTGGAGAGAGTCAGAGAGAGAGAGAGAGAGAGAGTGTGTGAGCTCGGCGAGGGGAGAAACACGACTGGCTGCTGCTCAGCAACACACTACCATGAGTAACGCTCAGAGAGAGAGAGAGAGAGAGACACACACACACACACACACAGACACACACACACAGCAACGAGGGGCAAGGGAGTGGGAGGCACTTCCTGTGTATATATTTGTCTCACACGGTTGGTGTGGCTTCTGTGGATTCTGTGTATGTGTGTTGCTTCAATCAGGTGCCTGTATGTGTGTGTGTGTGTGTGTGTGTGTGTGTGTGTGTGTCTTTGTCTTTAGACTTCTGCTCTCATTTCACACCTCTCGAAGTGAGGAGCGAGCTTGTGTCAGGTGTTACTCATATGTCATCTTTACGGATTAAGACATGTAAAGGTCAGGAGAGAAGTAAATGGATAATTCAGCCATAAATGAAAAAACATTTAGATGACTTATGGCATTTAATGAAACAGCAGCTACCGAGTTCCCCTCATATTCACGTGTACATGTGGCGGTACAGTTTCACACACACCAGTGTGGTAAAAGGTTGGTACCCGGGCGGCTGGATGGACCTTTGCATGTGGGCATCATATATCCCAGCTTAAGTCATTCAGTAAGTTGCGAAAAGTTCCCCAGGGTAAAGTTGGACATAGCGGCATGTGAAAAAAAATTTAAAAAAATTTGCAAGGGAAGAGCTTTTCATTTCAATACTGGAGGGACACAGTCAAGATGAAAGAAATCGTCCCGACACACTGTGGGTGTAACAGAAGCCTACACGTCGCTCTACTTTTCACCTGCGAGGAGGAAAGCCGAAACAGAATTCACGTTCAAAGGTCTGCAGGTTTGAGAGGTGCTGAGGAGAGTTATCGTTCCTTCCAGGTGAGGAAACGCTCAACTGAGCCGAGGATGGAAATGTCCAGAGCAGAAGCTGATTCTATTGATTGTCAAAACTGCATTAAAGCGTTATTATGTCGCTTTTTACTACCTTCGAATAACAGCTCCAGAATCATTTTGATAGTACAGCGACTTATATTGGTGCAAATAGTGTCTCTGTCTCCACCGCTCTGCCCCCTCAACACCTGTTTCTGCGCTTCACTGGGTTGTATCAAGGAAACTGAGCCAGGCAGGCGGTCAACAGAACCAGGGGGATTTCTCAAGAATGAGTCAATGTACACCTGGATTCAAGGAGGACATGGTAGCAGTTTGGTGGCCAAAGGTCAACGCTATCGCCACCTCATGGCGCCACGATCTCTGTGCCGATATCTCAAAAACGCATTGAGGGAATTTCTTCTAACGAATTAGATGTCGGTGGTCGTACAACTGCAAGGCAAAAAACGTCAGAGAATGCACGTGTTTATTTCAAGACATGTTTGTCGTGATGTGCCGAATCCTGGGATTTAAGGTGCCAAACTGCAGGAAAATAAGATTTTTCTGCGTCATGTTGCTTTGAAGAAAGATAAGATACCACACATCGACTCGAAGAGGTCCTCCGTGTGTCTCTGATGGGAGAAATCTGACGCTGATCTATAAGTCAGAGCTCCGCCCCGACAGTAAACTCCTGTTAATCTCTAGTGTCGGCCCATAAATCAGAGTTCGGTGTCACCACTTTCTCTCAGATGTTGTGAAACAGCCCAGAAAGTCACTGATGTTTGGCCCGGAAAAACTGCAGAATATTGCACGAATGGATGCATCAGCACTCTCATAAAATCTAAAATTCTTTTTTTTTTTTTTTTGGGGTAATAGCAACAACAGCTTCAGCTCTTATTTATAAGGTTGAAAGTTTCCAGACTTGCACATTGAGGCCGGGCTGTCACAGGGATGAGGAATCATTCGCCCTTTTGCCTTGTCGAAATGTGTCGTGACGAATGCCGCTGCTGTCTGTTGGCCGTTCGGGTTTCCTGAGTTATGTTTTGTTTTATTTATTCTGCGTGAATTATTATCCTGCAGCACAAAACTTTAACCAAAGAAAAAAAGAAAAAAACATTCTCGGGGAATCTTGTGTTGAGAGGGGGGATTAGAGAGAACAAAGACGGAGCAGACCAGCAGGAAAACATGGACGACCTGTGGCTTCAATAGCATGACCTGTCCAGGAAATCCCCGGTCAGCTGGTCACTTGACTCAGCCGTCAGGAGCAGGAACTGCGGGAGGAAGAGAGAAGGGGCTGGATGTGCGGTGATGGAAGAATAGAAGAGGAAGAGGAGGGGAGGAAGTGGAACTGAATTTCAACTCGAAGGGCCAGAGCACAGTCTCGTCCTTTGCTTTTTCCTCTTCTTGTGTGCGATGAGTTTCCCGTGAGCTGCTAGACACGACGACATGCGCGGCATGTGAATCAGGAGGCAGCTCGCCACAGATTGTTGTAACATGTAGATGCTGCAGATCTGTGCTAATCGGTCATCGCTCTCGTATTGTGCATTGTGTTGTGTGGCACTTCCCATGCCTCACTTGCTAAACAATCAAGTGTGGGCGTCATTTTTTTTTCTTCCTTTGGATTTTCTGTTTGTTGAGTTTCTGTAGGTGGTTCTGTTCTTTGTCTGCTCAGCCGCGGCGGCGTTCACCGCTCACACCGTTTTTTTCTCCCATTTGGTTCACTCAGTTGACACAGTTACATCACTTCCTGTGCCCATTCCCAGGCAAGCAAACATCGGCGGGTGTTTTTTTTTTCGGACGGTATATTTCGCCACTTTCATGAATGAATCTTGATGAATCTTCCTATCGTGGGATATGTTTTACTGGCATCTTATTGTCTACGTGAAAATACAGCAGCCTGTGGGTGTGACCCACAACTCACAAACACATGAATTTTGCGAGCAAGGGTTTTTCTGCATGAGTGACACGAACATTTCATCCTGTCAGGGGGCACTGGTGCAGTGGGCATGAAATAGCTTGTGGAGAGGCTTGGGTGTGTGTGTGCGTGTGTGTGAGCGGAAGCAAGTGGGCAACGGCGGAAAAGCAGGTGGGCACAAAGTCTCTCAACTTCCCTTCAATGAGAACGACAGCGCTTACTTCTCTCCATCTGTTTGTGTCTGAAGGCCCGGCTCGTGTCTCATTAGTTTGTTCTCGCTCTTTCTCTTCTCCTTTTTTCTGTCACCGCGCTCAGAAAAAAAAAAAGAAAAGAAAAAAGTCTGCCGTCCCTCTCCACTGATCCGGTTCCCTTCTCGTTGCTCTTATGTCACATTGTGATTCTTTTTTTCCCCCCCTCACTCCTATTTCTCTCCGTGCCTTCCCCCTTCTTCTCAGCCCTTCTCTTAATGGTTCTGCAAGGACTTTGAATATAAAAAAAAAAACAAAAGGACACCAGCTGCAGAAACCTGCAGTAAGTAGTGATGCACTTATGGTGAAACAGCTCCGTACCCTGGTTAAAGATTAAAGTGGTTTTATTATGTGACTCAGATTTAATGTAGCTGTTTATGATAAATAAAAATGCTAGATAAAACCTGATAAAGTGCCCTCCACAGGGGCCATCCAGTTCACTCTCACTCTGTCAAGCCTTTACGTACGTCGGTGCCCCACTACATATAGCTGGCACCCATTTTTTTTTTTTTTTGAGTCCCACCACTGCAGGGAACTATTTAACCATTTAGAGACACGTAAAGGCCAACTGATTCTCTAGCATTTAAGGCAGCTTATACGGCATTGCATTGCAGTTTTTCCATTTTGAGGGCACCCCAGAGAGCGCTTTATCATGTTTTCTTGCACATCAGGCATCTAAGGAGGGCAGCTATTTGCTATTCAACCATTTAGACGCACATCAAGGCCACCAGCTTTTCTAACATAAGGCAGACTGTATGGCATTTCATCAGGTTTTCTTGCACATAAGACCATCATATAGGGCAGTTTTATCATGTATCATCTTCTATAGGAGCATCCTGAAACGCCTTGTTCAGATGTTGAGCCTTTACTTATGTAACTTTTGTGCGTCACTATGTACCAGCCATTATATAGATAAATATTTTTATATTTATAAAATGCAAAAAATACACTCCAGTCAGTCAGCAGACATACAGTTGCTGCTGCTGCAGTGGTGTTATTTTAGATCACACTACTTCTCTGCCTCTGATTGGCTACATCCTGCCCGTGAAGTAATGCGCATGTGCAACTCTCGCCAGAATTTGAACAGAGGCGAGATGTCTCACACACAAATGTTAAATGTTGGGATGTTAAATGTGTAAAGGCCCACTGTGTTGGGCCCCCTTGTAAACTCATGTGGCTCATAAAAAAAATGATTACTCGCAGCACGTCTGTTAATTATGGTATTTTTCTTATGGAAACTCAGCTGATCTATTTCTGTCTCAGCAGTTTCACAAGTGTGTGAAGTGTTTGCGGCGATGTAGAAACCGTGGCGGCTGCAAAACCATGGGAAATATTGCAGCTGTGGTATAAAGAAACATTAGGAAAATCTGAATTAGCATTAAATTATGCAAAAATGCCGGCTGGGCTTGAATTAATATGGCTTTTTTTTTATAGCAGAGTAAAATGAACACTGTGTATTATTAATGTTCCCTCCGCAACTGTTGGTTCAGCTCACATCAGTTGATTTGTGGTGTATGGGATACTCACGAGAGAGTCTGTTAACATCAGTGATGAGCTACTAGAATAGTGTTAACAAACAAAGAGGCAGACTGATTCCCTGAGAGTCTGGGGGTTACAGATCTCCAGATATAACTTTGTTTATGCCTCAGTTCCAAGAATTGTTGCACGGATGGCATTTTTTCCACAAATAAAAGGTTTCAGCTCAGGTGGTAAGCTCATCAGGTCAGATGTGCGTGCTAAAAAAATGAGTGAATGTCAAACAACTAAAGCTGCAAAGTACCTTTTCCGTCTCGCTCACCTTCTCCAGGTAAAATCTGCACCAGCCCTCAGTGAGCGTAATGCCATTTGCAAGTGTGAAAAAGATTAGGCTAATAATCCCGCAGGAGGAGCAGGTATTATCCGTGATCCTGTTTCATGCTTTCTGTCTTCTTCTGCTCCTCTGCTGATCCGGGCTCCGTCTGCAACCACGTGTTCCTCTGCAAGCAAAACACTGAGTCCCGCCTGTCTTCCCCTTTGTGCATGACATAACGCTGTAGGTTTCGAAACCTTTGCACCAGTTAATCATGCAGCGTCCATGTGTACGTGTCACACCTGCTGCTGAAATATTCGAATAAATCTGACTAATGGCTCGTTGCTCTTGTGCATGTGATTTTCTGCAGTAGGTGCTTGGTGAGCTGGTGTGTGACAAACAATGCTCAGTTATACAACGCGGATAAAATATGGCAAATCTCTGACAGAGAGCGAACGTTATGAGCTTCGTCAGACGAGCATTTTCTATAATGGATTGATTTATTGTAGAAAATTAGATTTCCACGTCTTTTTATTTTACAAAGCAGGTCTAGGTGCTTTATAATAAGCCCTTTTTTCAGATTATGTGCCTTCAAATGGGCCGTCACTACTTAACTACCGATAAAGTTGTGATGTCAGCACTATTAGTCACCTCCCTCAGCCATGCCCTCAGTACGGCGTGGTCGCACCAACACCGGTAGGGCTGATGCTGACATGCGCAGAGACTTGACCAATCAAGGCAGTCCGGGCTTTTTAACAGAGGGGCCTGTGAGAGGTTATTGAGAGGGTTATTGAGAGGGGCAATATGCAAGAACCTGTCAAATTAATACTCAAAGCAAATACAGGGCATCATATCACCAGAGTAACAACTAGCTGCTGCTAAATGTAGCTGTTAGCTCAGTTAGCTGTGCGACTGAAAGTCAAAACTGCTGTTTATTCACATTCCGTCGACATCTTTTGTTAATTTTCGAATGTTTTCAACTAAACGTCTTGCACCTTTAAAGAGACAGTCAGGAGGAGGGTGAATCGAGGTGCTGCAGCAACGGACAGTATGAGAAAAAAAAATACTTTAAAAAAAACCAAAACATTAAAGCATGTAAACACTGACAATGAAAATGAAAGCCAGCAAAAATAGGATCTTGGATTGAGGTTTGAAGAGGTGGAGGTGGATGATAAACTTGTGTTACGGCATCTTTAACCCATGTTTTGTATATCAGTTCATTCAAACAGTAGTACAGAGTGATTCTCCTCACAGATCTCCAGTTCCCTCAAAAGACCAGTTCTCTGTCTTGGGTTATTGTATCACCGGTTCAACAAAAGTGGATTTAATAATAAATGATGAGTTATAAATGATCCGCCCCGTTGAGGCGTGTACTACCACTCAACTTAATGATGACGCTTAAGTGTGACCAGGAATAACCTTGAATTGCATTACACCTAATGGTGCAGTGGGGGAAAGCGAAGGACCCGATGAGTCTCTATTAGGCCTGTAAGTGTTGTGAATTGGGGTAATTATACGAACGCTGGGGTGTTTAATGTTAATAAGCTTAAATTACTTTTTAAATCAAGGGTCACCGGTGCTAATAACATATTAAAGGACACACATGGCTGCAGGGGGTTTAGTTTAGTTTAGTTTAGGACCCCTGAAGTACACGCTGCAATAAAACCTTCTGATCACAAGTCTTGCAATAAAGTAGTAGAACGCTGCTGACCTCTGTCGGTTGAAATTGGGACCTACAGGCGGGTGATGTGGTCTGATCCGCAGGAGGCACTCTCTCACATAGCTCGAGTTCACTGAATGTTTGACATGTTTTGCCCCTTGGTGGAACAGCGCGGCGCAGATTGGCACAATCTCGACAACGCGGCGAGGGCAAACACCATGATGTTCAGGCAGGCGTGATAAGAGAGCGCTGAAAAACAAGGTGATACCAGGCATCAAGTGAATGGTCTTCACTGTGCCTGCATGTCAAGGTGACATTTCTTTGAATGGTACTTTTGCTCGAGTCGGGAATCTGACCCACACTTCTGGAGTTGTCTTCAATCACATGGTGCAAAGGAAGAAAGTCCAGCAACTATAGCTGTTTAGTGTTTTTGCTACTGCATGTTCATGTACATAAAGATATAAAGCCCTCTAGTGTTGTTGAACACACCAGCTTATGGTTCATAATTCCCTTCTGACTGGGATCATGTCTGAGCTAAATATTAACTCTTCCGCTGTGTGTCAGGAGTCACGCTTTTTAATGCAGATGCTTTGTAAGTCTAGTGTGATCGAGTCACCGGCTCACATTCCTCGATACACAGTCTATTGGATTTGCGTTGGGGAGAGACGTTAGTGAGAAGTAAACACAGCGAGGAAATCATTTTTTTAATCGTTTTAAAGAGTTGTTAATAATCAGTGATCGTGTGCCAGAACCCTCACTTTTCCTTTTTCCACGAAAGCACATTGGCAGATTGTCAAAATCTCATTAACTTCTCGCTGAGAGCGCAATAACATCACGTAATTGCTTTTTTTTTTTTTTTTGCACCCCTGACTGGCAAATGTCAGCTCCTGTCTTTTTTTTTTTTGAGCAATAAAAACCAACGAGGGCTGATAACAGACAGGTATTGTTTAAACAGCCAGCTGGCAACCGGGACCTCCAGAGTCTACCCTTCTTCCTCTTTTCTCTCACACAGATACCGTTTTTTTTATCTTCTCTTTGGCTCGTCCCGCGCTCTCCGAACAGAGAGGAAAGGATAAAAGGAGAACAAGGACCGAAATAACTTGTCACCGCCAGCCAACAGTATACAGGCGGCCAAACGAGGCCTTACAGTTGGCTGTCTAGGTGGTGGCGACCCGGCGTGACACGTAAACAAACAGCCACATTTTGATCCCTGCTTCTATTACATGTGGACGTCTATTCATAGCTCACTGTACACTTTTTTTTTCTCCCAGGCAACCTCTTCATGTCTATTCATAGAGCCTCATTTAAATAAAGCAAGTGTGTGAGGACTGTGACGGCTACACACACACACACACACACACACACACACACACAGAGGGAGACAGCGGGGAAGTCTCCGAGTGATGGAATGCTGTCCTGCAGTGACACACCTGTAACACACACACACACACAAGCGACACACACATCAGGCCCTTCTGCATCGACAGATCATGAGTCGCCTGCCTGCTGCTGATAGGCCAGGACTTTCTGTAAGAAAAGGAAGGGAAGGAATTGCACAAGTAGTTTCCCCCTCGGGAGAACCTGATTTACCTGAGAGGTCTGTTCAGTCACTTAGCAGCTTTCAAAAAAACAGAAAGGAAAAGAAAAGAAAAGAAAAGACAGACAGGAAGTGTGTTTTTAAAAGCAGAATCCTCCTCAGATTTGTAGAAACCCTCAAGTGCCACACAGTGATGGCCCTCTCTCTGTTTTGAATGCCCTTATGAGAACTAGGATGAAAACATTATGAATCAGCATGATGGTGACTCTGTGTGGTACCGCTGCTGTAGCTTGTGACTAGCTTGGTGACATTGACTGTTAGTTTTTCTTTTTCAGCAGGGACTGAAGGGGCTCTCTGTGCCCCCCTGGCAAGGCTCAAGCCAAGCCGCCTTGGTCACACCCTTCCCTTCCCAGCCCCCCCTCCCTCTCCTCCCACTCTGCCCGCCATGTTCTGGAGGAGGAGATACGTGTAGCCTGGCTTTAGCTGGGCTTAGCATTAGCAACACATAGCTTGGCGGAGGCGCAACAAGCACCCCGAACGCCGAAATAAGTACCGTATCTCGGTTTTTCCCTCGGAATTCGGGGAAAACGCGTTTATGGGTTTACACCCCCGGACTAACAGTAACTTATAACCCGACGCAGCACGAAAGATGTGGTGAGTTAACGTCCGCTTTCGAGACAGGCGAGTTGTTTTTTTTTTTCTTTCCCAGGGTGTCCTGTAATCCAGCTCGCTCTGGTGATGTCTCCACCGAGCACCCGTCTCGGCTCGACTAGCTAGGGGGGATTGCTAGCTAGCTTAGCGTGCTAGCTGGTTGTCTTAGCACAGAAAAATACGCTCTGGAGTTGGCCGGAATGGTTGTGTATCTAATGTTCGGTGTACAGCCGACTGTTAATTCAATACACGGTGAAGTTCGTTGTACATATTAGACGCGAGTGTTTAGCTGAAGCACCGCTGGGAGGGGAGCCGTGGCTGGCTAATGTAACCCAAGCGTTGCTAGCTTTGATCCAACTTTTTTTCAAACGCCAAGTTTGATCACGTATTAGAAATTAACGTTGGTCAGCCGTTGGAGCACAGGCATCAACGTTGTTGGCGAAACGGAGCGGCAAATAACATGTAATCATACAAACTTTACCAGGGTTAAGCACTTTTCTAACCAGGCAAATTGACTAACTAAACCAGGGTAAGCAAGTTAACGCTGCTCGCTAGCTTATATTGCTAGCTAACGACAACTACTTGTCGCAAGTTTGCCCCGAACTTGCTAACGTTAGCGGTAACCATCAAGTAGCGAGTCGGCTGAGTTATTCCACCCGATCTATTAAAGTGACGTTACGCAAACTGTTTCGCAATAGAATAGGTCTTTAAACGCAACGCAAATGTTTGGAAATGTGTCAAGAGGCGCTTTACCCAGCACAAAAGTAATGTTAGCTTAAGCTACTTTAGCTCCTGTGCTATCAATCACATCAGTTCAAGGAAACGCAGTGATTTTTTTTTGTATTGTTGTTAAAAGAGCGGCTTCATTCTTTTTGAATCCCACCCCAATGCTCATGGTATTAAGGGGATTACTTTTAATCTAGATCATTCATATGTAAGTCTTCAGGAAAATACTTGACATCCACATACTTATTGAGATTTTGGGGGAAATTATTTTCGGTGTGGGCGCTGTCTGTCTGTGTACTCGCTCAGTTCACAATCGGCTAACCCTGCTGCTGTAAGCAGGCGGGCACACAATCTTTAGCTGAAAGACGCTTGACAGCGGCAGGGTTTATTTTATTGAACGCTGCATAATTGGAGATGCTGGTGTTCCGGCTTTTTTTTAAATGCATATATATCCAGAGCCGCTCTGAGCCCGCAGAAACGTGGTCTGAGAGAGGGGCAGGGCTTTGTCTATTGTCAGGATGATCAGTCAGTCACAGTGGGTGACAGATGCATCATCACCGTCCTCCTCCCTTCCCTGACTTGGCTTTGTCTAGCAGGCCAGGGGGAGGACAATAGGTGGGGTGACATGCCGATCAGAAGGTGGCCTCCCCTCCTATCTTTGCCACCCTCCTCCAGGCTCGATGCTCACCGTACCTCACATAAATCTGCAGTCACTCCAGGGCTTTCCGAACACGTGTCTCGGTTTTGATTTTTCTTGGGGTTAGACTTGATGCGATTGTTTGTTTGGCTTGTTGGAACTTAATCCTTCAGCAGCTGAGTGGTTGAGGGATTAATTACTGGTGTGTGTTGTTTGCGAGCTGAAACAGAGCAATGGATGGCGAAGGAACCTGCTGGATAACTAGATGTCACACTGTTGCACACTCCCCCCGCTGTCGCTTCTTTAGCAGACACAAAGATGCTCGCGCGCGCACACACACACACAGGCACCCGGTTGCGCAAGCTTTGGTTTCTATCTCCAGATCAGCTTTACTCTTGCTGTGTGGGCCTGGCAAGGTAGACCTGTTCTCGGTGTACTGCCTCTCAAGCCTTAATGCTAATCACGGTTTACCTAGGTTTTGCCAAGACACACCCAGTCGCTGTGCATGCACACACAGGACACAGGATACGTTTCGCTCGTGGCCTTCTTGCATCGTACTGGTCATTAATATAAAATTTTCACTTACTTAATGATTGACATTATCTTCATATTTGATCTCTGTTGCAAGTATGTGTAGGTGGACACATTATACAAAGGTTAGACTAGGGGAAACTTGATATCTTTTAGAGACTCTTACATGACTAGTTGTATAGTTTTTGACACTTTGATATCAGCAAATGAAACTATCATTTGTGTGCTCTGCAATTGACGATTGTCTGCGTTCACCGTGCTGTGAGGTTCAAGTGTTTTAACCAAGTGCAGCAGGGAATTCTTTTGTAGCAAACAAACGGGATCGGAAGGTGACCGAGCACCTATATTGTGGATGGGACTCATTGAAATATACAGAGATCAGTGTCAGTAATAATCTGGCAGATTGGTTCTTGATGTCCAAGGTTCTAGATACCTCTGCCAAAGGATGTGATACACATTTCAGTTAGAACATTTCACCTGTTGAGTGCAGTACACAAGACAGACATGTGGCCTATCTGTGCTGTGCATTATACTCTTAAAATATTTTTTACATTCTTTTATACACTTTATAATATGGAGCAAGTGACTTGCTGCTAGACGGTTTGCACTTAAATGCAGATTCTTTTAAAATCATATCTAAAATGTGAACATCAAATGGTAAATGGGTTACTTTTTTGCTAAAAGCCAGTCCATGCCAGCCACTGATCAGACAGCATCATCAGTTAGTTGTCCCCAGTGTTATTTGCTTAAAACAGGACTCCGCTGCAAGAGCATATTAGAATTTTCTTATTGTACATGTAATGGTGCACACCGCTGCGCTGTCCTCGTTCACCGTTGAGGAGATGTGGTCAGTGTTTGCTATGACATTTATTAACGAGGTTCCTTACCTTCTTTTACCCGTTCAAACTCTGGCTCACTTTGGACTCAGCCCAACTTCCAGCAACAACAGATACACATGTGGCCTGTTGTGTATTTGCCGAGAGCTATCCTTTTTCTGCTCACTCTGCAGTTCTGTCCATCTCTAAGCATTAATAATCAGGAATGTTTGCATGAGTTTGACGGCTTGATGGTGGAAAAGACAGCTGAATAAATAAACATAGCTCATATTACATAGGCAATGATGAAGATAATATATAATCTTGCATGTAATCCAGTGTAAATTCAAAATTGCTTGAAGGCAGCATTTATGGCTAAATATTTGCAGGTAAATTCATCTCTATTCCCTCATATTAGGGATGAGGGTTGGGCGATGTCAGCGGAATTGGCATATGCCGATGTCTACATCAAACAACATGATAGATGATGACTTCGTTGTTAATGAAATTGAGGCAGTGTGTCAGTGTTGTCGTAAGGCAGCAGTTGCTTAATAGCTCACCACTGTGGCCGCCGCTGTTTCCCACCATTGCTCTGACATGAATCTCCAACTGTCTCACCCTGCAGAGGAAACTCTCCCAACACCACCGACATACCTCCCTGTGCCAGGTTTAAAAGCATCCTCGTGTTCGGACCACGTTTCCATAACTTCCGCCTCATATGCATGAAACAACGTCGGTCAACTAGCTAAGGAAGCTAAGCTAAGAAAACTGTGTATGCTAAATGGCATGGCTGATCGAAACAGTGGCCCGGGGGAAAAGAAACAGTGCCTAGGGGCCTCCTAACTGATCTTGTCTGATAAGAAAAGGATAATACAGGACATGGAGGCGTTATGTTAGTGCACTGAGCAGCAACATACTTCTTTTGATTTCCTCAACTCTTACCCTATGGCAACTCTGAGGGGACTTGCTACTTAATTGTGCTCTCTGGTGGGGATTCATCACAATCACAATGTTGCGATGGCCAGGGATTAGTGGTCGATGGCATCAGCCCTATTAGAGATGCCAGTTTCGGCTAATTTAGCTTACGATAGCCTGACAACCATTAACTAGTAAAAAAAAAAACAGGTTACTTTTCTAAAAAAAAAAGCGAAAGCACTTTACGCTATGTCTGACACTGTATTAAGTCAGTGAGCTTTGGCATCTCTGAGTAAACTAATCGACAAGATTGTCTGATATTTGTCTGATGGAGAAGGCTCAGACTGAGGAGCACACTGGACTGTATCAACACAGACAAAGTGAAGGGTATTTGTGATGTAGCTGTTTGCGAGAGATTACCTAGCCTGTCTCCCATGGCTAGCTGGCCTTTTGCTCATCCTTCTTCTCCTCAAAGTGTTTTGTCAATGCGTTTATTCATAGTATTCAGTGGCCTGACACACTCGGGCAAGACAAGGTGTCTTTGAATCCCTCACCCCCTATAAAACAGATGAACCGTAGATTATCTCCAGTGGTTCACTGACAACAAAATAGTGTGTGATATTGGGACAACAATCCAGATTTAGGAATACTAGTTGAATTACAAAAAGTGCGATTATAAATGGGGTAAAAGGGCTGGACTGGATATGTTTCCATCAACCTTGATGTGTGTCAGTCAGATACAGACAGGCAGAGAGAGGAGGAGACTGAAAGAGTGGTAGCAGATACTAGGTGTGCAGGAGTTCATCCACGATCCTGGACATAATGTTTTTTTTACGGTTATCCTCCTATTCTAGCAAATACAAAGCATAATGGTAGTTTGACAAGAACGACAGGCCCAGTCATTCAGACACAATGAACCTGCATTGACATGTGAAAGTGTATTTCGACAGACAGAGACACACACACACACACACACAAATCTTGTGTGCTGTCTCCTCTGGGCATTGGGGCTCGAGTGATCTAAGCACAGAAGGGCCCAAGGAAGGCGGGCCAGCGGTGTCTGTCGGTGGGGGTTGTTCCGGGGTGTGTGGAGGACGTGTGTGGGGGGGGGGGACAAGACAGACTCTCTTCTCTTCGTCCTGTCTGCTATGGGTGAATAGGTGATTATAGCAGCAGATGTGTCATTAGGTCTGAGCTGTATTCATGCGGATGCAGGGTGAGAAGAAGGGTGATGAGGGAGCGTTTTTTTTTGGGGGGGGGCGGTGGCGGGGGGTGGCATGCTCCACAGGATTCACATTTCACTGGCGTTAAGTGAATTTACGGGATGTGCCAAGTTGTTTTCTTAACCCCCCCCTGAGCACATACACTCACACCCCTCCTCGTTTCCTCAAACCCTCCCCCCCAGCTGTCTTACCATGGCATTGCTATGCAGGAGGGTTCCTGAATCAAGCGCTTAGACATGTGTAAATGTACACAACCACTTGCTACTTTGAAAATTGTTTTCAATGCAGCACTTTGCATAGACAGCTGATCACCTTTAACACTCTTCTGTTTATGAAAGCACTTTTTTGTGAGGCATGTCAAAGCACGCTTGGCACAGGGATCAGATTACTGAATAGGATAAGTCATCATGGGTCTCCAGTGGGCATGAAAAGATTTCTGCAAACTTAAAAAAAGCTGCTCTTTATAAGTAGGGACGTCAGTGATTAATTATTAATCAACGTTTACCTAATTTAACCAATTGACAATACCTTAACCGACAATCAGAGGTGGGTATGGACACGTAAAGAAGTGTTTCACAATAACAGATTGCAGATACTTGCTTTTCAAATATATCCAAATAAAACACAAATAATTGGTATGAGAAAATATAATTAATTGGAATTTAATGTACTATTTAGTTTTCAAGTAATTTCATTTAACAATTGCAAAAAGTCGTTTTACATAAACTGATATCACATTTTGGACATTTAGTCGCTTCAGTATTGATTGGATTTTGTTGCCAGTTGCTGAAAAGTGACTGACAGAAGCTCTAATTAAACTGAAGTCAATCATTTTGTTATCTAGTTGATCATTCTATTAACTTTAAGTTTTCTCTATCTTTTCTTATATCTCCTAATGTAACCGTCTCAGATTTGACATCAAGCACGGATCATGTCAGTGGTTAAAACAGTTTGCTAAGGGAAAATGTTGAACATATTTCATATATTATAAGTGATTAATTGATCATTAAGGCAGCCAACTATCGATGAAAGGAATAACTTATTTTGCATCACTGTCACAAAGAATAATAATTTAGGTTGGACGTGTTAAGTTCTCAGTTAATGTGTGTGTTCTATCGATACATTCTGGAAATGAAATGAAAGTACACCAGCCTCTGTACTAATCTGAGCTCAAACAATTGCAATATCATATTCAAGTAGAATTGGTTCGACTTTCCAAGCAGTTGGTAAACTGTCACCTAAATGGTAGAAGTGCATTTTTAAAACTTAATGCTGCTTTCTTGATATATTGTTTGCGTATGGAACTTTGATGTGTAGGTCGCACAGCTGTTTGTCTGCACACACTTTCCATTCGCGTGTTGTGTCAGTCAGGAAGTGATTAGTAGCCGAGCTGCTGATCTGTTAGAAACAGGACAGAGGAGTCATAAGTCACTCCAGTCATAATCAGACTGGAAATGGTTTATCTCCCCTGCCACCCACCAAAGAGTGGAAACACATTTTTACCTAATCATCACTCTCTCATACTAAGGCCATGGGAAAGAGCGCAGATGGAGGCTCATTGTGTTCTAAATAGATTGAGAATGATCGTTGAATTTATCTGAAATGAAATGAGCAAAACTTTGAATCCCAGCTCGGCTAAAATCAGCTATTGCCTTTGTGTCTGTTTTGATGAAATGCCCCCGTTCTCTCTGGCTACACTCCATTTGGAATTCTTTGTATTTGGTAAAGCTGCAGCCACACATTTTCTTCAGATCTCATTTGCATAACAGAAACCAACAAATAGGTCTAAAGAAGTTCTGAGGGAATAATTATTAGAGTAACTTCCCACTTCACAAAAACAAATACATGCTGACTTATCAACACAATGGATGGTGTGTACTTGTGTACATGTCTCTCCTGTCCCCGCTTGAACCTGTTGTGTCTACCTCGTGCTAAGTTAAAAGTCCTGGTTGGAGTCGCTGTGAATCACATCAGTACTGAATGCGTTCTGCATCGCCATACTGTCGTCCAGTGTCCCTGTCCCCCTGTGTTGACTGGTGTCATTCCTCGTTGACCCGGCTCCAGTTTTGATGTTTGGGCTGGTTCACCTCCTGCCAGCTTTACTGTTCCCCGAGCATTAAAAACATTCAAGCGGTCCAACGCTCCCAGGCTAGCTGCGTAAACACCACCGGCCCCCCGAAAAAGCTGCACGCCAAATTGGGCTAACAAGTAGCTATCTGAGTGCCTTTGACTGTACAGGTGGTATCGAATTAAAGGGTAACCAACTTTATAGAAGGGTTAACTCGTATATAATTCATGCCACTGGACATTTTTCCATGTGTCAAACGTCTCCACAAACAACACCTTTTGGAGCTGTTGCTATTGTTGTGATGTTTCTTAGTAACAAGATAAAAAAGCATTACGCCATTGTTGAGGTAGACTCCGTCGCAGATGAGATTTCACAGATCACAATGTGACTGGGACATGTATTATATTATCATATGAGTCACTGGTTTGCACGTTTTTAATTTGCTCTTTTAGGTTATGATTTTCATCACACGAGTCTTCTAATCCGTTCCTAGTGATCTTCTGTTTGCTATTGAGTCTTTTTGTATCATCTTTCTTTCTCGTCTTCAGCCGCCAGACGGACCTGACTGCCGTGCGATTTTTCATTTCCAACACACTGCCCTGTAATTGAGTCAGGTTACTGTAAACTCAAGTAAGATTACAGAAGTGGAAACACAATTCTTGGTCATAACTCCCTGGCCTACTATGATATAAAGGAGGCAAGCTTTCTGCAAGTGCATGGAAATTGCTTATCTAAGAATGAAAGTATGAAATCATTTGTTTTGTCTGGTTTCATAAAGGAAGGCACCACAGCTGCTCCTATAAATACAGTTTATCTCTGCGATCTTATTGTTTGCCGAGGAAATTGCAATGACACCTTCGATAAAGATGCTCGAATGAGACCCATCACTTAACCAGATGTTCTGTAGTATGTCAGCTGTTGGCTAAAGAAGGGTATGTTGAATTAAATTTTAAAAGCTTCAAATGTGATTATGTAGGGACGGGGAATTTGATATGTTGGTATTGTTGCCATGTAACAAAGTTTTAGTTGTCACAGTGCTAAAACAAAGACAATTACTCAAACGGATTACAACAAGGAGGTGTTTGATCTTTTTGTACCAGCTGCGTGAAACATTTTCACCTTTCTTCTCTCTCTTTTATTCTTCTCTTCCTTCCGCTAACCTGCTATTTGTCTGTCTGTTCTAGGTGATGGCGTGTGCTTGTGTGCGGCCTGCACTGTGTGTGTGGAGATGGTTTTAACAGACGCTGTTCTGGAGGACTCAGGAACACTGCACTGGCCTGGAGAAGCCTCATAAACAAAACGTACACACGGGCACATACACACCTGTACAGCGAGAAGAGTTACACATACACGCGCCACCGCCGTGCCTTGAGAAAGGACAAGGGTGCACGGACAACATAACGCAAGCTTCAGCTGAAGCACTCACGCATTAACACACTCTCTGTTAGCCTCTCTCGTGCGAGAGTGTACATTGTATTTCTCCCCGTCTGTCCCATCTCCTCCGCCACCATGCCAAGCTCCACCATCCGCCGGCAGATGAAGAACATGGTGAACAACTACTCTGACGCTGAGAAGAAAGTCAGGGAGGCCACCTCCAACGACCCCTGGGGCCCGTCGTCTTCCCTCATGTCCGAGATCGCCGACCTCACCTACAACGTGGTGGCCTTCAGCGAGATCATGAGCATGATCTGGAAACGGCTCAACGACCACGGCAAGAACTGGCGCCACGTCTACAAGGCGCTCACCCTGCTCGACTACCTGATCAAGACGGGCTCGGAGCGAGTGGCGCTGCAGTGCAAAGAGAACATCTTCGCCATCCAGACTCTAAAGGACTTCCAGTACATCGACAGAGACGGCAAAGACCAGGGCATCAACGTCAGGGAGAAGAGCAAGCAGCTAGTGGTCCTACTCAAAGATGAGGATCGCCTCAAAGGAGAGAGGTGAGAGTTTGCAAAATCAGATTTGAAGATACATTTTAGGAGTTAAGTTGTGTTTTTTTCTGTCTTGTGCTATTCTGTCTGTTGTACTGTACAAGGCTGTACCAATTCATTTCTTGGTTTGGGATGTGACAGTGATAGAATACACTCCCCATCTGTGACTTTACTTTTGTCCCTGCTAAGAGTCAGTGATTTGAATCATCAGATGAGGAGGTGGTTGAATAGTGGGGTCAGCTGAGACCATTTATGTTTTGATTTTTTTTTTTTTTTTTTTATTGTTGCTGCTTTTGTTTGTGCAGTTGCAAGAGACCACTACTTTATCTGAACCATCTACAACTACTACCATTACACTAATTGGGAATGTGCCAGTATTTTTATATTACCTAACTGATAGCAATTACTGTTTTCTTTAAACAAAAGACAATTACAACATCAGAGATGGGGTTTTACACTGGGTTTCCCCCTTAGATTATTATCCTGTCCCAGTGGGAGCCGGGTTACTTTTAGGACTGTACTCATTGTGTTTCTGCACCTGTTGGGTCCACAGGAAGTCATACTACTCCAGATCGCTTCTGCTGTTGTGTGATATAAGTAAAGTTACTGCAGAGTTTAAAGAAAAAAAAATAAAAATCAGTTTAACGTTGTTGAGCAGACACAACTATGTACAGGAGCTTTCTGAATAACACATTTCTAAGTTGGTAAGTAGAGTATTATCTTCAGCTTTTATGCATATTCGTTACTTGTTCATCCGTCCTTCAGTTAGATTAACATCAGAAAAAATTGTGGCACCATGTATCACTCTAATTGATTTTGCCGTGGCATTTTAGAACTGAAACCATTTGAAACCCCGATTCTCCTGTTGCTTTTGGTAACAGACTCCGTCTCACTATATTTTGTAACATGTCTCCAAAGAACAAATCTGCCTTTTCAACATGGCACTAGAGATTGTAAGAGTCTTGACTTGAATTGAGATTTTTTTGACAGTATGCTGTTTTGTCTTTTTGTCCTTCAAGGTCTCAAGCTTTGAAGACCAAGGAGCGAATGGCCCAGGTGTCCACAGGGAGCAGTCAGATGGGCTTTGGCCGAGGCTCGTCTCAGCCCAACCTCTCCACTTCCTACAGCGAAGAGTATGGCAGGTCAGAGGGCTCACCTGCCTCCTACCATGGCTGTGAGTATTGGCTTATACTACAGCGGCGCGCACACACCTGCCAGGCTCACTCCTTAAGTTAACGTGACTCAGACATATTACAGAATATTCCATTAAACTGTATTGTGTTCCAGTTGGTGTAACTTTGGCCTACATCCTGAAACATTCCCCTCCCCCTGCTCTGTGCCTGGTTTGCAGTCCCACAGTAGGACTGCATTCCTCAGAACGCACGCACGCACGCACACACACACACCAAGAAGAGGAAGCAGAGTTCACCCCCCCGCCTCTATCATCCACATGACAGAGGAATCTGCTCCTCTTTGCAGTGATACGCTCACTCCTTCAGAGACACAGCGAGGGAGAGATATAGAAACACACAGTGACACAGTGAGTGCAGCAAGAAAGATGTCGATAGTTGACGATGGCACGGATGAAGATATGTGATGTAAAGATAGAAGTAAATCGAAAACAGACATGGATAACATTCAATACAGAATAACGACTAGAGAGGAAATGTTTTGTGAATGGAGTCTGCACAGTATTACATATTTGTGCTAGTAAAATGGGTAGTGTGGTGACACTTGTTGGGCTTATTTCTTACAGATGCACTGTACTAAAAAGCTGGCAGTAACATCAGATCTATTCCTAAATGTAAGGAGACGTCAGGGGTCCTGTAAGGGAACGAGTTATTGGCACTCTTGCGTTTCTGTACTTGAATTTCTATTTCTTCTTGTTCCCATAGCTTGTTCTAAGAGAATAAGCTATTGGAGACTTGACTTAGGCGAAGAGCAGTGTTGAAATGGATCGAAAAAAAGATGGCTGGAAAGAAGGGTAGAGTCGAGAAGAACCAAAAATCCAAGTCAGGAAATGGGGTAAGGCAGAGGGGAAGAATGGAGATGCTCAAATGAAAGAAAGATCCCTGGCCTCTTTTCCTTTCATCCTCTGTCCCCCATTAGTCCTTTGTACACAGCAGGAAGGCTGCGTGTGTGTCTGTTGCCTATGTTGTTTTTGGAGCATGCATTGAGCCATATGCCCATCTTTTACTTTTCGGTCCACATTCCTGTATATACGCTATGTTCTGAGTGCATGCGGGCTGTGAAGCGGAAGCCCCAGGAGCTGAGTCATCAGTTGAGAAAACTGAAGGAGACACCGGCCAATGGGACTGAGGCTGGGCTGTGGCCGTGGGTGTTGCAAGGTGGGAATTTTTGGCATTCCATTCCAACTTTCCGAGTATTGTTGGGCAGACAGGGTGAGAATGAGCGGCCATGCTAGTGTGACTGTTAATTTAGCATATCGCCTGGTCCGCAGGAGTAGGTGGAAAGGTCTGAAATGTACTTGATCCAAGGCACTGAACATGCACCTGTGTCTTTTTGTAAATACAGGGGGTTTATTTCATTCGGTGATCGTTCATTCACTGTCTTTGGTTGTTTCTCATCTTCCTTATCAGTGCTCAGTCAAGCTCCAGCCACTCCTCACAACACTCAAGCTGTACATTTTCAGTTTAACACTTAAAGTCGGATAAGAAATTGTTTAGAGAATCTATAAAAGTTTTAAGGAACTGCCTCACTTGCCAGATCTTTAGCAGCCACATCATTTCTTTTTATCTAGAGCGACAAGAGACAGAGTGTCTGCAAATGTGGGGATAGTTAGTGGTTGACACCCCGGGATAGAAACCCTGTGCGTGATTATCACCACATAAATCTGCTACAGATGACACCAGTGGTCATCGGCCTGTTTCACTCTCTCCCAAACTCGCTGCGCTCCGAGCTTTGACTTTGTTTGGAGGGTTTTCTAAGAGGAACCTTTAGTTTAATGAGAGCCTTTTGTTTTATTTGAATCACCACAGAAAATGAAGTTGACAGGATGTAAAACAAGTGGACAAAACTACTAACGCAAACGGTAGTGGCACAAATAGTTGAAGAATGACCCAGAAAGCTGCGATGAATTGTGATTATCCTTATATGGTCCATTCCCACAGTGGTGGGCAAGAAACAACTGTGTTTTAGTTGGCTTTGAGTTTTGTTTATTTGTCCTTTTGACTGGCTACTGTCAAGTGTTGTAATGTGTGTCATTGTATTGCCAGTTTAGTCTCTCTCAGCATATGCCCTCTATTCCCTTGCAGTTGTTTTGTGGGGAGATGAGCTGCAAAGAGAGCTGGAAGAAAACGCTCCTTTTGATGGAACAATGTAATGCCATACTGCTCAAACTCATTTTGCCGGGTTACATTCTCTCTGTGTGGTACCAGTGTGCTCACTGTCTATTTAAGGCCGATATGTCGCTGATGTTGAGGCCATGGCCAAACACACCTTTTACCCCTGGTACATCTGGTCATTTTCCCTGGAGAAACACAGGCTGGAATCAAAGCTAGAGAGACGCGGGTTTGACAAGGAGCAAACAAGGCAGGAAATGAGCTATGAAGAGAGCAACAAGTCAATGAAAGGAGCCAGATCTGAGGTTGGAGAGTTGCAAGCAGATGCAGTGAATTGATGATTGTGAATATGTATGTTGTCATTTTTATGGATCATAAAACATTCAGCTGTAATGCTGCTGCCTAATCAACACATAATGGACTTAATGGCAATGGAAACATTCAATACAGATTTACCCTTAAGACATCAAACTTTTTGCATAAAGAAGAGCCATCAAAATAATGTAACATTAGATACAAGATCGTCATTAGGTGTGCGTGTGCGTATGTCGGGGAGTGGCCACTTCAGCTGCAAGCATGTCTTGACTCGTCAGGAGCAGGGATGTGGAAAAGTCAGCCAGAAGGAGAGAGGCGATGTTTCAGAACAGCATTAAATCTGACACGAGGTGTCTGAGCTTCGCCCAAAAGCCAACCAGAATATCAAACTTTTAAATGAAGCCACTTAACACACACATTTAGTGCACACACACCTTTCAACACCCACAGCTCTCACACATGCGCTAAGCTGGACTGCTGAGAAATGATGAAGCATTGTGACGTCACCGTGTCTTGTCATGACTTCCAACGGAAAGACGCAGTCACCCTTAGAGAAAAAGAATACACTCTTGGCTACCTGAATGAGTGTTTTTTGGCATGCTGACATCTTTCTCCTGGCTTTTGTGTGTGTGTGTGTGTGTGTGTGTGTGTGTGTGTTTGCCACGTGCAGCGCCTTGTGTGTTTTCTGTGCTGCCACATGGCCCGATCTAATCCAATTGAAACTGAATGGACCTGTCATCCCTTAAAGGCTTACTGGAGAAACCTCTAATCACACACACACACACACACACACACATGCTCACACACAGTATTTTCTATAGAGTGCAAATCTAATTTAATTCTCACTGTGTCATATGTATATGTATGATTGTAATTATTACATCTGGTTGATGGTTGATCAAATGGTTGGTTTTCGAGGATTAAAACAGTTGCACTACTCCACTACAGATCTACTTCCATAGCCAACGACACTGGTTTTCGGTATATTTATATTACAAGCAGTATGTGACGAAGTCCCATGTGGCAGTGATAATAACATCCGTTCTGAATGTGTCTGTTAGCCACGTCTCCCAACGCTGGTTCAGAACTGGAGCAGGCCCGACCTCAGACCAGCGGAGAGGAGGAGCTGCAGCTGCAACTGGCTCTGGCCATGAGCAGAGAGGCTGCAGAGCAGGTACGCACACCGACACAGAAACACGGCTAAGATGGTAGAGGATGACTCCACGTTCACTTGTCATTATATGTTTATACGGCGTTCCTGTACTTTGAAATTCGCAGATGATTCGCATTACATCTGTGGACAGCAGTTTATTATATTTCAAAAGATGACTTTACAGGAAGCTATGAGTAATCATGTTTTATTTCATTCTGCCACACGTCAGTACTTCTCCCTGTTTACGATCATCGTGGTAAAAATATCCTGAAACCTGAAATTGCCAATGAATCTGTTATTTTTTCCAATAGGTGACAACAAATTTCCCTGTTTGCAGGACTAAAAAAGGAATTTCTGAACAGTTAGCCAATTAAGTTCTCCCACTTAGATGAACATTCTCTGAAACGTGATTACTGCCACTTACTACAAATGTTGTGCATCTATCAGCCAAAAGCTTTTGCATATAGTTGAACATGAGGTGATTGGCAACTGAATAAGGATGTACAATTTGTGGAATTAATGGATATTTGAAAACCTCATTGAGTGACACAATACTATCCTCATGCGCTATTGTTGTATGAGCTGAAAAAGTGAATTTTAAGAATGTTTGTTGTATTTGCGCATGTGTGCTTATTTTAACTGAGCTCTGCCTGTGTGTTTAGGAGGAGCGCATACGCAGAGGGGACGACCTGAGGCTACAGATGGCTTTAGAGGAGAGTAAGAAAGGAGGTCCAGAATCAGTGAAGCTGCCGAAGAAGAAGAAAGAGGTAAAATAAGCACAAACACCGGGACCAGAGTGACTCACTTATTCTGTTATCATGACTGTGGCTCCTGAAAATATCCTCAGCTCTCCCCATCCTCGCTTTCTGCCCGACTCTGTCTGCTGCTTCAGTAGCAGTAATGAAACCACTAACTGGCAGCAGACTGCCTTGGTTACTCTTCATTATTCTGCCTGAGTAGCTGGACGACTGGAGTCTGAGGGCGCACAGAGCTGAAGTGACTGCTTCATTTTTTTAATCTAAGCACATCCTGACGTGACCACCGTCTGTATGAATAGAATTTGTGCTGTAGAGGATAATGGCTGACCAACAGATGGTCCATTACGTTTTCCCCCTCATCTATATCCTCTCAATCTTTACTCGTCACATTCTTCGCTTTTCCTCTTTTGTCTGCACCCTTCCCTCTCCTTTTTCCTGTCCTTTGGTCTTTCTAACCCACTTTCTCTGCCTCTTTCCAGCCACAGTCGTCATTGATGGATCTGATGGATGTCCCAGAGCCTGGTGCCACTGCTGACCCCTGGGGCACGGGGGCCGGGGCGGCCGGCGGAGCAACCGCCGGAGCAGCCGCCGGAGCAACCGCTGCTTCAGAAGACCCCTGGCATCCTTATGGTATACACGAATGCAGAATATACACAGTATTCACAGGACAAATTGGATGATATCTATTTGTGTGTGTGGGTCGTGTGTGTGTGTGTGTGTGTGTGTGTGTGTGTGTGTGTGTGTGTGTGCGAGCGCGTGTGCGTCGTCTCTGCTCTCCACCTGCAGCTCACAGGACTGTGACTCTTTGTTAAATAGGAATGCTGCTCCACTGGCTCAGTAGCATTACTGCACAGGGAGAAGAGAAAGGGAGGGGGGAGGATGTTAGAGGAAGATATCATGAAGGAAAGGAGTGTGGAGGGGGGGAGGAGGCCATGGGGAGTAGGATATGTAAATGTTGAAGCAGGACAGATGAGCAGTAGTTTTAGCCTGCTATCATTTTCTCCTTTTTCCTGCTCTCTTCCTCTGCCCCTCCTCTTATTCTTTTCAAAATTGGCTTTATATTATGCTTGCTTCAACCAACCCCTCCTGTCCTTTCCAACGCTGATCCCCCCCCCCCCCCCCCCCCCCAGGGACTGCCCCTAAGCCAGCAGCCCCAGTGGACCCATGGGGTGCTCCTCCTTCTGTCCCACCCATGAAGAGCAGTGATCCCTGGGCATCCAACTCCACTCCCGCCTCTGATCCCTGGAGCTCTGCAGCTGCCCGTCCTAAGACCTCCAATGCAGGTGACCATCAGGGAAAATGAGGTTGAGCTCGAGCTCTCTCTGTTACGAGAAATGAAAACGATATCTCATCAATGGCTGGCTAGTGTCT
Organism: Sparus aurata; assembly: GCF_900880675.1. Taxonomy (NCBI): domain Eukaryota; kingdom Metazoa; phylum Chordata; class Actinopteri; order Spariformes; family Sparidae; genus Sparus; species Sparus aurata. The sequence goes on along the minus strand of NC_044209.1, from coordinate 11,272,292 downwards.
CGAAGAGTCAACAGCTGTGTCACAAGGGGCACATCTGCATGCTTTCACTTGGCTTGTTTATCATTTTTGTTTGAGTTTACCAAAATATCCATACTCATTCATACATGTGTTGTCTGTTTCCATCTGTCTTCCTGTGTGTATGTCTGTGCTGTATGTTAATGTGATTATTGTCTGTATTTCTGTGTGTGTGTGTGTGTCTGCGTTATCCCCTTCCAGGTAACTTTGACCTGTTCAATGCATCCAACGGTACGTCCAAAGAGGACTTCTCAGAATTTGACAGCCTGCGTTCTTCCTCCTCTGTCCCCACTGGTACTCACCCATGTCTTCGTCTTTCTATTGACAACGGGGTCTGTGTTGTTTTTCCTCTGTGTCTGAAATGATGCCCGTCTGCGGGGCACAGACACGCACATGTCTCGTCTTTGTATGTAAATATGACCAGACCTGAGCGAAGACACAACCCACCAGGATTATGTTTTTTTTTTTTTTTTTTTTAAACAGCTGGTGATTTTTCCATTGCAGATGCAATTTAAAATGCAGCAGTTAGATCAAACGGTGGAGAAATAGCTGCTTGCTCTGGTCTGGTCCCATATCAGTGTGGTGTAATCTGATGCGGCTTTTATGTGTTTATGGCTAAATACATTATTGGACCGGGGCCATCCTGTTCACGGAATCCCTTTTAGATCTGCTGTCATCCTTTTTGAAACATTTCATGCATCTCAATGAACATCAAATGTCCCAAAAGGTTTAATTAAAAACATTAAAGGGGCACTATGTAGTATTAGAGAAGACATTCAAACTCAGAATTGTAATATTTACAGTTTTAATTAGCAGTTAATGAAGATATTTCTCTTGTGACTAAAATGTCTTCCCCCAGAACTCTATAGTGCACCTTTAACAACTCCCTTCAGGTTGGTATGTGAGAGGGTTTCAGTGAACGGTTTGGCACAGGTCTCAAGTGTTTTTCCCCCATGTGGTTTGGCAGTCTACAGTTGTGGGAGGGTGACATTGGTGTCTTGACATTTCCTCAACACAAACACTTGCGATACCGTCAAGGGCAAGGTGAGAAGGGAACACAAACACAGGCATACAAAGTTCCCAGAAAAGGAAAAGTGTGTTGAAACAAAGCCACCTTATCAGCACAAGAAATTCAGCGCCTGTAATGAAGCAGCCCACTCCGGGACGAGTGGTAGAAATGTTGCCGTTTGAGTCAGCTGCTCTGGGGGTGTTAATACATGATAAACATATCTGATGTTATCATGAGCCCCTTTTGTTCGGCTCCGCTGCATCTCAGTTTCTGTTCAGAAAGAGCATTTCCGTCTATTGCAGTTCCGTGTGTGTGTGCGTGTGCGTGGCCGGCATGCTGGGTTCGTGCACATTCGTGTGCGAGTGTATTAATGAAGGTCTCCACTGCTGTCTGGGTTTAGCCAGGCTGTCTGCCTCTGATGTCCTCTCATAAAAGCATCTTCTGATTATTTTATTACATCAGCTCTATTTTTATTTGCCGGTGAATGTGAATGCGGGTGCTCATGTCGAGTGTGGTGCTGTGTTTTGGGTGTACTAGGGGGTTGGTGACACAGCATGAATTTAGCATATTATCATAAACTGAGGAGTTTGTTACATTTGATTGATGATGAGTGCACTTAGTTTTAACAAGTTCTACAGTTCAAGACTAGAAATATTGCCGCCTGTATTCAGCACGTCTCAGTGTTTCTTCATGTTTTTGTTCCCCCAAAGAGAAGTTAATTAAAAGTGAGTGATATACAACTGCTCTTTGTCCCCAAGGTGATGGGGGTGTAGCATCCTCTATCCCCTCCCAAGCCAGTCTGGCTAGCAGCGGCAGCCTGGATCTCTTCGACCCCCTGCCTACTTCCATGTCCACCTCAGTGAACCCGACCAGAAAGACTCCGGAGTCCTTCCTGGGTCCCAACGCTGCCCTGGTCAACCTGGACTCTCTGGTGACCAAGCCAGCCCAGCCTGCGCCAGTCGTCAACCCGTTCCTAGCTTCAGCAGGTAGAGAGACCCTTTTTTTAAAAAATAGATTTTATGTCATGTCGCATTTTCGATATGCAAGTTGTAGTTTTTCAGTCTAAATGCAGAGACAGGCTTTTTTTAAGCAGGTAAACATACTGGCAATTTGTACTGATTAGATAACAGAATTGGCTTGCCAGGAAGTGTAGTGAGTAAGCCAGGAGACATGGACACACACACACACACACACACACACGTGCAGGCCTGAACACACATAGGCAGACACACCCATCTGCACATGTTGAATCATTGACCATGCCCTGTCTATGCTATCACTGTCAGGACAGAGAGTTGAATCACACCTAACTCATTTCAGCAGTATAGTGTTGAAACAATGTTTAGGTAACTAAAATATGAACGATTATTTAATTATTTCTTTCCGTCACAATGAAAGAAACTTAATTGTCAACTATTTTGATAATCTGTTAATCTTTTCAGTCAATTTGTAAGAAAAAATGGTTTCAGCTTTTCAATAAGAAGGATCTGCTGCTCTTCTTCTTCAAACATGATAGTACATAAAGAGTTTGGGCGTTTTGGACTGTTGCCTAAAGAAGTCATTTGAAGACGTCACTTTGGGCTCTGGGAAATTGTGATTAATATTTTGTAGACTAAAGGACTAATTGTGAAAATAGCAGGCATATTAATCGTAAATGAAATTAATCTAATCACAGCACAATCCCATAACATTTCCTCTCTTCCTTCGCCCCTTCACCTGTCTTTCAGCAGGTGGCTCTGCTCCAGCAGCCCACGCCAACCCTTTCCAAGTGAGCCAGCCAGCACCCCCGACCCTCAACCAGATGCGGATCAGTCCCATGCCTGCTGGCTTCGGCACCATGCCGGAGCCGATGTCCGTCTCCTCCCTGCCCGCTCAGCCCATCACCATGGTCCCCCTGGCAGGGATGGCCCCCATGGGCCGCATGATGCCCGGAATGGGTGTCGGCGCCGGCGGAGGCGTGGGGGCGAACGCGGGGATGAGTGCGGGGATCCCGGCCTCCATGTCCATGCCGCAACCCCTGATGAGCATGCCACCCCAGGCTGGGTCGCAGCCCGCTGGAACCACCAACCCGTTCCTTTTGTGAGGGGGAGGGGGGATGACTTGACCCAGAGTAACCCCTCCTTTCTCTCTTTCTGTGCTCTCTTCCACTTTGGCTCCTTAAGAAGCTTCAAAATGAACAAGGAGATGTCTTATCCCATTTATCCCTTTATAACCAACTCAAAGCCAGGTCGTAGTCCCAGCCCGGCCTCCTCCTACCTTAACACACTCCTTTTACTTCTTCCTTCTCCGTCTCTTTCTCTCAGTGCTACAAGCTGCCTAGTCCTGTGTGTTCCATACTGATCTGACGATGATGACCGCAAAGAGTATGCATCTTTCTACAGACTTACAGAGTAGCAGTGGTGTTTACAGTTTCCCCACAGAGGCAGGACAGGACCCTGTCCTCCTCATTCACTCGCCTCCTCTCCCTTACCTCTTCCCTTAGGATTGCTCCTTTCTTCTTCTGTGGTGGAGTGACAGGGGAGTACTAACGCCAGGATCTTTATCTCTTCACTAGAGCTAATCTTTTATAAGCCCTGTCAGCTGGCGTGTGTGTGAGCGTGAGCGCACATCTCAGTACTTTTACACTGTGTCTATTCCAGTGGGTTTTACTTACACACACTGGAGTTACGGATGAGAGATGGACAGATGTGTTTATACTCTTGTGTATGTGTGTGTTACTAAGCAGGGATTTTGCACAATTTTTTTTTCTCTCTCTCTCTCTTTTTTTTTTTTTTTTTCTTTTCTGCGACTGTTGGGCTCACCGTTACACCTTAGCTAAGGGAAGGAGGCTGACCGCTAAACTCTCTCGGTACCACTCAGTCACAACTCTTTCTCGTTTGGTCACTTCCTGTCAACTTGGACCTTTTTCCCCTGACCCTCCGCATGAACGTTGACCTCGAGGGGTCATGGGATTAACAATGAACACTCATCAAAGGAGATGAACCCCTTTTGTCACAGGGGTTGAAATGACACGTAAATGCTATTTTTTGTCTGTAGGTGTACTCATGCGCAGGTGTACTGTTAACGCTCGGATACTAACAGCCACATGTCGATGTATTTGTCCCACCAGTGTGTGTTTAGAGATAAAAAGACAGGAACTGTGATGGCATCAGTATTTTGCTATCTGAACATATGGATGCAGTGAGGCATCATGGGACAGTTTTTTTTTCTTTCTTTTAGTTTCTAGGGTCAAAGGGAAGTGTGTGTGTGTGTGTGTGTGTGTGTGTGTGTGTGTGTGTGTGTGTGTGTGTGTGTGTGTGTGTGTGTGTGTGTGTGTGTGTGTGTGTGCGTGCGCGCGCGCGCGCGCGCGTGCGCGCGCGCGCGCGTGCGTGCGCGTGCGTGTGTGCCGTTTGCATGAGAGAGAGGTTTAGCTTCCAAGTGTACTTTAATGAGTTTTATAAATTTCTCAGTAAATTGGAAGTGACTGAGAAATGACATTAGTTAGTTCCTGAAGTCAGAACAGGGGAATTAAGGTAGACATCTGCAGCTTTAAGTGTGTGTGTGTGCGTGCATACAGGTGTCCTGTGTGCAACCATACATCAAGTGTTACTATGGCGACAGGTTTTGCAACAAAGCTCTGGGTTTTTAAAGAGCATGTCAGCCACTCAGCAACATCAAGGGAGTTAAACTCTGGCTGGATTTACTGTGGCTAATCTAGCTACAAGAACATTACCTGGTGGACACACACACACACCCATACAGGGGGGTTGTTCAAGGATTGGCCTATTGATAGCACAGGGAATCCCACAGCAAACAAGCATTTGCTAATTGTTGTTTTTCTTTTGTTGTTCTTTTCCCGTTAGATAGCCTTTTGGAGTTCTGGAGCTGTGTACTAGCATGTATTCATCTTCATTCTCTCTTTTGTCCATTTCCTGTCATTTTAGTTGTTTTGTTTTTTTTTCACCCTATGGGTAGGCTATGTAATTCTCTTCTCTTAGAAGCACAACTGTTACCAAAGTCATAGCGACTGTGATTTCTGAGGACGTCGTACTTTGAGTAGTTTTTGAATGGTAGGGTCACACTTCACTGACATTTTTTTTTTTTTCTGTTCATGGATGCTCACGATATCAGAGAGTCCATTATTATATATATATTTTTTAAATATTTAGAGCTATATGTGCATAAGTTTGTGTAAGAAAGTGTTACTGCTGGCTGAATATTGGCACATTTACTGACAGCGAGCTGAGCGTCTCAGACAGCAGACGGTGGGTGAGTAGACCCTTCTTTTCTTTAGGTCACTGTAATCCCTTTTTAAAGTTCTGTTCATCACTGCCAATGTTATTACTGTGGAGGGGATGTTGTTCGTTTTTTCTTCTTTCCTTATGGTGTGAGTTGGCGCCCTCTCCTGGTCTGCTGTGGTATGATAGCTATGCCGCAGGACCCCCCTCCCCTTGATTATTTCCACTAAACGCAGACCTTCATTTCTCTCAGGCAAAAGGAGGGGCAGCTCCAACCGTGTGTATGATTTTGATAATGACAATTGATGCTGAGGGTGGTGATGATTTTTATGCTTGGGGTCCTGAATGAATGGATGCGACACTGACTTGCAGAGACCAGCAAAACATTTTTAACCTAAATATATGCAAAAATTGGGAAGTTGGAAAAAGTAAAACAGAGAAAAGATGAGAAAACTTAACGCTTGAGGTGTTTTGCAAAGTTAGATTTGCAAATGAAGTCCTGTTTATCGAGATGCTACTATGATATTCTAGCAAAGACATGTGTCTTTCTCACTGGCCTTGATTTCACTGCGGCCTGACCTTTTAACTTCACTCCAGCGATTGTGGAAAAGGTTCTTTTATTTATCGATGCATCGAGAAAAAAAAAACAACCTTTTACCGTCTTGAACAAAATTGAGCACTCCCCAAACAGTCAAGATGACACTGCAGTCAAACATTTTTTTTTTCTTGATCCCCCCGGCAGCAGTTTCACAGTCGTGGCTATGGTGCAGTGAAAATGTGGCCTGTGTGTAGCGAGCTCCTCTGCGTGTTACTATGTATTCAATATGCTTTTATCAAGAGGACTAACTGACCTTGTGGACTGTCTGTCTTTATATGCATAAACAGCCTCCTTTAATCTTTTATTTTCCCCATGTCTGTCTATTTACCCTTCTCATAGTACTGGGAGCAGGCTGCTTTTTTTTTTTTTTATTGGATACGTGCTCAACCTGTTGGCATTATAACTGTATAATATAATTTATCATTTGTACTATTGTAACATACTGTTCCTCTGTATACCTTATTATTCTGTGTAATGGGTTTTTGTAGGAAAAGTCACCGTGGTATTTTAACGGCATCTAAACAAACGAACGCAGCAGGCCGCACCCTGTTGGATGAGGACAACTGTAGCTGCATTGGTTCAAAATAAAATGTGTATCACTTCAGCTCTGTAACTCAAGTGTCTGGGTCTTGTGTTTTTCAATTTTTTTTTTAACCACATATCTAAACAGGAGTCGGAAGCTGCCATTTTCACATGAGACATTCAAACAATTCAAAGATATAATCCATATTTATTTAAAAAAGTAGAAAAACAAATTGCAAAACAGAAAAAATTAAGAACGTCAAAAATCTGAAACTGCTTTTGAGTAAATCTAATAAAATGTGATTATTTCTACACGTCTTCACTAAAAACACTAGGCACAGAGTGTGTATCTTGCATTCTTGCCACCTTGTTTCTGAAGAAACAGTGACATGACAACGTTGTGGATTTCCTCACTTGGGAATCGAACTAGTCCTTTAGTGTTTAATGTAAGTTTTGGGTTGAGTTGTCTCTTCTGTTTTACGTTGTGTACTGTTGTTCCTCTGTCGACCAGCCAGATGTGGCAGATGGTGTGTTCAAAGGGCTCGATGGTCCAGTGTCGTAGCCCAGTTTCTTCATGTCTTTGGTCATTATGTGAAAGGAGACGGTGACGAAGCCTTGGGAACGAACCCGTGTCACTGAAAGATAAATAAGATAGATATTGCACTATACTGCCAGAACGGCTTCAAAGTGCCTTGACATCGACCAGCAAGTCTCTGGAACGCCACTAGAAGAACTGGAACACCAAGATGCTCCCATGTTTGGTGTTTTGATGATGGCCAGTCTAAAATATCCCATACAGGTTCAGTGGGTTGAGATCTGGTGAATGAAGGCCTTCGCATCTGATTCTCATCATTTTCATAGTCATCAAACCATTCAAGTGAGCCCACGTGCCCTACTGCCAGGGGCTTTGTCATCCTGGGAGAGAGACCACTCCAGTCAGGATAGAAATGTGTCATCATATCTTAAAGGTCATCACCTAAAACAACCTTTTACTGATTTGCACTGACCCTTTTGCCATTTTATTAATTTATTCAGGGTTTTCCTTTAATTCCTCATCTGTTATATACATCAAAAGGAGTATTAGTTATTCAGCATGACTAACAAATGATGAAATAATTGTACTGTAATTATATTCTTTGTGCAAGTAAAACATGTTAATGCGTAAATTGGAAAATGTAAAATCAGTTTTAACCCAGAAAATGTTATTAATTCTATATAAGTGAATTATTCAAACATTTTCTTCTTGGTTAGAAGCAATATATGTGACATCACCAGTAGCTGGCAGGAACAGCTCGTCTCTGCTCTCAGACCACCGGTCTTCTTCACTCGGGGCGGTTCTGTCTGCTTTAAAGTAACCCACCTACTTACAGGTGACTCATCTTAGAAAAGTCTGGCTCAAGGAGTTTGCCGGTGATGATTGCTTTTTTTTAAAACATGGTTTTGTTGAACACAAATGTGTGTCTATTGAGATATGCAAGAAATATTTTTCTGTTAATATTTTAGTGAAAAGGGGAATAGAGAAGATACAGACACAAATACATAACAAACCTTCTCTGCCTTCACCCTGGGCCACCACTTTAGGATCTGTGTACTCAGGCCTCCGTCCCAACAGCCAGCTGAACCAGGAAGGAAAAAACATGTTAAAACTACAAAATGAGCAAGAGTTGAGCATTACTACATTGGCCTTTTATATGCATATTTTTCATTTTACGCAGATATGTAATTTCTTTTAAAATAAATTATAATGCAGAAAAAAACGTGCTTGGGGTATATACAATATATTGATATTGGAATCACAGTACACACACTCGGGTTGCACTTGTACTTCAAGATTCAGATTGTTTTGTCAGTCGGGATCTGTTTATCTGTTTCAGATGATCAAGATCAATCTTATCCTGACATCACATTCATTTAACCAATCATACCACTTAAGCTCTTACGTTAAAAGTCTTCTGACACCACTTCTCACCACAGAGGCCTAAGACTGTATCCTCAGTGGGACACACACACTCACAGAGGAGCAGTAAATATTTGATAGCGCTCAGATATGGGCTGCTTTCCCCCGGCAGGCACAGCTCATCAGCAGCAGCACTACAGCTGCTGAGACAGAAAACGAAACGCACACATAACACACACACACATACACACGACTGTGCACACGTCTCACCTCGTGAATTTCTGTAGTCTCCACGTGGGCTCGGGAACAAACATGGGGATGGTTCGTGTGTGTCTGAGTGATGAGAAAAACAAGGAAGAAGAATTCTAGAAATATCAAATCAAACAAAATCAGATCCGACCGTGCTGAAAAAATAGAGGGAGGTAATACTGACTGTCCCGGTGTGAAGGGGATGTGTGTTACTCCGTAGCCCCTGACCACATCGTTACCAAACACATCCAGACCGTACACGCTCACCACAAGCTGTGGCCCTGGAAATACAAAAATCATTTCATATTTCACAAAATGCCTCATTGGAACCTCAGAGATGTTTATCGATGTCTGAATGAAGGTGACGGCTGCCAAAACAACTCAGTGTGGTACGTGTGTGACACTCACATCCGGAGGGGTTTGTGCTCTTAAACGTCGTCTCCAGTGGAAAGTTCCATATTAGTCTATGCGAAGATTGACTGCCTTTGCAGGTTATTTGAGTGATGCCTTCCTCCAACCCCTAGAGGGAAACATACAGACACAAAGACAAAGTGAGATGATCGCAGGCATTATTTTAACAGTTCAATATTGTATTTGTAAGGATTCATAGAAGAAGGTGTTCTACATTGTCGGGACATTATTGAGTGAACATGTCTTTCACGCCACGTTCTTGTCTTGTCAATCTTTTGGGGGTGATTAATTGTTACTTTGGATAAACAAATGTACTGCATCACTGTTAATGTACCTTCAAAGCATTTTCTGCAGTTTCATAATAAACCAGAAAGGACTTCTAAGGTGACCCTAAATCTTGTCACCAGCTATAATCACATACTCGTGATGAGATTTCCTGCAAACAAAAGCTCTGTTAACTTGAGAGGTAAAATTATGTGAATGAATTGATAAGTCAATCGCAGGGAAACTGACAGCTATTCTAATAAGCCTTTTGAATCGTTTTAGTTATTTTTTAACCTAAAATGTCAAACATTTTCTGGCTCTAGCTCCTAAAATGTAAGGGTGTACTGCCTGTCTTTGTCATGTACGATGGTAAATAAAGACAAAAAATAATGACAATTATCATTAGTTTCAGCCCTACTTTTAAATTTCAATTCAAGTCAATTTAGTTCAAACTTGATTACAGACCCATAAACTAAATTAGATAGGAAAGCACAATGAAAAATCACCAGTTACAAGAGGAAGAGGGAATAAATTAGTGATTACCATCCCTCATTTGTTCTGTAATAACATGCTCCAGATATTTAACCTCGCCACTGACTTCATGATGTTCCTCAGACAATTTCAAGTCAAGAAACTTTAGACATTTGTCTTCTTTGGATCTACGCATGAAGACACTTTTCCTGCCACTGTATTTAGCATCATGCTCAACATCATACACAGAACACAGAGTGAGGAGCTGCTGAACTGCACGCAACCAGGATTACAGGCTTTCAATTGCTTGGACAAATGAGTGAGTGAGACATTTACTTGTTGTTTTGCGTCTACACGAAGACATGCTTGACTTCAAACTAACCAGCAAGTAGGCAGCTACTCACCGAGGTTGGAGCCCAGTCGTGGCCGTAGACAAAACAATATTTGCAGTACAAGTTGTCATACTCTGGAAACTGAAAATACAACAACAAATATCCCCTTTATACCTCAAAGTAACGACACACAGACTCAAAAGTTAGACAAATTCATGCCACGGAGTAGCTAACGCTAACTACCGTTAGCCGAGTGTTGCTGATGCTGGCTGAAATGAGCTGCTAGGCTAGGCTAAAAGGCAAAAAACTCACGTTCGCTCCCTCAATTTGTCCGTTGACCGTGAGGAGAAACACTGACGGATTGCCTGTAGCCATCGAGGCTTCCGATGCTGATCTAGAAATGCAAGGCGTCTTTCGCTTCCACGAGTAATTCAGTTCAGTTTACATGAGTCCGGCTGCTAATCATTTAGCTAAACCCTTCCCGTTGCTAAGGCGACGCTTGCTCCTCCTTACGGCTACCTGCCGGGTCCAAACCGAACGGACGCGCCGGGACGGTGGAGTGTATATATATATATATATATATGTCTATGGTCGAAACAATCCTGATTCTCCACAAGATGGCGACCGTGAATCAAACACAAATCCACCGGAAGCGACATTTTCCGTTAAAAGAGCACGGCTGCCGTCTCTTCACTGAAATTGAGCAAAGGAAGGCGACGAGATGCGGTTGAAAGCTTTAGAAACACAAAGTAAGCGGCTATTTGTGCCATGTGTTGTCCAGAAAACTTCACAGTTGATAATGCTGACCTACTGGAGTATGAAGGCCAGCACCGTTTTTGCTAGTAATAACGTTATGCAATTTTATATAAACTTCATTAATTAAGTTATTTATTAGTCATTTCGTTATGCAGCTGCAACAATTTAGTGTTACACTAGTTAGTCGTCGACTATTAAAATAATCATTAACTATTTTGATAATACTTTTTAGTCATGGTATCATAATTTCTTTCAGGATAAAAGTCTCAATTGTGTAATTCGAGTTCCTTTAAAGGGGCATTATGTAGATTTGGGATCAAAATTATTTTTCAGAGGAAAATAAGGCCCCCAGAATACTGTTTGAAGTTGGAAAGGTGGCAGGGTCCGCCACATGTAAACAAAGCAAAACAGTGTGAAACTGTGTCATCCTTTGAGGTTAGTTTGTTTATTCAGTTTATTCCGTCATATAAAAAAAGAAGAATTAGATAATTGGATTTTTTTCAGGCAAAAAAATGTCACCGAGGATTTTTCTCTTCTGATTGATATTTCTTTGACAAAAACTATATAGTGCGTTTTTAATACGGATAATATGGAGAAAAAAATCCACAGAGGAATGATAAATAATAGTTAGTTGCAGCCCTGACGTGAACGATTTGCAAGTTGTTAAAGTAGGTGCGCGTGCACGTAGCATACTTGTTTTTCCCCAATGGCCAGACAGGTTAATCAAGTGAAATCGCTCATCTTTGTGTTACTTCTGTTATAAAGAAAATCTGATTCATGTTATAATGGCAAGTTCTGATTTAAAATAAACAAACAAACAAACTTCATTATCCCCCATGTTCTCAGCAAGGGTGAGCCCGACATTCAAAAATGTGCAGAACATTTTTAAATTAGAGTCAAAAATATTCTGTATTTCTCTGCCAGGATTATCTCTATGAAATCTGGCATTGCAGAGAGAGAGGGCTTTGATACGGATCTCACAACACGAGATTTACAGGAAAAATATAACTTAATGGTTAAATGTAGGCTATATTTATATTTTATATCAAATTGTTTGAGAAATTGGCGTTCATTGTCTCAGTTTTTCCTAAACTCCACTCTGAATGAGCTGCTGTCTCTTTGCAAACAGAGCCAAGGATTTGCTTTAACAACACGACGACAGCAGTTAGGCATGTTTGGAGGACTTGCTGTAACAAACACTACTTACAGTAGGCTATGTGTGACGCACCATATTGCTGCGAGAGCATGTGTATTATTAAGGACTTTGGCCTGAAAATAACGTATACTTTAGGGTAATTATTGGGCTACGTATCCAGTTGCTGCCTTTGTTTAGGAAATTGGAAAATCAGCAGTATCTGGCAGCTCTGTCACACACACCAATAATTTACCCCTCTGTCTGTCTGTCTCTCCATCTGCCGACTACACCTACTTCCCTCTCTGTCTGTGTGTCTGTCTGATAGGTTGCTGTGTGTCCTGCTGTCAGACAGCAGCGGGCCCCCCGAGTCTCTGACCTTTCATTACTGCCCAAACAGCGGCTCTCTTTCTGTCCTTCATCGTATTTTACTGCCGCTCTGCTCATTTACCCTGCTCGAGGCTGGTGCCAGCTTTGCCCTGTGTCTCCCAGCTTAACCTCCACCACCCCATCCACCGTTTCTCCTTCCAGGGAAAGCATTATCTTGGCATTATCAAACAAACCACTGCTACACAGTCAGCGATCAGACGTCACCCTTCCAGAAACATTAACGATTGAGCTCCTCAATAAGTATCTATATGATTGCTCTATTGTGCAATCAAAACTCCCTTATGTCGATTTCTTCCTTCAGTCCCTCCCTTGTCTGCCTGTATACCAGCTCATCACTTTTGCTTCACTTTTGCCTCCCTCCCAGCATCACCCCATCCCTCCTCTCTTCTCTTGCCCTCCGTCCTCCTCTCCACCGGCCAATTTTGTGTCCCTTTTTTTTTTGTTTTCCCACCTCCTGCAATCTCTCTGTCCCGATTTCATCCCCGATCCTCTCCCTATCCCTCTGTCTCCTCTTGCCAACACCTCCCCAATGTCCTCTCCTCCTCCTCCTCCTCCTCACAGCTGACTCTTTCCCTCATCCTCTTCTTCTCTTACCCTTCTGTCCATCCATCTTCTCCTCCTCCCACTGGCTACCTGTCCCTCTTTCTCCTCCTCTACCTTTCCTCTGACCCCCTTTTGTTCCTCCTCCATCCCTCCAGTGCTCCGTCTCCCTGCCAAATGCCTGATTTAGAGTCCGACAGCCTAACGACTGGCGGCCCATTTTAAGTCGCTGTATGGTGGCCAGTCCAAAGGGGTCATCTGGCCATATGGGATTTTATTTTCCCTGGACTTTTTCAAGCTGAAAACTGATACAAACAACACATCCTGCATAATTAGGTGAACAACCAAAGCATAAGCCCACAAGTCCCAGTGCACTTTACACCTGATGTAATAGATGTATTTTTGTACTGCAGATTTGCCTGAAAACAGCTATAAGAGGCAAGAATACACACTTTAATGGGCACCTAGTCTCAGGTACATACGTGATTGAAAGTGTCACTGTGTCTTTTTTTATATGTACGTGATATGGACATTTTTGTTTCTGTCACACAGCAAACAATGATCTCACGCCCGAGGCTGCAGCATCTTGGAGAAAGCGTCTCGCTGAAGTGCCCTTCACAGGTATGTGCCGGGCGAGTGTGAATCATCTAGAACAGGGGTGGAAAAACAAAGAGAGGTACACACTGTGAGGGATGGCTCTCCCGTTTTAGCCTCAACACGCATATATACACTCAGCATACAGATCGCTAACAGACTGTCACAAAATATTATGTATGGCAGAACATAATTCGGTGAGTCATAATTTATCTAATCTTCAAACGGGGCGCACATGCAGCAGTGGCGTTGGAGGTTAATGTCTCGAAACGTTTGTGACTAATGGTCCGCGACCAGTGGTTCACCTATTTTGCCTCGAAGAGGAGGCCCCTGACACTTTACCTGCTGCCCAGGCGCGAGCACAGGAGAAGATACAGATGTAGGCGTGTATGTCGGTAAGTAAAAAGGAAAAAGGATATCAAGGACACAAGAAGAAAAGTAAGGACAGGTGAAGTACGAGATGTGTACTTCGCGAAACCATTCTTCGGCTAGTAAACTGACAGAAAATGAATTGACAACAGTTTCAATAATTATAAAAAGACCCTGCACACTCATTGACCTCCCACACAGGTGTTTTCATTATCCAGCCTGATTAGACCTCCTCTCAGGACCTCACCCTCCTCCCTCAGCCGTTAGCTTTGTTTGTTGAAGTGTTTTTGACACGTCTCAGTCGAACGATCTCTGAGCCCATCGGCTGTCGTATGACGACAATTAAGCCCCTGGGATCAGCGGCAAATGTTTTTGGGGGTTCCGATGCAGCCAGTGGATATCCAGATGATGGAAATCTGGGTCAAGACTTGGACACAAGAATAGAGTTGTAAACTACATTTCATCAAAGTTATATATACAGCTGATGGGTCACAAAATCGATTGCTTTCAGCCAATGCATTTCACTTCGATTTGTCACGGTTAGAGGTGTTTTATTTTGAAGTGCTGTCCTCATGTGTCATGTTTTGATTTTCATTTCATCCCTCTGTCTTTTTTTCATGCCAAAACTGTAACAACACGGCCCCGTTTTGCGCATGTGAATGCCATTTTAAAGCCCAATAGCCATGCGCAAACAGGAGGACAGCAAAAACAATGGCCGACTATTGACATTTGATTGTGCTGCTGACTCTATTCAGGTTATTAATGTTCCTCCAGCTGTAGAGAAAAGTGTTGAGTGTGCGCATGTGCATGCTGTTGTTCTCTGTGAGGTCAATTTTTGCAGATCTGTGTGCTAAAGGATATTTTACACAACGATGTGGTATGAAACCAAACGAGTACAATAGGAGGAGAAAGGAGATGGATGTGATGTGAAAGAACTACAGTAAGTACTTCCTGAGCATCTCTTTGCTACAGATAACAACGCGCCAAAGTCCGATAGTCCTAACCTACCTAAACTACCTTCGTACCTTGATGAACAACACTGCACCACTCCTTTATTAAAGCTGCCCATTATTTCCACACCAGCCCTTCTCAGTTGCATTAGGAAGGTAACTACCTGTGTAATGACACCTGTGACAGTCGATACATTCAGCCTGTCTAACAAAAATACTCCCAGCCTGTCTGTTCACATTCACTTTAATGAGCTGCTCCTCTGGCTGTCTCCGCCTCAGTCGAGCCTTTCTGTCGCTCTCTCTCTGTCTGTTATTGGCTAAACTCTCTGCGGAAGTTTCTTGTCTGCGCTGTCGTCTTGTCTGCCTAACTGGGACTGCATTCTACAGTTTGGTTTGTGTGTGTGTGTTTGTGTGGTGCATGCATGTAGGAGAGTGTGTGTGGTCCCCCTTTGGCCCAGTTTGAATCTTTGAGTCCCTCTGGGAGAGGCACCAAAATTCGGCATCATATTTTTAAACTGCTCCTCTCCTTCCCCATGCTGCCAGCGACCCACCTCTCAAAATGTCTCTCTGCCGTGGTCTCAGAGTCCTCTCTGGCTCCCAAGAGCCCATGTGTCCAGATGAGGCTTATTTTGACTGTTGTGAACTTCAGAATCAGAGTTTACAGTAAGGAAGAGACTCCATTCAATAATTTAAGCCTTAAAGGAATCAATTCAACATCTTGGGCAATACCCTTTTCTGCTTTCTTGTGAGAGTTCGATAAGAAGATTGATGCTTGCGTAAATTAGCATAAAGACTGGAAACAGGGGAAACAGCTAGCCTAGCTCTGGCCTAAGGTAACAAAATATACCTGCCAGCACTTCTAAAGCTCATCAGTTAACATGTTAAATCTTGTTTGCTTATTCCAAAATTTTGTAAGAATTAGCCACATGTTCAATTCATACTTCAAACTAATAGGGGCCAGCATATCACCAGAGTAACCGCTAACTGCTGCTAACTGTAGCTGCCACTGGCTAGTTAGCTTAGCAAGCCATGCAGCTAGCTTTCCAAATCAGGAGCTTGGAGTAGAAGGAGAGTGTTGGGGTTTACACCGTTAGCTCAGGAGCTTTTGACTGTGATGGGCCTGTTAGCATGCTAACAATACGTAGATGTTATAACATCAGAATTGTTAATTCAACACATGCTGTTGACTATCTCAGTTAATTTGGGGATTTTTTTCAAGTATAATCCGTACAAATTGCATCTTTAAGTGTAAAAACTGACTTGTTGAGGTTCTACAGGCGTTTATCCTCACTACCTGCAGGGCTACTCGCTGACATTTCTCCCCGGAATATGTATCATGTTAGCTCATCAGGGCTAGCAGATGTTTGTCAGAGTGTGGCAAGTGGAAAAAAAAGTCCATCAATAAGCTATCATGACATTGTGGCAATGAATGTTTGTAAACAGGAAACCCATCCACTGTCATGATTGCTTTGTGAGTAGATAAATCCTGTCAAACCACGCGGCCGCTCTGCCTCGCCACAAAAAAACTCGATATGCGTTTTAGTTGACAGTAAAATCCATTAAGGGCTCAGTGACAACGCGGCCGGCTGGTGAGAGAGGAACCTACATTTCCAGGCAGCACCATCCTCATCTTCCATTTCTCCGAGAGCCTGTTTTGCCTGCGGGCTACCACACCGCTCTGTAACCTCTACTGTCCTTCACTGAGGAGAGGAGAGCGAGGGGAGGGGGAGGGAACAAGGTGGTACGGGGGGCAAAGAAATGAGTGAGCTATTGGTGTTTTTAAAAGAACCGTGAAGGAGTGATGAAGGAGAGGAGAAAATCAAGCAGCTGATGGAGGAGAAGAAGAGGGGAGAGACTGAAGAACTCAGAGGGGAGGTTATTTAGATATTCATCACTGGAGTGAATCTTTAAGGTCAACCCCCCCACCCCACCCACCGGCCGTGGAGCTATAAGTCACGACGCTGCCCAGGTAGAGCTTTTTGTGTATTTCACCTTGTTGGATCGGTGAAGATTCTGTGTGTATCACAATTGTTTAATGTACACTTAAATCTCTCTTTAACCAGCACTGCTACTTGTTAATTTTGTACATCTTGTGTCGAATTAGCTGTGCTATTCTCCTTAATCCCGTTTGATCTAGGAATTAAGCTTTTTCCTGGTAAATTGTGCTCAGTGGAAGCTGCTCTGTATGAAACAATCAGCTGAATTCCCACAACAACCACGTTATATTTATACATAACTTAAGTGTACTTGGCAGACCAGAGCAAGCACATAAAGATGCACGCATACAGAAAGCCTCAGCAGCCAGGTTTGCTACTGCCATTTCGGCTCATTATTTGCCAATATAGGAGGGAGAAGAGGACGGCGAGAGAGGTGCCGTGGTCTACTTGCATATTTCCACCTGCTAATCTCCTACATCTGCTCCAACACCTGGCAATTAATGAAACACAGCTGAATTGCTGATTGAACAGTAATACACCTGGTAGGGTGGTCGACACAAGGAATATGTTTGATTAAAAACATTAACCTGTAAGTAATTTAGGAGCCATTCAACACCAGCTGAAAATACTGCTTTCATGGCCTTCACTGGTCTAACATCTGCGGTGCTGTAGAAGTGTACTTAAGTGCACTGTGACATCAGTACAAGAAAGGACAATATAGAAAAGAGGCAGGCAGTGTATTGATATATCATATTTGTGTAACGTTTGACAAAAATATCCCACATTACAACTCTCCAGGCAAGCAGACTGAAATAACAGAACGTGAGCTTTAACAACACACTGAATCCGAAAAAAGCAAAGACAGTAAAAATGCAATAAAGCAGGAAACCAAGAGCAAAAATTAACTCAATACAACCCAGGATGAAGCGTGGGGACCACAGAAAGCACAGGGACCGAAACTGACAAACAAGTGAAGGAACACACATGGACGCAATGGTGCGTTCACATGGTGTCGGAATAATCAGAAAGACAAATTCCGACCAAAGAAAATTCATATGAACACCCCCTCAAATCTGACCAACAACTCGGGGAATAAGTCTGAGAAAGGTTTGGTACACAAGTTGTCGAACTGACGTCATATGACGTTGATATGATTTTGTCCCACTGTCCTGCAATTTAAGAATTACTTTTGAGGAGACTGTGTTTGCCAATTTTGCCAAAAATATCAGAATTTTACAGCAGTATTTCCCAGACGGGCTTTTTTCATCCAGGGTCATCGTTATGTTACTCTTTAAATTACAATGACGTACCTCCACAATGATAATGAGGTTCACCATCATTTCTTCCAAAAGACGTGTGTTGTGATGTGTTAAGGGTAAACTGTGTGGGCAACAACAATATGCAATCTATACTGGATCGACTCGGAGAAACAATACTCTCACTAAGGAGCTGATAAGCACACTGAGAATAATAGGAAGGCGTCTAGGAAAATTGCCAGACTAAACAAAATGACAGATCTCCAAAATTACCATTGAAATGACAGTTTAAGTCACAGCAGGGCCATCGGGGAGCCCTCTGTGTTTAAGCCCAGCGCACACCGACATGAAACCTAGTTTAAGAGTAAGAAAGCTGCAAGCCTGAGCAATAAGAAAGCCTTAGCGTTTGGCCCCTAGCCCCCCGCTGACCCAAAACACAGGCAGGTTTATAAAGTGGACTGTTGGATAAAAGGCCGAATTGACCATCTTTCACTTTCCCATTATCTGGACAGACTGAAAAAGGCCGTTCCTTCAGCTGTGTGCTTCCAGCTGTTAGACCTGGTGTGCAGTAGGTCAGGTGCCATCTCGGTGAAATCATCAGATTGCATTATTGCACAAGATAGTTCAATTAATACAAGAATATTTTATAGTGCCGGGGTACAGTTGTATCTCATTGAGGTCCCATTTAAAATACACTGCTAAACTAATACAAGGGTGGTTTCAAATGACTTCAGGTGCTTCCTCAGTCACCTGATACAAACATAATTGAAATTTAATGGGAAACGATGGAGCCTAGAGTGCTTTCCTCGTGTAATTTCTCCACCCCCCCGCCTGTGCTCTGCTCTGGGACTTTGAGGCTCATGCTGGATTTTTAACCTTCGTTTAACCAGGCAAACTGTTTAAGGACCAAATCTTATTTAGAGTAACAGCCTGGGGGGAGTAGTTGCACAGCGCGGCTGGGTTGCACATATTCAAACACTCATCAGTTAGCAGTTAAGTGCGACAACAGTTTCACAGTTAGGGGTTCGGCAAGCTTTTTTCCCGGCGACAGAGATCTGGAGAAGGAGCTTGTTGGATAATTTTGGAGACTTTGGCGGGCCAAAGACGGCGTATTGCTTGAGTCTGAGTAGGAGACCTGATTCTCAGAGTGTACAGCCTTTCGAAGCTGTTTCAAACAGCATCGGTCAGAGAAAGAATATTGTGACAATACAATCTTGTGTTGCCTTTTTTTTGTACACAAGACGGATGTAGTCGTGTGAGGAAAGGACAAGATACATTTCAATCCTGCGTACCTCCGCATGCCTTGCCAATTTCCACACTGAGTGAAGTTACAGAAATTGTTTTGACGCACCTCCTCCCTTATCCAGCATTGGAAATTTGTGCGGTGGCGGATATTGTTGGGCCGATGGATGATGCCATCTTCCATTGCCGAAGACTTTAAGTCGCCGACAACTGTAACCACCCAAACCTGGTGACTGATTCATGCACGTGTTTCTGTTTGATAAAAGTTTCTGCTTTTGATTTACGCCAAACTGTTGGACTTATCATGAAGGCTATTTTCTGTATTTAGCATTCTTGTCAACATTTGAGTTGTATTTACCTATGAAAGTACATTTTTTCTAAATGCTCTGACATAATTGGTGCCTTGCATGGCAGCCTCCGCCATCAGTGTATGAATGTGTGTGTGAATGGGTGAATGTGGCAAGTGTTGTAAAGCGCTTTGAGCTGACAGTAGACTTGAAAGGCGCTATAGAAATGCAAGACCATTTACCATATATGCAACTTGGCGCTTGATGATGCTGCCTTAAAAGCTGGCAATCATTGAAAACTAACTCCCGAAAAAAAGCTCCCGTTTAGGCAATTAACCCAGATGTGATGGACATATTGGTATGCATGCGCCCCTTGTTCACAGAGGGAAAATCATGATGCGACTCAGAATGATGTACGGCTTGTTTACCTGTGCATATATGTGTGTGTGTTTGTGTGGGACAGACCTATAAAATGACTCAGGTAAACGGAGCTGTCTGCACGTTTTTTTTTTTGTCTTCGAGTGAAACAAGGCGGGCCAGGTAGAAGTGTCATCGATTAATGACTGGCGTCTGAGAAAAGAGGAATACATTTATTAAGGTAGCCCATTAGCAATGTATGCATATGTGTGTGCAAAGAAGAGACTGAGGATGGAGAGACGGAGCATCATCCTTTATATGGCTCCTCCATTAGCCAGAGTGCTTCTGTGACAACATAATGGCCGCCGCCCAGACAAACAGGGTCACCGTAGTTATGAACACACCCGGCAACCGCTGATGCCAATGTAGCAGAGTGGGTCCCAGAGTCCCACTTGGCTGAAGTGAACATACGCACACATACATACACACACTCAGCTTGGGCAGGGCAACTCTCAGGGATTTGAGAGGTTTTTTGAACTAATCAATAATGAAAGAAGGGATGATGGGAAATGAGCGAAAGAGCTCGAACATACGAGCGGACGAGGAAGACATGAGGGAAAGGAGCTGAAAACGAGAGAGACTGAGCGATGAAGGGCCCTCCCACGAGAGTTGCTTCCAATACAGCGCAGTTACAATGGAGTTACACTGGCCCATTTTCCCCAAAAGCTTCTCCGTGGTAAGATTATCTGGTCCATTATAAACCGATGGACTGAGAAGTGCTCTAGATATTTTCGTGAGCCAGCTCATATTGACTGTAACTCCAGTCAAATGGATTCTGACGAAGAGGAACCCAGTGGAAGAAGGATGGACAAACATATGTAGAAAGAGAGCGAAAGAGTAAAAAACACACACAGACAACAAAGAAACAGGACTTGGTGTCCTAAGTGCTGTAATTATTTACCCTCATGTGATGTAAAATAATTACTATTCAAAAAAAACCCTTTAAGTCCTTTTTGGCAAATTAGGAGAAAAATGACTATTCCCACTGCATAATAACATATTGCTTCAATCTCGCTCCAGTTGCTGTCTTTCACTTTGCTCGAATTTGCGCAATCGATTTATTCTTGTTGTCTGGAACAATACAGTGTCCTCCATTAATTAGTCAAAAGGTCAGTTTTGTTTTTTTTTGTTGACGAGCTGAAGCATATTGACAGGCTTATTTCTATTTCATTGCCGTCGTCGACGTCTGTAAATGGCAGGAAAGCATTTTAAACTTTCAAAATTTTCGAAGTCATGCTCACTGTGGGTCTGCTGTCTGTTTACCACTCTGGTCCAGACTGAAGTATCATACTGCATCTCAGGTTAAGGTTGTATTCCGTCTAATCGTTTAGCTAATGACCAAAAGATTAATGTGCAGAGATGATTACCTCCACCAAGGGTCACCTGTGTCTGTTTGTTGGTTTGTCAACAGGATTTAAAAAAAAAACTACACTGAAAACTAATTTTCGATGAAACTTAGAGGGAAGTTGGGTCTCTGCCCAGAATAGACCCGATTATTCTGGTCCTTATTCATTCCTTTATGTCAGATTCCATTTCATCAATAACCAACAACTTATGCCAGCTTTGTACCAATCTTAAGCCTCATGCTGAAAATCGTGTTGTGATCTTTGATTCTGCCTTTTGATTTGACTGTCAGGTAAAAGCAGCAGTGAAGACCGATTTCTTTCAGCTTTGGCCCATCGCCAGAATGAAACAATTCCTCTCATTCAGTGACCCATCACCCTACTCTGGCTGCCAGTATGCTTTATGCACAAAACACTTAGATGTTAAGGTTGCACTGTTTGTTTTTAAGGCCATAAATTTGACCTCTCATGCCCTAACACCATATCCAGGCCCCTCAGATCATCCGGCTTGGAACTTTTGGACATCCTGCGCTGTAATCATACACTCAGAGGTGAAAGAGCTTTTGCAGTAATGTGTGAGAGCCCGCCCCTGTCGATCAGATCCGCCCCAACTATGTACTCATCCAAGTCCCAGCTCAAAATGTACTTTTACATATTAGCGTTTGAGCTTATTTACTAGGTTTGAGTTTTTGTATGCTGTGTGTCTTTTCAGTTTTTTTGTTATAAAGCACTTTGTACGTGTTTTATAATTAAAATAAACATAAAAGTATTAACATTGGTATGGATCCAGATAAAGGAATGGATCCGGAAGGTTGTTTTTTTTTCACTTTCTTTAACAATGCAAGCAGTGCCTTGCTTTCTCGACATTTTTGCTAATTTCTCAAGGACAAATGAATGGATCTTGATTTAAAAAATCAGGTGTATGTCTGGCTGGTATCTATGAGTGAGTATAATTTAATGCAAATGGATAAAAAAAATCTGAATATATTGGATTTGGATATGCTATTATACTATATTGGATCCATGTTGGCCCTCAGCAGAGGTATGCGCTCTAATGAGTGCCATTCTAGTCATCAAACATCGTATAGTAAAACATGGCAAACATTACAGCCGGTGACATGAGCATGTTAGCGTTATCACTGTGAGCTTGTTAGCATGCTGCCGTTAGCACTTAGCTCGGCTCTACCACAGTACAGCGTCACAGAGCCACTAGCATGGCTGCAGGCTATTGGTCTAGTTTATATTTAGAGAGCAAACGGAGTCATAACTTGTAGTGATGGTGCAGGAGCACATACAGAGAAGTATGGAGGAGGTGAGAAAGATATTTGCGAAGGTTGAAAAGTTCACCCCTCACTGATCAGCTCATAACATAGAACCACTGCAGCAGTACAAACTTTATTGCAAAAAGACATTACAAAGATCTGTGTGCGAATGTAAAATCGAGATAAAACAGTGTGAGTGCGTTTGATTGAGACCATGTGCACAGCAACACATACAGCAGCTGTATGTGTGTGCTTTTTTTGTGTTAGCAATGTACAGAGCAGCAGGCAGGGTCCCACAGGCAATAAAATCTATATTTCAAGAGCTGCAGAGATGCTGTAGACTTCTGCCTGCTGCTTTGAAGACCGACACTAGAGGGTAGGGATGGAGGGTGGGGATGAGGGTGGAGGGGGTTGGAAGAAGAGGCCAGCGACTGGAGGGAAAGAGATGGATCAGGGGGGCATACGACACATTTAATGAACAGAGCAGGGATGGCAAAGACGGGGGAAAAAAAAAAAAAATCACAACTTATCATAACCACCAGATGCACACAGCGAGAACAAGTGCTGGTGAAGCAATCCTGCCAGATCCTTCACTGGAAAAAGACACTCCGCGTGATAGCTGGCCTCAAACAGTGCTGCTCAGCAAATTACAGAAGAGATTGAATGGAAATTATGACTCACTTATCTCCTGTCCTTTCGTTGTCATTGTCTACAAATACCCCCACGACACACTTTGCGCATTTGAGAGGGCCATAGATTACACACAGGGTTTTACAAAAGATGATTTCCTACATCTATCCACAACTAGACATAGATAAGATAGATCTATCTCACAAGAAGATACAGATAGATAGAAAAGAACCCCTTGACTTTAAGATGTCTGACTTCCAAAGTTTCACCGCATGACTCACTCCGGGCTGCACAAATAATCAAATAAAAGCTTAATGAGTCATGAGAATAAACCAAAAAAAAAAATAGGATTAATGTACGCTTTGATGTGCTGCTGCGATAGCTACTTCCTTCCATTTATGGTTAGCCTAATGCCCTAGTCATTAAGTGATACTCCCGCCAGTAAGACTTTTTCTCCATGCTCTGTAGCGAAGAGTTTTTATCATCATCGGGAATGGAAATTGTACTTTAGACAATTTAGAACCCATTGAAGTGTTTAAAATGTGGTAAGAAGCCAACCACCAACTTCAGTCATAACCATTTCAAGGGCCTATATTACCTGCCAGACCAATAATATTGTTTTAAATTACTGCCATTCATTATTCTTATGTTTTTAAAAGATATTTTTACCTGAGAATATTTAAAAGGAAGTGATCATAACTCAGCTAACAGGTATGATCGAACTGATACGTGAATTTGTCTGTTTTCTCCTTAAAATGAAGGTACTTACTGTATTTAGTTTCTTACCATGGTAGAAGTGGTGATAACGCTTTTGTGAAATGAATGTCGTAACATGGATGTTGCCATTGCTATAAGACAATTTGCTGATAAGAAAAAATCTGAGCTCCGGCGCTTTAACTTGACCTTCAAAGGCGGCAGGGTTCATACTGCTTTTGTCCACAGGGGCCGGCAGAATCGACAAAATAAAATTTCCCTGTGCTACTAAAATTCACTCTCTGGTTACCTGTGTATAACCTGCAGTATATCACACAGTTACAAACGCTTTATAGATAATTGTCACGCCAATATCAGATAATATAAAAGTCTTCATGTGAAAACATGTAGGACAGGAAGTTGGAACAGAGCTGACCACAAAAACATACCAAAAACACATTGATTTGTAGCTAAGTAAAGTTGTGTGTACACAGTCTCCAACCCACATAAGCCTTTTATTTTGTGGTCTTGCCAATTTTCCAGATTGTGTTATCTCTTGTGTCAAAGCACTTAATAATACCGTATAAATTAATAACTTTCCTGATGGTTAACAGGCAGTAACAGTGGCTAGTAGAGTTAGCTATGCTGGTGTAACAGCTCACAGGGGGCTTGTGTTTGTGTGTGTGTGTGTGTGTGTGTGTATGATCTGATGTGTGAGGGAGGCTCAGATGATCTCCCCGCAGACAGAGAGACTCTTTGAAACATGCAAATGCAATGTATTGCTATGCCTGGTAGATAACCCAATGGGACAGGGGGTTAATACAGAAACGAATAATAAGAACTATTCATGCATTTGTATGATTTGTCCTGGTGGTACCATGAGAGCAGAATGACGCCCTTGCTGAATTTTCAATATCCATTTGGTCATTTCTGCACTAAGGGGAATTATTCTGACTGCTTTCAGAAAGGACCTGATCTCTGATATCCAATCAGTGAACCAGTCATTGAACTCAAGAACCTGCATATGGATTAGAGGGGGGGGGGGCAGAGAGAGAGAGAGAGAGAGAGAGAGAGAGAGAGCGACAGAGGGGACAGATTCTGGCATGACGCGAGCATCCACATATCACCAGAGATTTTAATGCGTCTGAACACTTGGTGGGAATCGGCCATGGGAGTGTTTGAGCCTGTCTGTGCAGATTCCCACAGTTTTTGCTTGTGCGTGGGTGCATGCATGCGTGTGTGTGTGTGTGTGCGTGCGTGCGTGTGTGCGTGCGCAGGCATGCATTAACTCATTGCAGAGTGGATGGTTATGCTCTCAAACAGCACCGTCTGGTTGCATAGCAACAAACTCCCCTCCATCCCCTCCTTTCCTACTTCTTCTTTTTCTTCTTCTTCTCCTCTTCTTTGTGAGCGTTTTGAACTTGCAGTGTAACCTGAAAACCTTCCCAACGCGGTCACACACTAACCTCAGAGTGCGCTCCCGCCTTTGCTTTAACCGCGGCGTGGCAGGTGTGCGTTTGTGTGTCTCGGCGTGTGTTTGTGTGTGCTACGTATGCTATGTTATCTATGGATTCCACAGAGCTGAGGACATGAAAGAGGGATAGAGCGGAAGGAATCCTCCTCCCAGCTCTGCAGTATCGCCGACAGAGAGGACGGGGGAACTGGAATCAAGCCTGCAGTTCAGCTTTATACTGTGGCTGAATATTGATGTTTTGACTCTGAATATCAGAGAGGGCTTTAAAGTCTGCCCTGCTCTCATACAGTAGCTTACGTTCTTCATCTCCCGCTTTCTTTCTCTTCTTTCATCCTCTCTCCCTCCCTCCTTTCTCTCTCTCTCTCTCTCTCTCCCTCTCGCACACAAGCACACACACACACACACACACTCTGCTTCCACAGCAAAGTGGGAATTCTGCGTGTCTTGACAATCACATTACCCCCACCCCCCCCCACCCCTCCTTCATACACCCCTCTCTCACTCCCAATCTTCCCTGTGGCCTAGATAGAGAAATATGCATAACTTCTTCATTTACCCCTGCAGCTAAAGTAGTACACTGGATAATTCACAGTGCTAACAGATGCAGCAAAACTGAGCTTTATCATCCAGTCGACTGCTGTAATGTCGGGAAAACATGCCGCTCCGATGTATTGACGTGCGGGAGACACGCAGCCAAGAGGCATCATCTCTGCATTGAGCAGTAATCATGACATGGGACACAACTGCAGCGCCACATGAGTCTTATCTCCGGTGCAATTGTGTGTTCACAGAGCCGACGTGAGGGGGAAATGCTCCCATGTTCGGCCGTTCTTCACGCGTTCGACAATATGAGAAGATTGGATTCGGATAAACACGATGGTGATGCGGTATCTCACTGCGCAGCCAGCAAGTGAGCGCGCTGTGACCCAGTAATCCAAACATTAATAAAAAGTTAAATCCTGCCAGAGGATGGCAGAACAAAGCGGGATCGGTGAAACGCTAATGCTGTCGGCAACGTCGCTCTGCACAAGGGCAGGCACTCCACATTAGGAAGACACTTCACAACATCCTTGATAAAAAGACTGCTGTTGTTTTAATGACTCAACATACTGCTGGCTGTACGTAACATAGAGGCTTATGTTATGATTATGTTCGTGATATCTGGCCTTACTCACCAGGGGGAACGTATGGACACAATAATGTCTATTTCCCCCTAAAAGTACAGGATTTTTGAGGGTGGGGCTTGCAGCACTGAACATATGTGATCGGTTCGCAGCATTGAATCTTCTGAAGCAGCAAAACCAGGTTGTTTTTTTTGGTTCACTGTGCTTTGACGCTTCAGTAGAAGACATACAACAAGTTGGCCGGCTGCTTTTTCATGCGTCTGCTGACAAATATGCCTAATCTTTGTGGGTCTTTAAACTGTGTTGGAAATGCAGATAGCAAAGGGCTGAGCAAACTTTAAAAGTAGACCCTGGGATTAAAAGTTCGGGGTACTTTGGGTGGTAACGCAGCTTATGAAAAGCTGATTTCTTTAGATCTTTATATATTTGGTCTGTTTTGGTCAAATCTGCACAATTACAAACCACCCATGGCTTCGAAAACAAAATTCCTGTGGACCTACCGGTACATAAATTTGTTTAGTACATTTTCATTGTGAGGCGAGTCTAGACAAACATGATGCCAGTTGTTATGAATTTAGCAACAAATGATTGACAGTTTATCTTTTCCACAAGTGAAAACTGCTATTCATTCCAAGTAAAAGCATGGGAAGAAAGGAAGGAGAACTAGTCCAGGTGGCACTTTGACCTACCTTTGTTAGCGTGTGGAAGTGTTGGCTACTAGATGCTGACAGATCAGATCACATCTCCACAAACTGCATCACAGTTTGAATGAAAGAGGGAGGTGAGCTGTGCCACCCTCGCCAGGTTAATGACGCCCGTCACAACCCTGTAGAGATGGAGCTTTATGAGATGAAGCAGCTGTCTGCGCTGATTTCAGCGTGTTTGGTCAAATCTGGCGTTATGCGGCTCATGCAGCCGGGGTGCAGCCATCATTAGCATGAACACACATCATTTGCTGTCCGTCACTCCGTGCTGTTGAGGGAAAGTGTGGAAAAAAAAGGAGGACGGTGGAAAGAAAAGGAGGCAAGGATGATGTAACAAGAGGAGGAGGACGGGTCACTCCGGCATCCTAACTTCTCTTAAGCGTTCATGACCCGCCTGACAGGAGAGGTTGTCTCTCTGTGTCCTCTCTCTCTGTCCGGAGCCACTCCTCGCTGTCACCAGAGCCTCCTTGCGAGCAACCTGCACTGAAATCACAAGACAGTTTTGGTGCTGGAGTGTTTTTTGTGCTGCACTTTGCAGAGGTCATTTGTCAAACACTCCCCGGCATTGTGGCTTGACTGTCTGAAGGCAGCATCCTTTCATTCGCCTGTCAAACTACTCGTGCTCTGGGCTCCTAATGCCTCTTACCCAGGTTGTTTGTTTATTTTCATACTTTGATATTGATTTATATAAAGGTCCATGTGATAAGCATAACTTGTTGGTAATAAGGCCCTTACATGTTCTAAAATGACTCGAGCATGGTATTGTTTTACTCTAGTATGCAAATGAATGATAAGCCGCCTACCTTTGATTCACATTCATGTTACACTGATCTGATATTCCATGGAAAGTAGAACCTAAATTAGAAGATATGAAAAAGATGAAAGCAAGATGAATAAGGAATGGAGGCTAGATGTGGATGACAAATTTTTGATGACAGGTATTAAGTCTACTGAGTGCGGCGCTGGTGTCTCGCCTACGGCACAAAAAGAACTGCCCGGGTTGTTGCTGCCAGAAATGCAAACCGTCTCATTTCCTGTGATGACGACGCCAGGTCAGTTCTGCCTTGAAAAGTCTCTCAATGGGGCAGCTAGTGTCAGGAAGGTTTATTATATCTGTGGATATTGAGCAGTGCTTGGTTCCCATTGTGTGTGTGTGTGTGTGTGTGTGTGTGGAATGATTCATATTCATCTATTGCTGTCTAGTCCAGACACAGTGATGTTGCTTTATGAATTAAACAAGCAGACCAGGACTCGTTGGGAAAAAAACTAATATTCAGGCATCAGTGAAAATCAATCAATTAATTATAAAGGACGTTTTACAGTTACATAAAGGCTCAAGGCTCAGCCTAACATGCATCATGTGTCAGTGAGGTTCATCTTTTAAAATCAAAACAATGTAATTTGTCCTATTTATTATGTGTTAAAGGTGCAATATGTTAGAATGGGCCACCAAATTCATACTCAAAACAAATAGAGGTCAGCATATCAAAATACTCACTAGCTGCTGGCAGTGGCCGCTGCCGTTAGCTAGTTAGCTCCCTTAGCCGCGCGGCTAGCAGTCGGACTGGTAGCTTGGAGCACCAGAGAAGTGCAGGTGTTTACACCCGCTAGCACAGGATCTGGACCGGAACAGGTCAAGGCTAGCTGGTTAGCACGCTAAACATGATTTGCAACATCACCTTCTGTCAGAAGTGGTAGTTGCATTTTGAATATTTTCAACACAAACGTTTACATATTGCACCTTGTACATATGAGCAGATGTTGAATGAATATATACAGTATGTATGTTTCTATAGAGGGTGGATGTTCAGGCTGTATACAAACTGATGATATTGATTGATTTTGATATTTTACCAGGAAGGCACTTGCCAAGGAGATTTTATGATAAACAGTTTTTTCTTTTCCGCTGTGCAGAACAGCAATTTGATTACAAACAATATGAGAACTTGAAAATCCGCCACTCAACTGGTAATGGGTTAATTACCCGGCCTGTATTGATTCTTACAGCCCTGTTGCTACTTGTTCTGCCCTTATGTGTGTGACTGTGTGTTATGCATACATCTGATCAATCCTTAATGATTTAACAGTTAATCTTATTGTTTCCATTCAGCATATGTGCATTAATCCCAAATTTTTAGATGTCTCAACCCTGGTCAGGCTATATTATGACTGTGTTGTGTCAGACAGCCTGTGCATTATGTGCGTCTGGATGTGTGTGTGCGTGTGTGTGTGCTGGGTAAGGGATCATAGCATTTGCAGCTGTTAGACGAAAGAATTCAGGACTGGTTGGCGGACAGCGGGATGAATGTGGCGGTGAATTAGTATCCATTACTGTGAGAAGCACAGAACACTACACACGAGACAAATGTGTGTGAGTGTCTGTGTGTGCATGAAATAGTTTACATCACACACTTCTAATGTGAGGGCAATTTTTCCAAAGTGAGGACATTTTTGGTCTGCTTTAGGGCTGAGTGTGCAGAAGTCTGCACGTATGTATATTTGTCTTGGCATCAGGTCCCCGCACCTGTTCTATTCAACACGTGAGCAACGGAGCTGCAGGAATGACGAGACTAAATACACACAGAGAGACAGACAGGTTTTATATTCACCTCAACACGCCCACAACATGACTCCTCAATTTTCTCTCCCTCCCTGTTTATTTCCCTCTCGCATTGTGCCTCGACCTCGAAAATGATTACTGCACGCCGTGTAAGTTTCATACGGCAGCTGGTTGTTTGCTTCAGAGGCATCATCTCCTATATGTTAGCAAACATATGTTCGTGCATGTGACAGGAATTAATGGGCTGCTAGCTTGATTGTAGACAGAACACGTATTTAAATTTGCGCGCTTTAGTAATCAGTGTTTTTTTAATCGGACGAATGATGCTGAAGTTAAAGTGCTGCCATATGTGAATGACGGCAATCTCAATAAAGTGGCTAATCCCGTTCGTTTATGTTACTCACAACAGCACGAAATCCCATCAAAGTCCCCATTCTTGCTGGGTTTATATGGAGGGATATGCTGACCCATATTGCAAGGGAGTGGTGCATGATAACAGGAGGGAGCAGGCGTTCTCTCTCTCTCTCACACATACACACACACACACACACACACACACACACACACACACACACACACTGTTATCTTCGCTCTACTGTATGTGCCGTCATTTCAGACCAAAGAGAATGTTCTGTTCCGTGCTTGTTGTTTTCTCCTCCCTCTAAACCATTTCTCCCTTCACTCCATCTTCTCCTCTCACGCACACCTGTCTCCCTTGCATCGCTCCTCCCCCTCATCTCCCCCGCTCCCCTCTGACATTTCCCTCCATCCTGTCTCCTTTTACTCCATCACTCATCTCTGTTCAGCTTATCGGCCATTGAGCTTTGCGAGCACTAAATACTTTAGCGTTCGTCAGTGTTGATCCTAACATAACTTATGATGATTAACACAAATAAGCAATCACGATCCACTTGAACGTAATGAGCCCTTTTAATATCCGCCCTGAGTGATCGAATCACGAGCAGCTCTTGTCACTTCATACCCGGCGTTAACATGTATCTCGAGTGACCCATATGATCTGCTCTCTCTTCACAGCTTAACAGTATATGCGAATGAACATGCACATCGCTGGGACAAATGGACGCTATGGTTTTTACTCAAACAAAGACAGAACTTCATGTATACCATTTGCCAAATTCACAAGAGTTTGTCAAAGACAGACAATCTTTCTAAAGTTCTACTAACTCACCAACTAACAACATTGAGCATTTTTTCTGGGGACTATATTGGTTACCGACCATTGTATTTGTAAAATTTGACAAGTTTACCATCAAAATGTTGTCTACTTTAATACATTTATTGTAAAAGGTGAAATTGGTCGAAGCAGGCTTAATGTTGGCTGATATGACGCACAGTAGACATGGGAGCAGACAGGCCGGTGCTGCGAGACACAGGGCAGACAGGGCGCAGAAACAAAAAGTGAGCTCGAACAACCAAGCTAAATCCAACAAAAGGCAGTCAATAAAAGGCTGGCAACAAGAAAAAACAAAAAAGAATCCATTCATAAACTGAAAAAGGTACAAACCAGGATGACGCAAAGATCACAGACTGCAACGCAGGTAGAGCACAAGGACATTTAAATGCAGGAGTCAGATGATGACTAAAACAGACAAAGTGTTGACAGGTGAAGGAACACACGTGGACTAAATGCACAAGGATTTATTAACTAATGAAACACAGGCGAACAGGAAAGAATATATAACAAACTTGACAGACAAGGATTAAACCTTCAAAGCCAAACAGGAAACAACTTAACTGAAACCCCAAACACTGACAGCTAGTCGAAAAACTGATTTTCAGGGACACAAAAACAGTATTGCTTTTGAAGGCTGATTTACACAAAGGTATGGATTACAGTCCGTATAATTTGTTGTAACCATTTCACCAAGTTTTTTTTAAGTTTCTCCTCATTCAAGGATATTATGGTTACTAGTTAAGTGGTTATACTGCTCAAAACAAATGACGTGTTCATTAACATCTGCTGCCAACACTGGCAGGTAAATGTTTTAATTACAGTGAGGGCCCTCTGTCGCTCTCTCAAACTGCAGTGCATCCATAAAAATGCGTGACAGGAAACAAAATTAAACACTTCAAATTGAATCGGAGAAATAATAAAAGGTCTGTTGTATTATAAAATCGACGATGGCAGGAATTCCATACCCATTTCTCCACACCGTTCTGTTCTGAGCTCGTTACCTTTCTTTCACTCACTTTTAGAATGCAGTTTTTCATCAGAGTTAGGACTGTGAATTTTGCCCCCAATCTTTTACAGTGTAAAGGAATTATGGCATGATAGGCATAAACAAACTCTGCAAGGTTTCATCTGTACTTGATTTGCTTTTCTTGAGGGGATTTTTTTTGGGCAATGCGTGCCCCTGCAGAGTAAGAGAGTGTAAAGGAAGGAAAGAAAAAGGACATAAACTGAACCCAGAAGCGAAGAAACAGATGTTCCTTCTTTATTTGTACCCTCTCCACTTAACGCATGAACTCTCTGTAGGGCTGCAGTAAAGGATAAAGAGGGAGTGGCGCTTTCCTCTCCCTATCCTCACCGTCCTCCTCGATTGTTTCCCTCTATTTCTTTTGACTCTTAACCGTGAGAGGACTACATCCAGGCTGGCCTCTTCCCAGGCTTATACTTTGTCCCGTCAGATGAGGCCCTCGATGCTCCAGTTAAGAAGTATTTTACATCTTAAAAAATCTTTTGAACCCAAAGACGGTTCATTACCTCGGCTGACCGAGTATCCTGGTAATACGGATGGGATCCGCGGTCGTGCAAGAGGAGATAAGGAGTGTGTTTTTTTTTTTTTCCCTTCAGTTAAATATATGGATGACGAGATTGACAGCGTGAGAAAGAGTCACAGATTCACAAATCCCCCACTGTGACAGCCTCTCCGAAGGGATTTTTTGCCAGAGAATTGAGTCTAAGAACTCCCAAACCTGAACAAAATGAGAGCAGGAAGCAGATTATTGGGACTAAAGTGACAGATGCTTTTTCCTTTTTTTCCCTCCTGAGAATAGGACCGTGCTATTACAACTTAAGAATAATAATAATTAGCATAATAATGTATATGACTGTGAATACATTGAATATATGCATACCAAATGGTTTCTGTGGATTGTTCTGTTTGAAGTTGAAATTTCCATCTTTATACATGAACATATACATTTACTTTGCCCTGTATTGTTAATCTTGTTCAGGGGGTTAAATCCTCCAGAGAGATCAATTTAATGCGATGCGTGGAAATAAATCTGAACATAATATTTGAAAAGATGGCACGGGAGACTTAAAGCTTCTCCCCAAATCACTTTACAGCCCGTCTGTTTAAATGAATAGCCTTCTCTTTTCTTACCCTCTCCTGCCAGGACGACCATGTCGTGGCTTTAAATGTAATTGTTGCCGGTTTATGGCACTTCGGGGAGCAGAGATTTGATATGCAAATGCAAAATCGGTTTGGCCACACAGTTTAGTCCATGATGTTCTCTGCGCCAGCTGGTCATTTCTAAGCCTTGGCAAGGTTGCTGAGACGTGGCTACTGACTTGTGCTGACATGTGGTGTGAAGCGCTGTGATTTGAATCCTTCAGTCAGCGATTGACAGCCCTGTACATCAGATCAAGTCAGATACAGCGTGGTGAAGGGTTGAGCATTCGTTAAGGTTTACATGCTCTAATGTTCAGCAAAAACACATTTTCTTTTTTCATTCTGTCCATTGCTGCAGCACCTCTATTCAACGCTCCATTTTAGTGCCTGTCTCTTTAAGACCTCCATCTCGAAAAAGCCCAGTCTGCTCTGATTGGTCAGCTCTCACACACACAAGTCGGCGACGCCCACAGTGTTTCCACATCAACTCTGCAGGTATTTATTGATGTCTAACAAATGTTACCCATTGTTGTTTGATAAACTTAATTCACTCATAACTTGATATTACAAATCAACACTTTTAAAGCATTTTTCTATTGCATTAACCCAGCAACATCAAAATATATCTTACAACCTATGGGAGCTTCTGTGAGAAACTAAATCAATTAAAATCTGTTTCCGACTTAGTGCTGCCCTGCTGTGCAGAGATGGCCTCCAGGATTACCGTTTATCACGAGAAACAAAAGTATTTATGTTCAAACTATGAATCTAGGCCACCAGGAGTGCAGGCCGAATGTTTTGCTAATGCATTTTAACAGTTTGAAATTCGCTGCTGACAAATGACACTTATGTAAGGGAGGGCAGGCTTATGTAATCACTGTCACAGACAGCAGGAAGAACAAAGAACAGATTTCCTGGTCTCCTGTGTTTGGTCCTAATCTGGCTCCTGATGGTTAAATACAGAAGAGTAATGTCACAGAGCTGCTATGTATAGGACCAATGACACAACAACAGCTAAAACTTGTTGCCGCTATGCTTAAAAATCTAGGAATCACAAAGAATTACCACACACTTTCTAATAATAGGATCATTGGTTCTGTTCTGATCCGGATGAGCCTTTCATAAGTCTGTGTCACAGTTTGTGCTAAATCCAGTCCCAAACACACAATGTATGGCTGAGTTATATATGTATTACATGATTAAATGTTAGCTAATATAAATGCATTTGCAGCATTTAGATGATTTTGTTTTTCTTCTTCTGTGGTCTTGCACCAGTAAGATCTAGTGGACTGTTAAGGCCCTCCTCCAACCTTGGGACTGATCAATTCATCAATAATCCATATCCAGACCTGACCTCTCCTCGTGACCCCGGCACGTGCATGTACAACATACAACAGGAGACAGAAATTTGGTGTCAACATCTGCTCTATTTGTCAGCTAAATTTGAAAGCCTGAACGGTTGGAAACAGCAGTCAAGGGCTTCTCTTCAACTTTGGAAAGCTGAGCGAGTGTTTTAATTGCAGGCAATTTATCACTGGACTGCAATAATCATGACACTGGGCCCCTATTTTGAATAACAGCGCTTTGATTGAGCTGATTCAGTGGGTTGAATATAAAACTATATCATTTAAATGTATGAAACAGTGCAGAGCTTGGCTAACAAATGATGACACGACCATCACAGTGCATTACTGTCACTTTATGTCCAGTGTTCTCGACGCTCCTGTGCTTAATCTACATTCTGAAGAGCAGAAATCCTTTTAGAAATATGTGCAAAAGTAGATAGAGTAGATGAGCTCGTCTGGAGAAAATCGACTTGGACAAATGGAAAGAGAAAAGTTAATAGTAGTTATTAATGGTTTGAGGATTCTGTGCACAAAACTGCATTTTGGAAGATGTGCTTATGAGAAGATCAATGATACTCTTGCGTTTGTACAATTCATATGACACTAATGCTAGCAGCGGGTTAGCATTTAAGCGAATGATGAATTGCAGACAGAAAAAGGTTACCACTATGACTTTCAGCACTTATTAAGTCTTGTTGGAGCTTACAAAATGAACAGTCTCGACCTTACTTAGCTCATCAAGCTAAATCTCCAAGTTTGGGTTAGCTTGTTAGTAACGTTCTTGGATTTCAATTTTTATTTTTTAATACAAACCTTGTTAAAGTTAACATTTTTTTTTATTGAAGGAATAGTGAGACGGTTGATATGACTCATGTCTCAGCTTAGCTTAGCAGAGAGGCTGGAAACATGGGGGAACAGTTAGACTGGCTGTGTCCAAATTAATTACTTTATTGATTACTGCACGTTAAAGGTTCTGGTTGGCTGATTTCGTTACCTCTGGTCAGAGCCAGGTTAGCTGTTTCCCCCTGTCTGTGTGCTATAGTAAGCTAAGCTAACTTGCTGCAGCTACATATCTACAGACATGACAGGGGTATCGATCTCTACATCAAACTCTTGGCAAGAAAAGAAATGAACGTAATTGCAAAATGTCTATCTATTCCTATAGATATAAGATTCAATAATGCAACTATATTTTTTTTCCCATTGTACTGGAGATTCTAAAACTTTATTAGCCCTTTAAAATCAAAGCCTTCCCAGTGAGTATTAGGTACTGATTTCTTATGTAGCTTTCTGCGTCTGCAACATTCACCACCTGAAGCACGCACGCAGGCACACACACACACACACACACACACACACACACACACACACACACACACACATACACACACATCCATTAAAGAGATTTAAGTAATCTAGGGAGTGATGTGTCAACGTAAGGTAAACGGTTTCTGAGAGATTTTACTGTACCGCTGGGCTGAGAGCTGCTTTACACACACACAATAAACCTCTCACCTTAATTACCCCAAGCCTTTAAAACTCTCTCTCTCTCTCTCTCTCTCATTCACACACACACACATGCGAAGACACACACTTGCAATCATACCTACAGTGCACAGCCGCACACAAAGTGCATTTAAGTGTATGAAACCTGTTCACACGCCAGCACACACCATTAGTTACACTTCATGTATTATTGACAGCTGAGTGACCACATCTTTCCAGCTCTACTGTAAACGGCCTGAGGGTTCAATGACAGGTCGCCTAGAAACCCTAATCACCCACCTCTGCTCCTCGGGTGTGTGTGTGTGTGTGTGTCTTTAGCTGTCTTTGCATGTGTGTGTGTGTGTGTGTGTGTGTGTTAGAGAGAGAGAGAGAATAAGTGAGTGATTGATTTCATTTGACACTGTGTAAGAAACATAAATAAAAAGACTGCAGGCGGGGTGCCAGCACGGGGATAGCTGTCAGAACTCTGGCGACTCCAACGTCACTCCGCAAAATCCCTTAAATCCTGACTCACAATGCACAACTTTCTAAGCTTCAATTTACTGCTGAGTCTCGGTGTGGTGTCACGCTGCTAATTCAATGAGTAGTCGTGGTAGTGATGGATGTGCCCACTTAGTAACGTCCCTGCTCCGACGCTCGTTTTTCTAATGTCCCAACCAGGTTTCTGTGACGCTAGAGTTTTAGTGTTCGACTCACAAATCTCAAAGTAACCATGGAAGCCGGCATTATAGAGACGAGTTTGAGAAACTAGACGGAGAAAGATAAAGAAGAAACAACTTGCTGGTATCAATTAAGAATGAGTAGTCTGCATAATGAATAAAACTGTCTGGTCTAGTTTATAATCCTGTCGTCCGTAGCTTGAGAGATCCAGCAGTGCAGAATAGGGGAATGGTCCATTTCAGAGTGATGTTTTATGGGTATACAGTGTTACGTTTTAACTACACTCTGGGAAGTGATAGACCTCCGAGACCGGGGGGAGAAACATGGAGCAAAAGATGGATGAATGTGATTTGTTAGGAAGCTCCAGCCTAAAACATTCAAGACTGCTCTGATGCTGGCAAAGCTACCAAGATTCAGGTAGGCAATGGTTTATTAGAAAAACCACACGCACCGTTAAGTATCAGATCACTGATTAAATGCATGAGGCCTTAAAGGATAAATTCGCACAAATATTGAGTAATTTTTCTTGCAGTTGTTTAGGAGAATGCCACAACGCTGGTTTGCTGTGAAGCTCCAAAAACGATCTGTGGACTCCGAAACTTCACCCTACTTTCTTATCTGCATAGTGGAAAATAGCTGATGAATTTTCATTTTTGTCTGAACTCATCCTTTAACAGTCACACCAAGTCAAACACCGGGTTAAAAACATCCCGTGGTTTAAAGCTACGATGCCCACCCCAAAATGTGTACCTTCTATTAAGACAGTAATGATAGCTAAATGTAGATTAACAAACTATGATTTCTAAAGTCAAAACAGATCAGATGCTACAGTGGCAACATGCTTAAATCAGCACAGACCATTTTTCTGCTCTCCCTCTCCAGGCACATTGTGTTACAGCGGGGTCCACAGGACAGGCAGTCAGCATGCATCACTTTTCAGAATTCTGCTCAGCAGAGCTTTTCACATCACAGTGTCACGGTAGTCGGGCATTTGAATGGCAGAGATTTGTTTTTCATTGTGGCCCCGTGCACAGTGACGTGTTGTCTCCAGTCCGTCTTCCTCCATTGTGACAGGATGGGGCACTCGTTTCAAACGTGCCGCAACACACACAGAGGATAAAGGGGAAAACACTCAGGGGCAGGGGGATTTACCTGTGAGTATCTGTGTGTGCGTGAGTCGTGTTCAGACAAGGGTTGCGCATTTTAGTGAATGAGTTGTGTGTGCAGTTGCGCTTCTGGACGTGTGTGTGTGATTTAAGGAGCAGAAAGACACACCGCTGGTACTAAAGCTTGACTCACCCGATCTTTAAAGACTTTCTGTGCTATCAGTTGTTATTTTTGCTTCGTCTTAACGGCCTCTTTCGTGTCATTGAGTCAGTGACTCGAATGTAAGTCTACGAGGGCTCATAGACCACAGCAGGAAATAAAGATTCAGCTCCCAGCAGCGGTGCTTTGAGTCTGGATAGGGTTTCTACTGAACTCAGCTGGCAGTGTACAGCCGATGGTCGGAGAGAGGCACGCGATCACTTCCCTGACACTGCTCCAATGATTTCTACTGGTTGATCCGCCCGTGGTGCGGTAGGGTGGGATAGAGCTCCTGAGGGAGAATATTGTGTCCTTGTTGTCCTATGCAAGATGTAATAAAGTTATAGTCTCTCGTTTATTTCTCATAATGTCAGCGGTTTCACACCAGAATCTCATCAGGGCTGTACCGCGGAGGACGCTACATATGAAGGACGATTCCATCCTTCATATGTAGACACAATTCCTCTAGGAGGGTGTTTAATGGTCTTTAAACTGGCAAAGACAAGTTTTTTAAACGTATCCTTTAGAAGAAAATGTCAATTGCACACCATAATGGGTATAGAATAATGACACCATCAGCATTTAGATTGGTTCCCTTTAAACCGCGCTTCCACTATGCAGTTTTGTCTGCCAATGAGCGTGAAGTCTCCAGGGAGAATGAAGGCTGACTAGTGATGCATCTAGCCTGGCAGCCTGGCACCGTTTCTATGTGCTTACACATCTCCATTATGGACTAAATAAATGAAAAAACTCACTTTTTCTTATGTATTGTTACCTAACCAAGGAATAGTCTGACACACATCCTATGTTCTGTAGAATCACAACAAACAAGATAAAAATGAATATGTGAGCTTTAGTAGCACTGTTAGAAGATGTTATCACCATGTACAGAGCTAGATGGGCCTTATCCCCCTGTTTCCATGTCCCCCTGTTTCCAGGCTTTAAATTAAATTAAATTAAGCTAAGCTAAAATAATCAGGTGGTGACTCTCTTCTCATCTAAATGAGTGCTCTTCAATCCTGGTCCTCTGTTCAACCAAGACGTTTCCCTGCTCAAACACACCTGATTAAAACGGCTGGTTTGTTATCAGGCTTCAGCAGAATTATATGAGGAGCTGCAAGACTGAAGAACACTTAGTTAACGCAATTATGTTGAGCGCATTTCCCAAAATGTCAAAGTATTCCTTTAGAGTACCAAACCACCGGGAAACAAGTCTTAATCCTGAACGTCACTGCTCCATCTTGCCCTTCATCTGTCCCCTGACCTTTTGAGCAGCCCAGTCACCAGGATAAAATGTTGGCAGTTAGGTTTCCAGGAATTCACATTTTGTACACGTCATAGGCTGCGTACCATAATGACATAACCAGAAAAATGTGTCATATCACGTCCATGACATGTTTGAAGGGGATGGTGTGGGAGTTATAGGCAAGAAGGCTGCCAAGCCAATGACCGCGGTTCAAGACTGTGTTTATAATTGTGAAATTTGATGGTGAGTATGACACCAGTGGATATTTTTAAGGAGACCTCAGGACAATTTCAAGCCATATTTGTGGTGCCAAGAGCAGGTATTTTACTAGGTACATGCCTTAGGTACTTTTTCTGAAACCATCACAAAGTGTTTTTGTGCCTAAACCTAACTCGAGCATTAGCCTAACACTGACAGGAAATCCAATTGAAAATTGAACCTGAAGAAACATTTACCATATCTGTGGTTTGCAGAAATGCACATTGTGGTCCATGATATTTCCCTGTTTTCCGGATGTCTTTGTTCATGCCACTGTTGTGAGTTTAATATCGATTGAAGTATACGCACATTGTATACACAAGCACATATGGCTGTAATGGAAAAGTACTGATTGCAATTCTAAAATAATTATTCATTTAATGACGGCGCCATGGCTTTGCAATTAGCCAAACAATATCAGCAGTGTTACAGATTTGATTAATTTAAAGCTGTAATGCACTAGCAACATATTCTTTCGGGAGAACAAACCACCATCCAGATCTCATTTTTAGCACTTTAGTACTACCAGGCGGTGAGATGTAAGCCCGGATGGTTCACGTGAGCAAAAAGCAAATGAACGTAATTCGTCAGAGGCGAGGCTGAAGCCGTGTGTTTCCAGTGCCGCTGTACTTCTCTCTCTCTCTCTCTCTGTTGGAGAAATACAATCTCGAGCTGTGCCCTGAATCACAATCACCTTATTTAACAGAGAGCGTTTATTTGTCAGAGGAGAAATTGTGCTAACAGTTTGGTGCCAGGCGGAAAGAACACGAGCAATAAATTAAGAGCAAGCAATATATGAAAGCACCGTTTCTTGTTGCTCTCTTAATGGCATCGCTCACCCACGCACACACGCATGCACACACACACACACACACACGCACACACACACACGTACGTCTTAGCCTTTCAGTCTTTCTTTAACGCGCTCTCTGACACACACACACCTTTCGGAGACCAGTGTTTACCCACAGCGTCATCTGCCAGAAGGAGTATCTCTCCTGGTAATTGGACGTGACCACCAGTTGTCCTGCAGTCCTCGCCTCTGTCTCTATAGCTGCTCGTGACAGGTTCCACGTTTCCCTCGTTCATGTGCCGTCTCGCACATTATATGACTCAGACTGATCTGATGTCACGCTGGTTATTAAATTAGAATTCTTTTTATTTCATCAGAGATATCTATTTAAGGATTTTTCCTACTGCTGCTTCTTTTAATAGAGGCAGCGCTTTGTTTCTTCCTGAAATACCTACAGGATCTGATATGGTGTCAGTGGAGTTTGTTGTAATCTACGAAAAAAACAAAGGCCAAGTGGGTGGGGTTTGACTTGAATGCAAAAGAAAATCCAATAAATTGAAATATATAGGAAGTAACTCACACGCTTCACTGTGATCATTAGATTGTACAATCCTAACTCCACCCCTCTGGCTCTCCATAGTAGTTTTTAAACGAGTGCCTCCTCTCAGTATCCCACCAATGCCCGTCTGTAAACCCCTCCTTAACCCCCCCACCACTCCTCTGACTCATCTTCTTTTAGCTGACTGCAAGTTATCCCACAGTCCCACTTCTGTCTCGACAGTCCTCCTGACATTTGGCACCCGTCTGTCTCTCCTCTCCTCTCCTCTCCTCCCCCTCCCTTCCTCCTCCTCCATCCCTCTCTCGTGGATCAGTTGTCATGTCTTGCACTTGACACGTTCTCGTCTGCTCTTTCCACCATGTCTTGTTCTCTCCGCATAATCACTTCCTCCTCCTCAGCTCTCAATTACCGTTTTTTTTTTGTTGCTGTCAGTGCATGTGCTCGGCGTTTGTGGCCAACAATACTACAGGTCCTGTACAGCAATGATGCGAGAGAACAGTAAAGATGTTTTATTAGCCATGTGCGTCGAACTGTCACAAAGGCCGCCAAGTTCACTGTCACATTCAAATCAAGAAGAAGAAGAAAACGCAATCAACAACCAAAGTGCTTTAATTGACGGATTGCGAGTAACTGAATTGTAGTTTCCTCAAAGATAAACTGTTAATGAACATCTTTGTCCCGCAGTGCGTCGCAAACAACTGTGGTTTCTTGTGCATTGAGTGCACAGTTTACGATTAATGTTTAGAGTAAGAGGAACATTCAAAAAAACTAAATGAGAACTGAAGACGTGACAACACACTTACATATTTACTTACATGTTTATTCAGCACTACACAGCTCAGGGAGATGCTACAATAAAGACTTGAATGTTCAATCTTGAATTTAAGATAGCCCGGTATTACCTATATAGTCCACTACAATGTTGAGCCCTGAGTGCTTTTTCATAAAAAACATGGTGGAATGAAAAAAGAGGTTTGGAATTTAGTAATTTCGCTTTATTAGTATAATGCTTCCCAAGTAAAAAAATAATACAAAATTCTT
Source organism: Sparus aurata (assembly GCF_900880675.1). Lineage (NCBI taxonomy): Eukaryota > Metazoa > Chordata > Actinopteri > Spariformes > Sparidae > Sparus > Sparus aurata. The sequence continues at coordinate 11,230,574 of NC_044209.1, read as the reverse complement.
ATCAATCTTGTTTAATCAGTAAAAAAAAACACCCTTTGAAAACAGCCCCAGGAAACCCCAAACAACTATTCAGTATTAAATATTTGTCAAACATTTAGCATTTTTGCACATTAATTGTTGATGTCTTGTGTACTTAGAACAGTATGCTATGAACAAAACTGTAGAACAAGTTCTGACTATTGTAAAAACTTTCCTCCAGACCGTCTGGGCTTGTTTCCAGTTGCCTTGATTGAAACCATCTATGCTTGGGTGACCTCACACAGTATTACTCTGCCCATATTTCACCTGAGTGGAGGGCCAACCAACAAGATCAGAAACACCTATGTGGGTGTGCGGAATAAATAAATAATACTGTATCATTACTCTTGTAGTTAGTGTAGCGAGAAAGTCTGCCGAGTAACTGTTTAACTTCAGAGTCAGCGTTCATCTCTGTCAGTGACCTATGTTAGCTGAGAGGGAGCCTTCTCTGTAAGAAGTATTTTAGATACCAGGTGACGTGTACCTTCAGCTCGGGTTGATTTCTGGTGTAGTTTTATAAATCTCCTGGTCGCAGTCAGTCAAAGCGGCAGTTTGCTGACTGATGTTTGCTGCGACCATGAGCAGCGGCTGTGCGTGACAGCTCAGACAAAATGATTTCCAAACTCACCATTTTCCTCCAGACTGTCTCCTTTTTTTCGCTCTTTCGTCTTCTTCCGCTCAAACGTCGTGAGCCGACCACTCGAGAGGAAGCAGTTGCAACTCAAACAGATGCCTTTTCAGTTTTATTCACAAGCATCTTTAACACATCTGCCGTACTTTGACTCTCTTTACCATCGGCTTTCTCAGAATTGATGTCACCTCTTTCACCACATATACCATGAAAACTGGTATTTGTTTCGGAATAATTTCATTAAATGTCTTCTTTGTCTATTAAAGATGCCATTGTTACCTTTACATGTTATATGTGTCATTATTGATAGAGATATTATTGGAATGTTGCTTGAAAATCTGAAGAAAAACAACCATTGTGCAAAAATGTAGATTTATGTATATCTTTATGGAAATAAATAAATCCCTCCCCCCTTCTTCTAGTCAAAGCTACATAGTGCACCCTAATGCAAAATAAACAGGTTTTTGCTTTCAGTTTACTTTATTCAAAGTATCATGAGTAAATTAATTTGAGCTGATTATATATCCACACCTCTTAACATCTTGCAACTGGTTATATGTACGTTGCTTTCCATGATTAGCACTCCTGTGGAACAGAGCTGAATGTGCTGCTCGCACTTAAGAAAAATCCCTTCTCTTCTGGTAAATGCCGCGGCTGAAATTATTTAGCGAGTATGATTTAACTCCTGCTGTCCTGAGGGAGACTTTTAATGCCATCTGGATTGACGTCTGCTGGTTCTGCAGAATTAGCGACTGACGCACCAATTGGATTACGAGGCCTGCGTAACCAGCAGCGGGGAAGGGCAGCGTCGCTCTCTGCAGATTAGATTAGATGATTAACGATCATTGTGGAAAAAAGTACTGGACAGTGCAGCAAACAGGAAAATAACAACGGAATATGCAAAGGGACAGATGGAATATACACTCTATTGCCTTTTTATGAGATACGCCCTGCAAAAAATGAATGCTGTCTAATAGGGCAGGGTTATCAATAACTGTATGTGGTGGGGACAAAATATCAGAACCACTTCTCAGTATTCAGCAGCTCCACAAACGACAGCATCCAATTTAAGATGAGGTACAAAAAAAAGGAAAGAAAATGGCAAAATGGAAGTACTTCCAAAAGAGTTCTTCTTCATTGTGAAAAATGTGAAATTACCAACTTCCTCTGGGCAATACCAGTGCAGGCTGCAGGCCGCGGTGTCATTTCCTTAACCGTGTCATTTGCCTTTAGAGTCCATCCAAAGAAAATGTATAGCATCACAAGTCCAAGCTTAGCGCAGATTACATGGGTGGTCCCAGTCAGGAGCCCTGTAATCCTCCCCAGCGTTGGTTTAATTCAGAGCCGCGGCGTGTTCTCTGGCGGTCTGATCAGCTGAAGGCTTTCGAAGAGTCTCACCTCATCACTCCACCATACCAGAAGCGTTTCCCCTCAAGTCCGGAGAGCCGAACCGGCTGACGTCAGTGCATCGGGCTTCATTAAGTTCACCTCACTGCGTCGGCTTCTCCCCTCCCTCTCCCCTCCAGCGAGTCCTCTTTGCCTCCCCCCTCCACCTCCACCACCTCCACCCACTCCCAGCCTGTCTAGGAATCCCCTTTGATCTGTGGTATGACAGCAGCTGCACTGTGCAGCTTCCCAGTACGGTGACCCATAAATCAACTGACAAGTGCTCTTTCTCGCTCAACACACACACACACACACAAACACACGCACACGCACACACACACACACACACACACACACACACACAAACACAAACACACATCGGTTACAGATGACAAAGGAACATGCAAAGTTTGGGGAGGGTGGCGGCCGGTCGGTCAGTTTACAACTATAAGTGACGAGAACATAAATAACGGTAAGTGCACGCAAAGTCAACACATGGATTGGCGTAATGTTGAAGAACAGTGGTGCCAGGGAGATTTAGCACCTGTTTATCGCTCTCCATGCCTATCTTACGTTTGCACTATCACTTTGAGGTGCACGGGGCGGCCGCGGCTCAGCTGGTGGAGCCGGTTGCTGCTTTGATGTGTCCTTCACGTTGCTGAAGGTGCTGCTGTCAGGTTAGAAAGTGCCATATGAGTGCAGGCTGTACCGGAGTGAGCTGCAGAGAGAAGATACAACAATTTGTTAGTTAGTTTGACAGAGATACATTACCTGTATCCTTTACACCTTCAGCACCACAACAGCACACATCCATCCAGTTACTGCTGATTCCACTACCCCGTCCGTCCCAGTGGCCTGTACAACCATGGACACGATTTGTTTGAGTTGTTTAATGCTCCTGGACTGTGGATTTCTTTGTGAAACTCGGAATTTCTGCAACAATCCAAAGGATGTGTGATAGTTCTGGTCTTCTGATTGGCCGTCGTATTAGGTTCTTATCCCTCGTCAGTGTATTACCAGCTGTAAATGACCTCCAGCTCTCCCTCTGTGTGGAGAAGCAGCACGTAGCCCCATCAGGGAAGCAGAGCGTTGTACAGCTGTAAAACCGAACCAGCAGCGAGACGTTACTGTACGTTAGCTTCATATCGCTACACTTTGCATTGAGCGGTAAAGGAAGTTGGTGTCTTGAAACCGTGCACATGTGCTGTAGAAGTAGAGCAAGCGGTTGCAGTTTTTATATCTCCTCATTCATTTTGAGAGGATTCTGGTGATGGTAGCCCTAAAAACCTGCCCAGGGGTGTCATCAAGATGGCTGCCGAGTGGCAAGACTGGCCTAAAAGGACTTAGGCAGTACTTAGCTAATTAGCTAATTGCAGCTCACAAAATTGACGACCTATGGCTATATAAATTAAAAACCCATTTTTGCCTACACTTGTAAAAAAGAGGGCCCATTATTTAAAAAAAAATACAAAAATTTGAGTGTTACATCTGCCTTTGTTCTACTTTAAAAAGCTACATGTGAGAATGGAAATCTTTACAGGCGCAGCAACCACGGACATGAGTTTTAGTTAACGGTCAACTGACTCGTAAGATCGTCCAGCCTCAGCACGTTCTCAACAGTTCTTTCATAGTTTGAAAAAATTAATTGCAGAATATTCCTGAACACAGCCATCCAGAGTCCTGACACGTCCATGCGTCAGCTACATTTTCTGCAAGCACCGCACACCAACGAGAGGCTACGTGCATGACTGACACAAATATTCCTGAAGGCAACATATCAAAAGCTCAAGACAAAATCATACCCAGAGATTACACAGGCCCAGCCATCTGTTCTTAGGAGCAGCGCTGTGGTTTGGTCGGCTGGATAGGAAGGTGATTATCACTGGGTGATGCGCGGGTCCATTGACCGAGCCCAGCCAACCTCAACCTCTGTGGGTCAGGACCGCGTGTGTGTGTCTATGTGTCAGATCAGTCTTAGCAGGTTGTTCTCCTGTGTGGGGTCACATTCAGATTAGACCACACCACTGGGCTGTAATCCTTCTCTGATGAACATATGTTTTAATCCTGCACCCACCAGACCACATTTACCACACACTCACGCACAGACACACACACACACACACACACACAGGCTGTATAAACTGTGTATTTGCCACATGGACAAAAAAAAAGAACAATGGCAAAGAAAAAAAAAGAAAAATTTCTTCTCTAAACGATGGAGAAAGAGGGAAACACATGAAGAGTGTGAGGTGCTACAGGGAGAGTGAGCAATGGGGGGATTAAACATGAGAAGCTGCCAGGACAAGGACCTTTTGGCCTCACACACACACACACACACACACACACACACACGTACACACACTTACAGGCCAGGAAATGGATTAGTGAGTGGGGTTGTTTGGAGGCAGATCGGATAAAATGGTGATTCACCGTGTCTGTTCAGAGAGTTTTAGAGGGCTGCTCGTGTGTGTGTGTGTGTGTGTGTGTGTGTGTGTGTGCGCATGCGTGCGTGTGCATGTGTGTGTGTGTCACTGTCTCATTAGTGGGTGCAGTCAAGCCAGCTCCATGGAGGCGATGCCGCCACAGACCTCGTTAGAAACCCTGTCCTCTAGCCTCATGATACACAATCTCTCGGACACACACGTGCACACACACACACACGCAACAGCACATGCAAATGCAGTGCGTCGTAACAGAGGTTAGTATTCAACTCTCACATCTAATAAGCCATATTTACAGGGCTTTTTAGGTCCTCCACACATGTCTGTTTGTGTGTGTGCGCGGCCTTTTCTGTGAACAGAGGCAGTGGATGATGCAACTAAGCTGAAAGTCGAGTGAAGACGGAGCAACCGAGGCAGAAAGATGATTGCAAATGAGACGGAGCATTTCCTGTTTCCCAGAGTGGCTTCGAAAACTTTGAGCTCAGTATCGACTTTTTAATGATCATCTATTATGTGGCTGATCACATGAAGCTTACCGTAAGTCGCATTATAGTATCACATTTGTACACGCAAACCAACAAAATGAAAGAGAGAGAGTGGTGTTTGGCCGCTCAGTCTCTCCCTAACTGAATGTGTTCCCGTTCAAGCAAGAAGAGAAATCAGATTTAACCACACAAACAGGTTTCAGATTTGTCTGACATTTTAATCATAAAAGTTCTCTCTCTGTGACTGAAGTTTTCAGCCCCTGTTTTCCTCAAATTAGGCCTTAAGCTGTCATAATTGTGAAGCTTTCAGCAAAACCCATAAAGTATTTATCTCTGTGTAGTGCCGTGATTGAATTGATGCAGTGACTGGCCACACACTAGTATAACAGGAATTATAACTTTTTTTAATCATTTCTTTCATGTACTATTTTCATATATTTTGACAAACAAACCGGAAAAAAGTTCATGCGTCTTTGAGCCTACGTTGCTGCACATTTCTGTACAAACCATGAATTGCTACATTACTGAACACATTACGGGGCTCCAGACTAAGTTATTGCACAGGTTGCACTGAAATTTAATCAAAAATGTGTGTTAATGGGGACACCTAAATGGAAAAGTTAGGTGCACCCATTAACACAAATTTTTGATTAAATTTCTTAACACACGTGTTAGTGAAAACATACATTTTAAAGGTGAATGAAGGTGCGGATAATTATTTGTCTTCATATAAATCACAGCAGATGTAACAAGAATATTGTAATAACCTAAATTACAATAAAAAAGTGCTGATGTTTAAAGGTGCAATGTGTAAGAATTGGCCACCTGTTGAATTCATACTTAAAACAAACAGGTGGCAGCAGAGTAACCACTAACTGCTGCTAACTGGAGCAGCTGTTAGCTAGTTAGCTCAGTTAGCCACGCAGCTAGCGGTCCGTTATGGGAGTTCAGGGGACCTGGTCAGTGTCTGTGTATACGTTGCTAGCAGAGGAGATTTGGACTGGGACAGGACAGGGCTAATCGGTTAGCATCCCAACTTCATCAGATATTTCTGTAACACACATACATAGACGTCTTAACATCAAAAGTGTTACTTCTGTGTACGATTTTAAATAATTTCAACTGAAAGTCTTACACATTGCTCTTTTAAAATGCTTGACAGACTCAAATAAAAAAAAAAATCAACCTCAAATATTACTGGGGTATTATAAATGTACTACCTACTTACCCAGTTGGAGTTTGTTTAAAACATTTTCTTGAGGCTACATCAGCCAATAGGCACATATAGGCATAGCAATGCAGTCACGTCTTAATAACTGAACGGTCACTAATTAAAGATGCACTCATGGACTCATCAGTCATGTTCTTATCGAAATCCGGTCCTATAAACATTTATTGATGCACTTAGCTTTTTTTCTAAATACATTGATTTTGCCATCTTATAGGGTTTTCCTTTGGTTCTAAGTAATGTTTGAAAGACTCAGACTTGCTAACACTACCCATTATATAATCATTCACATCTCAGTAAACATTGTTAGTAGAGGTTTGATGTAATTATTGTGGGAAAACAAATGTGTTTCCGCAGTAGATTTAAGTGGGATCGAAAAGCAGCAGTTAGTTTAAACATCCCCTCTTTATATCAGGATAGCGCTGGCCAGCTAATTCTCCTCACTGTGAGTGTGAGGCGTGAGGCTGCGAGCAGACAAATACACACTTTTACTGACTGGTAGCAGGGACTGGTCCAGATGGTGGGACAACGCAGGGTATTAGTGGATCATGTGAGGGAGATGGTGGGTGGGTGGGGCCCCTCAGCGGGGGTGAGGGGGTTAAATCTCTCTGATTGGAATGCACAGCTGCACCAGCGCACACACACACAAACAAGCACAAATGCGCACACATACCGTCGCACAGCTGAGTATGCGAGGACAGCGCAGAAGTTTCTGGAAGTGTAACGAGCCGTGTGACTCAGCAGTGGCAGTCTGCTTCCTCCTGTCTGTCTGCCCATCTCGTTTAATCGCTCTGTCATTTCCATCTTTATTCTATCTTTTCCCCCTCAGCCTCTGTCTTGCCATCCCACCTTTCTCAGTACACCCGTCTCCTTTCGGGCTGTCGGCGTCTTATTTACTGTCTTTGTCTCACTCTATGTCGATCACGCTCCAGGAGCTCATAATATGACAGACGGTGCAAACTCATCCCACAAGTGTTTCAGACACGCTCGATGGAGTGGAAAGTCGAGCAGAAACACAGAGTGATGGGTTTGAAGGACCGATGGTAAAGGTAAAAACCACCTCAGACATGTTACCTGAACATCTCAACTTGTTGTCTGATAATGTTTTCCCACCACGTTTGCCTAATACTGATCGGTATGACAACAATTTGTGGTAAAGCAGTGGTGCCAAATAGAGAAAAATGTCAAAATGAAGAGATATACATGTACAGGGTTGGGTTAAATTACTTTGAAATGTGGCCAGTTACTAAACACATAGCATTGTTTGTCTTTAGTAATGTGATCGAATGCTCTGGATTACTATTGTTTAATCAGGCTAATTGTGTACCATGAGAAAAGCAATATTTGACTTTGTAACTAAAACCTGATTTAATCTGGGCTGTTTATAGGCACTTATTTTTTGTAATCTGTTCACATAATCTTAATTACGCGTAATCCATCGCTGCCCAACCTTGTATATGCACACGAGGTGAACACACGAACAAAAGCGCTCGTATCAAGTAATGCAATCCGATACAACAGGCCTGTGATAATAGTATGCTGTAACGTCGATCTTTTGTTGACACAAGAGATATCGAGTTAGTTCCGCGTCAAATTAAGAGCCTGCACTTTAATGCGGTGCTGTGAACTGCATTACGTGGTGAGATGCCCTTGTAACGGAGGTGAAAGTTACCCTGGCACAGACACACTCAATTGCACAATGAAAACAGCGAGAGCAAGCGAGCAGCCGTTGTTTGAAGCCAGAAGACGTTCAATGTCACGTTAAAAAAAAAAAAAAAGAAAGAAAGAAAGAAAAAGAAGATTAAACTCGATGAACTTGTAAAATTGAAATATAATCCAATCCAATTTTGGCAAACATTTCACAATGTGTATTGAGTCCAAAGAGAAAGAGCCATTCGTTGATATACCCCGCCCTCATAAGTTTTGTTATTTGAGTTTAATTATCTGGACGGACTTACACACTGGTTATATTTTAGGTGACACGGACTTCAAAAATCTGTTATAAAAAACAAAGGTGCCTTAATTTGTGTGACTATCCAATAATGTATTCTGCTCAGCTGTGTGTTTATTCATCCTGTGTGGGCGGTATTGACAATTGCATTTATTTCCAGTAATATAACTCCATATTTCTTTATCATACAATTAATTTAAGTACAGTTTCAATAAACGGATTGCTGCTCTCCTAATACAATGTGCATATTGCCTCAGCAATGGGAACGAAGCAGAGGCCGTCGCGAGGCCACAGAGTTTAAGATAACACAGACTCAGCTTGGGACAAAAGTTGAGCCAGGTCAGAATTGTTTAACCTTAGGTGGTCCAGGTCATGTCCACAATTATTTCAGGAGTCTCTGGTCATACTGTCGAAAAGTGGTAGTTCTGTTTGAGGTCAGGTCCAAAATCTTTTAAATGATCGAATCTTGAAATATCTCTGACTTCAAAAATTCCTTTATTAGTCCCGCAAACGAGGACATTTGTGAGATCTGACGGAGCAGACAATTGAGATATATTAGAGAGGAAATAAAATCATGCACGTGTGTGTCCAAAATGAACATGCACTTATCCCCAACCGACCCCGAGAGTTTTTGTGATTGTTCGTGTTTGTCATAATAATGTCGCGCAGATTGCTGCCAGACACCATTATACAACACCAGATTATAATCCAAATGTTACTGTCATTACTGCTGCTATGTCACATCATTCTCTCCCAGTGTCTGTGTCCAGTAATCTCCAGCCCTCCCTCTATCCCTCTTTCTCTTTGTATACCTCTTCTATTCTCTCCCTCCCCTGTTCTGGTCTCAGCCTCTCTGTCTGTCTCTCTACCAGAGCCGGTTTGAAGTCTACCAGTAGGGGTGTGTGTGTGGGTGAGGACGCCCTGCAACCTGCAGGTCTTTGTATTGAAAATGAGTTTTTATATTTTTCAAGAGGCCAGTAGGCAGCCAACGCCTGTGTGTGTGTGTGTGTATCCATTTTTATTTTTATTTTCAGTAGATGAAAGCAGACAACAGTGCAGACACAACAGAATAACACTACAGAAAATAACCGCTGCCAGGGATCACATCAGTATATACAGAGAGACATTCCTACATGAAGCTCAACACAGACCTGGCTAGCTACATGCCCAGATAAGACAATGTACAGACAGTGTTCTAATAAATTAATAATTGCTTTAAAAAGATACACTCAGGCCGGCAGGAGTGCACAAGAGAGATTAATTGTTTTTACATTTGCACTCATTGAACAGGGACAATATAGATATACATTATAACGCATATAGGGTGTTCAGATGAAGCTAATTTACAGCCCCTGGTCCTGGTGGGTGCTTATTAATAGTGATGGTCGTGTACTGCAAAAACTGTGGCCTCAGCAGCTGGCAGAGTTATAGTCACCGTCAGGGGTGGTGGAGTGGAGGAAGAAGAAGGATCTTGGATTGGGCTCCTTCCAGTGGGTCACAAAATACATCCGAAGGACCTTGAGGTTATTTATGGGGTGGAAATTGAAGGAGGAGGAAAGTTATACCGCACTAATTTGTGTTCTTTCTTTGGACTTTACTCACATCTTTTTAAAACATTAGATCTTTTTGCCACACAAGCATCGGTTTAGTAAAAATGCACAATAATTCCATCTAAAATGTGGTGCAGCAGAAGTATAAATTAGCACAAAATGGAAAAACCCAGGTGTTCCAGATAAGAAAATAACAGTTTGATTTACCATTAATGGTGTACACAACTATTTCTACAGGAACACCTTTGCTTAGTCATTGTTGAACGGTTACAGATAACAGTGTTTAAGGGTGTGGTGAACGGGAATGTGCATTCTTAAGTTGAGGCCCCTTGGCCAATCAAGCTGGACTGACAGAGGAAGTCATTTCAGTAGATTTATCTCTTGATCTCTATTCCCTAGAGGCAGAGGGAGTGCAGGGACAAAGTGGCTGTTTAGTTGAACATCTCAGTCCAGTATGCTTGACTCAGTGACCCTTTATCCGACCGAGGTTTCCGCCAGATAGAATCTAAAGCCCCGGCATGGCTCTGAAACCAAAAGCATGAAAAGAGTCATTTCACTAGGTGCAAGGTGAAGGAAACGAATCGGGTCCATTGCGTTTCCATTTTTACCAAGTCCCACCCAATATGGACAATCTCAGGAGTCGGGTTAAAGCACATCCAACCTCATCCACTAAGCTTGTGGCGATGGGCTGCATCATCGTTGATGGACGAATGGTAGCTTCCTCTTCCTTTTCCTCTTCCGGATCCTCGTCTGCAAGATGTAAATGCCAAGGAAAAATGTAACAACAGCCTGTAAAATCCTCAGCCACTGCTGCTAATGCAAATTTGATGTACCACTCTAAGCATAACAGCGGTAAGGCTACTAGCAAGTCAGTTGCACCCTTTGAGTCTTAAAAGAGAGCCTCCATCAGTGGCTGCTTTGCGTTGAAACGACTTCACACCCGCCGTGGTTACTGTTAACTGTCTTGACAGTGATGATCTCGTCAGCAATGGGAAGTAAGGGCGTCAAAATTATAGGAAGAAACTAGATTAAAGCTTGGGAAGGTGTTATGGCTGGCTGCTGGTCAGACTGCACCAACACAAACGCCTGCTTAAAGATAACACATACAGTGTTTACATGCAAGCGAAGAGGAGATGGCGAGCCGACAGACGATACGTGTAGACATGCAGATGAAGGCAGAGGGAACGCTTTCATGCCTCACACACACACACACACACACACACACACACATACAGGTGTCCCTCACATGTCGACATGTATGACTGAGCTTCACGGCTGACTGCGCTCTGCAGGAATCACGGCAGACTTCCCTTCAAAGCTGTCTGTGATGCTGCTCCACACTGGAGTGTGTGTGCTGCACGAAGCGGTCCGACGATGTTTGTGTGTGATTATGTAACTGTTTCCTCTGTTCCTGGAGTCCTTGTTGATGCACAGTTTTTTCTCCTCTCCCATACCCTAATTAGAATGATTACTTTGGCATGCAGATAGAAAGAGGGACAGAAAAACGCCCCCCCCCCCCCCAAAAAAAGTCTCTTTCATCCCTTTCTCTCTCTTTCTAACCATGCCAGTCTCTCTTTCACTTTCTCGTGTATCTCAGAGTACTTTTTTTTCTCTACTTTACTCAATAATATATCAAGAATATGCATATTTCAGCAGCTTTGTGCAATTCGATCGTGATGCGCTGTACATGTACAGTGTAGAAGAGCCTGTGCCTGCTGCTGCTAGGGGAAGCCCCCTGAAGGAGGACTTGAAGGCCCCCCCCCCCCCCCCCCCCCCACCATACGTCAGAAGGCCTAATGAGTGGAGCCCCGTCCCCAGAGACAAGGGGAGAGAAGAAATGGAGGGCAGATGGATCAGAGAAACAAGGTGAGAGAGCAGAGAGAGAGGAATGGTGCTGAAGTCTTCAAGAACTGCTCCTCAACTTTGTTGTTTTTATTCATTACTTTGGAGACATCCGAGATGTCTTTGTTGTGTTTCTGCCCAGCACATCTCGAGTGGTCGCTCGTCAATCAAAAAGTGCAGGCCGGACGTAGACTTTGTTTCCCCCCGCAGAGTTTGTTTGAAAAGTTTTTCGTCAGTGCGGTTGTTTTCTTTGAATGTTCGGCCATATTTTTGCTCTGGCTACTCATACAACCTCCCTCCCCTGACATCTATGTATAGTGTTGCAGATCTATTGAAGATAGCATGCTAAACAGCTAGCCCCGAGCCTGTCTGTACTTCAAGAGGTGATAGTCCAATGGTTACTGCAGCTACAGTTAGCATCCATCGGTGGTTACTCTGGTGACGTACTGACCCCTATTTGTTTGGAGACAGGTGATCAATTCTTGCATATTGCACCTTTAAGTTAAGTTACAAAATTGCCGCCAGAAATTCTAGACTAGACTGTTGTACCCAATGTCTAGGGTACAACAGCTGTACCTGCGTACTGCCCCAGTGACAAGACGATGTACCCCCCAGAGGTATAAACCTTCTTTCCTGACAGTGTACACCTCACCACCATGTATTGCACTGCACATCTTCCAACACGTCCATCCACGATGCACCTAATATCACTCCTCATATTTGTGTTATATTCGAAGAAAAGGCTGGTTTAATTATTTTCCTCATCCTTTAAATTGAATCTGCCGACGTCTTTGTCGGGTCAGATGCCTCACTTTCCAGATTTCCATACTCTTTGAAATGAGTCCGGTCACTTTGTGCGTGCTGTGCGCGTCCGACGGCTTTGCCCTACTTTACCCTCCACTGTACCTAGTAGGATCAAGTGACGGTCGCTGATGAGAAGGAGATGAGAAAGGCAGGGAGAAGAGGCTGGATGATGAAAGCGTGGGAGTCAGAGTGGAAGGGAGGATGGAGGATGATGGGATGGGGGGATGGGGAAGAGGTCGGGAAAAGCCGGGGAGTGGAAGGCGGGGAGTGCGGGCTGACGGAGGACTATTGATTATCTGTGAGGAAGCGCGCGCGTTCCAGATTGATTTAGACTGGTGGCAATTTGACTTGTATAAATGTATTAAAAAGAAAGATGGGGAGTTTTTCTGCCTTAAATATAGAGCACAGGTGTGTGTTGTATGTATTTTGCACATATAATAGTTTTGATCATCTCCGTAGGAAGCATTTAAAATGTAGGTGGGGAAATTGAGCTTTTTTCCCCCTGGAAAATGTTTTAATTGAGTGAATGTCATCTTCTGTGTTCAGGTGCATTTCAACAGGTGGCTTTAATACTTTTTCTGGCTATAGTAACATGAGAAAAGTTATGGGGAGGCCTGCACTTTGCAATTTCATCCAGAGGAAGATCACATATTTGAAGATATTAAAAAAGCTCCAAGTATGTAAATTGATTCAGTGACTAGTTTATAATATCTCTGTGGCACAGGCTCATGATAGACTGTCCTTTTTTGGGCATTTGAAGTAGGAATTCACTTAAAATTCAACACTGAAATCTAAAGAAATATATCTAAAATCTCCCTCTCCCTCTTTTTTAGTCTCATTTGCCATCTTCCTTTCCTCTCTCCTGTCATGTTTCCCTCCTTCAGCTCGGAAAATCTGATGCATTGCCTCCCTGAGGCAGCTGCTGAGGGTCGGTATCGAGACAACATTTAGACAGAGATGCCTTCAGCAAATTCAAAACCGGGCTCTCAGGCTTTGTACTCACAGCTGAGAGGGGTGTGAAACTGGAGCCAACATTAGCAAAAGCCTCATGGGAGACATTTTGGGGCCAAGCCTGTATGGTAATGAGGATACGAGCTCCGACTCTGATGGGCGGAGATACAGACAGGTGGGAGAGGGAGACAGGTGTCGGACGGGGTGTGTGGAGCAGAGCTCGTTTCATGGTGAGCTCGCAGCTGCGAACGATTGGACACACACAACCACACACACACACACACACACACATACACACACACACGCACACACGCACGGAGCATTTAAGTCCTGTAATTATTGCAGTGAGTCGTCTTGATTGGAATTACTTTAGATAATGTAATGTCCCATTCCACAGAGAGATAACAGGAAAGTGTGATCCAGCGCGGCTCGGGGCTCAGGCGTCTGTATTAATCACGAACATTCAAAGTGAACCTAGGCTTTAGCAATGACCATCAAGAAGCCACCTATCCGTCTCTCTAAAAGATCAAACTGCCGTCACTGTTTCTGAATAAAACCTCTGGTTGTCTCCATTGTCCCCCCCCCAGCCTCAGCTTCACTACTTCAAACGACTCCTTAATTGGCTTTCGGGGACACGGCTCCACTTGCCAAGGGTCCTGAAGGAGAACATCAACCTTTTGGCAAATTTATTATTTTGATCAGCTTAGCCCCGTGCGACGGGAAGGTTGGCAGCAGCCTCGCATCGGCGTGCCCAGCATTTATTCAGTTTTGTTCCAGCGTGGCTGATGCTTTGGAGTGATCTGTGAACTGCACAGGATCGCTCCGGGGCAATGCTGTTCAATAAAACGACTGAATCACTGGCAGCGGGGCTCCAACAAATCTTATTGTAACATCTTGGATTAATCAAAGAGCACAGCTGCCAAAAGGTTGGTCGACTTAACCTTAAACATTTTCTAACCCGGCTGAGAATCCGTCATCCTCAAAGATCTTGTAAAAAGGACTGCTGCTTTTGTTATGTGGGCTCTTAATGGATTGGGGGGGTTGTGAGCCATTTGGTGTCTTGACAAGGTGTTTAAGAAACGGAGCACTGGCGTTTCAAACTTGGAAAGATGGATTTGTAGCTTGGCGAGGCCTTAAGTTTTTATATCTTGCCTGACACAGTGAGCACTGCTGCCTAGCCTTTTAGTTGTGGCAATAGTCATTGGGTTCTAGCTTGCATGGTCCGTTGTAGCACCCAAAGCTGGAAGCGAAAGTCCACGCTTCATCGACACGTTGTTCGTACTCTGACTTTGTGTAGGAGGGGCTCCTGTTCGCAGTGTAATTGCCTTGTCTCATCAGCGACACTTGGTCAGAACTGCCTCGTTCGGGCATGATGTTATGAACCCCGTCCATCATTCCAAGAAAATAATCTCACCAACCTATTCTCTGAAACGTGTTCAGTCATTACTGGCAGGCATTTCTTCATCAGAAGTCGTATAACGTAGATATGTTGGATGTAAGTGTGTTCCTGAATGCACAGTGGTTGAACCAATCAGCACCCTATAGTGAACTACTGACAGCCCAAAGAGTAATTTAAATGTGACAGCCAAGGAGAGGAGCGATTGTTTTCATTTGAAAACAACAATGGTGGCTGCTCAAAAAGTTAGCCCGGCTCACTTTTTCAAGATGGAAATACGCTTTCGCTCTTCTCTCAACTGGCCTCGGCATGTCTGATGCAACACCGGGTCCTTCTTGCAGTGCTCTCCTGCTGTAGATCTTCATAGGCGGCCATAGACAGATGGTTCGTCCGATCATTGGCGATAGATTTTTTGAGTGCCCGCACTCTTCTAAACATGCTGAAGCTGCCCCTTTCCAGATGTCCCGTGTAACGTCAGGTTAGGTTTCTGATCGTACTTTACGGTCTGCTCAAGTTTTTACTTTACATTTCAGTTTATTTTAAAATAAATACAGATCAAACACAGGGCTGAGGCATGAGGACACGATCGACAGGATGTGGAGAATGTGGATTATAAGCTTCATTTCCTCTGGATGTGGATACACAAAGATTAGAGGATTATGTCAGGTTGGCAAGAGATTGACCTGCCGGTCCATTATGAGATATGAGTACAAACACCAAAACAATCCGTGCACTCTGGCCCTCGCTGAGTGTAGTTTATGCCCACTGTGCCACGTTATGCACAGTAATGGGTCACGTTATGCAAAGTAAAGAATGTTAATCTTGTATTACACGTGTGAGCTATTTTTAAAATAGAATACCTCGCGTGACTTGATATACAATAAGACATCCTCGAGCCTTATTCACCAAAAAGTTAACTACAATATATTCATGTTTTACCACTTTTGGAAATTAATAACTATAAGTATGTGGGCTCATATTTCTTCTGTGCAGTGACTTTTAGCTGGGCTCTTCCACTGCTTTCCTCAGACTCCAGCGGGAACAAACGCATCAGTGGTAGCCCAAAACAGTTTTTATTGCTTTTCCTGTGTAAGCGTGGAGCGCCCGAGTGAGCGATCCACCAGGAACACATGACTTTGTTTCCCTGCCCAAACTCTCCCACACACAACTTGGTGTGTCTGAATGACGTGCAGCTTTTTTTTTTTCTGTGGCCACGTCTGATTCTCATCCTATCAGCTGCCAGATCCAAATGAACCCTGAGGGATTTGATACCCAGATTTTTATTCCCCCTAACCCTGATGTCAATGACATCCTGAAGGTGAGGAACCTGATGGAAGCAGTAATGGACCTGACTCTAAACCCGAGGCTCTGCTCCTCACACTCCCTCTCCCTCCATCTCCCGTTTTATCACACTCAAACACTGTTCATTAAGTATAGTGTGTGTATTTGTGATCGATCTCCCAGGCAGCATGGGAGTTTAAATTGATTGTCAAATCAAATTGCCTATAAAGACGTTGACACGGCACAGAAGCAGCAGTTGCCTGATTGAGGGAACTGAGCCGTGACGATTGTGCCGAACAAAAAATGATGATGCCGATGAGCGAAGCCGAAAACAAACAATTTGAAAAAAGCCACTCTGGCAAAAGCCTCTATAATTTGACTGTAACATGAAGGGGAATTAACATATTTCTTTGCATTGGGGTATTTTTTTTGCCAATTGTCCCATATAAGCCTGTGTCAGAATGGATTTAGAAATGAATGTTTCATTTAAAAGGGCACTGTGTAGTTTTGCTGAAGACATCTTAATAATGAAAAAAATATGGGGTTAGTGTCTCCTATTGGAAAGACCACTGATGGAAAGTAAGTTCATCGACTCAGATACAGTACTAAAGTATACATTGAGGTTCTTTACTTGAGTATTTCCATTTTAAGCACTTTAGCTTCTACTTCTATCACATTTAAGGAAATGTATGTAATTTTACTCAACTAAATCGATCCGTAGTCACTAGATTTTTCATACAAATCGTATTGTTTATTTTTTAAATGATGTATATCATACAGAGCGCTTTATGAACACGTTTACACTCGCTCCATCTCGACTAGCGTTTGAGTAAAGCTGACATATTTATGAACCACCAGTCAAGGTCCATTTTGCATTAGGGTGCACTATGTAGCTTTGACTAGAAGAAGGGGGGAGGGATTTTTACACCTAAACAAGCTACATAAACAGACTCTGTTTGTTTTCACGACTGAATAAACAAACTGATCTTAAAGGACAACACTCATGCTGTTTCACTTTGTTTATATGTGGCGGACCCTGCCACCTTTCTAGCTTCAGACAGTGTTCTGGGGACCTTATTTTCTTTCAGTTCAGTTATGGAAAACATAAATATTCCTGAGATTCTTTACCACATTAATATTTCAAATATGTATATAAAGCTAAAGGGGCACTATGTAGCTACAAAGCTACATAGTGCCCCTTTAAGACTAGTGCAACATGAATAAAAAATAAATATACCTCAATGTTTTTTTAGGGTACATATTAAGGAATATAATAATACTACGACTAATAATAATAATAACAATAATAATAGCGATATTAATGATAATGATAATAATAATAATAATAATAATAATAATAATAATAGCGATAATAATAATAATAATAATTGTGCTTCCTTGCTTTTTGTCGCCTACATACACTCACGCATGGTCTGGGCTTATATATGATTCATACCGTTTCCATTATCCAGCTCTGACATGCAGTGCTGATGCATGAAACATCGCGGGACGTGCGCGCTCAGCCCGGCTCTCCGTGGCTTTTTCTTTTTCCGCGCGCGCATGTCTGTGTCTCCCACCGTGCGCTACGTCCCTATAGCCGGGCATCACGTCACGTGTCAGGGCTCCCGGGTGCTTCAGCCAAGTTTTTTTTTTTTCTCTCTGTCTCCCCCCCCCCCCTTTAGTGTCAGATCATCCACGGAGCCGCTCTGAAGCACGGCGGACTCGCACGGCCCCGACCCTCCAGCGCGCATCTCCCGCTCCACGCTGCGTAAAACCGACACCTCGGCGAGGATGGACGGACGGGGTGGATCACGCACGGATATGGATGGATGTTTGTTAAACGAAGACCGCTTCAAGTGATTCTTTTTGGTGACTTCCTGTGATTTCCAACCCCCTCACACCTCGGATTACCTTTTCATCTGTGATAAACAGCAGAAGTAAGGAGGTTTTTCCTTTTTTTTTTCTCCTTCTTTTTTTTTTTTCTTGGAGAGGAGAGAGAAGGAAGAAAGGAGAGGAAGGCTCCGGGTTGCTGAGAAGAAAGGCTGGGTGCGCTAGAAACACTGAAAGTCACGGATCATGCTTATGGGAACTTCCGATTCCGTCTCGATAAGGTATTTTTTAAAAAAGAATAAAGTTGTTGTGTTTGCCTCTCATGCAGGATTTAGTCCACTTTTAAACAAAAGCAAACAAACACAGGTGATGGGCGCTCCGTTCCCTCGGGCGCTTTGTATACCGTATGAAATATGAGTACTTTTTATGATGAGAACATGTTTTTTGTCCTCAGGAGAGCCTCGACCGTGAGTTGCGCTTTTTTTTTTTCCTCATACACTAACGATGGACAACAAAGCCCATTAAATAAGAAAAAAGAAAAAAAAAGAAGCCCTTATAAGAGAAAAGTCTGTTAGCTGGATTATGATCCATCTCCATGTTTATTCTACTCATTACAATAATCAGGATTAATGTGGCATTTTATTGTGTGTGTGTGTGCTGTGTGTGCGGTTTTTTTCTCTTCTCTTCTTTTTGCGCATTCCCTGCCCACCATTGCGTGGTGTGGGCTAAAAAACCTCCAGTAGACCAGAGACAGAGCAGTCCATCTGTTCAATCACATAGCAACAGGAAGAGCGAGGAGACGGAGTGAAAAAAAAAAAAAAAAAAACAATATGAGAAAAGAACCACCATTCCCATAATCTCACAAAGCTCATACTCATTCAGTTTATCACCTTATGGCAGTGTGCACGTTTATGAGTATAAGGAGTCACTGCAAGAGCAAACAATAGTCCCTCTCCTGCGCAAAATATTGAGTTTGATGCAAGTATTAATGCACTATGTATCTATTGAGTGAAATGGAAACATTCATCTGATTTTCCAGCGTAGATTCTTAGTTTTGTGACATCACACTGTGTAGTGATGGCTGATGTTTTCGTGGCGAGAGGAAGTGTTTGAACTGACACCGAGCCTCAAGTGTTGCCAGGTTAGTAAACGAATATTGAAAATCTGTGCCTAGATTGATTTGGAGGCAAGCACTTCTGCGGCTGAGGCATCGGAGGAGGAAGCAGTCTGAGTGTTTATTTGGCTCCTCGTGTGATTTGTATCCAGGTTGCTCTTTGCCGAGTTGATCCGTCTCCCTTCGCCCTCTCCCTTTTTTTTTTCTTTCTGCATCTTTGCTCTCTCCTACGTACCGTCACACCGTCCTCCATATTTCGAACCCTCCCACTCTCCACCTCTCTCTAACCTTTCTCCCTCTGACCTCCCCTCCAGAGTGGCTCTGCCTGATGCTCTATCATGACTGATGGCGAGGGGAGAGCGCGCTTTCAGTACGCCGAGTGCCCGGAGGGGCAGGAGCAGCCGGAGGAGGTGCAGGAGGAGGTGAGGCTGGCTATACCGACGCCCTACAGGAAGGACGCCCCGGGTCACGATGTTGACCCCGTAGGAGGAGGAGGAGGAGGAGGCCACGATGGGGAGGAAGAGGAAGAGGTGGAGAGGAGGAGGAGAGGCAGCGGTGACGGAGGAGACTGGAGTCCTGACGTTCAGGAGCATGAGGACCAAGAGCCGGAGCTGGAAGTGGAAGTTGGACCGACACTTGGAGTTCGCATCACGGCTCCTATTCGCGATCCAGACTGTGTCTCTGAGGAAGAGGAGCAGCAGCCATGGCCGGCCCTGGCCCCCGTGGCCTTCTTCTGCTTAAAGCAAACAACAAGGCCTCGCAACTGGTGTCTTCGCTTCGTCTGTAACCCATATCCTTTCACATGCTGGAAAACCTAACTCAGGGTCACACTTGTCTGGTAAGACCAAATATGTCCTGTTATTTCCCTCACGTGTGATTGTTGCCAAGCTCAGACGCATCTCTCGATTAAAAGGTATGTGATTCGCATGATGGCGTAGTCAGCTGTTGCAGCTTACTGAAAGCCTTATGCTAGCATATAAACGGACCATTTTGCTTGCTCCTTCGAGACTAAACAAGCACCAGTAGCTGGCTCCACACTGGCGAGACTTGACAGGTCATTTGTCCGACCACTGGGGTTAAACCTCCCAGGATCCTGTTGTTTGGGCGTGTGGGGTGAGTGATGAAGTGTGTGGCAGTATGTGTAAGACTTACTGATGTTACTGCAGTTGTCTTGAGCTCATCTTCATCGGGAAACGTTACCTTTACCAAGTTTCTCTCCTTCCTCTGGCTTGAGATTTGGATGGTTTATGTTTCTACTTTGTGTACTGGTCTAAAGTTTTTTTCTGTATGACCAAAAGAAGCTATTAGTTACCAATCCTGTTGTCATTCAAACCACAGCGGCGCGCCTGAGTTAAAGAGGTGGTGTCACCTCCAGGGGGGCCACTAATGGAGCTTTCAGGATGTCAAGAGTGCATTCAGATACACACTACAGCAGGGCTGCATGTTGGAAAAAACAAATGCATTGCTGTATTTTCTGCAATATCTAAAAGAAAACTTTCACTAGATAACTTGAGTAGCTGCATTTGGTAAGGATGAATACTTTCAGGATGAAATTTATCAAACAACCAAATCAGCCGCTACGGTGGCTGCTAAAAATGCTAAAAAAACACGCTTTGCCTGGTTTGGCAGTGCTACATGGCCAAGAACCTGCTCCCTCTGTAGATATAAAGGGCTCATTCTAAGGTAATTAAAACAGCACTTAGTTTCAGGTGATTACACACTAATGAAAACATAACCATCGGTATCACATTTCCGCCGGTAAAACCCTGTAAATCTTACACACTGTACCTTTTAAGCAAAATGTGCTTAATTTGTCCAAATTTGACCACGTCTGTGACTATAAACTGTGTATTTTTTGTCCGCCTCCAGCCAAGAGACAAATCTCCCAAAAGTAATTTTTTCTTATACAGCACATGTTTGCATTGAGGCATCCTCGTCGTTAATGTAAGCGAAAAGAACAGAGTGAGATCTCTTTGTCCATATTGACGTTTTCAGAGTCCGCAGGGAATCGTGCTCTTTTCAGGTCACGTTTGGTCAACATCCCTTCACTGATTACAGCATGAATGCATGTCAGATGTCGTCAATTTAGCTCCGCAATGATTCCGTGTCCTCTCTTATTTCGACATACTCTACCCAGACTTCATCCTGAGTGTAGGTTTGAAGTGCTGGGTTGTTTTGGGATCAATTCGGAGTAAGTTGCCCTGTGAGGATACACATCATTAATCACTTGTAACAGCACAGGTTAAATACAATCTTTGACATCACAGCATCCCTCTGCTTACATTATCTGGCAGCCATTTTGTGCTTTAAATAAAAAAACAAAACAAAACATTCATTTCAGTTTAATGCAAGGACGCCAAATAGTCCAAATGAAATCAGTTTTTAGCCGCTCATGTCTGTTTTAGCATCTATTATTACCCCTCGGCTGAACATCCTGCCTGGATAATTTTCATCTGTGGGATGTTTTAACACACTGGAGCGCAGACAAAGAAGAACATAATGTGCATCCAAATCCGAGCGCTGCGAAAGGAACTTGAAGATGAACCGCTGCAATGTTTTTTTTTTTCATCCCTGATGCGGGGAGGTGGGTGGTGCAGAAGAACAAATTCAGGGTTGGAGTCATTTTTATTTGCTAAGTACATTTCTGTGCACCTGGAATCTAATCTGCAGGGTGCTGAGATTATAAAGGAGGAGAAATTATGAGCGCAAACTTTCTTCTGTCTCCTCGCACACTTCATTTATCTTCTAGTGTGGTGGGAAGGTTATAGCTGCCATAGATGCCGTCTGACTGGCTGCAATTCACGGATGATTTCTCAGCAGCCCTTCACGATGTTTTGGTATCCTGTGTGTTTGTACGTGTCTATGGCAGCCTGGAGGTGGAAGTGTATCGTTTTGGAGATGAATCCTGACAAGGTGTTTTAAGTCGAAGAGGAGAGAGATACTGCAGACAAGTTGATAAACAGTTGGATGTGCGCCGGTTGTTGCTTGAGTGCCGAGCTGCAAGGCCGCACCTAAAGATATATTTACCTCTCCCCCTTCCCTCACAAAAAGATTGACAGCTCCGGGGAGGCGAGTTGATGATTCATACCTCACTCAGACAGACGGGTCAGAACCCACATCGATGGGCTGTCTGAACGGGTCAGTGGGCGACCGCCGACTCTCATTAATGACCCTCCTCACCACAGGGAGTGAATATGGATGTGACGCCGTATAGCTTATAAGAACCTGTTTGTATCAAGGATTGATATGTGAAGCAGTGTTCGTTGGGACATCGTTGGAACGTGTTTGTGGCCTAAATTTGTTGTGAACAGAAGGAGTAGACTTTGACGCGGAAGAAAGTAATCAGTCCGACGAATTAAGCGCTTCCAATATGAAGTAGGGTACCCACATGAGGCCGTACACCGGTGGTGGTGAGGAGGAGTGGAGCTCGATGTGGGACAACTTCATGCGAGAGAAACTTCTGACCAGAGGGTTGGCTGGAGGTGGCAGGCATCTAAGGCTGAGGAGGTGACGATGGTAACTGAATGACAGCAAAGCAAGAAAAACAGTTTCAGAGGTCGACAGCTTACAAATGATTGGTTAGGAGGCAGCGTGACGGGTTGTGATTGGATGAAGAGGGGAATGAGCTGGAGGAGATTAGTGGGAGACCTGTGACTTAAAAGGCATGCATAAAGAAATAGTCTTACGGACTGAGATTAATTTAATATTGCTAGTGGTAGCTGGAAAAACAGGGACCAGGAACATTTTTTCTTCCAACATTATTGCTAGTGATTTACTATTTCCCTCGCATGAAGTTGTAAAGGGATTGCAGCCAGTTGTAAAGGGGAACAAACTAAAAAAAGAAACTCTCTTGTTTTTCATGACTGAATAAACTGAATAAACAAACTGACTGGCCACCTTTCCAGCTTCAAACAGTGTTCTGGAGACCTTATTTTTCTTTGAGAACAGCTTGTTTATTCAGTTATGGAAAAAAAAAAATCTGTTATCAATACTGTAACAGCTGATATTTTAATAGAAACACCTTACAATATCATTGCAAATTTACACAGATATAGTAGTGTAATAAAATATCGATACTGCAATATATCACTTCCTCTTGAAATAATTATCGCTAGTGGTGCCAAATATCATTAAAACATGCAACACATTAGAAATGATGGCCTATATGTGCATGTGCAAGTTGCAGTACGTGTGTGTGATGAAGATGCACTAAGCGCAGACTTTTTGTACATTGTTTCATCTCAGTTAGTGTCAAATTCTGTGCTTAATACCTGCACTTTGCCTTTTTAGGGGTATTTTGTATCCTTAAGTTAGATAGACATTGTGATGTATCCTTAGAAATTGATCTTGCAATGTATTGATATTCACAGAAATGCTGTATCCTGATACAATCGTTACCATGGGCAACGTATCGTGTCGTGTCGTATCTTATCGTATCGTATCGTATCGTATCTTATCGTGTGTTACTCTAGGATTCTCACCCTTAGATTCTTTTCTTTTTTCTTGAAGTGCAACCGCGATGAACACTGAGAGGTAAAAAAATTTACTTTCGATATTGTAGATAGAGCTCAATCTGTGATAGGCTAATATTTGCTGATATATTGGTGAAGCTCCATGACAAATGAACTGAACGGCATCTTTTAGTAAACCTTCCCTGCCCCACAACCCCAGTTCATAATGCAGATTTTCTGTCTAACATTTTTGAAACCTCTGAACCAAAGTAATCCTAATGACATCATCACAAAAGATTCCTCCAGCGCCACAGAGGACGCTGTTGGATTGTTGTCCTTAAAGAGAAACCCTCTTAAAACAGTTGGACCTGGAGGCAAACTGCCAATTCAACCAATCATCTTCCCCACAAAGTGTTCCAGAGGAGTAACAAGCATGTCCTACTGGCTCCAAGGTCTCTGTTTTCAAAGGGGAACTTCTCTTTGGGGATTAATATCACACACATATCACAGTGTTGTATCCGCACCGCTCAGCGCAGTCACTGAAGAACCCAGCCGTAATGAAAGGCATGTTGTGCTCTCGGACAGAGTGGGGGTACTTGGTGAAATTAAAAATATTACACAATCCGAGGTGGCTGCTCCTGCAGTGTGAGCAGTTGCATCCAAGTTAGGAAAGAAATAATTTAAAGGGAATCGAATTGGCAGACTTGTGCAGGCATTTTGGATGCCATACAAATGCACATCTTGTTGGCCGTTTTTAAATGAATGTAGCATAAAGTGGCGGGGACTTTGGCCAGGTCTGTCTCTTCTCATGCAAGAACTGAGGGTGTTTTTAGATATTTCAAAGATTGGACACCAAACTCCTGAATTGCCTTTTTTGAGCTTGTTTTCACCTTTGGTATTGTTCCAGAGCAGAGGATTGAAGGGTTGATTAAATATATTATGCTGCATATCCTTCGAGAATATATATGAATGGAGCCAGGAGATGAGGACAGAAACGCTCCGGCCTTATCCAGTTGGGCATGCGGGCTTAAACACACAGGACATATGGCCTGGCAGCATGCTGTCTGGCAGATGTTAATGTTGCATTTCGTTATATCAGTTTTGTTCTCAGCACCGCTGCATGGATAATACTGCAGTGGCTGCTGAGATGTACAGCCACGAAGCAGATGCTCCCACAGGTCAGCACATGTGTCCTCATCATACTCGCGATTTCCAGCTCAGTGCCACCGGTGCAAGATGTGTTACTGTTGGGCGACAGCGAGGACTGTTTGTACCAAGATAGCACGGCTAATGAAGAAGGTACACACCTTATCACATGCTTGGTCAGGTTATGTTAGAAGAGCCACTCTCTGTGGACAGATAATTCCTCAGTGTCTGTCAGTGTGTGAGCGTGTGTGCAGGACCCTCTGTGTAAGCACCGCTGGGTTGGTGGTCCACAGTGGGCTATGTAAATATTATTCGCAGCGTAAATGCGCTGCCACTCGACCACACAACGTCACGCATTGCATCGGATAAAGTGTTAGTCTGGAGAGGAGAGACAAAGAGATAAAGTTACCTATTTTTTTCGTTTCTTGAAAAACTAATCTTTTTTTACAGTTGCGCATTACTCGGATTAACCAGAGATCAAACTGACCAATAACTGGTGTATAAAATCCAGATTCCTCTACCTCTCTGCAGGAAAAAAACATCTAATCTGTTTTTTGGAAGCTACATAATTGTGTAAGAGCAGCATTTCTCATTCATCATGTTTATTATACTCGTCATCATTGATCAACTGACCTGCTCTTGTGCAATGAAAGGTCTGTGCTCAAGCTGCAGTGGTGAGCTACTGAAGCTCTTTATTTTCCATATACAATACTGTCCAGTGATAAAACTGGCATGGATTTTTTTTGTTTTATTGGTTTTTCATTTTAAAAAAGACACACAGGCTGGTGATATCTAATGATTTCAGTGATGGTCTTTGTATCTGTGGGTCCATGTCAGGATACTTTGCTGTTGATGCATTCAAGATCTGACACTGTCAGCTGATGAGCAGTCTTTTTCAGTGCTGGAGACGCCTGTGTTCCTTGTTTGTCACATAAATCATAGTTTGTAAGAGTGTTTTATGTGTTTGGCTGTTAACAAGCGACACAAAGATGAAGAACGGGAGACTGAAACATAAAAACAAACCCCGCAAATCAAAGAATAGAGCTGACTTGGGGTCTCAGGCAAGTGATTACTCTACAATGATGTGTGAAAGTGCGGGTCCATTTTTAGGGTTTTTATATTATTCTGTAGCTTCTCTGTCAAGTTCTTTATGTGTTCAAATCAATTGAAATGCAATTTTCTGAAAACTTTTTCTCGTGCGATGTGACCTAGGTGTCTGCATGATGCTACAAACAAATCCTTGAGCCCGCTTAAGGCGCCTCTCCTCTGCCACTTAGAGCTACTGTGTCTGTTTTACCATGGTGGGGCTGCGGCTGACCTACACACACACAGAGTCAGGCACAATAATGTCTTAATTTTTCTGATTTACTGCTACTGCCACCTTGAAATGGCGAGTCTGTGTACAGTATGTGTCTAAATTAAGGTTTAAAGGGGCAATACGTAAGAATTTGAGTAGAATGTTCAACAATGAATTCAAATGATCAACAATTTGTGAGTAAATAGCAGTTTGACATTATGATGCCTATGAGTGAGTGCTAAAGGGGACTGACTGATGGGCCTTGGCGGAGGTATGCACTCTACTGAGTACCATTCTAGTTGAATATTTGATTGGCTAGTAAAAATGCAAATACACATACAAATAGATAAAGTGGTTTCAGCTCTCTCAAATGTGTAGATTTATAGCTTTAGTTTGTCTGATAAGATTTAGAATTCTGTCTCTTTGTGTTTGAAGATGTCAATCGAACTACAGAAACTTTTTATGGCCATTTTTCACAATTTTACTACCTTTTCCAGACAAAAAAACCCAAAACATCAATAGCTCAAGTATTCTGCAGAATAATTCATACTGAAATATAATAGTTCGCTTGTGAAGTCTGCTGAAATGAATAGAAAACCAATTTGCTGCTTGTTTGACAGTAATTTAAAGCAGTCAGTGGTCCACACGCTACAGCGTGCCACATCCTAAGCAGAACTCCATCCAGTAGATAATAGAGTGCAGTCTATTATACCTGCATCGACTTTTCCTTGCTAACACCTCCTGCGACGCTGTCACAAGACTGAATATTTAGGAGTCGCTGGTGAGATGGCGCGACAGAATAACAAGCTGATTCAGACTGCTGATTAGATCAGATTCGGGGGCCAGACGAGGTTAATCCATTACAGATGAGTGGATTCATCACGCTATCTGTCTCCATTAGTCATCCTATACTCTAAACATGGTGAATGGGCCTCTTGTACTTCCCTTTTAAATCAATACAGATGAGACTTGCACACACACAGAGCAGGGCATTTGCTAGAATTCATTGAACCCTTATTTGCTGTCCAGCCGTTCCGAGTTTTGGCAGGTCGGACTTTAAGTCAGCTGTTTGAAGCTGGAGACAGATTTACAGCCATCTGATACTGGAGACAAACCAATCTGACTTTAAATCTCCAACGTGAAGGAGCTCATTAAAGTGCAGTCTGGGATAAGCGTTGGCTTCAAGATGATAAGAGGCCTCGCTGTTTGCTGAGCGGCCTTCCTCGACAACGGCCGGTGCAGCAGTGATAAAAATGACCTATAATAAGCCCAGTCGTCGGGGCAGGACGTTTGAATTGTCCACTTCCTCCAACTCCCACAGTGATGCCATCTCGAAACAGCTCTTTCTCTTAGTGTGTGTATTTATGTCTTAAGATGACTTCATCACTGCGGTGTGAGAGATGAATAGAGGTAGCCTTGATGTCAGCAGGTTGTGTCGTTCTCCTGCTGCCACTCAGACAGGCATCCTGAGGTGTGTGTGTGTCTGTGTGTGTGTGTGTGTGTGTGTGTGTGTGTGTGTTTGTGTGTTTGTGTAAGCACACAGACAGGCTTCTGTGCATTTCTCCCTCTCTGCCTGTCTCGGTGTTCGTCTCGCTGTATTTATATTGAGCAGTGCGTCTGCCCGTGTGTGTGTGTGTGTGTGTTCGGTGACTCATTTTATTTGGCCTGCGCTCATGATCACAACAGATTGGGGGTCAGGAGGGTGTGTATTACTGCAGAGACAGAGGGATCCTGTCTCTCTGACGTATAAAGTCCCTGCCCAGTGTGTTCGATTGTGTCTTTCTTTGTGCATGCACCCGTACAGTATATGTGCACTCAGGCTAACTCTGCAGAGTGTTTCATAACGCAAGACCAAACTTTAAGGGATGTCATTTTCAGCGCTGCATTACGAAAGGCGCCAGATGCGGCACACTAATATTATCAATCCTGTTAAATATGACAACAAAAACCAGCTGTGCATTAACCCACATGTCTGCAGCTGTAGAGAAATTAATCAGTTAACGGCTGTCTCTTGCACAAATGCTTTCTCTGCTGGTGTTAAATGCACCACACGAGCCAAAATGGAGTCAACATTACAACAACAATACCATACTAATACAAAAATGGACACGTTCAGTATATAGTTCTGGATTTTATGGAGCAATTAAAACACTTACCATGCTCAGCTCGCACACCAGTGGGACAGCCATCAGGAGCAATTTGGGAATCAGTATTTTGCCCTTGCAGACTGGAGCCAGGGAATGATCCACCAACCCCCGCCAATTAGTGGACAACCTGCTGTACTTTCTGAGCCGTAACTGCCCCAAGAATTATGAATTCACCGTTTAATAGAACCTGACTTCTTCTCGATTTTTCGTACAAAAATCAGATATCGATATAATGGCTGATTTACACATTTTGTTTTTTGCACATACGCCAATACCGATATATCTGTGCCGATATATAGATATCTGACTAATAAAACGGTTGGATATCAGCCGACCGCTATAATGGTCAGGAACTGTCATTGAATCATCGTTTTCATTCTGTTTACGCTTGTTTTGATTAAAACTTAATTTATCTTTAATAAAGTATGCAAAATCTGTAAAAATCCTGAATATCAACATGAAGTAAAGCTGGCAAAATTGCAAAATATTGTTCAGATCACTTCCATTTATTAAAGTAGGAAAGTTTGACATTACAACATATTAACATCACTTTAGGAAACACAGAGAGATTAGAAAATTGAACACATTATGTGTTATGGGTACCTCTCAAAAGTTTATAGTACCGAAAAAAAAATGTGTACATATAGGCCGCACTTGTCTATAAGCCGCAGGTGTCCACGTCTGCTCTCTGTGTGTTCACCCAGTCTTCAAGAACGTTTTCAAGTTCGGGCCATCTGCTTTAATTACCTCTGAAAGCTTTTGTTGTCTTTTTGCATTGAGTCAGTTCTTCACGCTGCCGTCTCCAACGTCTCTCACCATCGATTGATGCCAAGCTTACGTGCAGCAGCTCTATTTCCTTCTTCGACAGCCAGATCGATTGCCTTTAACTTAAAAGCTCCATCATATGCATTTCTTCGTGTGTTTTCCATGATGAGGGTGTGTGCATGATGCGCAAAATGACTGTTCAAAACACAAACTAGCGTCTTCCTCTGCGCATTATCTCTTCCACCTGTCTGTCTCGCTCTTGTGCTTCCTGCTAGAGCACCCCCTGGAGGCCGTTACCCTGTAAAAAGCTATAGATTAGCCGCATCATATTATAGGCCGCAGGGTTCAAAGTGTGGGAAAAAAGTAGCGGCTTATATACCGGAAATTACGGTAATTTGATAGGCCTGTTCATGTTTGTGTGCAGCTATAGCACATATTACTGAAAGCTGTCAAGCAGCTCAGATGTCATTGAATGCTTGTTCAGATTTATAATTTATTTATTTATTTATTTTCACAAAAGCAAAAGCATTAGAAATCATGTTTACATCATGATTTTGGTTATCATAAGTGATCAAACAGTCCTGCACTGGTACCAACACCATTAACCTATTACAGTGACATTTCAAATGATTCCCAGTCGTATGTGTGTGGATCATTATTGTTGTTCTGAAATGCAGTATGAAGGCACATAATGAGTCTACAAATATGCATTTCAGTTTAATAATGTTTGTTGGCCCTCCAGGTGTTTTTTAATGTTCATTTTCATGCATGCATGCAAACTAGTTTGGGCATTTTTCTGTGTGTGTGTGTGTGTGTGTGTGTGTGTCTGTTTGTGGTTGGGAAGGTGTGTGTGTCCATGGGGTGTTAAGTTGTGTGTGCTGTGGGATTACTTCCAGTACAGTAGGATCTTTGTTTATCCCCAGGCTCACTGTTTACAGGCTGCGTCGCAAAATGATCTGGAACTAATAGCACCGACTTTAGTGTGTGTAAACGTTGGGTGTGCGTGCACATGCCAGAGCACGTATGCGTGTGCTCAACAGTACGTGTGTGTTTGCGCGCATTCACTCAGACCGTGTATTTAGGCAGTGACCCTCTCCCTCATCAGGCTCTGAATGTCTGACTCCACAAAGCACTTCAGTGTGTGTGTGTGTGTGTGTGTGTGTGTGTGTTTGGATTTTTGTGTAGTTGTGCTGCTGGCAAGATGGTCGCTACTGTCTTAAGAATTATGGATACCACCATAGTTTTGG
Source organism: Sparus aurata (assembly GCF_900880675.1). Taxonomy (NCBI): domain Eukaryota; kingdom Metazoa; phylum Chordata; class Actinopteri; order Spariformes; family Sparidae; genus Sparus; species Sparus aurata. The sequence goes on along the minus strand of NC_044209.1, from coordinate 11,200,613 downwards.
GCAGAAACACTGAGATTGTCCTGCCGTGGCTGGTCTTGGGTTACTTTTCACTAATTTAGCAGATGCTTTTGTTCAGAGACACAAAGATTGAATCCATGGTTCAACATTTTGAGCAATACACTTATTTGCTGTCCAGCTGTGAGTTACATGTAAAGATAGACACGACTGTGTCTGTAAATATGAGGCTACAGCCAGCAGCTGGTTAGCTTAGCTTAGCATAAAGACAGGAAACAGTGGAAACAGCTGGCTGGACGCTGTCCAAGAAGGGCCGCAAGTAATGATTATTTTCAGTATTGATCAATGTGACATCATAATCACAATAGATTTATTGTTTAATCTATAAAATGTCAAATCAAATGCTCATCCCAATTTTCGAAAACCCAAACTGTTATCTTTAATTTGTTTCTTTTATCCAAACGACAATCTCTTCATTAAGCAGATAAATGACAACAAAACAAGCAGCAGATTATTACATGTGATTAGCTGTAACCTGCAAATATTGAATGTTTTTGCTTAAAAAACAGACTGAAATGATAAATCAATAATAATCATGTTATTTTCTTTGACTAATCAATGAATGGACTAATCGTCACGGCTCTCATCCAAAGATAACGAGATCCACCCACCACATAAAAACAACAGGCTATGGTGTGATGGGATGTTATAAGTTACCTCGAGTTTAGGGTTGGGTACCGTTCAAATTTGGACCGCACTTACCAGCAATGCAGACAGCCAGTGGTTGAGCTTTGGCTAATGCTAGTAAAAATGCTAATATAACATCTTCACAATTCATCAAAATGTAGTTAAAATTGTAATATATTACAGACAGTGCAATTTAATATCCAAACTGCAGACGCTGCAGTTTTGATAAAGGTCAAATGTGTGAGAAAACAGCATTCTAATGACGCGCTGCTGAGCTGCAGAGCTGTCCTGACCTACAGATCTTGATCTCCAGGTGGATAAAAGCATGTTTGTTCTGAACAGACTCCAACAAATTTCAAACCGTCCTGATTTTGAATGTTTTTCCTGTGTAAATGCAATCCTTGATGTAAAAGCAATCATTACCGCTGATGAGAATCATTACAAAATAAGCGCAGTATGATTTATTTCACCGTATTGGGCAGCCCTACTTGGCCGGAGCCATCTGCTATGCTGTATTGATCGTACGGACGTGAAAGTATTATTTATCAAACTCCGGGCTTGGGGGTGAAAATGTGAAAAACTGTGGGACGCATAAAAAAAGACACTGTGTCGACATCACAGAGCTTCGCACCGGCCGACCAGGTTATGTTTCATCAGCGCATACTGATGAGTCGGTCGTGTCAAAGGTTACAGGTCAATCTGAGTGAAGCAGTTGGCTTGCTGGTGTTCAGGGTCACGGGGGTTAATCTGCTAAGAAGTGGACTATTGAGTTCTTGAACATCTCTCTGCTGTCTAAACGCAGTAAAACAGGTCATTTCTGTGGAGGTCCTGGGGTTTTATTGGTGTTTAAAGATGTTGTGAATGTGTTCGTGCACGGCGATCCTTGTCACCGCTTACTGCACAGTTGGCCCGGGGGTGGGGGGAGCTGTGGACAGACATGTGTCACAGAGGTGACAGCTGCCAGACGCTCCTTTCCACCTGCTAGTGACGACAAGTGGCCTGATCAGACAAAAGAATAGCCATTTCACAGTGTAAAACTGCTTTTATGTGCCAGTTCTTTTTTTTATTTATTTGTTCTTTCTGCAGATATAGAGAGAATCATATGTACACTATCTGAGATCTGTCTGACCAGCTTTCTTTTCACTCAGAGAGCTGTCTGTCAAGTTCCCTGTAGTGGCAGTGCCACGCTGATTGGCCCGCCTTTACCATGGGAGGGCTTTTTCGGCAGCTGTTGCCATGGCTACGCATCCTGTTGATGATGGTCTAGAAGTCTGCGTTTCCACGGATCAGCTCCCCCCACCCGAAACCTGCTCTGTCACTCTCACCGTGGAAATCCATACGGCAAATGTGATGCAGTCAAAACTCATGTTAGAGTTGGAATGACGACGGGAAACGAGTGTGTCTGCGCGTGTGTGTGTGTGTGTGTGTGAGTGAGTGCAGCAGGTGGTAGGTTCGCTGAAAAGAGAGGACAGATGAGACAGACGATTTAGGAGAGAAGACCAAGAGAGACATGAACGGATGGATGACACCAAAGGAAAACAAAAGTCAAAAAATGGAGGAAAAGAGGAAGCAAATGAAGTCTGAGATAGAAAACAGACGGGGGAGGTCAAAGAGTGAGGACAGGAGGTAGAGGAGCAGGATGTTGAAAAAAGGTGGAAGTTGAAAGTCAAGAAAAAGGGAGAGGAGGAAAGGATGAAAGGGATAAGGAGGAGGACAGAGTGAGGGATGATGGAAGAGGAGAGCTGCACGAGACGAAAACAGGAACAGGACAGAAATTGGTCATTTTATTCCGATCTCTTCTGCACGGCGCGCTCCCGCCCGACAATCGGACACACCGCTCAGCCAATCACAAGTGTGAGCGTCGAAGAGCACGTAGCTCTCCGCCGCTGGCCACCTTCTGTTGTGCTCTTCTTCCTGTCTTTATCTAGCTAGCTGACGGCTGCTGCAGTGAAGATGCAGTGGCTTTCTCGTCCTTTAAGGCACTCGCTCTCAAACCCAGCCTCCCTTCCTCCACCACCCCCACCCTGGTCCTGTGTCTCTCCAAAAAAAGCTGTGGCTGAATAATGTGTGCTCTTTCTTTGTTTCTCCTTTCCTTCTCCTCTGTTGTTCTTTTGTCTCTTCTCGCCGCCAAACCGAGCGCATGAGCCCTGACTGCAGATGCACCAAAGCACTTTATTATGATGTGATTTTTTTTTATTTTCTATTTTTGATGTTGCTCTGTGGAGGCAGGGATCAGTTATGCATGTTTTTTTTTTGTGTTTTTTTTTCAGCGCTGCAGTATAAAATATGCATTTGCATGCACACGCACTCGGCATAGGGATGCTTCGTTTTTTTTTCATAACAAGAGTACCTACTGAAATAATTCCACACTCGTCATTCCGCTCGGTGTCTCAGCATTTGACGTGAACGGACTGACTCCTAAGGCTGTATTGATTTACAGGCGTGAGTGTGTGAGTGTGTGTGTGTGTGTGTGTGATGGTGTGTGTGATGGTGCAGGATGTTGAGCTGGAAGGGGAATGGAGTTCAGTAAAAGCAGATTTATCCCGGCTATAAAAAAAAAAACAGGATGGTTGGACTGATGGAGACTCAGCAGGTGTAATTGAAAACTGAGGGACCGCTGTCCTTCGTGGTGCATCTCCGACCACACACTCTCGAGAAGCGAGAAATAAAGGGCGATAAGGTGATAATGTATTTCTTTTTCTGGAGGAGGAGCTGTGTGTGTGTGTGTGTGTGTGTGTGGGGTCCTCCAGGTCAGCTTCAGGCTCCTTAGGGGCCCCTGCATCGTGCTCGTCAGCGGACACTCCCAGTCGCGGCCGAAGCGCCTTGCTCATCATCCCAATGCTTAGTTATGTTTCTGGGTCATACTGCCGTGTTGCGTTTGCTGTTTAGTAGCTGCGCTGCTGTTCCTAATGAGCCAACCCCCCCCCCCAACCCCTTCTTCTTTTTTCGCTGTTTTTGGTGTGTGTTTTTTTTGTACTGCATGCATGCGCCCGCTGTTCTGAGCCGTTTCCCCACAGTCGAGCTCCACATGAATAACACAGCAGCCCCTCACATTGCTGCTGATCACATTACTGTCTGAAAGATGACTGGAATGACAGCAGTGCACACACACACAGGAAGGAGAGACGGAGACACACAATTTGGAATGGCCTACTTTGTATGGGCAGCCTTTCATTTCGCGAGGCTGTGTCTTGGAGGCAACGAAAACACGATCGCACCTTTTCTGTTCTCAGATTTTGGCTTTGATGATCAAAATCAGCGATCGAGGGCTCGCGCGCGTGTCGCGGCGAGCATGCCTGGGTGCACACATGCGCGAGGATGCACATGTGTGTGGTAGTATGAAAGAGTATTGCAGGCGAAAGATGAATAAATGAAAGATCTGGGAAATCCATCAGCATCTAGCAGCGGGTTGTCATGGCGATGCGGACAGCACAGCACAGTGTGTGTGTGTGTGTGTGTGTGTGTGTGTGTGTGTGAGAGAGAGAGGAGAGAGATGGATGCAGATAACATCACTGCAATATTTCAGCATGTATGTAACTTTGTGTCAGCCCAGGCCGCCCTTAATGCGAACAAAGAAATGTCTCTCTTGGTTACCGTCTCCGCTGCACTCCACGTTGTCTGAATACGCCCGGAAAGGGAAGAGCCTCGCTCTCTGGTGTTGCGTGGGTTAATATTTCTTTTTCTTTTTTTTTAAAGACTCTCTTTGTCCTCCTTGATCCACAAACTTCACATATATTATATATTGTGTCAGATATTCTAATAATGCAGTATGTAAACTGTGATTTTGGTGTTGGGTTTCGTACATGCGACATCTATTGCACTTGTGTCCGTCCTGGGAGAGGGACCCCTCCTCCGTGCCCCTCCCTGAGGTTTCTCCCATCTCCAACAAACTGACCTTAAGGGACAACACCATTTCATGCTGTTCCTTCTTCCTTTGTGTGTGGCGGACCCTGCCACCTTCCTAGCTTCAAACAGTGTTCTCGGGACCTTATTTTCCACTGAGAACAGCTTGTTCATTTAGTTTTGGAAAAAATATAAATATAGAGTTCATTTCTTAGTAGTAAATTTATTCTTTAAGTATGACGAGGTGCAATAAATGTGACCTTGTTTGGTTTTTCTTTGCTCCTTTTTGAGCCAGTCGATGCCTTCACACTCCCATCTGTGTGTGTGTGTGTCTGTGTTTTCGTGTGTAAGTAAGAGATGCTTTTACAGCAGTAGTGTATAATGGCTACAGCCTGATACTTAACTGCATCTCCGGGGAGACCTGAAAATTGCAGCTCTCTCCACTTTCGGTCCTCTCTCGGCTCCGCAGCATGTGTCTCCGCTTTGTCTGTGAAAACGGGCGACAGCGACTGTTTGTGTGTGTGTGTGTGTGTGCGTGCATATGTGTGTGTGCGTGTGAAGGAGGGTGAGGGTGCATAGGTGTGTAGGTAAGTGTGATGCGAAGAAGAAAAAAGAGTTACGGCAACCTAGTTTTTTTTAAACGGCGGCGTGGTGATTGAAAGGTTGATGGCGAAGAAAAGCGGCGGATTGATTTTAGAGCGCACGTGCGGGCGTTTCGACGGAAACTCGATTGCAAACTGCGTGTTGCAATTTGAGCGTGTGTGTGCGTAAGAGCCGGAGAGAGTAGGTGAGAGAGAAGTCTAGGACAGTGGGATTCTCTCAGCGAATAGGCTCTTACTAGAAACTCTACCTGGTTACTAGGCAACAGGATAGCACTGCTGCACATTGGAGCTTTTTGGGTGGGTGGGGGGGGGTGACTATCTACAACGCGGAGTGGAGCGTCCACGTTTACAGTGCTGAGTCAATAACTGTATTATTTATGATTGTGTTATTGCAAGGGTGTGTGTGAACGAGGGGGAGGGGGAGTAAAGGGTAAACGAAGGCGGTGGGTGCATTTCAGTGTGTGTGTGTGTATGAGAGAGAGGTGTATCATAGAGGCCGTGTGTCCTGGTAACATTTAAAAGAATAATAGAAGAGCTTTGGCAGCGGCTAAAAAGGGCAGCGAGGTGTTTACTGTTGAGTCCACACAGAGCAGTTGAGGCGACTCACTCTGCCTCACTTTGAAACAGTCGCGGTCGGAGATTGGGTGCCACCCAACACCAAGAACAGGAGAGAAGGAGTAAAGGAAAAAAACAATGGGCAGACTAAGTTGACCTGCCGTCCGTGCTCTGCGCCCGATCACTGCTCATATCGTATCATATTTTTTGTTTTTTTTGGGTGACTTCGTATCCGCTGGTGGATGTGACCCACACCGCACTGAACTGACAGTGAACTCAACAACAAAGTCGCACGAATGTCTGCTCGATTGAATATGCATGCCAAGCGTTTTGCTTTTTTCTCTCTCGTTTTTTGACTCGAGTCGCTCCTTCCCTGCTGCAGTAACCGAAGATCTTGTTCAGTAGCTCTCCTGCCTGAAGAAACATTTCACACTGCGCATTGGTACAAAAGCAAATCCTAATTGGGACACTTTGCAGCTGCAGTGTGAGTCACACACCAGGAGAGAGTTTACGAGGGTACAGTACAGGAGTGTGTTCAATTACAATGTTTCCCTCAGTCGCAGCGTGGGTTGCACCTTCAGTGTCAAAGTTCTGTATACTGACACGCATTCATAATGCGGATCAAGAGGTCACGACGATGGTAGTGTTTACCCAAGTGCATAGATTTGTCATTGTTTGTCATTTTACAAAAAACAGGAACATCTAGTGACCCGACAGATCTTCTGATTAACATGTCGACAAAGCAAGCGAGAAACCTGTAAGGCAAACCCGAGAGACTCCAAAAGATTATATGTGGAACTTTAAGACTTTTACTCAGGTGCTGTTCCCATGGTGTGACCTCTACTTGTGCCACAGTATATTAATTTGGGGTCATTTTTACATTGAACTATGCTGTATATTATAGGCCCCATATTATAGAAAGTGCAATTTCCGTTTATTTTCCATTAATTTTTTTCAATCCATGTAAAAACAGGGAACAGCCCTCATTCTGAAACTGCGCCTTTGGATTCTGTAGTATCGTCAAGTCACAACTATACAGTCACGACCCCATCACGGACGTGGTTGCGAAAACACCGGCTGATCGGTGTGTTCAGTCTGTCAGTGGGGCATCGAGTGGGAATAGGCGGGGAGCCGATAATTCAAAGACAGTGGAGTGAACGCTTGATTTGTTCTAAACCAGGAAATAGACTGCTCCATGTCAGTGTGATTAAACCAAAACCAATGAACTGTCCTCCTTCTAAGTGATCTGTTGTTTTCGTGGAATTGTTTGTCTCAAGTCTTAGAGGTTACGCACACACACACACACACTATCGCACACACACACTATCGCACACAGTCAGTGGGTCGATGTGGATGGATTAATCTTTCACAGACAGTTCAGATGATCATTAATTGTCTCTTGGAGGAATGGATGCCTCATCAAAAGCATTTCTTATAAGCTGTGTGTGTTTGTTATTGTGTGAGTGTGTGTGCGTGTGTGTGTGTGTGTGGTAGACTTCTGTTTAATGTCCATTAGGCTGTAATAAAGGAACGTGGCTCTCCCTTGCCCCCTGTCTGCCTTCTAATGGACCTCTATTATCCCAGTTCAAACAAATGAACACACACACACACACACACACACACACACGCACACACACAGACATACACACTATCTCTGCTGGTGAAGAAAGGGCATCGTGAAGCAGCTGACCCAGCTCAAGTGCAGGCAGCCTGGTGTGTGTTAAACAGCCTGATTTTAGCTGGAGTGGCTATATAATGGTGCTGTTATATACTTGTCTGGAGAGGAGAGAGCCATACGTCACACAGCGAAACGCTTGTTAAACTGAATACAGAGCCAGCAATTAGCCAAGACCCCATAATGCCGCTGACTGTCCAACACAATTATGAAAAAACGAGCGATGGAGTCGAGAACGCTGCAGAACAGGTCATCGCACAAGATCACTTTAAAAAGAACTTCCCAAACTTGTGCATGTAATGTGGTAAATCTAAGACATCCAACACTTCAGGAATCCTTTTATAAAACAACAAAGCGACTCGAATTCCGCTCCTGCAAAGAGTGGGTTCGCTGCGCTCCTCGTCTCTGAGCGAGCACCGATTCGTGTTTACACAAGTTCGGCGGCAGGGTACCTTTTAATATAATTGTTACGCTCAGCGACACTTTAATTGTGCGGGGAAGAAATGCAATAAAGGAAATGTAATTTCTAAATCCGATTCTGTGCGGGAATATCAGAGGTAGACTTGAGAAGACATGACAGGAAAGATTAAGTGCTCAAAAATCTGCTTATTAAGTGGATTAGAATTTTGCGTCTGCATCCACACGTCTATGCCCTGTAGCAGGGTAATCAGTCCAGCGTGCGCTGCTACCTCTCATTTCTGTGATAAATGTGCAGGTCAGAGGTTGCTGACGTGTAACTTGGGAACAACGTCAGCTACAAAATCCCGGCGGGAAACCCGTGGGAAATGAAGTCGCGTGAAGAGCTGCCGCGATCTGTGATGCATTAGTGGTACCTTTTGCTCTTTGTTCACAGGCGCAGTGCTCTCCCTCTCTCTCTGTGCTGCTGTAACGATCTAATTCCCAGCTGGGGATCAATGGAGTTAAGCTTACTGTATCATTTTATAACTCCGGCAAAGTTTTTTTAAATCGATGTGCGAGTAGTAAATATCAAGATTCTGCCGTGAACACTTCCTCGCTCTCTGAAGCTGGAGACACGACTGAAGAACAGGCAGACAAGAGCGCTCCGACGCGAATTGAGTGCAGTCGCGAGGCATCCCATGTCTGCAAGACGGTGACTCACTCATGTACTGTTTATTAATTCACTCCTTTGCCCGGGCACCCATTAAAATATGGCGGCTATTAAGGAAAGAATGCTACATTCCTTTTGATGTAAGATCGTCCGCTCGCTTATTCTCTCGACAGTCTTAGAGCTGTGGGAGAGAGTGAGTGAATGGATTTTGGTGTAAGTTAAAGCCCCTCTCGGTGTGAAGCGCTAGACCTCCGGTGCTAAATGTGTGCAGCTTGCAGTCGGCTAATTGGGGAGCAGCATCATCTGTTTACCACCAGCCGTTTAGAGGCAGATTGAAGGCGCCAAACTTTCTGGAGCGACGTCCGTTCAGTCGGTTTAAAGGGTTTGATGCCTCACCTAAACCCCGAATGAAGATTGGTCGGCCCTCCGCAGTGGGAAAGTGTGTGTAGCGTGCGTCTGCGGGTGTTGATGCATAATGCAGCAGGAGGACAGTTGTCACGAGCATGTGCGGTAGTCGGCATTCGAGTCTCCATGTGTGCGACTGTGTGTCGAACAGCACTCTGATAGGAGATCCCATCTTGTGTGTGTGTGTGTGTGTGTGTGTGTGTGTGTGTGTGTGTGTGTGTGTGTGTTTGTGTGTGTGTGTGCACTGCAGGCAGAGGAGCGCTAACATGAGTGTGTGTGACAGGCCTCCCACGCACCGAGCTCTGATCTGGTTTGTTCCAGTTGGCGGCCTTGTGTCGGAATGGCGATGGACACCAGACAGACCTCCTCCTTTTGGCGAGCTGGAGCGTCAGGCGCAGACCTAACGAGGCGCCGCGCTAACGAACAGATCAGAGAGCGGCGGACCAAGCGCCGATGTGTGTGTTTGTGTGGGTGTGTGTGAGCGAGCGAGAGAGAGAGAGAGAGAGAGAGAGACGGAAGGAGGATGCGTGCCGAGGCTGGTGTGTGTCGATAGGAGCGTCATCTGTCAGCCCGGCTCAGGACAGCGATACTGCAAGTCAATATTGGCCTGTTATCCTCCACTTCATCAGCCGCTGATGCAGGGAGCAATAAACGGAATGAAAAAGTAAACAAAATGTAGACTTATACATTCATAAATATCTAATCCCGAGTGCCGTGAAAGAGTTTATCCAAATCGCCATCAATGCACGCCGCGGCACAGCGATGTTAAGGCCGATGAAATGAATTGTCAGTGTCTGTAGTCTGAGAGATAATCAGAGGAACACCATGTATAGAAAAAAAAAAAAGGTTACAATTTGTCATGCTGCAGTAATTGCTCAAAGAGACTTTTGTCTTTTTGCGATCAGCAACAGATCAGCACCCTTGCAGCTGATGGAGAGCCAAGTCTCAGTTTTACAGTGGTCAGCTCATGTTCTGGGCCAACAACAGCCCGCTGCAGTGTTTTGACTCACGTGGAACAAAATCTCACTGTTAATGGCCCACTTTATAATTACACTGACCGATTTTGCGTGAACCATAAATTTGCAGCTATAAACCATGTCGAAGATGTACCGGCCCCGGTGGCGCTTCAGCACAGGGCTTTCACACAGGATCTGTTATGTAAAGTTACAGACTATTCCTAGCTTCCGTTTTGAATCCAGTAGAATGCCAGTCGATTTGAATCCGTGCCTTTTCACGCCAAACTGAGTTCATATATGCAGGTTTTTTCAAACACGATTGTCTTTTACTAAAGTCCCTCTTTCAAAATCACGGCCGACAATGTTTGACTACTGCTTGAACGGAGAAAGATGGAAATCTATTAAATTCCAACGTCCTTAACTTAAGTACGTGCCATAGCATCATGCCGATAAAATGAAAACGTACCGCAGACTAATTTTAAATCAAACCTTTTATTCAGCTTCCTCTTTTTAGATAACAAGGGGGAAATGTTGAGAATGCTGCTTGAAAGCTAAACGGACTTTGATATTTCCACACCTCATACCTTTAAAGACAGCCACCATCTTCCCTGTACCCAAAATTCTGCTGTGTCTGGTCTTGACGACCACCGACCTGTGGCTCTGATTCCCATCCTGATGATGAGCAACTGGGTCCTCAGCAGATCAAAAACAGCACAACTGCCTGCCCGGAGCCTCACTAGTATGCTTTCAGAACCAGCAGATCCACAGAGCATTATTATTTTTATCAATTGCCCCTATACATATAATTTTGCTCACGTCTGATCTACAATTGGGTATGAGGTGGAAAACGTTAGTTGCTGTCCGAGTGGAGTGACCAAGATTAGGGAATGTACTGGTGCAGCATCAAGTCTGAGACGAAATCACTTTGTAGTATAAAGCCTCAAGACTTCAAACGGCTATCAACGTGTCGTTTAAACCCCCGATCTTTCTTTGAAGCGTCCGTGTTGCTCGTTACCCGCATTACAGCTTAAAAGATCACGAGCACACCAAAGTCGGCGGATTGACTGCACTTGAATGCGGGGCTGGTGCTACAACCTGTGGTGTAAAACCAGAAATTCAGACTGCAGTTGACTTATACATCACTATATCAGATGTTACAGTTTATTGCAACAACCAAATATGTCTGGTAGCCTGGAAGAAACAACCACCTGTGTGTGTGTGTGTGTGTGTGTGTGTGTGTGTGTGTGTGTGTGTGTGTGTGCGTTTCCAGCCGAGTAGAACATGATGTTTGTGCGTCCTTGCATATTATTTCCTAATTTGGTAACTGACATGGCGAGCTAAGCTTTGTGTGTGTGTGTGTGTGTGTGTGTGACAGAGAGAGAGAGACACGGAGAAAGAGAGAGAGAGTGAGTTTGTATACTTTCAAGCATCTAATGTTTTTCTGAATGATCACTATCAGGTGCAGCCGATGAAACGCGTGTGCGTGCCAACACATTCGGGAGTGTTACTGTTTAGAGGCAATCCCGCTTCTCGTGTAGCAGCAGAGAGACGGAGGTGAAGCAACAAGAAAGCACAGAGCCATTTGAGAGTGGGAGAAAACGATTCGAGCATAAAGATACCAGCAGGGAGGAGAGGAATATATATATATATATAAAAAAAAGGACTCACACTATTTCACTTTTAAAAACCAAGCTGTGTGCAATGAGCGGTGATATAACTTTTAGTATTCAGGGAATTTTTTTTTTTTGTGCTAGTAGAAAATGACCTCTGCCTCAAAAATGTGTCTGCTTTTGTTCGAGCATTTGATACTAACCCATTGAGATGGATAAAACAATGTTGGCCGTGGGAGGAGGGATGTGGCATTAACGGCCCAGCGTGGATAGCTGCTAATTTTACACTCATCCTAGCCCACCTAGCTTCGTGTCTGTACTCGTTTGAAGTGCACACTTATCTGAAGAGGGAGCTGTCATCCGGGGCTCGGACAAGAAGAAAGGGATGGCGGGAGTCACGGACAGATTGTACTTTTACACAAAACTCATGTCGGAAATGAGGTTTAGTGTTTGTGGAAACATTTTTCGTGGCGTAATCGTCGTGGTGTTTTCATAACATGGTCCCATTTCCACTGATGGATTGCTCATATGGGGGATAAATATAGTTAAGTATGAACTCGCTATGTTAAACTATAGTTACATACTTAAGGTTATAAGTATAACCATACTTAAAGGTTATAACATCGCTGTTCCTCTCTGGCTCACATCAAATCTAAATTTCCTTTTGGCCAATGATTTGTTTTCTGACATTCCCATCAGCCTCAGTTCCACCGGTCCATTGACACTGGGCAGCCATCTTTGCAATTGTTATTTTGGGTTGACAAGACCAGGCTTCTATCTAAATAAATGGGCAGAGAGCCAGAACCTCACGTTCAATGGTCACCTGGACATAAATGCTGCATGTGTAGAATGGCCAGTCAAATCTGAAAGGAAAATAAAAAAGCCCCAACATTTTGGAAAATTTGCCCCAAAATCAAATTTAAAAAGCCTTTTCCCCACATGTAATACTTCCACTGCGCTTGGTTTCATGATACCAACAACTTTTACAGATTAACGGAGTGCCGCGACGTCACACTGTCAGCTCTTCCACCTGAACAAACTGAGTTTTATGTTTAATCTCTGAATAACCTAACCTTTCTTGGTAATCCCGTGCATTGGTGTGATATCAAGTACACTTCTGCCTGGGCACGCTTGATGATGGATGATGGATGATGAAAACGATGGACCTGTGCTAAGTCTTACCTTTTTGTCCGAGTGCACCACTCGAGTGGAGAAGCTGAGCCACCTGCGGTTCTCCGTGGATTCAAACCGAGTCACGTGCCCTTCCAAGACAAACCATTGGCCCCGCTCAAATGGCTGACGTGTACAGGATGATGCTGGGAAAAACAGACGCAACAGGAGCGAGAGTTACATAACCACGTCAGTAGATATAAAAAGTTCATGAAATTAACCCCACTGGGCATCTCATTTCGATTGAGGTGGTTAAATGAGGCGTTTTCACTCTGATTGGGCTCTAATTCTGTTTGTTTGTGGAAGGACAGGGTCCGTGTAAAACAGGCTAATAAGAGAGCAGAGGAGGATGGAGCCAGGAGAGGGGAGAAAAGGGGAAAAAGGGGAAAGTGAGAGGAGGAAAAGAACTTCAAACACTACACGACTACAGAGCAAACGGCGCACAGACAGAGGAAGAAGAAGGAAAAATAACGAAAAGGAAGCAGCGGAGAGAAACCGAAAGGCGAGAAGAAACAGACGAAACAACAAAAGAGGGGAGCAGAGAGGAGAAGACAGGCATGAGATGGAGACAGAGAACCAATGAAAGTCAAGTGGATGAAAAGAATGAAAGAGGAATAAATAGGAAGAGCAAAGAGGAAGAGGGCAGGAGGAGGAGGATGGGTGAGCGTTGAGTTTCCTGCAGTAGGGCACGAAGCCAAGAGATGTTTCACTCCGTGGCTTCAACTGCGTACAGCTTTAGGAAGTGTTCTCTTTCTGTGTGTGTGTGTGTGTGTCAGCTGTGATGCACCAACCTCCACTGAAACTCATACACGTATGCATGCATTGTTTTTTTTGCATTAAGGTGTGCACCAGAGGGACCGGTGTTTCTTGTGCGTGTGAGAGAGAGAGAGTGTGTGTGTGTGTGTGTGTGTGTGTGTGTGTGTGTGTGTGTGTGTGTGTGTGTGTCGGGTCGCTGAGGTGGTTAAACAAATCCTCTACAAGCGAACAGCGTCTCCCGCTTGGTTTGATCAGCTGCTAATTGAATCTGAGAGAATAATGAGAGGGTCAGGGAGATTGTTCGTTGTTTTAAGGCCATCTGGAGCCTTGCCTTGGGGGGGCAAACACACACGCACGCACACACACACACGCACACACAAACACACATAGACACGCACACTCTTTTGCAGTCATGAGCTCGTAGATATACAGAAGCGCCCAGGCATGCAGAAACATAAAAATGCCAGGGGTGAATGCCACACACACAGGCAGGCGAATGCGAGATAAGGTGACGGACAGAGAGAAAATGAGAGACCAGAGGGGCGGGAAAAAAAAAAGCAGCGGCTTGTCCACGGGGCCACCGGGCAAGTTTATACTTTTGCAAACAGCTATGCAAATAGGCAAACGCCTCAACTCAGGTGCATGGTCACGCACCACATACATCAGGAAGCCTAGCTTCTCCTGATTCTGTTCATGCAAAACATTTGAGGATACAACCATACCAGGCCAACTCACCAGTAAGGTGTCTGGGTGTTTTATTAGTGCATCAAACTCCAACACAAACTGTCTTTTCTTATTACCAGATGTCCACTCCATCTGTTTATGTAACATATTTATTTAAAAACACAATATTCCTCAATTGAATGGTGACAAGAGGGCAAAACACTGCGATAGCGGACGCTTTTTCCGTGTTTTCATCGGTAAAGTAGCTTGTCTCATTTCACAGCAGACACTATTGTATCTCTACACCGGTGTTCCTAAGATCGCAGTCATTTGAGCAGATATGAGCTTCTACGCCCACCATAAAGCCTACAACAGCCAATGAGTAATTGTTTCGGCAGGTGACCGTCTCTCTCTTCTTTTTCCTCTCTGCCTTCCTCCAGGTGTTGTATCATGTAGGCAGTGAGATTTCAAATCCAGTAGTATATCGTTTTTAAAACCATGCATTTGAAAAGTGTGCAATTTTGTGTAGTTGTATACATTTTTACTCTTGGAAAAAAAAAAAAAAAAACTCCTGTTTTTCATTCATGTAGGGCTATATGATGTGGACCCATTGCGTTTTCCAGTCTAAGAGGCATGTCCAGGTCAGCGGCAGGCTTATTTTTGCATTTAAAAAATTTAGGCAAGAAAAATGAATAAATAATTCACTCTGCTCAGACTCATGTAGATTAATGTCAGAAGCACTTAGAGAGCTTCTGACAGCTAGTGGAAATATTTGGCTTATAACCTTTCAGAAGAGCCGAAAAACCATGCCTGTGCTCACAATAGCATTAAAATTTGCTTTGGGCTAGACTGGGATAGTAGTTACAGGATTATTTTACATACATTTCCAGCGGGGGAGGACGTGAGAAACAATAAAATAAAGGATAACTCCATATAGATGTTTAATAGCTTCTCCAAGCTCTGGGAGTGGGTCACACAGAGTTGGCAACATACAGTAAAAGTTAAAAATAGGTCCGCGACTCGGCGTTGCCGGAGCACAGCACTGCAGTTCTGAAGCCATTTGTCATAATGACAAACACCATCTGTATTTTCATGTTTGAATATGCTTGTGGTTAAGGCCAAACCTGTCGCAGCAGTGTGCCTGCGTTTGCAGTTATGTCTGTTCTTGTGAGAGGTTTGAGTTCTTCCGGCTGAGGACTTTTTGCTAATTGACGGCTGTTCAGGATTCAGTTCAGAACTTCTTGCGTCAGCTAAGGTGGAGGAGAAGTGATTCACGCACGTCACTCACAAACATGACATGCGGCTGCGCTGCGTTCTGGTCTCTTGAGGCAACTGTCACTTCTTATCTGCTCCTCCTTGCGCAACAGATTTCGAACAGACCTCTGAATCATCAAGTGTCATCGAAGCTGCGAGTCAAGGAAGAAACTTCTCGCCGGCTTTTAAGCGCGTTAGCATCTCAGCCCTGGATGATCCGCAGGTGGAGACTCACGCTGTGCAGCCAAAATCCACAGAGCGTTATTTTAAATTCTAGCTGAGCAGCCCAGAGCTTCTAAATATACTAAATATGTCACACAGAATTTGGAGGAAATGCGTTTAAAATGACACAGGAGGCGTTTTAGTCATGCAGCTATAAAACAGACGGTGTGGAACGAAATTTCTCTAACTACTAAAGAGGAACTGGAAAAATGGAAGCCGAGGAGGGGGGTTTTTTGTGTGCGTGTGTCTCTTGACCTTGTGTCGGAGGGTTGAACGTTCTCAATCACAGACGACCGCGCTGCAGATCGTTATTTCTGTAAATGCAGGCATGCATGTGAGCATCGTTTGTGTGTGTGTGTGTGTGTGTGTGTGTGTGTGTGTGTGTTTGTGTGTGTGTTTCGGAGAGAAAGATGCTGATGAGGTTAATGGAACGGCAGGCCTCTTGCAGCTCCTCTCATTAGGAGTAATGGAGGGCCTCTGTAAGTGGCTGCTAACACACACACACACACACACACACACACACACACACACACACTCTCACGCGACGAGAGAGAGGAGGTGGGCAGGACACAGGGCTGGATCTGATGACATTTCATTTAAGAAGAGATGAGGACCACGTAGAGAAGAAGGATTATGAGCAGGAATTGGCAGAAATATGGATTTAGAAATGGAGCGGGAGATGTAAAAGACAGAGGCTATTAGGGAGAGCGTGGAATAAGGCAATATTTGTAGACTCATTGAAGAGTCCCCCGGCTGGCCTTTAAATCTGTCAGTTTGATCTGAAATACTGTCGGTATAGCTTGTAAATCTGGCTCTCTGTGCTGCTATCTCTGCACACCTACTGGTGTATTATCTCAGCTGATAATTGGCCTTTTAATAAAAATTGAATTCTGTCCAGTCAGTGTCGTCCACGACTGATATAATGGCTATGATTGCATATTTAGTGTAATACTAATCAATTCACACTGTGGGTTTTATGGAGAGTCGTTAATAAAAACTGATTATTATGCATTATTTTTGGTCGAGTCAATAGGAATGCATTAGCGTTTGTCTTCACCGTCTTCGGATCCGTCAAGAGCTTTAGGTTTTTTTTTTTTTTTTTACAGTGTGATGGTTTTTTCATATAAGGGGGATTTAGCTTGGAAGCCAGAATCTATTTCTGGCTAAACTCTTTCACAGGTTCAGCATTCACCCTTCAGAAGGATCCCTGAAATAATCAGTGACTCACCACTAGCTCAAGCAGGAGAGGGAGTGCAAATACATGTTTCCTTCCCGGGGTCAATTAAAGTATCAGAAAACACAGACTTATCCAACAAAAGTGTGCTTTACATCACTGCTGACCATTTTCCAAAGCAGGTTTGAGTGTTTTAGACATTTGAATGCAGTTATGCAGACTACACAGAAGATTCTGGGTTGTATTGGCATATCATTACAACATGCAGTACAGAGAGGACAGATGAGCAAACTTCAGATTCAAGCCCAAGTAGATCTTTATACGATAACAAGGCTCCAGACTCATTTGACACCCTGTGCAAAGTGTTAAATCTGCGCGTCATGCAAGATTAGGAAAAATAATCAATGATCCGGTGGGCTCCACTTTTGGCAGCCCTGGTTTATTCCTGTTACTTTTACTGTATGTAGCACCAAACCACATTACTTTTTCTTCAAGAAGCGTCCAACGAATTAATGGACCTGTAACATCAAGTTTTGATGGTGTAAACACCAATCAGCTGTGGGGGAATTGGTCTAAGTAATGTTTAATAGCAATTTGGGTAGTTAATTAGCAGTGTTATGGCTCTTTGATAACTCTCCGGTTGTGGATTGATATGAATCGGGGTAAATCCACCCTAACGTGTCGGGTTAACAGAGCGAAGAAAGAAGAACTTAAGGTGGAAATTCTGGAAAAGCGCGCACTAAGGTAAGCAGTTAGGGGTCCAGATTTTATGGAGGTGAATTAAGGTACTAAAGAGGACAGGAATGATGGAGTGGAACAATTGTGAGCAGCGCGGTCGGGGTGAATACAGCAGAGGGGAGCGAAGTCGGGCTGATCACATCAAGAACGAGTCGAGTTTTTGGCGATGAGGACGAGCGAGAGACACTGAAGAGAGTGGTAGAGAGAGAGAATGGACGAGTAATGGATTTGAAGGTTGAACGAGCACCGTCAGGAGAGAGTATCAATCTGTGCCTCATCTCTCTCTGACCATAAAATATACACCTCGGGCCAACGAGCATGCACCACACACACACGCAGATGTTAATGTAGTTTGGAAGCAGCAGGGACATGTCTAGTTCTACTAGTGCGCAGTAACTCAGACAGGAGAACGTGCTGCCTTTTGTTATTCAATCAGAACCACATTAGTTCTCTCAGTGTGCCGACTCTCTGTCTCTACATCCTCCCCCTCACCTCACCTCCCCACCCGCCCCTCTTCTCTTTCACCTGTGTTTTTCTTTTTATGTTTTCACTCTCAACCGGAGACGGCGTATATCGCGGTGACACTGTCGGCCGGGCCGACGGCAAATCACGTTTGAACGATTCCCCTGCTCTAGCTGCAACGCCCATTCAAAGTTTTAAAGTAATGGGCGCAGCGATAATCTTTGACGCCATAAAACGCACTGTGTCCTTTATTCACTCTGCAGGGGCAGGGAGATCAACACGGAGAGGGAGGACAGAGCGCGAGAAAAGCAATCCAGTTTATTCAGCAGTAAGTGCCTCTGACAAAGAAGACAAATGTGACATTAAAACTCTTTGTACTGCTACAGCTTTAAACATCCAGTTTTGTGATTACAGTATGTGTGTGTGTGTGTGTGTGTGTGTACCTGCGTGAGCATGTGCGCCAGGAGGGCCTCTGCAAACGACTCCCTATATCATATTCAGTGTCTTGTTTCTTGTCTTTGTGTAGCTCTACAGCGCATGCCACTCCTGCCAGGGGGTCTCCATAAGTGTGTGTGTGTGTGTGGTTTGTGGCTTTGTGCAAGTGTCTTCTAGTTTAGGCGAAAGACGTACACACAGTGATGTGATGGGAGCTGATTTATCTCCAAGCCAAAGACAGGTTTGACCTTTAGCTTACTGGGAGGAGAGAAGGAGGGAGAGAAATCACGGGGAGGGAAAAAGGATGGAGGAGATCAGGAAGGACGGAGGCGGGAAGGGTAGAGAGGGGAGGGGGAGCTGATAGCGGGAGGGAGAAAGAGTCTGTCACTCGGGGCGTACATATTGCGGTTCCTGGCGACTACGTAGTTCTACCCTGCTGTTTTCGACTCTAACACCAACGATAAAGAGTCAAGGACATAAAAGGACAAAAACAATGAATGATTAAGACATAAATAGGCCTGATATTTTGAATACTTCCTGAAGTGGACACCAGTGGCTTTAATATCATGGATGAAGTCACAGTGCGCAAAGTGCAACAACCCCTTGCTGGTAGAGCAGGATTTAGTCAGGTAACCACAGTGGATCTGGCACGCTTCATCGCACTTTGATGATGCATGCTACTTAAATTGGCAACTACAGATGGAGCCTAATACCTGGCACCTTCAGGAGGCTGAAATTAAAACCTTAATATGCTCAAGCTGCCGTGGATAACAGAACGTGGTAGGAATCATGATTAAAGGCCCCATATTATGTCCATTTGCTGGTTCATACTTACTTACTACTTATAGTGATGGAATATGTTTACGTTTTCATACTGTCCATTGCTGCAGCACCTCTATTCACCCTCTGTCTGAATGCTCTGTTTTATTGCCTGTCTCTTTAAGGGCCAGCCTCCCAAAAAAGCCCAGGGCGGTGACTGTATAGTTGTGACATCATAACCTTACAGAAGTAGTGATGACTTGTTTGAAGATGATGAGGGTTGAGCATTTTGATACTTCGCAATATTCATACAACATCTATTTCTGCTTTATGATACAACTAAACAAAAAAAAAAACTAAACAAATGGAAATCTCACTTTACAATATGGAACCTTCAATCTTTGCAACCTACCTCCCTGGGATTGCTGCCATGATCATTTTTTTTTTTTTGCATTGTTGCTTGTTGGTAGCCTCAATATTGCAAAGCTAGCAAATTTCTTAAGGCGCAGATGTATGTACGAGTTGGCCACCTTCTGAATTCAAACTCATAACACACGAGGGGCACCACAGTAACCGCTAACTGCTGTGAACTGTGGCTGCCATCAGCTTGTTAGCTCATTTAGCTGTGCAGCTAGTGATCCAGATTAGGTAGCACCGGGGGAATGTTGGTGTTTACAGCTAGCACAGGAGCTTTGGACGGGACTTTTCTAGTGTTAGCTGGTTACCATGCTAACTACATTAGATATTTCTCCAACACAATACATAACTTTAGTTCATTTTTGAACATGTTCATCGAAAATGCTTACACATCGGACCTTTAAGTCTGATTACAGTGTCTCTTGGGATAGGTTAGCCCCGACAGTGTTTAGGAAGGCCATTTTACCCAGTGTGAGTTCCTGGCAGGTCATGTAATGGGTACTAACAGTCATTGAACCGATTTCCAAAGAGTAAACGCCTTGTCTCAAAAAACTGAGCAGGCACTGGAAAAGACGAACAACCTCCTCTGAAAAATATTGCTCCGTCTGCATGGAAACAGAGCCTGAGATAACACTGTTCAGCCTTCTGACTGTCTCAGTACAGGTTAAATAAAGGAAACTGATTATGTGGATGGTGAGTGAGTGACTGGGCGAGTGTGTGTGAGGAACAAAGTGAGTGTCTGTGTGTATAAAGGCTCTAGGCTAATCCTGTTGTATTCAACTGGATCAAAGTTGGATTTTAAGCTCTGTTTGTATAAAAAAAAACAAAAAAACGTGTGATCCTGCTAATGGACTAATGTCTCCACACACACACACACACCTAGGCCTGACAGTTCTCTGAATGTCTACAGCTAAACACTGTATTTGTGTGTGTACTGTATTTATAATCCCACATGACCCGAAAATGTCTGGTGGGTAAGGGGAGGTTGTGTACTGACATGCCCGACTGTACACACCACCAATAATCTCTCTCCTCATACACGCATCCAACACACACACACACACACACACACACAAACACTCACACACACAAACACACGCATAGCAGGAGGCTGTCAAGTAGGACCGTAGTGTTCTGTTCGGTTTTCTCAAGCATGTGACAGCTCCTCGACAGGAGGAGAGCGATAAGGACGGATAGGAGAGGAGAGGAGGAGGAGAGCTAGTGGATGGAGAGGAGAGCTGCCTGAAAGCATAATGAAAGAGAAAAGAGAGACAGAAACAAGGCAAAGAGGAGGTTAAAGACGCAGGAGAGGATGGCAGAGAGGTTCGTTCTGTGTTGTGTTGGCTCTGTACTCCAGCACAATGGATCGGAGATGAAACAATGACTGTGGAGTTGAAGTGCTGACTTTTTAGCTTTCAGGGGTGGGTGCCTTCAAATCCATATTGGATGCACAGTGTAGGATTTGTTTCCTCGCTTATACTCAGTCCACTCATCTATTGGTTAATGGATAATAATCCAAAATATAAAGAAATTTAAAGAGCTAGTAAGCAGCATATATGACGTATACACTTATTTTTCCACTGTTAAATTAACCGTTTAGCACATTTTGTGGTCACAGATCACTCTGTAAGTGATCGCCGTTTAGAAGAATATCAGCCGATCGGGGTGGGGGCGAAAATAATCACTGTCTGTTTAATCACCATCTTGATCAAAAATCTAAATTGCAATCTTTTTTTTCAGTTTCAAAAGGCCTTGTAGCCTGACTTGAAAAAGCCCAGGAATTTCTTCTTCTGCACCATTAAAACACAGTTTGTCATGAAAGATAGTTCTTTAACGGCACACACGGACAATAAAGTGGAAACAGACAACTTTTGAAATTACATCGTCCTTGGATTCCCTGTAGTATTAATGTCGCAATGACAGCCTTAGCAGCATGGATGCTGCTAATCTCCTGGCTACTCTCCAATGCAAAAAACTACTTTAAGAATCCAGATTTAACCAAGAAACCCTGATCTCAGGGATATGAAAATATATAGGTCGGCAGGTTTTGTTAATTACTGATGTAGTACAAAAAAGTTCCAGTCTTACAAGAAAAGACATCAGCAAAGGATCGCACTTTGTCACAACACTGGCACTCTCCATTGAGTGAATGCCCCTATCTTCACTCTTGTTTTACCTCAGTTTGGTCTTGTTTTCCTCCTCCAGCAGCGTTATTCTTTTTTATCTCTGCAGTGTAGAGTTTATTCCAGCTATTCCGCTGTCACCTGGGGATAGCGACCAGGAAATAATAATGCTTCTTACTGCTTTGGTTGCATAATAGCAGACACTCTTTCTTGTATTCTTCTAATTAGTGTTAATGATCATACGGTCATAGCATGTTGTTCATTGTCGTTCGTTCAAGAGACAGAAAAAAGGATGTTGGAACATCATTGGGGAAAAAAAAAAAATAAATCCATCTCCATGACTTCTATTTCCTTGTTCTAAAGTGCAGAGAAACACAAGACAGAAGTGATCCTCCCTGGGATATTTGGAAAGTACTAGAGGGGAGTGTACAATATGTATGTGGATTTTGTGTGCGTGCATGCGTAAAGTTAGAGTAAGGACAGTAATGCAAGAGTCAGTTGCCTGGATTAGTTTACTGTGAATAGGGTTTGTCTTAATTTCATTTTAAGGACAAGGCTTTCCTTGTTATTAGGTCTTCACCTGAAATGCTGATAGCATGAGGAGAAAGGTCAGGCGTGTTGTGTGAAGTTTGGGGTTCAGGGATGCCACAACTATGATCAGATAAACACAAGGTGTGTGCACTTGGGACTGAAGAGTTTGTAGAATCACATCTGCCCATGCATTCCCTGGTGAGCACATTGCTGCGCACTAGTCAAAGACTCCGGTCAATGCAACCTTGGTCAAGGGGATCTTTTATGGTCAATTTGCTTTCCTGATGGCTGAAATATCCTGCACTGGGATGTATAAATCTCTATGTTGACACTGACATTAATAACTGCTTATAGGAGAGCAGGAAGGTTTGAATTTTTGACAACTTAATGGTGTCTTCAAGGATTCCGCTCTTGACACCCACAGTGTGTTTTCTTTGGCTAAAACTGGAGCAGAAAAGGTTTACTTATTGCATTTCGTAGCTGGTTTATTTAGGTCCACCCAGCCAAGCTTTAAGCAAACCAGGCCCTTTTAAACAGAAGTCACATGGACTCACAAGTACCTAATTTTCTGGGAAACTTGTGTCATCAAGGGAAGAGGCACATGGATTTGATTGTTGTCCTTGTAATGTATAAATACCATGATGATACCAGTCAAAAATACATGAAGAAATTACTTGGCAGCATTAGTGTCCATGCGATTTGCCCTAATTTTTTCTCATGATTTCATACTAAAGCAATTGCTGGCTGTCTGCAGAGGTCAAATTCAATGTCTTCATTCCCATCAAACCTTCTTTTCGGGGGGGTTTGTGTTAAGCCTGGATTCCATTATCACGCCTAACTGCATCAGAGTTTCTCAGGAACAGGACCAAGATTTGATTCATTAGTTGGACTGCATTGTGTCTGTTTTTTTTA
This sequence comes from Sparus aurata, assembly GCF_900880675.1. Taxonomy (NCBI): domain Eukaryota; kingdom Metazoa; phylum Chordata; class Actinopteri; order Spariformes; family Sparidae; genus Sparus; species Sparus aurata. The sequence continues at coordinate 11,177,640 of NC_044209.1, read as the reverse complement.
TAATCAATGTCTATTTAAGTGACTCTTTCTGTTTAAAGAGCAAGAGCCTTTCAGTCAAGCGTTACTGTAAGTAATTCTCTCAAGTGTATAAATCATTAATAACCACTTAAAGAAGCATCTTCATTCCAGTGGGCGTACGGACATTAATGTTATTAAGATTTTCAGTGATCGATTGTGCTTCTTTAACTAATCTTAAATAATGTCCCTTAGCATTCGTCAAACAATTTGATTTTGAAATTAGCTCATTATTGTGCTGTATATCTACCGGCAGTATCTTTGTCTGACAGGAAATTACATCAAGCAGTAGTTTAATGGTTATGGGAAGCATTGCTAGCTCCTGACCTGAACGTTTGAGTTCAAGAGTGAGCCAACCACTCTGCTGTTACTGAGCCAGAGACATTTAATATGGATTAAGGAATGTCTGGAGTCATACTTTTTATTGCGTACAATAAAAAGAGCAAAATCTGAAGTAAGTTTATGCACTAAATAATTGAAATGTCATTCTGTTGCTGTTGTCAGACATTGAAATAGAGAAATCCTGTCAGTGAATGACTGTATTGGATCACTCTACTTTAAAGGTAGAATATTTAAGAACGGCCCACCTGTCCACCTGGCAGATAGGGGGCAGTACATCATTAGAGTAACTGCTAAACGCTTACAACTATATCTGCTGTTGGCTAGCAAGCTCAGTTAACCATGCAGCTAGCAGTGGTATGGCTGACTCTGCCCAGACTGCGAGCTCGGAGAACCAGGGGAGTATTTCTATAATTTTTTGAAAATATTTTAAATATCACCTCTTGAGGTACAAAGTGGATAACTGGTTAGCATACTAACTACAGTAGCTATCTCTGCATTATAGTACTTTGACGTCTTCATCACTTATGTCCAAAACTGTTATTTCTTAAAGATTCATTGGTAACTTCCATTCTTTTTTTTGTTTGTTTTAAATGGAAAAGTTTACATATTGAAGCTGCCAGTATGTAAAAATTGGATACCTTGCTGAAGGTCATTCCTTACAAGTCACAAGAGGAACCTCTCACTGCTACTCACTATACTCTATAGCTCAGTTAGCCGTGCGGCAGTGGCTGAAATTCTTAGATAGGTATAAGATATTGCACCTTTAAATGCCTTGGGCCAATAATAGAAGTCTTTCTGTTGAAAGTGTTGTTTAATGGTCAAAATGCTGTTTCCCTATCAGTATAAAAGAGCAACTTTGTCTAAAAAACTCTGAACATTTCTATTTCTAACGCAAAAATAGAAAAACACAAGTGAACCTCAGCTATTGGCAGCTACAGTAAGAATATATTTGGCGTGAGCTTTCTGCCTGAACCAAATAGAACAAAAAAAACTTTGAGGAAGAAGCTGTCTCTGTCTCCTGAAAGGAGCAATATGCAGACACTGTGCTACACTATGAAAAGGCTCCTGCAGCCGGCGCCTGTCCACCCACACCAGTTTGGGAGTATTATGGTATGGCTCATTCACACAGATAGAGAGGGATACTGTACATACTTTACCTGTTTCTATGGAAACGGCAACTTGAGACGCAGTCAGCGACGTAAAACGCTGGCATTTACCTGCGTCAATCTTTCTTTGTAAATAAGGCAGCACAAGTACGAATAAAGCTGTATGTGTGCATGGACCCCAACACACACATATAACAGGAGAACACAGATGGAAGACAGATTTGGTGTGGCAGTGCAGTCTGATCTTGTTTCATTTCAGAGGCAGTGCAGACAACGAAATTTTAGCAACATGCTTCTCATTTTGGACATCACTTTCTTTGCATTGGTAAAAAAAAAAAAAAGCCTAAATAGTGAAAACTATGGATTTCATAGAAGAACAAATGCAGCCAAAACAGCAACGATATATTTCACTCGGTCACCAGGGGCATCTACTACCGACAACTGAACTGAGGAGAAAAGCCATTTCTTTTGCTCGTGATCTGGGGGGAAAATTGCTTTTGAAATTAATTTGCATATATATTTGTTATGCAAATGAATTTGTCGCTCAATAGCACTTTAGCAGAACAAGAATATGTGGTTGCAGGACACAGGAGTGAATAAAGAGTACTTTTAACCGGTGTGTAAGTGTCAAAGGAAACACTCATCTTGGCCGGGGAATAAATTAGTGTCAGGTGTATACTGAGAAGATTACGGTCCACCTGCGTCTTTTTAGGAGAAAAAAGTTGCAAGTAAGTGAAGATTTTTAAATGCAGTGAAGCCGTAAATAAGCTTTGAAGTAAATTGGGGAGTTAAATCAAACATCTATTTTATCCTTTTCCCCAATTAAAAACTATACATATTTGAACAATTAGGTATAAACTGTATGCTCATGTCTTTCCTAGTTGTAGACCTTTCAAGCACTCCACCGAGGTGACTGATTTTGGACTTGTCAGTACTGTGGTCTTCACGATACCAACATTTCTAACTTTGGCACAGTACTCGTATTAAAAATAATGATACTCGGGGGGGCCCGTTAGCTCAGTTGGTAACCTCCCCCCATTTCTGAAACAGTCCAATAAGAAATGAAATAAAAAATAAATACAATGATGAGTTAAGTATTACTAAGAATTAGTAATTGTCAACACTGGGAAAGAAACACTGACTGAACACATCCCAGCACATTTGTAATGGTGATGATATCTCAGCAGCACTGGGTTGAAAATCTGATTTTAGTCTGAAAGTCTGTTCTTAATAGCTTTCATACTTTGATATATGGATAACGTATCATTTAAATTGTATCAATACTTTAGACAAACTAAACCAGGTACTACAGACAAGGTCGACCTGTCTATACGCTGCATTTCTTCTCAATGTTGTGATTTGTTGTTGCTTCACAGAGCTCCTCTCTTATTGCCCCAGCAGTATGTTGGCATGGCACACACCACTGTGGACTATAAACTGTATTATAATTTGGCAGATACATCGGTCTCTAGTGATTGTTCAGCGGAAATTGAACGCCTCTTTCCCACGGAAATTGGTTAGACTGAAGATGGAAACAAAGCGTAAGGAGCAGACAATTCCTAATATCAAGGCATTTGTGATTTAGCTCTGCGCTCATAGTGCAACAAACTGTATTTGTTGACTCCACCAATCTGGAGTCTGAGTTTGAGTTGTCCTCTTGTCGCAGTGAAGAAGGTTGTCTTGTGTGTGTTTTTGTTTCTTGTAGACGCTGTGCTCAGAGGCACTCATTGTGCAGTCGAGCAGCGGCCCAAAGTGATTTGGATACCTGCCGAAAATGCTCCACGTTTCCCTGTTGGCCTGCATTAGAGAGCTTGTTCACAGTATGCACCTTGAAGACGAGAGGTGAACTGTGTGTGTGTGTGTGTGTGTGTGTGTGTATTAATGTGTGTGTAGGAGCCAGAGTGAGAGGAAGGAAGAGTGTGGGCATAAGTAATGAATGTATTGTCACTTTCTATTTGCCACACTAAAGCATCGGTGTGCTCGTCTCCCGCGGGAGGAAACACTACCTACGTCGTTTAAGCTCCGATGTTGGAGTGGAAGAACGAGGGGCAAAGAGCGAGGGGATGGAGAAATGGTGTTATGTAAAGAAGAAATGGAAGAGGAGAGGACTGGAGAAGGAAAAGGAAGGCGAATACAGAAAACTGGAAGGAAGAGGAACAGTTCTTGTGTGTGTGTGTGTGTGTCTGGTTATTATCTCTGATGTTTATCATCCTTTAATTTTTTTGTGTGCAAACAATTTAGGTTAAAGCAATCAGCACCGCGGTCTTTGACCTTTTTCTTCAAAGTGTGTGTGTGTGTGTGTTGGTTTTTACCAGTCAGGCCAAAATGATTGGTTGTTTTACTAGGCTGTAGAAAAAAAGTCATGTTTACACTGTTAATCCCTCAGCTGTGGGGCAATTATACACACACAAACACACCGACACACACACACACACACACACACACACAGTTCTTCAGTGTTACAAACTCAAATGGCCACCATGGTATCGCAGCTGAAGATTGCTGACTTCTTATTGAATGTCGTTGTGCTCAAAAGCAGATACTGATTTATTCCGATTACTGAAATTGAATGTAAGCTCCCTCTATTATTGAGGCTAAAGTCTATTAAGTACATGCTGTACAGGAAAATGTTCTCATTGCCCACTGTGTTAGGCGCTCCGCAATCTATTGCAACTTAAGTATTCATATTTAAAATTCAATCAGCCCTGCCATAAATTAAACAAAAAAACAAATGTACCCAATAACGTGGACTTGTAGCTTTGCTGTCTGGGATGTATGGTCTTTCTAATGCACAAATAAAATGGTGTAAAGGGGAGGAAATAATGAACACATATTTGCAAATGCAGACTACCAACAATGACTCCAACTTGGTTCTGTGCTGATAAAAAAGAAAAGGTACTTCTCTAATAAAGCAAATGTAACTGTGGCCACCACTGCGCGCCTGGGTGTGGCGGTCTTAAGATGAGATGTGTTCAGGCGCACTGACAGCGGATTTCTATCTTGAGGCAGCAGAAAGGGTCTGCACCGTAGATCAACAAACAGCTGTTTCCTGCTGCATTGGATGCACCTACATGGGCGGTTTAACACCATTCGTACTCGGCTTTCCGTTATTTTAAACATTTCCATGCAGCTATAAACTCAAACAGGAAATGAGTCAGGAGCTTTGATTAATCAGTGAGGTTGAATTTTTATGACCCACCCTGCCTGATCCACATACTGAGATCCACACAAACATGGAGGGACGCGCAGCAGCACTCGTCCTCCTCCTCAGTTAAATAACCCTTTTGTTTTTTCATTTGCAGTGAAACAGAGTTCTTGATGGGACAGATTATCGTGAAATGGCGGGGCAGAGGAGGGTTACATCCCTTTACCTCAGCGAGGACGAGTGCCACAGGTTAATATGTGTCAGGTCCTTGGGCACCTTGCTCTTGAGGGGAAAGGGAGATGACACTCGGATTGGTTTAATTCATGTTCTGCCCAGAGCACACCCATGACTAATTCATAGTCTAAATACCACCTCTTTGCTCCGTGCCCCACACTTTGCACCCATATCCTCCACCGTTTAACCAGCAAAATGGACTTGGACACGCCCAAAACACACTTAGCGCGCTGCACTTTAGACCATCTAAATAGGGCTGTAAATGTCATAACATTATGTCTTGTTAACATATATTTTGAAGTAAACATGTATGTCACGCTGTGATCCTACCCTCCCTGTGAAGTTACATAGTGCCAAAACAAGTGATAGGAAGCTGGAGTGGCTGAGACGGACATCATTCACTCTGTTACAAGACACTGTTCCACCAAAATGATTTTAAAGCTGTTGTTTAATGCTAAAAAGTCAGCTGAATCAACAAAACCACATTAGAACAAAAGTCTGGAATAACCTTTGAACAGTCACTAACAAGTGGTTAACAGAAGAGCCAGTCAGTGAATATCCTGGCTCCCATGCAGCACATTTACATAGACAGCCGTATTACAGTTTTATCTAAGATATACAGTTATTCCTGAATGCCTCGAGGTGCTGACGATGAGCAGCAGTGTATATTCTGTTTCTATAGGCGAGGGTATGCATGTATCCTTATTTGGAAGAAGTGATAGAGAGCACATTTTAGGCTCTGTGGCCTCAATATTTTCTGCTTGTTTTGGTTCATTCTTTGCAATCCATGTAAGCCCTGTTTCCATGGTAATTTTCAGGAGGTTCGTATGTTGCTTAATGCACAATATATGGGGATGTTGGTGATGTGGATGTAAGGACGCATTAAATCCGCTCACTCTTTTTTCACCGTCACCTCACTGGATAATACACTAACGCAGCCTCCGACCGTCCCTGTATCATATTTACACTAGTTAATATTAACCCCTGTACTTCCTCTGAGGAGAGGATGGTGTGGAGTGGTTGCTATGGCAACCCGCAGTACCTGCCCCAGGTGGATCCCTTGTTGGCGGCTGTTGCCATGGTTACAGTAAATACAGTTTTACTATTGTTTACCGATCACTGCGGGCCAGTCTGTGAGCCTTGAGCGATGGCGAGATATGAAATAATTTATTTTACCTGACCCTGGAAAAGTGTTGAGTCACCGCTCTGAGTGAAATATCTCTCGAGCGGAGATGGTCGAGGTCCAGGGGGATACATAAATTTTTTAGAGCGGCAAATAAGGGGCAAGGCTCCATCGTGTCACAAGACGCCTTCCTTGTAGATGTCACAATCTGCTTTTGAATATTATATGTAATGTAGCAGGCACGGTTTTGTTTGGCTGTTGCAGTGAAAAACATATATATATGTATTTTTTTTTAACCCGGAGCAACAACAGCAACTCTCATTCACTCGGCCTTGTAGTAAAGCATCCAGATTAAGTTTCTAAAAAGGCAATTAAAGGGATAAAGGGTGATTATGTCATATACTGTGTTTTGGTTAAAAGAGGGTTTACCCACATAAGCCTGCAATTTAAGGATTAAATGGGGGGAGAAATCTATCCGTTTGGTTTTTTTTTAGTGCCCTTAAAGTGCTTCGTCTAAAGAGCAAAATTTACATTTCAGCACTACTTGAGGCACAGGGTTTATATTTTGGCTCGGGATTTAATATAAAGGAAGCTATATGTGCAACAAAGTAAACACAACGCATACGATTTACAACTGAACATGTGTTGTCTGGCGAAACATTGGCTGTCACCCATTAATGTGAGAAAGTATTCGGTGCCCCGATGGATTAAGAGATTCTCTCGCTCCTTTGTTTACGTTCACTGTTGTTTTCATGCTGTGAGCAGAGTTTGGATGTGAGTTCGAAATCGCCCCTTACTTTGGATCGCATCCCACCAAAGCCGGTCTCCTGTGCCTCCTCGCTGTCTCAGCTAATAATAAACCACAGTGAAATATCCTGGCCGTTCTCCCGCGGCTGTGCTGTAAAAAATACAAAAAAAGGTTGCGGGACCTCTGGCCCGGGTGTGTGGTCAGCCGTGCGCGGCTCTGCAGCTCCCTCCCTGTTAAACACGGCTGAATGTTGGAGGTGACGCAGAGAGGTTAGAGAGGAGAGCGCGGGCAGGTTCACTCCTGGTGATAAATAAAATGTATCCCGATAGTGCGGCTATTGTCTACTGATTTCCTTTTTCCATTTTGAGCCACTGTGTCTGATATGAATACATTTAAATGTATTCTCTTGATTCACCCCCCAATATCTACTCAGCTTTAATTATCTATGATGGTGAAAAAGTAAAAAAAGTCAACCAGTTCTTTGTGTTCTCTCTCACTCACTGCTGTCATATTATTAATCATAATAGAAGTCATGACATCGGACAAATAAAATAAACAAATTTGGGGGTTGAATGTAAAACATTGCGGTATCTGTCTATCCATTTCTTGCAGTGACCCCTCAAATTAGGTTATTAAACACTTGTGACTACATTATGTAAGGGGGACAGGCTATATTAAAATGTAACAATAAACTTTAGTGTGTAAAATTACAAGAGTTAACAAGTTGCAATTCCGACAAACATTTCTTCCTGCATTATAATCTCTGAACAAGAGGTTTTCATATCGGCACATACTGGACGATATATGTGATATTTCTGTGACAGGCTGATATTGGCACACTCACGTATTGGTCGGGATCTCATTTTTATCCTCGCCTATGCTCGCGCAAGACATAATTTATTCTGCCAGGAATTTATGTTACCACAATACAAGAATTTCATACTTTTACACAACACCACATAAAACGTACACACTCGATGCCATGTTTTATATGACAGTGTCTAAGTTAATTTACTTCTGGAGGAGGTGGGACTATGGCACCACAGCAGTGTGTGTGTCATCTTGCTGTCTGAGGGGAGAGAGAATAAACACAACCAGAGTTTCGATACTGCAAAAATTGAGTATTGAAACCATCTTAAACTTCAGTATTGATATGTATTGATATTTGATAGTAATAATATATAAATATCTACTTTTTTTTTTGTTTTCACAAAAAGAGTGCAATTCTACTTGTTCTCCTTCTCAGATACAAACTCCAAATCTATTGCTATGCAGAAGCATTCATATCAGGTTAAATTACTGGACAGAAGATGTGAACTAGCCCGATGAAAAGCCATTCTCAGTGTTTTTCCACCGCCAAGAGGCTTAAAATTGTGTGTTGAGCAACGAGTGGCTTTAAAACCAGCTTCGATGTCACAAAATCAGTTCGTCCAAAAAAGCCTTTAACTCAGATTTAAGCAAAACGGAGAGAAACTCATTTGAATCCGTACATTCGTCCTTCTGCACGGTGAAGCTCAAACACCTTCGTAAAGACGCAAGCAAAAAGCTGAATATATTATGTTGGGTGGACGCCTTCTTTGAAATTGTGATTCAGCATTGTGCTAATTTTGATCGAGAGAGAAAATGGAGAAAAAAAAACGTCTGACAACAACATTTGATAAGTACAAGCGTATAAATGACGGCAAAGTAATCCCACAGCGCTACATCTTGCACTGAGTCAGTGGACCGGTGCTCTCAGAGGGCAGGTCGCTGTAGATCAAAAATAAGTGAGCAGCGGAGCTCGGGGAGGAGCCGCTGCACCCTCATTCTTTAATTGCATTAATCGCACCTAATAAATAACAATTACAGGACGTGCGCTCCAGTTTCCTCCTCCACTCCCTGCGGACTGTGATGAACATTTTTCTGTAATCTAACACCCCCTGGATTGAGGGTGAGGGGAGGGATGGGGGGGGGGCGAAACCTTGGACTGCGCGCGTGAGCTCTGAGGAGGAGGAAATGTGGTTCCTATGGTAACGCGACCTGAAAATATGGAAACAAATTCAATTACTCTTTCTCTCCATTTTTGCCCTTCGCCGTCTCCTATCTCCATTTGTGTGTCTCTCTCTCTCTCTCTCTCTCTCGCCCCCCTCTCTCAGTCTGGCATGCGGCGAGAGAGGTGATTTGGAGGAAGGAAGTTGTTGCGTCTAAGTGCCGCGCATTTCGGCTGCAAATGAAAGAAAGGCAAAGGGAAACAACACATTCGCCAATCTGTCAGATGTCAGATTTTGGCGGTCTGCGCGTGTGTGTAGGTGTGTGTGTGTTTGTTTGTTTGTTTATGTTTTTGCATGGCTGGCTGCGCTAGGAGGATGAGCGCAGTGAAGAGGAGTTATTTTACAGCTCTGAGGCAATAAGCGGAAACATCTTTTAGAGCGCGGTCAGCACGCGCGTGTGTGTTTGTTAGCATGTCGGAAGCCTTAAAACACAGTCTTGGGTTGCACAGTATTTTCTTTGTTCCTTCCTTCCATCCTCCAGTCCCTTCTGTTTTCCTGTCAGGTCTTTTTATTAATCCACCTTTTTAGTCCCCGTCTCTCCTCCAGCTCCTCTCCTCTCTGTTCCCTAATGAAAAACGAGTGCGCCCCGACAGACAAAGTGAAGACAAATGTCATCTTTTTAGTAGCCCCGAGTTTTTCGTCTCCTGGAATAATCCTTTCAATGTGCTCGTGATAAAAGGGGGACTTTATTAAGCCTGAGGAGTCGTATCTTCTGCGCGTTAAAGGAGAGATGAAGGTGGCGGGCTGCACACATACGCGGTCTACACACACGCGCGCGGATGTGATCATTGGTTGCATATTGTTTTTTCTGATGACGTGGGAATCGTTGTCTGGAACATAATGGCTGAAGCCGAGGCCTGTTTAGTGTTTGGTGTTGTGCTCAGCGTCTTCGTCGTAATAGCCACGAAGCGACTGCCAGAACTCCATATTGCACTCTCGGGTTCTGGTACTTTCTTCTAATAGCTCCTAGTAATTTTGTATTTACGTTCTTGAACTGAATTTGGGTTGCTGATCGATCTCAGCCTCATGTTTTTACACCGTCAGCTCAGTGAAAGTCAATACATTTGTTTATGTTTGCGGAGCGATCGGCGAGGGGGGATGCTCATTTTGGGGATCTGTTCTTAAATGCATGAGTCAGTCTGTTAAGCTGAAGCTGTTGCACAATTCCTCCCTTATACAGCACTGCATATTTGAACTAATGTGGAAATGGAACAGGAGTGGAAATATCAACCTTTGCCCCTTTTAGTCATTGGAAACTGGTGACTTGCGTGTTGAGAGCCCATTACAACCAGCGCTGAAACTGAATTAAGAGGATTCTGGTGCTCGAAACATTCAGTGGATGGAATCTCACCAACTGTGACACCAAATCGGTGCGTATAGTGCACGTGGTATGAGGGAAGTGAGTTCTGCAAAACAGTTCCACATATATTCAGTACGCCTGACTTTCCTGTAAAGTCAACATTTAACCAGGAATGTGCAACATTAAACATGGTACAAACTCATCCGACTGCTCGCTCCCATTGCGTTGTGTTCCAGCGAACCATACACACCGGTATGGCATCGCGGTTGGTGTTTATCACATCGCAACATGGTCCAGTGTTTCCCACACATACACTTTACTCTGACATTCGTACATGCTCTGCAGAGAACAGACAGGCACATAGAGAGATGTTCTCTGGTATCACATCACTCCTGTAAATGCACTGATCGCGTAGCTCATCTTGTGACGTTGTTTCGTAAAAGTTCGTAGGCGACTCATTCACTGCCATGTTGGCTTCTCCAGTTTCGAGAAGGAAGCATCATTGACACCAAGCTTCCTTCACAAGCTCTGCTTCACTCAATTCTATTGTCACACAGTAGAACAGTTGAACACTGAAATCGAGTATGCATTGTACCTTTGTTGCTTTTCATTCCTCCTTGAAACACAAGGACTGCAGTTTATATGTTGCTCCGTTTAGTCAAAGTTACCTGATGTTGCGCTGTTCAGAAAAAAATAAAAACATTTCAGTGTGATTTGGAAAGAATTTTCCAAACTTGAGCGCCATACCGGACTTCATGCTCTTTCTTTTCAGGTAGTTTTACATAAAACCGTCGGCTGAATGCCAAATATGTAGCTAACACTAATTTGGTTTGGCTGTATAATATTCCACGGTGATTATCTTCTGCACTAAGGAAGCATGGAAGTGAGATAAAAACCTGATGGGGGTGGGGGGCTTATGTAATAGTTACCCGTGAAGGTAATGTGCCGGCCATTAGAGGCTGTAGCCTGCTAGTGTATCAGGTGAGCTCATGGACGAAGCTGCCAAGATTTTCCCGCTCACACATGGCTACACACTCATACGCATGGCCACACACACACACACACACACACACACACACATAGACACACACAGGTTCAAGCGTAAGGCTCACATGGATGTACACAAGATGTACATTTAAGGGTGTGCACACAGGATGTGTAGATAGATTTTGATACAGATTGCCAGTATTCATTTTGATGTTCTAAGGTAACAAGGTAAGGTGTGTGTGGCTTTGACTGGGAAACATACACGTTGTGTTTGTTTAAATATGATAACGGGTCCATATGTTGAGTTTGTGTATGTGTGTGTGTGTGTGCGTGAAAGGTGCATAATCAGAAGTATACAGTACATGATAAAATGTTTGCCTTTATAAATGTGTTAATTCACATACATGTATAAGCATATATGTGTGTGTGTGTGTGTGTGTGTGTGTGAGCGTGCAGCTCATGCCTTGGTTTGTGTCCAGATGTCCATATGCTGCCAGGCAGGGCAGGGCATATGGCCATCTGGTGGGAGAGAGAAACTCAACCAATAGGCTTTGACCTTTTGATTTGGATTCTGTAACGAAGCTCGTCTGGTGCTGAGCATCGCGTCACTGAAGCCACTGCAGAAGTTTTCGTTCCATTTCCGTGTTATTCCGCACGTCATGGAGTATTATTTTTTTAGACCTGTGATACTGAAGAATGAATTACAATGGAATGTTGTGCTTCCACTCCTAAAAGAGCCTAGACCGCGTTTAAAAGAAGGGATCTGGGACAGATGCATGATGGGAGACTACTTGATCTATTCAAGTACTGTGACAACATGATGAAAGACTGTCTCATGTCAGTGTCTTTAAAGCCAGTTTGACGTTCATGTCTTTGTCATCATTTTTTCATTGAACTAACTAATTACAACTTCTCAAATGACTGTAATTAGGTCATTTTTGGGGGTACTTGTACTTGTGTTTTAAAGTCTGTAATTTTACTTTGTACTTAAGTATGAATTACACCATGTTATCTACTAAGTAATTTTAAAATCATAATCTAAACCTTTCTTTTGCATTTTTTTGGAGCCAATAAAGCTTTCTGATCACACATAGGCTAATGAAAACTTGACCATACAGGCAAAAAACTAAAAATTCTGAAGATGTGGAAAAACAGAAACCTCTTTGACTGTAACAACAGTGGTTAAAAGTAAGGATTGGAGCCGGACCGGACGCGTATCTTGTGGAATCTAGCCCTTATAAGATAATATATCAGTGTGTCAGTATTGGCCAATTACAGATATAGACTGTCTAATTTGCGCCAATATGAAAACGTTTTTGGTTTTTTTCTTTTACAGAACGAAATGCAGAATACAGACACACAGGGCTCCCAGTGACCTTTTGTTATTTTGGACAATAAACTCTATTGTTAAACTAACTGCTAATTCCTACTTTTTAAACATTAATTGTGCTTTCTTGTGCCATTCTATATATTTGTCCATTTTGCTGCCACAGTACAGCTTGTCTTAGATCGGCTGTAAATACTTTTTGATCGGGCAGCACAAAGTTCTGTCTTTAGCTTTGGAAAGCTGACATTGGGTTACAGCACCTCAAATACGACTAAATGAATAAGAGCTATATACGCTATGCACACCACTTCCCACGTCAAGCTCAATATATGATCCTTAATAACAGCGGCAGCTACAGGAGAGCTCTCTCAGCCCCTCCATGTTACGGTGAAGCGGTAAGAAGAAGTGATCTATAAAACACTCTAAAGCAGTAAAAAAAACAAACGATACTGTGGGGTCAGCACTATGGCCCTCTGAGGAGCCATAAGCCTCCCAAGCAAACACTCGATCAGAGTTCAGAAACACTGGCGCGCATTAACCGGACATTTCTAACAACTGACCGGCCCCTGACATGATTTGTTTTAAACTAAGCAGTGTGGCTGTGGAGCGCAGACGGTCCTCAGGAAAGTTTAACACAACAGTTTAACAGGATTAACGGCGGAAATACATTTGTAGAGAGGCCGTGTGTGTACATGAGGAGACGGCTCATGTAATGGATTATACTTGGATTAAATGACTCGTATTGTTGACGTGTATTTTACATGCAGAGGCGGAGAGAGGAGAGGGAGGGGGGGAGAAAAAGGAGAAAAGGGAAGGGAAACAAGAGGGAGGTGATCCCCCTCTCTCCCTTCCTCTCCCCTGACAATATGGAGCGTGAGACTCGTTTAGGGGGGGAGGACAGGGGTGAGGAAGAGGAGGAGGAGGGGAGCGAGAGAGGGACGGAAATGATGGGAGGGCGGAGTGAAGGAAGAGGACCGTGAAAAGAGGCGGAAACAATGAAAAAAATGTAAACACCGCGACCAAAAAATGCAGACAAAAGACACAAAACACTCCACCTTCCTGTCCTTAACTCTCCTCTCGGTTTCTCTCTCTGAGGACAGTGCTCCTCGGACTGCGCTCGGTTACCAGGCAACCAGAATCCAGTCGAAAAAGTGTGTCAGAGAGAGAGACAGAGAGAGAGAGGGAGAGGGAGAGAGAGAGAGAGAGAGAGAGAGAGAGAGAGAGAGAATGCATTATAAAAGTGGCCCTCCTAATCGCTGTAATCAGTCAGGATGTTTACGTCGGATAGTCTTCCACAGTACAGTACGTGTTGTTAGTATTAAGACACACCAACAACATCATTAACGGGCAGACCTTATGTCACAGGAGGGGGATGTGATAGTTCTATTTTTCTATAAGACCCAAGACAACAGCGCGTCAGTCTGTCTTTGAGTGCGCTCCGACCTCCATGTCCTGGTGGCACCGAGCCCAAACGGCATCAGTCCCCAACCGAAGGCGTAGATCTTTAAAAACTGGGTCGTTCGTTAAGGTTAAAGGGGCATTCCGCGAGTGATACACACGTGATGTTCAGGTGACTCGTGACAAAGAGCACCACTCAGTCTCGGTCTTGTGTGGGCTGCGTCCGATGATGTCATGGCGACGTCATCTGGGGTTATCTCAGCTCGGGCTCCAGACTTCAAATTCACAACCGAGAGCCTCTTGTTTCAGAGTCGTGTCCCTGAAGTTCAGAGACGTGGGTGTTTGCCTGGCAGGGAGGCTCTTAATAAAGATGCCATTGTGGGAAATGTAGGATCTTAAGCTTGAGTCCGTAAGGAGACTAAAGCTGGGCGGGCCTAGACCCAGATGCGAACACTTATTGTATTATATCATTTATTTAAGATGCTAATGGTACTCAAATCCTACTTTCCCTTAAATCAGTTATGAAAAATAGCAAATAAGGATACTTATTAAATATTTATAGAGCATTCTACTTCAAAAAAAAATGCAGTGGCACAAACATAATATTTATACATCTGGCGGGCAAAACTGAACCTTTTTGGCGGTCTGAAATTGGGCCACAGGCTGCACTTCGGCCAGCCCTGCTCTGTAGCCATTACCTCACCTTTCTGTATCATGATGTGCTTGAATATTTATTTCTGGCCTACATGATTCCAGTAACACTTTAATAAAGTAACTGTTTTATACACTTGCATGTTAGTATTGCAATGGATTGTGGGTAGTTAAAGGGACACTGAGGATTTTCAACCAGATGTTTATCACTACAGTGTTGGTGGTATACGTTGTTACAGATACGTGACAATGTGAAACTTCTCTCCATTTTGCCACCGCTCTGTTGCCAACAAGTTTTTATTGGTCCGGTCCAAACATAGTGTATTCTGGTTGTTGTACCTTTTGAGCGAAAGGGAGTTCCACAGCCCATTTTTTCTGTTTCCTGTGTTCATGTAGCACCAATTTAAAAAAAAAAAAGTCTGTTTTTCTACTGCATAGACAAAGAGGAATACTTCTGTGTATCAGTGAAGTCCGCTGCCCAAGCAGATTCTCTGGAAGTCCACTTGAGGAAGTCCGCTTGAGGGCCCCGCGTGGACTTGATGATTTGCAGGTTTGCGGTAAAAAACGTTAGACCATGGCTGTCACAGACATGACTTGTAGGCGGGGTCTTTATTATTGGTGGTCTTGGAGTTTTTATTTACAGTCGTAAAAACTGTAAATCACTTGAGGCTCTGTCGACTCGCCGATGTTTTTCTGTGTGTGGTACTGCGCTGATGCATGTGGAGGGGCCAACAGCTCAAGGTCGAGCGGCACTGTTGAACCATTTGAGGCATGTAAGGTAGTGGGGGGTGTGTGTGTGTGTGTGTGTGAGAGAGCGAGGAAGAGAGTTGAGGTTTAAGGCCAGGCCCCACCAGATGCAGCTGCTCTATTTAGGGCTCTGTATCCCTCCCTGTCTCTCTCCCTCTCCTCCCTCTTTGACACAGCGTGACACACACACACACACACACACCTGCACACACACACATGATGGGACAGATGCCGTTGGAAAGAGAATCTCACCTTGGGATGCCTTTTTTGTTCAGGTGTGTTCTGTGTCATGAACGTTTTCCGGTCCAGTACATCATCTGCACGTTGCAGCGCTTCAGAGAACAAACAGTTTTTTTTGGTTTGTTTTGTCGAACCATCTCACCTCTCTCATTGCACACACAGACACCTCTCCCTGTTTTGAAAGAGGAGTCAGAGAAAGATAGGATTTCTAATCGATGCTGATGGTGGATGAAGTTGAGGTTGCTCGGAAAGACATTTCACCGTCTAGTGCCACCAGCAGAGACGCTTATAAAGGCTGTGGAAGGAAGTGGGAGATGAAAGAGCAGGCGGCAGAGAGACTACAGCAGAGGAGACGGAGGGAATCCTGGTGTAACTGCGTCACTGCTGCCTCAGCCTCCTCTCCGGGGGCGTTGGAGGAGGAGGAGGGATGGAGGGATGGAGGGATGCAGGGACGGAGAGATGAAAGCAGGAATCAGGAGACAAGGGAGAAGGGGAGAGAGTTCAGGGACGGGCTGATTTATGAGCTTCTGTTTCTGAATTGTGACGTCTTCGGGGACTTCACTGAGATGAGCCCGATCTGGAGCTCACACACACACACACACACACACACACACACACAAGCTCACGCAGGAGACACACGAGACACATGCAACTCCAAAACTAGTCATTCTGTTGGCAGGATCCTTTAAAGTAGTGATCACAGCAGGTGGGAGCAGGTTTTTTTTTCTTTCTTTTATGTCTGAGGTGACGGTAGAGAGTTTTAGTGTGTGTGTGCGTTTTCTGCGGCAGATGGTGAAATAAATGAACAATCATCCCCAATCAAACGCGGCTCGGAATCTGGATTGGAGGCACTCCAACGCCACATCGGCAGAGTGAGACGGATCACTAGCAGGCGAAATGGGAGGAGGAGAAAACAGAGATGGAGAGAGCGGAGGAGTTTGGAGAGCGATGACACGGAAAAAAGGAGGGACAGGGCGAATACGACGGGGAGAGGAGAGCAGAGATTTTTTTGGTCAGAGCAGGGATTCGCAACAAAAGTTTGGGTCTGAGCGATAGAGGGTGAAAAGGGAAGAGACGGCAGCAGAGAGGGAACAGGGCTCATTAACGGTGAATGGAGTGACGAAGGAAGGAGGACAAACAGCCTCTGATGGTCTGTAGGGCGATGCAAGGCAGTTGGAGAAGCTCTGAACCCCCGCCGCACTCTTCATGGCCGCTGCTCGGATGGGGCTGGAAATGAGTTCCTCTGAGATTTGATCACCAGCAAATCAGGGAACGGGTTTTTTAAATAGTGTCCGCACGTCAAACATGACACAGATGCAGAGATATTTAATACATATGAATTCAGGATATTGCACATAGTTTCTGAGGTCACATATACTGGACATACAAATTGAACCAGGGATGCACTGCACCACATTTGCTGCTGATACCGAGTGCTGATCCGATATCTAGGCTTATTTAAAGGGTGACTGCACCAATTTCTTGGACAGGTCTTGGGAGCTGCTACTGTATATGTGGATAAAGTAGTATATAGCCTTATGTGGTCGCAGCTGCATGTAAAACTGATAAATTACCTCCAGTGATGTCACTCAGTAGGTCCGTTGTTTTGTGGGTAATGTAGGCGGCAGGTTTTTTTTTTAAAAGCAGTCCGCAGGGCTAACATTGAGCTAACGGCAAATGATCAAACCAGAGATATAAACGTTTGTCTTCCCCACGCATGCTTCTTCCTTTTTTAAACCCTGGCTCCTACATTATCCACAATGCAACTGATGATATCAAGTCATTTCTCCAGGAGCACCAGGTCATTTCATCACAACCAAACATGTGCATGTACAACTACGTCATTTGTGGAAGCTGCTGTCCTACCGTTCACTGCAAACACAAAATGCTAATAATTTATATATTTTAATATAAAAAAAAACATGGTATTTCCCTCATGTTGATGCCTAAACAAGTAGTCTCAACCTTAAAAAACCAGGGCATGAACCTTGCTCTTTGTTGTTATGTTTTGGCTGGTGGTATAATACACTGTCAGGCTGGTTTAATAAAACAGGCCGGTACAAAATAATATGATACACGAAGCAGATATGGAAAGGACAAAGGGCATTGCAACATAAATTGGTATGCTTAACATGACAGGCTTCACAAACACAGGCACACATGCTCTTGTTTTCTCAGTGATTGTACACACACACACACACACACACACACACACACACAGGCCGCTGCCCTGCTGATCGACCTGAGTACCGAGCGTGATTAGGTTATTACATCTGATGGGATTGAGTTTGCTCTCCCCTAATGAAAGGGGGATGGACTGGAGCATGAAGAACGAGGAGGAGGGGGTCAGAGAAATGGATTGCGAAAGAGGACGGGAAGGAAATGTACGTGGAAGGGGAGGCCGAGATAGACGGAGGGAGGTGAAAGGCTAAGAGGGTTGAGAATGTAGAGAAACGAAGGTGTCAGCAGAGGGAGAGAGAGGGGGGGGTGAAGGTGAGAGTCAAGGAACTGAGGAAGGAGGAAGGGAAGAAAAGGGCGTCGAGGAGGGGGATTGAGATGAATAATTCAGCAAATGTTCTCACTGAAAAAGAAACAAAACTCTGCACATGTAAGTAATTGAAAGGGATGTCTGATAGCAAATGTCTGCGTAGATATAAACAAGCAAAGGAGTCGTAGGAAGTTGGATGCAGTTGCACTGATGAGTCATCGCTTAGCAATTTTTATTCCGACCCCTTCATTCCAAGTACCCCAGTGCCCCTCAAGACAAAGCTGAAAGGGGGTACTGGTTGAAATCTGCCCCTATGATATGGGACAACCCACCAAGAACCTCATACATCATCAGTAGGCGCTGGCGTTTATGAAAACGAAAGCGGCCGTCTTCAGCTGCAGTGACTTCTCTTGCGTCACAAATTAGCAATAACAATGTACCGTTAGCTACCAAGGCAGTTCGCAACCGATTCATCAGCAAACTAGCAAATGTTAATGTCAAAAACCCTCTGTACGGAGGATCACGTAGCCCTAACACACTTCTCCCTATCCCCCCTAAATCTCAACAGGAATCGGGACACCCTTCCCCTTGGCGAAAATGCGGAAAAAGACAGAGGGGTAGGGCTAAGTGGTAGGACCAGGGGGCGCTCCTCGCGGGTGATCCCACTCTCGAGTTGTTCTTAATTGTTATGCCATTCATCAATGGATAACAACTTTCTTTACATAGATAAAACTTTCTACTGCCACTTTCATTCAAATTTCGTACAGCTTTTCCGAGTTGGTAAGCCGATTTGACGGGGCATTCACATCATTTTTCCATGTCAGCAGAAAGTATCGGTCCTTGTGTCAGGATTATACAGGCACTTACACAAGCTTTATTGTAACATCCAAGTACGTCTCTGTCACACACGGTAAACAACATAAAAATGTGAATGTAGTATCTCCGGGAGCCGCACTAACTTCCAAACAACTACAGAAATGTACCTCAGTCTGTTTCCTCCTCCAGCGCGCTATCTTTGTGTGCATGGATGCATAGAGTCGCTTCCCCCAAGCCATCTGTCTTCGTGGCAGAGCTAAGTGCTGTGTGACTGGTCGCTGATCTGAACCTCTCACTCTAATTACCTCTCCTTTAGCTCCGAATTCAGCGGAATGGGGAAAAATGAAGCAAAGCAGACAGGTTGAAATTCATGTGCTTGGCTGAGAAATTCCACCTGACGCGAGAGAGCGACAGCCGATAAGCTCCCAGCAGGAGCCGCGAGGCTCTGTGAAATCGTGACCACTAACTGTGACCAATGACATCTGCACAGGACATTTGTTTTATTTTTTATTTTTTTCAAAGCGAGATTCCCCAGAGAAGATGCTGCTTGCGCTGACTGCCTGGCTTAAGGAATGACATGAAGGAATGATGCAAAAGTGGTGCCATTAAATGAATTCGCATTGGTGTGTGAAAATGTGGACGGACGGGGGAACTTTTTCCTCACGCTGAGGCGAAAGAAACTGTGAGAGCCGCTAAACCAGACGGGACAGGCTAAATTTGTAGTTTATCGCAGAACAAAGAGCGCCAAGCCGTGAAGCAGATAGGGGATGAGTTCTGCTTGTGATCTGAGACTGTAGCTCCTCTTTAACATGTAGAGAACCGAAGGAGGATTGGGGGTGGGGGGGGGAGAAAGAGATAGAAAAGTCTTAATTTAATAGAAACCAAAGTGGACTGACTCTCGGCGAGCTGCGCTGATGGGAGACAAGTGTGAGTCTGCGGTGCTTCGGTGCTCTGTTTTTGTTTACTCCGGCCTCCTTTCCTACCTCCCCGCATGCACTGGCACCGGCCTGACAGCTCAACTGGAGTGGGCTTGACACCGTGAGCGTGCTGCGAGACCTCTCCAGTGTATTCACGCTTGTGCGCGCCTATGCCTAAGAGGCTGTGCCGACGTATTGTTGTTGTCTTGCATCAGCGGCCGCTTATGTCTAAATGTGTGTGTGTGTGCGTTTGTGTGTGTGTGTGTGTGTGTGAGCGCGATGCTTCTGAAGCTCATTTCACCACGTAACGGTACGGTGACGACTTTGCGCGTTTCCATGTCCGGTTGGGAGAGAAAAGGAAAAACACGAGTGCACACGGGTGCGCAAGTACTATGCATCCTAACGCGTGTGCGTGTATATATAATCACTTAATGAATGTGTGTAAGTGTTATCACAGTCGCTGTAGGTGTGAGACTTTGCTATGACAGAGTGTGGTACAAATTTAATAGGCTCTCGCCTAAATGCTCGGCGTTGCTTTGTGATATTTGTTTACCTCGGCGGGCTCGTATTGTTCCATATTTGCCCAGCAGATGCTAAAGATAAACACTGACTCATGCGGCACCCATTATACAGTAACAGATGAATGCAATCAGTGCTCCATATATGTGTTTTTTGCAAGCTTTCCAGCCTCACCATACTTTGTTTCTACTTCATCTAAAGCAGCTTTAATGACCGTGTGGGTGCTCTCATGAATGCATACAGTGTAAAGTAGTTTCCTCTTGCCCTTATGCACAACGCCATATTGCTCCCGTAGACAGGTTTTATGCCCACTGATAGTCCACTTTGTTTTTTTGAGGCGCTAAGATATTGATAGACCCGTGAACCAGGTCGATAAATAAGTAGCTTTGGCGCTCTGGTTTGGCTAAATGATGTTTTGTTCCTTTGGTAAATAAATCCTTTGCTGTGTAGACCAATTTTTGTTTAACAAAGACTTTAAGCAGCCATTCACTGAAATCTGTGAGAAACAAATAAGGCTTAACTTGCTGCACCTGCTCCACATTTTTGAAGCCTAATGGTAGATGGATGGATAAGAAAGTTACTCTGCACATCCTGTGAATGTTTTTGTTTCCAAGAAGACAATGAACGGGTTTATATCTGTACAATGTGTCTTTGTTTTTCAGCATTTTTAACAACTAGAACCTCCGCCAAGTCCCAACAGTCTCCTTTGCTATTTACTCACAGATACCAGCCACTTAAATACGCCCTGATTATTCTCGAGTTATTCTGTGAGAAATGTACTGAAACTGTTGGGAAAATTTACTTTCTCGCAATGTTAAATAAAGCTAAGATAAAAATTCCTTGAATGGGGTCTAGTCCGGACTGAGACCCAGTCTCCATCCAAGTTTCGTGGAAATCCAATCTGATCTTTTTTGGTGTAATCTTGTTGACAGACACGGGGAAGACATAATCTTCTTGGCAGAAGTAATAATGCTGAATAAAATGGTGTTTCTGGATTTGGACTTGCTCAAGAGTTTGTCCAAAGGATGTAATTGGCTGGGCCGAGTATGGTCAATGTGCTCCTGAAGATGTAATTGGTGATGGTTGGATGCGTCGCTGTAAAAGCCTCCTGAGGATGTAGTTGAACTCTTGATGCTATAACTCAATCTCTCACATCTCAGGGACAGACTTTCCTGTTTACTCAAGCCATAAAAGTTAGTACAACATTAAAGTCACTGGCCTAAAACTGACTCAAATTGGGTCAGCTGGGTAACTTCGCCCGCACGAAAATCACTGAGGCGAAGGTTTGTTTGGACCCTGTGTACCCATGTTATTCTTTTTAGTGCTGTTGGGTTATTTGCCCAAACTCAAACATGGTACTCCTACGAACTGTGATAATCCTCCTTCACAAAGCGAAACATCTCAGGACGATTTTGATGGAAAGCCTCAACAATGTGTTCTGGCTCAGAATAACCATATTGAGGCTTGGGTCAATAGCCCAACAGTATTAAAACAAAGAACGCTAACTAGGTCACAGCAAACCTGTTTGTCCTGGGTAAAAGGTAACCTACATCTGTGCTTTACTGACCCAAATTGTTGATTGTTGATAATACAAGGACAGGTGATGAATGATAATACGGAAGTGTAGACAACTGAACCATTGCTAGACATCTGAATACCCGCAATCCCCCACATCCTGTATGACACGATGAAGACCTATTTTTTTTTTTCTCAGAGTGCTGAGGCATAAATCGACCTTATCAAGTGAGACCGGGAGCGTTGCGACCCCGAGCTGGATTTGTCTCTGCCACAGGAAGCCAATCCAATAAAACCAATGAAAGAGCACTATATTTGGTCCGGCTCATAGCAGCGTAGGGAAAACATAGCTATACTTCTGAATTTTGAGCTTGTGTGTGTGTGAGAGAGAGAGAGGAGAGAAAGGCAGAAGCCAGACAAAATAATCAAAACATCACGATCTTTGTTATTTTTCTGTTCACCGCAAATCAGCGCCTATGCCGCGCTCGATGTGCGGTGACAGCCCGGCTTGACTTTGAGGACTTACACATTAATGCTCGTGTGCGTCTATGCCTGCATGCATCTATGTGTGTGTGTGTGTGTGTGTGTGTGTGTGTGTGGGAGAGCTGAAGACAGAAGGGGGCTCAGGAGGTGTTGACTGTGGAGATTAAAGAGGAATTAGAGGGAGCAGAGCGGAGGGAGGCTCAGAGCAACACGAGAGAGAGAGAGCGAGATATTCTCTGAATATTCAAATCTCTCATTTTAATTCTGCCGCAGATTACTGAATCTTTCATCTCTGAAGGAAGGATCGACCTCAGGTTGTTTGACTTAGTGTGTGTTTGTGTGTGTGTGTGTGTGTGCCTGTTGTATATATGGCGACAGACCGGCCCAAGGCATTTCCCATGTGATTGCAAATGCCTTTTTTCCTCGCTGTATTAACACTCACAACAACACATTGTAACCTGACACAATGTCATCAACAACGCTTTATTGCCGCTCCCCCGAGGCCAACGCAAAACACGTTTTACACTGATAGAGCTGCTAAATACACCTGTAACTCATTTGTAGACTGGATACACGCAGCACAAGCAGCGACCACAGCGCCTCACAGCTGTTGTGGCTTCTGCAGAGTCACAGAACCAAATGTTCTCTGCGCGAACGCGGCCTCCGAACTGGACTTCCCCTCCAACATACCACTCATATCTCACGCTGCCTGCTGCCACGATCCCCCCCCCCACCCCCCCTAGTTTTACATGCTGTACCCTCTCTACAATATTAACTTCTCAGAGGCCCCTGGTTTGTTTCTCACTCGTTTTAAATGTGTCCCCGGAGGATAAGCGTCAGGGTTTTTTGCGTTCTTCCTGCCTCCCACAGAAGTGCTGCTTCTGTTCACTTGAATATCCAGCTGCTGTGTAGCGTAGCAATGGGAGCCTGGTGCACTGGCTGAGACTTGTTTTTTTTTTTTTTCCAGAAACGTAACAGACAGACAGTTTCCCCTCAGTATCACCATGTCCTCCATCACATAAGTAGCGCGAGTGTGTGAGATTATGAGTTTCACGATTACTTGGGCATTGTAGTCGTGGATAAATATGATAACATAATGCAGTTAAACCTTATTGATCGTATTAAGGAGGCCTGTATCTGTGACTTTCCTCACAGTGGACGGTGGGAAACCTTTCACAGCAGGCAGAATAGAGACATGTGGCATTTTGGCAGAGCATATTGCAGACTTGTCAGGCTTGGTTAATTGAGCTGCCTGACATAGGTGAGTGGCGGCAGGCAGGGCTCAGGAAATCCTCTGTCAGGGGTGCAAATGGAGCAAAGAGAAATGGCATTTTTGTTCTTAGTTATGAAATGCATGGAAAAGGAAAGTGCTTGTCGATCGCTGCCGCAGACCGACTGAGATACAAATCAGTCTTCAAAAGGTGTCCTGCTGCTGTTAATCCCATTTCCAAAGTTTGTCTCGGCCACACTGCACAACTTTCTGCCTTGTTGTCCGAAGTGCTCTGCAGTCGTTGTTAACACTAATCCATGACTGATCAGCAACATGAGGCCACGCATAACAAGATCACACATGCGAGACGTGACACAGGAATGACGTGACCCAAGCAGTCCAAGTTGTTCGCGTGCTGACTTGTGGAAAAAAAAAAGGATGGGTCATGAAACTTCCATATCTGCAAGCTGTCCCTGAGGCCCTGGGTCTTGTCTTGTAAGCAGTTCACGCATACCAATCATTGTTCACAGGGTAAAATCTTGTCCTTGACCTATTCCGTTGTTTCGTTATGAGATAGATACCTTCAAACCCACTCCATGCATGACCTGATGATTGTATCAACATCTTCTGTTGTGCCCATAGGATGTAGGAAGCCTTAGATAAGAACCCTGTATGATACAGTCTTTTTACA
Organism: Sparus aurata; assembly: GCF_900880675.1. Classification (NCBI taxonomy): domain Eukaryota; kingdom Metazoa; phylum Chordata; class Actinopteri; order Spariformes; family Sparidae; genus Sparus; species Sparus aurata. The sequence goes on along the minus strand of NC_044209.1, from coordinate 11,153,608 downwards.
CATGACCCCTCATTACCCTCAAAATTGTGTGTGAGCCATACTCCCTCGCCTCATATATATTTCATATGGCTTACTTGCAGTCCCGATCGCCTAATTGCTTTTCGAATCGATTTTCTTTCACGTCCACAGGAACCAAATATACGTCAAACGGCAGTTGTGCTGCATTAACTCTTTTTTTTTATGTACATTTTCTGACCACCAGGGAGGCGAAGTGCCCACAGAAGCAAAGTCTCAGGGTTTTCTGTGTTTCTTGGTGTGGGGTCTAAGAAGTTAAATATAAACATTGTGCACTATGCACCAGGGTGTTGAGCCTTGTGACATCTAAGCAAAGTATTTGGCTCATGAGACAATAAAACCTGCAGTGGTTGGTGCAGTAGGATAACTTGGAGGCCGTAGCTGCTGAAGAGAGAAACGTATTAGGTTGCTGGTACAAACCTCTGTCTTGGCTCCTGATCACAACATCAGCAAGTCCCGATTCCCTTATGTGTTTGTGCGACTTCCTGTTATTTGCTTACAATATCAAACACGCGCCTGTTTCTGAATGAGTGTGTGTGTACGTCTGTGTGCGCGTTGTAATGTAGAAGACAATGGTCGCCATTTGTTTTCTGCTTTAACTCCCTTTCTAATTAGAACAGTACGTCACCCTGGGAATACTTCAATGCACACGCCGGCTGACTGCATGTGTGTGTGTGTGTGTGTGTGTGTGTGTGTGTGTGTGTGTGTGTGTGTGTGTGTGTGTGCGCAATTGGGAGAAAAGCCAGACTAAAGTAGAAAAACAGCAGCATCAGTGCCTTTTTTTCTAGTTGAGGAGACACGGTGTAGAGCTGCTCTTATTCTCCCTGTCGGTTTCCTTCCCCCGGTCCCTCTTTGTCTCACTCATGCGCTCTTCGTACTCTTTGATTACTCTGTGTCTTATTATGTTTTCCCGTCATGATAAATGGACGTCTTCTAACTTTATTGCAGCTGCACTGTGATATACTGGCCGTATATTTCATTAGTTAACGTGTGTTCTTACAGTGCTGTGATTTATGGTGTGGTATCACGCCGGAGTACGTTGTCAGCGCTACAACGATGGATTTATGGATTTGTTTGAAGTAAGAGTACGACTACAATGATCAATCATATCTGTTGTTGGTTCTCACGAATTTCGTGCGGGGCATCTTCACCAGACTTAAGAGGAAAGTTGGGATCTAAGAGCTGACTAAGGCTTTTCAGATTTGTCATTTTGCATTAAGTCAACAGGTACAAGGGTGTAACTTTAGTTGCCATCCATGTTGCCACACTCAAACGGTGTCACTGGAATTCCTAAACGAACCAGCGTGGGTATTTAAATCATCTTTGGATTTCAGATATCAATGCATGGGTTAGAACAGCAAGTCGGAAGTCATGGAAGAAAGATGGGGGTGATTCTCGTTGCCTGAGATGTGGGAAGTTGTCAGGAAGTCTTGCAAAACATCCAAGGGTCATTGCCTTGGGAAAGCCTTGATGAGTTTCTCCATCTGTTGTCCTGTTGTTACCTGACAGTATATAAGTGAAGACAATCTAAAAGTCTGTAGAGAACATTCTGCTGGGTCTTCTGTCTATGCTGCACGTCTTAAAGAAGAGTGATTCATCACACTGAGTCCGTCGTTTTTTTCATCGAGGAGAGATTCCCTTAAACGCACACAGACTCACTGCATCAAGCATCTGTCAAAGCAGTGAGGCACCAATGGGCCACACTTAAGACTCTTTTATTTATAGACAGGGACCCGAAACAAAGGAATGAAATCGAAACAAAATCCACTGTTGACTGTGCCCTCTGTACTCTTTTGTCCCGCAAAGATGAGCTTGCTTGTCGTCTAAAAAAAAAAAGCAAGGATAACACAGCCAAAAGGAAGTCAACAAAAGATTACCTACAAGTGGTTTTATTGTCAGGGTCAGAGGTGACATTTAACATTGGCACACCCTTGGATTTGTGCTTCCTCCTTGTGACAAGGCAGCGGAACTCCGGTGTTTTTCCACAAAGCAAATCCTGAGACACACCAAAGATTTGGTCGGATTCTTACTTTCATACTCTCGCCAGATGCCGAAATAAATCGCCACAAACTGAAAAAAATATAAAATCATCGCCCCATGTGACATACTGGCATCATTAACTTCCCGCCATTGGTATATTAGCAAATGATGCAACGGGATATACAGTAGACGTGGGCCCATTAAGATGTTGATTTGAGAAATTGTGAAAAGGCCTGTAAGCAGATTAACAGCTAAACAGCCAGGCCCACTGAGTCATTATTAGGCCCATTATGTGCATTAGGCTCACACGCAAAAACTTCTTACTGGCATCCGGTTCCAGTGTGTTGGCGGGCTGTTCGTCTACTTACTTGGTCTTATGCTGGATCTCGGTCGATTTTTTATCTGGGATATTAGTGCTTCTTATGTGTGATTATACGTCTCTGAATGTTATATCACTACATCACTGTCTTTCGTGGACTGGAGCGCTGATTGATTTTTAGCACCGCCAACCCCTGCATTGTCTTTCCTGATTGCAGAGGCGCTGAGCATTAACAAACAAACGTTGCATCTGACAGCTGATGCGCTGGGCCTTCGCTGCAGTGGCCCTTGGGTTTGAATCCCACCTGTGGCCCTTTCCCTCATGATTTCCCTCATCATTCCCTCTTTCTCTAACCCCTGTTTCAACTCCCTCTTCACCTGTCCTGTCTAATAAAGCTGTGAAAATGCAAAAAAAAAAAAAATAAAAAAAATAATATCATTGCTCATCTCATCATGCAAAAGGTCATCAGGCCTGTTATGACCATGCTGCCCCTGCGTGTGTTTTGCACCTGGTCATGCCAGCCCCGGATGCACCTGTGGCCAGTGCTGTGACGGATCAAGCTGTCCCGATGCTTTGATGAAAGACTGGAAACATTTTTGTTCATTTTCAACAACATCTGACTGTTTAATTGTTGCTTTTCTTTTGAAGCACACTGTATCTCCCCTGGAATAACAGTGCTGTGTATGCATTTATATGTGTTCGCTTGCTTTTTTTCCTTCTGGACCAGTCTTTAGTCCTACACCTCGTGTCGCTTCTGATTTAAAATGACATCTCAAGTGTACTGGCCTTAACTCTCTTCCTGCACGTGGTTCGAGCATGTGTCCATGCTGGTGATCCTGCTCAACTGCGTGACTCTGGGGATGTTCCAGCCCTGTGAAGACGTCAGCTGCCAGTCAGAGTGGTGCCGCATCCTACAGGTCAGTCTAACGCCTTCTCCCTGGTAGCTGGTCCGGTGAGCACATCATCTAAATTGACAGGTTTTGTGTGCCTCCTTTCCATTATCACGCAGTTTTTACCTCAGTACTGTCTGTAACAGCAGATTTAAATAAGACTATGCATTTCCATGTGCAATGTAAAAGGGCTCCAGATGAACTTTTTTCACCTTTTTTTAAAAAGTAAAGATATCATGTAAAATATTACCCTCACCAATACAAATAGTAGTTAAATTAAATTAAATTAAATTAGATTATCTGATATTAAGTCTTAAGTCTATTAAGTCTTTTTTTTGCAATCTATGCGCTTCTGTATGAAAAGTACAAAACATTTCAATTCAATGTGTATTTATATATATATTGGATTCTATGGGTCTACTAATTAGCGGGCTAGCCAGTCCATTCATTTTACTGATTATGGGAATCTCTCTTACTGTCGCTCTGATGCGGATACAGTCTGCAAGGTAACTAAGAACTAAAGTTATCAAATACATGTAGTGAATAAACAGTACAATAATTGCCTCCAAAATGTTGTGAGGTGGAAGTATAAAGTAGCAAAAATGTAAAAACTTAAGTAAAGTACAAGTACCCCAAAATTGTAGTAAAATACTTTAAACTATTTCTGTTAGCTTTTAGATTCATTAGTAAAACACACTGCAGGGCTTCACTGTCCCCCGACAGCTAACAGCAAACTAGCTCTCCTTTCTCCCTCTCAACCGAGATGTGTTGTTTATAATGTAAAATTATCGGGGAAATTAATATGATGCGTCCCATGTCTGTTTTGACTACACTGAGTTCCTTTGTGATTTTTATCACATCATTGTTTCAGTTTAGTAGCAATGGCATGGGTAGAGGATTTGCTTACCTTGGTGACAATAATTGTGAAAACTCTAAGTCAACATCTCTGAGACAGCCAAATGTAATAGACGTTAAAGAATAACGCTAATTAACTATAAACCTTTATTGTTTTCACATTCTGCTTTGAGTAGCTGTGAGGTGATTGGAGGAGCCATAACAATAACAAATCTGCTTCTTAAATACAGTGTAATGAAAAGGTCTTACAGTCTTTGTCTTGTCTCACTTGTCTCATTGGTTTCAACATGCTCTCACTGCAGAGTAATGTTGATTCTTGGCGCGCCGAGATGTGCTCATTATATTCAAATACAGACATTCCTTTTGCTGTGGCGGATGCCTAATTAATTGAGACACAGCCATAACCATGCTAAGCCAGTGGTATTCCCCGCTGGGATGCAACTTAGTAATGGAGGAGAGAATTGCTTTGCAGACAACCTCCACTGGCACCGCTGAAGCGTCTTTCATAATGGGTCTCCATATTGACGGGGGATACTTAACAAGGACCTGACCTTTATCTGTTGACAACAAGTCCATTTCCTTTTGTTGTTCACATCCGTGTTAAACATTAACCGTATTTGTGCGCTTGTTTGTGTTTTTCCGGTCCTTCAGGTATTGGACGACTGCATCTTTGCTTTCTTCGCTGTGGAGATGGTCATCAAGATGGTGGCCCTGGGAATTTTTGGCCCAAACTGTTACCTTGGTGACAAGTGGAACCAGCTGGACTTCGTCATCGTCATGGCAGGGTTAGTATCCCATAATGCTTTTTGCGCCCATGCCTACAATTCGCTCAATTTTCTCCCTCACACAGCAGACAGGAGAGACAAAAAATATATATTTGCTAATATCAACAGGCTCAAAATGCGGATATCCATAACTAAGACTTGTGATTTGGAGCCTGGACATATGTATGTACATATGTTTCTGGCAGTCAGCTGCCACAGAAGGCTGGGGCCTCCATTTACTGTAGGTTGAGGCGAGGGCAGGACCCAATCAGCAGTAGACATTCCTTTAGATACTCCCACGCTCCGAAAGCTGAGCCAGTATGTGACCACACACACACACACACACACACACACACACACACACACACACACACACACACACACACACACACACACACACACTCTCCTTCATGCAGACCATAACTGTCTCTCTCTGCCTACTTGTCACACTCATGATGTTTGGGTACCGCTACATAGACTATACAGAGGAAAAAAAAGAGCTTTCTGACTCCATGTAATTAACTCTCACACATACAGTAATTATGTGGGAAGCTGCCATTATTATATGCATTATTATATTTTTTCGTGTTTTTTTAGTTTTCTTGTTGTTGCTTTGGGCTGATGAATCTGTGTGTGTGTGCACAAATGTTTCCTTTAAGTACGGTAAAACTGCCTCTCTTTCTCTGTCCTCAGGGTGTTGGAGTATTCCCTGGACGGCCATAACGCCAGTCTGTCAGCCATCCGTACCGTCCGAGTACTCAGGCCACTGCGGGCCATCAACAGAGTACCAAGTGAGTCTGTGTTTGTACATTTGCCGAAGATGCTTATTTGTTAAATGTCCCGATGGTTCCTCGATAAGCGATGAGCACAATTAAACCACCGTTAATCATTTGCTCCTTTGCTCAATGCCACCAGTTGAGCGAACGCCACACTGGCCCAGTGAACGGTTAGGCGTCCACGACAAGGTTTGAAAAGGAAGCTTGCACTTGACTGTCATTATCAATCGTGGAAATGATGTTAATTTACCTGCTTACATGTTATCTTTAGTGTGCATGATTTATTAGAAGAGACAGCAACACTTAATAAGAATCGTTTTTCTTAAAAGGTCAATTTAAAGTTGATAAAACCGTAGTTAATAGTTATTCCATTCCAAATCTGAAACAGTGAAATGCAAAATGAAATTGACACTCTGCTGTGTAGTGTTAGCCACCTGTTATCATCGCGCGGCACAGAAGCAAAACTACACGGAACAATTGTAATACGTTGTTGTGTATATTCTCATTACATTAACAGTGAGTTGACTGATGATCCGACACCTGTTGTTTGCTTTACTCTCCCCTCCAGAGGTTTGTACAGTCCCGCGCCGAGTGGAGAACTTGCACGTAGTTTGTCATTTTCCTTAAAAGCTCTGTGACAGGGGTGGCCATGAATCTACAGCTAAAGAGGAGCACCAGACAATGGTGTCATAACAACGTACAGGATTATTAACCAGCATACATTAGGCAGGCGGCCAAGCTGCTTCTCACGTTCCAGGCTGCCAGTATCAGTAGCCATTTTGATCGATACACCTCTCTCACAAAGGTTCATGGAGTGGTTTCTTTCTTTCTTTCTTTCTTTCTTTCTTTCTTTCTTTCTTTCTTTCTTTCTTTCTGTCTTTCTGTCTTTCTCTGACTTTATTATTCAAAAACCAGAAAAGAAATCTATTATTACAATGCTGGAGAACCCACTGGAGTATTATTGGTTCATGAATGGTATTTGTACTATTTTAAACAAGTATGGCGTCTGAGTAATAGACGTCTGCCTGCTGTCTGGCTGCTGCAAGCTAGAAAACCGTGTGTGTGTGCTTGTGTGTGGCCCTACTTTCCCAGAATAAGCCCGTTGTTAGCCTGTGACACAGGTTGACCTAAGCTTCTCCTATATAACGATGACGTTTGCACGACTGTGCTAGTGTCTGTGGGTGCTCCGGGGCACTGCAGATAATCCAAACACAATCATAAAGCATGACAGGTTGTTTTTTTCTTTCAAAGCTGTCATCACGAACAGTCTCACACACGGGGAAACACACACACACACACACACAGCCACGCACGCGCATTTATTGTTTTGTTCTACCTCTGTGAGGACTTAAAAAATGTGACAAAAAACGTATCGTCGAGTCAACAGTAGCCCTGAGAAAACAATATTTACACCCGTGGACAAGGTGAAGTAAAACTTGTGTTATTGTAACAAGTCTCCAGTTGCTCCCTGAAGGGTGTGACAGAGGGGGGTAGATGGATTGAGAGGTATTACAAGAGGCAGTAAACTCAAGGTCAGCGCAGATGCAGACAGACACGAACATATCCCAAAGCCCACAGACTCATACAAACGCAGGGAGACACAGTCGGAGACACCCTGAGGATGTCAAACACCAGCTTGCTCCCTTCATTTTTCCTCTGTGTTTTTTTTTTTTTTATCTGTTCCTTTCTTTTTTCATCTGATTTGTCATCAGACGGAGACGGCCGGGCTAATAGCCAGGTTAAACTTTTTTTCTACTTAGCGTCTCTGTTTGTCTCCAACCATTGTGCTCTCGCTCGGTCTCCCTGTGTTCTTTCGGCCTAAGCGTATGGGGAGTATCCAGTGTTAGACAGATGTTAAATGTGTTTTTGTGCTGTAGCCTGGATACGTCGAGCACCACTCCGGGCTCTGTTTTTCGTGGCGGTGGAACAGCCAGCACGGAGCCAATGCACAGAACTGAGAAATCGTGCTTTAGATGTAAATAAGCCACTTTGATTAAGCACGCGTTTAAATCTACAACAAGAATGAACGTTTAATTTGTTTATAGCCAGAGGCAAATCAGTGTGCATCGATAATGAAATGAGTGATTCTTACGAGATCTGCTTTGTCAAGCGTCTTCTTCAGTTCAGTGAATCCCTGCAGACGTCTGAAAACAGCAGGAAGGACGAGTTGATGGATCTGCAGCACGCAATTTGAGAAGTGCCGCGCCGCCAGGGCACGGTGCCTTCACACACGGCAGTCCACCGTGTTTACCTTCAATTAAATCGCCTGCAACTGACACCAGGCTGCTACAATCTCACCACACACACACCTGTGCAAACAGACAGGTTGGCTCTCATCTGGTATTCTGTTGGTTATGCAGGAAAAGTGGGAAGGCCTTGTTGCCAGGTTTTAGTTCCAGTTATAAGTGTAGTTAGAAACATCAGTGGGATTTTGAATGAGGTTTTCAGAGTTCTGGTTTTTTGACAGAAACAAATCTTTTGACTGTTTGTTTGCAGTAACTTCTGAGTAGAAAACCCCTGCATCACGCATTAGCTAACATACAATTTAAATGTCTTTAACTAATTTACCTATTGGACCTCAGACTGATGAAAATGTCAGCTTACGTTTACCAAAGACTAGCAGTTAGTCTGAGATGTTAGCTAGCAGAGCAACACAGTACATAAAACAATCACAGAAGAAACGTCGGATAGGTCGGACACCTGGAAGTGACAGTTGTTGTTACCGCGACGTCATGCTGAATCTATCTGTGTGCTCGCTAATGAGAGGACTAGCTGGCAAGTTTTACAGTGTTCACTCATCAATATCATCAGCAGAGCACAGGCATGAATAGATCGAAGGAGATATCTGGAATAGCGTCGGCTCTCTCAAAATCAGATAGTATTAATCCCCCCGTCTTTGAAGCAAATTGGATGCATCCCCATCAATCCTCGCCAAATCCACAGTGTTAAACTACAGACTTGTGGACATGTATTATGCATGGATTGTTATATGAGTTAGCATTTAACATGTTTATCTATGTTCCAACATATGACAGCCATTATAGCGGCACGAGGATAATCCAGCTAACAGCTAAAACCAGTTTTAAGATGGAGACTGGAGACTGGAGATAATAAGCTATGTATATAATAACCACTTCTGCTACATTGAGCCTGCGTTAATATTCAACCCGTAGAGGGCGATGTAACCGGGCTGATGCTACATTTAGTCACCACTCTCCTGTTCATTGCACATATTCTTCTATAAGTATGGTCGGTGTGGTTAGTAAGACTACAGAAGCCATCTGTTCATTATGGCCATTTTGCCTGTCCACCAATGACATTTGACATTAACACATGAAGTTTCTCCAGATCTAGTCTAAAAAGCAATTTTCGACTTTTTTACATGATCCTATCATATAATAAAGGCCTCATTCCATAAATGTTAGTCCTACATGAGGATTTTTGCGTTTCGAAATCTTTTCAATATTTACATTTTTAAACAAACTGCATTAGTTTAATTAAACGTATTTGAACTGAGTGCATTGTAATTCCGGAGTGAACAGGATATTAGTCCATTTTAAATCTATTTGAATTGTATACCCTCTCTGTATTGTTCTAAGCAATGCATTTCAGTGCATTTCAGTATGTTACTGAATCACATCTCTGTACCCCATACCCAAAGTGTGCGGAGAAACATTTGATTTCTGCTTGAGAGTTGTCAGTGCTGTCAAATGTTTGCGTTAGCCGAGTGGATTTCACTGCACACAGATGCTTCTACAGTCAGACATCTGTGTGCTGTTTACTCCGTGTGTGCATCTGTGTATTTCCATGTGCCATATGCAGTGCTCTGGTGTCTCGGGAGTAATGCTGCCTACCCCAAGCATGTACACAGACATGCTCTTTTCTTCTTCTTCTTCTTCTTCTTCTTCTTCTTCTTCTTCTTCTTCTTCAGTTTTATGATGAAAAACAGGCATCATAAAAGCGTGTGGAAGGTTTTCTCAGTTTGCCCCACTGTAAACCTCTATTTTGTGAGGAAAAGTCCCAAAGCTTTTCTCGAATCACCGCCACACACTTCTAGTGGGTTACAAGTGCTGATTGAAAGGGGACTATTTTTGTGTTATGTCCATATTTTGTTTTTGTTATATCAATAATTTTGCCTTTAATGAAAGCACTGACCTACAGTTAGATACAAAGTTTGATAGGAAATGACGGAAGTGTAGTTATAGGTATCAATCTTCAGTCAAGAGGATTATTCATTTTGCCCTGAAGAAGAAAACATTGTTTGAAAAGAAGACAAAAATAATAAAATCTGTGCTTCCCAACATGCATACATAATTACTGATAATCTCTGGACACAGTATGTGTATAATCTCACTCTGATTAGTGGAGATGGACTTTGACGGTATTTAGCTCCTGGCATAAAATGTAATTAGAATATATAATTAACTGGCAAGCTCAATGCAGTTGAGGCCCATCCTGTTGACCGTAAAACTCACCAACAAGCCAGAGCATTTGTTTTTGTTTTTCACCTTTCATCGGCGATGAAGTATTCAGGGAGAACTCTCTCCCCCAGGGGTGCAAACAGTCTGGAGACTAACATTTTGGGGAGTGGAGGAGATTTAAGTTTCAATATCATTGCCACCGTCAAAAGTAGCAGTGCCACTATGGCAGTGTCATACTGTAAGTCTGGTCAATGTGACAGGGCTGTGATATAAGTGAAAGGGGGGGACAGAACACATTGTGAGCACCTCAGGGACTAGATCCCTGACTCTGCTGACGCTAAACACATCTGACAACTTGAGATGGATGCTGAATGCATGTGGTTAGATAATACTTGCCACGGGGAAGCTCTGAGTTCAAATCCCAGAGGATGAAATAATGTCAAACTGTCACTTTTAGTATTGTCATCACTTGTAATTATATTGGCTGCGGGGATGAAGTTTGTTGGTTCCAGAGTCGCGAGATCAATAGAGCTTGTCCGGGTGTTCAGTAACAAGGGGGCAAGTAAAGGGTTAGATTCTGCACCACATGCAACAGTCAGTCATGCATGTGAACTCTAAATGTGTGTCCTGTATATGGTTCCTGGTATCTGATAGCATGTTTTACTTTTTGTGTCCCACTACGTAGGTATGCGGATCTTGGTGACACTGCTGTTGGACACCCTCCCAATGCTGGGAAACGTCCTCCTCCTCTGCTTTTTTGTCTTTTTCATCTTCGGCATCGTCGGGGTCCAGCTGTGGGCGGGGCTACTGCGCAACCGCTGCTTCCTGGGAGAGGACATCAGAACGTGAGTAAATGTCTTGTGATAAAGTGTTTGCATTTCCGCCTTGAATTCTGGACTGGGAATAGCACAGTGGCCTAAAAAAAAATGTCTCTTCAAAGGCCTGTCAAACCTACGTTAGATTTGAGGAAAAAAAAAGACAAAAACATGATCCGAGTCCAGTTCTTTTTCATTGAGTAAAGACAAAACAGAGATGAGTGGGAAAGACAAGAGCTAGAGTTGGAAGTTGCAATCAATTTTTAATCTCCCCCCATCATAAGAAGTCAAACATCCAGCACTGCCTCTAGCATGCACACATGGAATCTTCAAACATGCGTCGCTCATTTAACTCCAAATACAATATTTCTTTATTCTGCCCTCTGCCTCCTCTCCTTTTGTTTCTTTCTTTATGTCTATCTGCTTCTCCTCTTTTCTGCCTCTTGTCAGAGTTTGTGTTTGGTTGTCATTGGTTGTAAAAATCAGCTGTTGCCTGTAGGAAAAATGTAGAAAAATGTTCCTTCTTACATAAAGTGCATAGCGCCCCCAGGACGTACACTGCTGTATGGCGGACACACATACAATGAGAGAGAAGGTGAAAATAGCCAGAAGGTGGAGTGAGCTAAGGCTGTTATCTCAGCCTTGTGTAATTTGATACGTGTCACAATAAAAATTGCTTATGAATTTAAATGTGTAAAACTTCTACAAGAAGAAATATAACTACTCCTCTTTGCAGATGATGCAGTTCTTGTGTATACAGGCACTGTATGTAAGAATTGGCTACCTAAATTAATTTTCCAAACTATTAGAGGACATCATACCACCAGAGTAAACACTTACTGCTGCTAGCTAGTTAGCTCAGCTAGCTGTGCAGCTGGAAATCTGGACTAGGAATTGGAGCAGTGGGGTGGTGGCCCGCTAGCTCAAGAGCTCCTGGCTGTGTTGATCATTTTCATTAACTTTCGGATGCTTTCAACCAAAGTTCTAACATATTTTTCCTTGAAAATAAAATGAAGATAATGCAAAGCTGAACATGTTAGAATTTTATCAAACGTTCCCAAACAAAACAAAAATATAGTATCCCAGGAAAACCTCTTTTAAAATATGTTCCAAGAAAATAAAATGGACATGTAATCAGCTTAACAAGAAATTAATAATAAACAGGAAGAAACATTTAATGGTTTAAATAGATTTAAGAATTATTGGAGTTTTACCAGATTGACAAAATGTCAAATTACATGGGGCCTGACCCAAAATGGAGAAAACTCCAAATGCAGACTCAGTAAACATGAGAGCGACTGATACAGACAGACGAAACCGCGTTTCCTACTACGCTGCACACATGATGAAAAGATTCAATAAGCCTGTTTTCACAGATTTATCCAGTCTTATTTTGTGATGGATGAGATAACATGCATCTTATGATAGAGTACAACCAAAGAACCACTGTCTCCCAGTGAAGACAAACACACAAACGGGCACCACATGCAAAGAGACAGACAGAGAAAAGATCAGAGTCCACAACTTCAGAAAGCCAAAAATGTCCCTCAGACATCCATGAACTAATTCTCTCTTCTGATGTAATGGTACAAATTGTACCAGACTAATGTTGCTGAATCCTCCCTATGTGCAAGGGAGAAAGACAGAAAGAGAACAGCGCCTTAATATTTCATAGCTGAGGCTGCTGTGTTTTTCCTCACCAAAAAAATGATTGTCTGACCTCCCGCGCGGCATGAATCCCTCACTATACTTGGCACATGCACGCTCATCGCGTGATGAGCATGCGTAAGCTCCTTCTAGTTTAGCTTTTAGAGATCATACGGATGGTAACATGTCCTGTACGACTCAGAGCACAGGACACGAATGGCCGTAACAGAAAGGGAGTCAAACGCTAGACATCGACAAAGATCCTTTCCCGAACTGCTCCCTTCCCACTAGTAGTTCAAGAGCGAACGTCACTCCGCATAAAGGCGCACTCATTGTTGTGGAGGGCACTCCGCTTTAAAGTGGAGCATATAAATAAACAGATGAACTGTGGGATGTGCTCACCACTCTCTACCATGAATAGGAAACAGCTGTCACCATGGATACTGATAGATGCTTTGCTCACTCACCCTAGTTATTAGATGCCGTTTCACTTAAAATGCAAAAATATCTGCAAAGTAATAAGCATGCGCTCTTTAATGGATAACATTTTCTCTTTTTAATTGAAGCGTCAAAACTGTGGTTTCCTTTTTTTCTCTTTCTTTTTGTTTAATGTGTCTAAACCCACCATGAAAAGACAGGGTGGGGAGAATGAGGCATGAAAAGAATTACATTTAACTAAATAGCAAGAAAGTTTTTTTTTTCTTCCTCTGTTTTAGCCTCCCGCAGTAAACATCAGTACAGACTCATAGTTGGAGGGTTTGGCACCCCACTTCCACTCCCCAAAAGCTCTTGATATGGCAAAGTCTACATGTGAATGCACAAACACAGGTGGACTGGATAGGCAAAGGGTGTTGTGGCCAAAATGAGATGGAGCCTAATGTGAACACTCTTCTTTTAAGTGAAACTGTAAGATTTGAATGAAAATACTTAATAAAGAGATTTTTTTTTTTCTTTCGCCATCGCAATATGACAGTGCATAATATCAATGTCATAACAGTGTCAGATTTAATCAAAAAGGGACCCAAACAAGGCACTCAGAAGGCGGGCAGGTAAAATAACAAAAAGCGAGCTTTAATGGAACCAAAGCTGCAGTCCAAAATGCAAAAGCCAAAACAGACGAGCAAAAGTTCAAACCAAAAACCAAAAAAAAAGAACAAGCAAAATCAGATGAAACACAATGGGAAGACAGGAGAGAGGAACGTAGACGGACACAGGCTTAAATACAAACGGATGCTCCCAGTATACATGTTTAATGAACTCGGCTCTGTTGGTGTCAGTGTCCTTTTTTTTTTTTTTTCTTTTTGAGCTGCTGAGCAATCATGAGACAGAAGGTCAATCCCCCCCCCCCCCCCGATTAGTCTGTAGTTCAAAAAGATTTATGATGAGAGGGGGAAATCACTGATTGAGATGCTGTGTTGATCCAGTGTGAGAACGGTGTGGGAGGAGCCGGTGGTTGTCTGCTGCTGGAGGTGTTTTGTGACAAATTGAACGACGACATCTGTGAGCAGACGTGCGCCTTTTCGAAGATACATCCACTGTCACTGATTACAGCTTGCTCAATTTGACTTTCCATGTGGAGGTTCAAGTGAAATGCAGTGACGGATAATCAGACCCCCATTATTGATGAATGGGCCAAACGGGAGCGACAAAGATGTTTTTTCAGCGCAAGAAGTGCAAGCGATGACGCAATTTCCAGAGAGAAGCCAAATGATTTTTATCTGTCGCAGCAGAGGGCCTGGGGAGGAAGTTAAATGAAGGCGCTTAAAACTTTTAGACAATGACTAACCCATTCCTAAATGATTACAAACTAATATTGCTTAGAATATCACTGTCACGGTTGTGCTTAAAATCTAGTGACTGTAATTAATTTTTTCCTCTAATGTATTGCCAATATAACCTGCAATGAACTTCCAGCAAAAGCAAACGAGTAGACCCGCAGCACAAAAAAATCAAATGTATCCATAATTAGGCAGTGTAACGATGTGTTTCTGTTCTTCTTCTTCCCACCCAGGAGGTACAACTTGTCCATAAGTGCTTACTACATGACAGAGGAAGGCGAAGAAAGCCCGTTTATCTGCTCGGCTCCCCGCGAGAACGGGATGTTGCGCTGCCACGACGTGCCAGCCACCGACGAGGGCGGGGTCGAGTGCTCACTGGACGCTTCCCACCAAAGTTTAGCCCTGATCGGATCGGCCCCCGCCAGCACTAACAGCTGCATTAACTGGAACCAGTACTACAACGTGTGTGAGCCCGGGGACCACAACCCTCACAACGGAGCTGTCAACTTTGACAATATCGGCTACGCCTGGATAGCCATATTCCAGGTGAGGAGCAGGAACGTGGAGAGCAGGTTGTTAAAAACGTATAATGTGCTGTTTTGTACCTGTATCCTGAAGCACTGGAGGTCTGCAGTGATGGAATGTAACTGAGTACATTTACTCAAGCGCTGTGCCTCACTGCAGTTTTGAGGTACTTGCATTTTACTTGAGCGTTTCCATTGTTTCTGCTACTTTGAACTTCCACTCAACTACCACTGCTTTTTACTCTACTAGATTTATTTGATAACTTTTGTGACTAGTTATTTTGCAGATTACATGCTGCATCAGAGCAGCAAGTGGCACATCGTCAAATACATTTGTTTTATCAGTCGTTAAAATATTGAATGTTGAATATTGGATTTGATAATTGGTCGAACAGATTATTGAGACGAGACATGTTTAGTTCATACGTACCTGTAAACATATGTAGAACCGACTTTTACTTTTGATACATGAGGCCATTTAGTAACATTAAACAACAACATTTACTTTTCCTCAAGTATGACTCCCTGGAGGTGTGCAAATACAAGATTATCCTCTTGAAGATTTCCGTTCTGTATTTTGTTTTTAGCTTTAATTCATCATTTCAGCAGCAAAGACGGGCTAACCTGCACTTGTTTATCCCCAGTTTTAACTAACTGTGAGCTAAAACTTCTCACACTTCTTTTTTAAACAGACCTTTATGAAATATTGTTTCTGTCCCTTTACAGTCCTGCACAGTCATCGCACTGTGCAAACAAGAAGCACACAGTATCACTCAGAATTGACTTTCTTTCAGAGAGCTCCATTTGGTTCCAGTCATGCAGAAAGTTGAGCAAAATAAGTTAACTCGGATGGAAAATATGGTTCATGACCTTTCTTTTTTAGCAGGACAAAATACGTCTGACTAGACTGTGGTGGTAAGTGGACGCCCCGTTGGGCTTTTAGCTAAGTGGAAAGTGAAACTAAAGCTATGCATTAAAGAGTTTGGGCTATTTCAGTTTATATAACTGTTAGAAAATGAAGGGTTTCTTATTCCTAACAAGACAGGGATGACGAGATTCTTTTTTTATTTTTTTTTCATACACAAAATTAGTCATCAGACACAAAATTAACCTTTCTCTGTTTCCGGTCTGTTGAAATTACATAGTCATCCATCCAGGAAAACATTCCTCCACTCTGGCCATCAGAGGGCACGTACCTGAGTGCGATTTCTGTTCCACCCACTGATTGTGAAAATGTGTTTTTCTTTCCCCCCCCTTGCCGTTCCCACCTCCTCCTGAGCTGTTGAGTCTTTGCGCTAACACCGTCTGGGCTGTTGTGATATGAATTCCGGCTCTTTTAATAGATCTGCCCAGGACGCGGCGATAGATCTGTCTCCGTGTCTAATAGACTTTGACTTACACAACATGACTTTGTCAAAGAGAGTCTTACCTTCAGTTTACCCCAAACAGCACAAATACACCACGCAGTCCAAACACACAAATACTAGTACCTGTTCGGTATGGACTGTGTGTGTGCGGTCTCAGCTCGCGGTCAGGCGCTTGAACGATTCGATTTTTGCAGAATCTTTTTTTCTTTCTTTCTATTGTGATGGTTAAGCAAGCAGCACGCTCCCAGATAATAACAGTCTTTAAGCCAGGTATGTGATATCTGTGTGTGCGTATTTTAGGATCCGCTGCGCTGAAAAGGTTTGTCAGCATTAGTTATGTGTTCAGTCGCCAGATTGTGCTCTTTCTCCGCAGTCAGGAGGTGCTGCTACCTGCACACTCGGGTGCAGCAGTGTCATCGGAATGACAAGCGAGGTTTAAAATAGAAGTCTGTATCATCGGGCTCTCAGGTGTGTTTATACTGTGCGAACATAACAGATCAACGATAAAAGCCCTTATATGCGTAGATAGGTTTCTATTCAAATGTGCAGGGCGGAAGTGACTAGTTACATCTACTCAAAATGACTGTAATTAAGTCATTCTTTGGGTACTCGTACTTTTATGATTATTTTTTCCAAGTCTGTGATTTTACTTGTGCTTCAGAATGCATTACGCCATGTAATCTGCTTAGTTACTTTTAAAGTCATTAGTACAATTTGAATCTGATCACAAATGGGCCGATGAAAACCCTCGAAATCGGAAAAAAGCCTGTTGTTAATAATCGCTCAAACATCAATGGTTAAAAAGTAACTGATACTCTGAGTAGCATTTGAAAAGAACACTAAGCATAATTTTAATATCCCTAGATTTACTTGTAATTGAGTAATCGTTCAGTACTGTAACTGCTCGCACTGGAGTACATATTTTTAGTCCTCTTTCCACCACTGCAAATACGTTGCTTGTCAGTTACAACTTACGCAACATTCCTCAAGAATTTAAAAAAATATGCAACTTTATTTCTAGATGTCGTCGTCGTAAGTAAATAATGACACGGACATTGAGTGACAACCTTGGGAAAACCAATGCCCGGCCGAACAAATTCAATTTAAACGTTTTATTTTGCATCGTACAGACTGTTTGTTGACAGGTTGATGGAAACAGTGATTAACAGAGAGCCGGAGTGAGGGAGAGAAGGAAAAGTGGTCGAGATGCAGATACAGCAGGAGAAAAACAGAAAGAATGCTCGAAAAGAGGAGGAGGCCATATTGAATGTTAAATGAGCCGCCTTGCCTGTTATCCCAGCGTAGACCTTTATTCCCTCAGTATTTGTAAAAAACAAAAAACATGAATTATACATCTCAGCACAAGGTTTTGAAAAGATTTCAGCCAGTGGCTTCAAATTGAGTTAATTCAGAGGAACCCTGGGACTCCTGCTGAGCACAACGAGCTGTTAACACGTCACGTCGGGTCCTGCTGAGGGTTTGGCCATACACCAAATATAGCGTGATGGCTTCCTGTGTCGGGCCCTTTTGTTTATTCCAGAAGTATCTTTTGATATTTCGCTAAAAAGCCTCTCAATATCCTTAATTAAAAAGCGGAAATTTAGCCATTTGTTAGAGGTTAGGTTTGTTTAGGGTCGCTTCAGAACTGCATTACTGCTTGTTTGTATGATTTTGTTGTTGACTGTAAGGGCTCGTACCAGAATTCATTAGCGTGGGATAACAATTGATTTTAAGGGAGGTTGTCACCCAAACCAGTCGTTAAAAAAAAACAAAAATAAAACTCTCTGTCAACACTGTAAGGAGAGCAGAAAGAGAAAAGGCGGGCTTTGAATGGAGGAGTGATAATAACAGATAAAAGACTAAGTGTGGAAAAATAAAGAAGAAGTAGAAGGGCTCGAGTAGACAGGTAAAGGATGACAAGAGGAGGAAACACACACACGAGGGTCCTTGGACCAAGATTGACACCCATTAACAGGTTAATGACGAATGACCTTGTACACACACACACACACACACACATATAAATGTTAGGGTTCAAGTGCAAAGTGCAATGCTAACTCATTCACCAGTGACAGCTGAGAATGGACCCTCTTCTCCACGTGTATGTCATTAGCATGACTGTAGCTATGTCTGATGTTCAAAGTGGCTCTGAAGCAGAGGGTGGGGGGACAGTCGGGGGGTCAGCGAGTGATTGGACCCCTCTATGGGAGCCCGGCTTGATGAAGATTTAAAAAGCAGCTCCAGAGAACTCCTTTAGGAATTCATTTTGTCTTCATTTTTCTTTGTTCAACCTTTCTTTCAGCAGGAATAATCCCATTGAGCTTTAAAGGACAAGTTCACCCAAAAATCTAAATTCATTATCTACTGTTGCAGCATTCTCCTGGACAACTGAAGTAGATGGGGACTTGTTTTAAAATGTAAAAAACAACCGGGATCCAAACTGATTTGAAAGCGCATTATTTACATCCTCAACAAGTGGCTGGATCTTGGACCAGGTGCAAACTAACTATTTTAGCTTTCGCTTTAGCAGTTACAGTTAAGATTTTTGCTTTAAAAAGAATAACGTCTTGAATTTGGGATCTCTGAGCTTCCAGAGACTTGGATCATGCCACATGAGCTAAATGGAGCCATTTTATGTTTTTTGGGTTGTCCCCATTTACTTCAGATGTTTGAGAGAATGCTGCAGCACTGTTTTGCTGTAAAGCTCCAAAAATGTTTCTTAGACTACCAAAACTTCCAAAACGGCATTGGGATGAGTAGGTAATGACCACATTTTTGGGTTAATTTTCCTTTTTTCAGTTGCGACAAAGAACACTATCTAATGTTACTGCTGATGTACATCACAATCCCAGTTCTTGATGAATTGTATGAATGAGGGACAGTCTGTTCCAGGCTCTATTCTCCACATTGCTCTGCATGGTTGTTTGTTTTTATGTACCAGATTATTAGTTTGGCTGGGTAAATATATATTATGTTTGACGGCTGGTTTGTGTTCTCTGTCTACGGAATAAAAAAGATGCACAATGATTACAATTTACAAGCGCGTTGCGGCTCTGAAACGAGAATCCTCGGCTCCTTTTGTCAATCTGGTGCAAGGAGAGCATTCCAGCAGAGAGCGGATTAGTCTCCCCTGGGTCTGCGCGTGTGTGTGGTTGTCTGCGGATGGAGGGGCCTGTGTTACGATTCCTTGCGAGTACACAAGTGTGCATGCACACGCGTGCCTGTTGGCATGTGTGTCCATTGTTTGCGTGCGCGCTGGCAGCTGCAGAGCGCTATGCCAGCCGAGGTGTAAATGTTGAGGTGTGAGTGTATTATCGGCTTGGCTGAGCTGAGCCACCGCTCTCAGGCCTCAGCATCTCCGCCACTCATTAGCATAGCGGCCACATGAAAGAGCTGCGTCAGTCCCCTGGCACAGACACACACCCGCTCAACCCACACACACACACACATGCAGAAGAAGTTGGAGGGACACCACAGGCTTTCTTCTGAGGAACAGCCATTAAAAACAGAATTGGAAATGTAATGCATCTGACTTCGGCGCGCTTTGGGTGTTTGTGTGCGTCCATGCCCAGTTTCGTGCGTGCATGCGTGGGTGTGTTTGTCATATGTTTTTAGAGAAAAAGCAATGGGCAGAGCGATGAAGGAATGTTTTTTTCTTCTTTCTCATTATAATACAGATTCTCCCTCTCTGTTTTTTTTTTTTTTTTATCTCCACCAGGTCATCACACTGGAAGGATGGGTAGATATCATGTACTATGTCCAGGACGCTCACTCCTTCTACAATTTTATATATTTTATACTGCTCATAATCGTAAGTATCCCCTTGTGTTTCATTTTCACTTTAGTCAACAAACGTTTCCTGATATTCTGACGTGCTGTCGGGTCTCAAAAAAAAAGCATGCCCAGAAATAGAAGCAAAATTAATTAAAACAAATTAAAAAACTACACTTTTGATTCGGTCCAAAATATCTGGCAGGGACCTGCGTGGAACATCATGGGTCTTGTTTGAACCTGACCCAAGCAAAAAGCACTCCAGCATTTAATTAGCACAAACCCAACAAAGCTCAGTGTTTGACTGTTATCCTGACTCACTGCGGAGTTCTGAAATAACTTGGCCTTTTTTTGCTGGAGTAGCAGCCATCTGTGGAGTCTAGTTGTTCACATGAATTATAAGTAGGAATTAGATCAGAATGTGTCATATAAATACACAACATTATATTAAAGGTGCAGTATGTAAGAACCGTCCGACTGTCGAATTCATGCTTAAAGCAAACGGGGGCAGCGTATCTCTAGAGTAACCCCTGACTGCTGCTCGTTGTAGCTGCTGTTGGCTAGTTAGCCAAGTTAGCTGTGCAGCTAGCAGCCCGGACTAGGAGCTCTGAGCACCATGGAAGTGTTGGTGTTTATACTGCTAGCACAGGAGCATTGGACCAGGACAGACTTAGCTGTTTAGCATGCTAACTTCAGTAGAGATGTCTCCAACACAACACATAGTCAGCATAATGTCACAACCGCTATTTATCTGCATTCTGTTGATGATTCAACTAAAATCTTATATGCTGCACCTTTAAAATATACTACTCACGTAGCAAACATGATCAACTGACACACTCTTTAATATTAACAACAATTGTTCCCTTCGTTTGTTTTTGTGGCAGCTGTTTCGGCCACAAGAGGCTGAAGTGCGCCACTACCTCATGCTCAAATTGATTGAATCAAATGTTAGCACTGATGTTCTGTTTATCTAAGTGACATAAGTTTTAGAACCTTGGAAAAAAAAATTGATAATGCATCCAAATTGTTTTTCTCACTTGCCTCTCAGAGCTTCCGTAGAACTCAGACCCATCATTTCTTTAATCCTGCTTCTCTACACTGTCTGCAGTATTGGGGTCTGAATGCTCAAGGCATTTGCATATGCATGACATGTTGTTCCTGAAAGATATCTGTGTGTACTTTCAGTCCCGGTTAAAAATAACCTCTCCAAAGTAAACCGCTGAACTCTGCTCGCAGCATCGCTCCCCTCTGTTGAACCTGGCAGACTTCTTGCCGTGTATAATTTTACTCTTATTGGGCTTAGGGGTTTCAAAGATCCTGGCTTTGGCTACATTTTTCAATGCTGCATGAGCTCCTGCCGTTTGATGTAAAACTGCTTATTATGCATTCAGAGAGAGAGAAAGTAGTGGAAGAAGAAGGACCGAGGGGAAGAGCTGATAGAACAAGAGGAGCGATTCTTAAAGAAAGCGAGTGAGACAGAAATTAAGATAGCCGAGAAGGAAAAAAAAGATGGAAAAAGTGCTCTTTTAATTTCCTATCTCTCTCCCAGTAGAGCACAGTAATGGCATGTTAAACAGACATTTCTTTATAGACTTGGTATACATTTCTAACTTCCTGCCAAGGCCACCTCATTACTGCTTGATTTTAATCAACATTTGTAAGTAAAGATGAAAACAAAGTCGGTTTAATAATCCCAGAAACTGACCAAACAGACTGCATCATGATGATATAAAAGCGATAATACGGTTTATAGTCGACACAGTGTTTTATTACATTTTAAACACCTTGAGGAGGGATGAAGTCAACAGTGAGTTGCTCCTCAAATAAAATATTGATGATGTAGCCATGGTTGCTTTTCTATTTTAGCATTAGAGCAGTTTATTCACTCCGATGTTTTTTTTTCATCCGCAACCAGGTGGGCTCTTTCTTCATGATCAACTTGTGCCTCGTGGTCATCGCCACCCAGTTCTCCGAGACGAAGCAGAGGGAGAACGCCCTGATGAGGGAGCAGCGCGCCCGCTACATGTCCAACGACTCCACGCTCGCCAGCTACAGTGAACCGGGCTCGTGCTACGAGGAGATGCTACGCTACATCAGTCACCTTTATCGCAAGTTCACACGCAGACTGCAGAGGATATACTCCGGATGGCACAGGTCAGTGTAAAGATGGCGTGAAATTAAAGGCGCGGTATGTAAGAATTGGCCACCTGTTGAATTCAAACAAACAAGGGGCAGAGTATCACCAGAGTAACCGCTAACTGCTGCTAACGGTAGCGGTTAGCTAGTAAGCCCAGTTAACTGCTGGTCATATTAGCTGACCGTCTGGACTGGGGGGATTGTTGGTGTTGTTTACTATCAGGCGATCACTTCTTGAGGTATCATGTGGCTAAGGGCTAGCTGATTAGCATGCTAACTTTGATAGATGCACACGTCTTTGAGAAACATTAAAATTGTTACTGTCTTCACATGCTGTTGATGATTTTAGCTCATTTTTAAAATGAATTAAAAAAAACGAATTTTTTATAAATTCTCACAGATGTCTACAGAAAGTTAGGATTCTCTCTCTTTGTGCCAGCGTTTGAGTAATTCGTCATATGACCTGCAGTCATAAAACGGGAAAAACAACCACAAGTCACCCATAAATCCCTGACACGTTGACATTTAGGACCTCATTTCACACCTGCTTGAAGATTTTCTCTGATATTCAGTCAAAAATATCTGGAACAATCCTCTTTATTGCAGATATAATCACACTTTCTCCCCGGGTTAATTAATCACGACTTTCCCCAGCAGTTTATAGTCTTTGCTAGTCCTCTTGTGTCTATTTGCAGCTCTGTATGAGTCATCCGGGGCAACTAAAGTGTGTCTTTGTTTGTTACGAGCATTTAATAATGTGTCAGTGTGCTTTGGTAATTTCGGCTCTCACAGAACTTCCCTGTGCGCTGCAACCAAACTGTTGAGAGCCGCGTCCATAAGAGGATTAGAAGCAGATACACATAAATATTACAACTTCATATCAAACTGATGATTCTGCCCTCTCTATCCAGTAAAAGGCGTAAAAAGGTTAATCCGAATGGTAGCGGCGGAGGCAGTAACGGCGGGGGTAACAGCCACGGCCACGGGTCCAGCAGGGGCTGCGGAGGCCCAGGTAGCGCCATGTGGTTGAGACCGATCCATAACCTCCTGCAGCACCATCAGCACCAGCACTGTCGCCTCAGCAACGGGGGCCAGCACAGCATCAGCGTGGTGACAGCCGAGCACACGGACAGAGAAGAGGGAGTTGGAGGAGGGGAGGAGCTGGAGATGAGGTCACTTCCTGTCCGGAGGGGAAGCACAAACGGGAATGGCGCTGGCGGCGGCGGCCCATCCATCGTCACCCAGAGCATGGGGGCGTTGCTCGGGCGACTGAACGGGGGGATGAACTACCCGACGATTCTGCCGTCGTTCGTGTGCAGCTACAGCAGCAAGACGCCGCCCCCCCACTCCCAGCAGTGCGGGCCCAGTCCGGAGCAGCATCCACCAAACCACCCAGCGTCTGAACACACAGAGACGCTGAACAAGCTCTACCAGCTCATGGGACAGCACAGTAAGAGGCCACACACACTCACTCACACACAAACACACACACTTGTTAGACTGCAGAAAGACATGAATGTAGACACTGTAACATCACCCGCAGACTGCTGAAGGGACTTCCTCTTCTGGAGGAGTCTGGAGTTTGGGTTACCTGGTTAACTGTTTTTCAGAGCCAGAAAATCACAATTTAGTTTCCTATTTGCCTGAGGCAGCATAGCTAAATAAGTACACCATCAAACATTTCCCTTTTTCAGGCAATGAAGTATAATCACTGTAGATGGAAGCAGAACAATGCCTTGCCTGAAATTAACTGAATAGGTGCGATGGTGGTCGCCAATAATCAATGGATAGCTCTCCAAAATCATATCATTGATGGAAGGCATGATCTTAAATAGAAGGGAGAGACAAATGATTAATGACTAAAGGTATTTATGTGGATGCAGGATGCAACTTAAAATTACACCTGAATTGACAAGGGATTATTTAATTTATGAGAATTTAAACCATGGAGCTCTGGATACGTTCAGCAAACATGTTAACTCGTGAATATTTGTCGACGGATAATTCAAGATGAACCGATTTCAATTTGCTTGGCCAATTCAAATTTCAGATTTGTGAGTGACTTACATTTTCTACAAAACCGCACCAGGTCAGGAGACCTTCTCTCTAGAAACATGTGCATTCATGCGTTCGATACCCAGGACTCTTATTTTGAAAGGTAACAATGGAAGCGGTCTGATATGTGAGCAGAATGGAAGGTGGTGGCCCTGGTTCAGACAACAGATAGTAAAACTGGATGTTAAGCAGACAAAGCCACTGAAGTTACACTTTCATAGCGATCGCTCTCTAACTCTGGGTGTTTTATTATTCCAAACAAAGGGGAACTACATGATCAATAAGACAGAAACATTCCCCTTTTTTAAGGTTTTGTCATCATCTCTTTCTAGGAACACACTATTTTTTTAATTTCACTTTGTTTCTCCTATACTTTTATTTCTAATGGTTTTCACTGCCCTTTGAGTCCCCTTCACAGTCTGTGATGCTCTGGATTTCCCCTGAGCTCCATTGTTTTTTTTTGTTATTTCTTTTGTCATCACACTCGCTTTCATCTCCTGTTTTCATCTTCGTTTCTTGCCTCTTCCAGCGAAGAGCTCACTCCTCTTTCCAAGTTTGACCTGCGGTAGACTCTGGCTACATCTGCTCTGTGTGTATGTATGTGTGTGTGTGTGTGTGTGTGTGGCTCGAGCAGCACTTAGAGAGGCTTGACAGGAAATCCATGTCTCAAGTGTCACAGTCATCGGTGCAGAGAGGTGGATAAAGGGGCAGGGTCGAGGGAATCAACATGAGCGGCTGGGGTTGAAAAAGCATGCGGCGTAACGGGAAATATAAACACAGGTTGTGAAAAAATGCAGAAGATGAGAGGAGAAAAAAGATGGGAGTTAAAGAAGAAAGGCATCGAGTACGAAAGATTCAGATCCAGAGGGAGGAAGGCTGGGAGAGGGAGACACAGAGAGAAAAAAATAATGAGTTGAATACAGAGCGAAGAGAAGAGGGCGAGGGGGGGGGGGGGGGGGGGGGGGGGCGAGACAAAGGAGGCATGAGGCAGAGAGAGAAGAGGACACGTAACAGAGAAACGTGTTAGTTACAAAGGAAAACGAGAAAGCAGTGGCTGTCTGATAAAGCTCTCTGCCAACAAGCACATACACACACACACACACACACACACACACATTTACACACTCAACGACAGCCGACACTTCAGACATAATTGAGCGAGCAAGAATTAGCTCCTTGCTGGAGCGCAGATTTACCGTTTGACACATGATAAATACAAAAAGAAAAATGAGGAGGGTGAAAAAAACACCGCCGGTGTGCGTTCAAAGTGTTAAACAGTCAATACACCTGTGATCTGCACACAGTCAATAGGGCTCCTGTGGAGAGCGAGTGTCAGCTGCTACTAATGTGTGCTGGAGACCGCTCATTTTAAACTGGACAGGCACGTAATTGTTTGCGGATGACTTAATGCTACAATCGAGATGAGTTAATGTCCCTGGGCCCTGTCGGACATTTTTTTCTGTTTCTGTAGTTTCTGAATGTTTTCTTTAAGCCTGTCAGATGACTCAATCTCAGCTAAACCCTCTTAATGTAATGGGATTAGAGGTTCGACTGCTGGTTTTTTTTTTCTTTTTTGGTTGAAAAGCCCCTTTGTGCTGTGAGAGCGCCGCTGTTCTTGGGAACACACTGAAGTCTGGGGCTCTTCAATCTAATTTGAGCATAAATGTAATCTAATCTAACCTAATGTGATATAAGGTATTGATGTGAAATATTGTGTCCCCTTGAATAATTCTCCTTGAGGTATTTGTGAGACTGCAAATTACCTTCCAAAACACAAATAGACGTGGAAGTGTATTTGCAGCAGCGGCAAGAAATACGATGACAGCTCCCACTTACCTTTTTTTTTTTCCCGCGAGTTTGAGTTGTTTTCGCTTCCGGTCATTTGCAGCCGTGGTCTGCAGTTTCCTCGTACTGGTTTTTTAGAGGATGCAGTCAGAGAACAGAGGGTGAGAGGAGTCAGCCTGGTTCTCTTACACTGCAACTCACAGAACTCACTGCAGAAACTGGCTCATTCTGGCTCTCTGTTACTCTCTGATACAACGTCCCTGCAGAACCACATACATAACTTCACCTTACTTATGAAAGCATTATCTTTATTTATTATGTATATAATGTTACTTTATTATTTCTATATTAACAGAAACCAACTTTCATACTTTTTTTAATATATAGAATGCTGCAGTATTGCAATAGGGAGTACATCCACCCAAGGGTGTAATTGCACCTGGGGGTTAGGGGTTAGGGTTAGGCAAGTTAAGTTAATATTCACTTTGATTAATATATATATATATATATATATATATATATATATATATATATATATATATATATATATATATATATATATATATATATATATAAAAGAATCCAAATTTCCACAATTAAATAACACCATTCTGGGAGTTTTATAATAAACAAAAAAAAAAGGCAGAAATTCAGTGTGTTACAAAGCTTGGTTTCTGAACTCTGTCCAGAGTAAACCCTCTTCAAGAGGAAATCAATAAAGGATCTCTGAAACATCTCCGTTGCTGTTGGAGTTACCTTCATTGTGATGGACGATGGGTCGCCAATACTGCTTTTGAATTCTTTGATAAAAAAAATCAAAGCTCATTTTGATAAATTTGTGATTTAGAATTGAGATGGCGACACCACTTGTTCCGGATGTCTGGCCCCTATAATTGAAACGAGAAGTTTAAATTGTCATCTGAGTCCCCTCCAATCATCCGTCGCTCACAGCAATAAGCTTAACGAGCAGCAAGAGCGCTTTGCAGCAAACAATTTGCAGGTTTCTAATCTTTTGCCCTGTGTTTCGCCTCTCAGGCTTCTTAGTTACTGTGTCTTGTTGGTGTCGGCTCTCGGAGCAGACCTAAGGCGCCACTTAGGGCTGAAGCAGTACCTCCACCTTCTTGATATGTCTTGATGTTAAACAATATTTAATCTTTTCATCTTTTTTTTTTTTTTTTTTAAAAAGGAAAAAAAGAAAAAGGACAAAATTGAACATCAGTCAAAGAAAATGCAATAATGGTCAGTTCTTTGTTAGTAAGGATGCAAATGTAATCTTTGATGTGCCATTATGTGAAAAATATTAGATTTTTATGACAATAACCTCAAAGACATGAATCCAGTGCCACGCAAAAAACAGAACTTCAAAGTAGCCGCCATTGATTTTCAAAGCAACATTTGCATTCAGTCCCTCACAAAAGAAAGTCTTGCAACAGGTGCCAGGCTGATGAAAAACTAAACTTCTAATATGTTTGTCTTGCTCAGTAAAGCGAAAGGAACAACATCAGCGCATGACGCCCCTAGGAATACACCCCTTTCGCAATGTCTGACCGTCTCCACCCGTTTCCACCCCGCAGGACGCCAGAGGCTGCTGTACCAGCTGGCAGGCGTGGTGCCCAGCCCTCTGCTCCTGGAGCTGCTCAGCTGCCCTATGTGTGCCCGCAGCCTGGAGACCTTGGAGCTGGAGCTGGGAGACCTGGAGGGAGGCAGGGGAGAGGCTGACGGACTGCACGACTTCCCCCAGGTCAGAATGCAAAGGGGGGCGCACTGACGATGATGAAGGTTGTGGAAAGGGTTATATGACGTTAAAGGTTTCCCTGCAGAGTTTTTGACCCAGAAGTGCTATGAAGCCATTTTCCTATGAGTGGGTCCCTGTTTTGTTTAACTCGTGATCATGCATTAGGACGTACATAGGCATGAACAGTCACACAGATGGTGCGATACTCAGTTCTACAAATAGGGTGTCATTATTCTACCGACCAGCAGGTGGCGGTAGCACACAAAATGTGTCAAAAGCACAGCGAAAAAGAAGACAGCTATTGAGACCTAGTACACATGGATGTTAATGATGTCGGATTTATAATACAAATATTCCTTTACATAAAGGAAGGAAGTGCCTTTAAATCGTTTGTTAGACCTTTTAAGAAACCCACAATGGGTTTGGGTGAGCAACACTGAATACAACTATTACTTTTATTTGTTTACAAGAAAACTGGCTGAATTGTAGCTACCATACACTGCAAAATGTTTGAGATTGCAGCCTGTCAAATTCATACCCAAAACAAATAGGCAGCAGCATATAACCTCTGCTGCTTACTGTAGCTGCCATTAGCTAGTTAGCAGGGTAAGCGGTGCAGTTAGCATAACAGACTGGGAGCTTGGGGACGAGGGGGTGTGTTGATGTTTACACCACTAGTACAGGAGCCTTGGAGCAGGATGGGCCTAAGCTAGTTGGTTAGCATGCTAACATCAGGAGATTCATAGACATCAAAATGTCATAACTAGCATTTCGTGCATTATTTTAGTTTAAGGTGCCATATGGAAAATGGTGCAGCAGTATTAGAATAAGTGCAACAGAATTAGCTAGTAAGCATCCTAACGTCGGTAAATGTATCTCTGCACCTGTAGCTGTTTAGCTCAGTTAGCAGTTAAAGTAACAGTCTGGACTGTGAGCCCAGAGCAGCGAGAAAATGTTGGTGTTTACATTGCTACTGACCAATGCTAGCTGGTTAGCATGCAAACTGTAGCATTTTTTAATCTTTTAAACAACAATTCTTACATAATGTACCTTTAAGGAACCACATTTGAATATCTTAACACTGTGATTTATTGCAGTTTTTCCTGATTATTTTGTATATGTTCTAGAACTATAAATAAAACCACTAATCACTAAATACAACTCCTCCATCTATGCTTTAGGGTGGAGAGCTGAGATCTGGGAGAGGTCGCAGGCGACGGGGGGTCAGGGAGTACAAAAACGGAGTGTGTCGGGCGTGGATGGGCTTCAGGGAAAGACTGAAGAGGATTGTAGAAAGTAAATACTTCAACCGAGGGATCATGATCGCGATCCTCGTCAACACTCTCAGCATGGGGATAGAGTACCACCAGCAGGTAAGACTAACGAGACGTAAGCCCAGAAGACTTTCACGTCGATGAGTCAGAACTAAACAGGGCTGTGAGCGACCTTCAAAGAGAAACAAGTAGTTTGATGATAACTGTTGGTTGTCAGATATGGCATTCGTGTGTGAAAATGGCATTTGGCTAAATGAGAGGAAATGAGAGTATGTCGAGGAGAGGTGGTCGAATGGACAAGGTGGAGGGAAGGAAGGAAGGAAGAGAGGGAAGGACGGCGAAGCATAACCCACGCTCTCACTCTTTCACACACACACATAGGCACTGTCACACACACTCCAGGATTTTGTTTCTACTTTACCCTGTGTGGCCAACATCTGGGAAGTATCCGTCTAATGATACAGCTCCCCTCGATCCACTGTCACACACTCAAAATGCGCGTGGTTACACAGACTCATTCATCGACAGAGTTTTTACGCCTATATTACGAATGCACACACACGCGCCCAAGCTTTTAATTTCCCACCAGTGCAGCAAAATGGATGAAAAACCCAAAGAGAAGATTTTTGTGCATGCACACGGTCCATTCCCCTCATTTCCACTTCCCCGTCTCTAATTCCCTCTCCAGGGGCTGTGTGTGTGTGTGTGTGTGTGTGTGTGTGTGTGTGTGTGTTTCTATCTTTGTGGTATAAACACAAGGAGCGACTGGGAGAGCCATGGCCTTATTGGGCCAATAACACACACACACACACACACACACAGACTGAAGTGTTATGTAACAGTTCCTCCTCCCCTCAGTACTCATCATCCCCCTGATGTGACACCTAGCCAAACTTTACGAGACTATGAGTGTAAATGTGTGTGTTTGTGTGAAGAGGTGTATGAATGTAGGTGGCATAGTGTAGACAGTGTGTGTGTGTGTGTGTGTGTGTGTGTGTGTGTGTGTGTGTAGAGAGAGAGAGAGAGAGAGAGAGATTCAGATAAAGAGGGAGACGATTGATGCATGTTGTCTATGTTTAGACTCATCCAGATTGGAAATAGATTGCTATTTTTTAACGGAAGTTACAGTCCACATGTGAACTTATTTGTGCAAATTGATTTCAAATACATTGACTGGCAATTCAGATCAATATCTAAACTGTACCAAACTTTAATTTACGTTTGTGGCAACACAGTGGCACTGCAGATTATCATTAGCTGACTGCAGTTTAAAAGTGTGACTCACGACCACAAAAAAAACAAAAAAACATGCAGAGTTAATTATTGAGTGACACAAATCCGACTCAGTGACTCACAGATAACAGCAAAGACGGCAAATCCTGAAGATCATGTCTGAGAATCAAATCAGATTTGCATCCAAGCTCAGCGTAACCTTTTAGTTTTTTCGAGGTTTGAGCATTAACCGCGCAAACACAAAGATATGTACAATATAGGGCAGCTCTGAGGTATCTGTGTGTTGTGCACAATTGAAAGAGCGGACAGGTTTCTACTGATTAAAGCTCCAGTGTGTTGGATTCAGATTAGACTGGATTTAGATACATTCATGAAAACATAATGAAGAATTTTAATTATGATCCTATAAAATTTTATGCACTGGACGTTCGACCATTACAATCTTGAAGTTCCCATGAAATGACTAACTGAGTGGCATTTGTTTCTACATAGTTACACGTTTCCTGTAAACACAGGCAGCAGCAAATAGCACAGAACATAGATGATGCCCTACCTAAGAAACATGATCCACTTTCATCCGAATCACAGAGTTAAGTGATAAGGTAGTGTTTTTTGCACAGTAATCGGTGTGGCCGGGTCCTGAGTCAGACCCCACTCTGGAGGCATTCCTTTTTGTTTTGTACATCCATGGCAACTTCACAGAAAAAAAAAGCATTCATTGGATGAAAAAATTACATACAGCCTCGAGTGCAGGATGAGTCATCAACAATTTTAATGAGTTTTCGGGAAGTTACATACTCCTAAACTTTTTTGCCACTATTGGGCCTTTTATTGGAGCAAGACAGATGTGAATAAAAACACTCTAAAACAAAAAATTGGGACCTCATGGGAACTTTAAAAGTGTTGCAAACCAAAGAAACAAAGAAAAAAGATCGTGTCGAGTTTGTTTGCTTTGTTTGTTTCTTCGGTTTTGAAGTTCCTCAGTTTGAGTGTTTGTGCTTTCATTCTAATTTTGTTGAAAGTGAAGTAAGTGAAGTGTTGAAGTACGTATGTTGGATATGCCAATGCGTACTAAGACACACTGTCTGATTTGGTGCACAGTAGCCTAATTTTTGTGCTTTTCAGAATGTTTTTTCTTTTTAAGTCAGTGTCCTGCTTTAAAGTCAAGGTTGTTCCTCTACACTGCTCTGCGAGAGAAACTGTGTGTGTGTGTGTGTGTGTGTGTGTGTGTGTGTGTGTGTGTGTGCTTCCTCATAAAGGCCAAGGGTATTTGAAGAGATGTATTCAAACGCTCATTCGAACATCCTCCTACAGGCACTGACAGTATTTAACTATGACTGATCGCCCGGTTTGTCAAACATAATGATCGTAGTGGAAGGCAACATCTAAAGCAATACTTCAGAAAGCTCATTTGGGACTGTAATACATTACATCAGATACATTGACTTACGGTTAAGAACTTCTAATTAATTAGAAACCACTTAGTTGCTAATGTTAATGGCAATTCGGGGCTGCTACCATAAAGAACACGTGTCACGGGATGAAGCTGACACCTCAAGGGCACCTTGCGGGATTTATCAATATAGGGGAACGTTTTTCCTTTTCATTTTCCCAACCTATATTTTTCATCACTGGCCACAGGACTTAATTGAACCTGTTTGTGTAACAATTGCTCCTCAACTTCTGTCCATGACAATGCCATCAACTGCAGCAGGAAACGAGAACTAAGTGCGCCGAGTCGATTTCATTTCTCCGTCAAACAAAACCAAAGGAGACGTGAATGTGTTTTATGCAAGTTCACTGGGATTTTTAGCACTTCTGTCGCTCAGCTCTCAGCTTCATTCATTCAGTGGCCCTGAGACTTCAATGCACTTTAGCTTAAGAAAACACAAAAACATAGACGAGACTCAAAACAACTTAAGAACAGATCTTTAAAAAAAAAAAAGAGAGACTGCAAATGAGACACAACCAAACACAGGAAGGCTGCAAGTGACAATGGAAACTGTTTCCCGGGGCGATATTAAAAAGTGATGCACCTACGGATAGCTGAGGTGATGATGGCAGCAAATGATGGCTGCATGTTCCAGCCGTGTGCGTCTCTTATTAGTGTCCCCTTGAAATAGTTTCTGTTGTTGACTGTGCGCTCCTGTTTTGTGCGTGCCTTTCCTCTTTTGGCGGCATGTTTTCTTTTCCTTATTGCTTCACATCTGCTTTCGAATTGGTGAAGGTTAATTCTTTAGTGGCTTTTTGTTGTCTGCTTGTGTTTTTCTTAAGTTGCAGTGCATTGACCTCTCAGGACCACCATTACTTCGGCAGTTACAACAGTTAATCAATATTATTTTGACTCATAATGTCATATTGGGATATCCCCTCGAAACACACTGCATGCAGTGTTTAAAGATGAATTTGTAGTCCTGTCATAAAACCTGCTGTGCGGCATTGTATGGAAATTATTGCCCTGCTGGTCTGCAGTACGCTGTTTTATATCTCTGGTGCGAGGATGGTGCGCCAGAAGGTAATGAAAATGCCAACAGTCCAGTGTTAAATAATAATGTCTGTGAGTCTACTATATTACGACTGCTTAAGACAGCAAAGTTGGCTGTTATCAAGCTTTTATGCAGTGCTTTCAAGTTTTTTCTGTGCTGGCAGGACAATGAAAACACAATTTGAAGAAATAAGAAGATCCAACAACTATAGTCTATAGTTGTTACGTGTTTCCTCACCGTGCACATTCAGCACACCAGCACCCGAGTCCCCTGGCGTTACTTCCACGCCCTTTTTATTTTTGCAACACTGTCCCGATTAACTCAATAGCTCATCAGCTGAAAATACTAAAGATACAAAAACAGAGATGTTGCGTGCTTTACATTACAAGACTGCACTATAATTCAGACATACTCCACATACAGCAACCCAGTTTGTATGAACAGTGAGGTCACAAATACACCAACTGTAGCAGTCATCTTTCCACTGCCATCGGATCAGTGGATTGGCATGGGGCCTTTTCACCTCACTTTGTCTCACAGTTGTTAAGGTCGGGCTGTTTTTTTGTTTGTTTCTTTCATCTTTAGTATTCACAGCATACAATTTAAACAATATCAATTCAACTTATCAGACAGTGATGTGTTTTGCGATATACAAAACCTAGGAGTTCTAGGATGTGACACTCAACTCAACATGTAACTTTTCCAGCATTGGAGAAAGCATTCAGATCAGTTACTCAAGGAAAAAGAAGTAACCCCCGCACTATAAAGTACCATATAACATATAGTCAAAGCATCACAAGTGAAAGCAGTTGTAATGCAAAAAGCACCTTGTCAGATGGATCATTAACATGTAAATGTTGCTCAAATACTTTTGATCTAGATCTTTTGGAAACCACTTCATAAAGTGCTGGGTACTTTGTGCTTCATATAAAAGTAAACTATATGATTTGTATGGATACATTTAGCAACTAGCGTTAAATGTATTTGAGTGAAGTAGTAGAAGCTTAGATGATATGAGCAGGGAATACTCATGTCAAGAGCTTCAGAAATGTACTTAAATACTGTTTCAATGGTAAACACTAACCCCTTCTTTGTTTAAAAGGTGGCTCTAAAAAGTTAGTGTCTCGCTACACTCACAGCAGCTCTGTGTTTCAGTGTGTTGGAGTTAGAGTGAGGTGAGGAGTGCTGTGTAGTTTGGCGCCCTCTATCTGTGATCCTGATCCTCAGCTGTGCTTCAGCAGAAGCGTCATAAAAATTGTGATTTTAATCAAAATGTGCTATTACAATCCTGCATTTCATATTTGTGTTTGATTAGGCTGATTTTAATCAGTATACACATCAGTGGAAATCATAATAATATTCAATTTAGAGTAATAGAGCAAATGTTTGGACTTCACTCTGATCTACTTGAGAAATCCTTATTTATCATTTGACGTTTTTATATGCACAACATGTTCTAAAATTTCCAACGACACTAAACGCATCAATGAACAATGGATGATCCTGCAGGGTGCTGATAGTGCACAATAACCCAGACTGAAGGTTAACCCCTCTCTCTGGTAGCAGCAGGCCATCTGGGATTTCATATATTAATCTTGTCTCTGTGTTTATTAGTCTAGAATATGGTCTGCCTGCCGCTGCACCCTTGTGGGCCAGGACACAAAATAGGCTCTGGGCCTATTTCTTGTTGATCCCAACATGAAAGGAAACACAATTAGTTTTAATGAAACTGCCATGCATGACATGGGAATAAAAGTCACAGGCCGAGGGGCTTTACAGACAGCAAGGCTCACCAGAGAGGAGAAGAACTTATGGTTTAAATAATTCTGGTGTCCCAGGATCATAATTAATCATTATTTGTGAATGCACAGAGCTTGTCAGCATTGAATCGTGATACAAATTAGGTAAAGTAAAACAATATTAAAGAGTTTAAGTTTTATTACAGGAGATAATGTTTATTGTATATGCACTTGCATCTTTTCAGGCTGCTAGATGGGCATCAAAACTCAATTTATGCCATTTAATGGTTTTATTTTCGTGGCCACGTGATAAACACGGCATAGGAAGCCAGAGCAGGCAATAGGTTTGAGCCCGAGTCACAACCTTTGATCCAAATCAGCACTGATGCAGCTCAAGCAAACCATTTCTATAATAAAAAGTTGAGGAAGTGGCCATATAATGCTTTCACCAGTGCACAAAACTGCTGCGGTTTCCATAAATGACTTGACTACATGCTTTATGAGGGGACCTCAGTCACATCAGCTGGATCACTGAGTGTGCTGTTAGGTAAGTGGAGTGGATCAGCACTGATGGATTGTTGCTGTTGGTCCCGTTTGATTGATTGGGCCTGACTGCTGTGCTGAATTTGATTGATAATGTCTAGGCTCAGGGCACCAAAAGGGTTTTACTGCTCTGATAATCGATTGGCGATATTAACTTTCTGTCTTTCTTTCTTTCTTCCTTCCTCCCCCTCTCCCTACAGCCTGAGGGGTTGACCGATGTGTTAGAGATCAGTAACATCGTTTTCACCAGCATGTTTGTCCTGGAGATGGGCTTCATGCTGCTGGCCTTTGGCTTGTTTGGATACATCAGGAACCCATACAACATATTCGACAGCATTATTGTCATCATCAGGTAATTTTCACCCATGCAGCCAAAATTTTAATTTTTTGCAATTCCACACAAAGACAGGGAAACTGTGGCTCTGACCAGCGCTCGGATTTAGAGCGACCCCCCGTTCTTATTTCTTCCCCTGCATGTCACTCATTGGCTTCAGAGTGTCAGGTTTACTGCAGCAGGATCCATTTTTACAATAGCTAAGATTGGCACGCTCATGATGGATCACACAGAAGCAGCTTTACTTGCTGCTGCAGCATATTCCTGATCCTGTCGGGAGTGGAGATTTTCTGTGTGGCTGTCTTCTAGTTTGATAGAGCTCATATTGGATCAGGGGAGCTTTTGATATGTGTGGCACTGAAGTGGAATTACCTTCATAATTACTCTGAATTTAGTCCAACTGAACAAAATGTCTGTAACATACTGTAATGTGCAAACACAACCTCCGGCTTTGAAGACATTCAATGATGTTTTAATACAAATTTGGCTGCTTGTGGTCCTCAGTGTGTGGGAGATAATCGGTCAAGCAGACGGTGGGCTTTCAGTCCTGAGAACATTTCGTCTGCTGAGGGTTCTGAAGCTGGTCCGCTTCCTGCCCGCCCTGAGGAGACAGCTGGTGGTGCTGATGAAGACCATGGACAATGTGGCCACATTCTGCATGCTGCTGATGCTTTTCATATTTACTTTCAGGTAGGCACACATACACCACACACACGCACACAAATGTATCAAAATGTTTTTTTTAAATAATGGTGACTGCATTTCCTTATTTTCCACAGTATACTGGGCATGCATCTGTTTGGCTGTAAATTCAGTCTCAAGACAGAGAACGGAGACACCATCCCCGACCGCAAGAACTTTGACACTCTGCTGTGGGCCATCGTCACTGTATTCCAGGTAAGCTTTCAAATGAAATCCGTACCGTGTTTAAGGTTTCGCTGGCTGGAACAGTGCTGCTTTGTTTTTTTTATTGATTATTTTTTATAGATTTTTTATATTGATTCTTGTGTAACCAATTGTAATTGTTTTATTAATTTCCTGCCTGACTGTGCGGTTCAACCTCTGTGTGATTCTTTATTTTTGTTTTCACATTTAACGATCCTGATGATTCACATCAAACTTGGATGTTTTACCCTACTCACGGAAAATGTTACATCGGACAGGTGTTGCTTTTAGGAAATATGCTTGCAAGTTGCCCATGATGTGAACTGCTAGGCATGCATGCATCATCTTAAAACCTTTTCAGCAGTGAGTAAGACATGAAGGGCTCATTTGCAAAAACAGTCTCCTTTTTCAATTTATTTACATGTTTTTTATTTGTGCACTCCAGAAAATATCAATCGAACTGGTGCTGGGTTGTTTTGATAAGATGTGTCTTTTCTTGTTACTTTTCCTAAATCATGTCTTTTATCGTGTATTGAAAGGGAATATCAATCCAACCGTTGTTGGTTTATTAATTGTGAGGATGCATTTAATTTGTTTTTACAAATCAACGCTTCATATGTTACTGGCTTCCCTTCAAAGCCTTGGCCCAGTCGTACCCCTTACGTCAATGGAAGCATATTACAGTAGTAAAAAATGGCAGCTGTGGCATCATGTTCTTCACACAGCATACTTGTAAGAGACAATGTGGGAGGTGAGGTGTGATGGTGTGTGTACATTTGTATCCCAACATATCCCAAATTTGAATGCAAAACTCAGCTTAGAGTGTGTAATAATTAAAGCCTAACTAAAGTTTATTTTGTTGCTAATAATGCCGTACTTGATATTAGCACATGCAGCATAGTTACTTCTGATTTGCAGGTGAAACATTATTTATTCCCAATAAAAGTGGCTAAGATCTTTTTCGTTAAATTTGCATCACAGAGAAATGTTTAAATATTGATACCAGAATTAAATGAACAACTTTTACAAGAAAGAAAAAAGTCTTTGTCGTAAACAGACTCTCGTCAGGTGAAATAATGGGTACAGACAGCTCCACTGCAGGGTCTGGAGAGCCCCTCTTTCATAGGTGGCCATCATTATATATCATATTTGCAGTAATATTATTGGAGAAGACATTAAAAGCATTGATCATAAACAGAGGTCCACACTTGGTGTATAATGAGAGTCCACTAGTGGTAATGTAAGTGTGTATGTGTGTATTTGTGTGTGTGTTACTGCCAAGTTCAGCTCATCACTCAAATTCTAGTGCTGCAAAATGTGAAAACCTGCTTATGTACATCCTCTTCCACTATTATTTCTATTTTTTGCACTCCCTGTGTGGAGATATTGTTCAATCGCTCCAGATAGGTTGTCCTCCTTTTTACACTGGATGCGTCAGCACAAAGGTAGAAGACAGAAGGCAGCGAACTGTCTCACTTCGCTGCGTGTGTAGGAGGAAGATGCTGAAAAAGCATTTTAGACCTGAACCGACTGTCATGTGAAGGCGGTACACACTCTATATACTCACCACTATAGTTTTCTGGGGAGAAGCTGCGGCACACACGGACCTGTGCACGCATGCATACGTGCACGCACGCAGACAGCACAGCGAACTGCCGTCCTGCCGTGGCGTTTTATGAGTGGGCAGAGACGGAGCGAGATTTCATGCTGCATCATGAGGAGCGTCCTACTTAAACGCTTTCATCACTCACACTGATCCAGGCACACGCAGACACACACACACACATAAACACGCCCACATAAACTTTGCATGTCAACTTATAGTAATCCCATGTGCATGAGGTTGAGGTATTGTGGCAGGAAGGCAATAAAAGTAGCTCACTGCTGGGTTTTATAAAGCGTATAGAGCCCATAAGAGCTGTACAAGCCAATGATGCTCAATTTCCTGCCCTGCTTTCCCATTTGTGTGTCGTGTGTCTCTTTCTGTGCCATCTTTGTTTTAATCTCTGAGCCTTTTCCTTCCTTTGGCCCATGTCTGCATGTCTTCATGTCTGTGGACCCCCCTAACATCTACTTGTCTACTTGTGCCTCCATCCATTTCTTCCCCCTCCTTTACAACCTTATTTATGTCTAAATCCCTGTCTGTGTTTCACTCAATCTATAGATTCTTACCCAGGAGGACTGGAATGTGGTGTTGTATAACGGCATGGCCTCCACCTCTCCGTGGGCAGCGCTCTACTTTGTCGCACTCATGACATTTGGCAACTATGTGCTCTTCAATTTACTTGTTGCCATCTTGGTTGAGGGCTTCCAGGCCGAGGTGAGTGATTATTTTTTTTTTCCTATTTTGTCTTTTGCTGAAATGACAACTAATTTTTTTTAACTGTGCAACTTTAAAGGTGTCACTGATACCATTTAGACACTGCATGTGGCATTCCATCTCCCTGCTTACATTGCATTCATGGCACGAAAGCCGCTGTTGTTCAAATCATCTGCTCACTCGAAGGGTTGCCAAGTGGTTTGTTGTAGCTGTCGTTGCAAATGCTAGCTAGCTAAAGCTAATGCTAACATACCCAGCTCTCGCAAATGCTGACATTGCTAATTCTAGCTAAAGTAAATGTACAATGTACAGCCATTTTAATGTTGTTTTTATTTTCCACTAACTGGCAACTGCCACACTCAAAACAGTTCCAACAGTGTTATACAATTGCACCAGTGTTCCTGTGTTGCTCTTCCACTTCCCCTTTATTGGCATTTTCTGTGCTTTTTCCATCACAAAGTCACTGAAGGCTTACCCTTTTAGACATTTCCTAAAGCAAAACTCTCAAAAACTCCTTTGCATGTCAGCTAATTCCTCCGAAAAAAGTTGGTTTACTACAATTAAGGTTCTAATGTCTGGGGGGAACACTGTGAAGATTAATGTCTAATTCTCATCAGCATCTCTCATCCACAACTGTGTTCATGCTGCATGGAGGGCCGTCTCCTCTATGCTTTTAATTAACTCCCAGTGGATCCATTTGAGGGCCACGGGTCCGGACTCTCAATTACCAAAGTGTCACATCGTGCAAGGCACCACTGCTTTTAAAGGGAATGAGAGAGTGACAATTATAACCAGTTCCTAACACGCCCACTGATTGTTATAGATCATCAATTCTTCCTCATCCAACCCTGTTATCATGTTCGCCTCAGGAGCCCGGCGAGGATCCAGCCACAAAAACCATCTCTGAGCACTGAATGCAGCACACTTCCATGTGCTTGGACTCTGTTTCTTTATTAAAAAAAGAATAAGCATCTGTAATTTTCTCACTGATAGTAACTTCAAGGACAATGTGAAAGAAAGTCCAGAAAAAAATGCCTATTGTTTGCCTGTGTGTGTTTTAGGGTGATGCTAATCGGTCGGAGTCAGATGATGAAAAGAAATCGGAGAACTCTGAGGAGGACGAGAAGGTGGAACAGCTCAGAGACAATGGTGGGTTCAATGACAGAAAAGACATTCACTTCAATTCAAATAGTGCTGATTTTCCTCTTTGATTGTTAATGCCAAATAAAGACATGATGATGATGACAAATATTTCTCCTCCTCTGCAGAGCTAAAAATGTATTCTCTGATGATGACTGCCAACGGTCACATTGACCCTCGCGGCATGATGGCTCCTCCTATTATAATGCGCACAGCCGCCACGCCCATGCCCACACCGAAGAGCTCCCTGGGGCCCGAGTCTATCCTCGGAGACGACCTCATGTACAGAGAGGGGGTGCCTCAGTACTGCGAGGCGGGCTTTTCTGAGACAGGCGTGGGTCACTCAGAGTCTCGCCGTGGAAGCGCCACTTCCATCGAGCCCATAGCCTTTGACCAACATTCTCTGGTGAGTTGTGGAAAAATTGACCCTGAACGTGTTTATCTGTCCATTCACAAATCAGGACGGCGTCATAAGTATAGGTGCTATAATTGTGACCTACATTCACATGCACAAAGTTAACATCTGACCCACTTACTCAGCAGAAGCCGCGGTAAAGAGCAGACGCATTAGACTAACTTTGAACGAGCCGGCTCAGTGGTCCCAAATTGGAGTATCACAAAGGGCCAAAGACCCAGTTACTTAGGTCCCGCGAGCTAACATTGGAATTAATCACAGTCTTTAAATGTTTCAATCTACGGGAGCAGGAAATCCATCAGAGCCATTACCATGAAGGACGTCTTAATTCCCTCAGACTAAGAAGGAGCTGTTCTTATATAATTCTATCATTACATAAGGAATGTTTTACTTTTCTTCATTTCCACTGAACATTATTATTAAATCTCAGTATCCCAACCTGCAGGGAGGAGGAGGATGACTGGGGATTATCATATGGCTTCAAACTGCACCAAACTTCGTTCTTCATTGACACTTTATATTAGGGTACACATACAATCAGTTCACTAATTAGTCATAAGCATTTATATTTGCGGCTCTTTGTTAGTCATGATCGAAACATCATTACATTAAATCATCAGTAACTTTGGAATGTTGCTTTTACTTTAGCTCACCTCGTATTTCCCATCTCTTCAGAGCCTCTCAAGTCCCGGCCGGCGCTCCCCTCTTCCTCCCCGCTCGTGGGGCAGCCGCCGCTCCAGCTGGAACAGCCTGGGAAGAGCCCCGAGCCTGAAGAGGCGAGACACAAGCGGGGAGAGGGAGAGCCTGCTGTCTGGGGAGGGAGGCGAGGAGGAGGACGGCGGGGAGGACAAGGGGGAGGCCGGGGGGAATAACAGAGTGCGGTCAGAGCCCCTGGAGCTGCTGCAGGCGTCGACTCTCTGCCCTTCCATAATTGCAGAGTACGGTGACTGCAACGGGAGGACCCTGACCTATGACCCCAACGTCACCGCCGACCCCAAGGACGACTCGTCGCCTGAGGAGGACACGGATGATGACGTAAGTTATCATGAGTCTCCTGAAATAGCAGTTCGAAAAGTGGGTTTTCAAAGCCGCGTATCATCAGAGTTTCACATATGCAGGAAGACATTTGGTGGGTTTTTAAAGGCCTGGTGACAAGTTTCACTGAGCGTCTGAGCCGCAGTGGTTTTGCTCTTTTATGTAAATTCTTAATCTCTCAATCTGCCCTCTCTGACTCTTATTACACGTTTTATTTCTGTTTTTCGTCTTTGTCTCTCTCTTCTTACCCAGTTCCTCGTCGTCTTCCTTGCCCTTTTGTCTGTCTCTCACTCTGAGACGCCGTAGTGTCTGCGTTCTGTGCTCCCACCGTGAGGCCTAGAGAGACACCAACTGACATGCTCTAATTGATTGGCTTAGGCAGTAATTGTTTTCTCAGTGGATACAAAACAATTTGTGTATGCACAGATGAGGGTTTTCATACATTTGTGTGTGTGTGTGTGTGTGTGTGTAAGTGTCGAAGGCTGTGCACCGTGGTGGTTTTGGATGACCTCTGTTGCGACGGTCTTGATAGATTTATTGGCTCCAAATAAGGTTTACACAGCCATGAAATCCACTAAAACAGAAGGCCTCTCCATGGACACACAGAATATGGGAGGCTTAAAACTCTGCCAGTGTGTGTGTGTGTGTGTGTGTGTGTTTGTGTGTGTGAGCCCTGCCAGCTTAGATATGTGTATCTGTTTGTGGTTCTCTGTGCTTGTCTGTGTCGGGGATTATGCATTTCGGCTGCAGGTACTACATCTGAGCAGCAGGTTCTTCTCAGCCACACACAACTTCACATTCGGGCACTAACAGTGGGACACGCCCAGACACACACACACACACACACACACACACACACACACACACACACACACACACACACACACACACACACACGGCAGCAGTCTGCCAAATAAGCAGCGTCTGAAGGGGCTCGATTTTGGGCTGTTTTTAATTACAATCCCGCAGCACAGAAGCTGCACACCTAGCTTTCTAATGTTTGTTTTATTAGAAACTTTAATGAGTTTTACAACACTTTCTACAAGCTTAGCTTACTCTGCCTGTTATGGTCCAGTTACCTCCATCTCTACTTATGCAGAAATGCAAGTGTTTATTGTTGCTCCCTGGCAGCAGCAATGTGGAAACTCAGATATGACAAATTGCTATTTTTCAGGGCCTTTGATTGTTTAATTGGGCAAGTTAATTCCTCCTTAGTATGACATGACTGTCGATGCGGTCAAATAAACGTTCTGTTCTTTGACAGTGAAGATTAAAATCTCATAAAACTGCAACACTAATGCACCGGGGAAGTATTGATGTTTATGCCGCTAGCACAGGAGCTTTGGACCTTGACAGACTGGGCTGGCTGGTTCGCGTGTTAGCTTCAGTATCTCTGCAACACAACACATAGATCATCATCATGTCAAAACTGTTGAAACTGTTTCTGATTCTGAGTCTTAATTTCAATTACGCTTCAGTTGTTGCCATCTGTGATAATGTTGATGTTTGACCTCTCACCTCTGCAGAGTTCTGTATGCTACTGGATGAAAAAAGAGCTCAATAACATGAAGCCCCGCTGGTGCAAAGAACACGAAGACTGGACACTGTATTTGTTCTCTCCAGAGAGCCGGTGAGTCTCCCTCTCTCTCTCTCTCTCTCACACACACACACACGCACACACACACACACACACACACACACACTCACAAAATGCCTTTATCAATCTGTATGGGTCTAGTTTCAGCCGGCCCACTTACTCCCATTTACCTCTTTCCTCCTCTTTATTTAATTACCACCGTTCCCCCCTCTCATTTTTCTTCTCTTTATTGCTTTCCCACTGCTAATTGTGTGGTCAATAGTTTTAACCGACCGCAGACATCTTATAGACGACTCTGTCTCACTTGCTCGTGTTGTTCGTGTGTGTTGTTTAGATGCCGCTCGTGGTGCCAAAGCGTGATCTCTCACAAATTGTTCGACCACGTGGTCCTGGTTTTCATCTTCCTGAACTGCATCACCATTGCTCTGGAAAGACCCGATATACAGGCGGAAAGCTCGGTGAGACACGCACGGACGCAAACAATAAAACCCTGGTGTTTCCCACACGTATATTCTACCTGCTTTCCAGAGATTTCCACTGAATTATTGTTACTGTTTCTTCAGTTTGTTTTAGCTGCTTGAAAGATGATGCTATCCTGCCACCTTTTGCAGCAATGACTGGAGAAGCTATTTACGGTTACATTGAGTTATAATGTGTAACTTGAGCCAAGAGAAATATACCTGTACATTAATCTGACTGGAAGCTTTGTAGGGCTGATTTACCACGGAGGACAATCTGTAGAGACACAGAAGTAGACTCATTAGCCTAGCATAAAAAGCTAACCACAATTCGTAACTCTTTGAAACTTAGCAGGCTAATTGTGTAAAGCCTTGGTGAATTCCTAGTTGTCTACATTGTTTCTTCATATGTTCTTATTTTCATCTCGCTCTCGTCTTTAGGAGCGAAAGTTTCTGAGTGTGTCCAACTACGTTTTCACTGTGATCTTCCTGGCAGAGATGGCCATTAAGGTAATCATTGCACGACAGCCGCATCGATAACATCCACTTAAAGGTCCGATTTGCAGCTCAAGTG
This sequence comes from Sparus aurata, assembly GCF_900880675.1. Taxonomy (NCBI): domain Eukaryota; kingdom Metazoa; phylum Chordata; class Actinopteri; order Spariformes; family Sparidae; genus Sparus; species Sparus aurata. The sequence goes on along the minus strand of NC_044209.1, from coordinate 11,109,939 downwards.
ACGTTTTGATAATTACATTATGGTTCCACCAGGTCGTAGCGCTCGGCTTCTGCTTTGGGAAGCAGACATACCTCCAGTCCAGCTGGAACGTTCTGGACGGTGTGTTGGTGTTCGTGTCTCTGGTCGACATTCTGGTCTCTCTGGCCTACACCAGCGGAAACAAGATCCTGGGCATCCTCCGAGTCCTACGCCTGCTTCGAACACTACGCCCACTGAGGTAGATAGTGTCTTTGTGTGTACCTTGTGTATGCAGACAGGAAAGCTAATATTTGAGAAATAAACACTGAATTCAAAAAGAAATTATTGTATTGTATGAAGGGAGATTCCCTTGTTTGTTTGTTTTTTATCCAAGCAATTCATTTGTGGTGCTATATAGATACTGTTTTTGTGTATTTGAACTCTACGTGCTGATGCTAACAAACATCTGTATGTCTCAATTTGTGATTTCCAGGGTGATCAGCCGAGCCCCGGGATTGAAGCTGGTTGTGGAGACGCTCATCACCTCTCTGAGACCCATCGGGAACATTGTGCTTATCTGCTGCGCCTTCTTCATCGTCTTCGGCATCTTGGGGGTGCAGGTAGTTTACATTCACGCGCAATCACTCATACAAACTGGTGCTGGCCTTGAACAAGACACGATTCCACAACACAGACATGTAAGCCATGTAGCAACCCAATGCACACGTCGTGTCTATGCTTCTGCAAATACCCGAGGAGAAAGCGTTTTACCCTTTGAAGCTTAAATGTCAGTCTTGAGCAGCTGCATATGTGATTGTGGCTTGAGGAGGGATAGGAAGTGTCTTGAATAGCCAATGGGACAAGAAGCCTTTGTTCTCGATGAGTGTCGTTTTTTGAAAGGAAAATGACAATTAGGAGACATGTGAAAAGGGACAACATGACCCCGAAGCCAGCTTTTAGTCGAGCGCTCTGATAAGAATGTGCTCTATTAAACGTCCTTTTAGTCCCGGCATTAATGGTTGGCTGCGGAAAGAGTCGCAAGCTCCGGTGCAATTGAGATAATGTGTAAATTGCAGCCGAGTAGCCCTGCAGACCTCTCTTTCGCTCTGTGTCTGTCTCTCTAGCTGTTCAAAGGGAAGTTCTACCACTGTGAAGGCCTGGACACGAAAAACATCACCAACAAGTCCGACTGTCTGCAGGCCGGCTACCGCTGGATACGGAGGAAGTACAACTTTGACAACCTCATTCAGGTGCGGGTTAATGGACTGAGGACGGAAGGATTAGCTAAAAGACAGTCACTTATTTTGCCTCGTTTTAAAGGTCCAGTATCTGATTTAGTGGGATCTATTGGCAGAGATGGAATGTGATAACATCCCAACAGTTTAGTTGGGTCCCAGCCATGATTAAGTTTGGTTTACTATTTTGTATATAGTTGTTTATTTACTCATATATTCTTTCAACTTTATTGTTCCTTATTCTCGTTCTATATTATTATTATTATTTGAACTATGTTGTATCACCCCAGGCAAATTAAGCCTTACAAAAATGTTAACATTGGTAGTATGGACCTTGAAGTAAACTCAAATATCACTGCAGTTCTCACAGTCACATCTGTCTGTATGTGGTAAAGTTAGGAGCAGGGAAATCTCTGTGTTCTGACTTATGTCTTTCTTGTTTCCACACCAGGCTCTGATGTCTCTGTTCGTGCTGTCCTGTAAGGACGGCTGGGTCAACATCATGTACGATGGGCTGGATGCGGTGGGAGTGGACCAACAGGTAACGATGAGAGGAATGTGCCGGGCCGTCGTGCAGAACTGGTGTTGAATATTTATTGATGGGGTGGTAACAGCAACATAAAAACTTGATGTGTTTCCAATCCTGTGTGTATTGTAACCTATTTCCCCCCTCACCGACACTCTTCTCTCTTCTGACGTTATAGAACTACGATCGATGCTGTTAATTTTACTGTCTAAGTCTACTCCCTGCTCAGTACTTATTCAGTATCATCTGCAGTAAGACAGTACTGGATATTGCCTTGATATATTTGAACTGTAAGGATGGAACAAACAAGTACCTGCCATGAAAATAACCCAACGACAGGTTGTACAATTTTCAAATACACTGAGACACTTGGAGTGGGAGATAATGATTAGGTGAATATTTCTTTGAAGGAATAAACAAAGTTAAATGACAGTGAGGTGTTATAACAAATTGTAAGTGGGAGTTCATGAAGGAATTTCAAAGCTTCAGTTCGGATGAGGCTGTCCTCAGCTCCAGGCCTGTCTGTAGTGTAATGTGCTGACATATTGTAATCTAGTCACATCTCATCACTCATCATAAATTAGAAACCAGAGGATTAAAGCCTTTTATTTGTGATATCATCGAGAGAAATCATTAAACTGCTGGAATGATCCTTTTTGATTTCTGGAAAGTTTACCAAAGGATTTTCACAGTGTTTCCATTGTCATTGTAAGATGTGATAAGACTGTGAGGCTTTACACCAGCAATGGGATTTCCAGCATGGGTGTTTAAACATAAACTATTGTGAGCCTAATCTTTTTCCACTGTGTCCTCCTCTCAGCCTGTGAGGAACCACAACCCCTGGATGCTGCTCTACTTCATCTCCTTCCTGCTCATCGTCAGCTTCTTCGTCCTCAACATGTTCGTCGGCGTCGTCGTGGAGAACTTCCACAAGTGCCGGCAGGACCAGGAGGAGGAGGAGGCCCGCTTACGGGAGGAGAAGAGGCTCAAAATGATAGAGAAAAAGCGCAGGAGTAAGGAGAATGGAGGGGCTGGTCGGTAGTCTATTTTTCTGAGCACTGCCTGCTTTCAGAGCCTGAACAAAAAAAGAGAAAAGGAATGACAGAGACAGAGAAAACAGGGAAACATATTCCGACTCTAACACAAAAGATAAAAGAAAAAGAGGGAGAGTTTGAAAGACTGGCTAGCTCACGCAATCAGTGGTTGATCACTGACAGAAGGCGTCGGCTACGCCAGTCTGATGCATGTAAGTGCATGACTGCAGCCCTCCCCTACCCTCCCCTAACACTGCATGGGAAACTTTTGAAACCTGGCCAACTAAACCAACCTCTACATTAGTATTAAGCTTACTAATAATTCTACGCTCACTCTTTAAACAATAGACTGCCACCACTGTAGTGTAAAAAATGAGCAATAATACAGTGAACCAGTAATCTCTTTTTCTTTCTTTAAGTGCTTAAAGTATATCCCCTGACACCAAATCTTGTTTTAATACCATCCCTAATGTTTAATAAGTATGATTATGAGTTGACTTTTGATTATAATTTCATTACTGTTGGAGAAAAAAAAAACCTTTGCAGCACCTTTCTGCATGTGAAGCTAATCGAGGTCGACACTTTCCTCCATGTGCCTCGGGAAATTTTGCTAGCAAAATTTGGACTGGTGAAATGCCAATGCCCCCTTCCCTTCCTCAGAGTGCATGTACATCCCCCGGGGCGTCTCTCGACACAGGTAGAAGAAGGACATTTCCTCTAAACGTGCTTTGACTGGCAGACTCAGAAACATAGCAGGCCTTTTGGCTGCTATACCTGTAAAAACCTTGGTTAATAGAGCTGTAAGACCATGTTAAAGGGACAGATCACCCCAAAATCCATAATGCACATTTTTTTCCTTCGTGCAGTGCTATTTATCCATCTAGATTGTTCTGGTGTGAGCTGCCTAGTTTTGGAGATATCAGTCGTAGGGATGTCCTCCTTCTTTCGGATACCATAGCTAGGTACTCAAAGCACCAACAAATATGTTTGAAAAACTCAACAACAATGTCTTGTCCTCAAATCATGACTCAATGATGATCCATAGGTTCTGTTGTGAGCAATTTCATGTCGGAACATCCTTCTTTTGACTAAACTTCGACTGTATCACAGAGAAAGAGGAAGTGTGGTTCTACTCATGGATGAGAGGCTAGCTAACCAAGCTAGCTAGTGCTACTGTTCAGCTGAGAAAGGCTCTCTAATGTTTACATCCTACGCTGTCCATCATTGGCACAAGCCTCTCATTAGCTCACATAGATAGCTTGCTTAGTTAGCTAGGAGGGCGCCTAATGTTTACATCCTGTGCTATCATCAGATGTAGATAATGGGATAATCTGGAGCAGCCAGTTCAGGATTCCTGGAAAGAGTCCGTTGTTGAGTTTTTCAAATGTATTATTTTTGCACTGAGTGCCACTGGTTCTATTCTATTCGAGAGAAGGCAGACTTTTCTACGGCCAATTTCCAAAACTTGGCAACACACCCCCAAACAATCTAGATTGATAAATAGAACTACAGGTGAGAGGAAATATATGTATTTTTGATTGTGGGGTGAACTGTCCCCTTTAGTTAAATACAGACTGTAGAAAACATAAGCACAAACATCATAAACACACCACCTATTGCAAAAATGAGTCCAGATAATTGCAGTACAAACCAGTAGTTTGTAAGGACTTCTTCTTCTTTTATTGTGATAAAAAAGAGAAAACTGGTATGAACATATATTTTATTGGCATACCACCACGATTTGGCCACAGCACAAAATGATGTTCGACTACCCGCCACATCAACAGCAGAACGACACTAGAAGGCAGTATATGGTGTGAGCAGAGCGCCACTCTTTTCATCATGTGTTAGTTCTCACTGATCTAAAACTCTTCAAGTTTCCAGACGAGTGCCACCTAATCAGCTGTCTCACAGAAACACTCTGAGTGTTTGGCCATGCAATCAAGCCACAATCAAGATAAGACAAACGAAAAAGGAGTTTTAGACTGTCGAGATTTTTTCCGATGGGTTAAAAAAAGACTGCAGTGATGTCATTGAGGTGCGGCGGCTCCAGTGTGCTTTCAACATCACGGTCACGTTCCGCAGCTTCGGGAAACTGAGCAAGATGGATCGATTTTCATTAGTTGGTGTAATAATGAATAGATTATCACTGATCTTAGGTTTAATTTTGAAAAATGTAACGCGCTAATCAGCCTGACTGAAAAGCTGTGTTGTTGAAAGTACCACGCGTAGCCACTCTCACCACAGACATTACCCTTTACATCGAAGGCATGTAAGCATGATGTACGCAATCGTCAAATATGGACATGTGAGTGCACAGTCGACTAAAACACAGTTATTTTGTGTTTACGCTATTTTGGGTGTCGCACGCCTCCTAATGAAGGTCAGATATGACTGAGCTCGCTTCCTCTGAGCTTTATTTGTGATAACAGCTTCACTTAAAGCGTGTTTATTATTCATCGGCTGTAACGGTTTGCTTCTAAGAAGGAGCAACACACCTGTCAAAAACTATAGTCTGGGTTATAGTAGAGGCTCTTAGTCGTCGTTTATGCACAGCAGACCTCTCTGCCCGGACGAGAATACAAATATTAGAAAAGGCAATACATCTTGTAAAGGAGCATTCTGAATTATTCAGAAATACGCGTTTGGCATTTGTTTAAGTCCAATACAGGGCTAGAAGTTAAACAAAATTTTAATAAATAAAAAAGAAACACAGAATAGGACTTCATGGTTTTGTGTTGCATTTAATACATGTTGATTTCAACATTAGCTTACACAAAACCAGGTGAATTGGAGATGTTGATCTAAGGAGTCATATGTTTTTTTCTTCACATTTGGTCCCTTAAAGCAAATGAAGAAGCAAAATAGACTGTCTGTGACTCTCATGTCCTCTCTCATTTGAACATACCACACGAGCAGTGGTGTGCATCGAAAGTCTGTGGGGCAATGCTGAAAACAAAAGGGACGCCGCCACGCTGAGCGCAGTAGTTGAGAAGGCAAAAAGAGCGAAAGACACGGGCGTATTGGTTCGATCAAGCCGCAAGAAGGGAAGTTTTTATAGCTGCGGCAGTTGTGTTTCCCCCTCCCTCGCTCCCTGCACCTTCCCCTGCACACCACTGGACCCATGTAACATCTGAATATGCAGAGCATTTACTCACTGTTGCTTTCCGCGTGTCCCGTCTGTGTCCTTCAGAGGCCAAGCAGAGGCCCTACTACGCCGACTACTCCCCCCTGCGCCTGTCCATCCACACACTGTGCACCAGCCACTACCTGGACCTCTTCATCACCTTCATCATCTGCATCAACGTCTTCACCATGAGCATCGAGCACTACAAACAGCCGCAGGTAATGCTTCTTTTCTGCACGCGCACACACGAGCAGTTTTGGCAAGAACGCAACCGTTCACCTAACTCTCATTTAACACAACCGGAGAACATTTTGTATTTGCTTACCGTCAAATAAAGATTTCTGTATATATCACATAGTGACAAACTGAGGTTGGCATCACTTTCCGGTAAAGATCTTCCTTAACCTGCAATGAAATTGCATTATTCCCACCAAAAGTAAAAACAGAACACTTTCCATGTCCAGATGTCCTGAAATAATTCCCTGTCTGTGTGTTTGTGTGTGTTCAGTATCTAACGGAGATTCTCAAGTACTGCAACTACGTGTTCACCTTCATCTTCGTCATCGAGGTGATTCTCAAATTCGCAGCGTTCGGCATACACAGGTTCTTCAAAGACAGGTAAGAGTGAAGACCCAGTGATGTGAAAAGTTATAGTTGTTATTTATTGATTATATGTCACTATTTCCTAATTGCAATATAAGGAATGTAAAATACGTGTTCAACCCTCTACCTTCATACATAAACCTGACACTAATACTGAACTGGAGTGATGCCAGGTAGTGATTAACTTACCCGCCCCCCCCCCCTCCCCCCTCCTGCGTGTGTTTATCTGTGTGTTCAGGTGGAATCAGCAGGATATAGCGATAGTGGCGTTGTCCCTCATGGGCATCATCCTGGAGGAGCTGAAGATGAGCGCAGCCCTGCCCATAAACCCCACCATCATCAGGATCATGAGAGTACTCCGGATAGCACGAGGTAGAAAAAAAATTATCAAGAAAAAGTCGGCTGTTAATTGAATATTGGACACCTAATTGAGTAATCGATGAATCGTTGTTTGCTCTAATCACATCCTATCCATGTCGTGAAGCACTTTTTCTCGTATTATTTCAGCTTGTAAAGTACTGTGTCACAGGCAGCTTTTGGCGTCTGGCAATGAAATACAGTACAAATATTTGTGGCTCCCTGCTGTGCCAGTATCGCGCTGTACCATTATAAATTCTGCAGCATGTGGGGACTACTGAAGCCAGAAACAACTTTTTTTTTTAAGACTACTCCTCTGTCCCTCCGCAGTGCTGAAACTCCTGAAGATGGCCACAGGGATGAGGGCTCTGCTGGATACCGTCATGCAAGCGCTGCCGCAGGTAAACTCAGACTCAGCGCGGTCTTAAACAGAAAAAGACTGATTCTGTTTTCTTGTTTAATTTATGATGCCTTCGCAGGAATGTAGGCTAAATATGAGGGCTGTGTTTGGAATAGACTGAAAGATTTATGCTTGTTGATGAATATTTAACTCAAGTTGTATCCATCCGCGTTACAGGATGTGCATCCTGACCCTGAAATGTCTTGTTTTGTACATTCTGCATTTTGTACAATCTGCATGGTTACAATGTCGAACACATCACATCACATCACATGTGTTCAAATGAAACAAACACCTTCAATGGACTCACTTGATCTTGTCTTAACATTTGAAGATATAAAAATGAATTGGACGGTTCTGAACAACTAATTTGTTTTGATACCCGTGCTGAAATGTGCGAAGGTGCTGTGAGAGTGCACAGTGCAGCTGAGGACATGGACGCCTCAGAGAGATCAGCTCAATTAATAATCAAAGACGGGCTCACTTCATACAGCATTTTTGGCGTGGATTGGACCTTGATCGCTGAGCTGCGCGGTCTCTCAGAAAACAACTTTAACCGCCAGACGGTGCAGCCGGCTTCCTCCCTGATGTTACCCTCCCGACGCGCCGTTTTCTATCCAGTCAGCACACACTGGTGTATAAGTTCGTCCGCGGATGCTATGGGAGTGTGTCAGGTCTCTCCTGCTGCCTGGCACAGTTCTCAGAGCCAAAGAGCAGCCGCACCGCAGACTATGATGCACAAGCGGTGACAGACTCCATTGTTCTGCTGTTCTGTTTTTTTTTTTTAAATGTCAAGTGTACGCATAAAAACCATCAGGGCTCGGAGTGCACGAGAACAGATTTTTAGGAACTGCATGAAAGACAACATGCTGGGAACTTGTGACAGTGACAGTGTGACGCAGATGCAGTCGTAGGAAGGGATTCTGCCTTGATGGCCACCAGCAGGTTTCCCCAGTGTACTGGGACGAAGGCGCTGTGAAAAACCTGTCCACCTGTTCATTTCTGTCTATTTAACATGGTTGAATTCAGTTAATGTCCTACAGGAAGTTCATCAATTTCATTTCTGAATGAACACTGAATTCATAGTAAGTAGCATTGTTTATATATGCAAAGGAACGATGCAGTTTCATACTGTTTCACTTGTGTGTGGCGGACCCTGCCACCTTCCTACCTTCAAAAAGTGTTCGTGGACCTTATTTTCCTTTGAGAACAGCTTGTTTATTCACTTATCACTTATCGATCTCATTAATATTGTGAATATCAAATTCTGAGTTTGAAATTCTTCCCTTGAGCAACATAGTGCCCCTTTAAAGAAACAAAAACAAATGTGAAAGGGTCCACGGTCTGTTTTATAATTTACTATAGTACTTTAAATGCTGGATGAGCACAAGTCCATTAAAGTTTTACAGCGCAAGGCTTTCTTAACATCCTTTTTAAGTCAGTAGTCACAAAGGATCATGGGAATCTGTATTCCCCTAATGTGTTTTTTTAATAAGTGAATGAGTAACCTGGTGTGACTAATGACTAAATATAGTATCCTGCAGAAATGACTGTATCAAAACGCTCGGTACCACTGGATTCAGAACAGTTCCAGTTTCATTATGTGCATACGTCCAGTGTAGATCAGATATTTAGGATTTCGGATTACGTCTCTTGCATTTTTAGGAGAAAAATCGAAGTTGTCCACAAACTAAACCACGATAAATACTGTATGTGAGTGCGCAGCCACGTGTCCTGATAGTTTCCACAGCACATTTTGCGTTTCCACCTCCAGAATGACAAATTCCGCGGGAGTGCTTTTGTTGCCCGCTAAATATAGCTATGAGCTAGGTGAAACAAGGACATAAGGGCTTCGAGTACACCTGTCGGCATACAGATACCTGCCTCACAACCCTCAGTGTGCAGAATCCCAGTTTAAAGACAGCAATGTTGATGTAAAATGCGTTTATGTGACCTAATATGTCTTGTATTAGGCAGCTTGGTATTTAAAGCAGACCTCAATCAGTCAACAGTTACTGGTGCGCAACTTTTGTTTTTTTCATAAATAATCCATGGTTAGCCAAGGTGAGTGCGGAGTTGATCGAGTACGTTATTCTCTAATGTCTCCTATTCCCTGCAGGCGTGGACAAGTATTATTTTAAACTGTAGTGTTTATGTGCAGAGGGAGATCTAACATGCGCATCCCTTCCAGGTGGGAAATCTCGGTCTCCTCTTCATGCTGCTCTTCTTCATCTACGCTGCGCTGGGAGTGGAGCTCTTCGGCAAACTGGGTCAGTCACGCTACTACCAGTAAACACAGCACACGCACGCAAGCACAGTCTACAAGCTTTCAGCAAGAAAAGAATGTTTTTTGAATCCACTCATTACAACCACAGTCACGACGCCGAATCCTCTCTCTCTCCTCCCCCATCTGTCTGCCCGTCTCTCTCTCTCTCTCTCTCTCGCTCGCTTGCTCCACCACTCTCACATCAGAGGGCTGCTTCTAACAAGAAAGAGATCACATTTGCATGATCACATTTATTTACGTGTTGCTTCCTCAAAAGGCCGGCTGCTTCCCAACTCATTTTCTCTGAGAGCACGAAGATGTGTGAGGGGAAGAGGATTAGCAAACAAAAGAAAAAAGAGAGAGAGAGAGAGAGAGAGAGAGAGAGAGAGAGAGAATCTGGGAGGACTAAATGAAAACAACTTTGTGATGAAGATGTTCGCTTTCTGTGAAACGCTATTAGGCTTCCGCTCGACATGTTGAGAGGTCGAATGGATGTCTGCTTTCCAGTTTTATAAATTAAAAAAAATTCCCTCCCCGTGTTTTGCGACGATCTCCGCTCTCGCCGTAGCTGCTGACAAAAGCTTTTTGGACGCGCTGAAGCCTTATTTTCCCTCTCCATGCCTCAGCTTACATGCCTTTTTTTAAAATGTACAAAGCTGCAGAGAGGACCCAGATTTTAGGAACGGGCTTTGGAGATGATTGTTGGAGAATATTTACGGTGCAGCTTGGTGAGGATCAAGAAACATTATTAGTTTTTACCCTTTTAGCTGGAGGTTCGATTCTTTGTGGGACGTTTTTTAAGTCACAAGAGGTTTCTCGGCGCTCACACTGATTACATTTCACATTAAACAACAACATTCGAAACACGTCCCTTGCCCATAAAGAGTTTTCAGTCAGTGAACTTGACTTTTACAATCAGAGGACTATGATTATGCGAAATCGAACAGAGAATACAAAGCAAGCAGATGTAAAGAACAAAAGGCCTCCCACTTGTAGGAGCTTTGGGGGGGTTTGGTGTGGAATAATTGGCCACCAACATCTAGCTTGATTGGCTCATGAATTCAATCCCCCCCCCACCTCAGAAAAAAGAACAGAGGCTTTGTAAGATCTAAAATTCCTTTGGGAGACCTAAGACATGGAGGGCACTGTACGCTGGCACGATGGGAGACTGAACCTCTGTGACTGTGGCATTGGCAGAAGGCAGAACAGATAAGGGAAGGTCATAGGCAAAGGGAAACATGAAAGAGGACGGGACGGGGGTTGAATGTTAATACTCTTTGGCTTTAAGCTTCTGTGCGGATGGCAGGTATTTTGAGCGTGGATGATAGTGAAGGTATTTCAGTCTGAATAAAGTTTAACCTTACTGTAGCATTTCCCGTTGGCTTGTGGGCTGCCACTTCAGAAGTCTTGAGTTTAGCAGTTTCCTTCTCTGGAAACCAGAAATGACCATATTTAGAGGAGAGGGCGGAGCTGGTGAGGACATGCATTGCCACACCTCTATCCTGATTGGCAGACCTATTTTTAACTCAGGTGAAGATACTTGAGTAAGAAGGTACAGTACAGGCTCTGAAATGTACTCAAAGTAAAGTTAAACGCTTCCCTCTGAAGGATATTTTAAGATGCCATTTCTGTGCAAAGCTAGCCAAACCTGAGCCTACAGTAACTAAGTATTTGTACTTAGTTACTTCTCAGGTTCCGAATAAGTTGCTGTTTCAGCCATACCCCAAGCATACCTTCCTGTATTTACTATTTTACTCTAAACAGGACCATAATTTGAATATCATGCTGCCCTGAAGAAGACCTGGACTGGACTCATTAGCACACCGTTTACTTTGGTAATAAATCAAATGAGAAGTAGGGTCATTCTCTCATAAGCTTACATGCAATCGGACCTCTTTTCGCAACCGGTGCGGTTGCCGTCTCCTGGTCATTAGAAGGAATGCAGGTTTAAGGGGCCTCCATGTATGCCAGCTGATTTGATTACTCTTGGTAAACTATGGTTATGTGTGCTGCTTCAGTCTTTTGTGTGAAGAGTTTCTGGAGTCCTTCTGAGCCTTTCACTCGTTGTGAAAAGAAGCTATTTTTCCTGGTGGTTGATGCCTAGAATCAGAAACAAGGTACACAATACTCAACGGACCGTCTCCTTTCACTCTGGCTTCCTGCTAATGTGAGCCGGGCTTCGAAACAAAGGAATATATCTCCTGGTGGCTGTTATGAGTCTGTTAACAGGCTCCTGAGGGCTTTCTGTCAAATTGACCCTGAGACTGATAGAGACATTCCCTGTCCTCCGGAAGACCGGTATCTCTTCTCCTCTGTCAGCTCCATGGAGACACGCTGCTTAGTGTGTGTGTGTGTGTGTGTGTGTACCGTGCACACTGCTTTGAATTGGACACTGACAGTTATCTGATCACTTGTACTTACTCATCTTGCTGTCACTTGAGTTCCCTTTTAGCCACGTTATCAAAAGTACAATGTGATTAACACCTGTATGTGTTTGTATGTTGATCAGAGTGCAACGATAACAACCCGTGTGATGGTCTGAGTCGTCACGCGACCTTCGCCAACTTTGGGATGGCCTTCCTCACACTGTTTCGCGTTTCCACCGGAGACAACTGGAATGGGATCATGAAAGTATGAACACACACACACACACACACACACACACACATGCTAGCATAAATGATGACTAGATTATCTCATAACCACAGAGAGTGCAATGACCTCCAAAACCAATTAAGAAGTAATAAAGTGGCTTAGAGCTGAGCAATGTCAACACTTTCACATCTTTGAATTTTCCTTTATTAAAAAAAAATGTGATGAATGATGTAATCGGCCTCAGCCAGCTCTAAAGATATATGTTAATAGGCCAATGAGGGTGAGAATAATGTTTTCTTTCTCAGCTATTAGTGTTAAATGACCGCCACGACATTAATCACAGTCACACTGTTGATTCCTGGCAGATCTCTCCTGACATAATGTTGGATTTCTTTAGATGTGTAGCATTTGAGGTCAGTATTTTTTTCATAATGGCATGCAGTCAGTCAAATTCCACCACTTAAAGTTCAGTAGAGTGCAGTCACAGCTCACCAGTCATAGCCGTGCACTTTCTACATCCTAAATCTCCTTATTTAACCCCTCATTCATCCACTTTTATGCCTGAATATGTCTTTAATACGCAGTCATTTATTTATTTATTCCGCCCTATTCTGTGATGGGGATGAGGCTACACCACTGGCTCAGCCTCCGGCTCAGCAATGGAGGGTAAGCTGCAGGTCGTAGTTAAGGACAGAGGACAGGTCACCTGGATTTAAACAGCAATTTGACACACATAGCACTGCGGGGCTGTTATGAAAAGGTTTGGAACCTTCAGCGGGTCAACACCTTCCCAGAGCTGTGCGGGTGGCCCCCCGGGGAGACCAAATAATGCTGTTACATAATAGAACCATACACCCTGACGTCTTCCCAGTTGCCTTCCCGTCCCCTCTTTAGCTGCTGAGGGCGCTGTGCAGGGTTTTCATGTGGACGTCTCCTCACCTCTCCTTATCTGTTCCGTAACTGAATAAACAAGCTGTTCTCAGAGGAAAACAAGGTCCCGACAACACTGTTTGAAGCTAGCAAAGTTGATTTTTTCTGGTGAAGCGAGCTACACGTCTACACATTCCAACCTGCCCTCCATAAACTAAAGTATTCCAGCAGCTGTAATTTCAACACATCCTCTGCTTCCCTAACTTCCGCTGTCCTTGTTTCACCTCAAATTCTTCCAGATTTCTAATTTTGTAAAGCTGAATGAGGCTCTACAGGATATACTGTAACCATGGTTTGTTAACAGTTTAGATTTCCAAAGTGTTTGTAGTGTAGCCTCTGGCATATCAGACCGACCGATGATCAATTGAGCCTCTCCCCCTGAAATAACTGGGGATGTGTGAGCGTGTAGCACTCTGTTTCTGCACTCCCTCCTCAAATCTCTCTGTTCTGTTCCTCTTTCTCTTTGTGTCTTTTAAGGACACGTTACGGGAGTGTAAGCCAGAAGACTCATGCCTCACCTACCTGCCGATGGTCTCTCCAATGTACTTTGTCACATTTGTGCTCATGGCCCAGTTTGTGTTGGTCAACGTGGTGGTGGCTGTTCTGATGAAACATCTAGAGGAGAGCAACAAGGTACAGTCACTAGAGTGGTAGAACAAAGATATATTTTATTTATTGTGATAATCCACTTTTGAACTTAAAGGGCAACTCCACAAATGGAAAGCATTAAAGTGTGTTTGCAGGTCTTTAGGAGCACTTATGCATATGAGGAAAAAAGGAGTATGAAGCCTTTTGTCACTCCAAAGTAAGCTGCATGTGATGTCTGCCTCCAGTGATGTCACTCAGTGGCCAGGTTGCATTGTCGGTAATGTAGTGAATTAAAAGCACTGTTGGACTCATTATGGACGGTGTAAAAACAAATAATCAAATTGAACAGCAGAACCAGAGATGTCACCATTTTTAATCCACTCAACGCCTACATTACCCACAATGCAATTTAACCCCTCAGTGACATCACTGGAGGCAATCTATCAGATTACATGCTTACTGCTTCTTGGAGCCACACAATTTGTTTTACTACTTGTTCACAAATGCAGTTGTAGATGCAAGCTCCTTAGGATCTTTAAACACTTTAACTGGTGGAGTTTCCCTTTAAATTGACACTTTTTCTGGATGGATATCACCATTTACCATAAAACTGTGGCCAGGAAGTAAAAACATGTGTTACTTTACAGGAGGCCAAAGAGGATGCCGAGATGGATGCAGAAATCGCCTTGGAGATGGCGATGGAGAGGCAGCGCAAATTAAGCACAACCTCCCACAACAGTTCAGTGGGAGGGACCTACGTTGGGCCATGTCCAAATTCACCTGGACAGGTAGGAAGGACATTAGTGTAATTAGGGTTGTAATGGACAAAGGTAGGCTTTTCTTCAATTTATCCTTCATTGGGAAAACCAGCATGTGTCACAGTATGTTGTATCACTGCACATAGTCACAGTCAGTGTAAGATCCGTGCGGTCTCTGTCTCCCCCCTCAGGAAGAAGAGGTGCAGTACGGTGACCAGAACCTGCTGTCGCCAAGGAAGATGTCTGTATCCAGGATGCACTCTCTGCCTAACGACAGCTACATGTTCAGACCTGTACGGCCCGCCAGCGCCCCCTACCCTTTGGAGGAGATAGATCTCAGTCCCCAGCACCAGCATTCAGGTAAGCTTTATCTGCCTCAGTACTAACCATCAGATAAGAATGTGTTGTGCTCTATCTCATCTTTGTGTTAGGCAGCCGGTGATATATTTTCCAACAGTCAAAGTTGGTAATCCCAATTCAATAAACCTCAGATTCTTCTGTGATATTTGCATGTTTCTAGGGCCACCTGAAATGCAATGCTTACAATGCTAATCCCACAGATGGCTAATACTATGATTTAATTTTAATGAAAGACTTAAGTTATAAATACGTGGCTTGTGCGGAGTCTTGGGTCCCCCAGAAGTTCCTAGGATGGTACACACATTAATAAAGACACAATGCACGGATCAGGGCCACACAGTGAAATGCAAATATTACTAAAATCACAAAATGGCCCAGCGCATCATCCATATAATAGGCGCTCTAAGTAAAAAAATATGTCACAGTCTACCGTTATGAATTAATCAATGTGGTGCTACAAAGGTGACTGGGGCTTACAAAACTTATTCTCCAGATATATGGTATCATGTTTTTAAATTGCAAATTAGAAATGTACAGAGGTTGACAAATATATAATAGGCTTTGCAAGTTGTAGGCCAACAGCGGCAGACACCAATCAATCAGTCCAATGCAAGTCCCTAAATTGTTCTTTAGGATGTTAAATACATTAACAAAGGAATCATAGCAGTTTGCCATGCACAGCTTGCAAATGCTTATTTTACTAGTATTCAACTCTATTGTTTGTAGTCAGATTCACATCGTCCTTTGCACACTCAAACTTGAATTTCCATTTCAAAGGGAAACACACATCTCTTTCATATTGCATGAAGTCTGTGGTGCTTTTCTTTCCAGTTCCGACTCCGACACAAAGCAAAATAAAACATAATACGACTTAGCAGCAGAATAAACATGCTGAGATCACGACTCAAAGCACTGACAAGCACTGTTTTATCTGCAGTCAGACTCTAATGGCATGTTGTGGCCATGCCCAGCTCTGTCCCAAAGGTACTGACTGTAGTGGATGAGCCGGTTCATGTGAATCTCTGCAACCTTCACACAGGCTCATCTGCTCAGTTGTGGAATGGCTGAATACTCAAGTTGCCAAGCTGCAAAGTCAGACAGCTATATAGATGAAAAGTGTCATCATCACAGCCGTGGTGCTTTGGCAACTGTCCGCTTTTTTTGAGATTATAAGAGGTTGATATACAATCAAGTGACTTTACAGCTTGGCATGAAAGTACAGACTGAAAATGGACTCTTACCTCTGACTTTGCTGCAATGATTTTAACCTGTTTCTTACTACGATTACATCTGAACTCACAGGGGAACTGGACCTGTGTGTGCAGAATGCCTAAGGTCCTGGTCACACACAGTCTCAGAGAAGTTATTTAACCAAGATTGAACCAATGATGGAGTTGCTTTCCACCTTGTCACTTGGTTTCATTTCGAGTTGTCTGCTTTGGACATCATTGATTGCCATGTTGCATTGGAGTTCTGTGTGTCATCAGGACTTTAAAGCTCCCTGGTGTGACTGTATGTAACCAGGATCTAACGCCGAATGCGTCCTACAAACTATGACTCTATAACTGACAATCAGTTCAGTGCTGCTACCTGATAGTGATAACACTTGTGTTTTGATGAGCAACCTGTTCATGCCTCATTCAGGAAACACTTTGTTTTGAAAGCAAATTTGACGCAACTGCCAACAAATTAGAAGTAAAACTTTTAACTGAACTGAAACTAAATTGAATTGTTGTTGCTGGAATCCAAATATTCTATCAAAACAAAGTGTTAATGATTCTATACAAATGTAATAATTTTAAATTATCCCAAAAGAAAATGGTCATGTAGCTTGTGTACGTGTTTGTCTATGCCCATATACGCATGTGTTTTTCTGCAAGAGTGCATGTGTTTGCATAGAGAGCGTGCACGTGTGTCTGTATCCCGTGCATGATTTCTTTACGTCTGTGACCTCAGGCTCAGTGACGTCGGTCCACTCCCAGCCATGTGACAATCGCGCACTGCTGCAGGTACCGGATGTTTCCCCCAGCCACCCCCGGACACCTCCCACCATCACCCTGCCCCGCATCGCCCCGCCCACACCCAGCCCCTCCCCACGGGCCCTGCGCAGACAGGTGAGAGACGCCGTGTCAGCTCGCTACACACTTGCATGTTAAAAAGTTAAAGGTGCATTATGTAAGAATTTGCCTCCTCTTTTTATGATGCAGGTGGCACTTAAATTGGATTCCGTGGTGTCTCATGGTTGTGAGCAACAGGAGAGGCCCAGCCCCCTCCATCTGCCTCCCCCCTCTCCTTCCCCCCTCCCTCCTTACACCTCGTGCCCATCTCCCCTGCCTCCTCCTCCTCCCTCCTCCCCCTCTGCCGTCTCTCTCCCACCTTGCTCCCCATCCGCCTTCCCACTCCCTCCTCCCTCTCCCCTCCCTCCTCCGCCGTCCTCCCCCTCGCTCCTTCTCCCTCCCCCTCCCTCGCCCCGCCTCCCCCTGCGGCCCCCCAGCCTTCGGAGGCCGAGGCCGCCCTCCGCCGCGTCCTTCTGTGACCCCGCGGACGAGGAGGTGTATCACATCACCAGCTCGGCCCAGCACAGGTGGAGGGACAAGGAGGGGGGAGGGCAGGAGAGCAGAGGGAAGACTGGCCGTAGCCACTCCCTCTCCCCCTACAACTCCCCATACTCTCACGACTCTGCCTCCTCACCTCTTCCTCCCCCGCTGCCGCCTTCCTCCTCGAGGAGCGCACTCAGTCTGCTCGGGGTGGGATTGAAGGACCGGGACTTCAAGAAGGGTTTGAGCGCTGACAACCAGGGCTTCCAGGACAAGCCGACATCATTGTCCGCTGGTTACCCTGATGACCAGCGGCGCCACTCTATTGAGGTCTGCCTCCCGCAGGCTGTCATCACGGGTGACGACCAGCGCTTCACACGAGATGCTCACCGCTCTGAAAAGGTCGGTCAGGCATTTCCTTTGAGGGTGCAGTCAGTCGGGGGCGGCCACAGGAAGAAGAAGATGAGTCCCCCTTGTATATCCATCCACCCGCCCTCAGAGAGGGAACACCCTCACATTGCTTCACCTCCAAAATTGGCTGACTGCAGCATGATGCTGAGACGCAGGACGCCGTCCTATGACTTGACCCAGCACACAAACACACAAGACGTCGCGCAGATGCACTCCCCGATGCACACTCCGCTCACGCCCATCCATGTACCGCTGCAAGCACACTCGCCGACACACACGCTGACACCTTCTCGGGCATCCACTCCGACACACAGTCCTGCGTACACTCCTCCGTCTGCATCCACACCCACGCACCCACGCATCCCGATCAGCCCGAACATCTTCATCCAGCCTCACGCACCTCTTCTCCCGCACGCAATGCCTTTCTCACAGACACACTCCCTCTCCCCCGCCGCGAGGCGCTCCCCGCTCACAGGCGACTACATGCCCCTCCCCCAGTTCACCTTCGACCAACCACAGTCCAGATACATGAGTGGCATATCAGACGCTGACACGGCCACCTGCTCTTCCCCTTTCGACAGCAGACTAGGAAGCGGTGCGGGATTCAGTGCAAAGAATCGGAGGACTGCCCAATGAAAGTCGAGCATTGCCTTCAGGGAGTGAATCAGTTGGTCAAAAATCTCTGAAACTTGAGCAGAGGGCCGACCTCGGCAGAGATTGGTGCTGGGGAGAAAATAAGAAGAAGTTTACGGGGAGAGGGATTTTTCTTTCTTTTTTTGGTTTTGTTCAGATGAACAGTAAAGAGACATTATTCTTTCCAGAGAGAAGCTGGTACAGTCCGGTCCGCGAGTAACAGACAATGGATACATTTTTTCCTAAACCCAGCTTGAAGGACAGCAGATCCACTGAGGCTGTACCAGTCAAACAGTACCCACTGTACATGGTGTGTACAGGACTTCTACTGAGAACACACCAGGACTAAAGCCACCTAACTCCGTAGCCAAAGTTTTTTTGACACACTGTCCCCACCCACGCGAGCCAATCAGGAAGCAGCGTCTGGCTGATAACCTCTGACCTTTTACAGGAAAGCGGTTTGTGAAATGCGAGCGTGGGGGGAATTGTGGGATATGCAACTTCAGGTTTTCTACAGAAGTTCTGCTTGCCCCCTCCTCTGCTCCTCGATCACATTGATCGGAGCAGAAGCGTGTGCGTGCGTGTATGAGTGAGCGTGTCTGCGTTTTTTCCTACGTGCGAGTACTGTCAAATCTGTTGTCATGGAAGTTGGCCATGTTATTCTTGCGCCTGCAACAACAGAGAGGGGGAGCAGGGCCGAGCTGTAGTGTATGTTTATCTGTGTATCTGTGCAGTGTAAATAAAGGAAAATACTGTATTTGGTGAGATTAAAAATAGCTCTATCCATATGCACATATTTTTATAGAGATCTAACATGTTTTTTGCACACAAATTTGAATTTCAAGTTGCTTGTTTTATTTCCTCTGTTGTCCTCTTGTGAATGTTCATTTCTTTTCAAAAACGGAGGGAGAGCGGGTGAAGGTGATCAAGCCCTCCTCTCAACGGGCTAGCCGAGGTTGAGGAGTGGGATTTTATTTTTCTATTTTGAAAAAGAGCGAGAAAGAGACGAGAACAGGGGTGTGACGTGTTTCTGTAGCTTTGTCTCAGATTTCTATGTATTTGATGTCTGTGTGACAGTCTTAAGAAGCGGGCTCAGTGATGCAAGCGAAATTTGTTTCGAGACGTTTTCTCCCCCGCGCTGACGTCCCTGCGGAGAACACAGTTGATAACAAACCTGTGCGCTGTCTCTTTAAAAAGCTGAATCTACTGTTAAGCAGGTTTTGGCCTTCCCAGTACATGCAGCACAGGAGAAAAAACGACTGTACCTCAATTTATTCAATTCTCCGAAGAAATACATTTAAATAACTTGCAAGCGGCTTAATATCTCTAAATACAAAATGAGCAAAGTCCAGCGTTGTGACCTGCCATCACTGAGCCCCCCCTTCTACAGCTGTTTTCTAGCTGGATCAGCTCTGACACCACTTTGTGTTCTGTACATCTAAAGACAACCAAACTAACTAACTTACTAAATATGTGTAGCCAGAGTGCAATAATAATAATAATAATATATACTTGTGAAGAATATAGTAACATCCACACTACATTAAACAACCACATTCTTGTGTTCATACATACTGTAGAGCTACTATATATGATATAAATGATATAAATCCATTTTATATGACGATTGAGAGTATTTCTATCTCTAGTGTTCATGCTACTGTAGGTACCTTGCTGCCCCTTCCCCCCCCTCCCTGCGCGTGGCAGCGGTGGCATGGGTGAGGCTGGAAGCAGTGTTAGGTATAGTGTAGATTTCTCTAAAAAGCTCAGGCCCGCCCGCTGGTGTTGTGACTGCGAGCAGAAGAGTGACATGCATCCCTGCAGAGGACTCATCGCTCCTTTATCTTATCGCATAAGACGACACACATATGGTGGATCAGTTATGTTAAACGAGCCTATACACAGATGGAATCATGCAAGGAGCCCCCCCGCCATCTCCAAAGGTGTGAATGATGAAGATTTTTTTCCTTCCGGTGGCTTACCATGCCATACCTTTATTCTGACACAGCACAATGTGTATTTGTTCTCTTTCGTGCACAGTCTGGTTACACAACAGGAAGCGTGCTGGTAAGCTACTTCTTGAATCCCCTATTTAAAGGCAGCTGGCTGGGAATGGCGTCTTTGCCTTTGTTCCGCTCAGCATGTGACATGCACACCTCCTCAGTAACATGAGTGAAAACCAAAGTGCTTTGATGCTGTACTGTATTCAACACAGGCCCAGGATTACATGTTTGTGCAATGATAAATTTTATCTTTGTGAGTATTTGTGATGCATTAACTGTGTGACAAAGGGTTTCTGGAGGTTGGTGAATATCTAAAATAGTATTAAGCCAGTTTGGTAACAGGTAAAGCCCTGAACTTTTTTAATGTGGGCATCCCTCCACACTTGAATTTAAAGGTGTTATTGATAACATTCAGTCACTAAATGTGGCGTTCGATCTCTCCCTCTTCCGTTGCATTCACGTCAGAACACTGCTGTCGTACGAATCAGTTGCCAGTGGTTGCCAGTTTATGAGCTAGCTAACGATGTTAACGCTAGCTGGCAAACATTGGCGAACATTGCTGAAAGCTTAAAGGCATAAAAAAAAGATGAACAAAAAAACGGATTCTCACTCATTAAACATCCAAAAAGTATATGACTATGCAAATATTGAATTGGGTTCCAGTCAATTTGTGATAATAATAATAATGCTCGTGGCCGTGCCCCCTTTTAATGATTGAGAGGAATTGTCCGTTTTCATTAACGGATGTGAATGCAGCCTTCTAGTGTCAAACTCTGTTCATAGATCGTTCTACACAGTGAAGCTCAAACATTCAACTGTACGTACAAAGAAAACACATTTTTGACTGGAGGTCGGGCTTTAAAATGTTTATGTTCATTTCTCTGATTCCAAAAATCCGCTTTACATTGTGCTAAGCCTCGCAGTAAAAGCTGCCGATGCCTGCAGAAACCCTTTTTTTAGCGCGAGGTCTGTGATGAAAAGCAAGAGGTCAAGATTATCATAGATTATTATCAGATTATCATTCTCCTTTGACACTCTCATCATCTTTATGTCTCCCAAGCAGTATGCATGTATGGGGGAAAATTGTGAGGTAGAGCATAAGAAAAGAAAGAAACTTTTATCTGTTAGCTTCTTTTTGACACAGATATCTTGTGAGTTCAGGTGAATAAATTAAAGGTTTGCATCTCGCAAAGACAGATTGAGAAGCTCTCGGAGCACAGATCACAATTTGAAAAATGCTGCTGCTGACGAACACAGCTGCCGTCGGCGTGTTCGTCGTTTGATAGCACTCTTCTTCCAGTTCTGACATACAGAAGCACATCTGATGTTGGATGTCGTCCTCCCTCCTGTACATGGCACAGTCGCCGGCCCCCATGGTTTAAACAGAGTTTTGATACAGTATGTGCTTGAACACACTGTTATTGTGCAACTGCTTTGTCCTGTTTCATGTCCTCTTCCTGCACAGATTGTCAGCAACGGGAGGTTTTAAGTTGTCTGAAGACAGCCTCTTTCTGTCTCACTCTTCTTTGACTCAGTGCAGACGACCCCGATCTACCGCATATTGCCATATTAATCGACACAGTTTGGTAGCGTGACTGCATAATTGTTCTTACGATTTACAGATCTTTGGATCTCAGTATTTAAATCCTGTTTTTGAGGAAACAGTTTTGACTATTGCATGTTCTGATTTAAGAAAAAAAAAAAACTCTTTTGGGAACGAATCATCTGGATGTTTTAGAGATTTTGATATTTGCATTTTCAGATGTTTCCATTTGTAGATTGACTACCTAATTGCACTGGGCTCTGGTTAATTGGTATCTGATAAAATACTAATTAAATGACCCTATTCTTTGTTGTTCAATGCAATATCGGGTGGTTATTTACTGTATGAGGTCAGAGCTCCTCTTTATACAGTTTTATAGAGAGAAGTGAGAACCTAGTTGGTTCTATTTTGTTCAGAACCAATGTTATTTAATGTTGAGGTGAACCTTTTTTCACTTTATCTCCTGATACTCTAAACATGGTAGAACTCTGGTATTGGTGAAACTAATTAACTGATGTATATTTTATGTAGGAGTAGCCTCAGCCCTGATGCTCTGTAATGGACAGATGAAGATAGTAATAAGTTGTGATTTCTGGTTCGGTACTGAGTTGGTCCGGCCTCGCGCCCAAGCCCGTCGCGCTTCTGTCGCCGCGGCGCCAGACTTACGGCAAGTTCAAACTGTGATAGAACTTGATTTTTGATGAATCAGAAGCCTTGTGTTTTCTTTCTTTCTTTCTTTCTTTCTTTTTTTATTACAACCCTTCAGAGATTGGCCCAGGCACCCCCACCCCCAAACCCCCCCAAGCCTTACAAGGAGGGGAGGAGGTGTGTTCTGTCTGTCAGAGGAGAGCCAACGTGTCTGCAATAATAAGCCCTCCATTATTCCCTGTCACAGAGGGAGAAGGGAGGGGATGGGGGGAGGTGTTTTAAAAGGCTCGACACACAGTCGGACTCTCTACATTGTATCGTTGCTGATTATTGTGTTGATGACCAACCGTTGTCCTGAAGGATGTTTCCCTGTCAATTAAAAAATACAAGATTTTTTTATTCCTGACTCGTGTTGTCTGTCTTTCTTTATTTCTGCTAACCCATTTAATTACCCAATCCATTCCTGCTGAATTTCCGCCTGAGGGATGTCAAGATTATCATACATTATCAGATTAACACTCATCATTTTATAGTTTGCTTTCGCCGATAAGGAACACAGAATTGCAAAACAGTAATGCCGAAGATATGTTTTTGTAAACTTAAAAAACTGGAGCAGAGCGCACGGACTAGTTTATTTTACAAATCTTAAAGGGGAAAAAAGTATATATAAAGCCTTTTGTGGCTCCAGAGTAAGCTGCATGTAATCTGATAAATTGCCTCCATTTATGTCAATTTATGCTTGGAGCCTACATCACCCACAATGCAATTTAGCCACTTATCTAGTAAATTGCCTCCAGTGATGCTGCTAAGATGCCGTTTTCTCCAGAGCCACAAGAAGCTTAAAACTACCTTAATGTGTAGTTATACTTCCCAAGACCTGTGAACACACTTCAACATGACACATTGATTTACCCTTTACATTTTTATTCTCATTCTAGACTATAAACAAAAACCTGATTCTTTAAACTCTCAATCAATATCTTTCCTATATTTGTGTTAGCCTCAGAATGTAATTTGGCAATCAGTAAAGTGCAGATTTTAAAAAAATCGAGATACATGCATTATTATGAAAAGTTTACAAAAAAGTTGGAAAAAGCCCTGTTTCAAAATGCGAAAGAAAGTAGGAAAAAATTACTTTATCTGTAACTTTAACCAGATTCACACCAAAAGTGAGTTGTTCTGTGCCGAGATCCTGTCCTTCATGGAAATCTGTGAAGTACTTTTTGTGCAATCCTGCTGACAAGCCAACCAACAAACACAGCCTCCTTTGGTGGGGGTAATGATATATGCCTTTGGGCCACTCCTGACGCCACAGTCCCTTTTAACAATTGGCAGAACACAAACACACACCTTCACACTCCATGCCAAGAGTCAACCTCCTATAGGGTGAAAACTGTGGCTGCCAATAAGAATTTGTGGACCGGCCTACAGCGACCTATAGAGCTGCTGGTCTCAGCTTAAAGGGTGCATATGATGACGGAGGAGAACATGATATTCCACAGTGTAAGCAACTGATGAAATTCATCATTGAGAAGACACAGACATAATGTTGAACATAGGAGGAATGTTCTGAACGACTAACTCTTTTTTGAATATAATGATTTAATTGTTAATTTTGAAAAAGCCTCATGTGTGCATTAAATCCTTATTACCTCAACAGTTCCATTAATGAGTGGGAATGGCACCTCCATTTCTACACTGGCCAACACTGACATTTGAGTCTGTCAGGAAAGGGTATAAACATCATGAAGTATTATGTCGTCAACTCATTCTTGTATTGCTTTAGTTTTCTATCTGTGCACTAGGTTGTATTCATCAAATGTGGCACTATGATGGCAAGTTTTTTTTTTCTCCTCATGTGGTACCAAAGTCTCCTTACCAGTGGGATCAAAAAACATGATGGAAGGGAGGTACTGATGGTCATACCAAAGGTTAATGCAGCATAATGTCACTAATATACATTATAGTATACTATATAGAGTATCATCAACCAGTGGTTGAGGAAGATTTCATATCATTTTCTTATGTAAATGTATGCTGATGTATAAAGTTCCGGCATTTAAAAAATAAAGTAGAATTATGTAAGAATAATCAGGAAAGTCTTCAAATTATCAAAATGACTCCAAAAACATTTTATGGTTCAAATGTCTCAGCTTCTTAAGAATGCATACTTGATTAATGATAATAATCTAATAATCATATATAAAATAAAAGTCACAGGGGACATTTTTCTTCTTGAATGACTATAAAAGTCCTCGATGCCAAATTGAGCACCAGCGTGTCAGACCAAAACAAAGCGACCTGTCAGCTACACCCTCCCTCTCCTGTCAGCCCCCCACGTACCCCACCATCACCCCTTCACAGACAGAGGAACAGAAGAAGGAATAAAGTTACCCTTTTGTGGACTATGTCAAGTGATGATGTGAGTACATTAAGCAAACAAGATGATGTGCACATTGGCTTATTATGTGCTTCAGCAGAGTCAGGAACAAGAGGAGGGAAGGTGTGTGTGTGTGTGTGTGCGTGTGTGTGTGTGTGTGTTTGCGTTCTGACTTATGTCACTTTTGGGTACAATGGTTCCATAAGGGAGGGGGCTCACATGCACTAACATACACATGTGGCCGGAGCAGGCTCCAAAACAAAAAAAGAAGGAAACGTTTGGTAATGACGACACTAATGATAACACACGGAGAGGGAATGTGACGTCACTCTCTGTTCAGGATGTTTTTACTCCACTAAGTCTTTATGTAGCAAATAGTTGTTTCCTGAGATACGGTGAGCTAACACATTCAAACTTACAACAAAGCATCATATTTTAAAAGATCCTCACATGCTTTGGATGAAAAAAAAAACTTGATTTGTATATTTGTATAGTAACTAAGGCTGTCAAGTTAATGTAATCATGTAAAAAGTACAATATTTCCCTCTACAGACGATTTGTATTGTACTTAAGTTACCTGATTTACGGTACTCAGTTCTGACCCAAATAAGACAAGTCAGTCACTCGTCACCTTAAAAAGTTTATTAATTCATTATCTAATTAGTAAATTGAGCAGGCTTAATTAAATGTATATATTGTAAAATCAGTA
Source organism: Sparus aurata (assembly GCF_900880675.1). Classification (NCBI taxonomy): domain Eukaryota; kingdom Metazoa; phylum Chordata; class Actinopteri; order Spariformes; family Sparidae; genus Sparus; species Sparus aurata. Next base: position 11,084,338 of record NC_044209.1, on the reverse strand, counting down.
AAAGAGGACTCTTGCACATTGATGTACAGTCACTGAAGAGAACATTCAAATATCCCACAGTTCATTTCTCTCCAATACAAGCACTGAGTGAGTGTGTTGAAGGAATCAGTGGTTGGATGTGCTTGTGTGATTAAAAGTCAGCATTCATGTGTGAGACAATTCAAAAATAAGCACACTATCACATTAATAATACATCAAGAAGTAAAAGACTTTCGTCTCAGCAAAAATGGAATCAGACGGCTGACTAAGACCAGGAGGCCAGATCACATCGGTTCATTTCTCAAATCCTGACACTGGCTAAAATATATTTTTATCTTCTGTGCTGTTGTGAACCATACAGACCTCTTGGATCATCTGGAAAAGGTCTGCTTACAGCAGCACTGGGTTTTTTATGCACCATAGATCTGAAACAAATTCCCAGAAAACGTGAGATCCAATAGAGACTTTTCTTTGCCTTTTATTAAGTTCGGTTTTGGACTACTTTTTCATATCCTGCTTTAATCTTTTTAATCTGTTTTATTTTATTTATTCTTCTTTTTACTATTTTTATATTGTTTTCTTTCTATTTCTGTTTCTGTTTCTTAATGCCTAATTGTCTTGTGTAAAGTACTTTCAACACTTACCTTGTTGAAAGGTGAGAAATAAAACAAACTTGTCTTGCTATTGTAGGGAAGAATCATAACCACTAGGTGGCAATGTCTGATAGTCTAAGGATTCTGGGAGTTGGTGAAAGAGCACATCGTTTTGCATCAACCAAGATTCTCATCATCAAAGTACTGATCATTAAGTCCGAGGTAAGCAGATTTGTAGTTTTACATATCTAATATTTTCCTTAGATCCTTCGTCAGGTTTCTTCTTTTCTCCCTTTAGTTTCAGGTGTCACAGAACTACATAAGCTGCGTTCTTAAATCTTTCCCCCCCGAGTCAACCAAAATCACTTTAGTCATTTCAAACAAGAGAAAGATAAGCAGAATTTATAGATGTAGAATAAATAGATTGTTTCACAGAAATGGCTGGACAGAAAGGATAAAAACCTGCAGACTACATCTCCAGCCCCTCGGCTCACATGGTTTTGCTGCACTATCTTTCCCCATGGCTACAGGATGTTCATTTAGCTCAACACAAGATGGTGCTGCTCAACATCATATACAGGGTAGACAAATGTGACTGTAACCTCTACTGGTGAAGTACTTTGTGTGTGTGTGTGTGTGTGTGTGTGCGTGCGTGCATGCCAGAGTGTGCATGTGTGTTTGTTAGTGAAGCAATGTCAGTTGTAATATGTTCCTGTGAGAAGTAAAGGTCAAGAAGACAGAATCACAGAAAAAAATAAAAAGCCTCCGCCCCTCCTCCTCTGACACGAGCCACAGCGCCTGCTAATAGCTTTTCTTTTAAAATGCCAATATTTATTAAAGCCTTTGTCTGCTTAATGGATTTGCTGTTGCAAATTTAATTGTAATGTATTACCCATTTGTAATAAAATCTGTCTCAGGCTTTCTACTGCGCTGCCTTTTGATGCTTTGACGGACAGATTCTGGGTTTGAATGCAGCTCTGCGGCTCCACGATTGAAATTAGCCAGTCAAAGCTGCATTCAAAGACTGACTTTGCCTGCAACCATTAAAGACACATCTCTCTTTTTGGCTTACACTCCCTCTGAAGTATAGTTTATAAAGGCAGCCTTGCAGATAGACTCCAACCCATCTCCATATGTTGCCTCACTTATCTACTCTTCAAACAAGTCAGTCACCTGGTAACAGTCGTCTGTCAGCCTAGCCAGGTTTTCCATCTTTACTGTGCCACGAAGCATCCGCTATCAGCTTTTAATTGGACATCCACATTTAGCTGTGACAGCAAAATGCCCCACAAGACTGGTCATACCACTCTTCAGAAAGTTTCCTCCTTCAGCACCTGCTCAGATACAGAGCGAAGCAGCTTTGTCAGGTGTTGATATGACAGCTTTGTCTGTTGGGACAGGCGTTATAAAGCTATAAAAGAGACTTGGCATCGAGAATGTAAGCAGTGCAGTGAGCCTCAGCTTAAAAGCTAGGGTGTAAATCCCTGTTACAGTGAACAACTTCTCTGCTAGAGAGTCCTTGAGCAAGACATTGAACCCCGAGCAGATGACATATCATTGAAAGGGAAGGTAAGTACAAATAATGGAAAATGGACTTGCTGTTTTATTTGAGAACCACTTTAACACATCCTCATCCTTTAATGACCTTGAAAACCTTGATTGCCATTGACAACATAACGACAGTTCCCAAATCAACATATCCTTACATGAATGTTTGAGAGTACTAGCAGCAGGCGTACATAACGTTTGTTGTACTGGTACTTTGACGTACCAGACCATCATCATGGTTAACTTTGTGAGACATAGGTTGGTTAGGCACCAAAACTACTTGGTTAGGTTGAGGCACAAAAACTAATTGGTACTTTTTTAGGCACAAAAACTACTTGGTTAGGTTTAGGGCTCACATCGAAACAAAGCTACAAAAAGGTGTTTTTCTTTAGACTACGTAAGTGCTCCACATGACATATAAAGATGTCATCTGTCCTGTTGGTGAGCATTACTTTATTATTTTTCGATGGTCCAGTTTTTGTTTCATCAGTATCTTGTCAGCGTTGTTCCCAGGCCCTGGAATAGCCTCCTGTCCCACATTGTGTCCTGTCCTAACATTCTTTTCTTTATTTCCTACTTTATTATATGATTCTCACTTTATTCTGGTAGTTCTTTTCAGTCAGTCATTCTCTGTATTAATGTATTCTTTATCCACCACTGCCTTCAATGTATTATTCCTTTTATCATGTATACCTGCGTTGAGGCTGTTTTTAACTCAACTGCCTCAAATGGAAAGCACTTTGGTTAACTCCTGTTGTTATATAAATAAAACTGACTTGATTTGACGTACATCATCATTTATTGGTATGTTGCATGGTGGTTAACTTTTATTTGTAGTAAACTCAATAATGGATGATTCAACTCAGCAAGACTTGAGAAGTGGGTGCTGTAAAATGCTAAAAGCTAGCTACAAGAATGCTGTTGGAGGAAAGCAGTCACACAGAGGAGCTGTTTTCTGGGGATCCAGCTGGGGAGGGATGACTGCTGGAGGAGACAATACTATATGTTGAGCCCACATATATGTGATGTGGGTTTGAGAAGACGTTGACCCAGCCAGGAGTCTGGATCCTGGCAGGTTATGAGACTCTGTGAATGTAACCATCTGTGTTCCCTAGGGTCGAGGGTTGTACCAGTGAGATGACTAATTTTGTTATTTATGTGCGTGCAGACTTTGCCATGCCTCATGGGCTTTGGCTTCAGCACCCGCATCTTTCTTGACTTGACAGTGAATTTCCTGAAGCTCCACTGTTTTCCCACAACTATTGCATCTATGGGGCAACGTGGAGAGGTGGGTGCGTGACTCTTGTACTGTTAGGGTTAGTCTAGGGGTTAGGTAGTAATGGATAACAAACAATTGGGATCATGTAGTATGTCCTTGCCCTTAAATGTGTTTATTTGTGATTTTTTTAAACAATCTGTAGCAAATTATAGATATGAATACTTTTTCAATGGCCATATGTGAGTAGATTGTAACATGGCCGGAAAAATTAGACCTTCTCCATCTCCTGTGGACGATTTGTTAAAGTTGTTTGATGCTGCTAATGGACAGCAACAGTAGCCAAAGTTGGTTTAGAAATGGAGTCCACTAACATAAACAAACAACTTGTGTCCAGCACAGCACAGAAGTTCCCCAGATCCCCTTTAAATAGGACAAAACTTTGGGCTTGGTGGGAATGAAGAGGCTGTATGTCGAGACTTCATATAGTTCAGCAATATGGGATGCAGGACAAAAGGTCAAGACTTGTGGTATTCCGGGATGCAACCAGTGGCGCAGTAACAATCAAGGATGAAGTCATACTGCTCGGGGAAGCAGAATAACTCCTGATCTCATCGTATTAATCCATTGGTAGCTAATGAGGCTTGTACAGTATAGGTGCTTTGTCTGGAACTGCTCAGAGAATGAACGGCGTGGGTGGACGCTGAATACCTGACACCCTGCTCGGCTGAACGCTGCACAAAATAAGAAGTTGTTTCACTTCAATGACTGCAATGGGATTCCTAATGAGAAGCTGAACCTGATTATTTTCAGAGTCCATTTGAGGAGTTCATTTCCAAGGTATTGCATATCAATTTCAGGGGGCATTAAGTTAATTTAAAAATGTGAAATGTGGAGTTTTGTCAAACAAGAGCCTTTATCTGTTTTTTTCACCGTTGTGAAATTTAGTCATTTAGTGCAGAAGGTAAGGTGTTGCTTGCTCACTTTCAGCACTGACACCTCTCTAACTTAATGTATTTGCCTCTCCCTCCCCCCCCCCATGACGGATGAGGTAACTGCGAGTGTCCCCTGAAAGCATGTCCATGTGCATGTATGTGTGTTTTTGTGCGCTTGCGAAATAAAAGCTCTTGATCACGTGTGGCGCACTTGTATAGATTTGTGAGTGTGTACGTATGTGAGGGAGAGGAAATGAACTGAGGAATTTATTTCTATTATCAAATCACTGCATCTGAAAAAACAACAGGAAGCGCTGACTTATGCTCACCATAAAAAGAATCAGGAAATGTAACCAAAACCAATTGATCTCCATATGTTACCCGCAGTGTTGTGTGCGAGCGTGCATGTTCGGAGTGGGGGGGCGTGCGGGATGCCGTAGCATCTGTTCCCCTGTCTGTCTGTCTCATATTTGTGGTTGAGTTATCCTCTCTCCCGCTCTTTGAGTGTGTACATATATGTGTGTGCATGTGAGCACGGGTGTGCTGAACATCCCTTGCGGCCTCTTGTCTCCCAGACAGCTGTTTGGTGACCTGGTAACACCCCTCCTCTCCCCTCCTCCAGCATGTCTCATACACACACACACACACACACACACACATGCACACTCACACACTCCCACACACACACGGCAGCCCGGTATGTCTGCCACCACTGATATCCCCAAGCCATCATACACAATCACAAACACACATTCACGCGGAACCCTTCAGTCCCACCCACTTGCTGCTTAGCTTGTCCAGCTTTGTCCATTCACAGCTGGAGTCAGAGTTTTTTTTCTCCATCAAACTAACCTCCCTTAATCATTGTTTTAATCAACACCAGGAAAAGACCAGATCCTGATGCTTCATGAAATCCCCCCATCAGAGGAACAAATCTTGCACGGGGACACATGTCCACTCAGTCGAAGTCTGGATGAAGAACTACAAAATGAAGTTGCTGTACACTGATTGTATCAAATATTGTTCTCAGACTCCTGTGCGAGTGGCTGGAGATTTAAGCTGGGTACAGTTTTAAATAAAACACACTGAAAGGCAGACAGCTCTAGGAGCTTACATGCACTTTAGGCAACGAACAGGGACAGAGCTCATGTAGGCACCATTAGACACACATAAAACTGACATCGAAGAACCAGTAGAGACGAAGGCTGACTGTCGTGTTGCCTCTCGTCACATGTGTGTATCAGCAAAAAAAGCTGCACTTGAACATAGAGCAGAGACTACAGCTGTACAACTGGTTTGTATGTATGACTCCGTGAGAGGAAAAACCTTTTCATACCACCAGGTGGCGATAGTCTGAATGAGTCTGTTAAAGAATAAAACCAGAAGACTTTAATAGAATAGAATAGAATAGAATAGAAAAGAACAATAAAAAGTGAGCTTTAATGAAAGCTGAAGACCAGTCCAATAATCCCAAATCCTAGAGTGATAAACCAGAAGGCAGGCAAAAAAAAGCTGGCAACAAAGGGAATCCAGACAACCAAATACTAACACAAACATGGAGAACAAACCATATAAACACGGGGACCAAATCCAGAGCACATGAGGAAAGGGATAAAAGCCCCAGGAACGCAGGGGTGGGTTGGACTTAAGGTGTCTGCATGAAGCCAAGTTGATGACGCAACAAAACGGACGAACCAACAAAGAGTGAGGTAAAAGCACAGGCTTAATTACACACAGAGTGATTAATTAATCAGTTGAGACGGAGGCTGAGAATATGGAGAAATCGCTCTACATTAAATTATGGATACTACAGTGTCAGGTGACAAGTGCCAAAAAATCTGTAAAACGTGATGAAGTGAGCTCTCTTCACCATAAATGTATCACAACTTTTTGCGGGATGGTGCCCCGCAGCATAAGGCTGGTGCCCTTTTTATTCCCTTTTGCCCCTGCCCCTCATACATCCTGAGTCTGCCACTGCTGAAGGCCCTTTTTAAACTAGAAACGAATCAAATTGTACAGCCGTGTCGTGCTACCACTGCAGGATGCATTTGTTTATGCTGCCACAGTCAAAGAGGTGCTCGCGGAGAGGGTGGAGATGTGATAACTATGGGGAAAACACGTACATTTTCAGTCGTTCCTGAAGGCCTGAATAGTGTTCACTTGGTTAGAAACACGCAAAGTGACAGACATAGCTGTGTGAAAAATGAAAGAGGGCTAGAGGGAGAAGTTCAAACCCTGGCGCCTTTCTCACCTCACTGCTGGCCAGTTGTGGCATGAAGCGGGGGGAGGTTGTGAATGTGGATTGACGGTTACGTAATGTTACAGAAACGGTTGGTCAAAGAGCCCCAGTCATGACTTTGGAAAGGTGTGGGGGGTGAAATAAGCTTTCTGAATCAGGAGCAGGGACTATTTTAACCAAACCAAAGGGATAGGAATTTGAGCTAGGTTCATCTGCTCCGAACATTGTTAATTATTTAGATATATTATGCATCCTTTAGTAGATAATTAGGCTTTCATGGGATTTTGCCGATCCTCTGTTAGTTTTTGGCAAAGCTTGCGATGTTACCTCTGTAATCCTGAGGGACTTGCTGCAGGAATCATGAGAACTGAATTAGCCTTATTTAGAACATTTAGTCAGACATATTAACTGTATGTTTGGTGCTTACTCCAGTGAGGATGTGCTGCGCCCCTTTATTCCTGTCTGTGATATTCAAGTGCAAGAATTGTGCAGCCAAACTGTCTGGAAAGTGTCCAATACGAAGGCATTGGGGTGCCATATATGACATTGTCCTTCTGGCTTCAGTGGACCATGATGGCTGATTTGCACAGCAGCAGTTTGCAGCAAGATGGGACACATTCAGAGGGAGAAAGCACCTTCACATCAGGTACAAACAGCAGACAGGCTGATGTTTGAGGGGCCTGGATAAGTGACTGAAACACAGATACAAGAACAATGAAGTTGTGGTACACTACTTCCTCATACTTAAGCCAACCATTTGCTCTCTGTGATATAATGTGCTTACACCTGCTGCTGTCTTTGTAGATGGAAATCAGACTCGTGACTCTTTGCTTTCTATCAGTCACACTTGTTATCTCACGAAACAGAAATTCCATTTACGTTATCTAGAAAGAAGATAGAGCTCACTGAATATGCTTAAACAACAAAGAAAAGGCTAGAATGCCCCTGAAACTTTTTTCCTAAAGGCACTGTAAATAAAAAGAACAGAGCACAGTAAAAAAGGCCACTTTACTTAAAGCTGGGGTTGGTAAGATTGTTGCAGCCCATGTATCAGGGAGAAGTGTTAGAGGCTAGCTCATTATATTCAACAAGCTTTTTTAGTCAAATAAATACATAAACAAACAACTCCGCTAACTCTCCCAAAATTCAACAACTATATAAACACAAGGAAAATAGCCATAAAGAATGTACCTCAGCCCAAAAGGGCTACCCGGCGCATCAGTTAACGCTGTAGGTGTGTGCTTTGTGCTAAAGTTAGCCACGAAAGCACTGTGTTGCTGCCGCAGGAACTGTTTTATCGGGCTCAGGGGCTGTTTGCCTTGTGTTACTTGGTTAGCGGCTGAATAGAAGTATTTTACTGCCGTAGTTGCTTACTCGTTCTTTGGGTCAGGGGCTGTGTGCTTTATGCTAACATAAGCTGCTACAGGAGTCTGCCGCTGCCGTAGCAGCTCTTTTATTGGGCTGAGGGACTATGTGCTTTGTGCTACTTGGTTAGCGGCCAAACGACAGTCGCTGCCACTGCTACTCACTTGTTCACCGGCTCAGGGGCTGTGTGCTCTGTGTTACCTTCAGCCAAGGTAGCTGCTAAACTACAGGCTCAGTGGCTCTGTACTATGAGCACAGCACATTTTTGTCACTGCTAACTATACCTGACAACGTCATGTCTCACCCGAGTCAGGAAACACCTCACGTTATTATACTGAACATAAAAAAACCATGGCTATTATCAGCACTCACTGCTGCCAAGCTAGCATGTTAGAATAGGGAAATTATGGAAGCACTTTCTCTGCCATTCTTGCAAATAGCTTTAGCAACACATCTGCCAAGTCCTGTGGAAGACTCTGGCACATTTGATTCATTGATTGCTGTTGGGATGTTAAGAGATTTTTCTACAAATTAAAAAAAAATGCTCCTAGGTTTACTTACCTACTTACCCTATTTTTACACCAGTGGACAAAGAAACAAAAAAGACATTGCCATGTGCCATCTGCCCGGCGCAATTCCTTACATGTTCTGGCCTCCCTGTGACCCGTTAAAAGACTAAGGGAGTCTGTATTGTGCACAGCCTCCAGCTTACTGACAAATAACTGAAAATGACAAACAGGTCACCGGTCAAATGTAGGCTATTGCATCTCCATTTATGTGTCAAATCAATACTGAAAGAGGATACAGTAGATTATCTGACTGCAGCGCACTGGGATGTCTGCGCTGATAGTACAAAAATACTTCATAGTAGAATAAAAATAAAATGTCATGAATAATGTTATTACATTACCACGGGGAAAGGGGATCATGTCTATAGAGATTGTGTGATTTTATTCACTACTTTTTTATTTAAAATACTAAGAGATGACTTCTGCTCAACTTCAGTTGATCACATAATTATGCAACATTCCTCCTGTTCTTTGTAGCACTTGATAAAACATAGAATCATGAATCCCCCAATTTAATGGCCACGTTGGAGTCTTCCTATAGATAAAATTGACTGCTTGATATTCAAATGTGACCTTACGGCGCTTCACTGTAATCTTATCCGAGATGGCATCACAGTAATATTCCTGTAGGGACACACTATAATGTGTTTGTGATTCCCAGTAATGACTTCACAGTAACCTTACCGAGCCTCTTGGCATTTTTAATGTCGCAGTGACATTCTGTGACATTTTTATCACATCCTCTGCAACTTACAGGTTTGCTGTGATATTTGTTGCTGCATAGCCGGTCCCTGTAGGAACAGCGGAGGCTTTTTCTCGCACTGTGACCGGGGTCACTGGCGGATTGAAACTTGCTCGTTGACTCTCCTCGCATACAAGTGTAGCTGCATTGGTGCATCTCCGCTCCATCGTGAATCCTAAAGTAGCCTCTCTTCTTTTTTTTCCTTTTTTTTTTTAAAGCTGCTGACGTGTGGATAGCATGGATTTCTAGCACATTCACGCACTGAAGACGATTCAGGATCAGTGACCAGTATCCCCTACACACACACACACACACACACACACACATTCACACTGCAATCTTTGAGCCTCTCCAGTTGTTTGATAGTCGTTTGCTCAGTCAGGTGTGATTTGCGACTATATACCCATTTGTGAAGCCCGTATTACTGCATGTAACACTCCCTCCCTCTCCCCCGCTGTCTCTCTCTGATGCTCTCTTCTCTCCTCTGCACAGAGAGAGCGAGGGAGAGAGAGGAGGAGGAGAGAGATTGTGCGGCGGAGAGATGTGGAAATTCACATGACAGCTTCCAAAAGAGGGCAGAGGACCACCACTGCTGAGCCTGCTAAGATGCTAAATGCATAGATAGATAGATAGATAGATAGATAGACAGATAGATAGATAGATAGATAGATAGATAGATAGATAGATAGATAGATAGATCACAGAAAAAAACCTGAACCGGGTCCTTCACGACGAACTCCAGTGTCCAACGGCATTAAACAACTCAAACATATCATCCGCAGGCTCATACAGGCAACAGAGAGAGATGGGGAAAGTCTAATTTTTCATGTCACATTACAGTTCGCTCACATATAGGCCAACAGAAAAGTGATTGGTACATATAAATTGCTACACATCGTTTCACAGCGCCCCTCTAATGGAGAGCTCCAATTTTACACAATAAAGTCAGTTTAACCTATTATAGGCTTCATGGAAACAGTTTTCCAGCCGCCTACGTTAGAGCACTTGGAATTATTATGACCTAAATGACTGAGAACCTTCATGAACCTTTGTATGAAAAATTGATTTTTGAGTCTCACTCCCAACTAGTCAAAAATTAACCCCCGTCCTACAATCCCAAAGCGCCATTCTTGGACAAGTTGAGAATGAGACACAATAATTAACTTCAGTTGGAAAAGGGACCTTAAAGTAATCTCAGGTTGGGTTTCGAGACTGCAGCACAATGTGTTGTTACATACCGCAGGTATGGAGTTGGACTTTTGGTAACACATCTTTCAAACTTCACCTAAAAGATGCATATTAGTTGCAGTGTACAGAATTCAGCATTTTAATGGGCACTCGTGGCTTCTGCACAACACAATCCCCAGAACCACAGACATGTTGAAACTTTACATTCCTTGTTGTACTTTCTGTTGTGACAATGCTGTGCTTCTGCACTGAAAGGGTTAAGGCACAGAAATCACCTGGTTAGGGTTATGAAAAACATCATGTATTGGGAGGGGTTAGGGACAGACACGTCGTAAAATTGAAATGTGAATGTGAACTTAATCAGTGGTTTGCAGAAACATTAACTGGCAACATTTTGGTCCGGTGACTGGGAGATGCCCACAGATGCAGTTTGAAGACAGGTAATACAGTATGGAGGTGATTTACATTGGTCCTGATCAGGACTATGACTCTCAACGGATGAGATGACATGGCAAACCAGGTACGTTGGCACTTTACAACACATACATGTTAAAAGAAGTGTGTTTTAGGATGAGTTTACAGGGCAGTTGAGCTGGTCCTAGTTTGTTAGACTGAAAGAGAGAAACTTTAATTCAGACAGTGTTGGCCTATGGTTGTACTTTTCTGTCTAGTAAAGAAAACAGGTGTTAAAAAAATGTCCTTTCTTGACATTTTGGGAGTTTATTTGCCAAATTCCCCAGCTGGAACTGTGGGTGCTATCAGATAATCACCTCTTAGGGTGGTATTATGACTGGCTGGGGCCAGCTGGTTAGCATGCTAACTTCTGTATACATGTCTGCAAATCATAGCTAACATAGTCGTTATTATAATGTCAACACAGATGTTCCTTCACACTGTTGATAATGTTTAATTCATTTTTGAATGTTTTAAACTTATCCCACTGAGCAAATACATATCCAAATGGTGTCTATTCAATGTCTTGTCCAATGTCTCTTTTTTTTTTTACGTCTTATGAATGTTCACTAGTGCTTTCCAAGTTATATCCTTACAGGGTTCAAAAGTTACATTTTTACAGTGTAATTGTAGACATCGTTTCAACTTCAGTCACAGACGTCTAAAGAAAAGATCTGTTTCAAAATTCAAGTTTTTATGACGGCAAGATTTACTAGCGTTACCTGGTGAGCTATTTATCTGCTTTAATAAGAACTATGTTTTGGTCATCCGGTTTTCACCAGGTTAGCTAATGTTCCAAAGTTGGATGGCCAAAACATGCTGTTTATTATAGCTCATAAATAGCTCACCAGGTAAAGTGATTGCCTCATCCAGGCTAGGATCCACCCTTTAGCTTTTGCCGCCATCTGGTGACGTCTGTGACTGAAGTTGAAAAGATGTCTAAAATTGCCTTGTAAAAACTTAACAAAGACTTTTGAACTTTTTCCAAAGACTTTTGAACCCTGCCATGTGTCTGCTCAGTGGGAAATTGTTGGCCATGTCTTACATGACACCTTAAAAAGTATTTGCAAAGCTCTCCAGCGCAGCAGGAGCTAAATGTTTGTGTCCTGTCTTTCCAGGTCGAAAAGCAGACCAAGTTACCCACAGCGCCTCCTGAGGGAACAGCCCGTTAGCCTCGCTGACTTAACGCTCGCCTAATAGACAAAAAACTTCAATGGGGGCAACGAGGCAGAAAACTTTGGCGGAAACTCCCACGTAAATTGCCTTCAACCTTTGAGATAATGAAAATTCCCCTGCAGTGGAACATTTGTTCCCAGCCATCTCCTTTTACTTCCATTAGCTTAACCAAACATTGTTGAATTGTCATGTGGGTAGACTAATAATTAGCCTGCATGCATTCACAGATTGTTTCTGTGCTTGCACGTCAGCGTTCCCACTTCTCTTCTTTTTTTTGGTGCATGAAGGTGGAACAATTGACTTCCATCAGACAGTTTATTAATATTCCATTTTCCTTTTGCACCACTGGGTTGGTGTAGCTCTATTTTAATATCCCCCTTATCCGCTGTGCCTGTGCTCCAGTTTTCCGGATGGGTTGACTGTCTAAAAAAAAAAAAAGAAAATCACCCCCCTCCCCAAAGAATGCGTGAATTGGAGGGAGACAGAGGGGGGGTTATTCCTGACCAAAAAATAAATAAATAAAACATCGAAGAATGGAGATGGTGTCTGAAGGGGAGGGGAGGGGTTTACAATTGTTGTGTGAATCATTTGTGATTTAGCCCAACTCTGCCTCTATTAGTGTCTCTTTGACTGAGCCACTTCCTGAAGGAGCTTTAGCGCAGAGAGCGCAGAGAGAGAGAGAGAGCGAGAAAGAGAGGGAGAGGGAGAGCGCGTCAGACCGGCGGCCGACAGTCCGTCTATCTATCCAGCTGCCCCTGCCTCTGCAGAAGCGCGCGGCACTGGCACATACATAGACCCAAAAAAAAAAGAAAGAAAAAAAAAAGAACGCGAGATCACACGCACATATCCACGTGCACGAGAGATAGAAAGGGAAGAGAGAGAGAGAGAGAGAGAGAGAGAGACGTTGGGAGCGGGTCCCATGCACGCTCTGCAGGCTGCCGGAGCTCCGTGTTGTGAGTCTATGTGTGCGTCCGGCGGCTGCTCACCTGCCTCTTCCTCTCTCCGCGCCCGGGACAGGAATAACGGGATACCGGGAGCCTGTGATCGCACGAGAGGCAGGTCTGAGGCGGCCCCCCCCCCCATCCCATCCCATCCCAACCCGACCCCCCCCTCCTACCCCCGCACACGCACGCATACGCACACACACACACACGCACGCACACACAATGCGCGGGGCCAGCAGCAGAGATTGCAGAGGAGAAGCAGCGGCAGGCGCACACACACAATGAAGATTGGATTACAACAACAGTGATTTTAAATCGCGGCTGCGCGCCCGTGAAGTGCTGAAAAAATAAAACCGGGGGATTTCATTCAGGTGGTGTTTTTTTTTTTTTTTTTTCTCCTTTTTGGTACCTTTTTTATCTTCCATTTCTTTTTTTTCTTCTTTTTTTTTTTTTTTTTTACTGTTGCTGTTGTTGGACACGGTGGGAATAATTCATCGCCAGAGATTCTGTGATTTCTTCTTCCTCTTCTTCTTCTTGGTCTTTCTCCTGTTGTGCGGGGAGTGTGATCACAACCACAGGGGCTGCATGTTTTCTCGGAGGAGAGAGGGGACTGTTGCAATGTCATCTCACACCACTGTTTTGGAGCTCTGTGCAAGGGAGATGCTGTAAGTAGAGTCTCTATCTGTCTTTTCTTTCTGTTGCCTCTCTGAATTTTGGGCTGTGATGATCGTGCACCATTTCTGTCTCTGCCTCCCCCCCTCTCTTCATCCTCCTTCTCCTCTCTTGATCAGCGGGTTTTTTTTTTTTTACCCACAGGCGTCCCCCCCACTATTCAAAGTGCGGCACCCACACCGCGGAGGAACAACCCGCTGTCCCTTAAAAAAAAAAAAACACGATGCGAGGCGAGAATTTCGGGATCTCTCTCCTCTCGGCTCTCACGTCAAGTATCATCGTTTTTTTTGTTTTTTTGTTTTTTCTCACTCTCTTTCTCGTGATTCATAACGCTGGCGCAGTGAACGGAGCGCGGACGCGTTTTATCCGTGTGCCAGACATTCCCGTGCACCAGTAGAAACGCGGCTGGCCAGGTGAAAAATGAAAGAGGCGTGCACTCCTTTCGGTAGTTGGGGGCGCATGAATGAAGCCGGGGTTCACGAATTGAAAAGGCAGCGCACGGAATAAAAAAAAAAAAAAGGAAAAAAAGATGGGTGCGCTCTCATGTTTTTTTTTGTCCAGAGGTTGGATAACACATTGCGGTTTCGGTCGCGCCGCTGCTTGGAGCAACTTCCAGCTCCATCTCCATCCCATACCAGGACGAGCCGTGAGCGCAGTCCGATGGAGACGCCTCTCCGCGCTTATTCTCTTCAATTAGATGTCTTAAATGATTTCTGTGCGCCCTCCCCAGACGTGACTAAAAAGTTAACAGGGGGCTTTGCCCTAAAAAAAGAATTATACAAATTTCACTGTGTGAAGGAGCGTCTCGGCCAAGAGCGGAGGAAAGCAGGCCGGCGTTGCTCCAGCAGGGGTCGCACTTGCATTGTGTTGCTTGCGTTGAAGTTAATGGGGGGGGGGATCCAAGTGAATTTACATCTCCCCTCAACCCCCCCACCCTCCTCACACGCTCCCCCCTCTCTCTCTCTCCTGTTCTCGGGATTCAGTCACGTTGTTGAAGCGCAGTTCTCCCATCACAGAAGCCCCCCCACCCCTCTCTCTCTCCCCGTGTAAAGGCGCCAGCTGCAGCCCATGGAAGGGCAATCCATATTTTCTTATGACAGCCAAAGGAAATAATGTATTAACCCACTACCTCCACACACGCAGATCGAGGCCCCCGCTGTAAATTACAACCATTCAGCTTTATGGTTTTCCTTGCTTTTACCATTCAGCAAGTGTGTGCCCGCGTGTGTGTGTGTGCTCACTTAAGAAGGACAGATTATTCTTTTTAAGTATTGTTGCATTTGTTGTTCACAGCGCAGGCAAGAGAGAGGGGTGCAGAAAGGAAATGAGCCAGATTGCATGTGTGTGTGTGTGTGAGAGAGAGAGAGAGAGAGAGAGAGAGAGAGAGAGATGATTGATTTTTAATACGCCTCCATTTACATATAGATGAGGACACTATTAACCAAACTCAGCTCTGAAGTCCAGTCAATCAGTCAGAGGGTACTTCTTTTACAAAAAAAGGATTAAAATCAGGTCGCCCATCGAGTGCCGAGCTGGCCTGCTCCTGCAAAGCAGCGCTGCCGTGCTTCACATTCATCAGCGTTGTTTATCGATGAATAAAATCTTAAAATCACCTCTGACTCCCGGCCTTCAGAGGTGTCTCGGGAGGAAAAGGAAAAAGATTCCTTTCACTGTTAGGGGGGCAAAGATCAGAGGGCCACACAGTGACACGGATAGATTTGCGAAATAACCTACCAACTTACATCTGACCGCTCTGAACGACAACATGTAATCTTTGGCAACACAAATGTATTCGCGTGTCACTGCCAGAAAGCAAAACTGCAACTCAGGAAAGTCTAATGTCGGACCCGACTGCATAGCGATGAAGCAGAAACTGACTGATGCAATTAGCTCTGAAAGAACTGGAGGGAGGAGCGCAGAGCGGACTAGGGAGGTGGAGGTGTGCGTTGGGCATCAGGTGTGGAGAGACGGAGAGAAAAACACCGTTCACGCCCCATATATAAGGGAATAGTAGTGGGTCCTTCTTTGTTGGTCCCTCGCACACTCTCTCACACACACACACGCACACACACACACACACACACACACACACACACACACAGAGTGGGTTTGCAGGGAGCTAAAGAGGTATGTGCAGTGGGCAGACAACATGTTGAAGCCTGAGTGGTAACAGACGATTACTTCCACTGGGCTTCTCATGGGTGCTCATGCACACGTCAGGGCACACAGAGCAGATGGCTGGGGCCTGGGAAAAAGACAGAGAGAGAGAGAGAGAGGGAGAGAGAAAATTGAATGAGGGAATTGGCTGGGAGAGAACGGACAGAGGATGAGCTGACAGAGGAGAAGAATGTCAGAAGAGATGGGGGGGACAGATTGCGGGATACTTGAAGCGGCACTAGAGGAAAGTTCGGCGAAACCTCGTGAGCGGAAAAAAGATCAGGAACCGAAGCAGACAAGGTTGAGATACCCTGACTTAAGCCCCCTTAAAAAAAAAACCACCAGCTTCTTTACTTCCCATAATGCATTTTGACAGCATCTTTGGTCAGAACTTCCCTGCCTGATGAGTGCCTGCGTCTGTCCTCTGGAAAAGCTCCCCTAGAGCCACCAAACACATTATACAACTGTTTTCACAGGCTGTGTGCTGAACTGATTTCGCTGTGCAGAGTAATAATTGGACTCTGATTCAGAACTGCTCTTCCCATACACCAACTGTCAGTCAGCCAGTGTGGGTGCTGCTATGACGTCATTCCTGGGACTTCATGATGCCCGTCTTCTGTCGGTGTTTCTTTAGGTTCCATCTCTCACCCTCTCAGCCAAGGTGTCTAAGCAAATAAGTTGCTTGGGGGAAGAACAGGTCTAATACATATAAAAAAAAAGAGCTCTAAAAACTGTTCTTACTTTGTATGCAGAGGACATATAGACAGGTCCCGACTTCGGCAGCGCATTTGCATTCATACAATTTCTTTTTCTTGGTGTCGGTTTTCCTCGAAATGACAGAATCTCATTTTAGAATGAAACTCTCGAACAGAGAGGGATGGAAGAGCGTGGAACCAGAGGAATTAAACCGTAGAGAGAGATAGAGAAAGAGAGAGAGAGAGAGAGAGAGAGAGTAATGGCAGAGAGGGGAAATGTTTTGGCAGAGATTAATAGAGAATATATTCATTAACAAAGTTATTTTAAAAATCGAGTCATTTTAGAATTCATCTTTGCATAACTTTGCAGAGATACAGCAGTGAGACAGTACGGGCAGGAAGAGGTCTGATGAACCAAAAACCAGAGAAAGAGGGAAGAGGCTTGAGGCGCTTGAATATATGCTCTGGGGTGGAGGACACGGCTGTGGTTCAGGAGTTAAAGGAAAACTTCGGTCGATTTAAACATGCAGCTTCATTGCTCAAGCTACCCTTGACTTGCCAGTACCGAAGACGCGAACAAATTTGATCCAGCCATTACAGAGCTCCGTGAACGGAGACGTAGCATTGAACGCTAACAGCATGGGGTCAGAACTTTAGACTGTGTTTTAAGCGTCTTAACATGCTCCACATCTCACACCAAAAGTTATGCAACATCAGCAGACACCTTAGCACACAGCACTGTAGCGTGTATGACTCAAAATGAATAAAAAAGTAGTTAAAACAGTGTGTTTGTGCAAGGAGCTACTTACCTGTTTGTTGACATCCTTGTGTTCCGTTAGCTAGACCAAACTAGCATATCCATCGAGTGTGCACTTAACAGGCTTAACAGGCTATTGTAAGGCTCATGGCTCATGACAGGCTGTAACATGGACATGTACATTATGAACATAAACACGAAAATGCTGGATTACGTTTCCGTCTCCGCCAGTGAGGGAGTAAATGCACGCTCGACGGATCAGCTAGTTTAGCCTAGCTACCGGAAGACGCCGATGTCAACAAACAGGTAAGTAGCTCCTTGCACAAACACATTGTTTTAACTACTTTTTTATTCATTTTGAGTCATACACGCTACAGTGCTGTGTGCTAAGGTGTCTGCTGATGTTGCATAACTTTTGGTGTGAGATGTGGAGCATGTTAAGACGCTTAAAACACAGTCTAAAGTTCTGACCCCATGCTGTTAGCGTTCAATGCTACGTCTCCGTTCACGGAGCTCTGTAATGGCTGGACCAAATTTGTTCGCGTCTTCGGTACTGGCAAGTCAAGGGTAGCTTGAGCAATGAAGCTGCATGTTTAAATCGACCGAAGTTCTCCTTTAAGTCTGTGGATCTAAACATGGAAGACAGGGAGACGGAGCTGCTGGAGCAGGGGAGTGATTGAAACTGGCAACAGGAAGCAGAACCCGAATGGATCCGAACATTAAATGAAGGGACCACATAACTGTTTAAGTGGTTGCCAACATAGTTTCTCTACTGCACGAGGGGGCGGATTGTGGATTGATGGACAGCTGGGAATGTGACAAGTCACTTGGATACCGTTGGAAAAAGAATACGCAGCTCTTTTCTCTGGTTGTGGGGCCTGGCTGCGGGGATTTGCTCCCTTTCAGCCGTGAGGATGTTGCTGAGGTCGGCTGCCGATGGCCAGTTTCCTAGAGCAACAATACGTTATATACAACAGCTGGGTAGACTTTAAAAGTAAAGCGTGCTGACAAAAAGTCTCATAGCATGGCAAGTAATGACTTTGGGATGTTGTTAAACAGTCATGGTTAGGTTAGGGTTTAGGCACCAAAACTACCTGGTTAGTGGTAGGCACCAAAACTGCTTGCAATGCCACAAAAAGGGGCATTGCACACTATTGCAGAATATCATGTATTTATGTACACCGTGGCATTAACATTCAACCTCAGTGGATCCCAGAAGTCCAAAGCTAGCTGCTGAGAAGAACAAAGTACTGTATGTGTCCAGCTTCTCTCTTTCAACGGTGTGATCGTGTTGAACAGCCCTCTGTATTTTAATAGAACATTTAGATACAAACAGTTCAGAGGAGGCTCGTCCATAGAGGCAGAGGAGGTTGGTCCTCTATTTTTGAGAGGCAAGAGGAAGATCAATTTTTTTTTAAGGAAGAGTAACTGGTTGAAATAAATCATTACCAAATCTCAGTATCATTTATAAAATATTATATATATATTATATCATAAAAAAAAGTTTCTTCTTTGGAAGAAAATCCACTTAAAACGGTTCAACAGCGACAGCTGCAGACGGAGGAGACAGAGCAGTCTGTCAGAGGAGCAGGGAGCAGGAAGGTGGGGGCTAGAGGAGGACGGAGGGCTTCTGTCCTCCGTGGGAGGGATCTCATTCCATTCACTCAATGCATTTAGGATTTTTTCATGCTGATCTATGATTGGCTAAGACACGTAAAATGACGTGCTAAGGGAGGACGTCCTCCCTTACCAATCAGCAACCAGAATACAAGATTGACAGCAGGTTGGTCCAATAACAGTTCCCAAATTTCATTCTCACATTTATACAACCATAAACAAAAATGACCTCTATGTATTTTACAGCTTTTACTGCCAGCCATGCTCGGACAAGAAATATGGAGTTATCAGCGATATTGGAATCGGTTTCAAAGGAAATATAAGCAAATTTCTGAAAGAAAAAAAACTGTTCGGAGAAATCAAAGAGAAGCAGTCATAAAGATAATTCATAGTTTTTGTTTCGTTCGTCCTGCTGAGGGACATAACGTTAGCGGCAAGACCGGGACACAATACAGAGCAGCAACACAATTGTTTTGGGCGATTGTGATGAGTGATGAGTGTGATGTCTTGTGCTGCCATGAAGTATCTATATTGACTGCTGTGGTAGCACAGTGGGTAGAGCAGTTGTTTGCCACACAGGTGACTGGGGATCAAAACCCGGAAGGGGTACACATTGTTATTTTTTTTGTCTTGTATATTAGCCATTTAATGAAATGTTTTTTAAAGAAGTCTTGTAAGTCATTGTTTTATTGCTTAATTTTCATTGAATATAAGAACATAGGGATAAGTAGTTGACTTGTATAAAACAACATGACACCGTGGACTGGTTTTCCTCCTGTCCTCCCCAATTTTTTCAGTCACCAGCCGCCACTGAAACAGTTCCTTCTGTCTGCATCAGCTGAACTGAAAGCAGAGCATCATGGAGAGACTGACAGCAGAAATGCTATTAATAAGAAGGGATGTAAAAAAGAAGAGACGGCAGTTGCAGAGTCGTGGCTGTAAGGCTGACTACAGTGCGCCTTAATGCCTGAAAAAAACCTTGGGAGAGATTATGAGAGATCACGGAGGAGTCTGGAGTTTGTAATATAAAAATGTCTCGCGGAAGTCAATGCAGAGTGTGTGTGTGTGTGTGCGTGTGTTTGTGTGTGTGTGTGTGTGTGTGTGTGTGTGTGTGTGTGTGTGGGGGGGGGGGGGGGGGGGGGGGGGGCAAGTGGTGAAAATATGGAGGGATGAAATCGGCACGAAAAATGAAGGGGTAGACGGATGAGTGAGCAGGTGAATGGGTGCTGAAGGGATGTGGAGTAATGGTGGAGCCGATGTGGGACGCATGTTAAACATACAGTATTCAGCGTCGTCCTAACGAAACCAGGGAAGTCGACGCACACATGTGTCCTCTGGGCCGTGGCATAGTAACACACACACTTTTCCGTCCTCGGCATCAGCCATTCTGAGCACTGACCCCGTAAATAAATCATATCCATAGAGTGTCTTCAGTGCGTTGATTTAATCTAAATGCCATTTAGCAGGATAGAAAGAAGAACGGATGTGACCACTGCAGTAAATGTAATCATATTAATCATCATGTCAAGATAATGCGGCTGAATTATTGATGCGCGTGAAAGCGAGTTGTGTGTTTGACCACAAACAGGAAGAGCGTTTTTTTTTTTTTGTATTGCAAGAGAGAGAGATTCCCCCTGCTGGTGTGTGTTTCAACAGAAAAAAGAATCACAGAGAGATTTTTTTGAGATTTCACTTTGAACACGTGCACGCTGAGAGAGCGTTTACAGGTCGTGCCTGGTGTGAGCTAGCAAATCTCACTGTGCGTGCGTGCGTGCGTGAGAGAGTGTGTTAGCCCGCGCGCGTGTGTGTGAACGATAGCCAGTAGTATGGATGCGCCTGCCAAACATCATTTACTGTTGTGGTGCCAAGAAACGGTAGCCCTTTGTGTGACGACAAACTGCCCCAATCCGATTTGGCTGGGGGGAATGCTCTCTCTCTCTCTCTCTCTCCCTCTCTTTGCACGTCCCTTTCTCAAGATACTTTTCTTCTCTTTCTGCCTTGCCTTTACTTCATCTGCCTGTTTTCCTCCTCCTCGCTCTGTTTTCTCTCCCTGAAAGCCCCCCTGCAATGCTGCGAGGTGAGACAAGGAAAGAGAGCGAGAGAGAGAGAGAGAGAGAGAGAGAGAGAGAGAGAGAGAGAGAGAGAGAAAAAAAAACACTCTTTTGTTCGTCAAGTTTCCACAACGCCCCTCGGAACTGAAAGAGATAATCTCGTGAGAGACCAACTGTTACTATAAATACCACATAACGCCAAATTGGTACCAGTTTGACCCTTCTGTTTTTTGGTTTCGCCGTTTAAGATCTCCGTAGCCACAGGAAAGATGTGTGTGTGTGTGTGATTTCTCAGAGGGTGGTGATAGCTCGTATCGTATAGAACGAAACTCTTCCCTCAAACACTACAGTATGCGTACAGTACATATGTGAGCATTCATGTAGCAGCGTTATTTATTTATTATTTTCCTCTGTTCACATTCTCCAGACTGCGTGGGCTTCACAACTCTCCTGTAACCGCCAGAAAACTGCTGATGAAAAGCGTTTTAACCGCCTGATGGTCCCGACCAATACTGCGATATTAATAGTGAAATGTAATATATGAAAAGATGATATCAGCAGCAGCCGCGGCGTAATGGACTAGTAGTAATGAAGACGGTCCTTCAAACGGAAGCTTTGTGTTTAATTTTTCTCTTGACAGGAAGAGCGTCCTTCTCGAGTGCTCTTGAGCAAGGCCTGAAATGGGAAAAAGTCATAGTTAGTCATTCTAACTACAAAAATACTGTATGTCAATGCTTTTATACAGTATTATATCTTGCGTTATTGAGATGACTAAGTTCTCAGCTGTTATAGTCCATCATTCTTCTGAGAGAGAAACACCAGCCGTATAGAATTAAGTGATTTCACAAACTGTCAGGGCAAAGCCTTCGTGTAATCGTACAGCTTTTAGGTGAAGGAGGATGACGACTTCTTGACAGAGACACTGGGAATCCATTAGGCATTCGGTGCCCTCTCTGCAGTGAATGGCCCGAGATTTTGGATGATTCATCCTCAGGTCTGCTCTAACAGTGTTGATGCTCAGTCGGGTAGGGGGTGTGTGGTGTGGGGGCAAGCAGCCCTCTGCCTGTTTCATAAAACACGGCGATGACACAGTGAGCCCACATGCATTATTCAGCTGGCAACGGAGCCCTTCCGCCGAAGTCTCAATTTCATTATGGAATCACAAGGTCGCAAATAATCTAAAAACCACCGTCATACTTAAACAGTAAATAGAAAAAAAAAGGCAGGAGCAGCTTCCTCCAGCAGTGTTGAAAGATACTGCAAAACTTTCCAAGTAAGAAAATACATTATGTAACTACTTACCAAGAAGTATTCTGAAACTAAAAACAGCTGAATATTCAGATGGGAAGGGGGAGTCCAATGTGGGTTTTGTTGTTTCATCAGATGGGAAACTCAGAAGGCCAGTTAAACAGCAGTTGGCAAGCAGTGGCACAGAAAACAGTTTGGAATAGATCTCTTCTTAATAAAAATAGCAAATTGCTGTTTTGTTGGTTCCCTTAAAATAACTACTTCACTGCTGGCTGTTTGCTTACAGGGGATTCGAACCGTGTGTTCAATAAACCTTTAATTGCATCTACAGCCGATCCGCATCTGCATCAAAATACAGATAGAGCGGTGATATACAACCATTGGATAGATTATGACACGTAAGTCATGCGTGCACAAGTTCATGGGAACAGTAGACAAAAAAAAAATGGCTCAAAAATGTCCTATCATGCAATTTTAAAAAAGGCAGTCAGATAAATTAGTGTTGCCGCACCAACTAATTCCCTGTTCCATGGTCCAAACGTTCCCCTCCAAATTTGATGTGGCGTCTCTTATTAATTTTGAGCTTTTTAGTTCAGTTGGAAAAAAAGTCTAATTTTTTGCTTTAACTTACCATTATGAAATAAAATGTTGATTGCACAGTGTAATGGAAAGAGAATAATGAGATCAATGGCGCTGGAATAAGACTTGCTCTCACTGTGTTACACCGGGGATGAAATCTACTGAGAAATTGAAGGCTTGATTTACGCTGCGAGCACATCTGCCTACATGTCTCATTTATAGAATAAATGAATGATCAGAAAATCACGGACATCTGGAAACAAAAGCTATTGAACAAATGCAGTGTGTCCTGTTTAGGGTCGATGCTACTCTGAGGAAAGCCGAGGTTCCGGTGATTATCCTTGGAAAGGCTAGAAAGAAGGAAGTTGAAAAGTTGTCAATGTCTAGTTTAGCTATGAGAGAAATAGACACAACTGTGGGTCTTGTCCTTGCTACCCAAATGCCTGCACATCTCACTCCATTGTTGTGGTTCTTCTGAAAAGACATCGGTGGGCAACGTCTCGCTGTGTCTTTCACAGCGGTGTTTCATGGCTTATGCAAATGGTTGGGAACCCTTTATAAATCAGACAAGTTTCTTATGATCTTATGATCTCAGAGCTTAAATCTGTTCTGGTTGCAAACAGTGGCCTGATAAACGACGGCTCCTGCAAATCAATCATGCGCCAGCGGGCTCTGCGCCGATGCAAGAAAAAACGCCGTCCTGTCGGTGAATCCATAAATCGTCAGCGGTGCACACAGACACATTATGTGACCATATGTTTCATGCCCTTCTGATTTTGCTCACGCTCTACTGTTCAGCACACCTGCTCATGTGTCTCACACACAATGATAAATCTACAGACACACACTTGATGTTTCATGCTCTCCAAGCACCAAATGTCCGGGGAGGTCCGGCGAGCATTATCTCAGTGGAGAGCGGGCTGGTGGAGATAGTGGTTTGTTTGTGAGGATGATGTCACTCTTGGTGCAGAGAAACAGCTGCCACCTTCTTAGCACTGACTTCATCACTGTCTCATATTCACATGTTCACATGTTCATGCAGACATGCACACTGTCCTCAGTTAAAACAAAAAAACATTTGTTTTAACTGAGGAAAACCCCGCTCCAACCCTCCGCCTCCCATGTCCGTGGCCGGCAGTGGCATCCCAAGCTATTAATAGCGCCTGCTGGTTTATATTTGTCTGTTCTTTCCAGCCTTTATGTAATTTGTCTCTTACTTACCTCTGGGATACAAAATGATCTGTGTGTCTGACCGTCATGTCACTGCTGCGTAGAATCATTTATATAAGAATCTAATAAATAGAGGTGAAGAACGCATCATTTATGTTTTCTTTTGTTTTATGCGCTGGTGACATCTGTTTCCAACTCCAATATTGTTGTGCATGCAATAAGGTGTCCCTTCTAGTAGACATTTAATAAAAATCTTAGTATGACAAGGGATGCAGCAGTTATATATGCGTTTTTATTGTTCAGTGCAGTTTTGTTTACTTTCGTCCCACCGATACGTTCAAGACGGTGATGTTAAAGATATAATAAAGATTTCACAATAAAATGTCAAAATAACGGCACCTTTTGTTACAGTTTCGTTGAGCTGTTGTGTCCAAAATGTTTTCAGTAATGTTCAAACTAGGAGCGTCGCGAGTCTTCAGACCCGCGGTTCAATTTAACTTTAAATCTTCAAGTCAAGATTTGATTTAAAATGTTTTTCAATGCTGACGGCCATCTTATTTTTAGACTCGTTGTTTAAATTCTTTGTTAAAAAGATAACGGTTTGGCAATCCTGGTGACCTTTTTTGCAGGGTTGGGTTTAGGTAAGATACTCAAGATGCTGCCTTTGAATTTGAGGGATCGAAATTGAATCACCCCTAGTTCAAACCCAGAGAAATCCACAAGTTTACTCAAGGTAGCGTTTAATTTAGTCATTTATTGCCATGGCCTCCGCTGGAGAGTCAGAGAGTTAGGAAGGAAGTTGGCGAACACGACTGAAGATAACGTGAATACGACTTTAAAACATCTCCTCGTCCGTGAGCATCTTTGCCTAGGTCTCGAAGATAGCTTATCAGCAGCAATGGTGGTTGTTTAACAGTGACGACAACAACTCCCATGACTCCATGCTACGTCACAACATCAGTGAACTCCCAAAGACTTCAACTCCAATTACCCAGTGTTACATCACTCTCTCACACGCACACAAGCGCATAATTAATTGCCAACATTACCATCAATGGAAGAACTTAAGTCAACCAACCAGCAGGAAGTGTAATGGATGCTGTGTACAGTTTGTCTATTGTCACTCACAGAGCTCCCTTTATATGCTGCAGGTTGAATGTAGACTATAAATTGTATAAATGTCTGCCTGCCTCTTCCGAAGGGCTCGGCTAGCTCCGGAATCATCTGATCCTCGCAGTCGTGACCATAAAATGTATACTTGTTAGTCATCTCTTTCACTCAGCCCTCTGCAACTTCATCCCAAGGCCATCTCCCTCCCCACAAGGTTTATGTATTTAATAACATTAGAGAAAAGAAGTGGAATAAAAATGAAGGATTCAACCTCGATGTGTGGGCTCAAAGAGCTGTGCATTAACAATTTATCTCTGCTGTCTTTCCCTCTCTGCCATCATCATTCCACACTTCTCCCTCTCATCTCCTTCTCTCTTTCTGATCTGTCTTCATCTGCTCTGTTTTCCCTCACCTTCCATCCATGCAGGGGATGAAGTGGTTTGGCAGGATGTCCCTCAGCAGCAAAAGGAGTAAGAGGAGGAGTAGAAGGAGCAGCGGTTGTGGCACTGGTAGTGATAGTGTGCTGCTGTCCCTGGCTCTCCTGGTGGCGGTGACCCTGATCGCAGACCCCGCGGCAGCGCAAAAGCAGCGGTCTGGCGGGTCGGAAAAAGTGCCGGTCCTGAACATTGCGGTCATCTTGGGGCGCACGCGCTACATCTCAGACCGGGACATCCGGGCGCTGTGGAGCAAGGAGGACCCCATAGACGTCAACGTGGTCACACTGCTGGTCAACGAGACCGACCCGAAAAGCATCATCACCCACATGTGCGACCTGATGTCCGGGACTAAGATCCACGGCGTGGTGTTTGGGGATGGCACTGACCAGGAAGCCATCGCCCAGATTTTGGATTTTATTTCTTCGCAGACGCTCATACCCATCCTGGGCATCCACGGAGGGTCGTCCATGATCATGGCTGACAAGGTATGGAGCAGTGTGTGCAGGATCATGAGTGTGAATGCTTGGCCACATGGACGTTGTTGATGATTGGGCGGAGTTGTGCTAAGGAAGGTGGAGTGAACGGGAGAATGAATTGATTGAATAATTGCTTTGGTTCGGAGTGGTTTGCCAAAGGTCCTGGCTTGCATCTTTGCTGAACCGAGGAAATCAAGCAAAGCCGCAGGGAAAAATCAAACGCACTGTGACTGTTGGTGCTCAGGAAGGGCTCATATCAGTGCAGCTGGTGTCTAGAGACAGAAACGCAGAGAGGAACCAGGTTGACATTGGTGGGAAGCGATAATGCGGAGGAAGCACAGGGGGTGGGAGGATGAGGTAAGTATCTGCAGAAAAAGTGCTGGAGGAACGGGTGGAAGAAGAGAGTATTCCAAAAAGTAGGTCGAGAACAGAAGAATGGATGACTAAATGAGGAGATAAAGCAGGAGTAGGAGTGTTTTAGTAGTCTGGCGGCTGCGTGGTACAGTGAGCTGTAATCTTGGAAGTCTCCATTCACGGTGCAGGATTCCCTCAGACAAGGTGCACGGGTCCTGATTGGCTCTCACATCTGAATAGCCAAACGTCTCCTTTGCCTGACAATCACTTTGAGCTGTGAATAGAAACAGATGAGGAGCGCACGATACCCTGGCTTCTTGCGGCAGTGTTTAGCTGCTACGATTCATCAGACTCACAATGGGGATATTCTGATCCGTGGTATTTGAGGAGTGGGGGGGGATCAAAGAGAGCTTACCAGACAGTGTGCTCGCCAGTCTTTCCTTCAAGATGCTACATGTGAAACATCAATGCGTCACTATCAAAAACAGCGAAAGACGCTGCGTTTCGACGTAATTGGTGTAAACACATGATGTTATTGTTACAAATTGCTCGCGCACTTTTCCAGCCTCGAGTGCAGCTTGTGCACTCTCGACTCTGCTCTCACTTTACCGAAGAGGATAATCATTTTTCTATAAACCCCTCTTTTTCTTCACGATCCACCAATGCGGGAAAAATCACAAATCTTTAGCCCCTGTCGCACTGAAAGAATAGCATCCTTCTTCCTATTTCATGCCATAAAGCAATCTCTCCCTCAGGCGGGTCCGGCAGATTTTCCCACCAAATCCCACCCTGTGGCCCACAATAACGCACTCAGTCTGGAGGTCGATGAGGCCGCAGAACCTCTCAGCGATGATCTTGTTTGTTTACAGTTAATATACAAATGTCTTAAAGTTACTGCGGTAATGGTTTATTGATCCTGTAATGCTACACCATGCCCCTTTTTAGGAAGAGGGAAGGAAGCGGGGGTAAGTGTTGGAGGAGAGGGCGGAGGAAGGGGGAGGAGGCAAGTGTTGAAGTAGAGGAGGTGGAGAGGGGAAGGGATAATCCCTCAACTTGACCAGAGGCAGGGCTGAGTGTGGTGGGGAATTACAGTGTCCTGATTGGCACCTGCCACACACCACCTACTTAAGCTGCAAAAACACACACACACACACACACACACCGCATGTCCCCTGTCAGGGAGTGTCATTGAAACAGCAGCGATTCAGCTCCCTGACAGCAGGCGTGTTTCCTCCTCGGGAGCAGATGAGGAGAAAATAATCCACTTTAAAGTGCTCGACCCACCACTTTGTCTCCTCTTTGTTTTCTTTTGAACGTTTTCCTTCTTTCCTCCCATCTTATCTGTCCATCTGTGTTAGCTTCAAACTCTCACACTCCTCACGCTAGGTGAAGTTGTCTCACACAAGGGAGCTCACACAGACTGCAGTGTTCCTCCAGGTTGGGGTATAACGTATGTTCTTAATGCGTTTTAATCTTCCTTTTTTTATCACCTTGGCCTCACCAAGTGTTTTTATAGAGCCACTTAAGAATGTGTAATGTTCCTCATCATTGTCATTACTTTGTTACTTCCGGACATTTTGAGGATGCAATGTTTTCACCCGAGGACCTGACGGTATCCGAGGAAATATTAGAGGATTATCACGGTTGCTGTTTTATACCAGATTTTCTGATAATATGTGGAAAGGAGTCTGGCAAAATGAAAAGGAAATCCAAGCTGGAGGCTGGATCAAAGACAACAATGTAAAAGTATGAATGTAAAGGTCAAAATGATCAGAACACTGGAACACTGAACAATAAATTGAGATTAGTGCCGATAGTTGGTTTTAACAGCCGACATTAGCCCATCACAGATATATCGGCGCTCATAAAGCAAAAGAAAATGCGTAATTTAATTCCTAGGGAAGTTTAGAGTTTCCTTTTGGACGATACATTTCATTTTTAAACTGTTTAAATACCCTGCATGCATTACAACAACCCTAACCCTATTAGCATTCACCCCGAAAATCAAATGTCAGCCGCGCTGTGATAGAGTCGTTTTTAGGGACAACAGCAACACATCATTATCTTGGCTCCTCCTGATTTGACAGTCAGGTCGTAAACATATAATGTGGATGTGATGTGTGATATGTAAACGACCTCTGACATGTACCATTATCTGCAGAAACGTTGTCTGCCAACATTTTATTCTGGCGACTGGGCGACTACAACCGAAGTAAATACATCAGACTCCGTAACGATGTTAAATTTTTTATGTGATCGGAGGTCCTGGCATCACTTATACATTCGGTATCACCACCACCACCACCACACTCACAAAAAATACAACAGCCAAATGTGTTTAGTGAGTGCCGCAGTGTGTTTCCATCCCAAACAGGGATTAGGATTCTTCTCGTGCATCCTCTGCTGCATCCTCTCCTTGTAAGGTTTACACAGTGTCTTTACCCTCCTTTTTTAAAGTTTATATAACCGCTCACCCCTCTGTAGGTTAAGGTTTTATACGGTAACCCTTCTGAAAATATAAGTAGCGGAGTCTTTCTGCCGCCTTGTTCCATGCAGATTTTCGCTAATCCTCATGTGAAATATGAGGAGAAGCTCGCCTCCGATGATTACGCCTTGTAAGACCCTCTGTGTGTTTGTCTGTTCACGATTACGCCTCCGTGCTCGTGTGTGCTTTAGACGTGTGTGAAATTCATCCCTGCGTGTGTATATATATATGTGCTTTAATGCCTCTGCGTGCGCTGAATACACTTTTTGCTCTGTGTGTGTTTCCTTCGCCCGTCACTTGGAGGGCTAAATCTCTCGGTGCTGATGACTTCCAGTCAAAGCCGTTTCCTCCTCAACCCCTGGAGAATACTACCCGAGAGCTCCCCCCATTAAAGAAAGACGCTATTTACGCCTCGTCTCCGCTCTGTCTTTCCCCTCCGTCCCGCTCTTCTCCGCTCTCCTCGTGCCCTCCCCTCTGCCCATCTCTCCATCCTTCACTCACGCTTTCATTCTCGCTTGTTAATTAGATAAATGTTGCAGTATGTCCCCGTGTTAGTCCCCTCCATACATCTCTCAGCCTTTGTTGAATAATGCATCACTTGCCAGTATTGAAACGAATGCATTATTGATTAAGGAAAGAAATATCTTTCCTTGCTGCATTCTCAGCAATTCGGCTTGAAGGTGCCACCCTGGCAGCCCTTTGCAACTTGTGGGTAGAAAACAAAGCAAACCCTAAAATCATGTTATTATGTTTTCATTGCATTTACTTAGCTTCATTCTTGTATTATCTTGTGTTTGTTTTTGCTTTTGGTCTCTCCATACATCAACTTTTTAAGGCTTCTCACTCCCTCCCCCCGGTGTAATTGTGTGGGCGGATGTCTGGCTCGGTCCCGTTGATTGGCTTCATGAGATCCCCACGCTAAATGTCCATCGACTCGCTCGGTGGTCAATAACAGCGCTGTTCACTCTGCCGCCGTTTTTTTCCTTTAGTCTTTGTTAGTTTCTGCTCTGACTCCACCTATCGATGCGTCCGGTCTGATTTGCGTGACGTGTTGCCGCCGCTACCGCTGCAGCTGCTCGCTGTTTTCTCTTCATATTTGAGAGCACATCTCGAGAATTAAATCATGGTCTGTGCACCAGATGTGTTAACAGCAGCCTTGGGAGATGTCCCTCTCTTGTGCTGCTAGAAGAAAAAAAAACAAAACAAAACAAAAAAACAAACACTTTGCTTCTGAATAAAACAAAGTGTTCAGTCTAGAGATATTGTTGTGACGCTCTCTATATTGCTGAGCGGTGTAGCTCTGTAGGTGTGTGTGTGTGTGTGTGTGTGTTCCACAGTGTGCCACATCGCAGTGATGTCACCTTAACCATCACGCTGGCACACACACACACACACACACACACACACAGACAGGCGCGCTTTTACTTAAGAGCTCATCCCTTGAACGTCTTAAACAAATGACACTTCATTTACATGGGTTGATTAATTAATTATTCAGTGATTCAAACAAATTAATGAATATTAATGAACACATAATGACATATCCAAGTCTGATTCTTAGTAGAGCACAGACATTAATCCTCTGACTCTCTCTTTTCTTTACGAAATCAGCGACTTATTTCCTTTTTAAGTATGTCACATTTTAATTAATCTGATTATTTCTTGCCCACTATTAATAAAGAAATAATACATTTTATGTGTGAGGTCCAGTCTAGACAGTAAATATATGCTTAACGTGACAAATTTGTCAAGTGCAAAAGTAAAACAAAGATACTTGGCTACATCATGAATGAATGAACACTGTCAGCGTCTTATACATATTGTGTTCCAGTCCATGCCAAAGGGTCGGAAGTTTGCTGCCTTTTGACCTCCAAGCGTTCGGGGTGCACAACACCAAAAGTTAACAATAAAGTTAGCTAACCCCTTACAAAATGATGTATCGTTGGCAAGCGCACAAACGAGTGAACCCTCAGCAGAGCATTACACATTTTATGTAACAGCAATGAGATTGCCACAATAATGCAACCGTTTACTCGCCAATCAACGTCAGCCACCTGCCGGCTCGAGAATTAAAGTGACTGAGTGTTGTGTGATGTGTGTTACACTCAGAGGTCCCAGGGCATCCCCGTGACAGGCACTTTTATACTTGGTTTCACTAATCTAAAACAAATACTGTGGTCTACAAAAGGATCCTACCCTCCTACCCGTCGGTGCTGCCATTGCTGTGTGATGTCATGATGTTGCAGTAGATCGCAATAGTAGTAATTCTGACATTTAGTGGCCTTCCATTGTACTTTTTCTTGTGGGAGGTTAGACATTTTTGGCTTCAGAGTTAACTGGACTGCAGCATCGGCCTCTTCTAAGTGACCGTTGCACAGTACCATCGTCAAAATGGCGATAAGAGGAAGCCACTTATTTAATTCCACATATTTTACTTAATCACTACTGAAAACTTGTTGCTCAACCAGCATCAACCATCGACGTTTGTCTGAAAGAGAGGCACAGCGTCAATAACGATTGTTGTCAGTTGGTGTTAAAGCCCAGTTAGCGATTGCAAGAGCTAAAATGCTAAAGCTAATGGCTGTCTGGATCTAAAAACACGGCCGCGACCATCTAGTTAGGGGTCAGATCCCGTATCAACCACTGCTACTCCATTTAACTAATCAAACAGTGACGCATGGACACACATTCAGTGCACACCAGCTGCAAGTGTATTTATGTAAATGATCGATCGTCGGTGGTGAGACTTGTCGATAGATCCCCAGATAACGAGCAGCGGTTTTTCTGATTGCTTGTATTGATAAACTCGAGCACTCCTCGCACTTTTGTCCGTATGAGTGCATGTTTCACGGCAGCTGTCATGGCGGCTGGTGGCTGAAAAAGTTTTCTTGTACCAACTAACCACACACACACACACGGTGTAACTGCCAGTGTTAATGTAGTGGATGCAAACGTGTGTGTGTGTGTGTGTGTGTGTGTGGTGTTATCGTGATCAAAGGACATTATTCATCCATCCCTGTTGTTGTCTCCCCTCAGGCGGTATAATTACACACACACACGCACACAACAGGCTCGCAAACACACACACACACGCAAGCACTCTGATGTTTGCTGCTGCCTCCTCGTGTCAAATAGCAAATCAGAGCGGCGGGGAGGGATGGAGCGGGAGGGCTGAGCAGAAATAATGTTTTATGACATAGTTTATGAGTTTGTCCAATTACCGCGCAGAGACGTATGTTTTTGTTTGGCTTCAACCGCCCTGCCATATAACTAGAGCGTCTTCCTGCCGCACTGTCGCACACATCCACGCTGTCTGCGTGCATGTACTTCATCAATATATCGCCAACAAAAGGCAATCTGTATTTGTACGTCTATAATTGACTGTGTGTGTGTGTGTGGGAACAGATTGAGATAACGACATCACTTGGGTGTTGTCAGATTTCCTATTTACCCCCGGTCCTCGCTGAGATCCCCATGGTAACCCTTTACCTGTTAGCTCTCCTTGTTTTTGAATTCTTTATTCGTGCGCGAGGTCGCTGCAAATATGAAAAACGCTCATGTGTGCATACGTGTGTGTGTGTGTGTGTGTGTGTATGCAGCCACTGTACGCCTCAGCGTGTGTATTATTCCGATAGCTGGACGCGGCTGTCTTGCAGATGAGGAATGGCCTCTCACTTCTCAAAGGGAATCGATTTGAATGAATATGTGGGACTGGAGGAAATAGAGCTGTTAGCTCTTTTCATGAGTTTATTCCCTACTTTTTTTCTCCCTCCCTCTCCCTCTTCTCTCTGGCCTTTCCCTGATGGAATCTGTTTCAAAGTGTAGAAAGTTTGCAGTCGTGCTGCACAGTTTCGAGGTTTACCGTCCTAATGGGGCAGCTCTCTTCTCCTTTCCCGCCTTTCCTCTGTGTCCTCGGCTCTTCCCTCCCCCCCCTCCCTCCTTCGCCTTCTCGCGGAGTCTATCGCTCCCATCTCTCCGTCTCTCCGGAGAGCCTCGGCTTCAGCCTCAGGAACGC
The DNA here is from genome assembly GCF_900880675.1 of Sparus aurata. Taxonomy (NCBI): domain Eukaryota; kingdom Metazoa; phylum Chordata; class Actinopteri; order Spariformes; family Sparidae; genus Sparus; species Sparus aurata. The sequence continues at coordinate 11,051,568 of NC_044209.1, read as the reverse complement.
TGAGTGCGAGGGGCTGCAGCGGCACGCACGCCTCGCAAAGCCCACAAAGTCACATATTGCAAATAAAATGCACTCTTCTTTCGCAAGGATGCTCGCAAAAGGAGGACTGCGTTTTATCAGTGTCAGCCGCGGCCAGGGTCGACAAGTCGGTTCAGGAGCTGTAAAAAGCCCCTTTCTGTCATGAAATCAACCAAACGGGTCACGGTAAAAAACAAAAGTTATGGACCTGTACCAACCATGAGGCATCTCTCCCACTCTTGAATTAATTGACAAACGCTCGGGATTGAAAAGGCTAACGCTGCGTTATGTGATAGCGAAACAGGAGTAAAAATTGAATTTGATGTCGTACCCATGGCGGCATTTTTACTTTAGTCTTTAATCTCCTTACGCACTTCATCTTCTCCATTTTATCCTTCTGCTGCTGCTTAGGCCTCTTCTTTCCCCCACTGTTGTCTTCTCCGGGTGAATCGCACCCTCCCGCTGTGAGAGATGCTCTAATAATGCTTCGTCCATGCGTATGACGGCGCGCAGGAATTGACGGAGCCCTGTCCCGCGTGATTTGCATACAGGTTTGCCGGTGTGACAGCGCTACATTAGCATCCTTTCAGACTATTTGTCTGGTGTGAGTTGCATTATTAGCCTACAAGAATTTTTTGTTTGCACGAGATAGGACGTGTCGTGTTGGGCAAACAAACGGCACGCAGGCTAACGACGGACTAATCCTCTTGTCTGTCGGCCTTGTGCGCGTTTGTGTGTGAGCAAAAAATAATAGTGTGTGCGCACATTTTTGGGTTGGGTGTGTGACTCTCTGTGTCTCTCGTTGATTAACCCGAGTGTCTCAGCAGCAAATTGAATTTCTGATCTGCTTGACTCGACTCTTGTCAGGCGCCGTAAGCCGACAGAAATACCCCCACAATAAATATAACGTAAGCTCGGCGGCCGAGAGACTGAGGAGGCGCGCGGGAGAATAACACAGCTATCACGGCTTTGGAGGGGAGAATTTTGTCATCTCAGCTTAAGCCTGACTAATATACAGATAACACATGCGCGCAGTTGCAGGCTGCAAGAGTCTTTTCATTCCTCGCCTTTGTGTCACGAGGCAATTGCATCAGCGCGAGCATACATTAAGAGAGACAAGAATCTGGTTGCCGAAGCCTTCAAAGACAAGTTCCTCATTTTCTGACCGTTGAAATTATCCACACTCGTTTTTTTTTGTTTTTTTTTTAAGCTGCAGAACCTCGGCGGATCTTAATTCTCGGTGCATGCTGCAAACTGCTTCATTATGAGCGACAGCTACTTATTAACCAGAAGCATCTTGCAGGAGGACTTGTCAATCACGGTTATAACGGAGGGGCCAGGGAGAGAGCGATGTGAGTGAGAGGTTGATTTTTCAAACTGTATTATCACCACCTACTGTCAGTCACGCTCCCGAGATGCACACGGATAAATATCAGCTAACTTTGCCCCCAGGGATGTCGATCTGATGGCTTATTTATGTTGACATGAATATGTAAAGCTGAACGCATCGCTCTATTGATTCCATCCACGCTGGCAATCAAATGGGGGGGGAGTCTAGATTGACAGCTTGTTCTGGATGGATAGTTAAATAAGATTTTCTGCTGGTGTTGAGGGTCATAAAGTCACCGCCCTCGCGGGGCCCGCAGCAGCTGCAGCCGCCCTGATATATGTGGCTCCGCATGAGGAGCGATCCCCCCCAGCAGGTCCTGTGGGTGCTGTGTTACAGTGAGAGAGCAGTAAAGGAGCCGGGGACGAGGAAAGACAAAAGAGTTAGAGGCTGTTTGTTTTGGCATGCTCACTTCCAACACAGAATCGGTATTCAACCGCATTTTTCTTGTACATTTTCGCATCTAAACCCTCGCCCCACCAGTTAAAACTATGTTTTCCTTCCTGTTTCTACAGCTGAATGTTTGAGCCTCACTGCGTAGAAGGATGTATGTGCACTAGAAGGCTCTTTTCACCTTTATTCAAGTGTAATTTTTCTCCGTGCTCATTGAAAATGTGCTTTTAAAAGTCAGGACTACTGCACAAGCATGAAATATTCAATATACACACGTGTGATGTGGAAACCTTGAGCCTTCAGCGAACAAACACTGAGAATGGACTTTACAGCGAAGCAGGAGACATCTTAGAAAATGGAAAATATTTGCATATTCATACAATTGGAGTGGGGAGGAATAGAAGCCTTTTTAGGGAATTTAATGATGAGTTTTTTTCAAAATCCTTTTATGACAGAGACACATTAGTAAGTTTTTCTATGTGTGGAGGGGATCTTAAATATCCTTTTTATTGCTGTCCTGAAACGTTGTTCAGAAGTAGAATGAACAGCCCGGTCATCAGGATTAAATGTCGGCAGTTAACGTTTCCTCTAAACCACTGGTACGTTCACATTTGTGCACGTCACAGGTGATTTCCTACAAAATGTGTCATATACTTTGTCATACTTTCATATCTGGAGGCAGAGTGGATGGTGGTGGCGGTGTCAAGGCTGCTAAGCCAATGACCACTGCTCTAGACTGCGTTTGTGAGCGTGGGTATTTGAAGCAGACCTCAGGAGCCAGGTTTGCATTAATCAAAACAGACATTTTAAGATGTTCAGAATGATCTTCTTCCAACCCTGACCAGTTGTTTTGTTGGACCTCAACCCAACCAGACCGTAAGATAAAGAAATGTCAAGTTTGAACCTATCCGTGGGTTTGCAGAAACACAATTTGCCAACATTTATTAAGGCCACTTGTTTTTGAATAATGGAACCTCTTAGTCCAATCAAAAATCATATTATTGAAAACTATGAAATGTATATTGCATTGCATACATTGCATAACATTCAACAAAACAGACATAAGCACAAACAGAACATCTCACAATGGTCGCCTGTGCAGCTCAATTTTACAATTCCCCCGTTACACATGCAAACCGTGAAAAGTGCCTCAAAGTGATGCTAACTTTGTCAGAAGAGGCTTGTCGTGCCAAGACAGAAACAACTTATCAGCCTTTACCTCTCACTATTTTTGAATTGTCTCGCTTTCTCAGAAATGGAATATCTCAAAGGTATTCATTTGCCCCTTTTCTACGTGATCAAATGTTGCTGCCGTCGCATGAGATATTATTTCAGGTTGCAGTGCCTCCAAAGAGGAAAGTAAATGCAGAACGGCGGCCATGGGAAGTCAGCTAAAAATCCATTCGGGGGGTTTGGACAGCAACATCAGTAATAAGGAGGGAAACCTGGGAGCCTTCAAACAAACATGAAACGGTTATTTGCGAGCACTTATGAGGTCAGCCAGGCTCCGATGTGCCGAGCGGTGCACCGACACATGGATATCTACGTGTTATACTGTCGGCGCTCTTCACATTTCTGTCGCAGTGTGGTGTGGCGCAGTCCTTCCTCTAGGATCCTTTCGCGCTACAACATCTTCCCTTTGAGCTGCTTTGGGATTGTGTGTAAAAAACAAAAAAACCGCCGTGTTGGGAGGTCAGAAAACAGTCAGTCGCCTTAAGTTTGATCTAATTAGATGAGCCCACCAAAACAGCCCCCCCCCGTTCCTCCAACTTTAGCTGGAGAGACGGGTAGGACAGGAGGTATTTTGTTGAGAATATTTTTTTAAATAGGTCACTGTAAAGTAGCGACAAAGGCTCGGCTTTCATCGGAGGGCGACAACTGCACTGTTCTTTCGAGCATGGCGCGGGCTATCTCGCACCCAACCTGCATCCCTGTGCAGCCCCCCACCCCCCACCCGTCTCCTCGTCTCCCTCTCTCATCTGCATTCCGCATCTTATCTCCAAAGTCTATCTGTCCTCCCCTCGCTCTCTCTTTTTCCCCCTTCCATCGCCTCGCCGTTAAGTGTTTGAAGATTGAAGTGGGAGATTTCTGCTCGTATCTATCGCAGCCATGTCGAAAGGAGTTGGCAACAGCTGCACCCCGCGCTCTCTCTCCTCTGCACACACACACACACACACACGCGGTGCACTTTTCAAAGCTTTAGGTTTTAGGAGCGTTTGATTCCGCTCTCCTGTCTTTAATGCTTTTTCAATCTTTCCCTCCATTTCTTTTTCCTTCCATCCATCCATTTCTGACTCACACACATACACACACAAGTGTACATACAGAGAACAAACAGTCAACCGGAAAAATGCCGCTGCCAGATTACTCTGCAGTGTCCGCAGTGAACGAGCGAAATCACGTTAGACCAGGGCTGACTTGCTCCTCTCGCCCCGCTCGCTGCACCCTGCACGGAGCGCCGCTCCAGCGTTGCTACACAATTCCATTAGAAAACGGACCGTAGTCTCTCCCTTAGCGCTCTGGCGTGGTGTAGCCTAAGCTCAGCAATGCAGCATGTTGGGGGCAGTGAGCTGTGCTAAAAGACAGGGAACGGAGAGATGCAGGCAGTGAGAGTGACATGAATTAAATATCCCTCCGACGAGCCTCTTCCTTGTTTCACTCGTCTCTCCATTATGATGGAAAGCCCCTCGGAGCATGAAGTCAACCTTAATTGTTCCGAAGAAGTCTCGGCTAGATGGGCGCAAGGACGGACGGACGGATGGATAGATGGATGGGTGGAAGGATGGATGGATGGATGGGTGGGTGGGTGGGTGGAGGATGACTTGTAAGAAGGTTCCCGTGTGACAAGCAGTGAACAAGCTGTGCGCACGGCGGGGGGCCTCTCAGGAAAATGGCATTATTCATGTTTTATTGGCACACTCAGTTTATTTGTCTCTCTCCGCCTCGCTCCCTCACTTCCCTCGGTCGGCAGCCAGCACTTTGCTCTTAAAACTTCAGCTCTGCAGAAAAAAACATAAGAAATTAAAAAAAATAACGGATGCTGCCTCACATCCATTAACATGAAAGACAACTTAAGAGGCCTTGTCGAGCTTGACAAGAAGCCAGAGTGTCCTCGCGTCTGGCTGTCTTTGACAAAAAGCCACGCGCTCCTCAAACTCCTTATGTTTCACTGTCGTTTTTTGTGGTACGGCGCATGTTCTGTACATTGTGCGTGGAAACGGCTTGCAATGAGTCACAGTGACAGCTACATGATTTTTCAGAATTCCGGAGGACGCCGTTATGCAGTGGCTGATCATGCCCCCCTCCCGTTTTAAATGCTGCAGTGGACAACTTTTTTTCAGCGGGGCACTATATTTAGTTTTCAGGTCATTTGCAACTTGTCTCGGCGCTCTCAGTTCTTTTAACTGCAGAGTCCTTAACATGAAGTCCTTAAAGTGTCGCGTCGCATCATGTTACCGACGTGGTGCGAGCGAGCCCCTCCGCCGTTGGTTCGCAGCGTCGCGGGATTCAGCTGACTTCGGAGATGGAGGGAAGAGAATGGGAACGGCGGAGGAGTGACTCAACAGCTTTCTCCTTGAGAAAGAGAAAAAAAGCGACAGAAAGAGGGAGAAAAGAAGGATGGAATGAGCACAAATGAGGGAGTTAAAGATAGAATAAGAGGAGCGGAGCAAGCCGGAGAGAGAGGCTGAGGGGGCTTTTAAAGAAGCGCTCTTTAATTAAGTTGATAGTGTGTGGTTATTAGCGATAAGGTTTTTTGCTGCGAAAAGTCTGTGCGCATCCTATTAAACCCCCCCATCCCCACTTCCTCCCTCTCCTCCCGAACTGTAATTACTGTACGCGGCCGCTGTTAAGGCAAAGCACCGTGTGACCCTCAAATCTGCCCTCCTGGCACTGGAGGCGATAAGGCTCCAGCATCACGATAATGTAAATAACTAACGGCATAGATTTGTTGAAAAGTGTCCAGCCTTTGGTTCTCGTCCTCCCTGATGAATCGTGTTATTTACTTTAAATGTCTGACGGGCTCGAGCCAATGAATCTGCTTTTCATGTTAGGGCCTCGACTGCTCATCGCACTTCAGTGACAACCGGCTGTGTGTTGCCTTCTTGAACACTTGAACCAACCAGGAATCAGCCAATGTGCCTGTTCTTGCTTTCCGTTTCTCATCAAAGGGTGAATGTTTGCGGTTGTTATTGGCAGTGACCACCGGAAATATATAAAAGTAAAGGGGCAACGTGTAAGAAGGAGCGTACCCTTCGTTATTTTAGCACCTGTTCTTGTACGTTCTAGTTTAGTGTTCCACTTCCCTCCAGCTTCAGCACCACCCTTTCTCTTCCTCTTCTCCCTCTCCTTGTCCCCCCACCCTCTCCGTCCATCTTGTCCAGTCCTCGGTGCTTTTATCGTCCTCTTAAGGAGGGAGGGGTGTACAGCGAGACATAAGGGAAGGATTTAAAAATAGCTGAGGCACCAGAGGAAGACAGAATAGGAAAGGAGGGAAGACGGATAGGGGGTGGGGGGAGGATGCTAGGTAGAGGGAGGGAGGGAGGGAGGGAGTGTTTCAGGGTCAACATTGACAAATGGGTCTGCGGAGTTAGCCAGGGCTCCAGGGAGCACGGACAGTTAGGTCAGCACACCCCGAGGGGAACAGGGAAATGGGGTTTTTACCTGCTGAAAACACCTGAGAGAGGGGGAGGGCGGGGAGAGGGAGTGCAACAGAGAGAGGGATGGAGATAGAGAGAGACAGAGAGGGTGAGTATTTGTGACGAGAAGGAGTCGTATTAGCCTCACCTGCTTGTTATCTTAAAGACACAGGGCAGGGTTTGCAGTTACAATATGTGCAGACCAGCAGCTGGCAGCAGTGTAACCTCTATAAAACCTATATGGGGCTGTAGCAGCATGATGTACCCAGATATCCTGCACGTTTGTAATGGGAAGCAAAGAAAACGTAGCCATTTTCCAAGGACCCAAGTGTTTTATACTTTACCTTAATTATTTACCATCAGCATCATCTTTACCTTAAAGGGTAACGCCACCAATTTTAAACATTAAAGTGTTTACAGGTCTTGGGGAGTACTACAGCATATGTAATGTAGCTGCTAGGTTCTTTCTAGCTAGGTCTTAGCGTCGCACACCTACAACACTGTTGGACTCATTATGGATAGTTTCAAATCAAATGATCAAAATTGATACAGAAGAATCAGAGATGTTGCTGTTTTACAGTAAAGGATTCTTCCTTTTTTAAAAGCTGCCGGCTACATTACCACAACGCAACTCAGCCTGCGAGTGACATCATTGGAGGCAATTAATCAGATTACGTGAAGCTTCCTCTGGAGCCACAAAAGGCTTTTTTATTTTTTTTTTATTTTAAAATATGCAGTAGTACTCCTCAAGACCTGTAAACACACCTTAATGTGTAAAATTGTTGGCATTACCCTTTAACCGAACCAAACAGTTCTAACTAGACATTTTCCGATGCTAGTTAGTCCAATTTTAGCTGGTAATTTGGAGGTTCTAGCAACTAAGTAGATTTATGAGTTTAACAAAAGATGAAAAAATATATAGATTTCAAATTAGTAATTCTATATGTTTATATAATATGTTTAAAGTTTTTCTATGTACATTGTTTTATACTAAATATGCAATGTAAATGAAGAAGGCTTGATTTATTTTTTGGAAATCCACATGAAGGTCAGTTCACGAAATGAAAGTAACTTTTTTTGTGTGTGTGATCAACAGCCCCGTACAACACACACGCATGTTTTTTAATGAATTTATTTGAATTTACTGTATTACATGTTCTGCATTTGGTAAGTGGGTTGCATTAAACCTCTTTTATGAATCACTTACGTTTTTCATTTACACCACATGCTTCATTTCAAAGAAGATGGGTTTATGAAAGCTTATAAGACAACTCCTATGATATGAATAAACGCTTGATCACAAATCTTATTTCATAACTTTTGCACTTATGCTTGAATGATATTTGACTGTGATCACCACCAGTGCCAGCTCTTGGAATAAATCAAATTTGCAGCTCTTGATGTAATGTACAACCCAAAAAAAACCCCACAACTTTCTTTACTCAACTTGCCAACAAACCAACTCTTTGTCCTGAGCACGAACTTCATCCCCACACCATCTCCTGGTTAACCACCACTTTGCAGCAGCTTAGATAAGCTGTCCTTGAGAGAAGTGATCCTTTTATTCCTTTCACTGCAGTAAACCCACGCTCTGCTCGGTCGACCCTGGCTTTCTGTGCTCGAACGCTGAAGCTCCTGAATGGTAGAGGCTGAGGTTTGTTACGAAAGGGGTTTGATTTAATCGAAAAATCGCCAACTTTCAATGGCTCATTTAGACGCTTGATGAGGAGTCATGACGGGGTGAGGTTTGTTTTTTTTATGCTGTGTTTTGGTTTTTTTTTGCATTGTGTGTGTGTGTGTTTTGTGCGTTGGCTCGGGCGTGTGGGAGTGTCGTGATCGAGCTTTGTGTGTGTGTTTGAAATGTTGGTTTAGTCCAACCTTGACAAGTAGGAGAGGGCATTGTTAGTGCAGCTCCGCTGAGAAATATGCCTTGACAGAGACACACACACACACACAAAGAAAACTGACTAACTTCTAAACTATGTCAAAGTTAAATTACTTTACTCAGCACAATCTACCATTTAACACACACACACACACACACACACACACACACACAATTGTTGCAGCTTTTCCAAAAAACATTTAAATCAATCTACTAATTAAAAGCTAGCTGTTACAGTGTGTGTGTGTGTGTGTGTGTGTGTGTGTGTGTATGGTAGACCCTCTGATATGCCTGTATATGCTGAAAAGCACAGCACACCATGTGCGACCACCACACACACAAACACACACACACAAATTTTTAAACACAGTTAGCTATTGATAAAGACTAAAAGCCCCCTCATTTAACTATGTTCTCCCTGCAGTATACTAGCTATAATTTATTACTGTCCTCGCACCACACACACACACACACACACACACACACACACATTAATGATGGCTTTGCAGTGCTGTCACTATAAACCAAGGCCGGCTAAAGCTTTTTATGTAGCATTTTCCTCAATGCATGTGTGTGTGTGTTTAGCCGTATCCCATTGCCTCACAGTAAAAAAAACAAAAAACAGCAGTAGTTAATCAGTGTGCACTGGGCTACCCCTCGCTCAGTACAATCCTCCAACCAAGGATTCACCTCAGATAATCAATGTACCTCTACCGGTGTAGAAAGCCAAGGTAACTGAAGCAGATATGACTGACACATTTAATAGTGCATGTTATGCATTTCACGTGGTGCACTGTGCTTTGATTTTTAAGTAAGTTGCAAGTGAAATCCACACAGCATCTCAGTCGTCAATATGTCGCTACCATTTATCGACAAAAATGGCCTGTATCAGTGATTTCTGATTTTCTAGCTTTAGGATTAGGATTTGGTTTAGAGAAGTTTGGACAGCTAAAACCCAGCTGATTAAAGTTTGGACAACCACAATGTGTTCATAAAATGGTGGTATACGATCTCTGGTGTCATGTACTGTGTGGACCGTCCACACCAATCACCTCCTCAAGAGGTTGTGTATTTATATTTCTCTGGAAAATGTAAACGCGAGTTGTTATACAGGGTAGTTACGGTATTTTATTATTTTTTTACCTCAACCCTACATTTCTTGGTGTGTGAGTTATTCTATCTTGGAATCGGTCCAGCAGATTGCCTCAGCCGGCAGCAGCGACATGGCTACAATGTAATCCTTTGGGGCAACTGCGGCCATTTAAGTTATTTCCACTAAAGGCGTTTTGTTTTTGCAACGGACAGGTTGAAGTTGCTATTCCAAGTGTCGGACAACGTTACGGAAATCACTCTGAAAGAATATGACATTTTATAAACGTGTAACATCCCTTTTGTAACCTAAAACACAACGTGTTGCCTCAGAGGATCAAAATCAGTTAAATAGTCTGCATTTGGAAAATAAATTCTTGCAGCCAGTTTTTTTATCCTAGGTAAACTCCTCTCTTTAACTCTGACTCATATTTCCGCCGTCGTCTTCCTACAAGAACTTACCTTTGGCGAGGTTCCAGCACGAGACTCCCCCAGCGGGACTCGTGTTTCCGGTTACAGAATTGATCTTTTCATCTCACAAAAGAGGGCAATCTTTATAAAATCGCTTCCGTAATGTTGTCAGACTCTGTCAGCCAGTGGCAAAAACAAGCACCTTCAGTGGATGTAGCTTCGACAGTAGTATGAATCATTTACACAGCAACACATGTGACTAAAGGGCCCAGGTTTAAAAAAAAAATACAGGATTCCCTTTAAGTGTTCAATAACGAGACAGCCGTGAGAAAACATCCAAGTGTTCTTATTCTTTTCCATTATTTCTCTTAGTATACGTACTGTTTACCCCCCTTTTTTTTCAAGCTCAACAGGGTTTCCTCTCGTCGACTGTCATCTCTATTTTCTGGAGCCATTTAAAGTCTGTTGTTTCTCACAGGAAATGAAGACAGAGGAGATAAGAGCCCAAGGTCTAGACAACACAGTCATCACGCTGAGGAAATTGGTCATTTATATACACAAAATAATTCCATGCGTGACTGTACACAACACGAACAGCCCTTCCAGCTGGAGGACTTTCTCGGCATTTAATGAGCAACTCTGTCCCTGTCACTAACTGACAAATAATCAGCGGCGGGGCTCTCCCGCACAATCGCAACACGAGAAATTGTTTTTCTCTGTCACCTCTTAATCTCATAAATGAGGCGATACTGCAAATGAGAATTTAAAGTATTAACAGCTAACAAAACAGCGCATGTCCAACAGTATTGGGGATGATAGGTGTCTTTAGAGTTGGGGTAGCTGCTTCTGTGCTCTGCACCATACTGCCTTTTGGAATCCTAAATGCAGAGACAGGAAAATAACTAAAATGTTACAATGTCTAAATGTTGTGCCTCCAGATTGTAAAAATACAGTTTATTAGCGCAGAACATTTCCATAACAATGGCTGTACGTCAGCTTGTTTGGCGACCATGAACGACCGTGAAATAACAAGAAAAAGAGGGAATTCAGGAGAGATTCACGTCGTCATTTCATGTCTAACCTCGTCACTCGTCAGACCCACGCACACACACACACACACACACACACACACACACACACACACACACTGAGTACAGGATTACTCAGCCAATTTTGTGATGGCAAAATGACTGCAGGGGGTGCAGTGATTAACTGGCCTAATGGGATCACAGTCGCTCCTCACTACCTTCACTTGTCTCCCCTCTCCTCTCCTCTCTCTCCTCATACCCCCTCCCGCTGTTTTGTGCATTCTTTTTCCTATTTCTGCCCGCTATAGCATTTTACAGCAACTTCTTGTGTGCTTGTATGTGTGTGTGTGTGTGTGTGTGTGTGTGTCTTTGATAAATGCACACAGAAGAAGAGTTTGTGTCTGTGTGTGTGTTGAAGTGGGTAAATTGTTTTCAAGGTTCCTTCTCAGCTTGCAGTCACATATTCTTTCAGATGCAGTGTGTGTGTGTGTGTGTGTGTGGGGGGGGGGGGGGGGGCTGTCAGGTGTTCCTGTTCCCATGGCGAATCATCTGTCTGTTCCTTAGGGGTCGGCGGCAGGTGCCTTCTAAACAGGCCTCCCCCCGGACACCTCTGTCCTTGTCTCTGTCTGAAAGTACCCATATCTTTCTCCTTTAACTTTCCCTCACACCCATTGAACTTTGTGTGCTTGTGCACCTGTGTGTGTGTGTGTGTTTGTGTGTGTGTGCGTTTATAAGGTGTCTTTAAGTGTACCATCTCCAGATATTCAGTTGAAAAGCCAGCCTGCATGTGCTGCCTGCAACAGTGGACAACTTTTTCACTGTTAGCAGTAAACCTGAGCAGTGATCAGACAAATGTTAATGTCAGTTAAATAAAACAATCTTATCTATATCTATTTCAGTAGACATAAGGATGTCAGACAAGTTGAAAAGATATAATTTACTACATCGATAGATAATGTAGTTAGAGGATAAAGGTGCAGGTGCAGTCATTGATTTTGGAGAAATCAAAATAAGACTCAACAACTAACTTAAGAAAAAGTAAACTGTAGTTTTAAACTTTATAGATTATAATTCACTGTAAAAAGTAATAAGCACAAGTAATATCTAATATGTCTAGTTTAATCAATTCAATTATTAACCTTAAATGTAACACTTTCAATAAAAAAATGGGACTTTTCTGTGTGAAATATTTTCTGTAAGAAAAAAAGTCATGCTATTTTATATTAGACATGGAAATTTAGTCTATTCATTTTGTGAATATGATGTGTGTTTCTAAAATACTGGGACATTCTGTAAAATACAGGGACAAAAAATCCGTAAAACAGCCTGTCAAATTCATATGCAAAAAGAAAAGGTGGCAGTACATGAGCAGTTGCTGCAATAAGCTAGTTAGCTCAGTTAGCAGTGTAGCTAGCGGTGCAAAGCTAACTTCAGTAGACATCTCTACAACACAATACAAACACATCATGATGTCAAAATTGTTAATTAAAATAATTTTAGTTTGTATTTTCTTTCTCTTGAATCATTTCCTGTAGTTTTAGTGGCATGTGTGGGTTTAAACTTAACATACAAATCAAGCAGCTGACATTAGAGCTGCATGTACTGCCTATTTTCATGTTTGGTCTATGGAATGTCTATTGAAGTCTGACCTTATGTCTATTAATGTCTTGTTTTGTTATAAACCTCAAGGATCCTCAATGTATTATGTTTAAACAGCTGTATTTTTATTAGCTGACAACAGCACTTCCTGCCATTTTAACATTGCTGATTAATCGATGGGCGGGAAAGTTGTCCATTTCTTTTTTCTGTCAATCAACTGGTTGGGTTATATCCCAAGTCTCACCTGCTGATGCTCAAAAAGGCAGACTATTATTATCAAACAGACCTTGACTGCCTTGTACCGTACATGGCACCTTATCAACCTGCGTTTGATACCGCACACCCGCTAACACTGCTCTTTTTGACCGAAGCTTTGAAATTTAGCATTGTATGGCTGTACCACAGGGACGGAGATCAATTCAGCAGCATTGCAGGCAGCGGGGATAATGAGGGTTTTCCATTGATTAGAATTTAATTGAGAGGCAGCGATGGGCCGAGGGGAGGCAGGAAAGGGCTATTGAAGTTACTCAGCGCCGCGAGGCCGCCCCTCGCTCTCCTCCATTCTTCACCAGAGAGCTCCTTTTTTTTTTATTCCCGCTCTCTTCTTCACTGCACGTCCTGCTCCCCGTGTCCCCCGGCCACTTCTCCCCCCACCCCCCGCGCCTCTTCCTCCTCCTCCCTCTTTCCCTCCCTCCCTCCGTCTCCCTTCGTATTGACGGTTCATGGACACAGTGGAATTAGACCGTCATTGTTCCTCGCTGTATCTCCGGCCGAGAGCGTCGAGGCCGCTGGAGATGATGCAGCTGAATGATAAGCGAGTCTCGCGGCACAATCACACCCTTCCAATTTACAACTTAATTCAGCTCAGATCGCTCTCGCTCAAAATCTCCTGTGGGTCTCTCAGACACACACACACACACACACACACACACTCCCGCATCCACCAAGGCAAATAGGTAAAGTACTCTCAAACTTCATCCGTCTCTCCCTTCTCCCATCGTTCTCTCTCTTTGTTTCTTCCACTCCCTACATCCATCTTCCTCTCATTCCTCCTGTGTTGCAGTACTTCGGGCAACACTTTATCATTCTAATACGAAAACATCTCTCCGGTCTTGTACACCGAGTAATTGATCCTCTTCTCTGGGGTTTCTATTTTCTTCAATTACATTCTGTCAGAGTGCTGACAATAGGGGAGATGCACAGACTGGCAGGCAGCTCACCCTCTGTTTGCCTTCTGTGTGTCTCTGTGTGTGTGTGTGTGTGTGTTTACTGCTGAATCTCAGTCAGATCTGGATACTTTGTTCTTATAAAACTAAAAGTAAGATACAGAACTCTTTTCTTTTGCATATGAGGTTGTGTGTGTGTTTCTTTGGATTTAAGTGGTTCTTTCGAGTTCTGCAGTCACATTTGTGTGTAGATGTAGATGTCCTACAACTTTGTGTGTATTTTAATATTCAGATTAAAGGGACGCTATGTAGTTTTGGAAAAGAAATTCAAACTCAGAATTCTAACATTTACAATATCAGTGAGGTAATAAAGCAAACTGTTTCCATAAGTGAATAATCAAGCTGTTCTCAGAGGAAAATAAGGTCCCTAGAACACTGTTTGAAGTTATAAAGGTGGCAGGGTCTGCCACATAAAAACAAAGTAAAGAGTATGACATTGTGTTGTCCTTTAAAGATGTCATATTTTTCTAAATTCCAGGTTCATACTTTTTTGGGAGTTATGATAAAATAGGTTTAAATTGTTTAATTTTCAAAAAACACATGTTTCTCATTGCTGCAGCATCCCTTTACACACTATGTCTTGAACACTCCTTTTTAGCTACAGAGTGAAACATCTCGCATCTGTTCAATCTTTGGTGAGAGTTGCAAATGTGCATTACTTAATGGGCAGGTTGTAGCAAATCAGGAGAAGAGTAGGACGGGTCATGCTGAGCAAGGTAGTGTGATCTAAAATAACACAGCTACAGCAGTAGCAACTGTACTTCTGTTGACTGACTAGAGTGTATATATTTTGTAACAAATATATAAATACAGAAGTAAAGGCTTGACTCCAAACAGGCAGTGCAGGAGCAGTGTTTTCTGTGAGAGAGAGAACCTGCCTTTGGCGTGGAAGAATGCACAAAAATGCAACAAAACTCAAGAAAGGAAAGGCAAAAACTACCAAATAATGTGACCTCTTTAAGGTCAGTTTGTTTATTCAGTGATGAAAACAAAGAGAGTTTCAGTCAAACAGTCAGTAAAGATCTTTCTCTTCTGACTCAAATGTCCTCCCCAAAACGACATAGTGCACCTTTACATTGTTGTAGAAGTTGCAATACAAACACACATTCACACACTCACCGAAGTATTTTTTATAGTATATGTGTGATACTGCTGAATAGGTAATTTGTCCGAAGCGGACACGGAGCGATTGAAATGTTCCCAAGGACAGATGTAATTGCATTTCATGTCCCGTAGTGGTGGACAAACACACACACACATGAGTGGAGTGGCATAATAATGAGTGTGTACTTTCTAAAGAGCGCGTTTTATCTCCCAGACATCTTTTCATTGGATCATTAGTGTGTGTGTTTGTGTGTGTACATGCTCCTGAATGTGTGATGACACTTTTTCGCACAAAAAAAGGTCACTTTCGCTTCAAATTAGGTTGAGGGGAGCGAAATGAGGAAGGAAGGGAGGGGGCGGGGTGAGCAGTGAGTGGGGTGGCGTGAGGTGATTTGGGGGAGTAAAAGGACTAATTGTTTGGGGGGGGTGGAAAGACAATGGGTGATACTGGTGGGTGAACAGGAAGGAATCTGAATGTGTCCTTGCATCCTTTTTTTTTAAAATTATATAATTGTACTGAGCTGCTTTCTCAGATTGGGATGTGAAAGAATGAGAAGCTGAGAGGGAGGAGGTGAGGGAAAGGTGGAGGAGGACAAAGAGAGAGAGAGAGAGAGAGAGTGGCAGGTACAGTCACATCAGCGAGTAAAAACTCTGGTAATAAAACACAGATTACACAGTGTCGTAGCCTGTCCTTCAGCTCTTGGCAGTGCTACTCAAGGCATCATCTCCATTGTCCTCTGTGTGTGTGTGTGTGTGTGTGTGTGTTCATGCGCCCGTGTGAGACTGACCCCTGGGGGTCACGCACCCTCAGGTAATGGCTCCATTAGGAAGACAAAGAGCCACACTCCTGGCTCAAACACTATCACTCTCTCTCTTTCTCTCCCCATCTTTTCCTTCTTTTCTCCTCACCTCTATCTCCCGTGTCCTCTCCTGCGTCCCCCCCTCCCAGCTCTGCCTCTCTCTGACAGCTAAAGGCGCGCGTGACGCGAAGATGCAGCGCCCGACGACAAGATTCGTGGCGTCAGGCGGATCATAAATTTATCATGTGCAATTTCATCAAGATGACCTGTGCGTGTCTGTGTGAGTGTGTGTGTGTGTGTGTGTGTTTGCGCACGCATCGACGGGAACAATCTTGCCGGCCTTGTGTTCGAGACAGTCATTAACCCTCTTAGCCTCTTCTCGTTATCTCTCCCATTCCTCATCTCTTTCTGACCCACGCTATGCATCAGTTCAGTTGAGAGTGTGTGTGTGTGTGTATGCGTGTGTGTCCTTTTGTTGCTGCCATTCATCATAATAAATCAGCAGTCTGTCTCAATTTTCAAAAGATCGGTTTGGGATTTGAACCCACGTCAGGCGGTGATTAGTCCAGGCCTACAAGCAGCTAAAGTGGCGTCTCTTTGCACCGGTCTGCTCAGGTAGAGTCAAGGGGTTGTCATAAAAAAAAAAAACAGTCAGTGTGATTGCAGTCATTGTTTGTAATTGTGTTTGAAATACCTGCTTTGCACTATGGCTCAGGGCAAAGAATGGTTCTTTATCCAGTGATACAATGAATAACCGCGTAAGGAATATCATACATAATACACTTGCCTGTCAAGTCGACCATGCTGCCACTAAAGAGCAAAGCCGCACACCGGATTTTACACATTCAGACATACAGACACACACATGACAGCTGTGGTCATAATCATATACATTACCGATTGGAAGATTTAGCGGTCATCATCTCCAGTAGGACATGACCATGAAGCCAAACTCTTCTCTTTTCTGTACATTTACCTAAGTACTGAACTTTTCACCAGGTACGGGAATCTCAAGCAAGAATGTTTTTTTAGAAAATTACCAGGAATAATTTGATTATTTGAGTATTCTAAGATTTACAGGCGTATATCCGCACAGGCTTATACTGATTTTGTGTGGAAAAAGTCTGTGCTGCACACGTTTTTACATGAGACTAGTGATAATAATGCAATTCTACCAACAAGGTAATAACATCTATAATACTGCCAGCTATCATATAACGTCCAGGCATCTGTAAAAATCTATTCATGAAAACTATGGAAAACCTATTTTTCAGACAAAACCATTGCATGTACTATTACTATGTACTATGTGTCATTTTACTTCTATTTGAATATTTGAGTACTATTCATATTTGTATGGGTGACTGACAAAGTGATATTCCAGCACGATATATTTACTTTAACTCAAGTATGACTTTAGCTGCTCAAGTGTAAGTTGCTTCTTTGGGCTCGCCCCCATGTCTCCTGCCCCTCCTGTCTAATAAACTTGTGATTAATTGAGTTTTTTTCACGACTTAACGCCAACAACGCCCGGGATGAAGCGGGTGAAATATGGGAGAATGTATAACAACAAATGGGAGAACAAAAATGCATTGATTTGGCCTCAAGTGGTGATTCAAAGGCAGATACCGCAAGTTTAGTCAGAAATGGATGCGCATCATGCAGATCTGCTCCGGTACAGTACTTGATAATGAAAGTGTAGGGATATTATTGATCTTTCGCGACATCCAGCAGCACTAATCACGCCACTGGCTGCCATTTTGCGACCTTTGCACTTCTTGTGTTTGTGTGTAGCAAATTTCCATCTCACTAAAATATCCTATTGCTTTGGGTCTCCTCGTCACTGTATATCTGAACGCTGAGCGGTTTCATCAAACCATTAAAATGCATCCTTCTCGATTCAGTGTAGATTAGATAGCCTGTAACTTCACCCATTATACGTATCCACGCTTCATTTGCACGGCACGTAAACCCATTAAAACAACATCATCAATCCTGCGCGGGGTTTGCTTTTGCATTGTTGGGGATACGCTGTGGCTTAATGAGCCGACAGATCAGGAAAGCAGGTTTTAACTGCGAGGCGTTAATTGGTAGAAGTGTGGGCCTTTTTTTTTCCAGCCACGTGGCTTCGTTTTGTCGTCATCAGGGCCGGCCAATTTTCTGCTGCACGTTGAGCCGGCACGCCGCGGAACCATCACGACCCTCCGCCCGGCTGGTACGATCCCACCCTCATACAAGTTTTGTTCAGGGCGAGGAAAGACAGGAGACGACGCTGTCATCTGTACGTCGCGGCAGTTAAACGGGCAGAACCGCGAGCATGATGAACAGCCACAAAGATGAAAAACACTAAAGATCCACATGAGGGTTTTCTGTTTTTCAGCGCGTGTTTGCAGGCATGAATAAATAAGCTATAATAAGAGTATTACAGCTCAGAAATACAAAACAATACAACCCTCCACTTTGATTAGAACTGGGTCACCCTCCCTCCATCCCTCCCTCCCTGCCACCCTCCTTCAATCCCCCACCATCATCTCCCTGTTTAAAAAGGAACTCTGGTCCTGTCTCGCAATTAGACATCCCTTTGTTCTTTTCCTTAAGGTACGAGTGAGCGAGCGAGTGAGAGATAGATAGATAGAGAGAGAGAGAGAGAGAGAGAGAGGATGGAGGGATGACCGCACCTTTCTCTGTCTGCGCTCAGTGTGAGGGGGGCATACAGCAGTTAGTCAGAGAAAGTAAGTAAGATGGCAAAAGAAGCCGCAGTGCTGGCCTGAGAGGGCGTGTGTGTGTGTGTGTGTGTGTGTGCGCGTGCGTGTGTGCGTCAGCCTCCACATAACCCTGCATGCCAGCTTAGACTATACTGCTGACTCGTCGTTCTGAATACAATTACTTGAAGGAGTGCAAAGTGTGTGTGTGTGTGTGTGTGTGTCAGTGAGTGTATGAATGGGTGAATGAAAGAAAACTACTTCTGAATACTTGGGGTCCCTAATCTTTCTCACCATTTTCCACTGCGTGTGTTTGTGTGTGTTGGATTTACGTCGCTGCTTCTTCTGACTAAGCCTGCATGAGGGTGTTTGTGACATCACGCAGCGTTTCCCCTGGTTACTGGGCGGCCTGTTTTGTCACTCGGGGAAAGAGAACGAGAGAGAGAGTGAGGCAGCGAGATGGATCTAAAGAGGTTGAAAATAAAGAAAGAAAGAAAGACAAAAAAAAAAAAAAGGGTGCATGAGAGGAACCCGAAAACAGGTAGCTAGCGCACAGAGGGAGGCAGACGAGGAGCGCAGGAGCGAGGAGTCAAACAGGGGCAGAGACGATGTCGTGTTTGTGCTGGAGGAAGATTAAAGTAGCCTCCTGCATAGCAAGCGGCGTGGTTTGTCAGCCACTTAACTCACCGTCTCTGTGTTTTGAATGCTGCGCTAGGATTTAATTTGACCGAAAAAAAAGGGAGAAAAAGGAAAAGAAATGCCTTGCTGCAGTGTGAATGCAGTGGAATAAACAGCATCACATCCTCACTGGCTGTCGAGGATTTACCCCCATGGAGATTCTGGCTGCAGTCGGACAGGAAACAACAAGTAATATGTTAAAACATGCTCATTAATGTGCTTACTTTAAATTAATGTAACATTTAATTATTGTTTTTTTTAAAAATTATATTTGGACTTTACTTGATTAGTGCATATATGCAATCATCATAGTCCCTACCTTATTGTATTCATACATGCATCAAAAGTCCTTTTTACCTACTAGTTTATACATGTATGTGTGGAAAAATGGCTTCCCGACTAGGAACATTCGTGTGAACATTTCAAAACAACAACGTGGAAAGTCAGTGAATTTCTCCAATGTCTCACATGTTGCTATGAGTGTAGAGTGACACAGATTAGTCAGAAGAATTGTTTATTAGCGTCAACCTTGACAACAAGTCAGGCAAAGCGATATTTGTGTGGTTTAAACGGGAATGTAACGGTGCAGCAACAAGTCTGGGACAAGATCCCTGTGTATGAAAGAGCTTCAGTCTTCAAACAGGATCGACTGATCCTCCATGTCTCCTGCTGATGAAGTGATCTGATATTTGGAAGTGATAAACATTTGCACTAGAAGTGAAAATCTTGGTGTCAAAGGTTGTACCCAGTGACAGAATGTGACTAAGCAGGATTTACTCAAATGCTTAAGGACAATTTTGAGGTAATTTACTTGAGTATTTCCATTTTATTGCTACTTTATACTTTAATTCCACTGCATTTATTAGATAACTTTGCAGATTCAGACTTGTGATATTTAGCCAGTCACTTAGTGTCGCGGCAAGACTACAGAGTGGTGTCTTCTAACAGCAAGAGGATTAGCACTGGAGCCCAAACCACAACAGCAAACCCAAACAAGAAGCAGCGGCAGATATGGGCGCTGATCCTGAGAGTGACATGGAAAAAGAAAACAAAGTGAAAGAGAGGAAACTGAGGGACGTTGTGATATTGACAGAAGTCCGGAGAACATGTGGTCATTTAGTCAGCGGGTCAGCACCGGCCCGTGGACTCACCCCGGGAAACACACACAAAACACACACTGCGCACTGTACACATGAGCGAAATGATCGACTCGCAGAGTGTAGTTTTTTGCATCACGCAAAGGAGACAAAAGACGGCAAGGAAATGACACACACACACACAGAGGCACACACAGAAGTACAGTAACATCCGTTTGAGTCATCACAATGACACATGGAAGGGTTTCTCTCGGAGGCTGTAAAACACGAACGTGCGCGCAAACAGACATGCACGGGGAGGAAGGGAAATGTAGGTTGAGTTACGTCACTACACACAAACACTAATGCACACCAACACGGAGGTGCACACACACACACACACACACACACACACACACACACACACTGTGCAGAGAATGAGCAAACCCAATCAGACAGAGGAGGAGCGAGCAGACAAAAACACAATCTCAAAACTTCCCCTTGAGTCTTTGCATCGCGATCGACGACGACTCCGCGATTATTAGGTTATTTTTTCATCACTGCAGCGGCAAATCAAATGTTTTTTTCCCCTTTGACACACACACACACACACGTACACAGCAGTGTGTGTTTGTGTGTGTACACAGATGCGTTATCCATGCAAACAGCTCAGCATGAAGTCAGAGTGGCGGCTCACACTGTCACACGATGACACAGATGAGGGAGCGAAAAGATGAGCAGAGATTCAGGGGAACAGTGATGGAGACGAGGGAGGGGGGGCAGTAAAGACTGATAAAGTGTGTGTTACACCATATGTTGCAATATGCAAGGTCCGCAACACATGATTTTTAACTCCTTTTTCTTTTTCTCTGGAGCTACCAAGTTCACACCATCCCCTTTTAACCCCCCCCCACCCACCCACACACACACACACACACACACACACTTCTAAAAACTCAGACTGTGAAACTCAGACAGTTTAGTGTTTTTTTTTTTATTTATTTATTTTATTAATTTTATTTTTAGGCCCGTGTTTAGGCTCATTGTGCCGTGATGAAAAGTGAGCTAAACACGCTCAATAGGGACGATTCGGTGAATCTCTGCCGTGCAAAAAAACGCTCGCAGGAATGCAGCCGAGCTGTCCTTTTCTAAAGGCGATGGGCTGCTTGCTGCTTTCAGGGCACAAACAAACCACAACAACTCTGTCATAAAAACACCCCCCGGGGGAGCGCAGGTGACAGGTGACTTTTTCAAACACGTTATCTGGCAAAGCTCTCCCCTTTCACATTCGGTTCAGAGGTCGCAGCTTTAACATCTGCCCGACACTTTGGCAGGGGGAGAGTTTGCACGGATTTTTTTTCAAGAGCCGCCGAGGTGAGTCCAAGGGCTGTGTTTACATGCGCGGAGTGATACTTCGACTCGGTATCAAAGCGCCTTCTCTTGTTCTTGCCCATTTTTGATGTGTCAATCATTCACCGTGTTCAAAAACCTCTTTTCTTCTCGGAGGCCAAGATAATTAATACACAGGGAGATCTGTGAATGTGCAAAGCGAGAAGGCAGAAAGGTGTTCCGTATAGCCGTTAACTGAACCCTGGATGTTTTTTTGTTTTTTTTAAGTCAGAGGATCATTTTCATCACACTCTGTGATGACATATTTTTGGTATGTTGCTCGTTCAAACTCATCCTTTAAGATAGATAATGTTTTTATGAAGAGACGTACTAAAACTATGGCTACATTTAAAGAAGTTGAATGTGCAATATGTAAGAATTGGTCACTTAAAACCATTAGGGGGCAGCCTATCACCAGAGTTACAGCTAACTGCTGCTAACCTGCCCTTAGCTCGTTAGCCCAGTTAGCAGTGCAGCTAGCGGTTCAGACCAGAACCAGGGAGTGTTAGCCTTTACATCGCCAGTGCGGGAGCTTTGGACCAGGATGGGTTGGAGCTAGCTCATTAGCATGCTAACTTCATTAGCTATCCCTTGCAGCAGAATGCATAGGTATCATAATGTCAAACCTGCTAATTATTGACCTCTTTTGATAATTTTAGCAATTTTTTTGTAATGTTTCGAACTAAAATTCTTACACATGAACCCCTTTAATGTGTTTTAATGCATCATTTCCTAATATTCAGTTCGATATTTGCACGATTTTGACGCAAATTTAAATGTTTCTTTCTGTTGTTCTGTCCTAACAACATGGAGTCACTGCTATGTGTTGGTCAAAGAGAAGAATCACTCAAATTACATTTTAATTGATACGTTGCGCCCGTTTAAAGTAACACCCCGCAACTTTAGGGGCCAAAAATGACTAAGATGAGTATAAATGGGCCTGTTAAAAAACACAGGTTTGGCAAAGTCAAGTTAGGATTCAGCGATCCTTTACAAAGCATGTTATTCCAGACTGTGTCATGTCGAGGCTGCATGCTGTGGAGCTCTCCGTGGTGCTGTCAGCAGGCAGCGTGGTCAGCACCAGGGACAGCTCCCTTGCTGCAGACGATGCGAGACACAGGGGAGCTGTCCACGGCACTCGCATCTGTCCACACTGGCAGTTGCTGCAAGTAGCATATTTCAGCCTGTGTAACCATGGATTTCCTTTCTACCTGCTAATTTCTCCTGGTTGCTGACATTACCGGATAAACCGTGTTATTAAACGTCTCCCTAATCAGTTTCTTGAGTAGCCCTGGTTGTGTTTATTTTGGGACACAGGCATCAGGTTAAGCCAAGAAACCTTTTGGTTTTAGTGTTTTTTTTTTCTTTATTTGGCCGATTCATCAAGTTCATCTAGTTAAAAACTCATGTCAAGTTTGATTGACCTCACTGTGATAAGGATTAAAGGGCGGCTCCACTGGTTTAACACGCCTAGAGCAGTTTAATCATTGAGGGAGCTTTCCATGTTTTGAGAAGTGAAAAAAAAAACAAAAAAAAAACTTGTGATCACATCAGGATTATCGTAGCCTTGGGAGGGAAGTGACACATTAAACTGCTTTACAAAAAGGGCGATGGTGTTTGAAAGTCACTGGCGGGAGGGGTCGAACAAAATGCGCTGTCAGAATTGACCTATAGCCTATTACCCAGCAGCAGCGGCTCTTCTCAGATTCTTCTGTCATTCAAATGTTTCATATTCAAGAGGAAGTGCTCTGTCATTTTAAAAGCCTGTGTTGATCTGAAGCCGCTTGGAACAAACAGAGGACAAAGGAGGATGTTTTGTGTGTAGTTGTGTGAGTGTGTGTGCGTTAAGGGCTTGTGCCCAAGGCTAATTGCCTTAAAGATGCTATCACAGCTGCCATACATCTATTGAGCCCTTCTAACCTAACAATCGATGTATGGAAAAAAAAAAAAGTGGCCTGGACGGAGAGGACGCACGCACACACGTGCACACACACACACACACACACACACACACGGATAACTCATCATAGCCGATAGCCTCCCACATTTACAGTCAACCCGCGCGGGCACTTCGCTGCCCTCCGCTACACACATTAGCACGCACAAGCACAAACGCACTGCAGGTTCATTTAGATCGATGTGGAGATGAGGGCTGCTTAATTTATTCACCGGAGCGTCCCAGCTAGAGGTCCAGGTGTCATCCTATCTATTGGCATGTGGTGGATTTAAAGTGTATTGGAGTCAGCACTCCTCCCCTCCTGCTCTCCTGCATTAACACACATAATGCTAAATCAACAGCTCTCTGAAAGCCCGCTAAGTCCTTCTAACCCCAGAGAGACAGAGGGAGGGAGAGGAAGAAAGGGAGAAAGTGAACAAAACCGTGCGCGCGCACACACACACACACAATGAGAGGACTCGAGCAATTTGAAGTGTGAGATATTAAGGAAGGGCACAGCGGAGGATAAAATGCTTTATGTTTGGACAAGTGTTAGTTGGGGACCTGAGAGACAGGGGGAGGGAAAGTGCTTCCTCTCCGTGCTAATCCCTCTTTTTTTTCCCTTCTTGGTCTTCTTCACATCCTGGCCTTCTTTTTCATCCCTTCTTAAAATTAGAGCAGGGGAGGCAAGGCCTCGACGGCATGTCACAGCGCAGGAGCCTAATGGCTAATCATCACAGGCTGGAACAATGATGGCCAAAGTCCGCCTTGGGAGCCGACTCAGCTCTGAGCTCTAAAGGCCATGAAGGCATGGGATTCCTTTCAGCCAATGAGGACAGGCTTTTCTAGGCTAAGAAACACGGACAACAATATCTATTTTCGTATTTTAGGTTCACTGTGCCCTGGTGGTTAAAGCCTACGTGGGCTACATGTCCCACGTATAGCACAGACCTACAATACTAGCTCATTTTTCTTTTTTAAAGAGACATCTAGAACAAGCGACAGCTAGGAAGACAGCGTTAAGACAACCAGTGTGACACATATCACAATTGAGAATAAGGTTGTGACTCCAGTAGCAGCAGCCAACAAAATGAGGTTATATAGGTTTTTTTAACAAACTTCTTCAATGTCAAATAAATTCACACGGGTTCAGTCACTAAGCTCGTTGGGATACATATATCGACAGCTTCTGATAAACACTCATATTGGATACAAGTTGACTTAGAAATAGTTGTTAGGGCCAACAGAATCACATTTCCCATGACGAGGTAAAGTGTAGTACAGTTCTGCAGAACTGCATTTGGAGACCTGTGGAAGCTCTGTGTGCACATTGTGCAAGTGTGTGTTTAAGCAGCAGACGAAACAAGAAACATGCCGAAGGTAAAAGGGTTGCAATTTGTAAGAATTTTTGCCAAAAACGTTTGTGTTTAATTAAACAATTTCCACTCGGTGATTAATAATGTATTCTGAATCTGAATCTGAACTGAAATGATTAGCAGAGTGTGAATAATAGCAGTTTGGACAGTATGATGCCCGCGCATTGTGTTGCAGAGATATCGGTGCAAATTAGCTTGCTAACCAGTTAGCCCCTAGTCCAAAACTCCACCTGGCGCTGGAGCTCCTTCTGAGGGCTAACAGAGCTAACTGGCTAAGGCCGCTACAGTTAGCAGCAGCTAGCGTTTACTCTGGTGATGTGCTGTCACCTATTTGTTCTGAGTATGAATTTGACTGGTGGCCATTTCTCACATATTGCCCCTGTAAACAAAGAGCAGTTCAAGCTTCAACTGAAATGTGGGTCCGCACTAATGAAACACAATTACTTACATTAACTTTTGTGTTAGCCTGTGGTTAGCAATGAGCTAGGTCAGTGCTGCTTGCTTCACGAGCGAGAGTAAGAATGTCAACACTAGCCGCAGGCAAGTGTTAACAGGCGCTGTTTGCAGCTCCGTGTGTGAAACGTCGGAGCCGTCTGTTTGTTTTTGCGTGTTTCTGATTGTCTGAAGACTGTGTTTATTGTGTCTGTCTGTGTGTGTGGGTGTGTGTGATGGCGGCAGCGCTGATGTTGGTGCTAATGGATTCACTGAGAGAAAACACTGCCGGCCACCGTGTCGGCGGGGGTGTGAAGGCAGCGGTCGGACCACATGTGTGTGTGTGTGTGTGCGTGTCACAGGGTGTGAACGTGGTCGAGTCTCGGGAATAACAATGCGAAACACTTTCATCAATTTAGAGCAGCGGGAGTGAGAACGAGACATGGGAACGATTAAGAGGAGAGGAGAAGGGGTAGGGGTTGGGCGGTGGGGAGGGGGTGGTGTTCATCGATGGCCATGAACTAAAAGGGAGGAGGGAGACAGAAATAAATGGATAGCGGGGTAAGAGAATAGAAGACTCAGACCACTCTGTCAGCGTGATAGAGATGGGGATGCATGGTGATTGAACAGCCTGGAAAAGAGAGACAGGTTTAGAATATAAGGACGGGAGGCAGGCACATGGACTGAGAAAGTTAAGGTGGCAGGACTCATAATGCTGCTTGCTACGCCCAAAAAGACAGAAGGGATGGAGATAAAGAGACCAGTATGATCAATGCTGGTGAAAACGACACGCAGGGAGGTGGATTTTCTGTTGCTTAATCGGCTCAACATCACCCATAGGTGAGAGAAAGAGTCATGTCAGCTCACACTGAGCAGAAGAAGCCAAGCGGGGAAAGCTGCAACACGGAGCTTAGATTAGATCAAATTAGACAGGAGGGCGTATTAATCCTTCGATATTATCTCTTACTAAAGCAATCGCCTGAACACAATATATATGGATTTGTGTGTTTAGCAGACATTTCATCTGGAGTTGTCCAGTCAGGCACTTTGGATATTACTGTGCAGTTTTCTGATTTTGGCAGACTGTCCAGTATTGATTAATAACAAACAATAGGTCAGATATAAATATGCTTTTAGTATAATAACAAAATGGATTGGGAATATCCAGTCCTCTGGCCAATGCTAGATCCATTGTGAAACCATACATCAAAGTGCATGTGCTTTTGGACAAGAAATGTAATATTTACAATATTAATGAGGCAATTATGCAAACTCAGAAATATCTATCATTCCCATAACTGAAAAAACACGCTGTCAGAGGACAACAAAGTCCCCAGAACACTGTTTGAATTCAGAAAGGTGGCAGGGTCAGCCACATATAGACAAAGTTAAACAGTATTGTCACTTCCCCAAAACTATGTAATGCACCTTTTAAAAAAACAAACAAAAAACAACACTATTCAATGACGTGTTTTTCTATTCTACCAATAAAAGGAATGATTCCGACACAGTCATCAGACTTGGCAGATATTTCACTCTTTCTTTTTCTTTCCTGCTGCTCGATGTGATGCGTGATGGCAGAATCCCTTTTCAGTCAGCGTACGCATGCACGGGCAGTGTAAAGCAAGAAGAGTGAGATCCCGAGAAAAAGCGATATCGTAGCAGCGAGCCTGAGAAAAAAAACTCTGCGGACTATTTAACAGTCTTTCCAACACCAAGACATGTGTTCCTGCAACTATAACCAAGAGAGACTATTGTCTTTCTCTCTCTCCGTGTGTGTGTGTGTGTGGAGTGTCAGTGTTTACATGTGTTTGACATTTCTGTTGTGCATCTGTGTACGTGTGTGTGACGCGAAATCAAATCACCTGTTGAAAAACTGCATAGATATTTATTAGTCCTCCCCTCCCTTTGATATCATACTGAATAAATAATGGCGGTGACACATACTCTCCCCTTTGCATAAGGAAGAGAGGAAGAGAAATGACACGTGACCAGCTGGTGATACTGTTTTATTGTGTTTTGTATTTTGTATTTATTGTTTCATTTATTTCATTGTTTTATTATCGTGGTACAACAGAATTATCATTTTTACATATTCACACAGAATGACCAAAATAATATGGATTTCATTTAGCTTTTTCTGGATAAAGTTAGCTTGCCTAGAGGATTTCTTGTCATGGGTTAATCAGAAAGACATTGTAAAAGTAAAAGTGCTTGACTTCTTTGCTCAAGTGAAAGTAAGAAAGGACCTAAGGACTATGAAACACAAATTGAAATTGATATAATTCAAAGGCTATTAA
Organism: Sparus aurata; assembly: GCF_900880675.1. NCBI lineage: Eukaryota > Metazoa > Chordata > Actinopteri > Spariformes > Sparidae > Sparus > Sparus aurata. The sequence continues at coordinate 11,024,102 of NC_044209.1, read as the reverse complement.
CCTTGAAGTTAGAATCACAAGGATCCTTCCAAGCTATTTGTAGAAGCACCAGAAAAACAGATGATTGTTCTCAGATACCTACATTTGGGGATCTGGGGAAAAATTGAGGAAATAAGAAAATCCAAGCAGAGAGCTGCAGATACGGAACACTAACGCGCCTTTTCTCCCCATTCGAGTCTCCCTCTGTGTCTCCTTCTGGCTTATTATGTCTTATATGTGGTTTTGTCTTTCTACGTGATGTCCACTGATCAGCTGAAATCAACCTTGTGATGTTGGGAAGGCGGCCTGCAGTGACGCAAAATTTTAAAAAATTGCGGATAATTCTCCTCATATGCCTTAAAACTAAGTCTGTTTTGAAATTGCAAGTAGTAGAACGTTCAGGTATCTGTGTTAAAGTACGGGGACAGATACGTGTATAAAAAAATTGTACTTACTTCCCTCCTCTGGGGTTATGAGAGCGTTGGGTTGTCATGCTGAGCTGACTGCGTGACTGGTTAAAAAGCCTTGAATCACTGACGGCAGTCACACGGGCCACTCTTTTCCCTCCAAAGTGTAACAACAGCACTCCCCGTGACGGCATTCACAGGAGCGCTGAACACAAATGATGGGTTACGGCGTCCCGTGTAAGTAATCTTTAAATGAGCGGTTCTCACAGAGCTCAGCGCACTGACTCCCCGTGACATTTAGGCAAAGTGAAAGTGGCTTTTACAGGCTTTCTGCCTTGCTTTTTTACCACAGAAGCCATTTGAATTGAGTGAAAGCAATGAATGAAGTTATTGAGTGGAAAGCGAGCCTTCTGTTCTGTTCTGTTCTCTTCTGATGTAGAATCTGGCTTTCCAGCAGCCCCTTGCCGTCCTGACCTGGGAATGGCTTAAAGGGGCACTGAGTAGTTTTGGAGAAGAAATCCAAACTCGGAAAGTTGGTCAAATTTGGAATATAAATGAGGTAATAATACAAAACCTCGAACACTGTTTGATGCTACAAAGGTGGCCAAATATAAACAAAGCGAAACAGTATAAAGTTGTGTTCTCCTGTAAGGTCAATCTGTTTACTCAGTCGAATGTAAGGAAAAGAAAAGGTGTCTTAGTCCACGGTGTGCCTTTAAACGTCCACACTTCCTGTCGGCCTGGACGGGCAGTTCTGAACTTTGCTGCCCGCCGTTGTGGTGCAATGTGGGCCCGACCCGAGCAGAACCAGACAAAACCCGTGTCGGTTTGCAGCGGGGATGAGCAGAGCGGAGGCTGTTCTGAGAGATAGACTATGAGTTTACCCGCGCGGGAGAAGCGCCAAACCAGGCCGACGCAGCGCTGTGCTGAAACGATAAAGGAAAAACACGCCGCAGTGGTAATACCCGAGAGGACGCCCGTGCTGATGCTGACGCGCGTTATGAAAGAAACATCTGCAAAAAGCATCCTCGTGGCTTTTATGCAATTGCCGCCAAAGCCCGTGAACTAATTGAGTGGTTTGCTTCACAACGCTTTGCATAAATAAAAAAACGGCAATCAAGACGAAACAAAAAAAAAAGGTCACCAACTGGCTGCACTCACCGGGAGCGTTGTCATAGCAACTCCCGTGAAAATGCAGCTAGTATCGCGGGAGACGTCCGTGCACTCCTCTTTGGCCAATCGGACTGCGCGGCTGAAAACCACCCGTTGTATAATTTACTATTATATCTTTTTACTCCATACAGCTGTGCCAGTGTCTGGTTTACTTGGCCGGCTCTGAGTTGGGATGAGACGGTGTGCTACATTACAACCGCAGCCAATTTCGATGGAGAGGAGGAGGCCGGGGGGGTGGGGGATGAGCCCTCCTCTTTATTTATTCAGCTTTTAATGTTGTGCAGGATAAGTTGGCTGCACCCATTTTGTCTGCGTGAGAGAGTTTGCCTGCCAGCCAATCAGGGGAAAAATGCAATCTTTTTGCTGTGAAGGAAGATTGTGGTTTTTACGCTAGAGAAGCTCTGCAGCGCACTGCAGGAAGGAGCAGAATTGATCCTGTTAGTGAGATTTTTTAGTGGAGTGAAATGAAAACAAATGTGTATAAAATGTCTTTTGCTTCCGCGAGACTTGTCAGGACAAGTTGCACCATCCGTCAGCACACTGATTGTTCGGCACCCTCGGGGGAAACGCTTTAACCAGTTGCAGCCGTTGCAGGAGCACCCCCTGCTGCGTATCGCAATGCATCAACGGCGGGTCTAAGGCACACGCGGCTCTGGGATTTTTTTTGCAATTATTCCTTGCAACCGAATGGAAATCTGAGTGATAACACGGCCGAGCGTGCACGCGAGCGCAATCCAGGATGGCTTCATTGGTGCACCTTTATCATTAAACACAGCAGCGACTGTGCACGCTGCGCCCGTACCGCATCGCGATGTTGATCTATTTAGTGCAAGGCTGCTGCGGCCTTTTTCTGACATGTGCTGCGCCTTGCTCCGGTGTGATGTGCGCGGTGTGTGGCTGCAAGTCTATAATTCATAGACATATGCGCTCTTCCCTTTGAAATCTATCCATAATTGATTCTGCCAGTCCAACTGTAGGGATGGTTAGGGGGGCATCTATCTCTGTGACTCACTACTGTGTGTGTGTGTGTGTGTGTGTGTGCTTGCGAGCATCTGGGTGTGTACGCTCATGTGAAAAAGAGACTTGAAAGAGGTTGGAGAAAGACTCATAATGTGAGGGAAGGAGCATGGCGCAGTGCAGTGTAAAGTGCAGCCTCCCTCTCTGTCTCCCTCTCTCTTTTTCAAATACCTCCCTCATGGGTTTGTGAGGGAAACAAAGGAGCTTTGCTCACCTCTCTCCCTCCCTCGCTCACACCCCTCCCTCCCTCCCGCCTTCTTTATTTCTCTGGCTGCATTTCTGTCATTTTCTATTCTTTGACTCTCCCTCCCTGCCCCCTGGCTGTTTTGCTCTATAGCTAAAATGGGTCCTCAGTCAGTAGCTCTGGAGCCATTAAACTGCTCTGAATGGCCCCGCCAATATGCCCGTTTGATTTATGATTTCTCTTTTACATTTCCTCCATACAGTGAAAGCAATGAACAAAGCCGTGCTGCTGTAATGCTGCCGCGGTGTATTTGCTGACTAGCACGACCGTAGGCCTGTGTCACTAACGCCACCATGGCTGTGATGCAACTTGTGGTAAGTCACTGGAGGTTGGTCATGCAATGACTGTAGCCTGGTAATGCTAGTGAGTAATTTCAGTTCGGGGAGTATGATTTTCAGACTTTGGGTCACTGACCTGTTTTCTTGGTGGATTCACACAAGAGCGTTAACATATTTGTGGAGGGAAGGTTTTAGTAGAGGAAGAATTGAAGGGGCTTATGTTTAGTCTGGGGGAAGAACATCGCTTAAACTGGCAACGACTTTTTTTGCTTAAGCTTCACATTATGAAGTCAGTGTTGATTGCAAAATGTAACGGCTATAAAATAATGACACCACCAGTGTTTGGTGTTTTGGAAAAAAAAACACTTTCAAACAATCACAACAATAATTTGGCAGCCCCCTTGCAACAACTGTGAGGACCCCCCTATTGAAGACCCAAGGTTTTAGGTGATAGTCATCAATCTATAATCTTTTGACCAAGTTCACACAAGTCTGGTACAGATCTGGCAAGAAAAATGTAAATATATATTGTAGTTCATTTTGGTTTAGAGGCAGCAGTGATACACGAATAGGTACATTACCTTCAGGTGCAATATGTAAGAATCTTTTGTTGAAAACATTCAAAAAATTTTAAGAAATGTCAATAGAATGTGAAAAACCAAAATTTTTTACTTAATAAGATCTGAGTGTTGTGTTAGCGACTGAAATTAGCATGCTAACCAGCTAGCTCCTTCCCATGCTGGCGATTTAAACACCAACACTGTTATGGCACCCTTATTACTATAATCAAGCACTTTGTTTCAGAGGGGAAATATATAACATCATACCAAACAATGCTTTTTTAAAGATAAAGGACTCAACCTTACAAAAGGTTTGTTCAATTAGCTCCACCTCAATCAGTTTCGACAAGAAATGCTGTGTACGCGCCAGCAATAATAATCCAACAGTAAGCATTCATTTGTACTTGTAAGGCTGATCTGCATTATGAGCACTTTTAAGTTTGACACACAATGGAATGCACAATGTTCTCTGATTCTGTGGATATTTGGCGATATGGCACTGAGCTGGCGTCACGGTGACGCCAGCGAGATGGCGATGAGCTGGCGTCACGGTGACGCACCGTATTGAGATTAACTCTACAACAGAGTAAATTAACATCCGCCATTGGTGTCAGTCCTTCTATAATCTGTCTGTGTGACAGATAATGATCGTGTAGGTTCTTCGCACTGTGCAAGACGGGTCTAATAAAATCTCGGTTGCAGCCGGAGTCTGACTGTACGATATCAATTTGATGGGTGTCAGATTAGATCATGCCGCCATGAAGCAAAAGGAAGAAAAGCTGTGGGAGCAGAGGCACGTCACCAGCCTGCTTCACACCCCACTAACATCTTTCTTGTTATGCCACCATGGTTTTGGTTTGTTTTTGTGCGCGGCCTGGTTTTTTGAAAATCCTGAACTTAAATGAAAAATGTCTGTATGTTTTTCACAGACCCTGAATGACGGTGTAGTGGGCCACGAGGCATGTGTACAGTTGCAATGCAGTGGATTTGTTATATAAGGAAAAGGTAGATTTATGCTAATGGCTACATCTGCACATAGAGCAGGTAGTAGGACACTGACTCTCATGAGTAAGTGTAGTTAACCTAGGCCCAGGTAATGCCAGACTTATTGCTGAGGTGAGTTTGGGCGTGCCCCGACGGTGATGTATGGTTTGAGCGATAGCTCCCTGGGCCATCAGCCCGGTCTAACGACTCCATCTGCTCCGCTCACACACACCATTAAAACCACAGCTGGAGGCGCACCTCTGCCTGTCTGCAGGTCCGCGTCCCTCTTGCCGTCTGCAAAAGTAAAAAGTGCCCCGTTGGCATGAATCGCAGAAGTACCACGCGAGGCAGCTGCACAACAAACAAATGTTTAATAATGAGATCTAAGTGATTACCATAGTACACAAATACCTGTTCTGCCCCTCTCTGCTTTAATTGTTAATGTCCTTCTGTCTGACGTTGGAACAGCTTGATACATATTTTCAGCTTCATTTGTCTCTCACCAGCTCTCCCCCACCGTCTCTGGATCTATTTTCTCTGCCTCGTGCCTTATCGGTCCTCTTCTCTTCCTCTCTGTCAGTCTGTTTATGTCTTTGTTTACCTTCTATTTTTTTCATACTTTTCTTTTTATATCTCTCCCTTCTGTCTCTGCCCTAATTTCTCAGTTTTTCTCTCTGCGCTTCCATCTGCACACACAGACACACACGCAGGATTTCCATATCGCCCTACCTGCTTGCAGAGCTGCTGCTGCTGCAGGGTTTCTGCCCCCATTATTGACGAGTAAAAACGGCAAAGGATGGAATGCTCAAGATGCTGTTTGAAATATTGTTGTGCCATTGTTTTGCGTTTTATTTAACGACATTTCCATTCAGCAGAAGCATGTGCAGCTAGATTTTTGTGAATGCCTTCCATTAAGGCTTCAAATGTCATGAGATTTTTAAGAGATGTCTTAAAGATATATTATGTAAAGTTTCTAAATTAAAGGTACAGTACTGCATACTGCAAATTAATAGCATATCGCAGGAGTAACGGCTGACTGTTGCTAAGTGAAGTTCGCTAGTTAGCTCAGTTAGCCATGCAGCTAGCGGTCTGGACTGGAAGCTCGTAGCACTGAGGAAATGTTGGCGTTTACACAGCTAGCACAGCAGAAGGGGCCAGATGGTTAGCACGCTAACCTCGGTAGGTATGTCTGCAACACAATTCACAGACTTAACAACGTCAAAACTAGGTGGCGTCAGAAATGACACACTGCACATTCAATTAGGTATTCCAATGAGGGAGTTAAGGAAACGTTCTCACATGTCAAGAGCGTTTTTTACAACTTGTCTCACACGTTAACTACATCAAAGCTGTTCCGAACACGTTCCGCGAGTTGTCTAACTGCTCTGAGGCGCAAAAAAGTCCATTCAGCATAAGAATTCCATAAAGAAATACACGTAACATTTTGTCTACAATAAGCATGACTGTGGTGAAAACCAAATAAAGCATGTATGTAGTACCTCTTTGTGCTGTAATGTAGCGTGGAAGTGATGAACATGTTGAATATGCCCAATGTTGAGGCTATAGAAACGTTATTAATGGACCATTTTAACTGTGGCCCCTTCCCATCTAACTCTACCTGTTTTCATCTTCAGACCTTGTCCCCTCCCCCATCATTCCTTCCTCCATCCTCTTTCTCGCTTTCTCTTTCACACACACACACACACACACACACACACACACACACACACACACACTCAGTCACAGCTCTTGGCAGACAGAGGCCCTGCAGTTTTTCTGCTGACTCTGCCATTATTGCAATATCTCCACTGTTGAATAATTCACTGCAGACATTGCTATCCGAACACACACACACACAAATTTCCACGCACTCACATACGCAGTGCATTTCCATTCATTGGCACATGCGTTACACATGCCCACACACGGCCCCTCCGTCTGACGCCAACATGCAGAGACAGCTATGCACTCGCCCACACGGAGACAAAGACACATGTGCTTCAACACATGTGCAAATACACACACACACACACACACAAATGAGACTGCGCCGCTTTTCATTTCCCCGAGCAAAATGGGACAATGGGGAGATTTCATTACCCTGTGTAAAACTCATGACAGTTTAACAGTCTCTCAGTGCATCAATCCTTCTATCCACTGTGTCCCCCGCCACCTCCCGCATTCCTCGTTCATCTTTATTGCAAATTAATTACCCCACAGATGTGTCTGAGCGTGGAGCTCTGTGTGTTTTGTCACAATGTGCGTAAAAAAAACCAAGTCTGTGACACAGTTTTTGGTTCCCATGTGTTGTGATTGCTATATCGACTCGGCTGTCGTATTTAAATCCACCGAGGATTCTCCACAGGGTTATATCTCGGGGACGATCGAGGCTGTAAAGGAAAAATCTGGACATTTCAGGGGTACGATGAGGAGATCCACAAGAGCTTTCATGTCTATAAGGTAAACATGAACATACAGTGGGCAGCTGATTAGCTTAGCTTAGCATAAAGCTTGAGAACTAGGGGAATCGTCAAAAGGCAACAAAATCTTCCTACCAGCACCTCTGAGGCTGACTAAATGCCTAAATGCTGTATATTGGTGTTTCTATAAAAAAAAAAGTTAAATACAAAACCAAGCAACCCGTGGAGCCCATAGACTATATTAACTATGGATGATACCCTGGTGTATGAAAAGTGAACCCAAAGGATTCTTTCTAACAGACAGCAGGGGGCTCCAGCACTGGATCAAATCAAAGTCTGATTGTATGTAAGCATATGAGAAAATTACCTCAGATCATATTTGATGTATTACCTCAAGAAGTGGTTTTCTAGTGAGTTCATGGCCACAATCACTTGTTTGAACTCTTCCCCAACACAGCATGATGTTAATATTGAACAGTTCAGTCCCGTATAAAGTAAATTAGATGATATATACCTCAATATTTTAAAATGTTCTCAAAAGTGCTTCATCAATAGTAGGACTGAGCGGCAAAATCAAATACCGCAGGATATTTTATTTTGTCGCATAGGCCCTACTTGATGTTGACATTCCGACAAAATTTTAGGGATAGCTATTGCTACTTTAAGAAACACTCACAGAATGAGATCATCAGTAGCAGGAATTTAGGCGTGGCTACCTTGTGACTGATAGACCGCCGCTGCCGTAACCTCTCCACATGTTCTCAGTTGTGTCCAATTGTCCGAATATGTTCACTTCTTGCTTCGAAAACCACAAGGGCGATTGCCATTATGCCAAACTCAAAGCTTCAAAATAGCGGTCAACAAATGCACTTATGGGGGACTCAAGAAAGTCATGGTAGTGTGTGGCTCATCGGATAAGGCTACTAGATACAATTTTTGGTAGTCAGTATCTAATGATTGGCTCCTGGGTTGCCGCCATAATATGAATATTAGTCACTATACTCATGCCAGGGAGGTGGTTTATTACACTGAGCTGCAATAAGGAATGTTTTATGACTTCATCATTACTTTACCATACATATGTCACCCCGATGACAGTAATATGTCATGTTAATAATTAATGCAGCCGCTATATTATAAACTGTTTTCAGATGTGTCCGACCAGCTCTTGTTGTACCTATCACTGGCTGCCTGCCACTCTTTTCCTTCCAGGCTCCTTCCGCCACTCCTAAGCGCCTCTCTCTCTCCATCACGCCCTCCCGCTGTAAGTGTCGCCGAGGCCTCTGCAAGCCCCTGAATGTGTTCCAAATGAAATTGCCGAAGTAGCAGCATAAGACATCTATCAAGGCTCACCGGCATCGCAGGAGTAAAGCGAGCTTCTTATTAAATCACATTAGCCCCATCGATTTCTGCGTTTGGCTCGCTCCACTTTTTGTCTCTTTCACCAAATGAGCTTTTAACTCCTGGCTGGCCGCAGCATTACTTAATGTATTACTGTAGGTGGACAGTAATGGTACTGTACTGTGAGGCAGGGAGAGGGTAACAGGAAAAGGCTTGCCACACTGCGGCCTGGGTGCTCCATCTTTTTGTTTTTTGGGATTGATTTGCTTTTCGAAAGATTTGATTAGATTTTTTCTTTTTGCTCCGTTTGATGTTGCAGGTGCTGTGTGTGTGTGTGTGTGTGTGTGTGTGTGTGGGGGGGGTTCTATTGTTTAACTGGAGTTAAAGCCGGAGTCTTTGAGTTCCGGGACTTTCATGACTCCGTTAGAAGACCTATCAAATAACTGCCTGTTTATAGCCACAGCCTTCTAATAGCAACACACACGCTGACACACATACACCCACACACACAGGCCGCCTCTAGGGGTCAGAGCTTTACTCGGTGAGTGATTGTTGAGTGGATTATAGATGGTGTAATGTTGATATTTGGGTGAAATGAGGTTTCGAGGATTCAGATTTATGTGCTGAGTAGGGTGGTTACAGGGCGGCTTTCTTTAACCTGTTTTTTGTCTCTTACCTCGTATCGTCTCGCCGTGTGACTAGTTTTTACTGCATTTGCATGTATCTATCTGCCGGTGATTGCACTGTTAGGAGATTACAGCAGGTCAGACGGGACAAGTTGAGTAACAGATTAGTGAATGACAGATGTTCAAGTCTTGTTGTATTGTCAGGCACATCACTGAGCAACCTGGCTGCGCTATTCCCAATGACAGAGAAATCGATGGGAGTGTAATCGATAGGTGTCCCGTATTGAAGAACCAGCGAAGGCTGGCAGTCCCCAGCTGACCCTGCGAACCAAAGCAAAGAGCCGCCGCTATCAAGGGAAAAATTTTACTTAGGAAGGGGGATAAGAACTGACTTTATTCTTATATGACAAAAGTGGAAACAAATAGCACACAAAGACATCATCCTGCGCAGAGAAAATCTGATCATTTGTGGTAATAAGCAGTCTGCTTTTACATTGTTCATCTGTATCAGTGTATTAAGTTTCTGACATTCTTGGAGCTCGTCTCAACCTCTCAGCTGGAAGGGACGGCCATCTTATGAGCTGGCCGTTCATAAGGGACTGTGCTTCATTGTGTCATCATAATTAGCATGTCATATTGTAGCTTCTCTGAATTTGGATATTTTGATTCTGTGTTATAATAAATGTGTTTTTTCAGACCCATCATGCATTTTCGCCCCCCCCCTTACGTTCAGTGTTTTATAGATGTTCTCATGCTTGTAAAAGATCTTGAAAATTAAAAAAGGTCAAAGTCTGCACCAATAAAAAAAATTGCTCCTGAAACGCCTCGTCAGCAGCCCTGCCTTTAAATCCGTGACATCGCGCAACATCACCATGTCGCACGTTTGCAGACATTATGCCTGCCTGCTACATAGAATTGATTTAGCGCAGCTGCTTTGTTGTTGTAAGCGGTGCTGCCACAGGCGTGTGTGAGCTGGCCAATCAAAGGAGAGTGGATATTCTTAAAGAGACAGGAGCGAAGTCAGAGGGAGGAAAACAGAGCTGCAGCACTGGACGGTGTGAGAAAACGGATTGGATGTTTGAGCACTAAAGCTTGTAAACCTATTCTAATATAGAAATAAAAAATTGTGAACCTGAAAATGTGTGTCCTTTAAATACAGTTAAAAGAACACGACAAGAGGAGAAAACATTTTTGGCTGGCAAGGATCACCCTCGCATTTAATTTAGTTACACATCATATTGATAGATGCCACGTAGATCTTATCAACTCAAGATAAAGGTGATATTATTAAAGATCGCCTGTACAGAAAATGGGAACAAAATATAGACAGGAGGCGGAGAGCAGCTTGAAATGTGTGTACGTGCGTCCATGCCATTAGTTTACTCATTACTTATGTGAAGTCTTGTCGGAAAAAAATCATTGGCTTTGATCTAAGTGTTGAGGGTGTTTGAGAGCATGCAAGCATGACGTTCACATGCCAATGAATGCATATGTAGGCTGACACCCGTGTGCACATGCATGAGTAGGTCCAGCCCGTGTGTGTGTGTATGTGTGTAGAGGTTTGGTTTCTCATGTTTTGGGATGTAGAACAATTACAATGTCTCCTCTGAGAATTGATGTGGAGTTGTGGTCACACGGAACACATGCACATAGATCCCACAATAAAATACATCAAACGTTAGATTAACGCTCAAGTTCTTCCTTCAGAGCTGCATATGTGGCTCCTCTTCTTGCATCCCCTCCCCCATCCCTGCTGCTCCCCCGTCCAGCTACCTGCCATCATCTCCCCCCCATCATTTGATCATCCCTTGTTTCTTGCTCCTTTTTTCCCCTCCTTCGTAATCCATCAATCACTCTCCCCCCTGACATGTGTGACCCCCTTTCCCTAACTGCTTACCATCCCCCCCATCCCCGTCCTCATCCTCTGCCCACCTTATTTTACCTGACCCGCCATCTGCCTCTCCCTCTTGGGGGCTGGATGATGGCGAAGAGAGGAGAGAGTCGGTCAACGATAGCAGGGAAAAAAAGCGTAGTGAGAGGTAGCTGAGGGGGGGGGGGACGGATGAGAATCAGTGAGGAGGAGGGAAATGTAGGTCTGAGCGTATGTCTTCATTAATTATGCTCTTGTTATACAACATGCCAGGGGAGTGAACCAGAATAATTTTGCTGATGGTCTTCTGAGTTTTTTTTTTTTTTTATCCCCAATCTGATGTGAATAATGCCAATATCCAGAAATTCATTCATAATATTTTGATTGAAATACATGCAGAATGTATCAAGCATCTGGCAGAATGGGGTCAAATAGTCTCGCAGGGAGAGGCCTTTGTTGAGCTGCGTAACCGCAAGAACCGCTTCTCATCCTAAAGCAAAAATTCAGATGTTCAGCTTCTCTGTGTGGACTGGGAAGAATTTCTAAGAAATTCATACGATTTGACATCAAGTATTTGCAAAGTCTCCCCCATCTGGCACTCATGTAAGAGAACAAAAGTAAAATGAACATGAAAAAATTCTCTACTGCCCTTCAAAAAAAAAAAATAATAATAATAAATTGGAAAAATAAACCTCAAGGCAAAAAAAGGATTAAATAAAGAAAATGCTAGCACGCCAGGGTAAAAATAAAATACTTTGCTTTTATTCGTCTCACAACATCGATGCAACATGTCAAGTGCACTAATCAAAATGGCTGTGACTACTTGAAACACTCTGGGCTGTATCACAGTCATCCAACATGCTTCCCTGTCAACACTTGGGTTTCAAGCAGTGTGATCAAGCTTGTGCGACGTTTCACATCATCTCCTGTTTGGGAGGAGCATGTACCAACTCTGGCACCCGTAATGTTAACAAATGTCACACAGTCAAAGAAACCAACATTGACATTTAAAGGGGCACTATGAAGTTTTGGAGTAAAAAAAAAAAAATAGCGAAAGGAGGAGTGTGATGTGAAGACGGCGTTCAATGTAAGTGATCCATGAGCACTATTTTTGAAAAGCAGCTAGCAGCAGTTAGCCGCTAGAACAGCAACAGAAATTGTCTTCCAATTGGCGGAACAAAGCAAAGCCTGAGGTCGAGGTCAACCGGCAACCTGAAAATAGGAAAATTATACAAACAATATTGAGGATTGGAAATGCGGGAAAGCAATTTCTCTGCATTCTGATGACATTTTATAAATGAAAATAACAGAATAACACACATACAACAGCACTTTTATGTCAAATAATAATCAGAAAACAGAGAATGATTCACCTTCCAGCATAAACTTGTGTAAGTCTGTGTTATAAAGTGATAATTAACACCTGTCAGTCTTTCATCACAGCCCTGTTCCTTTTAAAACTTTACGTACCAAACAGGATTTCTTCGCTCCAGGGTGTCTGTAATTTGTTGAAATATCTTTTCTCCTCTCTGTTTCTCTGTCCACCACACATCCGTTGAGGAGGACAAGGCGCAACAGAACAGCAGACTACACTGGAACAGCACCAGGAACATGTTACGATTACTAAAAAGGGGTAAAAAAGTGTCAAAACATGTCATAAATCGGGAGAAATCCGGGAGAATTGTGAAATCCGGGAGAATTGTGAAAACAGGAATCTCCTGGGAAAATCAGGAGGGCTGGCGAGTCTGCCCCTACACATGTTTGACATCACATAGACTACAGTGCTGTGTTACACGTTGTGTCTCTACCCAGCATGCAATCTAAATTCACACGCTGGTGTTAAGTTCAGCGTAAAAAATACAGATTTTTATGAAAAAATAACAATCAGTGTAAAATAAAGAAGGCTAATATTTGCAGCGGTATTGCGCAATCTCTGTGTAAAAGGGCCTAAAAGTGAAGAGCTATCCTTTTGGTGAAACTCTAATCCAGCTGTCAGAAACATCACATTTGTACTACACGGACAAAACTGTACCCTGCATATGTGTCCGACGTCAACTTCACATTTTTTAAAAATATCTCACCTGACATTCCCGACAGGGCGCGGGCGTAGGCGGCGGGTTTCAAGTGTCGCGGCGACAGGGTGAAGCTCTCCTCTTTGATTTGAGCTCGTGCTCAGTCACTCACAATCTTCGTGGCATTTGAGTGTGAGTGTGTGTGTGCGTGTGTGTTGACGTCTACTGCGTGTGCACCACTTTGAAGACCGTGCCACGTGTGCGCCGTGCGATGCGTAAATGAGTGGCTTGATGGCCGATGCTTTGAGGAGATGAGATATGGAACGATTTGCTATGCAAGACATAGTGGAGCAATGACGTCAATGGCGCAGAGAGATGAAGTCGCACGTCCGCTGTGTGTGTGTGTGTTGTGATCTAGGCTTCTCTGGTCTCTGTTTCGATATCCAGGTCGTGTGCATGTTTGCAGCTCTGGAGAAGGATAGATAACCTCTGAACATTGGCAGATAACCTGGGGATGAGACTCTTACAGTCTTTATCCGGAACTGCTCACTGCACCTTTAATACTTTGCACATCTACCCTGTATTTTCAGGTGTCAAATCATGTTGTGCATGTGAGCGAGGCAGAGGTAGAGGGTGAGAGACAGAGAGAGAGAGAGAGCTTGTGCATGTTATTGTTAATAAAGTCTAATTTGAGGCAGAAGTGCTGTGGGTGTTACAGTTCTAAAGAGACTGAAAACACAACTAACTAGGTCATCTTCTCTTCCTCTCTCTCTCTCTCTCTCTACACACACACACACGCAGAGAGAGGCAGTGTACCTTTAATACTGCGGGATAAAGTAGATTTAGGCTCTCTCAGCCTTCTCCTTTACACGGCTCTCTCTGGGCACGCCTCTTCCCTTTTTTTTTTGTAGATGGAAGAGCAACCAGAACGAAGCCTCTACACGTCCTCCAAGCTTATGGTTACCGAAAGATCCCTCTTTCCACGGGTGGCAGTGGCACCAAGGTGGGCAGAAAAAAGAAAAGAAAAAAAAAGGCGTTGCACTGGGAAGTTCGCCAGTTGGACACCATGGACTGACTGGGAAAATCAGCACGGGCAGCATTAAAGTCTGTCACTGTCCCATTGCCTCTGCGATGACCGTAGAGTTTCTGATGTGAGGCGGGCCGGGCGGATGCCCCCGAGCGAACGTGTGAAACAGTACGTGAAGCGTGCCAATTGTGGCAAAAGAAGAAAAAAAAAATCACGGCGTGCTAACCAAAAGCTTTCACTGAAAATGTTGTAATTAGATTTTGGATAAAATCGCTTGGTAGGTTGCCAGATAGAAACAGAGAGAGAGAGAGAGAGAGAGAGAGAGAGAGAGAGAGAGAGAGAGAGAGAGAGTCCGAGGATTCCAGCGCTACATGGACGAATGCCTGAGCTCATGTAAGTCATGGAGGCTCCTCTGTGACTGAGACCACGACAGAGAGTGCTAAATATTGCTAAACCGATCCTTGCTTTTTCTATTTATAGGTCATAGTCATAGATTCAAGTCGCTCTTCAATAAGCAGTCTTAACTCAAACACGACTCGATCTGGGAACAGTTTCTCCAGTATGCTATGATGTAAAGGAATTAAGCTTAATGGAAATTTGTTGGGCTTTTGATTTGGATCATAGGGATATTTTGGTCTCTAGGGTTAGGATCAAATCAATTAGTGTTAGGGTTGTATGAATTAGGGTTTAGGGTCCATAAATTAGATTTAGGAGCATACCAGTCAGGGTTAGGGTTCGATGAATTCGGGTTAGGGGTCTATGAGTTAGGGACAGGGTTCTACAAATTCGGGATAGGGTTGTGCCAATCAGAGGGTTAGGGATTCTATGGGTTAGGGTTAGGGGTTGCAGCAATCCTATCAATGAATCCCATTTATTTTAAGTATTGTTACATGAGTGCTCAATTGCTACTGTTGATATATATGTTAATATAAGTTTTCATAGTAAAAGACCCCACTGCTTCAGACTCCATACTCCGCTCCATTCTCTCTCACCCTGACTACAATTGAAGCAATCCCCCTGTCTCATGTGGTTAAAAACCCTGTTTATATGATAATAATCGTACGCAGTTTGCCCCTCATTTTGTATTCACGCTGACAGTTTTGATAACCGTCATTCACCCCTTCGTGAATTATCTCTTATCTTTCTGCTTCTTACCCGGAGGTTCACGAGACATTACCAGACACAGTTGGCGATAGTTCAGTCCAAGTGTCGATACTCTATTGATCTGATTCCATGATCTCTCTGCAGACAGGTCAGGAGTCATAGGTCAGGAGCAGTGCGGCAGTCCTGTCGTCGACTCCGCAGAACACTTCAGCCGAACAGATTGCCTTCGCTCAGCGCATACGCCTGCCTGCTCCTCTTTTTGCTATTTCAGTGTGTATTTGAAGGATAAAAAAGGGTTAATTGTGAAAGTGAGTTTTGTATTGAAGGATATAAACACTAGAGAGCCTTTAACATGGAGAATGCAAATCAAAGTTATTGTACACTGTATTAACCTGTGGTTGTGACAGTGCACGGGTCTTGTAGTTACCCCTGCTGACCACTAGAGGCTCTCTATTACTCACATATACAGTACTGTACAGTCCACTGCATGCAGCTTACTGCTGATGCACAGTTTAAGGGTGCTTCATTAATATAATTCAACTTCATGCCTCTCAGCTGCACTCCTGTGTTCCTCTCCATAAGTCTGCCAACACGTACATGTACTGTGTTCCATACAGTCTGAATGGTGCATAGACACACATGCAGAAAGCTGATCTCAGCAGCTGCCGAGCAGGACTTAGTAATAACTTGCATCTTTATGAAAGGGCAGGCAGATATCCTAAAAATAGCGGGGCACGTTTAAAAAAAAAACACATTTCCAAATCTAATCTTCCACACCTCACAAATCTGTACCCTTTTCATTTTCACTGATTTTATGACTCTAATGTGAGCCTTTGCCAAGCGGAGAGCGCCTCTTTGAACCTCTTGAGTAAGCAGCTCTGCAGTTTCAGACCTCGGTGTGCCTTTATATCTCCCAAATGCGAGCAAGAAATCACATTCTTCTAAATCAGATTGAAATAGGAATTAAGAATGACTCATTTGTTAATGATAGAACACTCATTCCCAATTATTTAGTAATAGGTGTATGAAAAATCTCTCCGGTGTCAAAAGTTGGGTACGTAGTCAATACTTGAGGTTTACATTTTCTCCCTTAAGTGACTGAAAGTGAATTGAAGGCAGACTCTGCTGTCTGCCAAACGTTTTTTTTTCTTCTTCTTCTTTTTTCTCTTAAGTACTAAAGTGCAGCATGGACACTAACTCTCACTGATCCCTCAGTATTTGAAGTCAAATCACAGGCAACCCCCTCTCTGATTCCCCCGGATCGTTTAACTCAATCCGCGCCTTTGAAACTTGGCTCTTTCTTAGCGTGTTCGAGATTTCTGTTATTAAATGGAGTTCCGGAGTGAATGTGTACTGACCTTTTACCCCCACCTGTCTGGCTCTCAGATGTGGTTATTACTTTCACTGACCTGGATCCACTCACCTGAATTAGAAGTTGCGTTTTTTTTTTCGCCTGTCGGACCATTTTACCTCAGACGGGGAAATTCACTTGAGCTCTCTCGTCGAGGTTCGGTCTGGATGTTTTGAGCCTGTGCGGAGACGCTTGCATTTGTTGGCGATACAGTGTGAGATCTTTGGGGCTTATGTGGGTTGGGGTGTGTTGGCGTGCATTGCTTTCTCTCTTTTTAATTTGGACATTAGGGTTAGGGTTAGGGTTAGGCTCCTATGGGTTTTTGGCAGCAGGGGAAGGGGAGTTGAGACAAATCCGATTCCAGTCGTTGCAACTTTAGCCAAGCCTGGTGGACGGCACTGTGATTTTTCACTACAGTAATCTTGAGTTCAAACCGGTTTTCTTTCCAGCAATTTAATGTTGATTAAGCCCTCATATCACAATAATCTTCCCAGAGTCGTTCACATTAAATCTCCCAGAGTAAAAGGCCCCCCCATGTAAGCAGATGTCCTAACTGTTCTCTTTGAGCTCCATAGAAATTAAACACCTGCTGTCTCACCTGTGAATTTTACGTAATTGAAGCACCTGGATGGCGTGATCTTGAGAAAACCCCTGAGAGGCGAGTGAGAAAAACAAAACAAAACAAAAACCTGGTGATCCGTTTCTTTTACAGCTCTTCCTAAGTCATGCACACAGGAGGGAAAACAATTTCAATCAGACTTAATATCATTTTTTGCCTCTGCGGGCTTCTCGAGAATCAACCTCCACCGCTGAAGCATTTTGTTAAGGCATGTAGGAGTAAGCAGCTGGTCACAATAAGAAATTCATTTTGGGGGGATTTTTGCACCTTGGTGAATTAATTGTCACTGAAACAACACAAGGTTTTCACAATCTTTAACAGTTAAAGAACTTGACGACACTTTCCACGAAGGAGTGATAAAACGTCCTTAGAATGTTCTTACTGACCCCAAAAAGTGTTGAGCTTCCTCAGGAGGGCCTCCTGAGGATCTCCTCAGTGATGGCGGCAAATCTAAGTGTACCATCAAAAATTGTGCCCAGGTATTTGTACGCCACCACGATCTATACTTTTGATGGTTTTAATGTACGTGCCTTTGCCAGAATTTCTTGCCCATCTGTTCTCAACTCTGCCAACTCTTTTTTTTTTCAAAGAGTAAAAGAAGTGCTCCGTGTGAGCAGTTTGGCTGCCTCCGTCACGTCAGCATCCCCCTTGGTGTCGTCTGAGACGCTGGTAGTGTTCTGAAGGAACACTCAGCTCCTGTAGCTCCACAGTGTTCCTCACTAAAGCACTTTCAAATGGGTATCAGTTGTCATCTTTGTGTTTTTCCGTGTTTATTGCTGTATTTGCCTGTCACAGAGCAGATTACGCGACCCCCGCGTTACATGCTTTTTATCGGAGCACTTGGAGCTTGTTTTCTGTGTGTGTTTTAGGAGATAACGTGTTTGAAGCTTCTGTGTGTGTATGTGTGTGTGTTTTACATGTGTGTGTGCGTGTGCATGTGTGTGTGTTAGAGAGATTGTGGGTGCCACTGCGTTCGTTGCGCTGCTCTCGGCCGCTGTGCTCAGAATGCTGATGTGTCACGCTGCAGCACTGCCCCACTTATCCAGCTAACCTCCCTCCCTACCTCCCTCCTCGCCTTCCTTCTCTCCCCCCCTTCGTTCGCTCCTTTTCCCACCATCCCGTCTTGTCCTCTCCGCCTCCGTCACCACCACCCCTCCCGTCTTATCACCCCCATCTCCTTTCTCTTCCTTTCATGCCCTCTCTTTCGGCTTTTATTCTTCCATCCTTCTGCCCGAGCTGCACAATCACACCACCTCCTTCATTGCGTCTTTGATCCGCCTTTTCCCAGTCGTTCCTTGTTTCCCATATTTCATTGGCTGCTTAGAGTTTTATGCTTGTGTGTGTGTGTGTGTGTGTGTTCACGTGTTCTTAAGAGTGCGAGTGAGACGGTGAACATGTGGGTTATGTCTTGTCTGTTTACAGATGTTGATGCTGCAGTAAAAAAAGAACACTGGCCCCCGACCAATCGCTCTGCTCGCCTTCCTTTTTGTCTCTCTCTTTCACACACACACACACACGCACGCAACAGCCGTGTTCTTATCAACCAATCACATCGACCCCATCCACTCGCATCAGCTAGCTCCGAGAAGAGCTACAGCCTGTGACAGCCCCGGCCCCCGGCAACCCACATATGTCCGCGGCAGAAAAGCGGAGACTAGCGCTGCAGCGCTGTCCCTGTGTTGGCAGCATCTGTCCCTCTGCCGAGCCCCCTTCCGATAATGAAATGTGACCACGCCATCACATGATGTAAATACGGAAAATAACGCGCTAATGAAGATTTTTTTGGCCACCACAACGGCGCCGATTTTGTGGTGAAATATTGTCAGCGAGCATCTGCCTCCGGTCACATGGAGTCATGGCTATGTGATAATGAATTTATCAGATAGGATAATGAGTCCCGATCGACTCGAAGATATTCCGTGTGATATTCTCAGTATTGCGGGGAGCGCGGCAGTATGACTGGTGAGGATATAAAAGGATCAACCAGGAGATGAATAAGACTGTTACAACACAATCCATGCATAAAGCATGCAGCCAAGATTAAGATCTGAGACTACTTCAGCAGACATTTTACACAAGGTTACTGGAATTTGGCTTTTCACATGGATTTCCATTGATATGTGCTTGTCGGCGTTGTGCCGGCGAGGTTTTCATGCCAGCCATTTCTTCTATTTTATTCATTGATTTCTGTTGGTGCTTCACGCTGCTTGGCGGTTGTGATTAAATAAGAAACCTTCCCTCGAGACGCACTCATCTTCCAGTGCATTTGCATGTCTTAATGAGCGCACCGAGCTGCGGCTTTGGAGCGGTTTGGGGTCTCGTCGTCTTGCTCAAGGGCTCTTCAGCTGCACCGGTCGCTCCCCTGTCAGCGGAGGGCAGCTAGAGCTTGAGCGACAGAGGAATAAGACTCGCAACCTTCAACCTACCAGCCAGCAAGATGAGAGTTTGTATGAAGTTTCTGTCGGGCAGCATTTCTGATTTTGAGAAAATGTTGCAACAACACTTTTTTATGGTTAAAGTATCTGAAATATATCACATTACAGATTTAATATGTAAATGTAAATGTTTTCAATATGAAAACATAAAAATGTCACTTCACAAACTTCACGTAAATTATAAGAATGTGACGTTACGACGTCTATGTATTGTGTTACAAAGCATGTTTAGCATGCTAACCAGCTAGCCCCAGCTTGTTCTGTTCCACATATCCTGTGCTATTTCCACTGAGCTCCCAGTCTGTATGAATTCAACAGGTGGCTAAATCTGACAGGCTGCACCTTTAAGACGAAACATCATTAAAAATAGCGAATAATAATTCATTGGAGGTTTCCGTCCATTCATTTCGTTTCTGTTGGGAGTGCAACACTTGGTCGAGAGTGCTCTGAAAGAAGCAAAGCAGTCCGGCGTCTTTTCAGCCATGTCCCCCAGCTCCTCCCGGGGGATCTCAAAGGTATTTCCAGGCAAGATGGGATTTGTTATCCCTACAGCCTGTTCTAGGTATGCCTCAGGGTCTCCTCCGAGTTGGACGTGGCCTTAACACCCCCCCTAGGGAGGCATCTGGATCGGATGCTGCTCCTGTATTGGGGAAAGCTCGCTCACAACTATCTTGAAAGCAGCAGATTTCCCCTGTCGTCTACCTCGTCTACTTTGATTCAGATACATCTGACTGTCATCGGACACAGATAAGGGACCGCTTTCTTGGTGTCCCTTGAAAAGGATGTCCGGGCACCCTCATAAGACAAACCCTCTCACAAAGACACACATTGCTATTTCGTAACCTCACAAGGTGATCCGACGAGCAGTGTGTGCACAAAACACTCATCACAATACAAAAGGAAATTGTGTTTTATTTCAGGCAGCACCGCGTCAATGTTCCACCAATAGAGACAGAGTCGCCTGCTCGCCGCGAGGCTGCATTACTGTGGATCACAGTCGCCTAGATAAGTGTGTTAGATACGCCTTGGAGTCTGTGGGTGTGTGTGTGTGTGCCTGTGTCAAAGCTGTACTTGAACATGGGGTGAATGCAAGAACATCACAAGTTGAAAGCAGGAGAATAAAACATCGTAGACGCGCGCACACACACACACACACACAAAGATTCGTGCCTCTCTGTTGTGTTGTTCCTGGTGGCAAAAGCAGCATGACGGTGTTTGGTATCGACCACAGAGAGATGTGTAATCCACTCTACGGGGTGTGTGTTTGGACTGTTCCAGAGTGTGTTGTGTTCTCCCTGTGTGTGTGTGTGTGTTGCAGCTGCTTCCAGAGTGAGTGTGGCATGTAAAGTAATTATTCAGACAATAAAGCTGCCTCTTTTGTCTTTTGCTTTCCGCAGAGGATTGTGTGTGTGTGTGTGTGTGTGTGTGTGCGCCGGTGTTTGTGCGTCTTTGTTTTTGCAAGTGTTTTTCCATTTTGAGACTGAAACTGGAGCAATAATGACGGGTGCCTTGACAATAAAAGTATTGATACCGCGACACCTGTGTCTTTTTGCAAGGTATCGATTTTCATAGCGACAGGATCGATACTGAATATAAACAACGTAGTCTCTGTCCTCTTGTGTTTTTCCACAAAAAAATACAGTATCTCGCTGCCACAATACCACAACATCATTACCATTTTACTGCCACCAAAGAAATTAGCTGTTGAAGTGCGTTTCATACATTCCACTAGCCCTGCTTAACCTACACGACACTCGAGAATATGGACTTCAGTGCATATTTGGAAGTGTTAACACAGCTCAAGGGATGCTCAGGGGGCTGCGGCCCCATCCTAAAACAAGACATTATAAAAAACAAAAAAAAGTGAAGAAATCGCTGTGGTTTATTTTGTGGTTTATCAGTTTAATGTATGACCTACGCTGCGGACTGGATTCTCTGTTAATGGTGACAAACAGGCAGATGATCACACATGATCAAATTTGCCATATCCACACCTTGTGATCAGATCTCACAGTTTTTCCTCTGTATACATTCTGCAGCGGCGCGCAAAAAAAAGACATGATTTTTGTAATTTAAGTTGTAATGTTTTTAACATTACATTCATTAGACCCCAGTTGCTAGCTTGCATTAAAAGTTGCTAGCAGCTAGCTAGGTAAACTTGACAGAGCCGTCGGAAGCCCCCTCAGACCTGCTGTCCACACTCTTAAGCAAAACGCTTATCTACGTAATATTACATATTCACTCGGGTCCAGCTGCGACTTTACTGAGGTTCACCCAGTGTCAGCAGCAGGAGGACGGTCAGCTCACCTCCCAGAGCCTCGCGCTGAATCGCTGGAAAGTGATTTAGGGACCGTCATTAAATTTCTTAGTATAAATATATTAATACAAAGTAATTGCAGTTTTTTCAATATCTTCCATGTTATGCGACCCAGTGACTCCAAACCAGCAGCAAATTGTATTAGTAAACTGGACAAATGAGACACACCTATGTTTATTGTATTGCAGTGCTTCCTCTATTTTATACCAATATGAATATGCAGAAATTATGATTTTTTCTCAATAGCTTCCATGTCACTGACTCCAAACCAGCAGTATATAAGCAGCGGTATTTAAAATAAATTAGATTCAACAAATACGTTTCTGCATTGTGCCACTTATGATAAATATCAAAGAAAATAAAGCTGAAAATTAACCCAACGTATGAAATTTGTTTCTGCCCAGTCCAAGGCACAATTGTACAATGATCTGGTCTCAGCAGATGCCTTGAATCTGTTGATTGTTATGTCATTTGTGAGACTCATTTTGTAAGTCTCAATCTGTCATTTTTTTTTTCAAAAAACTCACCTGTAGTCACCATTTCAAGTGTTATTTTTCAAAATGTTCTTCCAGGGGAGCATGCCCCCGGACCCCCCCAGAGTTGCTAGGTTACCGACTCAGAGCACCGCTGCTACAAAAAATCTAGAGGAAACACTGGATCTCATCACCCCGCCCTGTGCAAAAAGAAATTCTATGATCCCCTGTTACATAGGGAAAGAAAGAACTCAGTGTGTGACACTTGCCAAATTTGCAAGGCTCAGACAATTAAGAATTCTTCACAGACGGCATTTCACAAAGTATGTAAAATGTCTCCGAACTCAGCAACACATAAAATCGAGCGATTTATAATGGTGTCTGGAGAATATCCCTCCCTCCTAATCTCCTCGCTGTTGTCGATTGTAGTTGACGTGGCTGTGGATGTGTGAATACCTGTGAGATATGAGTTATCCTGGCTGTTTAAATTAATACAAAAACATCTTCTTTTTTGTTTTAAATACAAAAACATCAAAGTTAGGCACCATTTACAATGAAGTCATTATGTTGACCGACTGTGGCTGACTTCCCGCATCTCCTTGTATATTTATTACTCATAAGCAGATTTTGCTGCCAGCAGCACCTGTGTATTGACAGGTTATAGCAGGAAATTAACAGACATAACTAGGAACACAATAGTTATAAAGATGTTTTAGTTTCGGGGCCCTGATTGGATGTAGCTTGTTTGTAGCGTCATGTGACTGTAGGTGTAATATATTCTCCAACATTTGTGCTGTGACTGAAAGAAAGAAAGCTTTTGAAGATTAAAGTCAAGTATTTAAGTATATTTATATAACCCACTTCTGTCCTGAAAGTTTCAGAGAGGAAACAAAAAGTGTTAAACCTCCCTTATCAGTTGTATGTGAGATTGTGTGAATTTTGTTTTGCTACAGGCCGGAGATTCTTGTCCTTTGTTACGTCAAGGACCCCTAAACTGAGACAAATCCAATCACAGACCGCTATTTGATATTTACTGAATTAAAGTAAAACAAAAGGTTCCCTTTTTTCCCGTGGACCCCCTGAAACCCCTAAAGAACCTCTCAAGGTCTATGTGAACCACCTCTATACACACAACAAATCCACTAATGACAAAAAAAGTAACACCAGTGAAGCATTCAACGCCAAATCAATTAAAAAACAACAACAATGGAATATTTCTTAGTGTTTATTTTGGTCGAGTAGGAAACCCCTTTTACTGTCAGAGCTCCGGGAGTTTTGCAATGTCCTCCTTTTTCGTGCTCCCAGTGAACGCAGCACGACGCTCAGTGAATCCGCAGCATCCGTGAAGAGGTAGCGGAGCTTTGTCTGATAATGAAGAGCCTCTCTGCCTTTGACCTGGTTATGGAGACATGTAGACAGAGCGAGACCCCTAAAGTAGGGAGGTCTCGGTAAGATACGAGGAGGGGGAAATTAATCTGTTTTCTTTTTTCTTTTTTTTTTCTTTGTCGCAAACCAGATTTGTTGCTATTGGGAGATTACCCTTCCTATAGTATTCTTTTTTTTTCCCCTCTGCAGTGGAGAGAGAGAGAGACGAGCGTGAGAGGGGCCAAAGAGGAAGAAAGGGACTTGAAGAAAAAAGGAAATGAGATTTAAATCTGGGGAGGAAATAACAGATGGAGCGGAGCGGTTGTGGCAGCAGAGGAGCAGGGGAATCATGGGGGGAAAAAAAGGGAGAGAAAGGGAGAGTTCTTGTGCAAACTGTGTTGAGCAGGGCCAACTGGAATGAACTGCCTACAGGCAACCTGACCTTGGCTACGAGACACCGACACACACACAGTTAACCCGTGGCACACACTCGCATACGCACAAATATATTTCACACATATTGTCGGGCGCCGTCGCTCCTTTCCCTCGCTCCTTTTCTTCTTTCCTCCCATCAGTCTCTCCTTCCTCCCCCTCTGATTCCTCTATCGGCGCCATCTCCGTCTCTTTCATCAGGCAGGTTGGAGATGTAGTGGGGCGCCGGGGATTCGATAGCCCTAACCTTTATCTCCGTCGTCCTGTAGTGTTCGTAATGACAGCCTCTTCTTCCTCCTCACCTCTTCACCCTCCTCCTCTCCTGCCCCCAGGCTCCCCTCGGCCTAAGCCCAATTAGCCTGTCGCGGCTAACGAAAAGGATGTCTGTGTGTGTGTGTGTCTTTGTGTGTCTGTGTGTGTGTGTGTGTGTGTGTGTGTAACAAGCATGAAATAAGATTTGGCCATCCAGCCGATCAGCTTCAGTCGAGTCTTTGCCCGCTTCAAACCAGACAAGAAGGGGACAGAGAGACACAAACCCTTCGACACAAAGGGAGAGATGGAGGGAGAGACGCCTGGATGGGCAGAGCTGAAGTGACCATCAGTGTATTGCGACAGTAACTATTGGTAACTATTGATGAGAGTGTCTCACACTTCAGTCACTGCGACGGCCTTTCTCTATCAAAAAGGCTTTAAAACTGCTAACCAGAACCAAAGAGGTACGACCACATTGCATCTGTTTTGAGCCTCCCCGTTTGTTTAAAAATCAATTTCAGAATCTTATTGATCACTTCAAGGTGCTCTTCGTGGCCTGACTCCAAACCATATTTTAGATCTTTTTTAATCCGTGGCGAATCTCTGCTTAGTTTGAGATCCCCGGGCGGCGCGGTCTCTGTCTCTCCTGCAGTCCAGGCTGAAAACTAAAGGAGACAGAGACTCGGCCATCAGGACCCCGAGGCTCTGCGCTGACCTGCTCCATGTAACGAGGCCGTCTGAGGCAGTCTCTTCCTAAAGAAAAAACATTATTCTATTTTATTTTTAATTTTGTTTGTTTGTTTGTTTCTCGTTTATTATTTGTCCTTATTTTGCCCTTCATAGTTTTTTATCATTGATTTTGATGTATTTTCTCTTTGAAACGATCCGTACTCTGTTTTGAGAAGTGCTCCATGAATACTTTTCATTTAAATGCTATCATCGTTCTCCTCTCTTGAAGTGAATATGTGTCCACTGTCTGTAAAACTTCAGAATTCTTAAAATTGTAAAAAGTAAGTAAGGCAAAACATTTATGTATACTAACTCCAGCTGAACTCCTTCACTGAGATGGATTCTTGAACTTCATTACATGCTTTAGTGTTCAAAAAACACATCCGTTTTCTAATTCCGTCCCCCCTCACTCTGTTCTAGCTCATGTCTCTTTTAGGCCCCGCCTCCCAAATAACTAGTCTCCTCTGATTGGTCAGCTCACGCATGCCTGACCCGGCACTGTTCACAAAAAACAGATTAGCCGTGCCAGATCAATTCTATCACGCCAAACATAGCTGGTAGGTGTAAATTGTGCAAATGTGTGACTCTGTGATGTCACGAAGTCACTACAATTAAAGGTGGGACAGATGACGAGGTGTTTCAGGTTTTCTGCGGGGGGAGAGGAGCTTCTGCCGGTGCAAGCGCTGACCCTTTTTAACTTTCAAGTCAAACCTGTATTAAACTCAAAAAGTCTTCTTTAAATGAGACAAAACTCCTGCATTTTTATAACAGAGTGAAAAAAGTGAAAGTGCCATTATGAGTGCAGAGTTTTCTGACTTGTGGGGAATCTTACAGCAAGCCTGAGCTCAAATCACTCTCTATCCGACGTGTACTGTACAGGGGCGGCTATTACACAATTCCCCAATCCTGCACATATCCCAGATAGACACTGCCGCAGCTGACGTGCAGACTTTTATTAAGAGTGTCGGAGCAGAGTTGGCATTTTCATGCAAATCATGTGCCTCTGTGACAGCTAATAGATATATTTAGTCATCGCTAGTATAGCGTACAAATCAGCAAGCGAGCGAGGCTCGAGTCGGGCGGGTGAGAGAAAGTCGGAGGTGCAGCGGTGCAATAAAGTGTACAAGATCTCTGGAGTGCTCGAGACCTACATGTACTTCGCGTGGCAGCGCTGTGAGCATGCTTCCTGTTGGCCGAGTGTCGAGAGAGGGAGTTTGTTGTATGGCCATTAGCCTTGACGCACACACACAAACACACACTGACTGCTGTGGGGTCATCGTCCCCTCTCTGGGCTGCAGTGGCCAAGTAAAAAACGGAGGAGAGAGTGGAAGCGATGTGCTCCACTTCATCCAGTATGACTCTTAACAGTAACCTGCTCCTCTCTGGACCAGCTCTGTTCCAGTGGATGTGAAAAGCTCTTCTACCCTCGACGGTTTCATCACTCAGCAACTCAGATATTTGTGAAAGATATGTTCAGAATGCGTGTGGATGGGAAATTCGCCAGAGGGTCTAATTTACGAGACACCCAACGTGACAACGCAATCACGTGTGAGGTGGTTTCATCGTATTTTCTCACCAACCCTTGCTTTTCACCTTGTTCCTCATTAGCAGGGGGATCAGTCTAAGGTTGGCAAAAGAAAGATATGAATACAAATTATGATTGCTGCAAATTCCATGACGGCAGCGGCTGGATCATCACGGGAGTCTTAAAATTGTTCCCTTAAATCTCAGGGTAATTAGCTGCATTAGAATATTTTTTCAAATGTAGGATTTAGCGGATACACAAACGTAACTTATAGCAGATTTTAATTATAAAACACAACCCAACATGTCAGCAACCCAGACCCAGACCCCAACACGCTTCCTCACACTCTCGCACGAACACAATTAGTGAGTGAATGATGCCTGCACTGAGCATATTTGCACACACTTTTACAAACACGGAGAGCGTCAGCCTCTGAGTCATCATCGATATATTTAATCAAAGGAGCCGTTCTTTGACTGCTAACACTCAATCAACAGGCCTGCGAGCGCCGACTGTGTGTTTCAGCGTATCGATGTGTGCTCACTAATAACCGGCTCAACGTCGTCGAAAACTGCTCCACTTATCTGATACACTTCCATTTTACATCTGCTTGGTCTGTATTTAAATGTGTGTTTAGTATTTATTTCTGGCATTTCTGTGTGTAATCTCTTGCTGGGAGAGGTTTGGGTGCGTTTCGTCCACATGTGGACTCCGCCCCCTTAGTGATCGGTCACATGGCCCGACGGGTAGGGGCGGCTCTGGACAAACATTTTGAAATGACATCCCGGTTTGAGTTGAGTTTGGTCACGTCCGTTGTCATAATGCTTTCAAGTTTTCTCAGTGTAAAATCAAATGAATATGGTGTCACAAAAAAACAAGTGATATTAAAGGTGTTATATGTAAATATATATATATATATATATATATATATATATATATATATATATATATATATGTATATATATATATATATATATATATGTATATATATATAAATGAAACATTCAAAAATTAAGAAAAATTACCAACAGAATGTAAATAAAGTTGTATGCAAGCAACATAGCTAACTAGTTAGCAGCAGTTAACGCTTACTCTGGTGATATGCCACCTCCTATTTGGTTGCAAGTTCTTACGTGTTACAGGTTTAAATGATGACTGATAAGTGAACTACTGTCTGTGTTGGGGATATATGTCCGAGTGAGGGCTTTGAACGCAACACAGGGGCAAATGTTTCCAGACAGCAAAACATTCCATTAACTGTCCTGAGTGGGGTTCAGTTAATACTCTTTCGGACAGAAAAACATGTCCTGAGTCGCGTCCTGATGTGGACATACGCTGGTGTAGCTCTTACTCTGTGTTTTTGCGATGCTAGATGTGTGTTCAAGTGTGTATCAAACTGTATTCTGTTGTACATAAGACAGAGGGCTGACCAGACACCGACCCATGAAAATCAACCCTTATTTAGCCTCGTTAACGCAGGGTGAACAGAGGGGAGAAAGCCTCGCTCCGCTCTCAGATGACCTCCCCTCGGAAAGTCAAACTTTCAGTTCCGAGAATGCGGGCAGCAAAAACGACAAATGAATTAACAACGTCGCAGATGGAATTAGCGACAAAAAAAAAAGTTGGCCGCAGTCAGCGGGCGCTTCCCCTTTCTCCACCTTCATGGTGTTTACATTGTCTTTACAGAGGAGGACAGGACCGAAACAAAAGGCGAGGGGGGGGGTTGATGAAGGGAAGGAGGAGGAACTCATTAGTGAAAGAGTTTAAGTGGAATGACGAGAAGAAGCTGGAGGGAAGGACAGGATGAGATAAGACAGGATTTAGAGTGGGAGAGAGGGAGAGAGAGAGAGAGAAAGAGGGAGGGGGAGATTTTGGAGGGGAGAGAAGTGTCACTTTAAACAATCTTCACCGGGGAGAGAGATAGGAATATCATCCAAACCTTAATCCCTGTTTATATTTAGTATCTCAGATTCATGCAGATGAAAACTGTGCCCGCTGGAGCTGTAAAATATGATGCAAGTGTCTATTTAAATAATTAGGTTTTATAGTTTATTTTGTGCTTTTAGAGATAATCCTTCCTGAACAGCGATGAGTGAGGACGTGGTGGACTGGCAATTGAAACAAAATAGCAGTTACAATCTTGGTCAGGGTCTTTGGTAGAAGTAACCAGAATACAGGCCAACGCTGAAACGTTTTGTTGGACCATGGGGCTAAAGCAAGCAACGATTCTGGAGCATTGTTAAGATGCGAAATGGTCATTCTTTTTAATCTGATCTAAATGTTTTTTTTTTTTTTATTCCCCTGCGTTTATAACATGACATTTTTTTTTCTTCAGGATAGTCTTTCTAAGTTCATATTTCCACAGTGTGGATATGACTCTGCTTGCCCTGCTCAGATTATAGAAATAGAAAGTAAATTATTTAAAGAGCTTTAGATCTTATAAAGAAAACTTAAACAGTCATTCATATTATATATATGTATATACTGTATTTTAGTTTTTTTGCCACAAACATCTGGCATATTGCGGGGCCCAATCGGAGCGGCACTGTACGCAAAAATCACATTCAAAACGACGTGTAAATTATTTTATTGAAACCAAATTGCTTTTCTACTTTCATCTATCCTCCTCAGACATCAGATTCTCACATAGTGAGACTGTATGTGTTTAGACTGCCGAATACACACTGTTGGAAAGTGACTTCTTAAATGCCCCAGCTCAGTGATTTAGATTTTAAGATAAACTCCTTTGCTGGGAATCAAAATTGACTCGTTCTCGTTATTTGAATGGTTCGGCCGTGTCTTTTTAAAATTCCAGTACTGATACGTGCACAGGAAGTACCTCAGATACTGCCCAAAATGCTGGAATCTGCACTGGCGAGTGGACGAGTCCATGCAACGATGCGATACCGCGTAATTTATTCATTAGAAAACAGCACCCCGCTACTTCCCAGCACCCTGCCACACAGCTTTATGTAACGTTGTCTTTGCACAAGTGACCAGTATCCATAAACGGTAAACTTGTTCAACTCCAAACACATCCATAACATAACATCCATACGGCGTTGGTAGTGTGATATGGAATAGGATCAGAGCCACTGTAAAAGAACTGTTTTGACTTTTTTCTCAGAATTCTGCGTTTAAAGTCAGAATTATCCTCTTCTTTGTATGCAGATGTTAAAAGGTAATATTTATGGCATTTATTTTTACCCTTTAAAGTAATAAAAGGTGCGCTACTGTTTTGACTGAATAAACTGAATAAACAACTTGACCTTCACGGACAACACACTTTCATACTGGTTTCTTTTTTTTTTTGTTTTTCTTTAATATTTTTCCGACCCTTCCACTTTCTAGCTTCAAACAGTGGTCTGAGGACCTTTAATGATATGAATATGAAAGTTCTGAGTTTGAATCTCTTCTCCCAAACTACACAGTGCCCCTGCTAAACTAAAAATAAGACTGCTATTGCTTTGGGATTGCATTTTTAAATGTTATTTGTCTAAAGCAATATCTTTGTGGTCGACCGAACAAACCCCTAAATCATTAATAAAGCTCCAACGGCAGCTTTGTATGCATTATGCGAGGAAGTGTGACTCTTAGCTCGCGCTTACTTGGCAGTGAACCGTCAGCCATTTTGTTATCTCTCCAGCCACTTGACTTTCCAGTAAAAGTTTTGAATGTCGTACTCCGGGTGCAAATAAAGCTGGGAAAGTGACAAAGTCCAAAGCTGTCCTGAGCCTGTGTACCTGCTTTTCAGATAACTCTCTCTCTCTCTCTCTCTCTCCACGCACACCTCCAAACACACACACACACACCTGGGTCCCTGGTGAGTCTGCTTCTCAAAGACTTCCTGAAATACGCTGTGATTGTACTCCCATGGGGCTTTGCAAGCGGAGTGATGTGATTTTCTCAGCTTCCTTCTCGCGCCACTCACACACACACACACACAGACACACATGCCAGACACATACATACACATTCAGACAGAACAAAGCAAACACTGGGATGGACAAATAAGATGGAAGCTGCTTCATCATCCTTCTGGCAGTCGAGCATGTGTGTGTCTGTGTGTGTGTGTGTGTGTGTGTGTGTGTGTGTTGTGTGTGTCTGTGGTGGAGTCTCAGCACTTTGGGAAATCAATCGTGATTCTTTCAGTGTTATTTCAACTGTGTGTGTCCCTATATGTGCACATATCTATATCTATTAGTATCCCATTACTCCCTTCTCTGTGCACCTAAAGGGCAATATGCATGTAAATTCACAGGCTGCACACTTCTGCCAGCCTACCTTTATAAAGACCCTACCTTAGTCAGCCATAAGCCGTTTGACTCTAATGTTCCATATGAAACGCTATTACGTCCTCAGAAAACATCATCATGTCTGTGATGTACTGCAATCATATCACTGCTGCTCTACGCCTGAGGGGCTTGTTTGTCAAATACAGTTGTAACTGTCATCAAAATCCCACTTCCTCACACGCACTGAGCCCTGCTGCTGCTGCTGCTGCTGCTGTTTTTGTGTGTGCTCGGTGGAAATATGCTGGTCCGCGAGCTTTAATGCAGTGATTACAACTCAGTGGGTGTACTACCTTATTTTCTCTCTTTGAGCGTGATTGAAAGGTTTGCACCTATTACCATAATCACGAGCACTCAGAAGTAATACTTTTATGTCTAGTGGAGTCATTACGGTGCTGAAACAGGTCAGTTAATTTTAAGGATGATTCCAACACAGGGACGTGAGTATTTTATTAGCTGTGAGCTTTGTGAGAACCAGCTTACTGAGCTTGTCATCGGTGATTTATGTGACTTTCTTATTTGTAATTAATTCTCCGTCTGATGGGCCCTTACGGCACATTTTAAAGAAATGTTATGTTACTATTTTACCTTAGAGTAACAGCCTCAAAATCATTTTTTGATGGTACAGTGTCACTATGTAACCTCAGTGAAAGGGTAAGATCACAGCGTTACATAGATGTCTACTTCAAGATACAAGTTTCCAAGACATAACATTGTTATGATGTAAAGAGTTTTGTCTGTAGTTAGCACCTACATTATGTATGCCAAACTGTTACAGACCTGGTATTTGTATTATGACACTGGTGTCACACTCAGAAACTGTGTGGGGGGGGCGCCAAATTGCACATGATGATCATTTCTACATAAAGAAATAGAAGGGCATAAGCATACACACTTGCAAAGTGTTTGGAATTGAATTTGACATTTCTTGAACAAGGCTCCACTCGCATGGCCACATCAGTGTTGTGGTGTACTAGAAACATTTCGTTTGGATGTCAATATGGTACACAGCCTATCACATGTGTGGGCGTATCTATGTGCTGTGAACTATGATACATTATATTGCTATGAAATGGGCCATTCTGCATAATCAGTACTTTTACTTTTGATACTTTAAGTATACTTCACTATAAACAGAGTATTTCTGCACTGGGCAATGTAGTGCACCTCTTCTTCCACAATTGCTCATTATCTACCAACCCTGCAATGGAGACAGAGAGAAGTTTGGAGGGCTGGTGGCTGCGGGGAAATAGAGCCAGAGAGGTCAGCCATTGACATATCACAGCTACACACACACACACACACACACACACACACACACACACACACACACACACACACACAGAGTGTCCAGCCAGGGTGATTCTCAGTATCCCTCTATAATTATGTTGAGCCGTTGCCCAAATACTCATCGATTGCCACTGGGCCTCTGTTGAACCTGACAACACACACACACACACGCACAGCCCTGAGCACTTCACTGCAGTGGAGAAGGGTGCGAAGGACTGGTGTATAATGGGAAACGGCGATGCAGGGGACAAAAAAGAACAAGGTGCAGGGGTGAAGGAAGCTGGCAAATGGAGATGCAAGAAATACAATTTTTATGAGATTTTGCAAGGGGTGCGATTAACTGAAGATCCATAACAAAGGTCCATATTAACAAATGGTTGACTGATTGTTAAAGAATGTATACCGATCCTACAATGACTTTTCTCTACACAGTAAACCACAAATTAATGGCCATTTTCCACTCTGCTTTGATCCAAAACCCCTGCTGTAAATGGCATTTGGTAACGTATTTGAAGTACAATGCTGTATTGTACCTGGAATGGGATTTACAGCTCTGCTGTATTCACGTTATTGTTTTTACTGTTATTAAAAGTTCATGGCTGGGTTTACAGAACAGATAACAGTGGGGAAAAACCGAGGGAGGGGGTGAGGAAGAGAAAAATGGAGGAGTGGCGAGGAGGTGAACGGAGGGTAACGCACTGTAGATACTGGAAAGAGATGCGGGCATTTTTAGTTTCCGAAAAAACTCCCTCAACCCATCCTGCAAACACACACACACACATTTCAAGTACCTTGTTAGTGTGAGTGTTACGACTCACAGGTCCACTGTTATATAGGTTCACAAGTACATACGCACACACTCACACACACACACACACACACACACACCGAAATGCAGGTTTGCACAGTTACAGTCATAGCTGTCCCGATGCAAAGCTGCTTAATCGCAGAGTTATGAGGGTGAATTGGCTTATGAAGTGGAGGGAGGGAGAGAAGACATAATGGTGTCAATCTGGCTGCTACACACACACACACACACACACACACACACACTGATAGACACATCACCTCTTACTCACTTGTTCCCGCTTTAAACACAAACACACAAAGTTGAGAGAAGGAATGTACAAGACATATTCAAGGTTCATGATGATCATCAAAACAGCAATCACACCTCTATGTGCTTTTTTGAATACACATAAATGACTTGCGCCTCAGCAAGTCTTGACTCTTATCTGTGTGTGTGTGTGTGTGTGTGTGTGTGTGTGTTTGTGTGTGTGTTAGTGTGGTTTGCAGCTGGTTGTACCAGTGGGGTTGTTCTACAGTCATCGCTCTATTCCTTATCGATTCTTGACAGGCAGTTCTTGGCATCGGCAACTCTTCTGTCACGCTCTCTCTACTTGCTCCCGCTCTCGCTTTCCCTCCCTGCCGCTGCTGTGTTTTGGGTATCAGTTGTTTGTTGGGGTTTGTGCGGTGCTTCAGAAATTGGACCCTGTGCTGCCTCAGCAGTTCTCTGGCCAGCAGTTGCGACTTCTTAAAAAAAAAAAATAAAGTGGACCTATAAAAAAAAGAAGAAATAAATGAAGGAGTGACAGAGATTGCGCAAGTG
This sequence comes from Sparus aurata, assembly GCF_900880675.1. Classification (NCBI taxonomy): domain Eukaryota; kingdom Metazoa; phylum Chordata; class Actinopteri; order Spariformes; family Sparidae; genus Sparus; species Sparus aurata. The sequence goes on along the minus strand of NC_044209.1, from coordinate 10,990,371 downwards.
GGGAAGAGAGGGAGAGAGAGTGAGTAGAAGAGACTGTACTTACCCGAGAAAAACTGACATGCCCGCTCATTTGTTAAGATGTCTAAAATGACGTATGCTTGCTTTTATCTTCCCAAGACCCTTTGTGACCATTACATTTCTCTCAGAGTCAAATACAATGTCTGTTATGGTTTCTTTTAAGCATGACTGATTATAGGTCTGTTTCAGATCAGCGTTTCCCCACACGTATATTCTACTTCAGTCTGCCCAGGTATATTGACAGCTGCCAGAGTATATATGCCTTAAATACCCTGCGGGTTCATACTTTCATTTTGGGTGTCTACTCGAAAATGTTTGCATGCTTTCATGTTCAAATACATTATTTTTCTCATACAGCCCATTGCTGCGGAACCTGTATTCATTCTCTGTCTGAAAGGTCTCTTTAAGTTCTGATTGGTGACAGCTCTCACAGGCCTGAGCAAGCACTTGCCCACCATGTGTACATATCATAGACTGTGCTGGAGGCGTGGCTGAGTTTGGTGACTGTACAGTTATGATGTCACGACCTGGTCGTATAAAAGGCACAGTTTGGGAATGTCGGCTTTGTACATTCAGTGTTTCCCACATAATAGCTTCTGGGGTCGGTGGGTCATAAGTAGGCTGACATTAAATAGGAAAGGTTGCATCACAATCAACGCATTTCCAGGAGGGATGCAATGCCAGACAGCATCAAAGATGGTGTCGTTCTCTCAAAAGGATACAAAGAATGAAAGTATAAAATGTTATAATGTGCTGCCGAATGTACTTGGTCGGCCGTTTCCTGTTTCCTGGTTAGACCGGACGAGAAAAATATATGTATGGGAAACACTGGTGCATATCTCCGTTTTTGAACATTTCATATTATTTATGTAGCACTTAGCTTTACAATCAAAGAAGATATGGAAATCCCACTTTCAGCAACATGGTACCATTCCCAAATAGGAATTAAGGAAAATGAATAAATAAAGGAAATGAATAAAGGAAATTTTACCTTTATCTTGATATACTATACTATCTATACTATGCTGCAATGGGCACCAGATCAGCATGACAGCCATATGGGTCTGTTTTGAAAGACAACAAAAAAATACCTATTTTGTCGTTAGCGTGGAAGAATGTGTTTTGAGAAAAAAGAGTGAAAATGTGTAGTCATGATTGAGGGGTTGAGAAGAGAAGGGAGGGAGGGAGAGAGGAAAGAGGAGGAGGAGGAGGAGAGGGAGGCGGTTAGCAAGGTAAAGAGAGGGCGAGAGGGAGCGTGCAGCTTAGCAAAAGCTGTTCTCATCCTTTGAATGGAGGGTGTGATGGAAGGTGATACTCTAATAGGATACAGGACCGACAGATAAAGAGATCAGCTCTCTCTCCCTGGGAGCATTCCAGTCGGCCATCAGGTCCCCATGCAGGGCTCGTCAAATAAAACCTCAGCTTTATTCAGAGCCCTCTCCATCAGCAGGGACCGCTCTGGTTCCCTGCCAAGCTACCTGGAACACCTGACAGAGGGATAGAGAGAGTGTGATCAGTTTGGAATATACAAAAGAAGCACAGAGAGGCAGCATGCATCAATCTGCAGCTCTATCTAAACTATATAAAAGGGTATCATCAGCAAACACATCAACTTTCTGATTCCACATATTTCCCATATTTATATCATGGCATTTATATCATATCATGTATCATTTATATTATGGCATGTTGTGTCTTTGAAGAAAGTCTATATGTAATATCTGATGTTTTCATGACTGACATAATATGCCATATTATGGCTGACTTGGCTTGACCCAGTTTGAATTGGTACACAAGGATTTGCATTTCCATTTGATGGTGTGTTTTTAACAGATGAAGCGCTTGTCTATAGTCTATAGTTGATGACATTCAAAAGCAGCGGGCAGATCAATTATGGTCAAAGGAGCAGCTGTGAATGCCCCCTGCAATATTATTAGAGCAAGATTTTACTGTTGAGTTGATTGTTGAGTCTCATCCTGAATTTGTCAAAATTTGATACTTTAGGTTGGCAGTTTGGGTCAGACACCAACCCGAAGTGTCACTATTTGAGGACCTCGGAGTGAAATCCAACAGCAGCATGGTTGTGCAGTGATTAGCATTGTTGCCATAACAAGACAGTTCTGTGTTCAAATCCCTTTGGGGCTTTAGGGGCACAGAGTGTGTACAGGACAGAGACTAAACTTAAAACCAGAGTTAGGTAAAAAAACAGATAACTGAACAAACCAGAGACTTTAAAAAATGTATTTTTCTCTGGTATCCTCCGGCTGAGACATGAGTTAATACACACTTTTTTTAAGGAGGAGAAGGTGGCGCACCATCGGTCGGCTGTGGTCATAGGATACCACCACAACCCACTTAAAGAGGGGTCAGACATGCTCTGGCCCCACTTCTTCTGTGGTCTTTCTTGGGCATGGCACGGCACAAGGTGACATTGGTAAACTGGTACTAGGAGCGACCAAATGGCCAATGGAAAATCACCATTATTGTGATCTAGTTAAATAAAACAAAGTGCTGATAGTGAAAAAAAAAAAAAAAAAAAAGCTAGCCTTACCCACTGAGTTCTAAGGAAACTTTCCAAAGCCTGAAGTTTTGGCTTCCAGCTCACCATGAACCTTTCTCCTTTAATTAGAAATGCCCTAAACATACCTCCTTTAGAGCCTTGTATATTTTCTTAATGGAAGCTTTGTTCTTAAAATCACCAGAGAAAAGGAGATTTAAGCTATTGAGACCCTGAGTTCTTGCGGAACCTTTGAATTAAGCACTTCTGTGCAGTCAGCATTTTCTTGGAGTCTGGATCTAGTCGCCATTAGAGGAACCTGTACCTCAGCTGGTGTTCTTAGCCAGGTGGTTGGGGATAACTCCCAGAACAATACATACAGCCTGTGCATCTGGAGGTCGGAAGGTGACCTCTTCAGAAATCTGAACTTGTGTAGACAACCTCATTTCTGCATTCATCCTACTCTGCCTTCAGGGACCGGCAGACATTTTCCAGCCTGGGAGCTCCTCAGCGCAACCACAGCATCGAACTGTTCACTAATGTCGGTGGATGTAGGTGCTATCTGGCCAACCTCCTTTTATATTCTTGCTCCAAAAAAAGAGTTGCTACAAGTTTTCAGAAAGCAGAGAGATGAAAACACATCGGCTTGGCAGCAACGCAAACGCAGTACAGGGTGGATGAGTTCAGCATATAGCAAGGCGACGAGACGGCTAAACAGTTAGGATTAATAAGTCAGCGGGAGACAGGTGCATGCTGTGGAGCAAAAACAAAGTGAAAACTAACCAAGGAAGGAAAAAATTGGAGCAAGACAAAGTGAGACAAACTCCAAATGGAGGAGTGAAAAAAAAAATAGCATGATGAAAAAATGTATTCATTGTTGAAAGCAAGGGTGAAGAAAGGGAGGAAGGTAGGGAGGGCGAACCAGGGAGGGCGGGAGCAGTGCGGTGCTAAGTAATGTATCCTGCCAGTTCTCATTGTGTCTACAACCGAAACCGCTCCACACTAGCAAGGAGGCCGTAATAGGATAAAGACTGTACTGCGGAGGGAGAGCGAGGGAGAATGGAGGGGGCAGTGTAGGAATAGAAATAGAGGGATAGACTAGCACGGACACAAACAGTCAGGAATCAATTATTGGTTGTGAAAACCAGGTATTTAACACTCCATTGATTGATCTCTGATGTTGGGATTGCCACTTCAGTAGCTTTTTATATCTTCAGAATGGTTAGTTGCTCTTGCCATTCCCTATTACGTCCTGTTTTCTGGTGTGCCTTCCACTGTCATTTATATTGGAAGGGACTTTTCAGGGTTTCTTGTAGAGAGGGCGTCGACATTGCATTGTTAAAGCAGAAAAAGACAGTCCAGCTCTTTTGCAAAGTCCCAGTATTTTTAAAGACAGACAGCTCTTTTTTAAAATGTATTTATTTTTTATAGGAGATTGGACAGCGCTGTGTGCTCAGAAATGGACCACTGTTTGGAAAAATGGAGGACACAGTCTAGTGTTTTTCAAAAGGGAACGTGGAGGTCGCAGTTTGCGCTCACCCGGCTGTCACAGCCCGGCTCAGTAGCGTCCACGAACACGGTGGGGTTTATTCTCACCGCGACACATCTAATCAGACACATTGTAAACAACAAAGCACTCGGCTGCATGCAACAGCTGCTGAGTGGTTTGTTGTTTACAATGTGTCTGATTAGATGGCTGATCGACGCCTCCTTGCGATTCAGAAGCTGCGCGCAAACCTCGACCGAGCCGGCGTGCTGCTACCTCAATTTTTAATGCAATTTTGGACTGCAGGTTTTATTACAGTTTGTGCTATTTCCCAGTGTTACCTGCCTCACCAATGTTTCTGTGTATATATATATATATCAGTGTGTGAAGTGCCACTAGAATAAATGTTTTACCTTTGCAGTGCTTGCCATCTGAGCAGCTAGATCAGGCATACACTGAGGTTAACTGCTCTTCCTCTGGGGCACTTTAGAAGTTTCTACAACTGTCAGTCTGTTGCCGCAGGGTGTCCAAATACCAGCCTTTCTCAATGTTCAGTATTAAAGGGGCACGATACAGTTTTGGTTGGGAAATTCAAACTCAGAATTGTAATATTTAACTAAAACTCAATCTCAGAAATAGAGAGGTGGAAAGGTGGCAGGGTCCGAAAGATATAAAAGCAGAAAAACAGTATGAAAGTGTTATGTCCTTTAAGGGCAGTTTGTTAATTCAGCCATGAAAATGGACAGAGCCCGTTTATTTAGTTTGTTTAGACATGAAGAATATCAGTTACTGAAGATCTTTCTCTTCTGATTAAAACTTTGTCTCCTAAAACTACATCTTTAAGTTTCTCATCCTGCCAGCCTTAAATGTTCCTTCAGCATCTCTGTTTCCAGGATATCTGGCTCAAATTAGACAATCATGTACTGCACCACAGTTTTACTTGTGTGTACAGTTGAAAGTGTGAAGGTGTTGTTACAGAGACAGAGAAAAATAGGCCTTAAACTCTAATATTTTATGCACTACTACACACCCAAAGACAGGTGTGACATCATTCCACATCCTGCAGCAAGACTCTGTTAATGTAATAAATGACCTCCTTGTAACAACAGGTGACTCAATCATAATCCTGTTACCTACGCTGTTAGCAGAGTTGATCATGTAGTTTTAATTGAATGCCTGGAGCACTGGGTGGGTGCTTCTGACTCAGAATTGAGCTGGCTCAGATTCTAGTTTTCTCTTTAGAGGGAATCCATCTTCAGCAGGCATCCCTGCGGGGTTACCCAGGGCTCACGTCTGGGACCCTTTTCTTTCCAATGGTTTAGCCTGTGCCCACAGATGACAACCTACAAAGAATACAAAATCTATTAGCACAATTAGGAGTGGGGTTGGGGTTAAGCCTCTTAACCGGGGACAGCAGTTGCCTAAAGGCATTATGTTTTTGGGTTGTCCGTCTGCGTATTTGTCCATGCCTCCCATTCTTGTGAATCCAACATCTTAAAAACAACTCAAGGTCAGAGGCTGAATGAGGTGACATCTTAACATTCCTCTAATGTTCTTCCCATTTCTTCTTTTTTTCAAAAGACATAGCTCAGGAACAGCGACGGGGCTGGTGCACAGAGGCATGTAACGGTGGTAATTCTAGTTGACAGCGATTTAAATAGAAAGAACAAGAACAATTGATTGAATGGTTTAAATTCAGAGAGATATTAGGAAATAGGGAAAATCCATTTTTGTATGCACAGCTGTAACCATGTCCTGTGAGAAGTGCACTGTAATATATTTGAGCAGCCCTCTCTTCTATGTGAAACTCTCTCCTCATTGCATGCAGAGCCGTGATTGCATGTGTGGTGCGTTCAGCCTGCAGACATGGGGGGCGTTGATGTTGTGCACACATGCACACACATTCAAACAAAACACATGATCTGTGTTCAGTAATGCAGAAATTAGAGCATTAGCCTTTAGTTTTATAATTAGCGAGAGTGTGCACAATCTTTTATGAGTGTGTCTGTGGTTGTGCCCCCATTTTTAACTGCCGTTTACCTCGCACATGTACAAAAAAACAGGAATTCAGGTACAGACTTCCTGGAATAATATGGAAATTATGATATAGGAAAGTCATACCCGCCTCGTGACAGTAGATGATGGAGTCCAATATAAGACGTGGGACAGATGTCCAGGAAGGAAATGTCTTCAATAAGAAGAGAAAGATCTTATTTGACTCCTTTTTTATGGCTAAATAAACAAACTCTCTTTGTTTTCACGACTGAATAAACTGAATAAACAAACTGATCTAGCAAACTGACAATTTCATACTGTTTGACTTGCTTCAAACCGTGTCCTGGGGACCTTATTTTCCTCTGACAACAGCTTGTTTACCAAATTTTGGGGAAAGAAAGTTTGTATTTCTTCACCAAACCTACACAGCGCCCCTGAAAACTTTAAACCAGTGAGAAAAGCACATAGAAAACCTCAAAGATGGATATCTGACATGTGAAAATAACCATTATCTCACCGTACTTGGCTCATAATCGTGTGCTCATGTAGGTCCCAGACGGTTAGCAAAATGCGGCTTATTAAGTAAAATTGATCTTCAAGGAGTTTAAGAAAGACCTAAAAAAAGAAACATGTATTTAACATCGCGTCTAGCCGGTTTATGTAGCAATGAGGCTGTTTATCGCTGCAGATCGTAAGCATCACCAGAGTACCTTTGATCACTATCAAGAGCCCAATAAAGGGTAATATTTATGCTACTGGTGAATATGATTGTATATGCTTCTGAGGCAACAGATAAGAAAGGGGGTGATGGGATGAAAGTAATGGATGTTTAAAGGGTAGAGGAGACGAGAGAGCATTTTGCGAATAGGCAACGCGAGGCAGGCATGAAAAGGGGGGAAAATGAAAGTGAAGTTAAAAAGGGAGAAGGAGCTGGAGATAAATATTTTTGCCTTCGGCTGATTTGGCTGAAAATACGACTCATAACGTCTTTGATTTGCAAATTAGGGCGAATGTTTTTTCTCACCGCTGTGCCCGATCTATCCCTCTTTTTTTTTCTTCCCCCCTCCCTCCTCTCTTTGTCTCTCTCATTCCCGATCTCCGTTTCTTCAAATCTCCACTCATGTTTCCCTCCAGATGCAAGGCGTATGCTCGCCCCCAGTAGACGCACGCATGTGTGTGCACGCTCATTAACATCACCGCAGTCTGCAGGGGGTGTGATGAGAAGGGGGAGCGGGGGGAGCTCCCCAAACAAATCAACAAATCGCAGCCCTTATCTCTTATCTGGCCCAGCCAATCGCATGCCGATCTTTATCGTCGACATCAACAAAAAATTAGGTGGGGTGGGGGTAGGGGGGGACAGAGGTGTGAGGCGAGGGAGAGAACAAGCAATAAAACAGCAAGAGGAGAGAGATGAAGGAAAAAGAAAAGCAAAGATAAAAGAGAGAGACAATGGAAGGAGGATCAGAGAGGGGAGGAATGAGGAAGAGGGTTTTGCGGGACTAAAATAGACCAAGTCAAATGAGAAAACTAACAAACCGTATCGAGCACTACCAGGAGTGTGCACGCTTGTGTGTGCGCGCGCGCTACTGTGGTTCAGTGCTGCCATTATTAGGTGATGTAAAGAGCTAATGCAGTGTTAAATAAAAGCTGCACTTGCTTCATTATTCATGGTGTCTGGGGTCACGGGTGTGTGTGTGTGTGTGTGTGTGTGTGCGCGCGCAAGTACTGTATGTATGAAGAGTGTGTGAGGGAGTGTGTGTGTGTGTGTGTGTGTGTGTGTGTATCTTGCAAAATTCTTGGCCACAACTCACTCTCTCTTTAAAGAGGATTTGAAACTTTGAGAGCTACAAAGTGGGTCAGCAACTTTGTCTCCTCTCCTCTCTGCTCGCATTTCCCCCTCGCTTACCTTTCAGGGGAAATCTTAGAAGCACTTGTAGTGGCAAAAAAAAATGCATTAAGACTTTTACACACAGTCGAGAACATATTTCTTGTGGGTGTTGGAAAAAACAACAACTAATGAGTGTATATTCAGCTGCATAATTCCTAAAATTATTAGCGCCCCGCCTCTGAAATGCCGTGTTGCACAAACCTTCGCCGTACGAATGCAGCTCGTGCCCCAGTTGAGTCTCTCCCCCTCCGCTGTGTGAGCTGTGATCCACAGATGCTCCTCTCCTCTCACGACTCAAGTCAGAGAGTATTACTGTCCCTTCGCCCTCGTACGAGAGACCTCGGCGGGGGCCGCGTGAGGACGACTCTGATCCTCCAAGATGTTTGTCAGCCTCGTACCGGCGTCACGGATGACTCATTCTCTCTATTTCCGTCACGCTTGGCTGTTAACAAGGTGACTGCGTGCGCTTTCTATATGTTAAGTGAGCGAATACAGTGCATGTCGCAGTGGCTGTTTTCTTTTCAGTCTTTGTTTATCCAACAAAAAAAAGCTGATGCTTATCTTCTTCATAGTCACACTGTCCCCTACTGATGGCCACTGAGCGGCACTGGCTAGAAGTTATGGTAAAGGTGCACATGTAGTTATGAATGGGTAGCGTTTCATCAGAGTAACCGTTAACTGCTGCCAAATGTAGCTGGTGTTAGTTTGTAAGCTCAGTTCACCATGCAGGTAGTGCTCCTATGAGCTGAGACTATCACTCTGCCAAATAACTAGCTGGTAAGCATGCTATATATTCAATATACTGTATACCTCTGCAACACAACACACAGACGTTTCTTACGTAATTTTCAAACCTTTATTTCTTTAGATTCTGTTGATAATTTTACAGGTATGGTCAAAATAGATTTTTTTTTGTGGATCAGCACTAAGGAGAAATACAGATAAACTGCACAAGCGAGCGTTTTCGTTTCAACATTTTCACACCTCTGACTCTCATCCTGCTGTTTGCGTGCGAGTGTGATTCCCATTCGACAAAATAATGCAACGGGCGAGCGAGCCGCTGTACGGCTCTGCTCTTTCGCTTGTGGAAGAAGAAAAAAAAACATGTAAGAAGTGGTGGTGAAAAAAAAAAGGACAGAGTGAATGTGTGAAATTACTGATTAAATCACACATCGCACAGCTCACCCACTTCCTCTTATGCTGATTCCGCGTGCTGAGTCAGCCAAAAACTGGCGCCGATAAGGGCCGACTGAAGCCTCAAAGACGAGGGGGTGATGGGACACGCAGTGGGGGCCCGATGGTGGCCATGGCGCTGGGGTCTTTCATTGCTTATTATAGAACATTGTCTCCCTCTACATTTCGACCTACATGAATAATAGTTGCACTGCTTTTCGTCCTCTACTCCTCCACTTCCTTGCCTCCTTCCTTTCCTTCCTTCTGCTCCTCTTGTCTGTTCTCTCCTTTCCCGCTGCCCCCTCTTCTCCGATCTTTTCCTCTTTTTTTTTCTTTTTCGTCTCCCTCTCTTGTCATCGCTCCTGTGCCCAGAAATGTAAGTGACCCATCTGTGATAGCAAAAGGTACATTAGGCATTAGGGAGTTCCCCTCCAGCCGTGTGTGTGTGTGTGTGTGTGTGTGTGTGTCTGTGTGTGTGTGCGTCCGTGCATGTGGTTAACAGATATTGCCTGATGGACTCCTCCCAGGGGTGCTGTCCGTCTGCTTGGCCAATGAAATGCAGCCAATTACTCTGCAGGCCTCGCTGGCAGCCAATCAAATGGAAATGGGAAAGCTTAGAGATGACGATGGGGTTTAGGGCAGAGCACTTATATTGCACTTTGTTAATGTAAAGAAAGTGTGTGTGAGGCGAGGCCGCTCTCTTCCAACCTTTCTCTCTCTCTGCAGCCTCCCCGTCGTTGTAATATTAATGATGAATTGCGAGTGTGGATGTGAGCACATTTGAATGGAGTGGAGTGCTGCAGTGAGTGCAGCCGCGAGAGAGGCGCCCTCCAGTTTGAGTTTAAAGGAACAGTTGAACATTTTGGGGATATTCAGAAAACCAGCGGTGTGCTGGCACCTTGCCATCAAACGGTCACGACCAGGTTTGTCGACCAAAACCAAAAAGTACTGATGCCGACCTGTTACCACAGCTGGAGATGCTTCGTAGAAGCATAGGACAGCGTTGCAGCATTCTCCTGAACTACTGAACTAGTTGGGGACCTTGTTTTACAGTCAGAATCAAAACCTAATATGGGTCCATACAGTTTGTCCGACATAATCCAAGTCTCTAGAAGCCAAGAGATCCCAAATTGTTTTAAAAAGATGTTTTTTTTTACCTTTGTTTTGCAGCTGATATCTTTGATGTAGCTGCTAAGCTAAGAGCGCTGCACCCCTTCTCAGGCGGATGCACATGCTCGTCCACGCGGCAAGTGTATAAATATTGTCAGAATATTTTCAGATCTCTGGGCTTCCGAAGACTTAGATTACGCATGTCTAGCTTTACAGAGCAATTTTTATGTCGAGCTTTTTTGGTCGTACCCGTTTACTTCAGTTGTCTCAGTGAGCGCTGCAACGCTGTTTTGCGGTGAAGCTCCAGAAATGATTTTAGGACCAAGAAACTTCAGTATGCCATCTGCACGAGGGTGAGTAGATCATGAACTGTATTTTCATTTTTGGGTGCACTCATCCTTAGGCTGACAACATCAGACTGCAGCTCTGTAATGAACACACAGACATGATTCCGCCCTTCACATTTCGCTCAGAGAAAGAAAGCAAATAGATGCCGTTTACTCGTTTTTCCTTCCATGTCCGCGACATATCTCCTCCCCTTCTTTCCTCTGTTTTCACCCTGCCCTCACCTCTTTATCTTCCTTCTGTCTCTTCCCTTTCCCCCTCTCCCTTACATCGTTTCTTGCCCTCTCCTCATCCATCTTCCTGCCACTCGTCCCATCCGTCCAACCCGCCCCAACCTGCTCCGCCTCGTCCTCTTCAAAGTAGGTCTCTCCGTGTCAGTGTCTGTCTGTTGGTGGCAGTGATGAATCAGACACGCTGGCAGTGTAGTTAGCGATGACCATAACAGCTGACTGGTGCATCTCCGTAGAGGAAACTATCAGGACATTATGCAGTATCGATTTGCCCCCATGTAGCCGTATGTCAGCATAGAAGCAAGGGCTAATATGACGGGGGATGGCATGTCGTTTGCACTGTTATACGTTTATACGTTCCGGCTACTATATCAAGTGAATAAACAAGTTACACAGGGAATGTTTATTTATTCATTTCGTTCTTGTTTCTCCTCGAAGTAATCGGTGATCAGTGGTCAAGCTGGAAATAGGCTTCACCACCTTCTTGTCAAGAGAAGAGAGTTATGGGAGAAATTTGATACCTCACTCATATATGTGCAGTAAGTATACAGCCAGTAGCTCGTTAGCTTAGCAAGAGGAATGGACTTCCTGTCACTGCAGCATCACAATTGGTTCTTTTTGTCCAGATAATAAGATTTAGAGGCGCACTGCATTTGGACAGAGCTAGTGTAGCTTTCCCTTTCTTTCCAGTCGTTAAGCTGAACTAAGCTAACTATCCATCCTATCCATGCTGTAGCTTCATATTTAAAGGTGCCTTAAGTGGAAAACTGGACACCTGTTGACTTGTACTCCAAACAACTAGGTGGCGGCAAATCGCCGGAGTAACCATTAACTTCTGCTAACTGTAGCTGCTGTTAGCTAGATAGCCAACTGTGCAGCTTGCAGTTACATTAGCTGCCGCTGAGCACTGGGGGAACATTGGTGTTGTGTGCTATCTGGCTATCATGTCTTGAGGTACAAACTGCCAGGGGCTATCTGCTTAGCATGCTAACTTAAATAGACGAATATATGTTTTTGAATGTTTTGAGCCACAATTCTGACATATTGCACCTTTAAATGGACAGCTGAGAACGACCTATTTGCTGTAATATGCAGCTGCTCCTTTAACATGGAGTGGCCTAGAGTCTTTTTCTAAACAGCCAACCACGTCAAGCTGCTTCCTAAAGAGAGTGGATCCTGCTGCATGATCGCAAATTATTAAGCACCCAGTTAGTAATGCCCTCGCACCATCTGATGAGGAGGGCTGATTGAGCACAACTCAGTGAAGTAGGTCACACCACGCACGATTTGCTCAGTTTCAACAAGCATCTGACGGATGCAGCGACGTGCCAAAAGGTTGCCAGGTTTACTCAGATGAGCATCAATTATGAACTGATGACACATTAATAGCAAACATTAAAGCAGTTTTAGAGAACTGTGCGTTATAGATACTTAGATTCAGCCTCCAGTGGACTCTTGAGCAAACATCTCGAGTTAAAATTTGGAACCAGATGCCCAGCACTGGTCCAGGCAATCTGCTCGACATCAAAATATTTGCGGTGGCGCTGACCTGACTAAAGTCATTTCGCACTCAGCCAATGTAACATTTCTCCTCCTTTAATTTCTTTTCATTCTCCTGGTTGGGGACTGCTGTCTCCTCTGTTTTTTTCACACCACGCGCATGCCAGCCGAAAGATCAAACTCGCTCCCTGGTTGCCGTGCTGTGCGGTAGCTGCTCTGATGTTGTTCCTGAAAAACGTGACATAAAGATCGAAATGATTTCACACCGGCACCCGTTGCTCCCCTCGTGTCGCCTCAGCGTTTTTTTTTTTTTCTTCCGGGGGCTGCTTTTACGACTCCATAAATGCAGGTCTAGGTGTTTTGTTCCCGTGTAAATCTGGCCTTTGAGGCCTTTGATTTTTCTTGGTTTTTTTTTTCCTGGGCAGCGGGTGTTGTTCCATTCTGTTTGAGCTGAGGTTTATATTATGTTGTTTGTGTCTTAAGAATGAACTCGGCATGATACGCAGCCCTCTGGCACAGATGCACGCGCAAGAGCACAAGTCTTACAAATCCCTTTCACTTTGAGTCGAGAGCGCGTGCGGGTTATCTACGTTGGAGTTAATGTGCATGTTTGTTCGCTTTCTTCTCTGCATTATCTCTCTCTTAATAAACAGCTCCTTAGATTAGCTTTCACGATTTCATCTCTCTACGTCCCGTTGCCCTGCGCTGAACTCTCATCTCCAAACGCTTCAATTCTTTAAAAACCCTTTAAGGCGGCTGCACGCCGAGTTCCCTCCATACAGGATTACTTCATTCAATACTTTAAAAAAGAAAAACATGTTTTAACAAGTAATCCCGACAAAGAGGTTTTCTTGTTGAAATATTACTTGTGTATTCACTAAAGCACTACCCCCGTCGAGGATCCGGCTGTGCAGCGACTCCTAAATCAGTCTTATTATTTATTTTTTTTTATGATTAGCACACCTCTGCTCATCTCTCTCTCTGTCTGTCTTTTGTGTTCATTTAAAAGCCTGCCAATGTGTGAGGAGAAAGCAGATGGGGGAGAAATGCATAAGGAAGCAGGGGAGGGTAATTGAAGGGTACATAACGAGGAAGGAAGAAGGAAGGAAAAGCCTAAAATGGAGGAAGAGGAAGGAAGGAGGGAAGGAAGGAAGGAAGAGGAGGAAATTAGGAAAGCCTGGCTGAGAGACATCGAGCAATTACGATGGTTATGGCTGCTGATGATGGCAGTATTGACAGTGAAGATAATTTTCCTAATGATGACTCTGTTATGGCTGCGGAGGCTATATAATGATGATGCCAGCCATTTTTTTGGGTTTTTTTTTTTTCGCGCATGTGACAGGTGTGAAATGTACAGTATGTCAAGGACTGGTGTAGGCAGGCATGAGGAAGGCGTGATAAATAGCAAGGAGGGCTGCGGAGGAAGTAATCAGGTTACCTAGGAGCAGCAGTATTCCTTTTTATACGTGAACCAGCGTTTTCTTGCTTCAGTTGAACATTTTATTTTGGAGTAGTGAGGTAGAAACCCTCAAAAACAATTAAAAGATGGACAGAATAAGTGTCGCTTTCCTTTCTTGTCAATCTTTTCGAGCCTGCAGATTCATTTCTGACCCTTCGTGGGTGTTCCGACCCTTACGTTTGTATCCCCTGGGCTGCATCTCGATATAATCTGACAGCCCGCGTCTTTAGACAACGATTAGTCACAGTGGATATTGAGCTTTTTTTTGGGGGGGGGAAGGCATTGCGCTCGTTTAAGCGTTTAAGCCGTATTCTATTTCATGATTTTTGTGCACTAACATCAGATTTTTTTCCCAGCTTAGGTGTAAAGGTTAGGTCCCAGAGGAGTGTAGCAGCATATCTGCCTTATTAGAAGAGATAGCGAGTGGGTGGGAGAGGGCAAGATGGATAGAGGGAGGCGAGAAAAGACAGAGCCCCTGGACAGAGAGTTAACGAAAAGAAAGGGAGACACGGAGAGGAAGATATTGGACTTATTAGAGACGAGAGTGAGTGGGAGAGGAGGGCGAACGCGGAGAGAGACAAAGATAGAGACAGAGAGAGAGGGATGATGTTATTTTGTCAGCGTTTCCCCCGTGGGGGCTCGACTGCTTGTTAAAAAGTCCTGACAGAGGAACCACAGCAATAACACACACACACACACACGCATGCACAAAAACAGACTCTGCCCCTGCGCGATAAACTTTGAATAGGTTTCTTCCTCCCCTCGTGCATTATCAACAAAATGGGCCGCATTCATGCCAAAAATACACCTTCATGACGTCAAATGCAGCCTCGTTTAATAATCTCAGCGCGTGTCTTGGCGTTTTGCGAGTTTCTTCCGCAGTGGAAGGCTGCTGCTTCCCTGTAATTATCCTCCCAACATAAACGCAAAGCCATCCGCTCCCCTACTTCACACCGAGTCGTTTATTAGCAGCCAACGCAAACATACTTAAAGAACACGAACTGATATTCACAGTGCCATCGCTTGATCTGCTTATTGTTTTAAAAGCGCCGTAATCTAGTGGAGGCCGGATAAACGCGGTTTCATAAGACTCCGCCGGAGCTGTTCACGGGGGAGCGCAGTAAAGGCACGTAATGTGCTGTAAGTAAAAGGCTGCACCACAGCAAATGCTGTTAGCGCAATCAGATTCCTCTCTGGCCATGATGAGATGGAGGGGAGAAGCGGAGGGAGACTCGGCTCTTCAATGGGCTTGTGCAATCGCTACTCGTTGTAACGCCTGAATCACCGTTGCACGCGCTGCGAATAAGAGCGGCGATGTGCTGTATTATGTGTGTACACCATATTACTGCTGTTTGTCTTCATGGAGGCATGAGTCCTCTTCAACGCTGCGTTTAGAGGCATGATGACATTAGGGTCAACGGAACTGAGGTGCATTTCATTGTAATAGTTATGACTCAGGTCTGAGCTCGGCTTTGTCGTCAACAGTTGTCCTGTCTCACCTGTAAAGTAGCGACACATCCTCATTCCCAAACAAGTGACAAAGTCAATCGCCAGTCACTCCAGAAACAACATTTGTTATTGTTCCAAAGACATGAATTGATGGATGCTCGCATTTTGGTTAGGTTAAGGAAAACATCATGGATTGGGTTGAAATAACTAGATAGATAGATAGTACTATATTCAATAAAAGAAAAGGTAGGAGGAACATAAGGTGCGAGAGGATAAGGCGCAGTATTTAGTAGTATTTAAGTAATAATAATAATAATAATAATAATAATAATTTAAAGCTATATTACTTAACTTCGGTTACAAACTTATCTACATCACGTACCCAACTGCAGTTACAATAGTCCGTGATGTCACCTCACTCTGTTAGTAAGTGAAGTGACTCACTGTTTAGTTTTGGTTTCACACTGGGCATTAGCGGTGGTCGAGAGGTCTAACGAGAGAGTCAAAAATAGAATAAATGTAATAAGCTGCTTTCGCAGATGACCAATGTGGATGTTTTTCTGATGAGGTCCGCCTGAGAGTGGAGCGGTAGAATAGTAACAACGTTTCAGCACCATGGACAGAGCCCTCCTGCTCCGCGCTTACATGAGCATGATACGTTCAGTGTCTTTGGCAATTTTAAGTTCTGCGTCGTCTTTCCAATCCTGAGTTGAACCTATCTGGAAAAAGATCTTTCTTTAAACTTTCCTCTTATCCGATCATCCGCGCCTCCTTTGCCTGGATTCGATGGAGGATATTAAAAAGGGCGGTTGATTACTTGTTGGAAGCAACATGTGGTCTCTGTGCCAACAGTGGGCTGTTTTCACTGTTTTTTCTTAATCTAAGTGATATTATCTCTTCCTTCTGCTCAAAATTTGCCAGTTTAATGATGTCTTTGTTATTTGGCAAACGTAGAGAATATAGCTCGAGAAACATATAACACGGCTCGAATCCTCATTCTCTTTAAATTGGGAAACATCCAACGCACCAAGCAGCACTTGTTTCAGCAATGTTTCAACTTTCTTAATTGGCTTTTTTTTTTGTTCCTGTTATTTCTCCGTCTTCCTACTCTAAAATGCTCTGTGGGAGGCAGAAGTGAGCAGTGCCAGCCTATACATCATCACATCTTGTACTTTTGGAATCTGTAGGAACATTTTCTACCCTCTGTTTGTCACGAGTCTGTCTGATATCGTGTCAGCCGCGGACCTGTTTAAAAAAAAGGGGAAATCCAAAACGACTTCAAAAATCTTGCACGTGCTATAACCGTCAGCGTTGCATTGTTTATTTTTGGCACCGAGGAGCCAATGCTATATTAGCAACTTTGTAGACAACAAGTGGAAGGAAAGGAGCTTTCCTGACATCATATTACCTTATCGCCTACGGCCATGAAATTCAGCAGGCGAAAAACTAAATCATGTTATTGGTGAGTTCTGCTCTCTGCTGATGCTTTTTTATGATTTCCCGTCAGAGCATCGTATTGCCGAAAGAGCGAAACATCAGTCTGACAAAAGCAGTGCCTTTACTGTATTCAGTTATTTGATCATTCAGCTTCTCAGAGAACAATTTTCTTTTCTTTTTTTTGTGGTTTTTGGCTGAAGTGACTCCATCTGTGTGGTTCGTACGTGTGTCTGCCTGGCGTCTCAGCTCGTTTCCACAGACATTTTTCGGGGCTCTTTTGTTTTCGCCGCAGCTATTTTTATGCCTGTCTGTTTATATTTAGTAACCTGGCCACCGAGGGATTTTTTTGTCATAACGGTGTGTTTTCTCCTCCGGTGGACGCTGCGGAGCTGTTAAAACCCGGGCTGATAACACAGTTAATCTGTGGCAGATAGAAGTGATACATGAACATATGTGACAAATATATGCAGGTTTTTTTTTTTTTTTCCGCCGCGCGTACGTGCCATCGAGGCCTTTTGTCTCAGCTGAGCGTGTGTACCTCCCCGAACTCAACAAACACTCGACTGTTTGCGTGCGTGTGTGTGTGATGTTATTCTTACACGTGTGTGTGTGTCATCGGAACCAGACAGTGCATGATGCTATCAGCAGCAGAGGATATGAGGACTACTATTTATAACTCCCCTCTATCTCAAACGTAGACACACTGTCCTGCCCCGCGGGGTAGGTGCATGTTTGTGTGTGTGTGTGTGTGTGTGTGTGTGTGTGCGTCATCGCGGCCTTGTATGTGTGTCGGCCCCTGTTTGTGTGTCACATGCAACAGAGTGGGAAATTTGAGAGCAGGAGACTGTGAACGCGATAGACGGAGCAAGAGACGGGGCAGAGCTGTGAATGAAAACGGTGGCGTGTTGACGTATGCGCACGCGTGCACGCTGGGGAAAAAAAGAAAGAACAGACATGTCACACTTGACAAGGGTGAAATGAGAGGATACGATTGGCTGTTTTCTGATGCCACGGATTGCGAGCCGTCCCAATTAGAAACAATCATACGCTGCTTAGTCACTCCATCGGTCTCTCCTTCGCCCGTCTCTCCATCTGCCCTGCGTTCACATTTTCTCCCTCTTTGTCTCCGATTTTGTATCTTTTGTCGAACTCTGCCAGCCCTGCCACTCCGGGCTCATTTGCTCATATTTTAAGTGTTGTTGTTTTTTTTTTCCTTTTGCTTATTCTTTATGGCCGTCTGCCTTCGGTTTCCTCTACGTACCATCTGCTATTTTACATCTGCCTCCTTCCTCTCTGTCTCATTGCCTCCCTTTATCCCTCTCTCACAGCTGCATAACAAAAACTGTGTGAATAAAGGAAATGGGATGAGAAATAAAATGTTCACATTAAGTATAACAAAAGAGTGCGCGTATCACAACAAAAAATCCAGTGACTCCGTACTCTCTGCTGGTGTGTCTCTCTCTCTCTCTCTCGGACGGAGAAAGAACAACAGAGAGGCTGCAGATGACAGAAGTAGGATTGAAGGTGTGGTTGTCTTCTCTCCCTCAGTAGGAGAGTGAAAATAAAGACGGAGATGTGAGGCTTTTTCCCGTTCTTTGTTGTCCTTAAGAGTCTGCTTCAGTCAAGTGTTCAATAGAGGTGCCTCTGGTCTCAGAATTATAGGCTTGGCCGACTTAAACAGCCCATTTTGGAGACAAAATACTGAAGCCTGCTGCTATTATTTCCAATCACGCAGTCATTGCGAAATGAGAATTTTACGCGCCCCAACCTGAAAACCAAATCTCCTCGGTCCAGTTTCTGTTTGGGGTTTGATATGACGGGATCCTGTGAAAATAAAGAGGCACAGTTTGGCCGGAGCGAATGAGCGCAGGCACGTGCCCAGTCTTATTCGAGACCAGAAACAAGCAATTATTTTCGATTAAAAAGGAAGATTTTTTGTGGTGTTTCGCTGGCAGATTTTGGCTCCCTCCCCTGGGGGGCCTGGAGCTCGTATCCTGTCAGACAGGCACAGGCAGGCGACAAGAAACACTGGCACATTCATGCAGAATTCTGTTGAGATTATTCGTAACTGATCAAATTAATTGTGCATAAATGTTGCCGTTGGTATCCCAACATCATTATCGCTTTCCAATGAAAACCTGATGATAATTGGTGGTGATGATTTTTCTAGTAAATCGAGCCCCTGAGTGGAAATTTGGGTGCCACAGCAGCCAATTGATGGAGTATGTTATAGACAGAGCAGGAAACTTAAAGGTGAACATGAACACAATGAACACAAGGAACATGAGGGACACAGGACTGAAGTGGGGAAACCATAATAGACCTGCTGACAAAGAGAGAGGGGAAGACAAGGACTCCAATACACAGGAACTGATGAAACACGGGTGAGCAGGGAAAATGGCGGGAAAACAGACAAAGAGAGGAGGAAAACAAATGGACCAAATTGACTGGAGGATAATTAGGGAAACTAATCAGGACAGTTACAGGGGACGGAAAAAAAGACAAAGTTCAGGTAATAACAACACATGACACACAAGGATGAACAAAATAAAACAGGAAACAATAACTTAACCGAAAACTCCAACTGTGACGAGGGCTAGCTTGTTAGCACGCTAAATACTGCAAAACAACACAGAGCCATCAGAACGTCAAAACTGTCATCCCTCCGCATTCTGATGATAACTTAAGTCACTAACGTTATTAACCAAAATTCAATATGATAAAATAGAAACTTATTAGACGCAGAAATGCAAAATTTAAGGCAGTAGCAGTAGGCGTGCTGTGCCTCATGAGTGTTGTACAACAAAATGACATAGTATTGTGATTAATAGCAGCAAGTCAGCAAAGTATAGTACTGTATATGATCCATAGTGATGACTCTCAGCCATAAACACCTATGGTTAACGCACAGATTCAAGCGTAGCTGCATATTATGTCTAAGATAAAGATACATCTTTATCCCCAACAAATGGAAGGAAACACTGATGCCACATGTGAGCCAACTGTTTTGTTTTTATAGGTGGCGGCTCGTATGATATATGAACACACATCATATAAAATCTGCTACATTATATTATTCTTCGTGGCCGTCCACATGCCTGTCGCAGTCCCCTTAATACTGCAGCGAGGAGTGGGTGTAGTCGCCGCTGCTGTGATGAAGACAGGAAGTGACACGTCTTATAGCATGACCTCCCTCCTGTCCCACCATGCTCGAGCGTTGCTTTGGCTTCTACCCCATTAGAACACACACACACACACACACGCGCGCATATACACGCATACTCGGGCCGCACAGGGAGGCTCTGAAGAGCACTTGAGTCTGAGCATCGAGTGAGCCGACCTCACGTACAGATACAATACCATTAAAGAGCACTCAGGAGTCTCCATATAGGGGGAGAAGAGACGCACACTCGCACAAATAATGCAAACAGTGAATGCCCCGCGTTATTCAGAGGCTATCAACACAGTGGAGAAGGAAATGCTAGGTCATGCATGTAGAGATGGAATTACATCCAGCGCAGTGATATGGCGGCAAATACAATGCTCTACTTACTGTCCCTGCTTTCTACTTGTGTCTATTCTCATGGCCCCGATGGCCTCTTCGCTTAGTTGCGTTAGAACGACTCTGTGTCTTGAGAGTGAAGCTTTGTCGACAGGAGAAGAGCCGTATAGTCGGACACCAGCAGACAAGCAGGAGTGCCTGACTAAAGACATTGAGAGGTTGTGATTTCATGTGTATAAGTTAATTTGAATGTTTCATATACTCACATCTATTCATTTGTTGGCTTAAACAATTTATAAGTGATTCAAATGTGGCCATACCACCTTCTCTTTTCCTCAGTATTTGTCTGTGGTGGTTGTTTTAGAACTACGACCTGAATCCAGCACAGCAAACCAACACTATTCCTTATCTTTATAGACTCTCGCTGAAGCATGTCTCTGAATCAATGAACTGGAAGTGCGTCTCCCATTAGCTTAAACAGCTTGACTGTTTTGTTTGACATTTTCCAGAGCCCACAGGTGGATGCTGGAGGCAGGGCCAATTTGAATGCAGAGGGAACAGCAGTGACGACAGTTCACGGGGTGTGTTGGATGTGCTGCAGAGAGTGGAGTATCAGATTTGTGAGTGTAGTTGTTCAGTGTGAGTTTTCTACCTGCGAGCTTTGCTCTGTACAGTATATGTGCTTTGTACGGTGGACCTTAAAGGTCACACATTGTAGAAAGTGACATCTCGCATCTTTTCATTTATTATAAAGCAGGTCTGGGTGCTGGAAAAATGCTGTGAAGGCATCAAAAATTTCAATCTGATGGGAAGTACACAAAACCTGTCATCAGAAACTGTAGATAAGAAACAAGGTCGCATACAGGACAGCGTGAGAAAAACGTGGAAACAGTTTTTATTAGACACCCAAAATAAATGTATAGACCGGAAATTTTGTATGATATGGAACATTTAAACATAACCAAGGTAGGCATACTGTTTGAAATGTAGAATGTGTTCCATAATAGAGCAACAGCTACTTTAAGTGGCTACTTGTTCAGATGTCTGGTCTTCTCAGTTTTTCTTATTCCCAACAATAATATTTTTGGGGATATTAGGGCTCTCTGCAGACACGATGCATTTCGAATTAGACTTTTGCAGGCTTTACTGAGGATTGAGGCTGAGATCACACTCCGCAGTAGCTCCTAGCATTATGGTTGCCGCTTCATCACACGCTATGCTTTTTTTTTTTTTCAAGTTTAGTCACACTGTGGATGAATTCCTGTAGATGCAGGCTGCAGGCGGTGTGTTCATGTAGTCAGTTCATTTCTGTAAGTGTGTGTGTACACGTGTGTGTGGTGCATTCGTTCATTTTTGACAGCAGGTGTGATCTTGCAGAGTGACGCCGTGCAGAATCCCCTCTCCTTCATTTGTCTCCTATCTTTCACTTCCAACCTTTTGTTCTGTTTCTCCCGGCTATTGTTCTTTTTTTTCTGGCTGTCAGCTTGCAGCTTCACGCACACGCACACACACACACACACATACAGAAGACACGCAACACACCAACCCTGCAAGTCTGTCATAATTAGGGTGCCAAAGACAAGTGGTGTCAAGATAAGCCATGTGTGAACTCCCTGACATTTCAAGGTAACAGAAATCCACACACACAACAAATCACGCTGCAAACAGCTGGAGACGAGGCAACACTCTGTCAGACCACACGTCTTCCACTGCTACATTCTTCTTTCCTTCCTGACTGTTTATTAAGATTTATTTTGACTCGTTTCACTTAGTTTTAACGGCGCGCGCCATAATGAATCATTCAAAACGAAGCCTCCGCCTTAAGTGAATAGAGTTCCTTAGTCCACCTGTAATAGTGCTCGTCCGCTCTGTCCAAGCTTGTGTCTCAGTTTGGCTGAATTAAGTGGCAAATGATTCTGAGTCAGGTTTAATGGAGTGGATACGTGTGACTCAGAGTGAATGGAACCCTCATTCCCCAGAACCAGGCCCACGGAGTTCTGCAGCCTGCCTGTACCGCACCAATCCAATTTGGGCTTAATTGAATTGTTCTGAGGCCCTCATCCATATATTTCCTCCACGAGAGGCTTATTACTCTGGATCTGTGTGTGTGTGTGTGTGTGTGTGTGTGTGCGTGTGTGTGTGTGTGTGTGCACTCATATCGTGCCAAATTTTAAATGCCCCGTTGTTGATTGATGTTTCTGAGATGCAGGTTGAATTAAACGCTGGACTAATAAGGGAAGCGAAACAAAAACTCCAACTGAATCTTTTCTTCCCCTCCCTTTTCCCCTTCCCGCCATCTCCCCTGTTCTCTTCTTCACAGGACGTGAAGTCGACATTCTTCCAGTTCGGCGCCTCCATCCAGCAGGAGGCCCTGCTGATGCTGAACATCATGGAGGAGTACGACTGGCACATCTTCTCCATTGTCACGTCGAAGTTCCCCGGCTACCAGGAGTTCATCAATATCCTAAAAACTACCGTGGACAACAGGTAGGATCACTTAGACACCGGCTTTGCACTCGTCTGCAAAGTTTCATTGTCACATTTAAGTGGATAACAGTAGCTGACGATATGCGCAGCAGCAGTGCAGGTAAGTAAGTATAGCCATGCAGCAAGCATCTGGACTTATGAGGTTTGTACTCAACAGTTTTTTAAGTATGGGATCGCCTGCTGCAGTTTTATCTCCACCCTCTTAGATTATACACAGTATCTGATTGATACTGATAACAGTAGCGGGAAACATGGTGCAGCAGCACAACGTCCAACACACTCACACACAAGCATCTATGTAAATGAGGAAAAAACAAAAAAAGTTTAACTTACTGTTTTTGAACTAAACTGTCCATCTCCTTAGATTGTATAAAGTATTTGATTAGTATAAAGGTGGATAGCAGTAGCCGGCGGCACGATGCAGCGTTGTCACTGAAGAAGTAAGTATTGCCATGATGCAAGCATCTGTACATGTGAGGAAACAAACACAATGGAATATAAATTCACTGTTTTGTACTTTACTGTTCTAAAGTTTGGAATCGCCTACCAAAAGAGCTTGATTTGATACAGTCAGATGGCTGAGAGTAGCACTAATGTACGAATAGATGTTATTTTGTATGAAGCGTATGTCAAATAAGTTACGTTTCGTACACGGGGGACAAAACGCTGCTACAGTGGTTCAACCAGACTGACAATTGAAGGGGCAAAAAGAGACAGAGATACCTCTGAGCAGCAGTTAAGTAAGAAAACAAGACATCAACAGTCTTTGCTAAGATGATTTGGAGGCTTGGCATCAGAATCTCCTGAGATTCAAAGGTCCATTGTATAGAATTAAGCAGGATTATAGGGGGAATATAGTATTCATAATAATGTTATTGTTAGCTTAGAAGTGCCTAAAACTGTTCGAAACACAACTGTTTCGTTAACTTAGAATGAGTCTTTTTATATCTACAGACACAGCAGAGTATGCCATGTTGCACCCCCATGTTTCTACAGTAGCCAAGAATGAACAAAAAAAACAAACACTGGCTCCAGAGAGGGCGTTTCTTTGGGATATTTTTGGGGACAAAGTAGGGAGGGATGTGCATAAATCCCACACACTGGTCCAGGTTCCTGTGCTAGTCTCAGGGTCAACGTTTGTTCTTTAACAAGCTGGAATAAAAAGCTGTGACACTTCAGCCAAGCTATTGATCAAACTTCGAAAACGTAACATAACGGGTGATTCCAAACTTTGGAACACAAGTGTAGCTGTAACAGATGGTATGTTGATATCGTAGCTGGACCTTTGAGCCTGTCCACTCCACCGATGGAAAATGGAATGTGCCATTTCAGTCTGATATCGAGTAAGTTTTTCCTCCCTCCATCTATCCTTCTGGGTCATAATCATCTCTCAGTGCCAACAGTTTGCACTAAGGGAAACTGAAGATAACAAGTGCTGCAGGTATGTTTTCCTAAACAGCTAATGCGCTTCTAGCCCGGGCGTTCCTCCAAGCCCATTTCCCCATTTGGTCTGTAATCTTCTCCATTATCACTGCAAATTTCCCCAGAGAAAACAAGCAAGTTTACTTTTCAGAGGAGTTACTGTACACAATGTTTTGGGGCCTTGCATTTTTCATCATCTCCACTCATACAGTATGTATATCGAGACTGTCGGCCTAAAAGGATTTCATCAGCATCCTTAAACTGAATGCAGATGACAGGTAGGTTTACAGATAGTTGGGTCCGGCCGTCTGCCTCACCTTTAGGTCATTTTGACTGATGCTGTGGCTCACTGCAGAGGGAAGGAGAAGGAGGAAAAACTGCTGAAGAGAACAGCAGCCATATTTTCTTGGCAAAAAAAAATGTCAAATTAATGATGCATGTTCAGCAGTGTTGAGATGCCGGTGAGGGCCGGTGCCTGAACCCATGATATATCAAAGCCCAGCTGAGGAGAGTCTTTTCATTAGCAGTTACTCTTTATGACAGTGGTTCAAAAGGCTTTCTGCCTGTGTCTGTATTCGGTAACACTGCTTTAAATTGTTTTTGATTGTAAGAAGAGTGGCAACCGATGGCTGGTTAAATAGGATTAGATATTTGTCCTTCAATAACATGTTCTCACTCCCAGCTCATTAAATATAGTGGCATGGTCAGTGGCCTTGAGCTTTAAACTTTGATGTTCTACCAACCCCTCTAGCACCAGTTTTGGACAGGAATGGGAATAATAAATCTGGTTATACTTTCAAAATAAAGCTTCCTGACAAAGATTTCAAATATTGCGAAAAAGATCATTCTTTGGGTGAAAATGGCTACATTCAGTTGTGTAGTTCAAATGTATTTACTTAAGTCGCTTTGTTAACTTAACTGATTTAAATGAAGGGGTCGTTATCAGGATTCAGCATAGCCTGATGATGAGTTTTGGAAGCATAGTGCCACTGATCAGGCTGCTGTGTTCATTGCATTGGGATTGAGAACGGCCACCCTCAAACTTGTGGTTAACTGCCCCTTTTTCGAAAAGAAATATCAGGAATTGTTAATTGTCTAAATAGTTTTGCAACCATGTTGTTTCATTGTCACCATTGCAAAGTCCTAATATGCAATATTCACATCGCAGGACATGCAATGTCAAGTAAGGCTTATTCACATTCAGGCTGAACATCAATTGCAGCACTTGATAAATATTAACAATGTTCCCACTTGGTAGTCTTTCTGCCTCTCAGTGGTTGTAACCATGGTGACATCTGCCTACTGTGACATCACGTGCATAGCCTCTATTGAACTATTTAAATTATAGTATGGAAATTTCATTTTCTTACAATATCATGCGGCCCTACATGTCAGGTAAACTATATATCAAAAACTGTCGGAGTTCTGAGGTTATTAGATGCTGGATGTTTTCCCTTCCAGCTTTAAACGAGGCCACACCACTAATTTATGCAATTTCAGACCTATTTCTTATGTATGACACTTCAGTGAAAGATAGCTAAAGACATGTAATAAAGAAAAGTAACTTAACATCCCGGGGTCAATATTCTTACCCTCCAGAAATCACGTTGACCACGACGGTGAAATAATAGCTGTAAATGTCATTTACGAAATGAGAAATAATAAGGCCAATTACCTGCAATTACCAGCCGTCGATTTCCCGCGGTGGTGTTCAGCCGGTTCACGGTGACTCAGTCATGGGCGGACAGTTTTAATACTGATGAAGTTCCATCATTCACAGCAGAGAATTGAGTCAGTCAACTCAGCGAAGTCATGGCATGGAAAGGCAATATTATGTGGAGTAGAACCACAGGCCCAGGCATAACATATGAGAATGAGGGAATGATATATTTTGCGGAGGGCCGCATACACAAGCTGTCTGTTGGAGATGAGCGCAGGCAGGTAGGTGGTCTTCCTGTCGGTATAATCTGCAGAATAAAGAACAAAGCTGGGCTCTGGATGGGAACGCTTGTTCAGGCATTGCACACATAATCACTTCGCTGTATGAGACACACCATACACACTAGCTCTTTTTCTGCAGGTAAAGAATGTAATGAAAGGTAAAATTATTTTATAAAAGCATCTATATATATTCTTTTTATGTATCTTTATATTTTATTGAAGTTCCCATGAAGTCAAAATTACTGCTAAATGTTTTTATCACATATGGCTTGCTCCATATGTCACATATGCACATTCAGTTCCAACAGAAGGTCTCTTTAATGGTATTTTAGTGTTTGTAACTTCCTGGAAAAAAAAAAAAAAAAACATTAAAAATGTTGATGACTCATCCTGCACTTGGGGGCGTATGTTAATTTATCAGTTTCATAACTTGTACAAAAACGCAACGTTATTCAGTAATTTGATTTCAATTGGATCATGTTTCAAGGAGAACATTTGTTCTGGTTTTACCTGCGATGTCATCAGGCTGCTCTACCTTGAGCAACTCTGGACAGTTAGATTTATGTGTTGCTAATTGCCAACAAACCAGATAACCAGACGTTCTCAATGAACAGCTCCGGGCTAGCGGGCGTTAGCTGCCTCCGAGAAAGACGACAGAGGCCAGCTGGAGTATGGAGGTGATTTACAGATTTTCCTGTAGAAACATACTGGTAGCTTTGATGCTGACGTAAGCACTTACTGCTGCTAAATGTAGTAAGCTGCTGTTAGATCAGTAAGAGATCCAAACCTGGCAAGGACACAATCTTGGTACTGTATTCCTTGTATCAAATTAGCCTTAGTCTTCTCAGAGGCTGTGTTTTCTGTCCTGGTACGACCTTACTAAGCTGAAGCGACTAGCACATTCTATTAGCCGTTTCATGGGGACTTAAATGTCGAGGAGTGATGCAGTATTTTGTTCTCCGGAAATTGTTATTACCCATGCTGTCTCTCTGTCACTCTCTCTTTCTCTGTTAATGTGTCTCTGTGTATCATTATCTCTCCTCACTAGTTTTGTCATCCGGGACTTGTAGACCATTATCACTTTGGACAGCGAGACGAGGACAGCAAGTCCCAGATCACTCTCATGTTACACTACCTGTCTATTGTTGGATTACTGCATGATGTTTATCGCTTCGCTCATTTCCCTACCCTGTGTTACACTCTTTGACAGTCCCCGGTGTGTGTGTGTGTGTGTGTGTGTGTGTGTGTGTGTGTGTGTGTGTGTGTGTGTGCTGTGTGTCCGTCTTTGTCCCTCACTCTGCCGGCTCCATCATCAAGGACCTGTACTCCCGATACCACAGCATGCTGCCAGTTCATGACATATCATTTTCTTGAATTACTGACATAACCAGCGTTTGCTCTATCCCTGTTGCTCTGTCGTCTTGCGTACTGGGACCTGCTGAGTATTATCACTCTGGACGTTGTGAAACAGGATGAAAAAGAGACTCTACAAGCACATTATCATTTCTAATAAATGTCCTTCTAGATTAGAAAATGTGTTTTGAAATCACACCAGTGCAATTTCTCTCCACAGTTGCTTTGACCTCTCCACAGAGGATCATTTCTGTGGGAGAACATCTGTCTTCAGCCACATGTTTGTGCCGGAGCGGTGTCATATTAATGAACACATTTTTTGAGTCCAAATGTGTGACAGGAGCTGGGTTCCACTTTGATAGCGGTGATATTTCCCTATAAGTGCTGTCACCAATTAGCGCATTGACGACAGGCCCCGCGTTGGCCCTTTCACATTTAACCGGCCAGTGTTTGTTCTCCTTGTCCTT
Organism: Sparus aurata; assembly: GCF_900880675.1. Classification (NCBI taxonomy): domain Eukaryota; kingdom Metazoa; phylum Chordata; class Actinopteri; order Spariformes; family Sparidae; genus Sparus; species Sparus aurata. The sequence goes on along the minus strand of NC_044209.1, from coordinate 10,962,612 downwards.
TACTTGTGTGGGCGGGAACATGCTGAGTGTCATTATACAGGACCGGCTTTAGCATTTGCATTCCATTTAGCCTTAATGTGTTTCCCTCGACAATAAGCACATTACACCTATTAGCATTCACATCGCACTTAACAATGATATTAATTATAATGGATAATTATAACCGCCCTTGCCGGCACCTGAGCAAAGTTAATAGTCTATTAGTTAAATATTAACATTTCACTCTTGTCCTCGTTATCCTTGCTTTAGTTTTGTGGGCTGGGACCTGCAGAACATCATCATTCTTGACGCCGTGGAGGAAGACAGCCGCTCGCAGATCATGCTCAAGAAGGTCCAGTCCCCGGTGGTCCTGCTCTACTGCTCCAAGGACGAGGCGGTCTACATCCTGGAGGAGGCCCGCTCCCTGGGCCTCACCGGATTCGGATACATCTGGATCGTGCCGTCGCTCACCACCGGCAACCCGGAGATAACGCCCGACGAGTTCCCACCGGGGATGATTTCGGTGTCGTACGACGACTGGGACTACCCACTAGAGGCGCGAGTTCGTGACGGCCTGGGGATCATAACGTCGGCGGCAGCGGCCATGTTGGAGGAGTATGGCGACATTCCCGAAGCCAAGACATCCTGTTACGGCCAGATGGAGAAGACAACCAAGCTGCCTCCCAGTGCGCTACACAAGTAAGCAACACAATGAATGTGTGGGTGTCTATAATGATCAACAGGAAACACAGTCAGTGATGTTTCTTTTAAGTAAAGTAAAAATAGAAAAGAGGAGAAAAATAAAAGAGGTTTGTGAATGTTTATAACCGCGAGAGAGTTAATGCACATAGGAATAAGTGTGTATGTTTATCTGAAGAGCTTCCTGCCACAGTCTCTTTGTTTTCACCTTTGTCCCCAGTAATTAGAGACTTCCACCAAGTTTCCAGCAAGTCTACGTGAGGAATTGAGATTGAAGAAAAGATGCAATTACTGGATAAGAGACCAAGGGATTGAGAGCTGGAGCTAAGAGAGGAAGTGTAGGAGTCAGAGAGAAAAAGAGAGAGAGGGAGAGAGAGAGAGAGAGGGTAGAATGAAAGGGCTGAATGGGAGACGAGGAGGAAGTTTGTGGTTTAGGCGGAGAAGAAACAGGCAAGGGGAAGAAAATTGAGACTGGGGTAACAGCGGGAGGCCGCTACAAATGAGTGCTCTCCAAAATTGAAGAGCTCCTTGATGAGTCCTTCTGTTCCTCCTCTCGTTTATTCCTCCATCTCCCATTCACTCTCTCCTCTGCTCTCCCCCTCTCATCATGCGCTCGCTCCCCAGCAGCCAGTGGGAGATGTCGCAGGTCTTGCCAGCTCTGTCTGGCTCTCCATCTGGCAGAGGAAGGGGAGATGCACACAACCTGTGTTTACATCCCAAAATTGTTTTTCCTTTTCTTTATCTTCATAATGATTTGTGAAATTACAAGTCTGAATGACAAAACGTACTCAAAAATATAAAGTGCTTGGGTATATAGTTCAAATGCTTGAACTGGGAAATGATTGTGACATTTGAAGAACACGGGTGTGTTTGGTATTTAACAATCTGCTCATCATCTTGGCAGACGCAGCACATCACTGTAATTCTGGGAATACTGTAGGAACTGAGGTTGCATAACATTAACTTCAGTTAGCTGAAAGTATCTCAGCCTCCGGGCAAAGCAAAGAGGAAAGAATAAGAGCGGAGGAGACAAAAAAAAAACAGAATAAGAGATCAGATTCATGCTGCATTCACGTGCACCTCAGATGGTCCCCTTTTTTCCCCGAGTTGGGTGTCGTTCTCCCGACTTTGCTGCACGTCATGTTGGAATGCGCAAATGCGTTTAAACAACACATTGATAGCTGTTATCTGTATCCGCCATGTTTCCCACTTTTACCACTTTCTGAGATTTATTTTTCCCATAATTCTTACAGCACATGAATGAAGACATATAAGTCAATATTACTGAACCGAGCCAGACCCAAACTCAACAGAGTGCTGTTTTTTGTGTCCATGTGATATCTTATTTCTTACATTATATTTACATTATATTTTACACTGTATTTGGTTGTGTTGACACTATAGTTCCTCATTTTTATAGTATATATTTATATTTACAATATATTTATTTATTTTTATACATATACTTCCTTATTTTTACACCATTTAGTAATGTTTCCACTAAATGTCATTATTTCTACTGTATATTGTATTTCTACATACATTTTTTACTATACATTACTTACTATATTTTTTATTTTTAGCACTACGTTTGTATAAAACAACTTGAAAGCGCAACGTCAATTGATGAGCCCAAACCTGCACATCATTTAAACATTTTTGACTGAATCTGGCCCAGTTTGGTTCAGATATCCATGCTCTAATCCAATATTTGGACCAATATTAATTTCTGCAGAAACCAAACCAGATGCTCTGTCGACCATGGTTAGTTCAGGTTACCTGGGAGATTAGAACACTCACTCCGCCTGTTTAATTATCTTGAAATGGCAATAGTTACTGAGGTAACAGAAGAGTTACTGGCATTGATCAGCTACATGTTTGCAAAGAGACAGTAAAGTATGACTGAACACATCTTCAGTAACCTCTGTAGGACTTTAAACACCAATTCCACCCTGCCACACAGCAGCGCTCGCCTTGTCAGGTACAGAATCACCAATGAGAGGCACCAAATATCCATTCAGAGCCAGCTGACTTTGTTCCCAGCATGCTCTGCTGCCTCAGGTTGTTACCCAGGTGATGAGTGGCCACAGATGGCTTTGTTGTGGGTGAGAGAGCTCAACCAATAGGGCTTCAGGGCCGGTACACGAGAAACATGATTGGTCAAGCCTAGGTCAGGGCGACAGGCGGGTTGTTAGACCATCAACGGCTGTCAGGGGAGGTAGGAAGGCATGGCTAGCACGCGCACACACACATACACACACACACACAGTGGCAGGCAGATGGGCTGTATGTGCAAATGCACAGCACCGGAGTGACATATTGCAGTAAGTACAGTGAGTCACAGGAGTTTCTCCTGGGCTTCTCTTTAGTTCTTCAGTGGATCCCTGTCACAAGCAAGATGTCAGACACAGTGTTCATCTGATCTCAGAGCCTACAAACGATTTGATTTACAGTGATGAATTGCTGCTTCTGTCCGAGAAGAAAGAGGAGAAAAACTTGTTCCGAGGAGAATTATATTAATAGACGGTGCTGAAATCACAGAAAAGTCTGTCGTTCTGGTGACAAGTGTCTTTACATCGCGGGCTTTCAGCGACATTCTACCTCTCTCACTCTGCCCATGACAGCCAGTGATGACGAATCCACCCTGACACGTCCAAGATGAATATGTTTTGCAGAGTAATCGAAAAATAAAATTAAATAAAAACAGGAGACAAATGACCAACTAAGAGCTCCGGCCAGTGCAGCAATCAGACCGAGTGACAACCTGCGCTCCATATAAAATATGCTGTGTGTGTGTGTGCGCGCGCGCGTGTGTGTCTGCACTTGTCCGTGTGCGTGTCAGAAACGAGTGAAATATTCCCCCCTTAAGAGAATGTTCTGTCATGGCAGATTTACAGCGAGCCGCTCACCTTGCTGTGGTGAACACTGTGCCTTAAAAGACTTTAGCACTTATTTATCAGCTTGTGTCTTTCTGTGTGTGTGTGTGTGCGTGTGTGCGTGTGTGAAAGGCGTGGTGGTAGTAGTTTGTTCTGACAGGTAATTTCAGTCTCCGGCCCTGATATATGAGGGTCAGAACTCAGGAAACACATGTACACACAAACACATTACACACGCGCGCCGACTCCCCACGGGGAGGTTGTCATGTGAGCCGTTGTGCAGAGACATCAACACACAACACACACACACATCGCACACACCGCACACCGAGGACTGAAGAAGATGAATGCCATATGCTAGCAGTTTTTTAATAAGCTGATAAGACGGAATCATGCAATCATCACGCTTGGAGGTTAAAAGGAAACACCGACACTCGAGTTGTTTCTAATTTTCCCCTATACTAGATCTGGACACAGAACCTTTTTAAATATCTGTTGGAATGATTCCCCGGTGCCAGTCACCCCACCGATCATAAATGCTGCATCAGCGAATGACCGCTTGCTAACTACGTCTGCGAGGATATTCGTGTTTATCACTCCGCTGCCACATGCACGCTTCTGTTCGCGGGCCTTCCGTGACTTGTGATATCTCGCAAAGAGTAGCGATTCATACGTTCATCGATGGAGGGCTGTGCACGTGGAATAAACTCATGTGTGCACGGTCATCAAATATCAAAAAAAGTTAGTTACTTTTTAAGTATGACTTTCTTCACGTTCTATTCTGGCTGTTGTCGTCACCAGTGTCTATATGCAAAAACCGAATAACGGTAAGACCGGCAACCGTTAAAGGCGCCTCCATCGGTAACCGGAGGCCGCTGCCTCACGACGTCAGTCCATCTCGCCGTGCTGCTGTCACTGTCTGCAGGCAGCAGCGGACACTGAGCCGCTACGACTTCACGCCGCAATAATGCCGGAACGCATAAATCGGTCGCCGGTTGCCTTTAAGTGTACGTGTGTTTCTGCAAGCATGAAAATCAGTACGTCGTTTTACCCCTCAGATCGGTCTTGTCAGCTTCAGTGTCACCTCGCCCTGCGGTTGATCACTTCTTAATCAAATCAATCTGTGCACACGGAGAGCAGATGTGTGTCTGAAAGTGAGCTCTCATGTTAGATTTTGAAAATGCAACAGCAGAGCGAGAGAGGATGCTTCCGTTTTCATAATCTAAAACTATAATTTTATTGTAGTTCATGCTCCTGGTGCGTGGTCTGAGGTGTCACTCAGTCAGCGGTCGGTGCGCCAAGGATGCCCAGTTGCTCTCTGCATCTTTTCCGCGGGATTACAAAAGACCAGTGCTGAGAAGTTGTGTTTGATTGAGCAGGATTAGAAGGTGATTGACAGCTAGCGTGGCGCCTCTCAGGGATAAATGAGCCATCGCGTTGCCTTTCGGTTTGAATGCTCAGAGCGTGGAGGGGAGACGGGACTGCAGAGCGGCAGATACGAAGGGAGTTTAGTCAGTCGCAAATGTGAACTACTGCAAATCCCATCGAACGAGAGGTTTATTAATTTTTCATCTAAGAAAGGTGCTCCGAGTTCTACAGGGATTCCTCAACCCAAAAAAATGTATCTGCATATCGGAGAATTGCGAATATTTGAGCCGGGCTCCCCAGCCAATAGACGCACACGTTGTGTTCCTGTGCGACAAAAGGAATCCGGCTGAAGCAGCTGCGTGGACATGTGTTGCATTTAACGGCGCGACTGCGAGCGTGGGAAAGACACAATGTAATTGTTGGCATTAATCTTGCGCTGCCCGAGCTCACACAGAAACATAACTGCATGAACATAATGCTCACACACACACACACACACACCAGGGACAACAGGAGGGGCAGAGACGCCGCTAAGCTAGCATCCACTTCACCTTGTACAGTCATCATTCACGCCACACTTAACACGTGCCACCTGAGGCCGAGTGTGTGTGTGTTCAAGTGACTACCCACCCTTGGGTCATCTTTAAAGACCTAAATCAGCACTGATAGCAGCTCCCGTCTTTTCTTTTTTTCAGACCCCCTCTCCCTTTGTCTCTCACAAGCACAGTGTGTGTGTGTCTGTGTGTGTGTTCTGTGTGCAGTTCATAGATCACGAGCGCTGACAGTATACATCATCACTTTGACTGGTCCTTGTCTTGACGAAGGACAAACGTCTCCATCCTCAACTCACACACACGCGCAGCATCACGCGGCCCATCTTTGCATCTCTGTGCCGACTCCCCCCCCCCGCCCAGTGGTAAAGCCCTCTCGAGATAAAATGTTGAGTTCTTATCACAAAAGGAAGACCTTTTCCAAACAAGGAGAGACCCGGAGGGGCCCAGAACGAGCGAGTGCTTGAGATATTACATCTTTTTTGTGTCAAGAACACGGGCCACATGCCCAATTTATTCGGAAAATGTCATCCTTTTCCTCATGAATGACATTATTGCTGCATTATAGCAGTCAAGTATGTGTGCGTGCTTCATGTGGTTGCTGCAGTAAACCTGAGTGTTGGCTGCAGTGCCCCCCCCCCCAATTCCAACCCCCTTTTTACTCCAAAATAAGAGGATAGGAGGAAAAAAATAACACCAGAGATATTTTTAACCCAACTCTGTCGAGGGCTAAGTCCTCCTCCTCTCTCGTCAGACTTCGCCCTCTTTCCATCTCCCTCAATCTCTCTTATCTCTACACTCTCTCACACTTCTTTTTGGGTGCTCCCTCACCACCTCCCGTCTCCCCCACCTCTGAACCCTCTTCTTACCCCCCCAATGAATAGAGAGATTACTGATATAATGGAGGTTGGAAAGTAAGTGGAATTGGATCGCTTTACTATGATCTGAGTGCTACAGGGGAGAGGAAACATTAGGAGGAAATTAGGAATTAGGGTTGTTTAGGGTTATCTTCGAGCGTGTACACTGTAGTTGGTGTCCATTTCCTTGCAACGTCCTATCAGGTCCATCAAATTTGCTGTTTTCAACGTGGCACCTCTTTGGAAAAGCTCCGTTCCCAGTGTTAAGATGCAATATGTAAACAATTAAGTATTAAACATTCAAAAATTAACTACAATCATCAAAGGCATGCGAAGAAATAACAGTTTTAACACCATGTCTGAGATGCCTATGTATGGTGTTGTTAAGATATCTACCTAAGTTAACATGCTAACAAGCTAGCCCAAGGCCCGAAAATGTCTTTCTTCCAGCGGTCAAACTGTCCTGAGCTAGCAGCGTGAACGCCAACTCTCCAGCGTCAACACTCCCCAAGTTACAAGCACATCGCTCAGACCACTAGCTGCATGGCTAGCTGAGCTAACTAGCTAACGGCAGCTACAGATAGCAGTAATTAGCGGTTACCTTGGTTACATTTGCGTCAAATGAGACCTTAAAATCATCTTTAAAAACTTCCCAGGACACACTGATGTGATGTTTGCGTGAAATAAAGTTTAGCCAGAAGATTTTTAGACAAAATACAAATATCAGTGTTTAAGACGGAAGGATTAATTGAGGTTGTCTGAACATCCTCGCCCGATTCCTTCAAGCTCTTTCATGAACTGATTCACGTTACAGGATGCCTGACACTCACAGTCAATATCCTTCCAACATCCAGCACAAGTTTTGACATGATTGCATCAGAGTAACATCAGATCCTCTGCAATAACGCTGTAAATACATTTTCTTTGCTGTCTTCTGCCAGAAGAAATGACAGCATGAGAGAGTGAAAATCATCCAAATGAGCAACAAAGGAGCACAAATTATACAGTAAACAGACAGAGGGAAGAGTAAAGTCTTCCATTGTGTGTGTGTGTGTCTGTGTGTCTTCCAGTTAAATGGTTGCAAAGCGCAGAATGTGATTCTGTTGTCTAAAAGTGCAGCCCGGGTGCTGGTATTGATTCCAGCGCCTCTCCCTCGGCTGCAGTTGCACATAATTGGGTTTAGCGCTGCGTCCCATGTCCAATCAAATGGCTTAATACTACTCACCTGGTCGCTTGCAGGCCAATCAGATTATTTTAATCACAAAACCCACTCAATCCCCTTATCTCTGGCTGATTTCATCTGAGCATTGAGAGGAGATGTGTGTGGTGTGTGTGTGTGTCTATGTCACCACCAACAATTTAAAGGGACATGTAGGTATCAGGAAATGTCACCACGCACACAAGCACACAAATAAAACAGCCTTTTTTTCTGTTATCTCTGTCACCACATTTTTGAATTGGTATTATAATTGGGATGTACTGCTGCCGCGTGTAAGATGCAAGTGTGGGAGTGTGTAGGTGACATCTTAAAGGTGCACTACGTAGTTTTCGGGAAGAATTTGAATCAGAGGAGAAAGATCTCTATTGACAAACAAAATAAACAAACTCTCTTTGTTTTCACGACTGAATAAGCAAACTGACCTTAAAGGATGATACAGTTTCACACTGTGGCGGACCCTGCCACCTTTCTAGGTTCAAACAGTGTTCTGCGGAACAGCTTTTCAAAAATTCTGACTTTGAATTTCTGCTCAAAATATGACACAGTGCCCTTTTAAGTCATGAAATGAAATGAATTAAATGCCACTTTCTTGGCAGGAACAGTTAAATCGGGCCGGTGAGGAATATTGACTAAACTAAGAGATGATGGACAGACACGCAGAAAATCGTATCTATACAGGAAAACAGACAAAATGAATGCATTCAAATTACCCTTCAACTTGTCGAACGCTGTAAGTGCAGTTCGTGCCCCACCTTCATACACAATGTCCTGCACAGCGTGAAGCGCCTCACCTGCAGCGCTCCACCGTGGCTTTTTTGAAGACGCTTCTTGTGGTGCGCATGTTCCATTTAGAAGTTTTTTTTCCCCCGTCGCAGTGGCCCCCAGAGCAGAGTACAGGAAGAAGAAGGTGTGTGTGTGTGTGTGGGGGGGGTGGGGGGGGGGGGCTGTCTTCTCTCCCTTGTTGTACATGACCGCTGACAGAAGAAGTGAGGGAGACAGAGTGGGGAGGGGGGGGGGAGGACAGCCGTGATTAATGTGGAGGCTACGTGGACCCAAGAATATCTTCCCACTGCCCTCAATCTTAGCTAATGTGACCTGCCATATGGGTCACTCATTACAGCGCGCGTGTGCGTGTAGATTTCAGCGCTATCCATTCTCACTTTCTCTCTCCGCGCAGAGGATCTTTTCTATATCTAATATACACACACTAGCGTACTGACAAAAAATGAAGTTCTGTAGTAGAGCTCACATTTGGAGGATTTCGGCCTGATTACCGGTTATACCAGGCACACACACAAACACACACACACACACACTCTCACACTATGAGATGAATAGATTTCTTTTGTATCCCTCAGAATTACGTTTTTGAAACTCAATACAACGGGGCCTGTGTGAATATTTTAGGAAAGTAATATTACTTGATTGCAATTTGACTTTTTCTCATGCTAATGTAATTCAATTCCCCCCCTTTCTTTCCTGTTTCTCCCCACCGCTATTCATTTCTTTCCTTTTCCTCATTCTCTGAATTTTCCCACCTCCCCGCTGTCTGCCTTGCCTCCTGTCAACCTCCGCTCCCCCTTCCTCCTCCTCCTCCTCCTCCTCCTCCTCCTCTCGCTCTCAGGTACATGATGAATGTGACGTGGGATGGCAGAGACTTGTCATTCACAGAAGACGGCTACCAGGAGAACCCAAAGCTGGTGGTCATTGTTCTCAACAAGGACAGAGAGTGGGAGAAGGTAGGATGTGTGTGTGCAGAAGTCTGCGCATTTCCTAGGCGTGGCTTTCAGGGCCAGGGCTCGCTGCTGAGGACCCGCAGCTCGTGTCTGTCAAGATGTCTGTCCGTCAATCTATTTCTGTGGATTTAAAGGTTTAGTCTACACGTGCGTGGGTGTTTAATGCAAAAAAATAATAATTTAAAGCTGCTGTAAGTGTTTTTTTTTTAAGTTAAAATAAGTGTAAGATAGCTCTACTCCAGAGTGTTTTGTCAGCAATCCATGTCTGTCCTCCTGATGCTCACGCAGTAAAGGTGTAGCCCTGCCCGCTTCATCCAATCAGGACAGAGAACTCCATGAAAGAGGCGGACCTGTCTGCTCAGGATCCTTCTGTTAGCTGCTGTGTCTGGCTAAGGGTGACGCGGTTTCATGTGGTGATGTAGGGAGGAGGCCGGGGATCGCTAACCGCAAAAGGGACAGGAAGTTCTCTTACAGCAGCTTTAAACTAAATTATTTTTTGACTATAGATGGGTGCAATACAACAGGTATAACACTGCATAGGGAGATGAAAAACAAAGAAAAAATAACTGAATAGCTCAAAATATGAATATGAATAAATACAATGAATGAAAGAAAATAATAGAATAGAAAATGTATTATTTGAGTCCCTAATTGTTGATAATTCCATGTCTTTTTTTATTAGAAAGCAGGTCTAGGTGCTATGTAAATACTGTGAAAGTGTCAAACAGAGAAATGCACACAGCGGGTATTCAGAAACTGTGCCTTCAAACACGCTCTCAGGACATTTCGTGAGATTGTGATGTCACAAATGTTTGCGAGAAAGCAGACCGAGCTGAGGTCGAGACGTAGTGGGCCAGTGCCGACTCAGGCCTGTTGGAGCTGACCAATCAGAGCACAGGGTTGAGGGGGGGCTTAAAGAGACCGGCGTTTAGGAGAGCGAGGGAATTGAGGTGCTGCAGGGATGGCCAGCACGCTAAAAATGAAGGTGTTTCTCAAACCTCAAAGCATTTTCTTCTTTTGACATTCTTGCTTGTGTGTGTGTTTACGCCGCTTGTGTTTATTTTGTTTGTTTTTTTCTCTTTTGCTTCTTTATGATCAATACTACTATTATACATTACTGTGTGGTAACATATACATCAACACCAACACCAATATATCTGTGATAACCCCAGTTTTACAGATCATATCCACCTGTATATTGGCATTAGTCAAGCGCTTACACACACACGTTTCCTGTTGTCTTTGTCTATTGTTTCCTGTGTTGTTTATATATCGCAAGCCTAATAAAATGCCTTATCGCTTAAAGAAACTGAAATGAAGGAAAAAGACATCAGAGAACTTCCAACAGCAGCTCATACGTAAACTCTTTGAATCGAAGGGCAAAAACAAACACGGTATTGAAAACGCTACTGTCTCACCGTACAACTCTCTGCGTTGATCGATGAGCTCATTTACTAACAAGCTTATGGATTTCTTTAACTGGTTAATGTGAGAAAGCCTCAATAAAGAGTGGCCACTGTACAGGGGTGAGTATTTCTCGCTGCGGTAATGGACTTCTAAATGGCAGCCATGCATCCTGATTCCTACGTCCGACTGCCTCGCACAGGCTTAAATACCTCACGCTCAGTGCTCCCAGCAGCTCGCGGGTTCAGGGCGGGCAGAGGCCGAGGTGGAAACGTTTGAGAGAATGACGGGGAAAAGAGAGAGGTGTGACCAAACGAAGGGATTTGGATAAGGAAGAAAGGGAGATACATGGTTGTGTTTTCCATTTTTGTCCCTCTCCTGCCACCTTCCCACGTCTTTTTTGTCTTCTCACAGCCGCCTTCTCCAAAAAAACCCCCCGTCTTTCCTCACGTCTAATTTCTTCCTCTCCTCTCCTCCCCACCTTCTTTCCCTTCCTCTTCCGTGTTACCGTCCTCACCTCCTGTTTTTCCTTCCCTTCCCTTCCTCCTCCTCCCCCTCTGTCCAGATAATCTGTGCACTCTGTCTGTCTTTAGCCGTGATTGCTGTTGTGGTCTTTGATAGCACCTCAAACCACAGTTAATCAAAACCCCCGAGACCTCTGTTATTGGGGTGGCGAGGGGGGTCACTGCTCTTGTATGCGGGTGCTTATGTGTGCGTGTGTGCGTGTGTTTACCCATCCACACCGGTTATTGGAAGAAGCACTTCTTGAGAGGCTCTCCGCTTCGACCAATCTGCTTTTTTTTATTCAGGTCACATCGGCGTGTGTGTGAGCGCGAGGTACAGTACTCGGTTTTTAGTTTGCCGCAATCCGCGCGGTCTCCACCCAATCTTTGAGACTGGCTTTTTTCATATTTCATACCGACACACACACACACACACACACACACACACACACACACCCACACACAAGCACGCACACAAAAGACCCTTTGTCGGTGTGTTGTTGTAAACAGAGAGCCTGTGAAATTGATCAGTACCACTTCACTGTGGTGCAGAGAAAGAGACTGAAGGCAAGAGAGACACAGAGACCCAAAGTGGAAACATAATTGGGAGCTGCTCTCTCTCCCTCTCTCCCTCTGGTGCAGCCGTCCCACCCATGCGCCAGGAATCGGTGGCATACACACTCACACACACGCATTCGCACAGTGAGAGAGAGAGAGAGACAGAGAGAGAGAGAGAGAGAGGGAGAGAGAGAGCGAGAAAGAGAGACTTCCATGATGATCAAGAGATAAAAATTCAGTAACCGCACTAAAATATGGATATGCACTAAAAATATAAAATGTGTCCCCTCGGGGCTCAGGAGGGGAGAGACAAGGAGACGGGAAGCTATATGGAGCGGTAGCGAGACGACAGAGCGATGGAGACAGATGGGCCGAGATAGCGGGAGCAAATGAGCCCGGGAAAAAAGAGACACAAAGAGGGAGAAGAGAGGGTTTTTTTTTTTATTACTACAGGTGTTTAAGACTCAGGTTTTCAAAGCATCCACACCTGCTGTTCTCTTCAACACACACACACACACACACACACACACAGAGCCGGTATATTTTTGAGTTTTGGGAAGAGCCGCTTTGAAATATCTTCACCTGTCTGTTTTTAGATGTGAATGTTGGTTAGACTTTTAAAGGATTATGTAATCACGGCGAGTGACTGTTTTACGTAAAAAGAAGGGCAGATTGCAGCAAATCATGCGCGGTACATCTGACTGGATGAAAAAACTTGGATCCGGCGTTGATTTATGTAAAATGAGGCTTTTGTCTGTGAAAAAACTAGCTGAAGTAACAACTTAGCGGTTATAGCAGAAAGACAGAATAGCAATTCAGATGGATGCGGCCTTGCCAGGAGTGGCATACTTAAGCTCGCGCCATGCATGGATTTGTAGAAACAACGATGGCAGGGTTTATTTCTTTAGTTAATGTGTCTCCATATCACAAAACGTTAATATGTTGTAATGATGCTGCATCCAGAGGAGGCAATAAATCAGATAAGTTTAGTCATATGTTGAACAGTACAAAGGAGCTTGCTTTATTTGAGATAAAGGAAACATACACACACGTACACACAGATGTGTCACCTCTAAGTCAAGAGGCTTCTTCAGTTCTAACTAACTGGAGGAGAGTTGCAGGCTTTTAAACCATGTGTGGGAGTGTCCTCACAGTGTTGTTAAGGACACTCCCACACAGAGTCCTAAGGGCAGCTGTTGGGTTGTTGACTCAACCGGCCTTCATGTGGGTTGTTAGGGCGAGGTGAGCCCAGGTGTGAATGGTTGTTAAGCTGTCTGGGGAGGGAACTCAGTACTGCACTGTAGGGGTGATAAATAATGTCACAGGCCACCTCCTCTGCTGTCCACTTACATCTGAAGGAGAAACATAAATCCTTTGAGGACAACAATGTAAACATCTTGGCCAGAGATGACAGGTGGAATGACCGTCTTTGAACAGAGGATGTGGCCTAAGACATTACTTATGCAGTAGTGAGTGAACCAGTCACACCTGGGCTCACCTAGACCTAACAACCCACATGAAGGCCAATTTAAAAGAGTGCAACTCCCCTCCAGTTAGTAAGAACTGAAGAAGCCTAGCGTAAGATGTCTCTTTTAAAAATCTCTGAATCGTGTTTTAACAAGACTAAAAGTTCACAGACGCCTGCACAGCTATATAGGCACAGCGGTGTTTCCAGTTAAATGCTACTGTAAGCAAGCCGACATGTTTAAAAGGACAATGATAACATGCAGATGTTACCGTTTGCGGTACGGTTCTGAGAGTAAAAAGTGAGGGGGGGTCACCAAAGTCAGTACAAATATTTCTTAGGAAGACATAAATGCATGCACCACACTACATGGAAGTCCATCCAATAATAATTTCTTGCAAAATTGGATGATGATGATGATGATGATGATAATGATGGTTGTGAGTAAGAATCCAAAACTCAATCTAAAAATGTAGTAAAAAACAACATCATGTCACGGTCGATGCGGCCTTGAGGGAAATCTTCAGCTCTAAGAATTAATGAACATGGCGGCGCTGCGGATGAATTTTTCCTCGCCGCGTTCAGAGTTACAGTATAGCTTCACCGGGCGGATGAAAGGAGCGTATTTACCGATCAGAAACAGGATGTTGTGTTTTATTCCTGCTGAGTAGATGGAGTGTGTAAATTGCTCCAGGAGCTGCTGCAGTGTTAGCAGCCAGTTCACAAAATAATTATTACCGACAGCTTGGGATTTGTGCTTGGAGAATCACAATATGGAGAGCAGACAACATTCAAAAGCCCACGTGCACATGCAAAAGAAAAAAACACACACACACACTCCCGAACCACCTCGCAAACACACACACATGCATTATCTTCCCGGGCCCGACTGTTCTCTGATTCTTCATAAAGGCGCTTCACTTTCAGAAAAGATGTCTAAATCCATGGATGCAGTTTTTCCTCTCGCTCTTCCACTCTGTCATCCTCTTTCTCTCTGCCCTTGTTTTTCTCTCACACACACACACACACACGCACGCGCACACACAAACAGAGCCAGCGGAGGAGAGGGAGAGCAGAATCCATTTTCCCGACATAATTTTGTCTGACAGGAGTGACAGATACTGTTTTATGACTGAATGGGTTTCTCCACGCTATTAGGAACTCATTCTCCCATAATGCAACGTGCCAGGGCGATAACTCTCCCAGCGAGACTGGCACGGAGAAGGTGCTCGGAGCGAGAGCGCTGACCCCTTGTTTTTTTCTTGATTTTCACATCATTGCGTCTCGACTGTTCAGCCGGGCTCTGGTTGATTGTAGCCCCCTTGATTGCGCGAGAGCAGTGTCGGGGTGTCTGGGCCGCAGAGAATAAAAGGAAATGAGAGCAGTGGGGAAGACAGTGCGAACAGAGAGGATGACACGCAGTTAAAGAGCAGAGCCTTTTCAAAATAAAGATTAAAAAGGCAGGCGGTGACAAAAGAGCGGTAGATGAAACGAAACAAGAGGTTTTTGAGTAAAGAATGTGACAGAGGAGTATCAGAAACACAGATGGTCCCGGGCAGGATGTCGTCTCCTCTTCAAGTGGCTCTGAATTCATTACAGGGCGATGGGTAATACGATTGTCGCTGTGGGATGCTATAATGCGGTAATCCCACAGGCCCTATCATCGTAACCTCCACTGGCCTTACACAAACACACACACACACACACACACACACACACACGCACACACACACACACACACACACTGCTCTCTATGTATTTAGCTCGTGTGTAATATCTGGTATTTCATGCAGGACGATTCAGAATTCTGCTGCGTGGCCGGTCGATAGAGAGAATCCTCTCCCCTCTCTCCAGGCATTAATTTATAACCCCTCTTCCCCTAATTAGGGAGAGGGGGAGACAGAAAGGAAGAAGGAAGAGGAGAGCAGGACAGGAAATCAGCTTGCTGAAGTCAGCTTATTATTCCCTTCCTCCTCCTCCTCCTTCTCCTCCTCCTCCTCTTCTCCTTTGCCTCACTCTGTTTTCAGCCCCGACATTTATCTCCCCCTCAAGTTTATTGATCCGTCCAACAGATTCCGGGCCAATCCTCAAAGCTTTCTATTAATGAGTGAATGGGTCGAGCAGACTTGGGTTGTGCGTGCCTGTTTTCAGGTTTGTGGTGTGAACATTTTACTTAAAGATGCAAAATGTAAGAATTGGCAACTTATTGAATTCATTCCAAAAGTGAGAGGGCAGCATATCACCAGATTTGTTATTTGGGAAGCTAGCGGGATCAGCATGGAATTGTTTGTACCAGGAAGAGTCAAGGCTGTCAGAGTTTGTCAAAAGGGCGTGGACCCAAATGCCGTCAAGTCGTCAGGGACGTCGTTAACAAAAGGCAAGCTTTTCAATAAAGTAAGCTGTAATTGATTGTCCAATTGAAAGTCCGAAATCCCCAAAAATGCAAGAAACAAAAAGGCAGTGGCATATCAAGGAGCTAAACAAGTACAAAAATACAAAAAACAAATAAGGTACAAACCAAAGATGGGATCACAGGCAGGAGCATGAGGAGCACAAGGAATATACATGAAGGACGTGAGGAACACAGGAAATGATAAAACCATAGGTGAGCAGGAAAAACGGCGGGAAAGCAGACAAAGAGAGGAGGAAAACAAATGGACAAAATACACAGGAAGATAATCAGGGAAACTAATCAGGACAATCACAAGGGACGGAAAAAAAAACAGGCAGGAAGTAACACAGGAGGATGAACCTTACAAAATAAAACAGGAAACAACAACTAAACCAAAAACCCAAATCGTGACAGGGGCTAGCTGCTTTAAATACTGTAAAACGACAGAGACTTCAGAACGTCAAAAAAAGTCCCAATTCTGTTGATCATTTTAGTTAATTATTTGATGTCGTAATCCGAAACTCTTACATAGTGTAACTTTAAATGTGCAACAAGTAGTAAAACTATGAAAATATGCGACCCACAGGAAGTAACAGAGCTGTTCTTCTAGAAAAAAATGAATAGTAATTTTCACGTTTGGCCTCATGCTACACAGTTGAAACACCCGTGGAATATATACATTTATATACCGTATATCAGCATGGTAAGTGCTGCTGTAGGACCAGAAAAATGACCCCAAACACTCCAAATGCTTCAAATACACACTCAAATATTTTCCTCCTCGACACATTCTTGCATTTGCTTTTTTGTTTTTTTTTCCAGACTCGTGTCATTTCTGTGACACAAGTTCTATCTTACTTATTATGCACAAATTCCCTCTCACTCTTGCATTACCAATCTCATTTCCTTCAATACCTCCACAGCCCTTTGACACACACACAAACACACACACACTTACACGCACAAATGTGTGTGTTGATATGTGCCCGCACTCACTCGCTTGTGAAATGCAAAACAGCTGTGCTAAGACAGATAGACAAATGCGTCCGTTTCCCTAGAGAGTGAAGGTGACACACAAGGAGCCGCTCACATGCCACCTCAGCATACAGCCCTGCAATGCAACACACACGCACGCACACACTCTCACACACACACACACTCACATACGCAGTCTTAGAGATGTAGCAGACAGCAGAGTGAGCTGTTGACAGTGCAGCTGACTAAAAGTGGAGAAAAGACTAATCCCTGTCAGAGGATAGAAAACCACTCAAAGCAAAACAATTAAAATGCTAATTTTCACTTCCTGCTCTCTGCTCGCCTGTTAATGACTTAGCCAGGCATGCAGGCTGAACAACATGTGTGCGTTTGCGTATGTGTGTGTGCGTGCAGGTTACAAACACTGTCCTATATGACTCAAGGGGTCAAAGGGGTTTACGTATGCATACTGTGACAACTGTGTTTTTCAAACATCTGACTTTGTTCACGCGCAAAACAGAGATGTTCGGCATCCAGGCCCTTCTCGATTTGCTACTAGCACAGTCATCCACGCATTTACGCCCTAGTGTGTGTTAATGAGTGGAAAATACACACACACAAAAAAAAACAAAAAAACTTCGGCTGTCGAGCAGACATTGCACTTCGCACTGCACCAGCAATCTTGGAGAGCGAGAGGGAAGAAGAAGGAGAAAGAACGACTTCTGAAACGGGGGGGTGAAGAGTGAGAGTGAGGTTTTGACATTTTTTTTTTTTTTTTCGGCTCCTGTAGCATTAATAATTGAGAGTCGAGCGAAGCCTCGCTGCCTGCTGTTGTCTCTCTCTTTCTCCCTGCCTCCCCCGTCTGACATAGACATGCGTAAACATCACAGGCGCACACGCACTCACACACACACACACACACACACACACATACATGCGTTTGCAGACAGGTGTGGGAGGGTAAAAGGAGCATCCATAGGGGGAATCTGTGACATCACGGCTCTAAAAAAACCAGACTTTTCTGAATTATTAACCGAGTCACAGCGCTATCACACTGCCACGCTTGCTCTCTCTTTTCTCTCATATATGTTTGCATTCATAGCCATGCTGAATATCCCTCTGTGTGCATTTTTGTCATGCATCCCCACACCGTGCTGTTACGCTGTGCCCACAGTCACATGTACTATGGTCTGTGAACATGTATACTGACTTGTATGTTTCTGTGCCATTAAAAAAAAAAAAAAGCAACAAATGTTACATTAAATGTAAATGTTAACGTGTGTCTACATTTGTAATCCTCTCCACTTCCTTTCTGCTTTGAGTTATAGGCGACAGATTACAGCAGGTAAATTACCAGGTAAAGAAAAAAAGTGACTCAACTGCCTTTCTCAAAAGGGTTTTCAACTTGCCATGTTATGATCACTGGACGTAACTGTTTTTTCTCACCACTTCCACTTCCTGTCTGCTTATAACCATTAGATCTGAGCCGACAGTCTTGCAGGGTAGTTAGAGACACTCTGGTTTCAGTGTAGCCTGTGCTGCTGTCACAGTAAGTGTCTTCGGGGCAGATGCTGACCCGGGAGCTGCTCACTAATTGTAAAGTATTGGATAAGATCCACTCCCTTCATAAATGCCTAAAAATGTTTATTCAGTGGCTGTGTTTTATGGTGACTTAACAATCTTGTCGAGCTAAACTCATTTACCTCCTCGTCTTTGGTATCCTCATTTCCTTCCTCCCCCACAGATGGGAAGATTGGACAACCGCAGCCTGACACTTAAGTACCCAGTGTGGCCGCGCTTCAACTCCTTCGGTGACGCGGAGCTGGACGACAATCACCTGTCCATCGTCACTCTGGAGGAGAAACCTTTTGTTATCGTGGAGGACGTCGAGAGGCTCACTGGTACCTGCATGAGGAACTCTGTGCCCTGCAGGAAGCATGTCAAAGAGTAAGTCTGCCCTCCAGGCCCATTTGTCTGTTTAGCTAACACAGCGCCATTGTCCTCATTGTGAATTACTTGATAGTTCTGTTTGGTCTCATAACAATGCGCCTCAAAATGCAGGAAAAGGTAGAAACACCACTAGTTTTAATAGACTTTGTTCACAGACTCAGGTAAGAGGCGATGGAGGTCAAAACTCAAGCAACACTTGCTGAATAAAGATCAACTGTGTTGTTAAACCAGCACGTTGGCCCGCTTGTGGCCTTCCTCAGGGTCTTTATTAAAACACATGACCACCAACAATGAAATTGGGTAGTTTGTTAGCTGAAGAAAAATATGGTCATGTGCAGCCTGTTCCAAATTCAGCACAGGAAAATATGGCAGCCTGGTCAGTGACAAGTTTGGCGTTGTAGCTACCCCTCTAGCGCCAAAGACTGGACTTTCCTTCTGAAGACCAGTGTTTTCTGTCTTGTGTCTTGGTTGTGACCAAGAATCACACATAATTTACTCCTGTTTAGTAATTTAACGTGCATAAATAACATATCTCATGATACCATGTGTGACTTACTCATGTCGCTAATGTTATAGTAACCCATCGTATGATCTTTTCTTCAACCTAACCCTGCTTGGTTAGGTTGAAGAAAAGATCTACTTGTTCTATGCTATCCCTAACTGGTAATAACGGTAATAACAGGCCAAAAGTCATAGTAAGTCATAATACTGTTTGGCAGCAAGCTTTATTGTCTAACTGGACGTTGCATAATTAATTTACGACCCTCCCCTATTTAGCGTTAGGCTTAACCAGGGCTTAACATGGTCAACAACTATCCATTTACAATGTTAAACAAGTCTTTAAGGGGCTTAAACACAATTTGGTGAAACAACTAGCTAATGATGATCAGAAGGTGGTCGAAATGACGTCAACCACTTTCCAGTTTCCTTCAGCTCCTTTACTCTCCCTCTCTCCTCTCTCCTCCTGCATGAGCACTGGGAAGAGGTGCAGTGTGCGATCTATGCAGCGGCTTCCTCCCCTCCTCCTGAAAATGGAGGCGACTGCTGAACTCAGCAGTTTACTTCCTTCCTTTACCAATTTTCTCTCTAACGCCCAAATACTCCAAGCCCCTCGCTGTATTATGTTCCTCAAGCGCGCACACACAGTGAGAGTGGCTCAGGGCGCGCACTTGTGTGTGTGTGTTTGTGTGTCGCCCAGTGGCTCGTGCGCTGCTGAATCAAAGCATGTAATTGGTTTGTAGATAATTTAATATTATTTCTCTCCGCTGGAACACACACACACACACACACACACACACACACACTGGTGGACACACTTCCAAGAAAATGTGCATGCACTCTGCACACTTTGTATCACTCGTACCGCTGCATACATGCAGGCGTCAAAAAGTTACTGTTATCTACTGCGCAAACGCACACACACACACACACACACACACACACACACACACACACACACACACAGCCGCACAAACAGAGCTGATTAAGTGGTAATAGTGTCCCAGGGAAGAGGCTAACAGAGATTTTCATCCAGAATCACTGTGAAGTAGGGCGGAGGATAAAGCATCTCCAAGGAGGAACATAAACACACACACACACACACACACACACACACACACACACACACGAACACACACAAGCTCGTATACGCTCTCTGTTGCCACATGTCCACTCACTCACAGGCCATTGCGTTCGAGCGCCTTACTCCTTCCCACAGTGCAATTCCCACTCAAGCATCCGTACTGTCCATTTGGAGAAAAGAGGGATGGATGGAGGGAAGGAGAGAGGCAGAGAGAGAGAGAGAGAGAGAGAGAGAGGAATGATGGAGGGGCTGGATCGGGGATGATGGACTATCCATGCATGCAGAACCACAAATTCACTCACCCAGGCCCGGGCCCAAGAACAAGCCATACTCACACTAACACACACACACACATATCCCCACACCGCCCTCTTTGGAGACCCCTCGGGCCCTGTAGTGTTTCTATATCAAGTTGGCCCGGGCAACTTCACAAACAGCCTCCATAGCGTCACATGCTCTCGCCGCCTGAACTGTACGACGGCCTGCACTAAATGGGTACACTGTGTTCATGAATGCAGCTATCGCAGTTCTGGCCTATATGCTCGCTCCGTCACGGACCGCACCAGCTGAACCTGCCACCAACTTGACTTAGTTGGCCCTTTTTTTGGTGTGTGTGTGTTTTGTGTCCCTCCTCCCTGCGCCACTTCATCCCGGTAACATTTTTGCTTTACTGTGCTTGCAGAAGGAAGCGTGCATCTGCTCATGGATGAGGGGCTAGCTAACCACGCAAACTTACATAACAGCTCAGCCGAGAATGATGTTAGTTACGTTTAAGTATCAGGCTGTCGCAAGCTCAAGTTTCTAGTGTGTGAGAACATGCATGCTCCGGTCAGCAGGTAAAGCTCCTACGTTAAACCGCTCGCAAAAAGGTCCGTGGATTCTCTCGAGCGACCAGGTCGTGATTTCTGGAAAAAGACACTGCTGTTGAGTTTTTCGAAATGTATTATCGTGGCACTCTGAGCACCAGTGCTATACACTCCCATTATATTGGAGGGAAGATAAGATAAGATGTTCCTTTATTGATCCCCCTCGGGAGAAATTCACAGGTAACACAGCAGTACAGAGGGAAATAAGTAGCAGCATAAGTGTCAGTCTCCAAAAATAGAGACAATAATAAGAGAGATATTGGAAAGAATAAAATGACAAATGTGCAATATATAATGAATTTATACTAAATAAATAGAACGCAGACACCTCTAAGGTGGATATCTCCAAAACTCTGCAACCCAGATAAGAAGATAAATGTGTATTTTTTTGATATGATCTTTTCCTGAACTTAACCCAGTATTTTTTGGCGCCTTAACCTAACCAGACCACTGTCATTTGATGACATTAATAACAGTCCAAAAATCAGCAAGATTCATTTTATGAATCTAATTTATGTATCATTGCTAACTTGACTGCAGGAAAAATATGCAGTTTTGATCTTTGGCAAGCCGTTCCTTTAAAACGGTCGCGTCCGCAGCACGGGCTTAAAGTTCAAACAGTTTAATGGGTCAGCCTGGCGTGAACTTGCCGAATGCATCGGACAGATTTGGTACCTATTCCTAATTTCTTTCAGTTCTATGTAGAAAACATGTGATTTTAATTTGGATTTATTGAAGTCATTGAATGCTTTTACAGTCAAGCATCAGAAACCACACAGTCCGCCCCTGCAAGTCTCTCTGTCGAATCACATGCTCATCAGCATCACATCACTGGGTTAGAAAGGTTAGAAAGTAGATAATGGACAACAGATCGAGTGTTGAAGGTGTTTTAAAAGTCTCTATTTTATTGATGAGAAAACAAAACCCATAATGCTTCTCTGCTAAAGAATTTGCCTGAGTCTGTTGACACATTATTATGTTTGAAAGAGCACTTAGATGTAAATTCGCTTCTTTATTTCATTTCCGATGAGCTCCAACAGCTTCTTTAGATATTATCTGGTTATAACGGCAGGAAATCACCACGGGGGATTGCTCAACGTCTCACCCCCCAAAAAAAAAAAGTAATTCCCATCTGCTGACGGATCAGCGCCTGGCTGCTTCAAATGAACCTTTTCTTCTCGCTCGTGTGAAAGTATTAGACCACAAAAAGTAAATTCCTCCGCCGTTTGAGGAGAGCAAAGAGTCCCACTCGGGGGTGACATTCGTTTTGACGGATCGATTGCGACGAGAGAGTGTAACACGGGGGTTTGCACTTGAGGCAAAAAAATTGGCTAATGTTTCTCCGACATCACAAAAAAAAATCCTCCAAAGTGACAGAGTTTCAGCTCCGGAGGTAACTACAGAGTCACGGCTGGAGTCTTTTTTCTTTTTTTTTTTTCTTTTTGTTCTCTTTCCATCAAGTTTGTGTCCAAGTCGTTGTTAAACTAAAGGACGAGGTTACCGTCTCCTAATTAGCACACATCTAAAAGTTAAATGAGAGTCCCAGGTGGCTGTGTGTCTGTGTGAGTCTGTGTGTTTGTGTGTGCGCTTGCGAACAGTGCCTGAACCCTCCTGCTCTCAAATTCATGTACACAGATGGTACAAGGCGTACAGATGCAGCGCCGTCATAAACCCCCTTGTCTGGAGGGACGGAGAGGAGGAAGGAGAAGGGGAGCGTGTTTTTTTTTTTTCCAAGTCTTCTGTTGTCATCTCTGAATAGGACAACCTGAAGTTAAAGGTGAAAAAGTCCCAGGGTGATATTTTGTCCGTCGGTGCGTTCGTATAAACAAGCAGATTTCATAGAGAAGCAAAAATGAGTCTGTTTTGCTTGTACTTCCCAAATTGAGATCACTGACTAGTCTTCAGTCGTTGAAGGTTTGAACGCTGGGACTCATCCGCCTGGACTAACATCATCAGCCTCTTTGTTCCCAGCATCTGCCAAGCTAACGACCTATGCCCTTTTTTCGTTTTGTGTCTCCACAGCAACACAACAGAGGCTGGTGGGACGTACATCAAGAAGTGCTGCAAAGGCTTCTGCATCGACATTCTGAAGAAGATTGCAAAGTATGTCAAGTTCACCTATGACCTGTACCTGGTAACCAATGGCAAGCATGGCAAGAAGATCAACAACGTCTGGAATGGGATGGTGGGAGAGGTGAGACGAACCTCCTGAGTTCGCTCAGTAATCACTCATTCAAGATCCAGTTTTGCAGCGATGAATGTAACCGCATTAGGAAGGTGCAGGATTGTGTCTTGAACGGCGTGTCGAGAGCACTGCTCGGTCCCCGCTTTCATTTTGTAGCATGAGAAAGCCAAGCCAAGGCTGAGAGGAAATTAGAGATGTTTGTCTGAAAAGGATTTTCCTGTTTCTTATGTTCGGAAAAAAAAAGGCTTCAAGTGTTGACTTTGCAAAACTTTCACAGAGCCAGCTATGAGGCTTTGGCACCAGCTGTAAACGCTCGAAAGTAAACAAATCTTAGCTTCTCCTGCAGAAAACTTCCTCTGCATATCTTTAATTACCAGCTCCAACTTGAAGGTAAAGTCCCGGAGTTCATTTGGAGACTGTAAACTTTATTGCCGTCTATATTTTTTTTTATGGCAGACTTAATTCACCGAGCTGAAGTTCACCTGACATTCATCTTATTTAGCGGTGACTCCAGCTTGCATATTGATTATCTTGATTAAGATTAAGCCTGAGATTAAAAACTCCCTTAATGTGCCGTCGATAAAAGTCATGCTCCGGTGCGGATCTGGCAGCCGCTTGGATTTATTTGAGTTTTTGGAGTATTTTCATTAAAGATAATGTTAATTTGCAGGGACCGCATTTAGTGGAGAGAAGAACGAAATGACAGATACTCTAAAGAATGAGATAGGATCTGAACAAACACCACAATGAATACAGCTTAGTTCTGGTTGCTATTTGTGTCTTTTAAAAGGATATTAATGAAGTGAAATTTCTTCTTCTTCTTTTTCTTCTTTCCTGCCCCCCCGTTTGGATCATTTCCACATCTTCCCCCTCCTCTCAACCCATCTCTTCCTTTTCTACCTGTCCTATCTCCTCTGTTTTCTTTCACCCCAATCACACCCCCACCCATCCATCCATCCATCCATGTCCCCCTCTCTTCCGCCCTCCAAAGGTGGTCTATAAGAAAGCCGTCATGGCCGTCGGATCTCTGACGATCAATGAGGAGCGTTCTGAGGTCATCGATTTCTCCGTCCCGTTCGTGGAAACCGGGATCAGCGTCATGGTCTCCCGTAGCAACGGCACCGTTTCCCCGTCAGCCTTTCTCGGTAACTAATAACTGTTGCTTTGACTTGGGACAGAGAGGGATGGGGGGGGGGGGATACGGTGTCTCGTTTGCTTTTTTTTTCCTGTTTGTGTGAGTGTAAGATGATATTTGCTCTGGGCGCGCGTGTGTGCTCCCCGAGATACAGCGCTGACAACACAATTCAGTCCTGTTACACAGCCGTCGATACTTTGCTCTGTCATCGGGGGGATTTAAGCTCGACTCCTGCTTCCTGCCACAATGACTCTCACTTTACCTGAGTGGGACTTAACCGCAGGACTTCAACCTGGGCGACCGCGGATATCCCCTCGATGTCTGCGCAGTCACGTTCATTCGATGCGTGGCGCTGCCGCAATCGACATCCCATGAGTTCCTGCGCATACATAGCACAGAGCCACTTACAGGCGCAAGCACAGCGACTGCATAAAAGAAACACAGGCCAACACACACACACACACACACAGGTGCACCCACTGACATGTATGCCGCATGCAGTTACCGCTGTGAAAGTGGCAATTATAAGGGCTTAGCAGGAAACCCCCGTAATGGCTGCTTGCCAGCACATACACACTTGGACACACACACACACACACACAGTGCACGGCCCAGTGCCAGCAGTGCTCTCCCATACATTAGAACAGGGTTTAATCTCTGCAGTCGTGATGTGAGCTAAGAGGGAGGACAGGACTGCTGACACCAGGGCTTCCTATACCACACGCCTCCTCATGCTGTCAAATAGGAGGTGTCCTGTGTATATGCAAGTGTGTGTGTAAGGGCTCTATGAACATGCAGGAGTCAGCTTGTTATCCACGCAGTCCTTTTTCCTCGATGTGTGTGCGATGATTGATTGCCCAGGAATAGAGTGAGCGTGAATCAGAAAAAAGCGATGTGTACCGTGTGAAAAATTAATCCCTGTCCTCTTTCTTCTCTTTCTCCCCTCTCCCGCAGAGCCATTCAGTGCATCAGTGTGGGTGATGATGTTTGTGATGCTCCTACTGGTGACTGCAATGGCTGTCTTCATGTTTGAGTACATCAGTCCTCTTGGCTTTAACAGAAACCTGGCGCAGGGAAGAGGTGAGCACACGTAAAAGGAGGACACTTTTCAGCCTGATATCACGGTACGGTCTCTTCCTCAACTAAACTGTCCGACACCCTCGCTTCCGCCCTCTCTCTCAGACCCCCACGGACCTTCCTTCACCATGGGCAAGGCCGTGTGGCTGCTGTGGGGTCTCGTCTTCAACAACTCTGTGCCGGTGCAGAACCCGAAAGGAACCACCAGTAAGTTCATAGTGTCTGTGTGGGCCTTCTTCGCTGTCATCTTCCTGGCCTCCTACACTGCCAACCTGGCCGCCTTCATGATCCAGGAGGAGTTCGTCGACCAAGTCACCGGTCTCTCCGACAACAAGGTAAAATGGGAGGGGAAGTTCGCCGGTTTGGCTGGCTGGCTGGATGGTGGTTTGGATTGGATTGGATTGGATTGGACTGGGGCAATGTGGTTTGCAACAGTAGTCAACACAACCAGAACACATCATCCTGAAATAATACAATTAATAGTGACATAATACATGTGACATACAGGTGGTTGACATGAAAACAGTACGGCGAGAAATAATAATAACGCTGAAAGATTGCATCACTTATTGGTTTAATGTGGAAGCAACTAGTCCTACAGTCTGTTAAGGAACCCAACAGCTGATGGAAAAAATTATCTCAAATATCCGTTTTATTCGGCCTTCCTGGGGAAAGTGTGCCTCCTCCCTGATGGCAGGAGTCAGAACTCAGCATGGAGAGGGTTGATGAAGCTCTGCCACATTTGCCTTTGCCCTCAGAGAGGCTCGGACTTGATAAACAAGGCCAAGCTCATTCAAGTTAGTGCCAGTGATTTTTTTTGGCAGGGTTTCCTAGCCTATTTTTGCTAACCGTGCCGAGGTTACCAAAACCACCCAAGATCATTGCAATAGTCTGAACTGACACATTAAAAGATAAAATAAAGCTGTTTGCTTGTGATAACCCGCCCTGAAGTGAGCATCTTAACACTGGGAATATTATATTGTTGGATAACCATGATAACACTTGCATACACTTAATACGCTCCTTTATTGCAAATGTATTCCATTAATAATATTTTCCCTACTTTCAAAGCTCTAGTCACCCTTCACTTTTTTTCCTGGCAGGATCCATCAACCTTTATGTGCTCCCCAAAGGCTCAAACTTCCGAGTTTTAAAGCCGTAAATCCAACTTGTTATAAATACGCAGCACATGTGGACGCTGAATTAAAACTAGCTTTTTTTGGTGACTTCTAGAAACCAATTAGGGCAGATCTGCATTTTCTTGCAACAATAATTAGAATCAAAATGTCTGCATGACACCAGTTAATATCTAGCCTCCAATTAGGTAATTCAAGTGTTCACTGCATGTAATTACTCGCCAGGAGCGTCTGGCAGATAACAGGAGCGCAGAAAATCCATTAAGATCAATTACAAATTGGGAATTCCTTCAACATTTGGATCAACGATGCAAGGATTTGGGTTTTTTGGGGGATTGGAATGCTTCAACCATTCAGAGTAGGCGTGTAAATTGTGGGGATATGGATGACAGGAAATGTTTTATTTGAGGTGAAATATCCCACACACATCCACACATTCTTTTTCCTCTGCAAAATGTGGTTGTCAAACTAAAATTGAACATTTTCCGTACCCCCGTAGATATCTAATAGAAACAGAGCTCTGGTGGTTCCGCCAGGATTTTTGATCGAGGAGACCAAGAGCAAGATCAAGGAGAGCACCGCTGCATGTGACTTTAGATGATTTCACAGGTGCAGCTGTGATAATATGCACTGACATGCAAGAATTCAAAGTAAACAGGTGAGAAGCAAAGTGATAGTAGAGAAGGTGGTCCGTCAAGTAGGAGGGTAAGACAGGCTGAATGATTAAAGGAAAAAGTCGAGCCGAATATAGAGAAATCGGAAACGGGAGGCAAGACAAAGGGATAGAGAGCTGCTGAGGAGAGAGAGACGGATGTATTGGGACGTGCTCCAGAGGAGAGAGCATTTGAGACTGATGTAGAGAGTTTTGACAACATGCAGAAGGAGAGAGGGGGGGAGGAGCGGGATAAGGGGTAACGCAACTGGCAGGAGGGCGACTGAGGAATAGCGAGAGGCCAAGACGCACAAGATGGTACAAGACATCAAGCGGACAGATATGGGCCAGGCTGACGGCTGAGGTAGGGAGAAGGGAACGGCACCAGGAGGGAGAGAGTAGAAGAGATACGGAAAGACAGAGAGGGTCAGGGAAGAAAGGAACCAGACAAAAAGGGTAAGCGGCCGTTCAGACAGATATGCTGAGCGAGGTCGGACACCGAGCCATCTGTGACCAGGAACATCACGAAGAAAATTCTACATTGAGATATGAAAGGGACAGAGAGGCTTTGAAACAAACACAGCGCAGAAGCCACGGACTAGCTCAGTCACTCACTCACATGTTAGGAAACAGTTTCCCAGCAGGCCTAGGGGCGCCACGGCCATTGGAGTTGTGCTTCTTATCATGTGTGTCGCAATCTTTTATTTTTCATTAAATCTGGCAAAAATGTCCGCTTTTATTCAAGGATGAGCCGATCAGAAGTTTGCGGTTGACGATCGAATTCACTGTGACCTCACAATGTGTCTGTAGCTCACGAACCAATACACCGATTTTGACAAAACTACACACTTGTGTCTGATAAGATAAAGCGATGACATATTATATCCAAGTTCAGTGTGACATCATTCCTTACTCGGGAACAGAAGGGGAATTTGGTTGGACGCTGATCTTGTGTGCCCATCTTGAAACTGTGGTGATTGTATAGATCTTTTATGTTTTTGTTTTTTTTTTCTTTCTGGGTTGAAGATGTGTGTGAAGCATCCGTATTTGAAAGTTTGAAGCTTCTATTTCTGTTTTTTCCCCATTAGTTTTGTCAGCATTGAGCCTCAGGTGATTGTTGTTGTACCATGTGGCAAAGCTCTCTCTCTCAGTCCTCTGTTCTCCTGTGTAAAAATAGTCTGAAGGCAGCATGTCTCTCACTGGAAGTTGTTCCTTTGAATACTCCCCATACCTTTTATTAAATTCTGTGCGGGACAGACATGGGTGTTAACTGTAACTTGGTTGGCGGGGGCATACAGCTGTGAGGCAGTAATTCTAGTCTCGTCTTTAATGAAGAGGGCCTAATGAATGTCTACTGAGCTGTGGGCAACTGTCTCCCAAACAGGCTTTTCATGCACAAGTGGGTGTCAGTCAACAGGTCTGTGGTGGTTTGGGCTGTAAGGAAATAGGGGTTTGTCTTTACAACGCTGGCTTATTTGTCTCTGCTTGCTGAAGAGGACACGCTGAACAGACTAGCTGATAGCAGATCGTGTTTTGTAGTTCACAGAGTTTCGAAATCAAATCTCAAGTGCTGTGCTGTTGTCGTAGAGTTTTGTCGTAGTGAGACAAAAACAGCTGTACATGGGTTTTGGGGTAGCCATTAGCTTACAGGAGATGAGAAAAACAAAGTTGTTATATCCGAAGATGGGAATGCAGTAGATCAAGCCCAGACTTGCTTGCTCGGGAAAACTTTGATAATTCCCGATGGCTTGGCAAGCTGAGTGGCCAGGAGCGTCAGTGTTAAAGAGAGAACAACGCAGGGCAGCATAATTTCCCCAGCAATTCTCAGAGAAAGCAAGGCACACTTAAAGGGATGGTATACACTGTGAAATTACAAATAACATGAGCAGGGGACGTGTCTGGTGTTTGAACAAGGGGAACAAAAAAAAAAAATACTGGTAGAGCGTCATATCGACCTTTCCCGAGTTGATTTAATGTTTAAAAGAACCTTATCGTGCTAGTTAGGAAAGCAAAAGATGCATGGAAATAATCTAAAAAATAAAACCAGTGTACTACTTTATGACAGAAGTAGGAGCTTAATTGTGATAAAGATATTCCGGTCAGAGCTCTGAGAAACCGCCAGTTGCTGAACACCTTCGAAAGTGCACAAAAAATGATACATGAATATTTCATCCTGTTGCCTCATTTATGAACGTGTAAATGACTAATTCGCTTTTAATCATTTTTTATGTTTTCTTAACTGAACGTAAAGGATAGGTTATTGGCGCCAACTGCAAACATGGAAATAATTCAACAAACCACTCACAGTATAAGTGGTCTGTTGTGAATGGAGTGAGATTTAAGTATCACCCCAGTCCACCCCTGCAGTAGGTTTCTCTGTCTGTTGGAGTTTTACTGCTGACAGAATTGAAAAGGATGATTTAGAATATTTCATCACTCAGCAGATTCAGACTGCACAATATCAACCTGATAGAAAGCCCTTTGAGACAGACACAGTTCATCAGGAACGAATATCTGCATTTGGGCTCGACAATTGATCGTTTTATCTGGTGCGGTGTATCATACTGGACGACAACTGACACAACACAAGGAAAGGTCCCCACCAATTTTCCTGCTGTCCATTTTTATATAGACTAGAGGCAGCCAGGATCCAAGACACTGGTCCGGATACAGCGGTTTGAACAATGAACGTTTCAGGGGTGCACTTCAAACTGAGGGTTATGCGAACTCTCTGACATTTTCTTTATAACAAGTGTGCAACAACATCAATCAGTTTGCTGACCTCTTGGCTGATAACTAGCTAGCGAGCTGATGTTACATCGTTATTGCTGATTTGTGCATGACAGTCCCGCATTTTGATGCGTTTCATATGTCCGCCGAAATTTAACTGAAGACAAACGGCGAATGGTGTTGTGATAATACTGAGATCGCCACAGTCACACGAGAGAGGTCCCAATAGCTGAAGACGGCATTTTGCAATATCCGGTTGTAATTAAAAATCGACATCGGTCAAATGATGATGTACGGCAGTCTTGAAGAGTCGTCTCATATCATAGGGGAGGATTTCAAGCAGTACACCTTGAATGTCTTTTCTGAGGGGCAAAGGGAGCACTCAAAAAACAAGAGGCAGGGATACAAAAAAAAAAGGAGGTGGGATTGGGCCTTAGTCTATAAAAGAAATGGATCGCCGGTTAACCTTCCTTTCCCCCCGAGTGACCATGTCCCCTCGGCAGTGATAGCAAGGTTTATAAGGGAACCAATATAGAGGCTGATGGTTTTGTGTTATCCATTACATTGTGTAATCAACGTTTACTTTATAAAGACACACTGACGCAGAAAACGTTTGTATTGCCAGTAAAGCAATAGAAAGTTGAGAGAAAAAGTCTACAGTCTGATTGACGAGTCAGCCCTTCCTACTGACACGACAATAATAATAATGATGATAATAATGATGCTAATAATACAAACATAGGGATTGTCAGGGGACCCTGCTATATGAGAGGTACAGTAGAGATGTAGAGACAGAGTGGCATATGAGAGAGATGGTTAGGCAGACAGGAAACTAGAGTCTAGAGACCCTAATACACACACGTACACATACAAAAGGGAGTCCTTTGCTTATATAACAGCAGAACTTGCATAATAAGGAGATAGTGCAGTGAACGGTAGAAGAGCAGAACAAAGGAGGGAGAAGAGCAACAGAAGAGATATGGGACAAAACAAGAGCGGAGAGCGGAGCGACTTGACAACCACAAAGACTTCAGTAAACTCATTTATATAAACGTGCTTAATTTATGTGTTCAAATTGCCAAAATATATTACATAAAGTATATATTTGATTTAATAAGTTGAAACATGTCATAACAATTTCTATAGAAAAAAAATCTGTTTCAATCATCTGTACACAAAATCTCTCCATCTACTCATTTCGCTAATACTGTGAGAGTGCATTGCTCCCGCCTTATGGCCACGTGCTGTGGCAGGGAGTGTAAGAGCTCTCATCGCCACCTGTCTGAACCAGGGATCCTCCTCTGCCTCTGCTCTTTCATTTTCTCATCATCACTGCATCAAGCTTTCATACATAGCAGCTGCTGCGGTTCTCAACAGCTCTTCACTGGTAATTATCCAGCAAGAGCAGCGCGCTTGCCTTCCCAGTCTGCATTTCCACGCACAGTCGGCCCCGGATCAGCGCCCCGCTCACCCCACCCCTCTCATTCTCGCCCATCTCTGAACCTGGGCGCTTCTGCTCCACCTTGAAAGAGCCACAGAGGAGGGAAAGAGGAGGGAAAAAGGAGAGAAACAACAGGAAGGGACCGTGTGAGGGAGTGAGCGCCTCCTCAGGGCTACAGCTTGTGATGCTGACACACACGCAGCGTGACATCACCGCTAACGCATGCACTCGCGCAAAACACACGGCAGAGTCTGACAAACGTGCCCGCTTTCTGACCTGCTTACACAATAGAGATGCACATGCATGCAGGCAGATACGCGGTAGGAATGTATGTCTATAAATATTTACACATGTATTAAATTGGCGCATGTCATATGAATTTGTGAGGCAAAACAGACATGTGCATGTATGGGGAGGTCACGGAATATTATTTTACAGACCAGTTTTAATAATACTATACACACACACACACACACACACACACACACACCACACACAATGTTGTTAGAGTGGAGCTCCTAATACACACTTCTAATTGATAGGCTTCATGTTTCTGGCACTGAGGGGCAGATGTGCTTGAGGCTAGGTTGTTACCCAAGCTTCAAGCACACCACTACAAAACCCTTGACCGGTACACTGACTAGATGATACCTGAGAGAGACATAGTGGGAGGACGAGAGAGGCAGAGTAAAATGATGGATGAAAGGATTTTTAAAAGGAAAAAAAAAAAAAAAATGATTCAGTTTCGAGAGAAAGGAAGTGGCCTCTCATCCGCTGATCTCATAAAGGCCTCTTTATGTTCAATTTTGTTAACTGTCAGCTGATTGGATTTCTTGACAACACCTCAGGCAGAAAAGAATAGCCCCTCATCAGACCTCCTGACGTGTTTCAACCCATACATTGATTTCTGATCTAAAACATGTTTGATTGCCCACAGGCTTACAGGCTTAGTAAATCAGATATAATAAATACATATTTTATATAACTGGGGAAAGCGGGACCTATAAAGGAAGGGAGCTTAAAAATGCATGTGAAGGCATTTAGAGTAGAAGAGAATGTGGAACAGAATGTAAATCTGATCACTCATGCTGGTTAAGGTTGGCGTGGATGGCACAGAAAAGGGTTGCATACATTTTTCAATCCTGAATGGTTGCTGCTGTGTTTTGCAATTCCCACACTACCAAACACGAGTCGAGCCTTTGTATTCCCAGAATTTATCGCTGGAAGGAGGTCGAACCAAATGGACTCACTTGTGTTTATAGGACTCATCGGACAGAAAAACTACAGCCACTGAGCGTTTAGGTGTTCGCACACCTGAAACTGCTATTAGACAGGTGAAGCTGACGCGGGATACGTAGCCATGCATTAGCACACTTATTTGGAATTTTTCTTTGGGAAGTACAACTCAATACTGACATAGGACACAGGATTTACAGCTGCAGTGATTTTGATGCAGATTCACGTCGTGGCCCCTGCTGTCTTTTCACTTTGCCTGTTTCCTCTCTATTTCATCCCTCCTTGTCTCCTCTCTCTTCTCCTCATCAGTTTCAGAACCCGTACGCATACTCGCCTCCGTTCCGCTTTGGGACGGTTCCGAACGGATCCACGGAGAGGAACATCAGGAGGAACTACCCCGCCATGCACCAGTACATGACGAAATATCATCAAACTGGAGTCGTGGATGCACTTGTCCAGCTCAAAACGGGGTAACTGATCTGAGATCAAATACTGTTTCGCTAATGCCAAATGTTTGCTTGTCAGCCTCGGAAAACACTAAAGCGTGTGCGTTTGTT
Source organism: Sparus aurata (assembly GCF_900880675.1). NCBI lineage: Eukaryota > Metazoa > Chordata > Actinopteri > Spariformes > Sparidae > Sparus > Sparus aurata. Next base: position 10,929,483 of record NC_044209.1, on the reverse strand, counting down.
TGTGTGCCTACGTATTGATGTGTTTGTGTGCGTGTGGCTGTAAGTGTACAGTAGATGCTGTAACATGTGTGAGTTTGTGTGTCTGTGTGTGTGTGTGTGACAGCTCCTCTGAGACCGGGGATGAATGGGCTTCCTCATTGGGAGCAGCAGGAGCTATTTTTAACGCTGGCCTCTCTAATGGGACTGCTGGTGGTGTGTTATGGAAGGAATGGAACGACGATAAAGGATTTGAGAGAGAAAATAACAAATTCAAGCGCTGCTCAGTCTGCAGGTCGACCTTTCACAGGCACGGCAGGCATGCAAAATCAGATTTCCGATAATCCAAAAATAAGAGAGACAACTCGGTGCAGGAGGAATTGCATCACGTCGGAGCCGCACGTACAGCAGGGATTCTCACGCTCGCACTGATCAAAGCTGCTCATCAAAGTGCAGGCAATCTGACTCTCCGGAGCACAAACCCACACTGAGAGATGATTGTCAACGGGTCAATTTGACCTTGAAGTGACGGGACATCCTGTTAAAACCTGCCTTCATCTTTCAGAATAATAGCAGCATATTTTAAAAATTCTGATGATAAAAATGTACAAATGATAAAAAGACAAATCAGTAAAATAGTAAAAAACCTTACAAATAAATTACAGGTGAACCACCTGAAACAAGTACAACCATCAGTGAAATAAGATGAAAAAATAAAAATAATCATTCGATTGCCATTCGCTACCTAAAGAGGAGCAATATATTCAAAAGCTGACTATTATGTGCAGACATTAACTTTGCAGAAGACACGACCCTGACATTCAGTGTGACTTGCAGACTTGACTCTCAGAACGTGTTTTGCGCTCTCTCCAATCTTTTGTCGTCAATGTGCTTCCGCGGAATGTGTTGGTGTGTAAAGAGAGGGCGGAGGGCTTCGCACAAAGCTAACCAAGGACGGATAGAGAGTGTGGAGCGGTTTGAAAGGGACGTTGGATGGACGGAAGAGGTAAAGACGCTAAGACAGTGAAAAGAAGAGGAAGGAGGAGAGGGAGAGGGGTGACGCACATCACACCATCACATGGGAAAAAAAGACGAGGGGGCTGGGGCAGGGGAGGGAGGCAAGGGCAACATATGTGATTGGAGGATATGAAGGAGACTGGAGAAGAAGAAAGTGGTAATGGAATGAAAAATGGAGGGCAACGGAGAAAGGAAACAGGGGAAATTGAGGGTAAGAGCATAAAGGGGAATGGAAACAGAGATGGAGGAACGGGACGTGGAGGAATGGAGGGAAACGAGTGGAAGGAATCTGATGTAAAGGACAAAAGGTTGACGAGGTGCTACATGTTATTTCTGATTGGTTAATGGCTATGGGGTGGGATCCAATCAGGAATCATCTGCTTGAAGGACAAGAAACCTCATAGAGAGGGGGGGAGCGGGGAATAGAATACACACACACATTAAATATGAGGATATAATTCATGATTCATGATTTTCATGCAGTTATGTCTCTCAGCTCATTCTCTCTCATCCATAAGTCATAAGTGAACTGGATGTAAACACGTAAAGACAGCTTAAACCACTCCAGCATCTATAATTCTCTCAGTGGCTCTGGCCTGTGTTGTTGTGTTAACGTAAAGCAGAGTCGTAAGAACGCGCGCCCACTCTCACGTAGATACTGCCGTAAAGTAATACTGCTGCACACGCACAAGTAAAGCGCTTAGAAATACGTTAAAACACACACGCTCACGTGCATCCGTGCGCACACACAGCCGGCTGCAGGTGTGTGCAGGCAGTAATACCCTCATTGATAATTCTATTCGGTGGTATTAGCAGATGAGCAGCGCTGCAGCGTTCAGCTGTTCGAGGCTCGATGGCTGGATTAGCTGTGATCACACATAATGCTGACAGGCTTTACACGCAAAATCTGTTACAGCGACGAGAACCAAGACGGCACAGGGGAGCTGAATTGATTTGATTACATTTCAGGACCTAAATTGCTCACAATTCCAGCAGAGTTGAGTTTTTTTTTTTTTTTTTTTTTCGTAAGTGTATGAGCAATAACATTAAATTGTCGCAACTGTATCCGTTACAAAAATATTGCATAATGCCAACAGGCTTCGGTGGCCAGACTGGCACGAGTCGAAACGCAAGAGCCTCTTTATTCATTTTCAATGAGATCATTGTGCTGGCGCAGCAGGGATCCCCATACAAAGGGCTCTGGCAAAAACAATACATGCAAATACACGCAAAAAAAGCACACTGGAGGTAGAATGCCTTGTGTGATGTGACACTGTACACATTATACATGCAAACAAACAGGAGCAGAGCTGTTACTGTTAGCTCACAGGATTCCACACCAACAGTCTTGGCCTTTCATGAATCTTCACGTAGTGTTTGCACTCCATTTTTCTCCCTGGTATCTTGTGGCCACACCAATGCAAGTTGAGAAAAAAAAAGCAGCTTTGAATGATATTTCCACATTTAGGTTTTTTTGCTCGGTGACCTCATAGATTTTTTTGTAAATATGTGCTTCTCAATTTGATGCCAGCAACGTCTTTTGAACAAAGTTGACAGGACAGGAGCGACAAAAGACCGAGAATGTCATGGAATGCTCCAAAAGCACCTGTTTGGAACATTCCACAGGTAAACAGGTTCACTGGTGACAGGTGATAGTAACATGATTGGGCATGAAAGGGGCATCCTCGAAAGGCTCAGTCGTCCACAAGAAAGAGTAGGGCGAGGTTCATATAGGGCGTTACTCCATGGGCTCAGAAACATCCCACGTAAGCACACAAATTATTTGTGAAAGAAACATTTTTATTTACTTTTTTCTGCAGCGTCCAGACTCTTAAGTTATGTTTTATTTGGCAGTTCAACTGACAGGTTATGTTTTCTACTGAAGAGTTTCCCAGCAGTGGTGTAAAATAGGATTTAGAGTCACACCGAACGGTCATTTATACATTTTCCATTCAAAGGTATAGATGGAAAGTGGCAAGAAAATCTGTGCTGCTACATTTCATTCACCCAAATAAAGGTGTGACGGATCGTGATGGCTGAACCTCACTCCAGGCTATTACAGCCACAGTATGTCTGGCTGGCGTTTTACAAACACGCGCGGACAAAATCCGCGCTCACGTGTGCACGATTGCACACATGCTGAAGTGTGCGCACACCCAAGCACACGCGCGCGCCCGGTTTCCCGTCATGTTTGGACACACAGCCTGCGTGTGGATGGAGCCAGTGCTGGGTTAAGCTAATTACACAGCTGAACTATCGGCTGTGAGCCTCCGTTAGAGGGCTGGATCTGACATTCAGCAAATGCCAGCCAGTCACTGCGCTATTAGCAGGGCTCTCTATGTGTGTGTGTGTGTGTGTGTGTGTGTGCGTGTGTGTACGGGAGAGAGAGTGTGTGTACGGGCACTGACAGAGTGAGAGAGCAGCGGTAAGTGATGGCATCGGTTACATTGAAAATGTCAATCTGAGTCTGGGATATTTTCGTCTGTACGTTCCACTTCGCAACCTGCTTATTTGTGTGTGTGTGTGTGTGTGTGTGTGTGTGTGTGTGTGTGTGCGTGCGTGTGCATGGACAGGAGGTAAAAAGAGTGAGAGACAAAGAGAGAGTGAGAGAGAGACAGTGTAAATGTTTGTGTCTGTCTCAAGTTTGTTTAGGTTGTCCATGTGCCTCCAAGGTCCTATCAGCGGTGAAGCGTGCCGTATTGAACCGCAGCCACTCCCCCACTGTGTCCTCTGTGTGTTTGGTTACGCTCGGATTGAAGTCCTATTGAAGATGATTGAACACTTTAGAATTGACCCGCGAGCAACACATTTCTGAAAAATAAGTCCCCGCTCTCCTGCTCTTCTGTCCTCTCCTGTGCACCCCTCGCTCACTCTCTTTAAAAAACGTATTAAAACCCCTCATGCTGTGTCTTCACACCCTCCGTCTATCTGTCCTCTTCTGTCTCTTCCCTCCGTCCTTTTTCTCTCCTCTTTTTGCAGTAAACTCGACGCCTTCATCTATGATGCTGCAGTGTTGAACTACATGGCCGGCAGAGATGAGGGATGTAAGCTGGTGACCATTGGCAGCGGGTAACTAACGCCTTAAGTCTTTTAAAAAAAAAAGACACTTTTAAGTGGGGAGTCTCCTCGCTTCATGGTCTGATCCTGCCGTAATTTGGTGCAGGGCATTGTTTAAAGAGTTCTGCAAATGTTTGTTTATAGGTGTAATGCACAGACGCATGAAAACACAACCCAGATGGATTCTGAAATAGCGTGTTTACTGAGTTCCGTGCAACATTTACTCTCTTTCCTGGTGAGAGTTAGACGAGAAGATGCGACTACCTTCGCATCTGTACAGTAAACATGAAGCTTCCAACAGCAGTCAGCTAACTTACTCTAACTCTAGAGTTCACAAATTAACAGGTTGTATCTGGTTTGATTGAAAGAAACGATCTGCTTTTTAAAGGTGCAATATGTAAGAATCGGCCACCTCCCGAATAAATGTGGGACAACATATCACCACTAACTGTGGGTGCTGTTAGCTATTTAGCTCAGTGAGCCATGCAGCTCGTGGTTCTGTTAGCTGACTCTGACCGGAAGCTGGGACTTGGGGGAAGTGTTGGTGTTGTTTACAGCGCTAGCGAAGGAACTTTGGAGCTCCAGGAGGAGGGATTTTCAAGCCTGGGATGGGGCGACCCAGCGAGGACCATAATGGGCGCCACAACCAGAACCGGGCAGGCAAGCAACGGAACTTGGCTCTGCAAGAACCAACATTCGTACATATTGCACCTTTAAGTGCAAACTCTTTCCTAGTTTGGTCCTGTTGCACTGAAGCCAGCTGCGACTGAAGTCACTGGGTCAAGGTACCGATGACTTGGAGTGTCAGAGAGCAGTTTTGTGGTGCCGACCACATTACGTTCGACTGATATTCAGATTCATTGAATAAATATTATGTTATTGTTTAAACATGAAGACATTGTTATTTTGATCACAAACAGGTGCTCTTGGATAACTTCAGGTGGACTTCATCACGTGAGGGGCTCTTTGCTCGGGTGAAATTTAGGCTGGATGTTCATCAGGGTCGATGTCAACGGGGGCTTATGCTGCATTCCACTCCACTGAGATCTTGGAAAAATTACGCCCACCGACATTGAAAAGTGCAATGTGACAGTCATCTAAGTCAAAATTCGGAGCAGTACATTCAAAAAGTAAAAAAGATCCTCAAAGCCTGCCTTTTTAAGTGCCCTAACCTGATAAATCAGATATGCCATACAAACACCAATTTGACGCAGGTGTCCATGTTATCGACTCTCGGTAATATTGACTTCCGACTTGCAATGGATTGCAGCATAACACACCCTAGATTATATGATACTAATCACACAAGTGGAAGGTGTTTCCCTATCAATGTGCAATCCTTTTGGTCAAAAACAAGGAAGTGATGTATCACAGTGAAGAAAGACGGACCAAGAAATTAAGAAGAGCTGGAGAGATCAGAGCAGGGGTGAACTGTTTGCAAAGGAGCGTTTTATATTTCATCCATGCAATGAGCCCTTCATGACGCGGAATACATACATTATTGTTTATTTAATGGGAATACATTTGATTAGACACCTAAAAGACATTCAGTGTATAATGATTTTAATGATTATTACTGCATGAAAAAGAGATTTTTTAAGTCAAAGGTACACAAATGTCCGTATGTACATTGAAAGTATCATTGGTCATGTCAGCCGTTGTTCCTTTCCATACTGGCTGCAAGAGAGATCCATTTCTAAAGCGGTTTTCGATGTCACTGTTGGGGTACAAAATCCTCAGTCTACGATCTGAGTTCAGTTGTCGATAATATGAGACTTCACTAGTTTGAGTCCCTCTTTGTGTCTCTTTTGCTAAACTGCGGTGGCACCATGGTTACGCAAAGAGGGTTTTTTTGTTTGTTTTGTTTTGTACTAAAAAGTAACTAACACCGCAAGATACATATTTGATCAGTCTAGACTGCTGAGGCCTTATATGGCTCGGGGTGTTTGTCCTCCATCTCTTACGTTGCTTTCAGAAGGGATCTCTTTTCGGTCAGTGTGGCGGGGAGGAGCGATGAAGGAGGCCAGCACTGTTTCGATGTACATGCAGCATGGGGCATGTCAGTTCTGATTTAAGATAGACCTGACACCTCCCCCTTTTAGGCCAGAGACCACGACTTTATTTCTGAACTGACTGTACATCTGCATCCTAAATATCCACTCCTCCACTTCATGACATTTATATGCGATCGTTATGCATGAGGCTTCTCCTTAAAGATATTTGTATTCACAGTGACGCCATCTGGAGAAATAAAAGGCAAAAAAAAAAAAAAAAAAAGATCTGTTTAAAGGTTAAAATGTGTATTTTTCTGTGTGTGTGTGTGTCTGCGCGTGTGTGTCATTTGGACGTGCTTGTGCTCAGGTACATCTTTGCGACCACCGGCTACGGCATCGCTCTGCAGAAAGGCTCCTACTGGAAGCGACAGGTGGACCTGGCCATCCTGGCCATCATCGGAGACGGTGAGGAACACACTCGCACAAGCGCCCATCGCACACAGATCCCAAGCGCAAGACTCTTTCCGAGAAGGCAAAAGGTTACGTCGTTCCTTGCCAGCGTTGAGATTCATACACACACACACACACACACACACACACATCTCTGCCTTGTCTGCTGACAGCACAAAGGGAAAGCAACGGAGTATAAATAGTCCTTTGATGTTATTCTGGACACAAAAGGCTGCTCTAAACAGAGGGCAGAGTGTGTAAGTTATTCTAATATATTCTTCTCTGCAGCACCAGATCTGTGTGTGTGTGTGTGTGTGTGTGTGTGTTGGTGTGTGTATACGCATTACTCCGAATCACCACATTCCTTTATTACAGTACCTCAGAAGTTCTTACATAAACAGTTTCCCCACCGCAAAACAGAAGGGAAAGCAAGACGGCTCGAGCTTCCAGTGACAGATTCATTTACATTTTACATCGGGAGCCGTTCTGCTGATGCAAGCCGTTCACAGCCACTCACATTAAGTGCACTGAAGTTGATTAAATGAACATTGGTGTCATAATAATCCCCGCGAAACTGAATCTTATCAGGGCTGCAGAGCATGCAGACCACGCTCCATTATATTTCACGGCCGGGTGGTATTCGACAAAAATCAGACTGTGTTTTTGTTTTGCTTTTGTTTCCCGTCTCCCTATATTAAGCTCATTGAGTCTTGTAGTTTTGTTTTTTTTTGTTTTTTTTAACAAAGTCATTCACAGAGGGTGTTTAACAATCTGTACTACCTTTGCACTACGCCCGTAAATGCAGTGTTAGAGAAAAGGGTGAAAGAGATGACGGGATGAGAGATGGCAAGGGGGGAAAGAGATAAAAGTAGTGCAAAGAGAGTGTGACAGAGGAAGAGAGAGAGAGGAAACAGACGGGGGGAGGAAGTGATGAAAGGGGCGGAAAAAGGGTAGACAGTGAATGTGTGTGATGGCCACAGAGAGGGCGAAGAGAGGACGAGGCAGGGAGCGCGAGAGGAGAGGACGACAAGGAGGGAGTGTGTGTCAGGTAAAGAGAAAGAGAAAGAGGGAGTGAGGGGAGGGCAGGCCCTTGATAGATGACAGTGACTCCATGTCCCGGCAGATGCTACTTGATCAGATAGACACAATGTGGGTAGAGAGCAGACGGCTTTTCACGGACAGGGAGAGAAGACGGAGGGAAGATATGTTCAGGGAGGAGCGGAGGAGGCTGAAGAAGGAACAGACAGACAGACACAAAACAGCTTGTCATAGACATGGCTGAGCCAGACAAAGGTCACATTTCCTCTTTTTTTCTTTTCAACCACGGCAGTTCAGGTGCTGGTTCGGAGTGCCAGTGTCTACCCTGGAATCAGTTTTGGCCAGGAGAAGTGGTTTCCAAAGTAGGTCTTTGCTGGTCTAGAACAAAGAAGCGCTCATGTCATAGTCGGGGTTATCATGACCAACTAAAACCACTTATGACTGTAAAGGATCGTAGTCGCCAACTCCAAACCAGCACTAGTGACAGCCAGGAACCAGCACTTGGTTTGCCTTGGTCAAAAAGGGGGTAAGCTTTAATTCGGACACATTAAACAGTCCGAGTCAATTCGAAAAGTGTCATGAGATGACTTCTGTCGTGAAACGGCGCTATAGAAATAAGGACTGATTGATTGATTGATTGTTTGATTGATTATTTGATTGATTGATACAGAAATGGGAGTATTCGATTGTCATGTCCTGTTGTTGCAGTCCCTGTTGCCAAATATATGGAAATGGACAAAGTGCAACCTCTTTTTTCTCGCTTTCTGTTTAATTCTAGTGTCGTAGAGCAAAGTCCAGATCAAATGTGTCCGTCTTAGTACAGCGGCAGTGGTAGGACTTCATACATTTTTGACTTGTAATCTGTCAGACCTATAAATCATCAAGCCAGGATGAAGGAGTATTTCAGCTCTACTGTTTATGAGTTAAAGTTATTCAGCGTGCGGACAAGCACTCTGCAGGAAACTTTAAATGAATATCCTGAGCTGGGATGGATTACATTCAGGGTAGACTTTCTAAAACGTTATGCTACTGCACTCACATCTTAAAGAAATGTTTTTTTTATGGGTTTTTTTTTTTTTTTTTTTGCTTCAAACTCAAATGCTTTCAAAAGCCCCGAAAGTGTAGATGAAACTTGTAGATACTTGTGTTCCTGTGTTCTGGGTGACTGGCCACCAGACTATTGCTTGAGCCGTCTGACTGCTGAAAAGAGAACAAAATTTGAATTTCAGCAACACTTCCCCCTGGAGTCAGAGCAACAGTGCAGGCAGTCACAGCCAACCCTCAGCTTTTCCCTTGAATGCACTTGGTCAAAAAAAAAAAAAAAAAAAAAGACCTGTTGATGCCCAAAGATTTCATGTATCTTCAATCTCTATTGTTGCCAATTCCAATGCATGTTGTCACGTCGTATTCAAAAGATATGGTAAATACGTCTATTAGTGTATTGGCAATTCAAAGCAGATTCTCATTAATTGTCCTAACAGGTTAATTATGTCTTAGTGAGACTGCACCCTCAAGCTCAACACCACCATGATATTTGTCTTTCCTCACAAGCAGCCTTAGTTATCCAGCCCTGAATGACACAGATTGGATTAGCCACGCGCCAAATGTCACAGAGGAAGCTAGAGGGGTGGGGGTGGGGGGGTCTGAGGGAAGGGAACACAGAGTGAGGAATGAGAAGAGATAGGGTCTTTGTTGCTCTCTACCTTTCTTTCATTAACACTAAAGAGACAATCTCTTCACCCTATCAGACGACAATGAGGGCCATGGAAGCCCCGCAGATGGCGATGCCCAAAGAAATGTATTTTTTATTAAGACCAGCTCCCCGAAACACCACAGCGTTAAATTCATGTATTAGCAATCAACCTTAGTAGGTTACATTTGGATATTTTTTAAACTAAATTCCCCCAGATATTCATGAAAATGTAGCCAATGCATGACAAATCTTAAAGTTGCAATATGTGAGGGATTTTAGGACAAAACATTAAAAAATGAACTTAAGTTATCAACAGAATGGGATAACAGTTTTGATAGTGTTACGGATATATCTACTAACGTTAGCATGCTTACCAGCTAGCCCCGGGCCTGAAAACCACTTTCTCCTAGCAGTCCAAAGCTCCATGGAAGTACAGCTAGCTGCAGGGCTAACTGTAGTTAGAGTCATGGATGTATAAATGAAATATAAATAGCAGCAGTTAGCAGTTATTCTGATTGTATGCAAATTCAAGAAGGACAATTCGCACATATTGAGCCTTTGCAACAGTCATTATTCAATCAAAAAACATTGTGTTGTGAATTAGAACACTGTGGCACTACTTAAATACTTTCTTTGTCGATGATGGCAGCATTGACCACTATTTGATTTGAAGCTCCCATATTGTGAAATGGTATTATAAAGCAGGTCTATATCCTGTAGAAGTACTTAGTATCGAAAACTCGAAATCCACCGAGAAATGCCCACAGCCTGTATTCAGAAACTGTGCCTTCAAATGAGGTCACAACTGTACAGTCATGCCCCCCAGAAACAGCTGTGGTTGCCAAAGCGCTGACAGAGCTGAAGCAGAAATACGGTGGGAGTGGTGCCTGCTCAGGTTTGCGGGAGCTGACCAATCAAAGCAGGGAGAATGGCCTTAGAGACGGAGCGTTGAGACAGAGGGTGAATAGACGCGCTGCAGTAATGGGGAATGTGAGAAAAATCATGTGTTTTCTGAACATTAAAGAGTGCAAACATTCGCTAGATGGCAACCAAAATAAAATAAGTAATTTTAAAATTGGCATAATATGAGACCTTTGAAAACAATTTCAGGGATGTTTTACATACATGCATATCTTACATTTCGGGGAACAAACTTATGGCATATTTTGCCTGCAGTGAGCTGTTCAGTAAAGGATTTGAGTCTCTCTGTGTCCTTTTCAGGTGAAATGGAGGAACTCGAAGCCCAGTGGCTGACAGGAATTTGCCACAACGAGAAGAATGAGGTGATGTCCAGTCAGCTGGATATCGACAACATGGCTGGAGTCTTCTACATGCTGGCCACTGCCATGGGGCTCTCCCTCATCACCTTCGTCTCTGAGCATCTCTTCTACTGGAGGCTCAGATACTGCTTTACTGGTGTCTGCACGGGCAAGCCGGGTCTTCTTTTCTCCATCAGTCGGGTAAGGACCAGTTTGTGTGTTTGACGTGCGTGTCTGGGTGTGCAGGCGTGTTTTACAGGCATTCTTTAGCCTGTTTTGTGATTTGGGAGAACACAGCCCTGCTCCAGATTTGCGCAGAATGAATTTTTTAAGACACAGTTTGCAACAACAGTCTTAAATTTGGCCCAGTAGCTCGCAGAATCAGGCCACAGAGTGTGTGCACATGTGAGTATGTGGCTGTGTGGATATCTGGGCCTGGGGTGGTCCGACTGGGTTCAAGTGGTCGTGTCCAAGGCTTTAAGGTGAAACAAAGCATTGCAAGCATACTGGGGGCTAATGCAGCATTATTGGGGTCAGACAGGCCTGTCTTAGTTCTATTTTCTATCAGTGAAAGAAGAGAGCAGAGCAGAGCGAGCACGCACACACACATGCAGAGAAAGAGCGATACCTCTAAAGTAAGGAACTGAGTGAAACAAGGGAGAAGGAGGGAGGGCTGCACAAAGGAGGATGATAGGGGAGGAGGGGGACGGGAGGCGGGGGAGATCACAAGGCAGCCCTGAATATCGACAAAAATAGATACTAATTTGCAGCATGTTTTTGGGTGAAATCACGGCAAACCCACGCTAAATCAATCTATTCTCTCTCATTCTGTTAAAAGGTCAGCGTTCTCCCTCGTTTTGTGTGAGAGCTGAAGACGTGGACGTGCATCCCTAAAAGCACTGCAGTGTCTCTGCACTATTTTTGAGGCAGAGTGTGACTCTGTTTTTCAAAGTTAACAGAGGGGGTTAGCGAGGAGAGAAAAACTTTTACAGAAGATAAAGTGAGGTTCAAGAGAAGGATGTTATTTCAAAGCCTTTCACAGGAGCAATTAAGGGCAGAAGACGTCCTTAATGGGGAATCTTGTGTTGATGAAAAGGACTTTGATCCTTTGTTCGTTAATGCGATAGATACTTTTTCAGGCATTAGATTGACAGCTGTTGTTTGGCTGTAGCTCCACATAAAATGTGTTTTTCTTCACCTTCCTCGCAGTTATACTGATGGCAATTTCACCACTTTACTTATGATCCCTCTCACAGATGTATCACCCCTGGAGCGCTGCTGAGGGAGGCTTGGGGCATAGAGTTATGAGAGAGATTGTAAAAACTCCTGTAACAATTTCTCATATTTTCACGGCATTGTTGATTGAGGTTTTTTATTTTGTGGAGGAATTCTACCAAATATAAGACACAAGGCATTTTTTCTATGTGCTCCTTAAAAATACTGGTATTTCATTGGGTTATGATGGGCAGATGTTCGTGCTGGTAAATGGGCTTGTGAGTGTGTTTAGCCTGGTTGGAATATTTTTTAAGCAATATTCTGACTGATTGTGTTGTCCTGGTGTGTTTATGATGAATTCTGAATCCTTTGTACTGAAGAATGTTCTAAATTATTGTGTTGTTTTGACTGCACTGTCCTCTTAAACCAATCATTCAGGGTTGTTTAGATGATTCATATCTTGCACCAAACACATTTCTATCTTAACTGAAGGTTGCTGTTTGATTGTCTTTGTGAATTGCACAACATGTCTGTTTTAGGGAAAATGAAAGAAAGCTCGATTTAATGCTGTCTCAAGTTCGTGTTAATGGGGATAAAAGACCTTGTTGGCTGCACTACTACCAATTTAATACATTACAATAAAATATACACAGCACAAATATGTTTGGCCAGAGTGGATAAGTAATCATTATTCTGTTTGTCTCTCTCCATTTCTCTCCCAATCCCCTTTAATGTTTGATTCCATTTCATCTTTCACTCCCTCCAACTCCCCACTCCCCTCATTTTTTATTTGCATTTCCCTCATCCCCTCCTCCATTCCACTGGTTTATCCATCTGTCTCCATACAGGGAATCTGGAGTTGCATCCATGGAGTACATATTGACATGAAGAAAAAGACAGATCTGGACTTCAGCCCCCAAGACAAAATGCTTAAGCTCATTAAGTCAGCTAAACAGATGACCAACATGTCTAACCTAAGCGGCTCCCGCATGAACTCCCCCAAACGCGAGTTCATGCACTCAGCTGGCCCCATGATCATGGACATGATGGCAGAGAAGGGCAACTTCATCTATGCTGACAACCGAAGCTACGCTCCCAAAGATATGATCTACGGGGACACTGGTGACCTGCAGTCTTACCTTGCTAACCGCCACAAAGACCACCTTAACAACTACATCTTCCAAGGTGGCCAACATCCTCTGACTCTGAATGATGCCAATCCTAACACAGTCGAGGTGGCGGTGAATGCTGACTCGGTCCAGACCAATGCCAAGCCACCCCGGACCCTGTGGAAGAAGTCAGTGGACACACTCCGTTCTGTGCCACCTGGGCCTCCTCCTATGCCTGACATGCTAATGCCAGACCCACGAATGTCGATGAAGACACAGCGCTACCTCCCTGAGGATGCAGCCCACTCCGACATCTCCGACTGTTCCAGCAGGGCACCCTCCTACAAGGACCCAGAAAACAACAAGCACCTGAAGCCCAAGGACAACTTAAAAAAAAGATCGGTGACGTCAAAATACCCAAGGGATTGCAGTGAGGTGGAACTGTCCTACTTAAAGACTAAGCAGGTCACCGGAGGAACCAACCAAACCGGGAGAGGAGGAGGAGGAGAGAAAATCTACACCATTGACTCAGACCGAGAGCTGAGCCTGCACTCAGACCCTGTTCACTACCGCGAAAGTCGAGGCCTTGCTGCAGATGATTTGGATTACCCCGAGATCTACTCCGACCACAGTGACAACTATCGGAAGTGTGAGCAGCCCATCATTCATCTGAACTCCTCTCCTTTGCATCACACCGACTCAGATCTTCTGCCAGACCCGACTTACTCTAAACACTACAGCCTGAAAGAGAAAAACCTGTCCCCACATGAATCCATTGATCGCTACAAACAGACGCACTGCCGTTCCTGCTTGTCCAAAGTGGCCTCTAGCTACCCACCGGGAGGGCCATACACTGCTACCGTATCCGCTCCCTCAACTTCTGCCACACGCTCACCGTATAATCGGTGTGAAGCATGCCTCCACCAAGCCAACCTGTATGATATTACTGAGGACCAGCTCCTTGCAGACCCCTTGGTCAGTCCCACCCTGCACCACCAACAGCAGCAGCAACCAGACGAAATGTTTGGTCTGTATTGGCCACAGACAGATGGGCCACATGTCCAAAAGAGAAACCGCTTGAGGCTGAGTCGCCAGCACTCCTTTGACAACATCATGCTAGAAAAGCCCAAGGATGTAGACCTGGGCCGACCGGCGCGCAGCGTCAGCCTCAAGGAGAAGGACCGCTTCCTGGACTCCGCATCTGACTCGCACTATGCGAACCTCTTCGGCATGCGTCCCTATTCCGGCAGACTGTTTGGTACCGGCTCCAAATCAATGCTGTTCAACCACAACCTGGAGGAGAGCAAGAGGAGCAAGTCCCTGTACCCGGCCCATGGCTCGGATAATCCTTTCCTCAGCCATTCGCTGAGGGATGACACCAGCAGCAGACTGGTCCATGGGCGTAGCTCCTCTGATATTTACAAACAGCTGGCAGTGGCCTCACCTGCAGCGGTCCTCGGAGCGCCCCCCATCAAAACACGCAATGATGCGAACAATCTCCGCTCATCTGTCAAATCCACCACTTCATACTGCTCACGGGATGGGCGGATAGCCAATGACATGTACAATAAAGAGCATGTGATGCCTTACTCAGTCAATAAGACTAGTGCATACCCGGCCCCACGAGGTGTCCTAAACTCAGCCCAGTTCAGCAATAGACGGGTGTATAAAAAAATCCCCAGTCTGGAGTCAGATGTTTAGTTTAAGAAATAATGTGTTCTCTCCTCTTTACTCCTCTCTGGGTTTGTATTATAATTTATCAACTATGTTATCCACCAAGGGATGCCATAGCCACACTACTTTTTTCTTCTTCTCTTCGACATTGTAATCCAAAAGAACTCGTGCCCTCTTGGGTATGATGGTACTACTACTACTCTCTTTGCAGATGATATCATCATATTTGTCCATTCTCTGCCATGTACCAATGAGTTGGCTGCATGGCTGGCACGTTGCCGTAAGGTATCCTGGTGGAAAAGGGAGGGGAATCAGTAACCCCTTAGGTGTTACAAAGGGGTATGAAGTGGCATAGTCCCATTAGTGGGGCAGAGAAGGCCTAAGTTGCAGTAAAGGAGGACTCTTACAAGCATTGTTAAAAAAAGAGGTTTATTTGTTTGAGGGTGTGGTGAGAAGGAGTGGAGAAATTAAATGAGAAGGGAATTAAAGGGACAGAGAGAGGAGATAACCTCTCTTTCAACCCCTTCTCCTTTTTCCTTTCCACCTCCACTGTCAGGCTCGGGAGTTGTTAGTTGAAGAGAACAGGACTGACAGGGAGACCAGATGGGCACGTTTGATGTCACGGCCAGACATGAAGGCGTCCCAGGAGGGCAGAGGCGTCACAGTGAGCTAGTCCAACGGTCTGCTGCTTGTTACTCTGACAAATATGGCCACCGAGACACCTGGCAGTGCAAGAGGAGAGAGAGGGAGGAAGGAGATGAGAGGCTAAATGGCAACAGAGTGGAGCCTCTAGTACTTATGGGCAGTTAGGTATTGTCTGCATGGTAAAAACCTTGTAAAGACATGATAGTGATAAGAAGCTGAGAGTAATGTAGGTGCTATCAATGAATAATGTTTACAGACTGACAGATAAAAAAAAGACTGACAAAAATGACTGATGGAAAAGGACAGACAAGCAGGGACAACCTGAGGCAATTGAAGGGCATTTCATTTGTGACGCTGCACATAGAAAAATAATTGCAAAGTATTGCTTTTTTATTCTATTAAACTATAAGATTTATTAGGGATTCTGGCATCCGGATCCCCCTATGTAGGATTTTAGTGTTTGCTTATTTGGTAGTACAATAGCCATTAGTTTTAAAGACCTCTCCCACATTTGCTTTTGAAAAAAGCATAGCTTTCTGAAAATTACCATCAAGAGTAGTAGATTATTTTGCATGTGTTGATTTTTTTCAGTGTCGGAGAAGACAAAAATACACACAAATACACTCTCAGACACATATTTTACATGTTTTTTGAAAAGGGACTATGTCTTGCCAGATATGTCGGATGGATACTTGTACAATCGAACCTTTACCCTTGAACCTTTGTGCTTAGTAAATCAGTGTCATGCTGTGGCTCTCGCAGCTAAAGAGCAAGGAAATGTTGGAAGGGAAGAGAGCAAAGAGGGGATAAACAAGGGAGAAAAGGATGAAATGACAATTGTGTCCACTGCCACCTTGTCTGAGGGGCTGGATGCTGATGTGTTTTTGCCTTTTGACCTCCCTGCCACTGAGAAACAGGGTATTAGCTATAAAAAAAAAAACCTGAAGATTCCTTCCTTCTTTCCTCCTTTCTTGTTCCTCCCTTCCTCCATCAACATGACACATCACTAGAGTGTTGGATAACTATAGAACTACTTCACCTTATTAGTTTTCAGTTTATTGTGAATTGAACTGTGGTTGTTTGGTTGGTACAGCAGTAGCAGTGCTACACAGTGTCTGACCACTGCAGCTGGGGATTGGGTTAACCATTATTGATCATCAGCTACTGTTGATCCGTAATCAACCAGGGCACTTGAGGATCTGAAGACTACTTGAAGATGGATCCCTTGTTTACCTTCATCGTGTTGTTTGGGTGCGAAGGGGGTGGGTGGGGCAAGATGAAAAGGGACGGAGCCGAAGGCTCAACTGTCATGTGCTCATCAATCATGTGTCCATCTTAGTGTGGAGTAAGTTGTGTGTGTGCATGGCAGAATTTGGGTAAGCTTGAAGTCTTAACCAGAATATTTGGTTCCTAATCTGATTGTTTATGCATCTGTTTGTTTTATTTGTTTGTTTGTTCTTTTTTATAACACTTAGCAGAAAAAGACTTGCACATGCACATTCTTCCTTGTTACATGCGTGCCCACAAAAAAAACACTTTTTTGTAGCGTCAATGCTGTACAAATTGTACAGTCAAAAGAAAAATCATGTATCCATCTTTACTGACTGATTGATTTGCTTGATTGATTGGATTCACAAAGCCAAATTGTATCAAATAAAATACCTCAGGATGATTCTGTGCGTTTTGGGGGAGCTTCAACCGTAGCAACAGAACACAGAGATTTCTTTTGTAGAAAAAAAAAAGAAAAAGAAAAAAAAAACAAAAAACAAAGTAAAACGAACAACACGATTTATAGTGGCCGCAATGCAGAATCAAACTCTTCTCCTTATGATGTTTACCAGTCCTAGGTCTTCCAGTTCGGCTCTTTGCCCGAGCTAATGCAACCCAAGTAAAGAGAAAAGAAGAGGAAGAGAAGGAGGGAAAGGAGGGATGACGGTAAAGGGGCTTAGATCGTTTCGCTCAGTGAGGAGTGCATTGTGTGCAGCTGCGCTCCTTGCCAAACTGAGCACCCTTAAAAGAACGGAGGACGTTGCTTAAACGTCCAAAATCTGAAAAAGCCTCATATGGAATACTCTCTCTCTTTCCTCTCCATGGTTTTTAACGACAGTCGACTGCATTAGCCACTGTGTTTCAATTGAAGCTCCATCTTTAACAACCACGGTCATATCGCCCTTTTGTACTCTTGGAATACTGCGGTGAACCTCTCCTCGCTCCCCAATCAGCTTACCCGATGTTGACCGACAAGCAACATTTGTCTTCTTTTGCATCTTTATCTGCATATTTATATTATTATTATTATCATATTTATCTTTCACATGCTGCTTGTGTGAGCTGACAAGTGAACAATATGCACATGTAAAAAAATATCAGACAGCACCCTCGCATTTTACGAACTCATGACGATTTGTTCTATTTGTTCGACTTTTTGCAGAACTGTCATGTAAACTGATGCTGTTTTATGTTCAGACACACACACGCACACGAAAACACACACTCAGACACACCCTTGTGATGACAACCCTGCTCTTTTTAATGACAAAAATGTATTTTAATTACATTTAATGATAAATAATGAGGTGATGGCATGCAACCCCAGATGTAACAATTTTAATGTTTTATGTTTTCTTTTTCTGTTAGTTCTTTTTGTTATGATGTTATGATCACTAATGCGTTGTAACCAGGTGTGAGTATATACATATTTGAGAGAAAAAAAAAAAACAACAAACTCCTATGTTTAACACGATGAAGATGCTGCTGCTTGTTTTGGGGGAGAAGGCGAGAACCTGACCCTTGTGCAAACTTCCCATTTTTCGCTGACGGGCCGTTATCAGGCTGTGTTTTTGGCCTGATATGGGGTTGCGGGTCGGGGGTTGGTCAGGGCTTGGTTTGGTATGGCGGGGGACATCCTTGCTCTTCCTCCAATGGCAGGTGAGAATTACTGTATCACCAGCTCTGCTTCTCTCTTCCCTCTCCTTCATGTGTAGTCAGGACTTCAACTGTAAAGAAGATGAAAAGAAAAAAAAAGCAACCCTCTACTTTGAGTCTGCTGTCCCTCCAAAGATACGAGACCTCTTTCTTTATGGTTTGCTGTAAGAATAGAGCTTTTTTTTTAAAACTAATACTTCCTCAAAGACTTTTAAGGAACTATTTTGAATATATTTAGAAACGACACCTGTATACATCGCTTGTAAATTCATACTGGAATACATCATCATGGAGAATTATAAATGATAAAGAGTAAAAACAATATTTTTTGTGTGAATTTCACAGGAGCTTTTCTGTACAGTGGCACTGTTTCTCTCTCTCTCTCTCTCTCTCTCTCTGTCTCTCTCTCTCTCTCTTTTCTCTCTCTCTCTCTCTTTCTATCTTCCTCTATCTCTCTCTCCCTCTCTCTGTAGAGCGACTAGAATAAAACTTCACCATTCACAAGGTTTGCTGTCCTGTCAAAATTTACAGTACACACACACATACACACAAACCAGGCTCCGTGTCTGCCTCTTCTTATATGAAAGTAACTGCTTCTGTCAGTTGATGCTGACGGATTATTTCACAGGAAATGAGAAAGGAAAAAAAAAAGCGGCAGCTGATTCTCCATTGACTGCATTTATTTTTGGCGGCTGAAGATATTGCCTTTACCTTTGTGTCTCTGTTCAAGGATCGTCACGCATTCAGGAGGAAATATGAGGTTCTTATCAGGGCGATCGAGTGCTCTTAAGAAGACCTGCCGCCTAAATGTCATTAAATCCTGCCTCTTCAGGCGTTTCAGAAAGTGCACCGGAGTCCTTTAACCCTTCAAGAGTATAACCTGACTACTTTTTAATGGAATTTGATGATGAAATTCTTGAACATCGTCTTCTTACAGTCCCCCCTTGAGTCAAAAATGTGTTTTCTTCTTGCTCCTATGGTTGAATGTTTGAGCTCCACTGAGTAGATTGATTTATGTGCAGAGGCTGAATGTGTAAACTTCTCTGTGCTCACTGAGGCGGTTCTACGAGCATGATTTGTGACATCACCACAGTTTGGAAGCCAATCTGGTCCAATATTCAGCGTACACGAATGTGATCAGGAAATTTGAAGCCTCCATTGCACATACACTGAGAATGAACTGCAGGAACTTAACTGAAATGACACTCATTTGCGCTATCATGTCGTGCAATCATCATACAGTCAATTTTTAGTATTTTCAATGTGCAATTTCAACAACACAATAGGACTCAGAAAAACATTAGTCAGCACAGTAAAAAACATGGTTTTCTATACATCTTAAAACATGTTAGGAGGGGGATCTTCAAGTGGATTACTGCAACCTCAGCCTTACAGGTAAGACATATGTTTTCACAATGACTGCAAAACTGTAGAATCTGTAGACATGAACAAGTAAATCTAGTCTTACCTATGAAACGACCAATGGAGTGCTATTTGTTTTGGCATAGCTACGTTTTTTTCTGTAACAACATGCAGCAGTCAATAGCATGGAGTGTATATAAACAACCCCAACTAAGTTGCCAATGCTGCCTCTTCCCAGTCTGACAGCTTTCAGTGAACACAGGCCGTGTTCAGAACACAGCCTCTGAGGAGTTGGAGGCTGATTTAAGCAACAGAGGTGCAAGTATCTGTCGACCAGGAAACTCTGTAAATCACCTCTGTACTATCCTCCGTCGTCGTTCTAGTAGGTCGCGCACATCCCCAGTCCAGACAAGTTCATTGAGAAGCTGCTGGTTATCCGTACATTTGTTAGCAGAAGGAAAACCAGCAAACATTTTGTCAAAAAAACATGACCCAATTTCACCTAAATCACTGAATGAAAGTTATGCAGGTGGGTTTTTGTGCCGGTTATAAAGTTTTTCATAACTTTGAGGTCCCAAGCAACACTCCCTTTATTCATCCAGTGTTATAAATAAAGTTTGGTGGATGAAAAACGAACATGCAGGAACGAATGCAGGATGAGTCACCACCTTTATTAATGATTTTCCAGGAGGTTATAAACTCTAAAATACCAAAAACCTACAATATTGCTTTTTTTTTGCAACTATTGAGCCTGATACTGGTGTAAAGGTGAGATATGGAGTGAAACATGTGGAAAAATAACACTTAAACAGCAATATTGACTTTGGAACCTTGATAATGTATCATTTACAGTGCTTATTTATTGATTTCCCACTGCATATTCATTTAGTGCAGTTCCCAGTTCAAATGTTTGTATTTGTCAATTGTGCAAAATCCTGAATTAGTTTCAAACACAATAGTTTTCCATCTATATTATTATTAATGTCTAAATGCATGGCAGCTTTGTTTTGGTTATGGTGTTTTATAGGTTAGGGGAATTGTTATGGTTATTTTAAAGTCATGTAATGGTCTGTAACCATGGACATGCCCATCCACCACCTGGACCTCCCACAGGGCATACTACTTCCTGCATTGGCACTAAAACATGGCATTGGATGTAACTAGTGTGCTGCAGAATGATCCAAGAAACAAGACTGTATATTTCCCAGAGATACTGAGACCTTAACAGACATATTGTATTTGAGCTTTTCGTTCATTCAGTAAGTTTATGGTACTTTTGCCTCATCATAAGTAGGCCATTTCAGTCTTTACCTAAACCTAACCAAAGCCTGTTTTTTTTTTTATTTTCTAAACCAGATGTCCTGATAACTCAATGGACACTGCTTGGATACTTTAAACTGGCTGATCATTAAAAATCATTGTATAAAGGTAACTTGGCAGTTGAATCACATCAAAATCAGCTCATAAACCTACATCATGTTCATCTTCTCTTATAATAATAACAGACTGTGAATCAATGACAGATAATTGTGTGAACATCAACTTTCAATGTTTCTGTGAAAATGCAAAAAAAAAAAAAAGAGGAAAAAAAGTTGTATGTGCGCAGGAACACAGGTGATGCCGGAGAGGCCTTTGCGCTGCGACCGCTCTCTGACCTTGCATATGTGTGTCTGTATGTATGTGTGTGTGTCCGTCTGATTGGGCATCAAGAGGCCATTTTGGCCACAGCTACCTTTGCCATCTGCTATATCTTTTCTTTGCTCATGCCTCACACCTCTACTGTACAGCTCTCCCTCCACATCTCCGATCGATTCCATCTGTTTCCCTCATATCATATTCCCCTCCTCCCCCGTGTCCTTATTTCTCTCTCCTTCGACTTTCTTTAAAATAAATAGCAAAAAAAACAAAAAACTTGTGTGATCGCTGCTCTCATCACTCAATCTCTCTCTGCTGCTTGTTAATGAAATGTCGTCACCCAACACGTTCTCAAACCTGATTCGTCAAATTTGACGGCTTGGTCTGAGGCCTTAAGCTTTAAACTATGTTGCTCTACGTACCCCTCTAGCATGAGTTGTGCACCTGAAGGGCTCTGTCACTACCCTATGTGAGTGGGCTTGTACTATGCTATAATTTCTTTTTAATATCCTTTCATTTGTCCTCCCTCTTCTGTGTATCTAATGCATATGTATGACCTGTAAAAACATATTTTTTTCAATGTGACTGAATTAGCCTATTTATGTGAACAATCACTTAAAAGTTTGATAAAAAAATAAAAATAAACATGGAATAGCATTGGTTTGTTTCCTGGCATAGCATAGCGTTTTTTTTATTTTTATTTCAGTTCAAGTCATGCCAAAGCATAAGAGTATAATTGATCAAAACATTTGGACAGTCCACAATTGTATCAAAATAACCATAGAAAAATATGCTATGCTATGACACATCTGCACTGTTTGTGTTTTGTCCAACTCACATCAGGCAGCCAAACACATCGGGTAGTGACAGGCTCTCTGGTCAAGTTAGCAATGATGCATAGTTATGACATATTATGACTTCAGGACTGTTATTAGGATTGTCAAATGGTCACTGTTTGGTTGGGTTTTGGTTTAAAAACTACTTGGTTAGGTCTAGGAAAAGATCACATTTTGGGCTAAAATAACTACGTCTTGTCAATCACATAATGTAAGTCAAGTTGTTTTCGTGCCTTTACATACTAAAATGACATAACATATAAACAAATTATGCTTGATTCTAAGTCACAAATGGGACGCGAACACCGGTCTTCAGGAGGAAAGAGTGTAGACCCCTAACCAGGCTGCAGTATTTTACGTGCTTGGAGAGAAAACAGGCTGTTACCGTACTAAAATTTGTGTACCAAGACTAAGCTATTCTGCTGATACCAGTTATCAGTATGATATCAATCTAATCGGTGAACATCTGAATCATTTTGTATCAGCTTGGTTAAGAAAGCAATTATGCAGCAATCTATCGTAAAATGTAGTTCCCTATTTTATTGATCTAAAAGTTCTCCCGGCGATTTGACCTTCTGGACCAGTTCAAGGGCTTTTGAAATCAGCAAAAAAAAAAAAATCAGGTCTTGGTTAGCACACTAAACATTGTTCAAGCTTAGGGAAAGTTTATGATTGAAGGCATAGGAAGTCAATGTGGTTTTTTTCATCTTTTCACTTCATGTTATGTAAGTATGCCTCTTACTCTCTGTGCAGTCAGCACATTCTGTTTTACTGTAACCTTTCGGTTGCTGATGTTGAAGTAGATTGTGGTGTAACAGTTTTGATAGTATAGCATCTTTGTATTGTGTTGCGACGTTTGGTATGTTAGCCAGCTAGCCCCAACCCATTGAGGATCAAAGCTCCTGTGCTAGCGGTGTAAACACCAACACCCATCTCGGACCGCTAGCTGCACAGCTAATGGCAGCTAAAGTTGAATTAATCAACTGACCAATTCTTACACATTGCATCGTCAATGTCTCTTGAAATTCTCAGCAGATGCAGTCGCGTAGCCGTAAAATGAATCTGTCTATAGACCTTAAAGAGTCTGATTTATCAGAATGAAAGCTTTTACAATGAAGTTAACTAATTGAATTGGACTCAAGTTGGAATTGCCTCTGTTTCTTCAATGTTTGCTTTTAAAAATATATTGATTTTTGCGAGGGTGTGCGTGAGACATGAGGTATTTTTTTTTTTTTCGGTTGAGATATCATAATTCAAGGAAACTCAGAGGAGAAGAGCTCCCAGCAAAACCATGTCAGAAAATTACTAAGCAACGTGACACAGGGTGCTCTCGTGGAATTTCCCCCTTCAGCTCTACAATTTATATGACAAACGCTGCAAAAAATGTATAAACAGACATGTATTACGTTAACTCTAACCCTTAAACTAGTAGACGTACACATAATTAGACAGAAAAGACGCCCGCCCGAATGAAGAGACACACGCACAGCTACAGATTTTGACAGTGGCCTGGGAGGAATTTCAACACCCTGCTCAGGGGCGGGTTTCAGAATGACTGACAGGCTGTGTTACATTATATGACGAGTGTAGTGAAAAGCCACAACGGCCGCATCTAAGAGATCTTCAAGCTTCGACTTCTTCCCATCAAACCGCTTCTACCCGTTCTCCCTCGGCCCCTTTGGCCTTCATTTTGGCCCTTAATAGCCTTGCGAGACCGAAGAAGGACGACCAGGGCTGACTCGCCATCATTTTTGCTGATGTTTAGGTTCAAAAATACGGAGCCGCTCTTGTGAAGAGTGTGAACCGGCCTCGCTAGATTTGGTGTTTTCTAGGGCGGTTGGAAGATGTGTGAGAGACAGCCTGAGAGATAGCCAGAGGCAGCGAGGAGGGGCAAATAATTGAAAAGGGGGTGTCATTCATCAGATCGCACGGAGTCAACAGCAGTGTGGTCCAAACAGAGTGGTGCAGAGGATCCTGCTGTGTGTGTGTGTGTGTGTGTGTGTGTGTGTGTGTGTGAGGGGCATGTTTGTGCGAGCGCTCGTGTCAGCCAGCTCAACAAAAAGACTGTGGCAGATCATCCTTCTTCTTGCGGAGGGGCAGATGAAAGAAAAGAGGAGAGAGAGAGAGAAAAGAGCACTCCTTTATTTTGTCATTTTCCATTCTCGCCTTCGGTGCTCAGAAAATCACCTCCCCATTTGATTTCGGGAGACAAACAATTGGCACGGTCAGCTCCCCCCTCATCCCATCCCATCGCCTCCCCCCTCCACCCACCCGGACCTTCCCTGTTTCTGTGTGTGTGTGTGTGTGTGTGTGTGTGTGTGTGTCGGCTTAGCGTGTGTCCTCGTCCACAAGTGTCGGCCCATAGATTTTCCCATCAAAAGCTGTTCCGCACTGCATATATCCACCCGGTGGGAATCTTTAAAACCCTACCCCTTCAGACACACACACACAACTAAACTCATAATTATTCTCAACTACTTTAAAGGAGCCCAGGGAGGAAGAAATGGGTCTGATTATTGGAGGCAAAAGGGGATGAAAGAAGTGCGGTTTAGCTCACTGTACCTTGCTGTCAATGGTCCGTCCACACACAAAAGACCCTCGCCTTGAGAAGAGCCTTTGAAGGACGAACGCCATCACACTTCTTTTAAAAATTAGACATCAACGGTCGGTTTATCAGGATGTGTTTCAAGAAGGACGTTAAATACTGCAACTCTTTCTGGAAAATAGGGTGCCATAAAAAATAATGGATCTTTTTGCAAGATTTTGAAAGCTTTTTCCAACATGCTGAAGCATCGTCGAGCCCTTATTAATAAAACACACGCGCCAATTAGAGTGAGTTACTAGTCATTGCGGTCATTTTTCCCTGTGCTGTGCTAACCCTGAAGACCTATTCCTATTAGAGAGTACAGGAATGAGCTGGAAGATGTTTTTTTTTTCACTTCCGGTTCCCTCTTCTCAAAGTCTCAGTCGTTTTTTTTGAATATTTTTTTCATTTAAATACCCCAAATAAGGTCTGTGGTTTCTTTTGATCTCTTGCACCTAATGCTTAAATAAATACCACACAGAACACAGAGACTCATCTACATTTCCATCCTTACAGGCAGATTCATGCAATGCCAGTGTGGGGAGTAAAACCATTTGTTTGATTTTTTTCGCCAGGTGTTTGCGTATACACTTCAGAAATCATTAACGTGGTGTTCATCTGTGGAAATCATCTTGCTGAACAAAACGTGTAGGTATCATAAGCGTGTGTTGGCCATAGGCTGATTTTCTGCAATAATCCAAATCCAGTTGAAAGAACTCATTTCTCATCTCATTTTTTGTCAAGTGAACGGTGGCGATGCAAACGTTTTCTTTACAATACTAATGAGGTAATTTTAAAATCTCATAATTATTTGTCTTTTTCCATTACTGAATAAACAAGCTGTTCTCAAAGTAAAATACGGTCTCCAGAACACTGTTTGAACCTAAAGAGGTGTCAGGGTCCGCCACATATAAACAGAGTAAAACGGTATTAGTGTTGTCCGTTAAAGTCAGTCTGTTTATATGGTTTGTTAAGGCATAAATTATCAGTCAATGAAGACCTTTCTCCTCTGATTAAAATGTATTCTCCAAAACTACACACTGCAAATGTGATAGGATATAATTTGAGGTAAATCATGGCTGTTTTGATTTTACAGCAATGAAAACACTACTAACCATGATAAAGGTCAGGACTTAATTCAGTCCCTCACTTTTGCAGCTTGAAAAGTTGGACTGGGAGTGGCTTCAACTGTGTACCAATGCTGGAACAAAGTAGCTCCAATAGAGGCAGTTAAAGCGAGGGTTGTCATTAGCCTCGGTCCTACCCCGGACATGATGGTCTCCAAAGGCCCCCCTGCAGATAATTTTAAGAGTTACAGGGCCTTTTTGGCTCCTGCCATGACTTAGTGCCCGTGACAACTGCCCTAGGGTTTTATTGTGCAGTTGACTGTGGTAGACATTTAGAGCAACCTACAAAAAAAACTACAAAAAAACAACCATTGAGCTAATGCTGTCACACTCACAATGACGCCAGCTACATTACTTCCCAAAGCCTCAAACCAAGAAGGAAATAAAGACAATTAAATCAGGTGCTGTGGAGTCAATGAAGTCCTGTTTTCTCAGCTGGCAGCGACTATTGACCACAGTTTTAATGAGAAAGTGGGGCAAAATAATCCCAAACGAGTATACCAGCGAATATAACTACTGCTGTAATGAGTGGACTAAGCTCCTGCAGCTCCCTGAGGCCATTTTTAAATCTTTGGGTGCAGTTTTAGTCTCTGTGCAATGAGGTATTTTACTTTCTTTCTCTGGCAAACTTTTAGCTAAAACAGAATTACTAGTTTGGCATATTGCATAACTATTTTAATGTAATATTTGACGTGCCTCATACGTATTTATCTGCAAAAATATCCATCTAAAACCTATAGAAAAGCAGAGTGTCAGTTTAATTTAACATTTCCAAGCTTCACACACTTGTTACAACTACTACAACTTACCACCGCCTCGGGGAAATATTCACACATACTTGTAATGTAAATGTAATTGAAAAGATGATTAAAAAAAAAAAAAAAAAAGCCTCGAAAAGTATCAGAGGCGATTCCTGACTGGTCATTTCAATTTCACAGGAATTTAATGAGCCTGAAGAGGTCTTTGCCCCTAGCCCTTGTTAACGTTGACCCGGACTCGCAGACACTCTTCTCAAGCTTTTTTACCGCCACTGATAGCAGTTTGTGTTAACACCAAAGTCAATTCCAGCTCGACAGCCTCAGTGAGTTTATTTTAAGGTTGCTAACAGCTTGCAGAGTCGTCATCGGCAAAATCTCTCACATGAACACATCAATATATTACTCTTTAGTCTAAGAATGACCAACAGCTCGGTGAGAGTAATCATTTGACTTTGGAATACTTTGTACACACTGTAAGTAGCACTAACACTGGCTGCCCATTGTTTTGATGTTAGGACAATAATGGAATCTGATGTATAATTTAGCAAAGAGTGATGATGACAGGAGATGAAAAGACAGGCGGACGGAGACGACGGAGGAGAGACAGAGAAACGGATGAATGGATGTGGGGGGGGAATGTTTGGCATTGTTCAGGTTAATGGATTTGTGATGCCACTCACTGAGGATTGATGGCAGCTTGTTGATGTCTGTTAATGGAGGAAGGAACGCTCGAAGGAGGGACAGGGGGAAGGTAAGGGAGGGAGGGAGCTAACGCAAAAAAAGATTTGACGGCGTGTTCATGCTGTCATTTGGGAACTTGGTAAAACTCAAATTTAAATGATACTGCAGGACAGGGACTGGCAGGAAAATAGCACCAGCTTGCAGAGTTCCAAAATGGCCCTGTAAGTGCCTGGGGGGGGGGGGGCGCACTGTAGCACTGACTGGTTAGAGGTCACATTTATCGGGTCATCGCAGCTGACTGTCCTGGTACTCGTATCCGGGCTGATCTGTTAAGACGTATTAAAACACTAAAGTTAAAAAACAAACTAATGATCAAGGCAGTTGTCGACCAGCATCTCCTGTGTTGTGTGAGATAAAATGTGGTTACCTTTGTCTTTAAAATTTTGCATCCTTTGTCATCAAGTACAGAGTGATGACAAACAATCACAATCTACCGGTCCACCACTGGCGTGGGTTGTTACATGATGCCACTTTCACAACACATGATTGGTGGATGCCTTCATTCTAGATGGGAAAGCTTAGAAAAAAAGGGCCTCATCGTTTAATATTTGCTAAGTGAAAATACTTATGACAAAAACAGCTGTGCAAAACATTTATTGCCATGCAAGTTATTTGCACAAAGAAAAAGAAAAATGCGCATCGGGCCATTTCTATGCAAAAACCGGAGACAGATGGGGAGGAAGGGTTTAGACGAAATTAGGAAAGCACAGGATGTCGAGAAGACAATTTAAAAGGGCCAATGTCTCTGATAGGGGAGAAGAAACAAATCTTCACTACATCAGTTCATCAAATTTCATGCTGCCTCCCATTAGGTCAAGATTAAGACATGTCAAGGGTTGTGTTTGTTGCTTGTGGTGTGTGTTTGTGCCTGTTGTCAACATGGATCTCATTTATCCAGAGTTTTAAATGTACACAAACACTTGAGTAAAAGGAAAGATACGGTTTTGAAAATATTTCTTTGGTAAAAATGGAAGTTACCCATTTGACCAGTATAGTAAACAAGTCTTTAACTGATATTTAAATGTACTGAAAGCTTATTTTATTAAGATAATAACACTGACGTCAGCATTTGACAAGTTGGAAATGAGACTCAAAAATCAACTATCGTACTCACAGGATCTCAATGTATGTAAGTAAAAGTGAATCACACAAATATTTTGATGTATGTGTATATTATGGATTGCCCGATTACTGACCTGTCCTTTCATAAGTTCTTACATTCGGCAATTTTTCCAAATGCTGGTAAGATAAATTAATCAAACCATGTGCAAAGTAATTAGTAACTCAAGGTATCAAATAAATGTAGTGGAGTGGATGTACAAAGAAGCAGAAGATAGGAATACTTCAGAAAAGTAAGCACAGTTCAGTAGATGTGCTTTCACGTTCCGTCAATGCGTTTATCCGTCTATAGAAAGTTATAAATACGTTTTTTCTCTAAATCAAAATTAACATGTTACTGATGTTACATTTCAGAGAGCAACACTTTAAACTTCAAATGTGTTGCTTCCTCTTTATCCGTGTTCATGGGGGCTGGTGAGTCATAGGATGTATAGTGCACCTCTGTGTAACTCCATGATAAGTTGAGACTGTGTGTGTGTGTGTGTGTGTGTGCATGTGTTATGTAATATGTCTTCCCACTGTCTCCAGCTGTAATGTCAGTAATAAAGTTAATTGGGTCTTTGGTCCCCACGGCACAAAACATTTTGGTAGTGCTTGTGTGTGTGTGTGTGTGTGTGTGTGTGTGAGGGTGTGTTAGGGTGCAGTGTTAGCTGGTTTGTCTGGATTCAAATAATGCCGAGACTTTAATACACAACTGGGGAAATCTTGATCGAGATAGAAAGCTTAGCTTGTGATTTGTGTCTTTATGTGTGTGTGTGTGTGTGTGTGTGTGTGTGTAGGTGCGCACGCGTGTGTATACATTTAGGGACCGTCCTCTTAGTTTAAAGTCATCTCTCAAAACCGACAGTTTGGACTTGCAGGGTACTGACTATCACTAACTGCTGTATTTTGTGTGTGTGATGAAGTCGTTCCTGCTTGCCCTCACACAAATAAAGAACACGTTATACACTTTTACTTCCACGTGGATTGTCTGGAGTTTATTGTAATTGTGACAATGTTCTAATGTCGTTATAGGATATGAACAGTGAGAAAACAGCGTTGCAACAGCACGATTTAATTAAAAGATGATATGCTGCACAAACCCTCTGCTTGTTCTGTGCTATACAATGTGATGGTAACACTTACACGGTCTTTATCTGTGGAATTAACTCATACTGACTGATAAATGTCAGACGAGGATATAGGGGCTTCTTTTATCCCCACGCAGCGACTTAAAAGTCGTAGGCTCTCTGTGTTTGTTCAGCAATTAATTAAAGTAATTACCAGTGAATGAGGCCATGTGCCTTCAGTCTGTGAATTTCAAGTGCCACTGCTGTTTGAAGTATGACTGCGCTTCAGTTGGAATGCGATGATTAAGTAATTACAGTGAAATGAAACACAGGAAGCTAATTGCCATGAGCCAGGGATTGTCTTTCGCTTGGGATGAGTCTGCAGTTTGTGAGGCGCCACAGCTGCATGAGAGTGTGAGCCTACCTCCATCCGACCTGAGAAGACCTGGGAAATTTCACCCGCTTTGAGAGAATCTAATTTGCATCAGTGGGAAATTTAAAAAAACGATTGCGCACTTTCATTTCATTGTCCATTACGACAATATCAAATGTTCGAAGATAAGATAAGAGTTTATTTGAGCCCCGGGGGGAGGAAGTGTGTTCCCCACAAGACAACAGATAACATCTTTTTGAACGAAATGCATATAAAAAAAACAATAACGAAATAAGAAACAGAAAGAAGAAATTGGAGAGGTGACATTAAAAAAACTTTATACATTATACATCACAATACCTCAGGCTATTCAATCCTGGGAGCCATGATGTGTGAACTACATATTATAGGGAAGCAGAACAAACATACTTCAGGCATACATAGTGGAATGGATATTAAGAAGCCAAATTGCTTTCATTGACCTAATAAGTGCTGCATCTGCACGCTCAAAATACCTTTACAGTTGGTTTTGAGATCAATAAACACAGAGAGGAAGAACATGTAGCCATGAGGTGTAGGCTGAAGAACAAAAATGATTGGTTATCTTATCGATATGGCCACGAAAAAGTTAGTAACAGTAAACATTAGTAATCAGTACCGAATAAGGTACATACCATGCATCCTCAAAGGTGCAGTGTTTAAAGTTTTAGTTGAAAACACTGGATTAATAACTAAAACTTGCAAGATATCTACTGACTGGCCCAGTCTCGGTCGAAAGCTCCCATGCTGCTGGTGTAAACACCAACACTCACTCACTCAGTTAGCACAGTTAGCTGTTAATCGTATATGTTTTGAGAATAAATTTGAATGGCGGCCAATTCTTACAAATTGCACCTTTTAAATGTGTATGTCTACAGGTATACATACACTGACATTTACCTACATATGTTATATAGACATTAAACATACATTAAAGACACATTAAGACAAAGTATATAGTATAGTATAACTTAACACTAAACAGTACTAATGCATTCAGAGAATACCATGACATAAGTACAATATAATCATATAAAAAAAACAATAATTATATCAAGATATAGGTAATTCAAGATAAAGCACTGTTAAATATGTTACTATTTCTTTATTATTCCTTACTACTAATATGTAATATATGATCAGTGCTTGTATCAATGAGCACTATTAAACCAAATACTGGGAGGTCTACAGGTGTTGGTTGTTGAAGCCACCATAGAGTCCAGAGCTCTGGAGGTTAGAGAGGGTGAAAGAGGGGTATTCATGTGTGAAGCCCCTGGGTGAACGAGGTGAGGTGTGTCTACGCATTTGTGTGTGTGATTGTGGGGGACGTTGTTTGAGCTGGTTCGGCCTGTTTCCACAGTTTCCCCTGTGCAGTCTGATGCCCGATGTCACAAACCAGCACCTGAAGCGCTCTGTCTCGCACTTTATCAGGCCGTGAGTGAATCAGCCGCCCCATCTGCCACAGAAAGTTTGGCTAAGGATGGAGAGGAAACATTACCTTAAATGACGGTGTCATCGGCGAAGACTGAAAACGATATTGATGGCCTTTAGTCATTTAATTTCTTTTTAATGTTGTTGCATCCATTATAAGAAAGTTTCTTACAGCTTACACAAACTGTTTTTTTTTTTTTTACATTTTGCCAGTAAGAAAATGCTAATTCAAGCTAAACTAATAAATGTAGTCCCCTCCCGAGCATAACTTGAGCTGAATCAGTATTCACGTGTATTTCCATTCCAGACTGAGGGTGTGTTTGGCAACATTATACTTTAAAAAATGTAATGTATAAACCAGCTCCATGTGTGTAAAAGAAAAAAAAGAGATTAGGTGCTGTCTTATACACTTTGTGGACGTGATGTGATTGTATTGATCTGTTCTGGCTGTGTGATTACAACCCTTTGGGTGTAATATCACTAAGAGCTTTAAGGCCGTACAGATTGACTTTAACCTTCTCGCAATCACCTCTAACACACTTACAGACCTTTTCATTTGTCATACTACGCTGCAGTCGTACACCTGGGATTTCATTAGCCTGTAATAGCCCAATCTGGGGCAGGAATCAAGAATTATGCTATTTTTTTTTTCTTTTTGCTTTCGCCTTAAAATATTGCTTTATTTTTTTGTATTCATTTATCCAGTTTAGCCTTATTAAAATGGGGGGAAAAAAGCAATCCTTTTTTCTAGTTCCTGTGGACACTGAGCCTAGAAATCTGTGCTGTTTATTCACCTGGGATTTCTACCACAGTTTATTCCCTTCATTATCAGTGTATTCCTCCTTATTAGGTTTGAAATGGAATCCAATGGAACAAAACATTGGATTCAGGATTGTCTAGTTATATAAGTCTATCCCTTACATAAGCATATAACAGAATAGCCCATGGCTGTAACTCCAACTGTTTGCTTAACAAAGTGATGTCTAACTCGAAAAGTTGCCAAGCAAAAAGATGTTCCCTTGCATGAACTACAATATGGACCGTATACACATCTTTGTAGTCCATTAGACTCTCCATCAGATTTCATCCTTCTGGCAGGGTGAGACTCGCCTGGGGAAGCATGTCCTGGCTGACGGGAACAGGCTTGTTCCCCACAGCAGCCCCCGCTTCCTCCAGCAGCCATGTGTCCTGCTTTATGTGTCCTTGAGCAACACGGCGTTACCTGCTCCACTTTCTGTGGGCAAGAGCCTCGGCCAAATCACTAAACTTGTAAAAGTGAGTGTGTTTTTTCGAAATCGTGTATGCAATTTTTTGCACATGTATTGTCTGGCAGACAACAAATCTCTCACGCAGGCATAAATGGATACTGTTCAACATAGAAATAATGAAGATGAGTTTTTTATTTTTTTCTCTTTCTCTCTCTCTCTCTCTCTGCTGGGGATGAAGAGAACAGAGGGAGAAAAGAGCCCATGGGCAAAAGCAACAAAACACGCAACAACAGCCCAATGTAGGCTAGCATCTGTGCGTGTGTGTCTTTGCCCATGTCTTTGTGTGTACACTTTCAAGGCAGCTTTTGAGCGAGGCGGACTGCAGCTGTGCCTAATGCACATTAAATGAAATTAAAGTTTTCTGTTGTTTTTTGGGGTGGGGGAGGATTTTGTTTCTTTCTGCTCATCTGTCTCTTTCGTCGGAGTACGACTCAGCTCTGTTGGTCTTCGGTATCCCGAACTTGACCTATCAGGGTTGTGCATCTCCATAAAGAGCCCTATAAATCATCGCAGGTGTCCGTAAAGTGCCTGCAGGTAATTAATTGCTGTGGTCTTTGAGCCAAGCTGAGCCGGGTGCACAGGGATGAGACAGGAATAAAATGCGCTGCCTTTTTGTTCTTTCTCTCAAAGATGACTGTCCTTTTCATTTCCAGTCTTGCTATTTCTTTTATTGCTCTCCCTTCATATTGTAAATGTCCCCTAATCTTATTGTATGCACACAATCAAAATGATGGAATTTCTTCTAGCATCTGACTAGCTGGCGATTGCAAAAAGCTTTGGTTTTTCTGAGCAGAAAGGGAGGCATTAAGTTGCTCACAGCATCCTGACCGTTCTCCTCAACCCACATGATGGCTTGATCTCGGGCAATAAGAAGTAACATTTGCCGCAGGTTAGGAGCTATAAGCAGAACAGATGGACGTGTGGGTTGAGTTTTTCTGGCTACCCCAGCATGTTTAGATTGGATGTCAATGTTGTTGGAAGCTTCCATTCAAATAAATGCATCTTGTTCAAGTGCTCAGGAGTGAAACTCAAGTTCAAAAGAGTGTCGAAGTGAAAGTTAAACGTATGGGCTCCGTCCCAGTAGTAAGAAACGCATTTGCAGCGGCACACATAACAAAAATACTTGGAACAGAAACTCAACAGTACTCAACATTATGGCTTGTGGTTTTCTCGCCATATGTTTATCGTTGTTCATTGTTTTTTCAGCGTCCTCTTACAAACACCATTACCCAAGAGCTCTAGATTGTTGCAGTTAAATGTCATGAAAAGAGGCAAGTCCGTGGGTGAGGCAATTGGCTATGGCAAATACAGACTTATTTGTAATTACAGCAGAACAGATAAGACTGAACGCTGTGTAGAGATTTCAGCTATAAAGCGGTACAATGAGGCCATGAGAGCTGTAGTATTCTCACAAAGTAGTTTGTCTTTCACTTAAGCGACAATGCTCTTTGAATTTTGTGTTGCAGCGGATGCCAATTTGTCCCATAACATGGACAGTAAACCCCAGGAACACGCTTCATTTTCTCTGGGACAGATGCTGCATGAGAGATAGTATGACAGAGGTTAGCCCAGCATGACATCAGGAGTTTGGCTCTCTACCGACGTTAAAATTCACGCGGCGTTACTGCGCATTTAGATTGACGAGCACATCTCTCAGCTTTGCATGGGCTTGGCTCAGTGGGAGGCTGCGGCAGAAAGCAGGTGGCAGCGTGTGAGATGCCCGGCAACCGTGCTCACCTTAGTGTTCCCATCGCATCAAATTGCCCTCGCAAAGGGTGATAAAATGAGCTCGCTGAAGCTAGAGGCTAATTGTGTATCGGGCTAATCGCTAACGCACTCTAATTACTTGTTGCTAAACTTGTAGCACGCATGATTCCAGATGAAACTGTGTGTATCTGTATATACGTATGCGTTTGTGTGTGTGTGTGTGTGATGGGTGATATGAACGGGCGCGGTGCAGGTGCAGCAATGTGAACACTCATGTTTGATTAAAAATACCAAGCCTGATTGCGGCATACCACAGGGAGACGGAGGTGTTAATTGGCTGTGCGCGCGTGTGTGTGTGTGTGTGCGGGCGTGTGTGTGTGTGTGTGTGTGTGTGTGGTATGTGCGTGTAAAATGTTTGCTCGTGGAGAATCACAGCGCTTAAATAACACAATCAAAGAACGCCTGCTGTGGATCAGTCTGCCTCGACAAGATGCCACTTGCGAGCGAATGCACACCCACACAGACAAATGAAAGAGCAGACAATGTACATCATAAGTGCTCTAGGAAACATAAGGCAAAGCCTGATTTTTAACTTGATAATGTGTAGACATGTGGGACAGATTTGCATGATCTGTGTATGCGTGCACGCGAGTGCGTGTGTGTGTGTGTAACTACATTTTCAGTGTCTATAGTATACATCAGAAATCCTTTTTCACTGTAGCCCTAATCCTCAGTACATAAGTCACAGAGAAGAAAGGGCTGAACTTCTCTGTTTGTGCTTACTCCCTCTCACTCTGAATGAGGCTAAACAAAAAATCACATCATCATCATAACGACGGCAACGCTGTCTGTGCGGACACCAGATGCGTGCTAGCTGCAGCAGTTCGGCGAGGAAGCTGTCAGACGCAGGCAGAGGTAGGGTAAATCTCTGGAAAACCAATGCTCGTCCATATGATGCCCTCTGAAGTGATGGAAACACGATTATGCATCTGTGCGTGCTCGAGATGGTTTGACAGTAGCACTAAGCACATTACAGCCAGCGATTCCGAAGCAGATGAACCCAGGTGAGATGAAAGCGGCAGGTGATGAAGCGGAGGTGATCATGTGCACTGGAGTGTGTGTGTGTGTGTGTTTCTCATCCCTGCTGCTGACTTGAGCAATTGTGATGTAGAATTATGTGAGGAGACTTATTTGGGTATCTGGGA
Organism: Sparus aurata; assembly: GCF_900880675.1. Classification (NCBI taxonomy): domain Eukaryota; kingdom Metazoa; phylum Chordata; class Actinopteri; order Spariformes; family Sparidae; genus Sparus; species Sparus aurata. The sequence continues at coordinate 10,894,197 of NC_044209.1, read as the reverse complement.
CAGCCATTCAGTTCGCTTGCCTGCTGGCTCACACACACACACACACACACAGCACCACAGCACAACACAACTCACACAGCTCTCCTTTCATCTCCCCTCCCTCCCTTTCCTATATTCCTTATCTCTCTGTCTCTTGCTGTCCTCTCTTACCTCTGTGATGTTATAGATAAACACGGGCCGTCTGGGTACAGCTAAGTCTACAGTGATACTACAAGTCTCTATACTCCTGCCTGTTAGCATTTAAAAAAGGCATTTATTCTCACTGTTTTACAGCCTCCTTACAGCAGACACAGTCAACTAAGTGAAAAAATATCCTGACAAGCTTAACTAAAACGCAAGTCTGTCTCAGAAATATGTGCTTTGGATGGGAGTCTGAGAGAACAGGCTGGTACGCAGGTGTTATCTCAGTTCAAGCTTTCCTTTTCTCTCAGCTACATCATGTCTACATGTTTATGGCTGGATGTTTTGAGGCTGTCCTCGTATGTTACTGCCGACTGCTTCTCAAACGGCATGTCACAAATCCACAGTAGAACACTAGCAATGCCATTTTGGTGCATACTGTCGATTTTGACTACATGGACGAGATCGATCCGATATGTTTGTTAGACGGCAAATATAGAATTACCAAAATGACACAATACTGTGTCTCTGAATAGGAATGTGTTGTAATATTGTTATTATCCTTTCTGCTTGTTGTCAGTCAGGTCTGTTTATTAGATTGAAATCATTAAAGCATCACTCAGCTGCTTCTGGTGTCAGCAATATTTCATCTTTCTGTATCAAATCAGGTGAGTTTTACTCTGATTTGATTATTTGATTTCACAGCTTGACCTGTCCTACACCCTGTCGCTGCCAATGGAACAGTGACAGTGGCCTCTGTTGCACAGAAGTGGAACGATGCCTCACCAGACTGCGGTTAGCTTCGGTCCAGGCAGCCTGGAGCAGAAGCTCCGCCCGGCTCAGCTCCGAGCTTCAGAGCCTTACTTACATCATTTTTTTAGAACAAAGCCGATGACATCATCCATGACATCTTTGCTATCACACAGAATATGCCATCAGATCATCAGCATGGGAACTGGTCACATTATTGTTCCACAATTGTGACCTCGCAGATGATGCCATCAGGTCTTCAGGGGGAGGCTCTATGATATCATCGCGACCATTGTTATGTCTTTAGTCAAATAAATCCTCAATCCTCAAATGTGACCCTTAACCAGCTGACTTTTCTGGATGAAGACTGCTAAAACTAGTGACATCCCTAATCTTCTAAAACTGGCCACTTGTGCTGTGATGAGCTGGGTCGCAGTTGCCATCAGCCAGCCTGAGTCCCCGCAGCGTTCTCAAATGGTTTTGTTTTGTTTGAAATCTTTGGTCTGAACTGGGCTTAAGTTTGAAATAATTGCCACAACAACACCTCCATGTGCTTGTTTAGTTCTTATTTTGCCTGAATACCCACTTTCTCCACATCAGTAAACAAAATAAGATTAGATTTGTGTGGTAACACAGCTGTAAGCAGAAACCCCTTTCAAATGTCTTGCTACTGTAGGGTTCAAAGCAAAGTAGAAGTTTTCAGAGATGTCTGCGAAACACATGATCCTGTTTACACCATGAGTGTTTGTGCACTCTCTGATGTTTGAGTTTGACTTTGAGCAGCTACAACCCAACCTGCTTTCACATCTTCCTTGCTGAAGTGTTCTTGAATGCACCTTAGAGCATCTATTTTTTTCTCTTAAATACTACATAGCGACTGCTATAACTCATGATGGTAACACACTGAAACTGGTTCCATTCAAATATTTAGCTCCTTGGTCTCACTGGTGCTGTGCTAATTTTGGCATGGATTCTTTGTTCATGTGCCAGTTCATTCTTTTAATTTATTGAGTTGTTTTGGGGATTCTGTAAAATGCTGAAAATATTGATGCACTGAGACAAATTTGGTTCATTTATTTATTTCCTTGCTGAAATCTTAAGGCACCACAAACAAATCAAGAGACTCTCCACAAGTGAGCATTACCAGGCAATTTACAAAAAAAAACAAAAACTCCAATTCACTAGATACAGTAGACCAATGTGACCCCAACCAGGTTTGCAATATGGATTCATCCAGTCAATATTTTAAAACAGGTGATTTTTTTAAATACATCTGCTGGACCTGCCTTAATTGGACAATGGGCCTCTTCAAAATGGTAGACACATTGAAGGTGCCATATTTAAGAATTGGCCACCTGTCAAATTCACCCAGTCACCAGGTGTCACCCGCTAAATGCTGCTAACTGTAGCTAGTTAGCTCAGTTAGCTGTGCACCCAGCAGCTTGGAATAGGAGCTCGTGGACCAAGGAGTATTGGTTTTAACACCGCTAACACATTAATTTGGATTGGGACTGGCAGAGCTAGCTGATTAGCATGCTAACATCAAAAGATATCTATGCTACACAATACACAGACATCCTAACATCAAAACTGCTTTGCATTAACATTCTGTTGAAAATGTAGTTACATTTTTGTCAAAAAATACATGGTGCTCCTTCAGACCTGAATTTGCCAAATGTCTCAAGTCTACCCTGAAACATTTCTGCCATGAAGAAGCAGTTTGTTTGCACTCACCCAAAATCTGTGTTTTACGTCCGTGTCGCTGTCAGTCTGTTTTTAAACTCTTTATTCTGCCTGTCTCGTACACCACTCCTCTCATGTTACACACATGTCGTCTTTTCTCCTTGTTGCAGATTTCATAACATATCTCCTTTCTTACTCTCTCCACACACACACACACACACACACACACACACACACACATAAATTTACGCTACGTCATTGTACTCCATGTAGAGTTGTCGTTAGCCCAGATAAAAAATGTTTAGCCGAGCTTGGCCAGCCACGTTATATAACACCATCACACTGTTCCAACTCAGGCTTGTCTCACAGTGATGGCACCCCTGGATGTGGATTTCTGTTTGTCTGTGTATGTACAAGCACGCCTCTGGGAGTGTGTGTATGTGTGTGTGTGTGCGTGCGTGTGTGTTAAAAGAGTAATATGGTCATTGTGTAACTTTCCTCTCCATGTATTCTGCAACTGTGTCATAGCCAGTCTCTGCGTGACCCTGAATGCAGCACTTGTGTCAGTATTTTGGCATTCTCCTTCGTGTATGTCAGTGAGAGCTGCATTTAGATGTTTATATTTTTGCAAACCGACAGATGCACTAAACGTATCAATTAAACCTAAAGTGGGCTGGAAGCGTATAGTGAAATATATCATTAATTAAGAAATACTACCCTAGGAATAAGCATCCCCCCTGTGGGAAGTGGCCTTCATCAAAACACTAAATCTCACAATCCAGAGGCGATGTTCTGTGACCGACATCTAACCTCATTTGTGGAAGTAAATATAAAACTTCCCTCTGAGCATCAACAGTGTCCCCCAATCGCCGAGCCAAGCAAATGTTAGTTATGTCACCGACATTCATGAAATCCATGCCGGAGCAACTGCGTCATATCAAAAATGCATGATGTTGTGATGCTTCACAATAAGAAGACAAAAGACATTTAGCTTTATTCCTAAAAATTCTGAATTAGAGAATACAAAATGAAGACGTTGAACCAGTTACGCCAAAAGCAATATTCACGAAAAACCCTTGAAAAAATTATGCAAGTGCATGAACTTATGTGTATGTGTGCTTGCAAGCTACATGCGTGTCTGTTGTTTTTTTTAAGCAGGGCCCTCGCCAGCAGGATGTGTCTTAGTGCCTTAGTCTCCACTGTTGCCCACTCTCCTAAATAGATCAGGTACATGAATCCCATCTGACACACACAGAGGAAGGGAGACAGAGGGCGAGCAAGAGAAAAACAAGTTGTGAAAGTGAAATGAGCATCATGTAGCGTCTCTTTGTCTTCCTTTGTCTCACATTTCTTTGAGTGAATCTTTGGAAAATGATTGAAAAGCGGCAGAAGATTGATGGGAGGCCATCAGCGGCCATTATGAGTGTATGCAAAGCCAGTGCAGAATGAATGGGTATCAGCTGTAATGACTACCAATATAGGCAAGGATGGATCTTCACTACCTGTTAAAAAGCTCATTTGCCGCCTCGTCGTCCTTACAGGGGGATTAAAAAATGGAACAGAATGTGATTTTTCACTGTTTAGATAGCAGTGAAGAGATGAGGTCTGTGTCGCACAAGTGGAGAAATCTGATTCGAGCAGTCGCTGCAAATCCTGCCAGTGTAGGGATGAGTTTCGTTACAGGTCCCCCTCCGGCGTTTTTTACCATGGATGACGTGTCCGATTCCCCAGCGTCCCACAATCATACCCTCCATGGGATTTTATTCCAGAAAATGCAAGAGAGTGAGACAAAACAACAGGACTACAGGGAGAGAAAATAACCTGAGCTACGTGAGAAAGTATCACACTCAACATTTGCTGCTCTAGACCTGTGTGTGGGAGTTCCTGTTTTAGGTGTGCTTACGAAAATTGCACGTGTCAGCGTGTCATTGACTGATAATAACGTTGTAGTTTTCTCTTCCTGTGTCTCCACGGACCGGTGTTACTGAGCTATCGCTCCCCATCACTTCACACGCACTTTCTTGATCCCCTCTGCATCTTTTCAGCCCTCTTCACTTTCCACCTCCACACACTCTCTACCAGCAAATCATCCTGAGTGATTAGAGATGCGAGCAACTCTTGTAAGTTTTCTATGTTCATTGGAGCTTTTTGTTTCGTTTCCCATCCACTTCGGCAAGTAATCCTGCAAGATTCAAAGCAGTTGCCTATTATATTTTATTTTTGATGTGTTGACACAGTTCTTACAAACAAGCAAAGCTTCTCCAAGCTTCAAGTTTAATTTTGCACATTTCAAATTCAAAGCAAATAGGGGGCCGCTGATTGTAGAGTAACTGCTAACTATTGTTAATTAGCTGCAAATAGCTAGTTAGCTCAGTTAGCCGTGCAGCTAGTGGTCCTGACTGGGGAGTGTTGGTGTTTAGACGACTTGCACGGGTGCTTCAGATCGGGATGGGTCAGGGTTAGCTGGTAAGTGGGCTAACTTAATTACACATATTTGCAAAACAATACGACAAGACGTCAAATCATCACAACTGTCATTCCCATTCTCTTCATATTTTCAGTTAAAATTCTTACAAATTGCACCTTTAAAAATGTCAGGCCATTTGTTTACTGCATGCAAACACATGTACACAGATGTCTTTTGGACACATTAGCAAGTGTTTTTATTCAGACTTGTATGGATTAAAAGATAACATACAGTACGTGTCCACTAGGAGGTAGCGTCATGTTTAGCAGACAACAGATGAAATCACAAAACATCAATTTCTCCCCGGCAAAGGTCTCAACAAACGTATACATCCTTGAAATAAACCTGAAAGAATTTCAACCTGACAATGACAAAATGGGCAACAATATTAAATGCCTTGAAGAGGGATTTAGTTACCCCTTCTCTGCTAGAGGATCACTTTCGGAAGTAGGAGGCTGAACTGTACATCCAAACACATGAAAAAAAAACAAAAAACTACCCCCACAGGATGTTTGATCGAGCAATCGTCTTGCTGACATCCAGGTCTGCACTCGACGTGAGAGGCGTCCGCATCGACACCTTTCTTCCTGGCAAAGACTTACATGTATCTCTGCAGAGGCATAATTTCAGCTCGAAAAGCTGCGGGGACAGAATTATGTCTGCAATGTACTGGAATGTCATGATGAAGAGAGAGGCTGAGCTAGTCTGCAAAGTCGATTTACATTTCAAATGGTCATGACCTCTGGGTAGTGACCACAAAAAAAAAAAAATGAGATCACAAGCAGTGTCTATACTTACGCTTAAGGACAGTGTGAGAAGATCAGTTGAAAGAACACAGAGTGAAACCATGACACGGCTGAAATGAAATGAGCCAGTTGAAGTGGTTTGGGCATCTAATTGTATTACAACACTGGGTCAGATGGATGTCTTGGCAGATTTTCATATCAAATCAATCAGGGGAATGCCTTGGATAACTCAGAAAGAGAGATGTACAAATGAGCTACTCCTCCTAGCCTTGTTTCACCATGACCTGTTGTTGGGTTGGTTGGTTGTTTGGTTGGGTGGTTGTAAGGTTGGATGGTTGGTTGACGGGTTGGTTGGGTGGTGTGACGGCTGGTTGGTGTGATGTTGGTTTGGTGGGAAGATTGGGTGGTTGGTGGGTTGGGTTGCTTTGTTGGTTGCTTGGTGTGACGGCTTGTTGGTGTGACATTGGTTGGAGGGATGGTTGGTTGGATGTATGGATGTCTGTATGGATTAATGGATGAATTAGCACACTTTATTTCGTAAGACTCCGGATGGTGGGTGTCGTATACTTCAAATCAAGGGATGTTGTCCAGTAGGAAAAATTGAGGCCTGGTCACAAACTTTCTCATATTACAGTTTCTGAAAATATTTGAGGTGAGAGATAAGCAATACAGCGACAGAATCCTGATTCATATGTGATCAGCACTGCCAAGTTTGACAGTTTGATCTGAGTTTTGTGAGCCTGCTGTGTTGTGCTGGATGGACTCATTTGCATCAAGTAGAAGTTTGGTTGGGATTGTGCAAATATAAATGGAGCAAATGGTCTGTCAACTTGCTGAGGCGCATCCATCATGCACCACATCAAATCAATCAACCTTGCATACATCATCTCATTCCGTAGGCACGCTCCTTTAGAAATGAACATCAACTTTGGTTGACAGGTGATTTTCACAAAAAAGTTAAATGTATCTCATTTGTAACCACAAAACTTAAGCACAATAGAAACAAAAACAAATAGCACCAATCATGTTGCCCCGTGGAATTTGTTTTTCACACTGTACAAGAATGAATTACAGTAAATTGCCTCTTCTAAGAGGAGGAAAATGAATCCTTTAATCTACACCTACTATTACTCTTTATCATCCAAGACTGTATTTGCAATTGTCCATTAGAAGGAGCAGCCTGAGGGATAGTTGGAGCTAATGCATTAAAATCGCTTGTGTTATTATTCTTTTAATCCGTCAAATTAAATGCAAGTTATGGAAAAAACAGTTATTGCATTAAAAAGCAGTGGTCCCGCAGAGGAAGTGGAGAGCCTGGGGAAAATGTCCTGGTGAGCGAGCTACATCTTCTATTGAATGCAGAAGCGAAAGAGAGAAGACTAAGGCCTAAGAAGACAGACGAAATATTATTTTGTGTAGGTTTCAGGTTTATCCTTTAGCTCTTAAACCCAAGTGTCCTCCGCTGCCTTCACTACCTCCATTCTAATATTGAGGGGCAGTGTGCCTTATAGTCTGTGCTCTATGGTAACCCTATGGATTAGTGGTGATATTGGAAAGGGAAGATGAACGGTAGAAAGCAAAGGGCAGTAAAGTGTATGATAGACTCCAATGAAAGCAAGAAGTACTGAAAAGTTCAAACATATCAAATGTGACAAGAGTGAAGATGAAAAGAAACATGTCAGAGAAATTAAGTAGGACAGAGGGAGACAGAGAGGCGGATTGACACGGAAAAAATACATTTCTCACACGCTCAGCCTACGATATGTGGTGAGGTAATCAGTCTTCAGTGCCAGCTGGCGAGTATTAAGTTATTATCACATGCAGGTGGGCGATGCCGGAACTCCCTTAATAAGACAAACAAGAAACTAAGACTGCTGAATAATACAACCGGTGCAACACTACCTTAAGATAGAAAACAAAATAAAAAATGCATTTTGGGAAGAAGTGAGGCTCTGAACATTTTGACAGGTTGAGGACGAGTGGTGAACCCCAATCCAGGTTTAAAAATGTTACTTAAGAAACAAGACTACAGTGTGGAGTTTTACCTGGATAACAAAAAAAAAAAACACCTTATAAATGTAGAGTTTAATTGCGATCCATACACTGTGAACACATGTGGTGCATAGCCCCGAAAAAAATCAGTAATAGCAGGAGCAGTACGTCTTGCCTTGCAAAAAAGAAATAATGAAACCCGTGCAAGGCATTGCTTTCGCTGTCCTGAGACATGCCAAGTTTTTTGCCAGAATGGAGATTTTATGAAAAACAATCCCTCTTAATACCAGCAAATATACCGTAACGTAACCAGATACTGACCAACTATGAAATCCAAAAACTGTGGCATTGTTGTAATGACAGAAAGTGTCCTAGGAGGGACGTGAACATAGATGGTGGGGCAAATGTCCCACCTCCACCAGAGACCATGGCTCACATCCCTTGTCTTCCCAAAAGACACAAGGGTCATTTTGGAAGACACTGACAGATGACCTATTTTGTCATAAGGTATTGGGACACAGAATGCAATATTATTTCATATTTCCCAGCCCCGCTCCATCACTTTAAACTTTATGTTTAGTAGTTATCTCGTTCTGCTTACTGTTTCACTCTTTCTTTCATTTTCACACTCTGTTATGCAATCAAGGTTTCATCATAATGTGATGATGAGCCGCGCTGGTATAATTCACACTATTTAACACTCCTACAGGAGGAACTAGTGCGTGGAAAAGGCCTAAAACATCTCCCTCATTACAGCTTTATGACCCAGGACCACTGTCCCATCTGCCAGTTACTAAATCAATTTGAAATTTCAGCATCTATAATTCATCAAGACCTGGGAAGCCGTGATCAAGCGGAGGTCAAATGTCCATACTTCAGCTGCTCGTATAGATTGGAGCAGCAGAAAGAAATTAGACCAGGAAATTCTCAGAGGTGAGGTGCCAGGAGCTACCGTGCCATAACATTAATCACTTTACTACATTTTGTCTTTCCTTTGACTGAGCCATGGCTCACTCTTAAAGGCTGAATGTAAGTGGGTTATCCTCTCTCAATGTGCTATTGTATCCTTTTTTATATCCAGACTCTGTCATTCATAAAGAAGTGTGCAATGGTGGAAAGTAACTTTTCCTTTAGCACTGTACTTCAGTAACAACCAACCAGCTCAGGGGCAAATATTGTACTTTCTATTAGGTTACGTTATGGCTGAAATTGGGTGATACTGAATGTGACATTTCTTGACAGAATCTTTATTGAACCATGATGGATAGTAAGTACAACATTTCAGTCTGCAATTAATTTACACACAAGTACAGTATGTGTTATGATTCCATTATCTATTATCCAATACAAGTGAGCCAATGTTGCTAACACAGCCAAACATCAAGCCAGTGCAACAACACAAGACATAGCAGGCTTGCTAAAATGACTTATTATCACTTATGTCCACCAGCAAGAAGCCCTGCTCAGCATCAGTTGTGTAGCCTTATATTTCTCTTATCTGCAACAAGTCCTTTTTGGTCTCTTCATTCATGATCTTCGTAGAGGCTGCTGAGCCTGGTTCCACATTTCAGTTACCAATTCTGCCATAGCCCCCTGCAAGCATTCTCCACTCTGGGCCTGAAACCCTCCTCCTACTGGCAGCCCATGATCCCTGGTGCTCCAATCTCCCAGTCCAATCCAGGCAGGGCCAGCCTGTGTGGCTGACTGACCTAACTATATTGGCAGCTACAGTTAGCAGCAGTTAGTGATTTCTTTAGTGATAAGTAAAGCTGTTTGTTGATCAGGAAACTCCATCAAAACCAAACAACACTTTACCAGAAAAGTGTAACACTCTTACTGAAGACCGTACCCCCTCACCCTAATACATAGTTTGGAGGTAGTAGGAGTCCTTATAGAGACCTCATTCTTGTCCCTATTACAAGTCAAGGTACTATTAAATAGATTTAGATTTTTCAAGGAACAGTACTTTCAAAATGTTTCTGTAAATTAGCTTGATGTTAAATATCTACAGAAGTCAATTGCAAGATTAATGCAGCAGTTAAATTATTTACAAATCATAACAGTAAAAACAAAGGACCATTTTCAGCAGAATGAGTACTTTTACTTTTTACAAATACTCTCTCAGTGTTTCCCAGTGTAAGGTGCTTTGGGGATTAAATCACCTCCAATCCCCCCAAAATAGTCCCTGTCAAAAAATGGAAGTGGGGATGAAAGCCTTGGTACGGTGCAGCTTGTCTCATTTTAGTTATAAAAAGTATGATTTTCAGGGTCTACTGGGAGATTTTTCGACTGACTGAATGAGCGGAACCACATGGGACTACCGTTCATGAAGTCTCAGCTTTCTCAGCTGGAATCTGTTCCACTTTACCACATCCTTCCTCTCATTCCTCTCTCACCATAAGTGAGCTCTCTGGTGAAGACTTTCTGACGCACAGAGGAAAAAAAGAAAAAGAAAAAGGACCCCTCTGCTCCTCTGTAAGAGGGCAATTCGTTGAAGGAAGGGAACAGGGTAATAAGAAGTGGATTGGCTCTCTCAGCTGGGACAGTCCTGCCAACTTTTGTCATGCCACTGACTTGCAAAAGTTTTTCGAGCAGCGCAAGCAGCAGAGACCATCAATACACCCTCAAATGATATAGCATTTAGAACTTTATAAGACTATGACCCACTTTTTCCCCTCACATTTCACGCTTGTATAGCACATAGACCAGGGCCTGCTAGAAAGAGGAGCTCTGTAAAATCAATATGACAAAAACTAAAATATCTTATGAACTGGTGGCTTATTTACAGGCAGCAAATGTTCTTTGCTGCAAGAGTGCTTGTTTGGATTAGATAGGTATTGTTGACTTGAAGTGGAGGATTGCAAATACATACCTAATGCAAATCCTCCTGCTTTCCTGCTCAGCTCAAGTGTATCTTCCAAAACACGCTGCGCCAGACTGTGTCACGACTGCTGTCCGTGGTGCTGATCCTGGGACAACAGCTGGAGGGCAGGATTTAACAAGTGGTGGGAAACAATCTTAACACATTGTATAGACTGATTTTATTTGTTGTTCAATTTGTTTCTGGGCAGCAGCTTGTGAAATATTCACCTACTTGTATGTTTATAAATTGTGTCAAGTAGAGCAAAAGATGATGCACAGCATGTCAAACAAAGGGGAAACTGAATTCTGGAAACATTTTATTCTATACCCTATTTATACCTAGCTAACGTTAACATTGCTAACACTAAATTGAATCGAATCAGTTGTATTTATATAGCCCAAAATCACAATCACATTGCCTCAGTAGGCTTTTTTAACGTCCCTAATGCTGGCTAACTTACTTTAATCTTGCTGACACTAGCCAACCTTAACCTTGCTGACGCTAGCATTCAATGTTGAGCAGTGCAGTATACTGAGCGTATTGGGAAAAACCCCATTTTAACTGTTTTATTTTTTGTTTGTTTTTCTCCCACAAACTGGCAACTACCGAGACTCTTGATCACAGAGAAACAGCTGTCTAAATTCTTCCACTGTGATAAACAAAACAACTTTTTTAGACCCAGTAGGATTCTCAAAATTCTTAGCACCCCCAAAGTAGTCTGGCTAGCTGCACGGCTAACTGAGCTAACAAAGCCAACAGTAGCTAAAGTTGTGGATGGATAAACAACACTAAGTTAGCAGCAGTTACCAGTTACTCTAGGACTATGCTTCCCCCATCAGTTGAGCGTATGAATTCAACAGCGGCCATCTGTCAAAGGTAACTCAAAGGTTTAATTTGGGGCAGCACATCACAACAATAACCGCTAATTACTGCTAATTGTAACTGCCATTAGCTGGCTAGCTGCAGCTAGCGGTCCAGACTGGGAGCTCAGAGTGTATATACATACGGGACAGGATGGACTGGGGCTAGCTGCAAACTTGAGTAGATATCTCTGCAACACAATACATAGCTGAGATGTTGTTAACATAAAAGTCAAAACTGTTATTTCTTCACATTCTGTTTGTTAGAATTTGAACCTTTTAAACAAAATAGTTACATATTGTACCTTTAAATGTATTTAAAAGTGTGAGTTTTATAAAAAAAAAAAAAAAAAAAAAGAAATCAACAGTTGTACAGTGGCTTGATGGGACAAATTGGCTACAGGAACCCCCAAAAATGTTTGTACCTATAAAACATGTTTATCTCTGCTGTTAATTGTAATCCCCATTAGCACCAATTTTAACATGGGCTTTAACAGGGATTGACCCACTTAGCCTTAGTAACCATTCAAGGAACTGCAGCTTTTGGTACTTCAGCATTGGCTTAAATTCTTAGCTCAGAGGCTGCTGCTTGACAGAAAGGCAAAGAATGGCAAGAATATAATTGATAGCACAGTTGTAATACATAAAACCATTTGCCATCATTTGTAAAATTGCAGTCGGCAAGAGCATATCTTTAACATGCTATAGGCTAATAAGGTAGCCCAAGGACAAATTCTATATTTACACTGTTTTGCTTTGGCTCAAAAATAATGAAAACAGACTGACTAACACACTATTTACTCTACAGAACATGCAGTCTACACAAACACACTCATGTGGTAGACAGCCAGGGGCTAAACCAAAGCAGACAGGCTGCTATACATATTTACAATAAACACCGTTAGGATGTGAGACCATCTTCTTTTCCGGTGATGTTCCGCCTTTAACCTCGCTCCTGGGACAGATATGTTTAATGTCGGGTATGTATGCGTGTTGTTTGTTAGCAGTGTCTGTGATCTGCCTCAGCTAAAGAGTTGGAAAGAGGACAGGGTAAGCACATAGCCGGTAGCTACAGTATGTCAGCATTAATAACACCACAGCGGAAGAGAGAGAGTGAGAGAGGGAAACATACATACACTGACGCGCACACACTACGGTGCCCCGTGCGCGTGTGTTCGTGAGAGCTGGAGATAATCAACCCTCATAAGATTCAGCAGGAGATGAGCACTGACCCTGTTTCACCTGGCCTTCTCTCTTCAGCCTCCCCCCCCCCTTCATACTCTATCTCAGAAGAGCTTGCGCACGTCTTTTGTAACACTTGAGGGATACTTGCTCCTGCTGGATCTTGGTTTCCCTTCCTTTCCCTCACTTAGCCACCACTTTGCTCCTGCACTGAATTTTTTATCAGCAACAAATTTCTATCTGTGAAAACAGTAAAAACGCTGGCTCACACGTTTTCCCGCTTATGTTTGGCATGCTGGATGTGCGCTCGCTACACCGGCCCGAGCGATCCGTGCCCACACGTGTCTGTTTGGTTCGGTTGGTGTGTGTCTGAAAGCAACTGCCTTTTTTTCCACGCTGTGTTTTTGCATTTTATTTCTCTCCTCCTTCCCCTTCTCCCTTCTTACTCTCTTTTCATTGTCACAGTTAGAGCGCACACACACACGCAGTGGCTACAAGTAGCAGTGACTTGAGCTGTTTTGCCACATGACATCCTTTCATGTTTAATTAGGTGAATAATGTCATCTCAAAATCTTTAATTTGAGGCGTCCCGCACCTCAGCAGGGAAAAATAGACTATGTGATCTAAACTCTACTGGAAGCATTTCAGTCTCGCACTTTAATGAAAACATCAGCGGCGCTTTAACAAACGACGGCTTGCTCTGCTTTTTTTTTGTTTTCTCTCGGAAGCGCTACTGTTAAAGGTCACATCAGACTTTGAGAGCCAACATCGTTTTCACACTTGTGTGCACGGGCAGGTGACGTGGGCGATACTTTTGAACGTCTAATCGGATCTGATGTGACCCAAATGTTGTTTTTCTTTATTCAAAGCTGCAACGTAACACCATTCGCATTGAAATTACAAATGTTCTGCCGCTCTCTGCGCTGTGTGAGGGGGATTTGACAAGCTTGCCTTTTTTTTCATGATCTCTTTTAGCTTTTGTCTCTATCATGCCCCTCTTCCTCCACCATTCCCACCCCTTTCTGCTTCACTTCCAGTGGCGTCTACAAGTGGGGGCCATGGCCACCCCCACTGCCCACCCCAGATTTTTTTGTTTTTAGTTCGTAGTCAGCACCCACATTACATCTGGCGTTTGGTCACAGAAGTTCCTTCTTCCTGTAACCTTTCTTTGTTTTCCATTCATCCCCCCTCATCTCTTTCGTACCTTTTACCCCTGGCTCCCATGTCCTCTCCTCTTCTCCCTCTTTTGACACATCCTCCCATCTCTCTTCCTCCAGTCTTTACATTTAGATCCATTTCACGTCCCCCCCCCCCCCCCCCCCCCCCCCGCAACGTAGCTCTCCCAGTTATTTTAGATGTATGATTCATGGTTCCAGCGCTATGACTGAGACATGAATATTTTACTAGGACCAAATATAATTTTTCGGGAGAAACGAAAGCAGGGGGAAGGGGAGAAAAGGAAACTGGAGGAAAAAATGATGGGAGTAAAGGGGAGGCAAAATGATAAATCAGGTTGAGTTGTGTTGGTCTTATGTATCTTAAAGAGGTCACGTACCTGACGTTGTGTCCGACCTGGCAGATTCATGCGACAGATAAGAAAACACACCGACATGCAGCTAAGTCCTGTAACCGGTTGACATTCTTCTGGCATGCATACTTTTGCATTCGCTTAAAAATGATCAAGGTGCAATTCCTTTTACTTGTTCCTCACACATCAGTATGCGCACTGGAGGCTTTTTTTTTCTTCCTCTCAAGCCCCCAACACAGCGGAGACATCTGCACCAGCATGGCGGCTAATTCTCCCTGACAGCCTCCTGCACAATCTTGCTGCAGATGTTACTAAAACTGCAGCTGCACAGAATATTTAAATGACTAATACATCTTTAAGATTTCTTTTTCACTTACCAATTATTCCAATGCACCTTGGAAGCTATACATCGAAACACAAAGCAAAACACAGTATGTCTTATACAGGGATGTACAGCACAGACTTCCCAAAGCCTGAGGTCATTCATAATTTATAACACCTTATAATTGACAAATGTACCATTTTTGTTAACTTTTAATGACACCATGATGAAGGAAATAGCGACATGTACAAGGAAGGGTTTAACCTTTTAAGAAGACTTGTATCGGCAAAGGTTTTTATGACGGCAATCAATGTAAATAACTTTTGGAAGCAAACTCACAGGGCACTGAGCGTGAGGGCCAGTGATGTCTTCAGCGCTCTTCTCCCATTCCATGCGATGAATCCAGAAGTGTGTAAAGAGGGCTGCAAATGTGACCCACGCCCCGAGGATTCTAACTGATAACCGTCCACGACTGTTCGTACGCAGAGGGTCGCCCCGGGAACCAGACGAATCTTTGACCTTGTATTTTATTTGCTCTGGCAGATGCGTCTGGCGCCCCTCCTGCTGAGATAGGTTTCAATTCATCCTGGTCCGTGCCGGGCCAGTCACAACCGCATATCGCATATGAGGCAGGTTAGAGACGAAGGAAGGTTGAGCATCAGAGAAGCAGATGTAGAGCCAGAGTATTTCCACATCCAACCTGGTGAATTAAGTGTTTATTTTGACCAAACCACAGTTGGTGAGTCTGGCGGCACTGAGAGGAGCAGCATAGCGTCTGTTTCTGATTACATAAAAGGCGTCTCACTCTTCAACAAAGTGGTGTATCTCTGTAGGGACGTTTTCCATTATTGTCAGACAGTTAGGATAACAATCTGAACTGTGCAGTTCCTACCACGGGTTACACTGCAGTCATGCAGCCCTTTTCATGGCTGTCAGCTGAGGTGATTTACAGGCCCAATTTCAAAACTTTTTGTACATATTAAACATTTAGACATCAATTTATGTAAGTATGTATGTATGCATGGAAACAAGAGCTTCCATTGTGTTGCTGAACACAGCTCCATTTACATCTACTTGGTTCAAACCGCCCGAACCCCTTTATTGTTTGTTTGATAATTAAATTGCTGTTTGTGGTTTCTGTACATTTCACATTTCACAGCGGTTATGGTCGACATTGCATTTTAATTTGATTGTTGAAACTGAAGGTTCATTTCGAGTTCCAATTTAAAATCTAAATCCTAACACTGAGTTTTACAGACAGCTCACTCCTGCATGCTGTTATTTACAATTGTCCGTCACTCATTCGCGAAGTCACACATTCTGGGGCTCTGATTGGTTGTAGGTCTACTTTCTTTCAGAGGCGTTTTGCTCTCTGCCCATTGATAACGACTAACACATGGGGGTACAGTATGCACACGTTTGGAAGGCTGAAGTAAGCAGACAATATTTCTTGTACTCGTCTCTCCTCCGTTAACGATGTGGTGTGTTGTGCTAGCTCTGCAGCTCAGATAGTGAGAGGAGAGACGTCAACAGGGAACAGAATGACTGACAGTTAATGGGGAGATAGACGATCATCAGCCTATAGAGAACAGATGCTGGCATGGGATAACTACACTCACTCACTCACACACACACACACACACACACACGGTACAAAATGATTAGTCTATCAAGGGCACCTTTGGGTAACTGGAAAATATGGGAATGTGTATGCGCAAACACACACACACACACACACACACCCAGTATCACTGAAACAGATGATGCTGAGTAAGTCGAACTGTCAATCAAACTGTTCCCTTTCTTGCATAACTAAACTTAGATATAACTCTAATGCACCACTGCGCATCTGTGCTGGTCCAACAGATACAATATAACTTCTCCCTGCATCACTTTACGCTGGTGTCGCCTTTTGACCTGCCTAACAGTCCAGTCTGCTCCTCTCTTTCATTTTTCCCCTCCCAGTATATTTCTTTTCATCTGTCACTGAACTCATTTCTCTCTTATTTGAGCTTGATGTTCTGTTCCGTTTTGTGCAGTACACACACAGGCAATTTAGCCAGGCTAAGGTTACTGTCTGAGATATTTGAGGTCAGCTCAGCTTGGCTCCACTTGGCTCGCCTGGCACCGGAGACCAGAACAGTATTTATTATTTATTTGTTTGACGCTTGCAATGTGGGTTCAACTTGACGTGATGTATTATATATTATAGTCTAAAGTCTAAAGATAAGAGGTTTGATTTAAAGGGTCACTTCACGCAAGTAACATCGAAGCATTATGCATTCCTCTCTAACCCTCTAGAGGTATTAAGCCATGCAGAAAGTTTGGGTTTTGGGATGCCTTAACTTCATAACCGTTGGGATGCATGTGAATGATAAGCAGCAAAAAAAGGTCACTCACTTAAATATTCACTGCAGAACAACAGCAATTTGAAAAGGTGCTTTACTGTCATTGGAAAAGGGGATCAATGTAATGAAGTAAATTTACTCAAGTTGATTCACAAATTCATTCATTATTTCCATTTCACACACTAGAAATTTACTTTTTACTTTGATGGCTGTAATTGTTACATTGTGAATTAATATTCGTCATACAAATCGATACGAAGCACTGTAGTAAATCTATTTACCCGGCAGTATACTAAGTAGTTAAACTGACCTCATCGCCAATAAGCCTCTTACATGAAAATATAATAATCTAATTTAATATATGATGGTATAACACTTGCAGTGTGCAGTGCAGCACCCACCATGTGTCTGACTTCTCCCTTCCCTGACTTTGTACACTCAGCTTCTTTCAGATGACCATGACAGACTGATTGTGTAATGGTGAAAGCCTGGATGTGTAGGGCAGTAATACAACCCCTGTGCTACAAACCCGACAGTGAATTGAAGGGGTTGAAAGCAATATAGACTACAACAAAATGTTTCTCCAAACGAAAATATTACGTAAATGAAAAAATATTTTAAATTGGACGACCAACAGTATAAGCATATTTCTCAAGACTTATACAGTAAGTCTTGAGAAATATGCTTATACTGTTGATATTTCTGTGATCTATAATCTTATGTATAAATTGACTGTATATTGCTGCCATACACGTTTTTTATGCTGTATGAAGCTGGGTTGTGGATTTATGTTGAATTATGCTGTTTTTTTCCCCTCAATATCTCCGACCGCCAGTCCTGACTTCTTTCGATATAAGAAGCAAGTCTTTACTATGACCAGATTATATTGGTTTAGAGAGCAACCGTCTGCATTTAGTCTAACTGATTTCAACGGGACCAGATGGCAATCTGCCTGCCTCTGTATTTATCTCTTCCCCATTATATGCTCTGCCTCACACAGACACGCACACATACACACACACACACAAACATGCAAACATGCATTAAAACTCCCTAATCAAATGTTCAGCCACAGCGTCCTACAGTTCCCTCAGCTCCAATTTAATCTCTTCTGCAGCTACTCCGACCTCGGAGTGGGACGGATGTAGAGTAAGTAGGTAAGGTTAGAAGGATGTCACGTAAAGAACACTAAGTGACATGCTCCCTCGGTTAATGTGATGTTACACTGAAAGCTGTCCTCAGTACTGGACAGTGTTTAACTGTATTAAGGTCTTGCATAAGTTAATAGGTAATGAGGCCTTTACAAGTCCTTATAAGATGCTTATTAACTTAAAAAAAAACATGTAAGTGTTAATAATAGCATAATGAACCCATTTATTGTTCGATCATAAGAAATGTAAAAGCACTTTGAAACCCATGAACAATATACAGACTTTTCAAGAATGTCATGTACACTGGTGGTGTAAATGCTGTGAAAGTGCCTTGAATGCACCTGTTTGCCTTTCAGGGAGTGCCCTCAGATATATATGCATTAGGTGCTTAAATATTTTAAATACGTTACCATGCAGTTATTAAAGGAGAACTATTGTGCTTTTCCATTTTTGTCCTTTCCCTCAGAGTTTTATACATGTTCTTGCGCACGTAAAAGATCTTGAACCTTAAAAAGGTCAAAGTCCGCAGCAACAAGAGAAAACAAAGCTCTTGAAACATCTTGTCAGAAGTCCTGCCTTTAATTCCATGATTTTGCGACATCGCACTATGTCACACAGTCACACATTTGCGTAATTTATGCCTCATAGCTAGTTTGGCACACCGTAATTGAATTAGCACAGCTGCTCATTTGTTAGGGTGCTGGCTCTCAGGCGTGTGTGAACTGACCAGTCAGAGCAGACTGGGTGTTCTGTAGGCGGGGCCTAAAACAGACAGGAGCTAAAACAGTGCTGCGGCACTGTAGAGTACAAGTAAGCTGATGTGTTTTGAGAGCATTAAAGCATATAATCCTGTTCTAGTAGTAACCAAAATACAAATAATGAGACTGAAATGAGATCCAGATTTAATTTTAACTTGAAACACAGCATGCAAAACTAATGCTGTATAAATAAACGTACCCATATAGATTATTGTGCACTAGTTTTACAGAAGTGAGCGATCAGGGTGTAGGAATCGAGCAAAACTGGACTCTTTCACTGTGAAGGTCAACAATGATCAAAGACGAGCCAGAGGACCCAGGGGAGAATGTGAGTGAGACGAGGACGGAATAAGCGAGGGATGGCTAGTGTGTAGGGAGAAATAACAGGAGATTAAAAGGAATAAAAGGAAGGTGAAAGGGGAGGGGAGGGAGATATTAAAGGAAAATATGAGAGGATAAAGGGATAAAAACATAAGGGAGGATGGGAGTGATGGGGGCACCGAGGTGATGCCTGAGAGAGGAGAGGGAGGGAAAAAAATGGGAGGAGGTAAAGGAGAGAGAGCAACTGGGAAAAAAAGGGGGAGGACGAAAAGGTGGCAGAGCGACAAGTGAGACAGACTCAGAGAAAGAGAGAGGATCCGGGAGGAAACATTAAACCGGGTTTTTTGGCGAGAGGAGCCGTAATCCGTCTTTTTGTCAGCTGAATTATGCCAGAATCGCAGGATTCTATTTTACTACCCCTAATCTGTCTCCAACCAAATAATAAACTGTCTGCCAGTACAGGTTCGCACTCGCAGCGCCTCGCACTGTCTCGTGTTAGATAAGGCCGCACAATAGGGCTGACAAATAGGACTTCTTCTTCTTTTTTTTATTTTTTTTATTTTTTTCACTCACATTTCACGCTGAGGAGAAATGCCTCTGAATTCTGCTCAGTTCAGATCATGTTGCCGCGGCCTGTTATCGCTCCAAATGAAAAAGCGAAACAGAAAAGACTATAGGGGAAGCAGATAAAGGCAGGATGCATATGTGCGTATGTGCGTGTGTGTGTGTGTGTCTGAGACCGTCTTGGTCGCGGCCTGTGGTTTATCTGCATACATGACATGATCTCTGGTTAACACAGAGATTACACAGCGACTTAGCCCGCTTGGCCGCTGTGACCCCCCCGCTAAGCCACGCTAACTCTAATAACTAATAAACATTACACTGCCAGCTGCCTGCCTGCTTGGCTGGTGCGTCGACTTTCCTCCTCCTCCTTTTTCCTCCCTCACTCCCTCGAATGCACTTTTCGCAACCCCCAAAGCACCGACCGCATGCTCCCTCTCCCTCCTAAACTTGTACTGTGCTTACTGCAGTCGGATTTTGTTATTCCTCTGCCTTCCAATCCTGTTTTCCTATAATTACTCCATCTCACTCCCTTTACCCCTTATTCACCTCTCTCTCCTTCTCTGCGTCACTCTATCCCCCCCCCCCAGCAGGGGTGTCATGCCTTCTCTGGCACGTGAGCCGAAGCCCAGATGTCTGCGTTGGCTGCTGCTAGAAAAACTAGGTCATGTTGGGAGAGAGGGAGAGAGGAGGGGAGAGACGAGGGGACGGGACAAAAGTGAAGGAAAGTAAAAAAGGAAATGAAGAGGGAGCGCGAGGGGTGAAAGGAGGGGAGAGAAGAGAAGAGAGAGGAGCAGCAGACAAGAGGAAAGTGCAATGAAGTACTCGAAAGGGGAAAGTGGAGGGTGAGAGGAGGCAGGAAGGGAGGTGATGGTGTGTTCTTTGGCAAAGAAGTCGACGATGCTGAGGGTTACTGGGATGACAAAAATGCTGAAAGGGGGGAAGTAAAAAAGTTGATCATCTAAATGTTCATCTGCACACTGTTAAAAAGGAATATTTACGACGGCAGTTTGTCTTTAAGCTCCCAGTCTAATGGATGTCTTGCCAAATGTGGTGTCTCCTGTCGCTAAGGGGCATTTAGCTCGGCTATTTGTGAGCAGATTGATTTAAAAAGTCCCCCGCAGCAATAATGTAACAGACGAACTTAAACAAACCTCTTATTAACAGTAATGGATAACACAACTTCAAGGTGCAATATGTAAAACATTTTTAGTTGGATATAGTCAAAGTTAATTAAAATCAACGTCAGCATGTGAGGAATTGATGGCTTTTTGGTTATGACGTCTATGTATTGTTTTGTAGAGCAATCTACTGAAGCTAGCATGCTAAGCAGCTAGCCCTGGCTCACCCTCGTCCAATGCTCTTGTACTAGTGGTGTAAACCTAGCTCTCAGCGGCTAACTGAGCTTACCAGCTAATGGCAGCTACAGTTCCACAGCAGTTAGCGGTCACTCTTGTGTTATGCTCTCTCCCTTTTTTGTAGATAGAGCGAGCAAAAAAAGGCAAAGCTGAAACAAGATTGAATGGATGGCCAGTGTTGTGTCAAAGTTTGTTCCCCCGCTGATATGCCCCCCCTTACCATGGGGGACTTGAGATGCCATTTCTGCCACTAGATCAGTAACTGGTTTCCAACAAGTTTCCAGGTCAAACAGGGACTCTTAATTTAACTCTTAACTTGATTTACATTGTGTATCCAGTGTGTGGTGTGTAGTGTACGCATATTGGATAATGATGATTGGAACCATGCAGGCGAGATCACAGAGGCACTTCCACAGCTGAAATCCGATTGGCCCCATAAGTCCCCATGTATGCTTCAGAGCATTCAAAGGCTGAAATATACCAGTAGCCTATATATATTATACTGCAAGATTGAAATGCACAGTACAGTTAGGGGGAAATGCTCTATTTAGTTTTATGTGTTGTGTCCATAGACTTTAATAAGATATAGAAAGACAATTCTGGTTTCCCAATGTTCTGTGAAATGAAGCTGTCAGGAGAGCAAAAGTGGGCGATAAATCTACACCTTAGGCGTGGGGATTTGGGGAATTTGTACTTGTCCTCTGAAAAAAAATAACATTGTTTCTTGCACGAGAATTTTGTTTTTTGCTGTTGCAAAGACAATTCTCCCCCAAGGTGATTTGCTCAGTTAGTTTTTTGTTGTGATTTAGATGCATAAGAAGACACCGAAATGTGATGAATGGAGAGGAATACTGATATTTCCCTGGGAAAAGTACCCCCCCAATCTTTAAAGTATGGCTTCTGATTTATATGTGTTTATCTCCTCACCCGCTATGCTGATAGGAAAGTTGGGTGAAGTGTCGTGGTCCACAAAAAAAAACTTGAGCTTCCACCAAAACAGCCGCATTCTCATAAATAACTGAAATAGCTGGGGAATGGTTTTAAAATGTAAACAACAACATCAATAACAACAAAATAGCTCCATGCAACTCATCCAATGTAATCTATAAGTCTCTAAGAAGTCACTAAAAGCCTAAATATCACAAAATTGTTGTTGTTGTGCAGTTGAGCATGTGCATTCACTTCCGATTGGGTGCGCTAACACTATTAGCTTAGCGAATAAAGTGAAGTAAATAATGTATTTTCAAAAATAAAAAATAAAATGTCTATATATATATGTGTGTATATATGTATATATATATATATATATATATATATATATATATATATATATATATATATATATATATTATGTACTAAATTCATTTGTAAAGATGTTATTTACAGGTTTTTTTGAGAGAAAATAAGTGTTCTGTGGACTTGAAAACCTCACCCAACTTTCCATCTGCATGAGGGTGAGTAGATATTCCCTGAATTTTCACTTTGGGTTGAACTTATCCTTTACTATGTTAAAACTAGCCATCAAACATTCAAACTATATGTAATTTGACACCAACATAACACACAGTTCCGTGCGAGATGAAGAGCAATAAGGTTGGCAGGCAAAAGACCTCCAACAGCAGGAAAGATGTGTCACTGCCTGCTGCGTGCTGTGAGTTGTACATGTGTGCCCAACTGTGTGTGTGTGTGTGTGTGTGTGTGTGTCAGTGTCCGTCAAAATTTGAATATGAATCAATTCCTAAAAGGACATGACAAGGAAGAGAACTTGGTTAATGCCGATGCATTAAAAATAGACAGTGTGACAGAACAGGACTGATAAAATGTCTAATAAAATTTAAATGACATGCAAATTCACTTGATGTAAATAAATGGCAGAGCAGTTTATGGGCTGATGAATAACAAGCATGCCCCTCTGCGCTCACTCTGTATACATCATATAGAGTATGTGCATTAATAAATATGTGTGTAAACTTAGGGGTTAAAACCCCTTCCATTTCGTTCGCATCACAAACTGTTACAAATCATAGAGATTCACCATGGTAAGAGCTCTCGCAGCAGCACAGCCATAAATTAATTATTATGTTTTTTTTTTTTTTTATAGAAGGAAGAGCAGCAGACAGACAGACTCCAGACACATCCCACAGAAATCTTGGTAAAAGATGAAACACTTATAAACATACTAACACTGTGATTTGATCATTCTTTAATCAAGACGCCGTGTTTAGTTGAGATACCCAAGATTCGTCTTTAAATTTGACATAATGCCGATCCTTTTCACACAACATTCGCAGGACCCTATCAGCTGAATGCACTTTCTGTTCAGCTTTAGTGTCATAACTTGTTGGTCATCCTCGTGTTAAATTTACTTCACAATAAAAATTTCACAAGTATGGAAAGTTATGATGGAAATTAGTTTCAAAGGTCAGGCGTGACCCCTGAAGTTGTGTAACTGCTCCATGGCATCTCTGAATTGACGACTCTTCTTGTGTCATTTGGGAAGGACAACATGTTTGGATAAATTCTGCAGAAATTACAACCACACAGATGTCTTTAGCCACACACACACACACACACACACACACTCAATCAAACGTACGAAGACACAGACCTCCACTACACACACGCGCACCCGCACACATTTAAGCAGGCCATTACATTGATAGATCTCCGTGGCACTGAGGATGTCTAAATGCATCCTCAGGCATTATTCAGAGTAGCAGTAGCACTCTGAAGATCCACACACTTCATCATCACACCATTTACACAGGCTACTTCAGTGACTTGATTTACACACACACGTGCGCACGCACATACACACACAAACAAGTCATACACACACATTCACAGCAAATGTACATTAAAGGCAAAATACAGTCCAACATAAACACGTATACACATGTGCACAAACAAATCAATTAGGCACATACATTTGTGTTGACACAAGTCAAACATCACACACTCCCATACACACAATTGCGCACTGACGTAAATATTGTGTTCAAACAAAGAGCCCGGTCCCCCAAGAACTTCACACTCAAAACCAAATAATTTCAAAGTCGAACTGAATTTGGTAGCGAATTTGTGCCATCGACCGAAATTCAGCTTATTCTGCTCTGCTGACTCAGGAGCTGTGTTAAACAGAGCTCTCCTCTCGTGTGTGTATATCGAGCCACAAAACAAAACACAGCCACGAGCAACTGGCACGGTAAATGAAAACACACTGATGATTTTCACATTGATTTTGATTCTACTTCATCAGAAAGCTTTCGGAGGCAGTCTCCTGTTAAGAGAAAAAAGGGATGTGCGGCGCCACGTTGTCACTCCGAACTCGACAGTCTGCTTCACCCTGTAGCATCAATTTTGCATGTGCAGGGCTCCACATTTAAAATGAACAATAACAATTATGCAACATCAGGATAGACTTTCAAAATAAAGCTAGCTGGCAAACATGTGACATATTCTGATTTTTGTTTGGTTGGGTTTAGGTACTACAGCTATAGGTTACCTATGTTATGTAGCATCAGTTGAACACAAATCAACCTTGACTTCCTGTTACACACAGGACTAATAACCTTTGTAACTTTTCTAGCCTTTTATGTTTGAGGCCCGCCTCCAGAGATCTTTCTCCAAAACCATTTTTCTGTACTCTCATCCTGTAAGGCACGTTGAATCACTCTGATGTGTGAAATGTGCCTTGCCTTATGGTGCCATAGCTGTATGTCTAACTTGTAATTGACACACTGAGAACAGGCTGTTTAATTAGTGCACTATCTAAACTATTACCATATTTAAAATTAATTGATTTGTAAGATATTTTACAGTATAACGTGGACACATTACACGGCTTTGCTGCATAGATTAAACATACAATTCCAAGATTAAAATGTAATCTAAATTCAAACAAACAGAAAAAAAAAATCAAAAATCTCCGTTATTTAGATTTTGTAATGAGGAAGGGGAAGAACAATTTCATATTTTTGTCCATATGTTGCAAGTCTGTGGACCAAAATCCAAAAAGCTGTGCCCATTCTGCTCGCTGGTGCCCCACCACATACAGCTGGTGCCCTTTTTATATATTCTCACCCCTGCCCCTCGAACATCCTGAGTCCGCCACTGCATTGGATTTTTCAGTTTTTGGGTTTTTTTTTTTTGTCATTTGTATTGTCATGATTTAGTGTCTTGTTGTGTTTTCTGTTTTATTTTGTTATCATACCCTTGTGTGTCACTTCTTGCTGTTCAGTTTCTCCTGTGTGTTTTTCCCTCTCGGTGTGTATCTGTTCGTTACCTCACCTGTTCCTGATCCCCTCGTTGGTGTGTCTGTGTACATAGTCTTTGTTCTCCCTCATGTTTGTCAGTTCGTTCCGTCTGCCTCTCTCCGTCTCTCCGTGACGTTCTCCGGTGTCTCCCACATTGGTACGTTTGGATTTAGATTCCTTGATTTTTGTATTTGATTTGAACCTTGCTTTTCTGTTGCACTTTAAGTCTTTTAAAGGGATATCCTGGTGTAAGTTTAATCCATGGTCTAAATCACCGTGAAACTGTGTTAGACTCCCTCTCGAGAGATCAAGCTAGCAGACCACTAATTTACGGAGTTTTATCAACCTCGGAAACAACCGCACGACAACAATACACTGCAGTAAATGGGTCCAAATATAAACCGCCACCAAAAAGCCACAAATAATGCTCAGAACAGCACCAAATTTCAGCAACAGTACAAATAGGGTCTCAGCACATAGTCCGGGGCATCTAACCTCCGCTAGCTTAGCTGGATTTCTATTGTGAAGCTAAAAACAGATTTCAACTCTTCTCCATCAGCTTCCAGGTCGGGTAAGTCCCGACGCGACGATTACCGAGTGCAGTTAGAAATGCTCAATTCCGTTCTTTTCCCTGTCCACTCTCGATAATAACTGTTATAAACTGGCAGGTAAGACACATATGAACTTTGATTGCTTTTCCATGGAGTCATAATCATACATTTTCATCCATGAGCCGCGGAACTCTGCTGCACTCGGTAATCGACTCATTGGGACTTCCCGTCAACAGGAAGCTGCTGCAGAAGAGAGGTACATTTTATCAGCTTTTCAGTAGAAATCCAGCTAAGCTAGTGGAGTTTTAATGCCCTGGACTATGTGCTGAGACCCTATTTGTACTGTTGCTGAAGTTTGGTGCTGTTCTGAGCATTATTTGTGGCTTTTTGGTGCCTGTTTATATTCGGATCCATTTACTGCAGTGTATTGTTGTCGTGCGGTCGTTTCTGAGGTTGATAAAACTCTGTAAATTAGCGGTCTGCTAACTTGATCTCTTGAGAGGGAGTCTAACACAGTTTCACGGTGATTTAGACCATGGATTAAACTTACACCGGAATATCCCTTTAACTGTTACTTGTTGCTCCTCGTGACTTGTTTTGGTTTTCCTGTTCTCTCTGGTTTTGTATTCAGCTTTGTTTATTAAAAGCTCACTTTTTGTCTCCCCTATCCTTCCTCCCATGGGTGTCTGCGTTTGGGTGGATATATGACGGTCACCGGTGGGGCCTCAGGTATGTCGCAGATGTGCACAGAGGTGCGGCTAGAGATTTAAATTACAGCGGTAATCGTTTCCAGTTGGAGCCGACGACTCTCACCGTGACAAATGTTTTCTTATATGTATTAACACTCAACCACGTCCTCTTGCTCTCCCTCCACCTCCCCACCCGTCCATCCATCCATCCTTTTTTAAGCTTTTTATTCAAATAATGCCCTGCTCCTCAGTTTACGAGACGCAGCCCCGTCTTTTTAGTTCTCGCCTCGTAATTTACAGTCCCGGGCTCTTAGCTAATGCCCTCATCCAGAGCGACTTACAATCAATGCAGCGGCGGAATAGTCACAATAGTCAGCAAGAAATCCAGCGACAACAAGTAGCCGACTGGATAAGAGCAGTTGGGAGGAAAAGCTAAAAGGAATCATATAAAAATGCTGTTGTTGTCCTCCCATCTCTTTCCTCTTGTCAATCATCCCTCCTCTCTTTCTTCTCACCTCTTTCTCACCTCCTTGTGTACAAGCCAGCAATCAGAAGAATCATCACCTCTGACGCAAAACTTCATCAATCTGCACCCCGCCCTGATAAAACAGGCTTCAATTCACAGTGGAAGAAAACTGTTGCAGACAGGAGACGAGGAGAAATGGGGGGGGGGGGGGGGTGAAAAGGTAAAAACAGGAGGTGAAGGAGCAATAATATATTTACAAAAAAAGGATTCTTGAGGTGGAGAAAAAAGCGAGGGAAGTGGTGCATGAGAGGCAGACGGTGGGAGTCAGTGCAGCACCCATGCGAGGGAGTGGCTCTGTGATAAATAAAGACAGGAGGAGGGGGTAGAGCGATCAGGATAGTAAATAATGATCCAGTCTCGGAGATAGAAGGAGGAGAGAATCAGTGTAATTAATGGAGGAAGGGACGAGAGAGAAGGAGGAGACAGGGGAAAAATAAAGAGCAGATAAATCACGTTAAACAGAGGTAATACGGAGGGAGGGGAGCGTCGTGGGGGGCAAATCACCTTAAGGGTGTGTGCGTCGTCGACTCCCCGGCAACAATGTGTGCTCACATCTGGATGTGAAGACTACGAGTCCCTAAAGCTGAAAACTCAGCCCGTCGCCGTCAAAGTCACTGTTTCCTCCCAAATCCGATGGGTTTGCGGTACAAAGCCCGAACAACGAGAGCTGTCATAATATTTACGGGCTGCAATGAACAGGCTTAACTGGCTGACCTTTACAGGGCGGCTCGCTTTAATAAAGCACTAATTAATGAGAGGGCTCGAAGGGGTCAGTTCAACAGCATTTTCCTTCATTGGTATTTTATATCTGTCTAACCGAAAGTCAAATAAAAGTACGATGGACAAACTTCCATTCACCTCCAATGTTTTGGGGCGGAGGCCGAAATCTAATAATACAGATCACAAACAATATCTTAAATAACCCAAACTGTGTTACGATTCTCACTATGAGTCCATTCCCTATCCCCCATCCTGAATCATCCCTCGGATGATTTATGTCATGCCGCGTTGAGAACGGCATCTTTAGGCCTTTAGGAATATGGGTAGTATAATTTTATTCCCGGGCTGTTAAACACGAGTGAGAGAGCTTGTCAAGCTGTAATAACTGGCTCAAAGACGGAGGGGGAGATGAGCATATTGCTGTCCGGTGGCCTTTTGGAGCATTTATGGGCGCGAAGACGTTACAGCGCGCGTTTGGAAAAAAGGCGGTATTTGATTATATGGTTTCTGGCCTTTACGAATACAAGGAACTGATATTAACACGCCGCAGTCCGGTTGCCTTTTGGGGCATTAAGAAGTTTTAAAACAAAGTCGATGTAGAGCAAGTAACACGTGTAAGTATCAAACATCTGACGGTTTTGTATTTTTGAGCACTGAAGGCTGTTTAGTCAGATTGGTTGATCGCACCTCTCCTGAGGTGAAAGGTTGGCAGGACTTCAGCCTAACTCCTTAATTCTATTTCTTATTTTAAAGAGCAGGACACGTGCCAACGCCATGCACTATAAATGACAAAGCTGATTCAGGAGATTCGAGGGCAGCGATAAAAGCGCAGTCATGAAGAGCGGCGGTCCTACAGTAAATGCCGGTTACCCGCTCGGCAGCCAATCTCATATAGCTGTCACCGCGACATCAGTCACTCCTCCTCCTAATCATAAAGTCAACTCAAACATGCGTCATCAAAGCCTAACATGAGACATAATGTAGAAATGTTCATGAGCTTACGACGTGCAGGAATGTTACATATTTCATCATGGCAACTGGTCTGAACAATGAGCCTCCGCCTCCTCCCAAAATGAGGAGTCTAGTTGGCAGGGGGTTCCCAACTACTGGGCCATGGACGGGTGCCGGATCTTGGGAAGTTCAGCATCAGGCTGCAAAAACCCGGTAGGAAGTTAGGAGGAGGCGGTATAGTAGCCAATAATGTACTGCATTGTGTTCTGTAATGAATTTTCATGGAAAGGCCAACCCTTATATATGAATTAAATCAAATTTAAAAAGCGCTGCATTTTGTGGCACCATTAGGAGCTGTTCCTTGAAAAACGAGCATCTTTGGTAACCAATTGTGATGCATTTACAAATAACGTTTAAGATTTGTAGCACAAATCAGTATTGCAAAGTGCTTAAATCACAACAATAAAATACACATTATGATTAAGAGGCAACCACAAGGAATAAGGGAGAAATAAAACTATAAGACAGTGAATGATTAAAACCCGTAAAACAGACTGCAGACAATATAAAATGTCAAAAGGACTGAAAGATATACTTTACCCTTGAAAAGATGGCCCCGGCATTAAACTGGACTAACTTTGTAGTAAAAAGACTAAGACATTTTTGAAATAGGTACTACGAGACCGGAAAAAACATAGAACAAGCTGGCTGTGCTGTCCACACGCAGTGGAGTTGCAGTGGGCTGAGGTTTTTGTCTGACCCATAATGAAGAGATTGGAGAAAAAGATGAGTTCAAAGGCGATTTATTCAAGCAAACAAAATAAGGCGCGGTAGCGAGGAGGGGCAGGCGGGCGGGCGGGACGAAGTGTCTTGTCGGCAACGAGGAGGGAGTCCGGGCGGAGAGGTGAAGCTGCGAGCAGAGCAGAGAGACGCCCAGGACCCCAGTAACAGAATTCTGGTTTATAGTGTAACAGCACTGCCTGGTTTTGACAGTTTGATCAAAGATCATTGAGACGCCCTTCACATGATCCAAGAGGCCAAAAGGGGGGCGGCTTTATTTATTTAATGCGCATAAAGAAACGTGGAACAACAATCTGTGGCTGATATAACAGGGGACACAAGGGGGAAATACTGAATATGTATTTTTCTTTTTCTGCCACAGAGCCATAGGGGGAAAGTTCTACAATTTGTCAGAATTTCAAGGAAGCTAAACTGGTCTACCCATGTTTACCCAGGGCAGGAAAAAAGGGGCAGATGGGCTGGTGAAAAAAAATAAAATAAAATACAGTGTTGCGCAAAGGTTAAAATAAAAATAAAATAAACCTGAACATTAAAAGCAAAAATTACAAAAATGTCTTTGAATGAAATACCCTCTTACACTCAGGAAACTCAGGAAACATATGGACAGAAGGACTGAGACAGAACTGGAACCTGGATTAAAACTCATCTCTCGTTAACAGCTACTCATTAATAAAAGTCCGCTGCAGCATATGCAGACTGATTATTACAGAAAAAAGGTGTGTGCGTGTACCCCTGAGCCGCGTCGCCAAACAACGGCATCATCAGCACATCTGTTCCCTCGCATGTGAGTGTGTGTCGGTGTGTGTGTGCGCGATATATTCCACATGCACCATGCCTGCAGTGCTGCTGCCCCTCAGTCCCAGCGACACATAATCAACTTCTCACTTTCATTCCTAAATGCTTCCCACACACATACAACACAGCGTGCCTCCAGGGGAGTGTTACAGAGAGGAGAGGAGAGAGGGATGGAGGGAGGAATGGAGGATGGGGAAAAAAAATATATATATATTTTTTTTTTTACTCCATGGGCAGTGATGGTCCAGGAGGAGCATCGGGCCCGTCAAGTGCCAGAACCACTGTGGGCTACACACACACACACACACACACACACACACACAAGACTTATATTATGGACAATGAAAACTTGGCACTGGTGATTAAACTGAGGAATACAACTGCAGGGCAATTTAAAATCTATTTTGGGTCTGTTTTAAGTGGTACCTTACAGGCTAATATAACTTCATTTAAGGACAGTTATTGTTTTATAATCGAGCTGGCTATTAAAGGGTAACTAACCATTTATACAATTATAATAGCCACAATTTTTTACAGTCAGGGCTAATGCTTTTCAAGCCTCTCGGGCGCGTAGGGGGGGCGCGATCACAACACAACATACACTTCTCTCAGACGCTGGATATCAGCGAGATCTGTTAGTGATTTATAAATTGCACCGAGCTCTATATCTAGGTCTGACAGGATATATGAATGCGTATTAACATGTTTGTGTGTGATCGTCCATTGTTGGCGAATTAAAGGGAGATGGTTGCTATGAGCGGTGTGTGTGTGTGTGTCTGTGTGTCTTCAAACGTGTGTGTCCATCGTTGGCTGTCCATAAAGACAATGAAGGGACGTCGAGGGCTTTTCTTGGCAGACTGACAGAAACACTGATGGCAAGTGATTGGATAAACCATGCCTGCAGGAAACGCACACTCGCGCGCAAAGCATACACAGGAACACACACACACACGTGCGCTTGCATGATCCATGCTCTCCAATGCAGTGCTGCTTTTCACTGACCCTGATTTTTATGCTTTCACTGCGATTGGACACGTCAGTCATCACTCTGCCAGCGCTCGCTTTCTATTGGCCCACTGTAAAGGTCATTGGTTTTATGGTTAAGGGTCAAGGTTTGAGAGTGAGATTGATGCGTGTTAAGGCCCGTACAGGGTGCGAGGCTGGTTTATAACTTTCCATGACTGGCTTGATGTATGGGGCCATGGCTTGCCACACGCACACACACACACACACACACACACACACACACACACACTAAGTGAAAATAAATGAACGTGCTTTTCAAAGAAATTGACTTACTGCGGCTTTCCCGCCTCCTTCTACGTAATGGATGTATTGACATATAGAGGATATGAGCGTGTGTGCGCGCGTGTGTGTCCGAGTGAATACATGTGCATATAGATTTGTGTCTGCATATGGATTTAGCTGCTTTTGTTGGTATGTGCCATTAAATTTGTCTGTGTGTGTGTGTGTGTGTGTGTGTGTGTGTGTGTGTGGAGGCCAAATGTCAGGATGGGAGGCAGAAACCAATAAGGTCTTTGCCTTGATCCATATCAGTCAGCTGCAAGTCTACTCCTCATCAGTCACGTAGACACACACACACACACACTTACTGTATATGCACATACATACCATATGAGACCGAATTGAGCGCCTCTTTCACGATGCAATGAAACACACCAATGTCAAGAACACACAAACAGATAAACAGCTGTGTGCTTATGTGCAATAATGCAACGCTAACACAAACAAAAAATGGTCATTAAGACATTTAAGCATGTGCACGCACACGTACAGTACACAAACAACATGACTCATACCCACTGCTTTGGCAGTGATGTAAATAATCATTGACACAACCACACACACATCATTTATCAAGCTTAGCGCGCCTCATGACTGACCGCTGGAGGCGACGACAGCTCTCTCTCTCTCTCTCTCTCTCTCTCTCACTCTCTCACTCACACACACACGCACATTTTTGGACTCGGTAATCTTTCAAGTCAAATCCCTTTTATTGACCGCAAGATCATTACAGAGCGAGGCCCGGAGGGGTTGCGTGCGGGTGAGTAGGTATTGCGCACGTGCCCACACTATAAATCGGCACTCACCTGTTTGCCTACCAGGTCTTCTACTTCTTCGTGCTTCATACTTCCGGTACATGTGCTTTTTTTGTACTGTTCGATGTATGTGAGCATCGCGGCGCCATTACACCTTTACATGAACTATGTAAACACGCTTTGTCCACATTGCCGTGACCTTTCAGCTGAAAATCAAACATGAAGCAGTGTCAGTTTTGCTCAGTGTATTAACAGCGAACTTCGGTTGATGATTGTAATGACATACCAACCTGGAGAGGCTGCGCTTGCTGGGTTGAGATAGATTGATGTCTTTTAAAGGATTGTTACATGCCACAACACTACACAATGGTTGTCATACTTGTATATCAAATTTTCCAACTTCTTATGGTGGAAACAATTTTTCATCACATGGATAGCGAAGGAAACGGTACATAATTGGGAATGTGTGCAGGAGTTGAGTGCATTTTCATGTATTTTACTGGCCAATCCAGTGCCTTTTTCGTTGAGTGACGTTGAGTTGCAGCAACAGTTGAGCAACCATGCCCCCCATTCAAATGAATGAGAGACATCCGATTTATCACACAGTGCTGAGGCTGGTCTTTACAATTTGACATGCATTTAGCAGTGTTTCATTTACCTTCATTTCAGTGTCAGCTTGCTTTTAAAGGTGCAATTTGTAAGTAACGTCAATTTTAAGTCAAAAACAGATGCTTTGGGATTGTGGGACGGGCAGCCACCGCCCCAAAGTGTGGCTAAATATCCTGTAAAATGTGTCTAAATATTGCACCGTAGGCACTCACATGTGCTGCGACATCCTGCTTCATCTAAGTCTGTTGCACAGTTGCACGCAACTGCAGCTTTACTGAGTGTGGATGTCAGAAGTTGTTTTTTTTTCTCCATTCGTGTGCTCATGTTCCTCTTGTTAAGCTCTCCCATGTGCCTGTACGTTGCAAGCAGGGGTTTGGTAATCCTGTTCCCCCTCGATCCCCTTTACCTCTTATCTTTGCGCTCCCCTCTGCTCTCTAACCTTCATCCCTTCCTCTCCTTAACCCTCCAACCTTTCTTCTCTTTCTCCCTCAAGCCCTCCATCCTTTTATCCGGATTCCCTCCTGGTCTCCCTGAAGCCCCCCCACCCCTTCCTTCCCTCCGTTGCCTCATCCAATCGCCTGTCGTTTGCTCAACCCTCTCTTGCAGCAGAATTCACATTGCCCCATTTTTCACTCCCAAACCATTTTTTTCTCTACGGCGAGCTACCCCTCCCGGCATCGGGAATCAGACACTATCTTCAAATAGAGAAGGATGCTCACTTTAAACTCGATTGCAGCACTTTTATTTCACAGTTTTTGGTACACATTGCACCGCCATCAGTGTAAGCTCCAAGCAGAGGAGTTATGTCGGTTATCGGGCACACAAACACAAGATTCATAAAACTATTAAGTATCCTGGGAGGGTTTAGATGAGTTCAAATGAACAACCATTTACATGTTAGACAGGAGATTGGGTATCTAGATGTCATATTGCCCTTTTGGAAAGTATGTTAGAGGACAACAAATGGGGGCGTATGTGATGGCCTGGGAAATGATCTGTTTCTTCAGAATGCATGCACACTGGCTTGCCTCCTTCCTGTTCCTATCTCCTTTCCTTTCTACCAGCGACGTTATGTGCTTTCTTTCTTCAGCAGTATGTCTTTTAAAATCTCCCAAAAAAACAGACCTCCTGTTGAGGATTTTTTTCACCTGAAGGTAAGCTTGATCATTATGTAGCCGATCAAAACCAACACATGGAACAACATGGTAACAACCACTGACAAGTTTACTTTCATATACTGTACTCGAGCAGCCATTAACATACCTGGGTGGACCGCCAAAGTAAAGTACATCTGTGGGAAAGATTGTGTAATGTCGCACTTTGATGAGGTTTAGGCAGCAAAACTACTTGGTTAGGTTTTGGGGAAGATGACATCACGTAGGCCGGCACTTTGACTTTTGGTTTCTCACCCGACAAAACAGCTCTTGTGGTTGAAGTCACACGTTAATGTCAAAGCTTGTTCAACTTTTCAACTCACTCTACACTACGTCACCTCACATTTCCACAGGACTTAATTCACTAGCAAGGACCACACCATCAACGACATGCGTTTAAGGATTTATGAGTGACAAAGGAAAACGAAGTGTCGAAGATCTTGGTTCTTTTGAGTTCTTCGAGTGCGTTGTGGGGATTCTTGCAGAGAATCCGCCGCCGCTCCCGAGCAGCGACGGACCCCCTCATGGACCTACGAAGGAGAGGAGAGAAAGAAGAAACAGACAGAGAGAAATGGGGTGGGGGGGAGGGGTGCAGAATACGAGAGCGAAGCAGATGAGAGGGTCAGGTGGTTATTTATAGAAATGCGGAAGTTGGCACTGTTGAGGTGTGGTCCTGCTCCTGAAACTTCGCCAATTAAGCTTCAATAGGAAGGGTTGGTGTATCACCTGCACACAAAGTTGGACTTGGCACGTGAGCCAAAGTCTAGCTTATTTATTTGTATTCAGATTGAAGCAACAGTACTGTGCTGGGTTAAAAAAAAATAATGTGTAACTGCACTTCTGAATTATATTTGTTCAGTATTTTTCAGCCAATTTTGCACTCTCCAAAAATTAACAGGACATTCTGATTCTAGGTGTTTTGATTTTCTTCTGGTGCAGTGGTTTATTTGTTGCTGTCATTTTTTTCTCACGCTGATAACTGTGCAGTGCCAATGTTTACTGATTCCTGAGATCCTGAAACTTCCTTCAGGCTGAGTGCTTAGTTTGATTTGCTTTCTAATAAAAAACAGCTCTATTTACTCACCCAAAACACACTGGAAGCTCTCTCACAGTGGTGAAAAGGCAGAGCTATGTTTAAGAATGACAAAAATGTCACTCCTCATCTGAATTATGGAGAGGATTTCTTGTCATTTAATTTAAAATGTTCATGTTGGAGATTTGGGCATTTAAAGAAAAAACAAAAAAGTACATTTGTCCTTCTCTTTCAAAATAACACTTTCAGAGTTGATTTATGGTAAATCCACAACTTAGTGGAATATTACGTGACCCAGATAAAGGCCGGTCCATCCAGTGAGCCATCCGAGCATCGAGTGAGCTCACCTGGGTAGAAGCACGGCCTCCTTCAGCCTCTCTCTTTCACTCCTCTGCCGGTTCTTATCGAAATCCTCCAGCTGCCTCAGCAGAACATGCTTTTAGCACCCACCCTATCTAGTGTGAGTTGGTTACGTGGAACAGCAGTGGAGGCAGAAGGACACAGACATGGCTGGTGCTGGTGTTCAAATAAATGTGTGAGTGTAATCTGCATATTCCCGCGTTTGTTTGAGTGTCATCCGAGCTACACACAAGGATGTTGAAACGGCGTGACTGCCAGAATTACACAGAGCATTAACTCATTTTGCCCACTCCTACGATCCTCTAATCCTACAGTGGTGGTCTATGGCTGGTTCAGTGAAAAACACTGGTTTCCAAGAGGCAGAGAGCAGGATTACTCACCTGCAGTTCCCTTTCTTTTCCTCCTCTGAAGATAATTGAATTGATTCTAAATATTTTTTGAATGCAAAGAGAGACTGCTGAATATTCTATGAGTCAGAAAACATGGATTTGGGGATTATTTTAGGGTGTAACTCACAGTGGATTGTGCACAACACGGGAGACTAAATGGATTGTCCATGTTTTACCTCAAAATGCAGAGAAAGGGAAAAAAAAGAAAGAAAATTGTTGTTGTTGATGGAATAATGGAGGCAATATCCCAAAACATACAATTACTGTCAGATACCTTGTGTCCCATTTGCATAATGTATCATAGTTTTTGTATATTCTCAAAGAAAGTGGTGGAAAATTTGAGAATAATGTGAGAAAAACAGATTTTAGTTGCCCCCTAGCATTATAACCTCAAATTACTGAATGTGTCCATTCAGTGGGATAATAAAAGGTGGCAAATAAAGAGGAGTACAAAAAGAAGAGTATGATTGTCATAAATGGGCGAAAAATACAACAAAGGCAAAATGGATAACAGCAAAGGTTAAAATTATGAAATGACAGTGAAGATAAAAGAGAGAATATCACATTATTTGGAATTACAGCCATCTCAATTTGAGTGGCCAAGAGAAAAAAGACATAATTGTCTCCTTAAAAAAAACGGCTTTGGCTTAAAACTTCCCGGAGCACAGACTTACAGAAAGTGAGAAAAACGGATGCCAATTTTGAAGGGTGAGAAACTGACTGAGAAAGGTGTTTGTGATTATTCAATTATCTGGGTGAGATCAATAACGAGCTGTTTATTGATCAGCTCAATATGGTGATCAATACTGTCTGGGATCTGACCTCTGAGTTGCGGGTGCACACACAGAAAGAGACACAGGCGTGACATGCACATGCGAGAACCCCCCCCCCACCACCACCACCACCACCACCACCACCACCGCATATGCACATGCATTAAATCACTAATGCGTGAAAACACGCACTAGGATACATGAACATGCATACACAGACTTAAATGCACATGTAAACTGTGCGTACACTCTGACTTTCAAACGTACTCAAGATGAGATCAATAGGCTCAGGGACGAATGAAGGCCACACGTTTCAGTTTGACTCTTGAGATTCACGGGCCTTGTTTATGGGTGTATTTAAGCCCCTAAAAGAAAAATTCAACTCATTTACAAAGAAGACTATTCACAGATCTTGCCTCTTGGGGGGGGGGGGGGGGGGGCCTTATCACCGTAAACACAGTATCTCTTTGAAGGCTAACATCATTTATTTTAATGCATTTGTTGGAAATCCATTATGTAGCATTGTTAAGGGATCAATGACTCCCTATAATGTGAAGAAGTTGCCAGTTTTGACAATCCCACTGAGAATCAACAGAACTCTGCAGTTCAGTACAGCTTTTAATCTGCTGTTTTGTCACACAAAAAACATAACTATGCCAGTTTATTTCAAATTACGAACAGCAGGTCCCAGTTCACAAGCTCAAACAAGTCCACCGTGCACTACCTGCCCAGCACTGAGCAGCTCAGAGCCAAAGTGAACAAGTGGCTGGTGATGAGAGTCGGACATCTTGCCAGCAGAGGAGACCCAGATACTTTTCCTGAGGAGTTGGCAGCCTGATCTATGCAGGGATGAACACAAGTAGTTGTTGGACTGAAATTTAACAGTTGGTGAGAATGATGATGCTAACAGGATACCCATGCTTCAGGGGTTCGGCAGACGACTTTAAGGTGCCCTCCCCAGCATCACAATACCTGGTCACCTAACAGCTCATTCAACACAGCATTACAACTTCCTTGTGTGGGATATTGTACACGCAGCAGATATGATGAAAATGATGTTGCACTCCTTTCTGACTGGCCAGCTGCTGCTCTTCTTGAGTTCTACTACTATATCCTACTGGAGTGTCTCTGGGCTATATAGAGCTGAGGGACTGGATGTCACATGGGCGGGCTGCCCCGCCACCAGCAGCTACCAAGTCATTCAAGCTCGGTGTGTACTTGCGTAGGTTACGATGTCACGTGCAACCATAAATCAGCCTAAGATGTCTCTGGTATTATGCCAGGGGTTGTTTTTTATGGGACAGACTCCAAACACCATTTTGAGCAGCCAGACTCATTTGCTGTATTCACAGGGAAGAAAGAATCAAGCACCTGGTGGACAAGCCATAGACCGGTCAGACACAGGATGCCACTGTCTCCTGTGTCCCGTCAGAATCTGATCCTCACCCTACGATCGTCAATCTATTACACTGACAAAATTAAACTACTTTTTGTACTGCCCTTGAATAGAATAAATCTAGATGGGAAAATTCAAAGTTAAAACACATCACATCCTCAACTACAAACTCTTAAGTTGCCCTTGAAAAAAAGGCTTTACTTGGGGTGAGCTGAGTGGTCCAAAAAAATGTAAAGTGGCTTGGATATGTCATCAGAATACTAAGGATCATTAGCACACACTTTCAGTACTGCTGAACTGGAGAATCCATGGTGTCATTGCTTAATGTCAATCCACTGTCCTACTGGGACCTGGAAATAGAGAAGGTGTAAAATGAGGAGGTGAGAATAAAGAACAGTCTGGCAGCTTGTTCAAGCACAGTATAATTTATGGTAAGCTACAGTAACACTCAGGATTTCAATCTGGAGCCGCTGGTCTTTAAACTGCTCAAAAGACGTTAGAGTTGTGGTAGTTAAAACAGTAATTACCTCCGCCAAGGAGGATACGTTTTCACCCCCATCTGTTTGTATGTTTGTTCGTATGTTGGTTGGTTGATTGGTTGGTTTGGCAGCAGCATAACTCAAAAGCTACTCAACAAGTATCCTGGATCTCAGCTGGAAAAAGGGGGCAGAGGGGCATTTTTTTACATTTTTGTGAATTTCCCAGGGAAAAATATTTTAGGTGGCTGGTATCTATAAGAATCCTAGAGATAGTATTATTATGGGAAAGCAGTCATGGCTTGTTTAAAAGTTAGAGTGATATAGGGCTTCTTGAATAAAAGGGGACTGTTGGGCCTTGGGGGAGTCAAGTGATCAACTGAGTACCATTCTAGTTCTAGCCCGGGCCCCATACAGAAATAGTTAGTTAAGGTACATTAGCCAGTGCTAACGCAGGGAGCGAATGGCGCTTTTGTGACGATTTGATGCATCACAGCACTGGGAAATAGTCATGTATCATATGTTGCCTGTGTGTCTTCCTTTTGAAAAGACAAAGAAGTGGGGCGCCGTTTAGCTCAGTTCGAGTCCTGGCCTCGGGCTCTTTGCTGCCCCTCTCTCTCACCCTGTTTCCTGTCATCTCTAAAGCTGTCCTATCAATAAAGCCATACAAAAGGCCAAAAGATAATAAAAAAAGACAACGTAGCAAACAGGAGGATCCTGCTCCCTGTGGGTGGACAGGCAGACAGGGCCGCCTCTTTATGGAGAACACTGTAATGATTGAATAAAGTGGGCAGCTATGCTGTACCAAAACATTTTCCCCTTTCCTGTATGAGCGGGAGAGACATGGGTCACTGACAAAACACTCTTTAACAGTGATCCCTGTGTGAATACAGAGCTAATATTTATTTCAATAAGAAAATATTGCTTGCAGCAGCTTTTAATTGTTGAGAAAAGTTACCAAAAAGTATCCAAAGACGTGGATTGAAGGCTTGATGCAGAAGCTACTGAAAAACTTTTTTTTTTTTTTTTCGGGATCGCCTCGCTGCTGCAAAGGGACCTCTCTTTTTGCTGCAGTTTCTAAAGCAAGTTCCCATCCACTCTATGCACATTTTAAATGCGTGCATAATGAAACATGTTCATGGGAGAAGAAAAAAAAAAGCCTAAATACTGTGAAAGCATTTTAGTTTGCCTCTCCTTTTAAAGTGTCTATCACTTCAGCTCCTCTGCACTCTCTCTTTCTTTCGCTCTCTCTCTCGCTCGCTCTCTAATGGAGGTACTTAGCATGTGTAGCGTGTAAGCAATGCGGAGAAGTGTTGATTCTGTATTCAATTAGCCATGTCTGCCCGGGAACGAGCGAACTGCCTCGGCCTCTATCTGTCTACCCGCAGAGGGAAAGAGAGGGGAGCCTGAGAAAAGGGTTGGGGGTTAATTAACAAATCTTCAGCAGTGTATAGATTTTTATATCATCGTATTTAAACCTGTCTCTCATTATCTCTTTAATAGCCGCACCTGGTTGTTTTCCATGTAAAGTCCATCCAGATGTGGAGTATTTGTCGTTATTTTCACTGCATTACTTTGTGCTTTTGTGTTTGCGTGTGTGTAGCCACACTGCCAGGAGGTGGTACAGATAACTTGTCTAAATCATTGTTCTCTGTGATTAATTATACCGCAGCCCTGCTCGTTCCTTATAGCAAACAAAGTACCACCTCTGTTTACCTACCCCTCTCTCTCTCTGCCTTCACCTTCTGTCCTCTCCATCTCAGCCTCTTGCTTTACTTTTAGCCCTCTTTGCTCTTTCACTAGCTGTGTTCCTTACTCTTGTAACTCGCTCCCACTGTCTTTCTCTGTTGCTGTCCCTCCTTCGCCATGCTCACTACTCTCTTTCTGCATCTTTGTTTTTAGGCGAAGTGCGCCGATGATTCATTATGGATTTCTGTGCACTTAGGGTTTCACACATTTCACCCTTCATGTGCTAGAGGAGGAGGAGGAGAAGGACACTTATTCACCCGCAAGAGCAAAATTTGGAAACAAATATTGGTCCAACGCTAAAGCACAGCGCTCGAACAAAAAAGCCATGCTGTCACACAGAGTGTGTGTGTGAGACCTGATGGGTTTGGAGACCAGCGGGGAGATCGAAGGGAACTCCAAACCAATTCTGCACATAAAGGTCAGTGTACTCATCATGGGGAGCACCACTCTGCCACCGAAAACAGTTGTGTAATGTCCCCTGTCCCCTCACTCTTGAGGGACTGAATCTGTGAGTGTGCGAAAATGACCCTGATGATGCTCTGAAGTGCGACAGGAAGTGTTGGGATTGTATGTTTCTTCAGAGCTCGACCAACGCTACTATGTAGTTTTGGGTAAGACATTTGTATCGTCAATGATTGTCTTCATGACCGAATAAACTGAATAAACAAGCTGACCCATCTGTTCGACCCGATCTTCCTCCGTTTTGCCGACTTTGTTGCTCTCGGTACCACGTCACCTGACTTGCACATTTGCTCCTAATATAATTACTGCACAAACAGAGGTCAAGATGCAAATACGGTTCGTAAGAAGCTGCTTGATCCGATGACCTACGCAGCCACTTTTTTCATAAAAGCCGGGCTGGGTTACATAGATAACGCAAATAATTTAGTCCTCTGAGCCTTTTAGTTTTAATAAATATGTGTTGCTTTTGGAAAATTCACACACACACACACACACACACACACATTTCCCTCATTCCTTCTCCCTTTTGAGCCTCTACATATGAGACATCCAATATACAGTATATACTGTGCTGTCAGATTTACATTATTCATACGTCTTTACAGGAGGCGTGAGGAGAAGTGTTGTATCTCACGGTCACATGCCTACCTAACCTTCTATCTCCCATCCCTCCATACTGCGCAGTGTCTCATGTTAATCTCTCTGCTACAGATACAGTCCCTTCCTCCGCCTCAGTGGCTCGTTCCTTCTTTTCATTAATCTTTACCTTTCCAGTTTCCACCTGGAAATTAGCGTTGTCGTAGCGCACTTCGCTCCCTGGAACAGTGCGACTACTTGAATCAACATTACTGCCAGAAAGCTCTTTAACAGCTTGCGGCATCACCAAAGTTAAAGTATGTTACGAGGGTTATCATTGGATGTTTTGACTTATATAATTTTTTTTAAATAACTTCTTTTATTTCTTAATAATAAAATATTTAGTTTCACATATTACAGGACATCATTTTTCTGTCATGTGATTGAATTCCTGCAGCACGTGTACCCCAAACATACTGTCCAATTTTAACTTAACTTAACTGTCCCTTTTAT
This sequence comes from Sparus aurata, assembly GCF_900880675.1. Classification (NCBI taxonomy): domain Eukaryota; kingdom Metazoa; phylum Chordata; class Actinopteri; order Spariformes; family Sparidae; genus Sparus; species Sparus aurata. The sequence continues at coordinate 10,852,348 of NC_044209.1, read as the reverse complement.
ATATACTTTAAATGTATACAAATATTATTTTAAATAAATATTTGTTATGTTTTATGAATAGAATGTAAATTATTTAAATCTTTATGTTTGCTTGGCTTCTCTGTCTTTTGCTATCCAAGCACTCATTTTATCTGTATAAGCTTCCACCTTTTTAAATTAAATGGCTGTTTTAAATCTTTTTTTAAGCTCATCTTATTATCTCAACTGTTTTCTAGTGTCATCATACCATCATTAATTTTACCATAAACACAAAGCAGGTTGAGTTTTTGAACTCCATAAAATGTATCAACTTTCTTTTATCACATATTACACATTATCACTCATTAATGAATGGGCATCATTTTGTCACAGTTTATTGATTATTCTTATCATTATTATTGTCATGTGATTGAGTTCTTGCACCATATGTTTAATAAACATGATGTAAATGACTTTGAAATGTAAAAGACAAGACATTAAATTGTCTATGTCAGCTTGTCTCAGCTTCTCTATTTTTTGCTATCCATGCAATCATTTTGCCTACGTAAGCTTCCACCTTCATAAATGTAAGTGAAGGAATGTCGGCTGCTTTTAAAATCTGTTTTTTGACTTCGTCTCATAGCCTCACACCTCTGTGTTCTCCTCCCGCCCTTATATCTCTCCCCTCTCTCGCTCCATGCGCCTCACTCCTTACCAGGTGCTTTGGGAGATAACTAACCTTGTATGGTCTGCTTTTATGTCATGGCCCAACTCATTTTTCCTTCATCTTCCCCTCTCCCTTGCTTTTAAGTTTTTTTTCCCCCCTCCTCTTACCCTCTCTATCGTTCCCCTCCTCGCCTCCAGGCCCTCCTGCCTCATGCTCCTCACCACTTTTTCGCCAATACTCACTCCTCTTTGCATTTTTTTTTCTTTTCCCTCTTCCCTATCCCACCTGTTCTTCGCCGCCCGGCTTTCAGGAATGGTGTGCGTTTCATCCGACAGAGTTGTTGTTTTGTTTTTCTTACGTAGTGGTGGCCCGTTTACCATATCAGAGCCTGAGGTGGTGTGATGAGGTTGCTTGGATTCATCGATGTGAGCCAAAGTTCTCGTGAGTACAGCTGAAAAACAAGAGCAGCTAGTGGAAAAAGTCCCCCCGCGTAATGCGTTCTATATGTGTCAATGTATTCATTAAGTATTAAAGACAATAACTGTAAAGCTTTCTTTTTGATCTGACAAGAAAGGGTTTAAAAACTCTTTGAAAAGGGCGAAAGAAGCACCACAGAGAGGAAGGTGCTTTTAACTACAGGATGAAACTGTATTCAGGAAAAAATACTGTAGTCACTGCACATTCAGCCCATAAAAGAGAACATTCCAGGCTCTCTTATTGCTCATGTTAATTTTACATCCTTCATCATCTGCCTCTATGAGCGTGTGGTTATCGCCACAAACGCTAGTTTTCTGCGTCAAACTGATTTAAACAAGTGCTTCGCTGCGACCTTCACCGGCAACCGTTCTGAATACTTCTCGTGAGTGGCTGACTCACACATGCACAATGAGCTACCTGTGTGCACGTATGTGTGTGTGGCTGCGTGCGTGCATGTGTGTGTGTGCGTCATCAATTTGTGTTTAGTTGTCTCCTATCAGGTTAGGAGAAAAAGAGAGCTACAAGAGATGATCAAGGCAGATCAATAGTCCTGACTGGGGATTCTTAATGGTCTTAGGCCGAGGTAATGCATACAAACACAAACACACTCACTCACACTTATGTATAACTGTGTATGTGTGGACTGTGTACTGCATTATATAGCGCTTTTCTGGTTATTAATATCATCAGGAGCAATAATCATTTATACTCTAATGGATGAGCCATTGGAGCGATGGTGGGTGTCTTGCCCAAGGATACGGCGACATGTAGAGCCACTCCAACAGGGCTCATGTTGTAATCTGAGCTTTGTCTGGGTCCCTAAAATAACCAACATTAACCCTAACCATCGTGAGGATGGAGATGGATAAGAAGCCTAATAGCCGAACACATCCTCTTTGTGAGGGAGTGAGAGAGAATTCACACCTACATCACTAGAACAAACAGATACAATGAGCATTTTTTATTAAGGGGGTCTGGTGACGTTCTCCAATTTCCTCTTCCTCCAAAGTATTAGGCTATAGTCTATTAGTTACTGTTTACTGGATTTGTAAAATTCAAGTTGTACTCTTTAATACATTGGGTGTAAATGATTAAATCAGTTGAAACAGCGTGTTTGAACAGCTGCCGGATGGTAGGACGCACTCCAGACACCGAAACAGACAGGCTTTTGCAGCGATGTCATGAGAAACCGGCACCTTTTTACAAGGACAGAACCATCTCAACACTTTCTATTTAATGTCGAAATCACAAGAAGGCACCGATGATTTACAATTTGCCGAAGCCGTCTCACAATGTTTAAGTTTCTCACAATGATGCAACAACTCTTAAAACCGCACGATTTGTAAGGGAGTGTGCCGTCACTGATACTTCACATCATTACACGGCCCCGTGTCCATGACTTTCACTTAACCCTAACCAAACTCTCTTTACTGAAAGTCTCATAAAATCTCTTGACTAAAGCTCTCAGTGTTAAAACCACCATCCGGCCAATCTTACATTTATTTAACTGCAACTCACAAACCAGCCCAGGACCTCAAATTTGATCCATTTTCCAACATGTTTTTCTTACAGAGCTCGGCCTTGTTTTATTACAGTGTTTCAGGTCAGTACCTGTATTGAGTGCGAGACAGCGAAGCAATAACCTCTCATCACCTAAAGTGTTGCAGAAGCCAGAAAAAACAACACTCATGTGAATTATCACCTTGAAGAGGTGAGAGAGAATGTTCTGACTTTGGAACATTTTCAGCATCTTTCTTTCCTAAAGAGGACGTTTGTCCAAGGACGGTTGTAAAAAGGAAAGCAAACACACGCCGAAAAATATTTTTTAGGGTATGAACTCTATAAAAATGATTGATTCAAGTCAAGGTAAATAATATAACTCTAATTTTGAATCCTGTAAATTACTGTGCCTTGCCGTTTGGGGTTAGTCAATTTAACTGTGCAGATGCAAATCCCTTTAGCTCTGCTGTTGAATGTTTGTCATGAGTTTTGGACGAAATGGCCGATTGTCTGAGTCTGTGTGTGTGTGTGTTTGTGCATGAGAGAGGGGGCGAGGTAGAGAGAATTCCATCTACTCATCACCGTCCCTCGGAGACAGAATCGATCTTGCGAGAAGACGGACCTGAAAATTGAAATGTTAGCATATTCCTCCCCCCGCCCCCCAACTCAATTTCGCCTTCTCTCTCTTTAACGACGTGTCACGTACTCATCAGACTGATCTTGGCAACTCTTTAAAAAAAAAAGGGGGACACGTCCTCCAGGCTAACTTAATTAGATCAAACACACATATAGGCTATTGGACACAGTTTCATGGTTTATTCATGTTCACACTGCTGAAAAACTGAGGAGGTGCAGATGTCTTTGTGGTCGGTCGGCTGGATAATATGTTCCCTCCGGAGACCCTGATCTCCGTTGTGGGTGTTGAAGTCAGAGGTAGCTTCGTTGTGCTATGATACAGGTCTATGCCTATTATATCAATACTAGCAGAGGTGGCAGAAGCACACACATTGGACACACACAGGAGCATTGGATTGCTTGGAGGTAGAGGTTTTTCAGGCCTACGGCTAACTATCCCTACTACCCTGGCAAAGACACCTCCAACATTAAGTCAAAACTGTTATTTCTTCACCTTCTGTTAATAATTTTATTCCTACTATAAACATACTGCACCTTTAGAATTTGAGTAATGAGCCTGTTTTAAGACTGTAAGGAGTAGAGAGTACAGATATCTGAGAAGTAAAAGTAGAACGAGGTATTTGTACCACCTCTGAGTATTTGTGTGTGTTTCTGATGTGTTTGGCGGGTCTCTCTGTCTCACTTGCTCCCAGACAATCTTGCGTCCTAATTGTTCGGACCACAGTGACCTCTGCAAAACGACAGACGTGTCACGAAAGCTTTCAAACACTTTCCATGTTCCTCTTTCATTACACCCTCACTTTTCGACTTTCGCCTTGCTTGTTGTCTCGCCTGCTCCCCTTTCGAGTGCTGTCTTAGCTCCCTTTTTCTATGCAAAGCTTTCTGCGCCGAGACCTTGGCAAGGGCGCGCACACACACACTTGCAGAAGCTGAGTCCTCCTCCGCGGCTGCCACAATACCAAGCATATCATCCATATTTTATCCTGTTAAAACAAATTCAATGTAAAGTACAGACATGCGGCTTCCAAGACTCAAAAGGTCGGAGATGTTTAAAACAAAAAAGATGACCTTTATCTTTGCGGTGTGTGTGTGTGTGTGTGTGTGTGTGTGTGTGTGCGAGCGAATGTGACTGTTCCTGCATGGTGGCCTGTTTTTTCTAAATCTGCAAATAACCCTGCATGTGCATTTATGATCTTTTTTTTAATGGTATGTTCACACCTATAATTAGTTCAGCCTTATCATGTCTGCATGTGCTTTAGGTCCGGTAGGGCTAACGGTGGTAGCAAGCACACACACATAGCAAGTCCTCTGAGAGGAGGCAGAGTGGAGGAGAGAAGAGACGTCACTAAATAATCCACAGACTCTAAGATCCTTTACTTGTAACAGCAGCAATAATCAGTGCAATTACTGGACAACACGAGGGACGGCCGGAGAGGAGAGACGGGCGAGGTGGGAGTGAGTTAGAGAGCAGAGGAAGTAGAAGATGCGACAGGAAGCGCTGACCAGAGGTGCACACAGTCCGAGTTCACTCCACAGCCCTGTCAGATCTTACTGCCGGTCGAGCTCTTTTTCTAACTGTCATCCAATCACATTAAAAAGACTCAAGACAGCAATCAAAAGATCCGTCTAACACTTTTTTTTTTTTATGTTCATACACAGCTTATTTAAAAGAAAAAAAAAAACATTAAAGAGGTACTACTGTTCCGTCACTATGGCAAACATGGACCCCTTTTTGTGCATGTTGAGTCAATGCCTCGCACCGTCCTGTTTCTTCTGCAACAGTGAAGTTAGAATGACCATAGGGTTGTGTTGTTTAGGTGTTGTTTTACAATATGTGAAAACTCAATCACAGACTGTAGGGACACAATTTTTAAGACATTATTTTTGTTCCCAGATTTACTTTGTGAAAGCCTGAGAAATTAGAGAGGAAGCCGCCAGCATCTGTGAGCTGTATGCAAGAAAAAAGTCAGAAAGTTCAATGTGAAAGTGCCAATTCGATTGTGTCTGTTGTTGTATTATCCCTGCTAGGTGCAGAAGATTTTATCGCAGATCGTAATAAAATGTATCATGGTGTATTTCCATTATCGGGATAATCATATCTACCGACTTGAAAAACAAGTGTATAGCTCGATAATGTAAAGTGATTTCCTGATTTATTTTGTGTCGTCACAAGGCAGAGCCTCCGTCTTTCCAGTTATTCCAACATCCAAGGCTGAAGGCTAAACTGGTCCATTGTGTCCCTCATAAAAAAAGTTAAAGGTTGCATTGATAATGTTTTTATGTATTTACAAATTGTTTTTAGGAAATAATACTCCTACAGAGCTTGTAGAATAAAAGCATCCCTTTCCCTTAAAACAATATTGTTATTGGAAAATCCTTATTTGTAAGGAAAAAAATAATTGTCAGGTCCAAAATAATTTTTTGGACCTTTGTGTAAGAATTTTGATAGTTGGTGCCAACTTCTAACAAGCTTTGTGAGCCAGTAGTACAAAACAGTACACTATACAAAACAGTACACTATACAATACAGTGTTTGCTAGTTCGCATTAGTGAAGTCAACGTTAGGTTATGTAGCGTAAAATAATCAGAACTTTGCTAGTTAGCATTAGCAGCAGCGGCACTGTGATGTGAATGCAATGGAGGGAAGTGGGGGTGGAATGCCACATTTAGCTAACACTGAATGTTTTCAATAACTTTGCAGGGGGTTTTGTTTGTACTCTTTCGGGCAAACAGCATTTAATTAAGTGGTAATCTTCCATAGCATTGAACGACAACACATTTAAACTCTTTACTTTGATCTTTATGGTTTTTTTAATGAGTGGAAGTCGTTCCTCACCAGTGCTTGAGTCCCTTTGTAATGTACAATTTTTGCCACATACATTTCCTGCGTAGGAAGCGGTGTGTTTGTCACCGCCGGTGTGTGTTTCCCACAGATCACTTGATTGACAAGCGATCCGTGGGAAACACGGCACAAAAGCACAACAGAAGACCTGAAGGCGCCGCTGAAATATGATGCATCGCATACATTAGCATTTAAACTGAGCAGAAACAGTGAGAGTAATGATGATGATAAGACAGCAAGCAGCCACGAGATCGAGTGAGAAACAGATCTTGAATCAATTATGTTCTGGTATTTTAATTTTGGCTGCAACTTTTTTTTGTTCAGTGCTCTCTGTTGCAAATTGTTGTCTGTGAGTGTATTTGTGTGTGTGTGTGTGTGTGTGTGAGGGAGAGACAAAGTGAGCGTGTTTGCAGCTGACAGTTTGATTTCTAATGGCTTAATTATTGTTCCAGCTTTGTGACTGCCTTCCCCATGAAAAAAAACAATAAACTGATAAGCCGCCTGATCATTACCCCTATTGGTTTGGCGTGCAATCGCGAGGGTGTGTGTGTGTGTGTGCGCATCATTATGTTTGATATCGCTGTTTTTTATCCGCCGGCGATAAAAGCCAACATTTTTTTCCCCAACACCGACATCTCCTCACCGCGCTCGCCTCACTGCCTTTTACTTTCTCCTCGATTGTTTGCAATTATCTTTCTTCTTCACTTGCGCGGATTAAAAAGACTTTAACACCGTACAGCAGGCTGATTGAAGCCTCGCCTGGCAGACAAGCGAGGTCCCATGTTAAGGGAGAGTGGAGAGGAAGGCTTAGAGGAATAATGCGGAGTTATACAGCCTTGGCAGTGGGGTAACGCTACCAAAAAATAGAAAAGGAGAAGGTGTGAAGTGTCAGGATTAAAATGCTACTGGTTTTGGAGATGAGAGGAGACTTTTTTTGTTATTGTTCAAAAGCTGTGGATATACAAGCTCCACATTTTTAAAGCAGCGTCGGATTTTGCATTTAATGGGAAACATCCACACGAACATAAACAAACACCCGTCATGTCCAACTTCCATCTTGAAAGAGTTAAATCCTACGTGTTAAAATGGGTTAATCTTTCACGCAGCTGAGAGCAAACTTCACCAGCTGCAGACACGAACGTGGCTCAGATTAGAAGAGAAATTACATCATCTTTCACGGAGCAGCAGGAAACACTCCATTATGGGTGCGAAACCCCCGGTCGGCTAATGCAATTTCACCCAGAGTCGGAGCCAACAGACGTCGCTATAACTCAGATGCATGGACCGTAAAAGACCGTCATAATGTCATGTAACAAAGTGTGGCGTGTGAGCAGTTCTGTTCAGATGGTGCGAAGAGCTAATAATCGACACAGAGGGAAGCAGAGGCGGGGATGCAGGAATTGACTCGAGTGAAGCGGCTGTCACATTTATTCTGAGTCAATTCAACATTTTTTAATTTCAAGCAAAATAAGTATAAAATAAAAAACAAAGGCATGATTTGTCATTTGTTTCTGAAGATGCAACATGTAAGATTTGGCAACCACTTTAATTCATAGCCCAAACAATTCGGGGGGCAGCATATCCCCAGAGTAAAGACCGATTTATGCCGATTTCGGCTGCTCTTAGCTAGTTAGCTCAGTTAGCCACACGGTCCGGACTGGTCGCTCTGATTGCTCTGCGACAACAAAAGCACGGGCAAGTGGCTAACTGGTTAGCATGCTAACTTTAGGAGATACTATATATTTGCAACACAATACCTAGACATCTCTTTTATCTGTGATATATATGATCGGACATGGGCACAGGCCATATAAAAACATCATTCTTTTTTGCCGGATGGTCTCGTTTGCTGCTCCAGGTCATTTGTTATCATCAGAGGAATCACAAGGCTGTTTCATCAACTCTTAAAAGTTCCTCATAGTCACTTTAAGTTCTGACAGAGCCAGATTAGCAGATTCCTCCTGTGTCAAACAAGCCACCGTGAAGTACGCTGACACTGGAGCCAATTTGACATAGTGGTAAATCCACATGTGATGCACACTGGCCCCAAAACCCACCTGAAAAGGGATGGTTTCACAATCTCGCCCATTCAATCTCATAACTGTATAAGTCTAAATCAAAGGTTCCCAAAAAGCGTGCCGAGTCCAAGTGTGCCGTCAGATTTTATTACAGGCATACATAAGTATTGTAAAATGCAACAACACAACGAGAAAATGAATGAGTGTGTTGTATGCATTCATTGGCAAATTCTTTACCATGAAAACATCCTTTTAAAAACCCCCAGTGTTTCACCGCTCACACAATTGTTGGGTGGTTGGGAATTATTAGAGTATGAAACATCAAAGGCCCTGATTGACGGCCAGTGTGAAGGAGAATAACAAGGGGGAATGGGAACGCTTTCATGTGACGGGCCGTTCACCTCAGTTTTAATTTTGTGACCTGTCTGGTACATCTGGTACATTGCTGCTTTCATGTAATTTTTTTTACAAAGTTTCAAATGAATTCTTGAATAATTCCCTTCACAAATATTTCACATCATATAGAAATATATACAGCAACATAGCTGTTGATTGTTTGTTGGATTTTATTTGGCATTAGTAGAACGTCCACAGACTGATAAGATAAGGTATGAATGGTGGCATGCATTGAGATTTTGCACACTCTGTCATGTGTCCCAGGCAGAAAAGGTTTGGAAACATTGGTCTTGAAGAGCTGCAAAATTAAATCACTTCATCTTCATCTAAAGCCAGATTACTGTATGTAACTGTTTTACCTAAAAAATGACAGCTTCAAAAACATTTTGATGATACAGTGTCATGTAACTGGGTGAATTGTGTCTTTGTCTCAGCCTCTCTATCCCCTATTTGTCTCTACTGTATACAACTTCAGTGAGAGGGTAGGATCACAGTGTTACATAAGTGTTTACGGTCACACTTTATTTTACAGTATGTTAATAAGACGTAACGGGCCGTACTTTGTATCAAATTAGAGAAAACAAGACGCCAATAAGACGTAACAAGCTTTACTTTGTATCAAATTATACAAAACAAGACGCTAATAAGACGTAACAAGCTTTACTTTGTATCAAATTATACAAAACAAGATGCTAATAAGACGTAACAAGCTTTACTTTGTATCAAATTATGCAAAACAATAGGCTAATAAGACGTAACAAGCTTTACTTTGCATCAAATTGTACAAAACAATACACTAATAAGACGTAACAAGTCGTACTTTGTATCAAATAAGACGATAATAAGATGTAACAAGCCGTACTTTGTGTCAATTTAGACAACTAGAAATAATGTAATCTTAATTAGACACCTACTTAGGAGGTAATTAGTGGCATATAACAACAGAAGTGTACTGTAAAATAAAGTGGTGCTGCTCACGGTTAGACCCTTATTACAGTCTTATTAGGCCTACTTAGTGCCTAATAACCTGCAAGTGCACTAATTACCTCCAAAGTAGGCCTAATAACACTGTAATAATGGTCTAACAGGGAGAAGGTCTTCACTTTATTTTACAATACAGTTCTGTTGTAATGTGTCACAGATTACCCTGTAAGTAAGTATAATAAGACTGTAATAAGGGTCTAACAATGGGAAATAAAGATAAATGTCCTGGCAGCTTCAGTAGCTGGTCTAATGTTACTGGGGTTGGATAGTGACATGGCTTTAAATGGTCTGATGTCTTAACTATGGGAGCAGAGCGTCGAGGAAGCCACCTACAAACTCCACAAGACTCCAGAGAACATCCATGTTGCCAGGGACGTGTGTAGTAGCGACCAGATGTGAACCGACATGGTTTGACTTTGGTTAAGGTACTGTTTTCTTCTAATGATCAATAAATGACTCTGTAAGAAAGTGAAACTATGTTAAATAAAACTCAAATAAATGTATTTTCCTCTGAACTCTGTTTGTTTTGTCCGACAATTATAAAGGCTGTGTCCAATATAATATGTACATTCGTCTAATTAAGCTATAGGCTGATGTTGGTAGCACTAAATGTACAATTTGTTAATGAGGGTAGAATAGCGTCTAAATGGCATGTTTTGTATCTGATATGACATTTTGTGTGATTTCTAATTAGATTAAGATCTTGTAAAATGGTGTCTAATAGTGTATTAGGATCTCCGGTTTGGTTTGTAATTACAGTATAATTTGGTATAACAGTGTCTAAGTATAGTAGCCTATATTTTAAGCATAAGACTGTATATGCAGTTTCTGATTACAGCATCATTTGGATAGGCTATAAGGTGTCTTATTACAGTATAATTTTCTTGTTTACTGTCTAATTCAGATTACATTATTTCTAGTTGTCAAAATTGACACAAAGTACGGCTTGTTACGTCTTATTAGCATCTTATTTAATACAAAGTACGACTTGTTATGTATTATTACTGATTGTTTTGTATAATTTGATACAGAGTAAAGCTTGTTACGTCTTATTGGCGTCTTGTTTTGCATAATTTGATACAAAGTAAAGCTTGTTACGTCTTATTGGCATCTTATTTTGTCTAATTTGATACAAAGTACGGCCCGTTACGTCTTATTAACGTACTGTAAAATAAAGTGCGACCGTGTTTACTTCAACATACAAGTTTTCAAGACCCAACAGTGGTATGATGTAATGGCTTTTGTTTGTAATTAGCATCTACATTAAATCTGACAAATTGTTACAGATCTGGGATTTGTATTTATGACGGCAGTGTTGCACTCGAGAAACTTTTGGGGGCGTCATAAGACACAAAATGTCACTTTCTACACAATGTTGCTTTTAATGGTTCCAAAAAAAAAAACATTACTAGAGCAGATGTTATTATCCCTCTAGACATCCTAAAATGGCAGCCATTTGACTGAGAGCTCATTTGAGCATATATGAACTTCTATGCCTGACATAGAGCCTACAACAGCAAAGCGTAAGCCAAATTGTAGAAAATGCCAATTTCGACATAATGTATACGCTATGGGCTACTGTGGCTCACAGGGCATGTGCACCATGATATCGCCTGGGACCATTTTTTACAGCGGGAAGAGCTTTTCTGGTTTAATGAGCCACTGTGCGCCTGTCATAGGATTCCACCTCCGATACTATATCCTTCCACTCCTGCTCAATAGAAGTCTTTGCAAGCATGTGGAGGGAGCCGACTCATCCCGTGTTTTTTTTTTCTAAGTGCCCTAATCTGTTTAAATCAGCTGCGGTAGTTTCTTGTGAAGTTCAGAGACTTTCCAAACAAATATCCCTTTGGTACAGGCGTCCATGTTTTCCTAAGCAAATACACTGGGACGCATTTAGATTGGAAGCGGGGAATACTGATTTTGAAATACAGATTTCTGGACTGCAGCAGTAATGCAACTACTGGCCCCACCTTTACAATTACTATACAAACACAAGAGTGATATCGAAACCCTGACCCAGGAAAGAAGTATGGCTATCACTGTGTCATGTAACTTGTAAAAAATACATGTTGTTTTCTCAATACTGTACGGAGTTTGTACAAAAGAATCAACAGGATCTACATATAGAGATTTATTCAGTGGCACATCATTGCAGGAGATGCACATCCAAGCAGAATATTATGACAGGCTTGTGACACATTGTACTCTGTGTGCATCTGTACGTGCATGTGTGTTAGTCTGTGTGTGTGTGTGTGTGTGTGTGTGTGTGTGTGTGTGTGTGGTTGTGTGATGTGCATGCACTGAGATCTGTCACATCACTTCCATACCATATGAGGTTGCACATCATGACTCTGCCAGTTCCCCACAGCTTAATGTGTCGTTGGCAATTACATCACGCACACACACAATCACAGACACATCCACACACACACGGACATGAACATTAATGTTGGATGACTCAGTTTCTTCTATGTTTTTTCAGTGCGAGCGAATAAGAAACTTTAAATGTTAAAGGTCACTATTCCACACTGGTGTTCCCGCTTTGAATTAGCGCCAGAGTCACGCTCAAACATCAGTCACACTACACTTTTATGCAGGATGAGTCACTCAGCAACCTTTTTAACTGTGCATACACGCACGCTGCCTTTCCTAAGCACGGTGTGTGTAGACAGAAAAAAGGTGTTTCACAGAACTTTTACTTCAAGTGCTTCACTTACATGCCGTGTTGGGAAAGGCCGGACTAAAGGTTCCTAACATCAAACTCAGGCGGGATGGAAATGTGTTTAAAATGTGGAAAATATGACTTCATGGACTGCATGAACAGGATTTTAGTGTTTGGCAGGCCTGTCTATGCTTAAATGACCTGCCTTGCTGTTAGTTTTCACTTCTGAGAGTTTTTTTTTTTTTTTTTTGTGAGTGTATGAACCAATCATATTCAGGGTACTACTCAAATAAAATAAAATAAAATCAATCTTTATTTGTATGGCGCTTTTCATACAGAGGAATAACTCAAAGTGCCTTACAGGGATTGAAAACAACACCAGAAAAGAGAAACCGTAAATAAAATCAAGAGAAGAAAATTAAAAGAACCCAACCCTCCCACCCCCACAGACATGCACAGAGACATACACACTCAAACAGACAGTCGCACATACGCACGCAGACACACACACTCATACCCACACATACACTAGTTGTCACTAAAGAGAGAGACCGTAAGGCGTGGAGGAAGCTACCTTTGGGGGGGCCAGCCACACTGAGAGCGATCCTGGTCCAAGGCCGCAGAGAGAGCCGCCACAGGGACCACCCCAACCCGGGCAGACAGGAGGCCCCACACATCGGTGCGGAGCCCTCTAACCGCCCGGGCCGAAACGGCCCCCAAGACAGCACCCGCAACGGCCAGACCAGAGACAACTCCCAGCCCGGCAGGCCCCCATGAGGAAACACTGGAGACTAAAAACTGACAGTCTAAAACAGTCAAATAAAGCAAAAAGCATAAAGGCTAAAAACACAGAGGACTAAAACCTAAAAGCATAACGGCTAAAAACACAAGAGACTAAAACATAAAAACATAAAAACAAAGAGGCTAAAAACGTGAGCGATTAAAACAGTAAAAAAAAAAAAAAAAAAAAAGGATAAAGGATACAAGTGCTCTGGTTAGCACAGCATAAAATGAATTAAAAAGAATTTAAAAATTAAGTAATTAAGTACTACTGATACCAGTAAGTCCAGGGATGGCAGTCAAAAACGTCAAACACAGGTTAGACATATCATACATTTCTGAAGTGTCCTAGTGCCTCTGACACACTGCTCCTGGTGTGAATCTTGGATGACTCGTGCCGTTTCTAAACATATGTGTCTTTGCTTGTTTTACCAGTTATGATTGGTACTTCATGTCAGATCCTGCTTTCAGATTCCTGGGATTCATTATGGTTCTTCAAGGACAATGCCCTGCCAGGAAGAATGTCAGTGTCAGTCGTTTCAGTTATTTTGAAAACAACATATGTTCACATTCAAGTGAATAATCGCTCTGGTGACTGTGGTATATATGGTGCAAGAAAAGTGGTTAGGTCAGGTGATCAATGGGTCAACAAAACATCGGACTTTACTACAGGAAATACCTTCATTTCTAGGTATTCAACAGTCAACCTTTTCCCCTAACCTTAACCTACTCTTAATCCTGGACATGTAAAATGATCCTAAAACGCTCACTCCAGCCTGAAAACAAATTTGAAGCGGTTGTTGAACTATTTGGAGTACAGGCAAGGTTTTTCGGCTCTATTGAAAGTTTTTTTTTTTCCCCACAAGCTTTCAGAAGCTCTGCAAGTGTTCTGGCATTAATTTATAGGAGTTTGAACACACTGAATTATTTTTTTTATTATCTTTATCTTGCCTTTAGGGCTCTTAAGAACTGATATAAACTACATATTGCTGGATTTCAAATCCCACCGGCTACATGATGCATCAATCACCAGAAGGCTGCCACGTACATGGCTTAGGAGAGAGGAGAAAAAAGAGAGGGTGGGTTCCTGGTCTACACCATCACTCACTGGCAGTTGTAGGCTCTAGACCAGGCATATCAGCTCCTATCTGCCCAAATGAGCTGGCAGTCAAACGGCTGTCATCTCAGGATCTAGCTGGCGTAGATGGATAATAGTGTTGCAGTTTTGGTTTTTTTTGCCATTATTTAGAAATACAACACAAAACCCAGGTATGTAACAGTTTGTCAAATATGACATAATGTAGGTACTAACTTTAAACAAAACTCTTGACGACATGACAACGTTATGTCTTGAAGTAAACTTGTAGGTATCGCTGCTGTTGTGTTAAGGTAAAAGAAAAGGTTACACAACGTTGATTTAAATTTAGACACACTTTTGTGCGCCCGCTCCGGTAAAGCACTGTGTACAAACTGCAGACTGAGCAGGTGCAACCTTCGCTTTCAGCATCGATGAGTTGAACGGAACGAGAAAATCAGAAACGTCAACTTCGATCCACAGAGGCGATGTTTTCGAACTACAGTCATTTGCTTCTGCCAGGAAGACTTCTGGTCTCTGTGCTCTCTGCGGCATAGCTTGATGGCCAGGTCATTTACCAGATTGCAGAGCAGCACTGGTCGTTTTACTGCGCCTTAAATCCATCTATAGTGTGTGTGTGTGTGTGTGTGTGTGTGTGTGTGTGTGTGTGTGTGTGTGTGCTGGCACCTACATGGGCGGTACGTATTGGTATGGTGCCCATCCTTGAGCAAGGATGAATAGTAGCAATTTATTCTCTTTACTAAGTCCTAAATCAGCCGCAATGGACTCTCTCTCTCTCTCTCTCTCTATCTCTCTTTCTCTCTCTCTCTCTGTCACTCTCTCACCTATATGGCCTGTCTCTGAAATGTGCCCTAAACTGCTGCTCAACAATACAAATGCAGTCTCGTAGATAGAGATAAATGAGGGGAAAAAGAGAGTCTGAATAGTGGATGTATAAAAGCAGGGACAGAGAGACGAGTCAGACGCCGCACAACCACGATCGTTTGGTTCTCTTTGTCTGGAGGAAGGTGTAGGACGTAGGCCCGGTGCTGAAACAGCACTTTCACACGCACACAAATTTTGCAAGTCGTTCAGCTAGCCGGCGACAGACACACACCCACACGCTCTTATTTCAGTTCAGTTCATGCATAAAGTGGAGGAAAAGGCAGGTAACAAATCACAGCCTCTTTGGGTGGTAAAGGGATGTTCTCGTTCGTATTAGGGCACTAGTGTCCTCTATCTCAGTCAGGTATTAGTTCCATAAAAAGACAATTTAGGAAAGAGACACAGCGAATAATGTTCCTCGTCTACAGTCGGAGCAGCAATTTGGAGAGGGTTCATGACTGTCTCATGCTGTTTCTCAGGCAATTTCAGATTCATTAAAGGTGTGTGAGTTTGTGTATGTGTGTCAGATGTTTGCTACGCAGGGCGATATATACAGTAAGTCTTTTTTCTTCTACCTTAGGAGGGCTTGGTATCCTCAACGTGTTTTCATCCCAGGATGTCAAATATCAACGACGCCTCGGGGCCTTTGAACTATCACCAATGTAAATCCATCTGAGGCCATATTACATGCTCAGAGCAACTGCTCCGGCCTTCCGTTTAATCCAATATTAACCCAACCGTGGTGTTTAAAGTTGCTGTGAGCATTAGTCCCATTGGAGAACAGAGGACAAGCCACCTGGAAGTATTTTCCTCATTGTTGTTTCCCACAATTTGTTGATATTTTCAACGGTTGTTCAACAGAAAAGCTCAAAGGTGTCCCAATTCAACAAAATAATGTTGGTGTGATGGCCATCAGTTTTAATGAGTCAAACGTTTTTTTTTTTTGTTTTTTTTTTGGCAATTTTAGATAGCAGAAAACCAAATTAACTCTGATCCTCAGCCACCGTTGCTTCTGAAGTGAAGCTAGTTAACGTCTCTGTGCCTCTAGAGAGATTTTGTATTTGTTCATGTATTCCCCCCCCCCATCGTATAGGCTCAAGGGTACCATATACAAGTATGAGAAGTCTATGTTATTTGACAATCTGGGAATGAGAATTTGCTTGTATCCTATGGGATGGAGAGAAATACGCAAAGAGGGTAGAAAGAGTCATTAGCAGGATGACTGTGGGCAACGAGCAGTGCGTCAAACGCAAGAACCTTAAAACTTGTAGCAGCTCCGAAGCTCAGTGGTAAGTAATTTTGACGAGCTGCTGAGTCTGGCAGCTTTGTGAAGGGTTCTGCTGAAACTCAGATGCTGATGTAAACTGTTTGGGACTACTTTCACTGTTGACTGAACATGGTTGGTGATATTTATAGATCACTGTGCAGCAGATGAATCTTAGTTTGTTTAAGTAGAATTTGTTTGATCTGGAAACAATAGCTCCAACATCACATCGGTAATAATGTTTAGCGTGTAAAAGTTTGATGTTTAAAGCGACAACAGAGGGGTACACTGAATGCATTCAGACACAGTATCACTGTTTACATGCTCATTATATTCTATTATTATGTGAAATAAACATCTATATCATGTAAGCAGCACATTCTTTTCAGACTCCAATGAAGAATGGGATATGCCTTGTCTTGGATGCGTTGTACAAAAAGAAGTCAAGCTCACATATTTGATTAGAAGGACATACACAGCGAGCCTACCACAATACTTCAATATCAAAATGAGTCTGGATAGTCTGCCACCTGCCAAAACGTGTTATTTTTGACCCAAAGAAGCAAAATGGCGCACGCAGCTCCAGCCATTCCATTTTTTTGTATATTATGACAGCATAAACTACATGTTAGCGCATGTTTATCAATGTACAGAGAGCTGCATATAAACAGGAATATCAATTTGCTTTAGCCATGAAACCAGAATCAGAATAAAGACAAAAACTGCAATTTTTTTGTCACCAGCTGGTGACAGTGGGATATGTATCAGAAACACTGGCTTTTCACTTCTAGCGCAACAATATAGTGAACCTGGTTTGGAAAACCAGAAGTGCCTGTTCTCCATCCTCCCTCCATTGACTCAATTTGCTCCCCCTCCTTTTTTTTTACCCCCTCCCCCCAGTATTTAATTAAGCTATCAATTCTGCTACTCTGCCTGAATTTAAATGCGTGTTTAGTGAAATTAGCTTGTAATAGCCCTCTTAAATTTTGAATCAAAGTATGTTAATCTGTGTTAATGTTATTACTTCCCTCTACTCATTTTCTCTGACTCCCCCACCCCCTTTTTCTCCCCCATTTCGCCCCTTCCCGCTGCTCCCGCCTCCGTCTACCCATCTGTGACTTGTGGCATTTTGAGCAAGTAAATGCAACACCTTGTTGTTCTGGGGAGCTATTTTCTGGCATTTCCAAAGGCCTCTGGCAAAGGTATGATAAGCTTGAGAACCTGAGTGTGTGTTAATGTGTGTGCGTGGGTGTGCGTGCACGCGTGCGTGCGTGCACATAAATATACTTTTGCTAATCTGTAGTGGACACATATGGCCGACTGTGTATAGAGAGTATTTGTAGTTAAATGTGTAAGTAAATCTGAACACGCTTGAGTGCCTGAATGTCCGGGTGGAGAAATGTGTCCGTTTGTAGGTGGGTTGGTGTCTCTGTCGATGTCAGCAAGTGTACGTGTGTGACATTTGGCTGCTCTGGCGGCGCAGGTCTAATAAGTTTCCCCTCGTCTGGTTCCTGTCAGAATAACACAAGCAGGAAATACCACCAGGGTAACAAGGGCCAAGCCCCTAGCTCTGTGAAGAAGAGTTAGGGTACCATTATTGCAGTGAAGGATCTGTCTTCATGGGTGTGCTGCTGTGTATTTGTTCTTGTTTTTCAGTTGTTTTCGATAGTACTAAAGTGTTTGTGTGCAGAGATTTAATTGATTTTGCCTTACGCTTCTATGCACATTTTAAGTTCTACTTAATCCCCAAACTACACCTGCCGTTTTACCACGCTGACAGAAGCAAGCATCTGCTCAAACGGACAAAAAGCTAGCTATCTAACCTAGCTAAAGTTGCTGTCCCACCGAGAGGGACACCATTAATGTTTGCATGGGCGAGTCCACAGGATCTAATGTTTCTGCAAACCACAGTAATGTCGAAGGTTGACATGTGTACCAAACGTTGCACATCACGTTCACGTATGCTTGTCGCAGCAGTACGTGGAAGAGAGGGAGGTGGCTTTATTACAAGCCAACACAGCTGCCAAACAGACAACCTGAGTTTGTGTAACACCACAGGATGTAGGATAACTAGAGATGTTTTTCAGCCGTTTTTGTGGTGACAAATCTGGGTGTTTTTCATGGAGACGTGGAGACATTTCCAGCTGTTTCTGTGGTGACTAAAACCATCTAGTTCTCACAGGAAGTCAGACCATCTCCATCCATTAGCGTGGATCACACTATGATGCTCTACTAACAAAGTGGTTCTTGTGCATAAACCTAACCGGAGCATTGGCACAGCGTTGAGACAAGAGAGAAGAGAGAAAATTCAACCTAAACAGGTGATGGTTGCAAGATAAAGAAATGTTAGTTTTTAACTATTTTGTGGTTTATGCAGAAACGTACTTGGCTAAAATCTACTCTGGCCATTGGGTTGTATTTAAATCCCTCTCGGCCATGAATAGATGCAATATTCCTTATATAGTTTGGTAAACGAACGAGAAAATCGTTTCTTTGCATGAAACTGCTCACAACAATGTCTTAAGCAACCAGGTCATGAGTACTATTGCTTCTTTGAACCAGCCACCAGAACCAGCCGAGTGCCATCTAGTTCCATTTTAATAAAGAGAAGGCAGAGATCTCTGTGGCTCATATCTTCAAAACTCTGCAGCTCACATCCCCCCAGAAATTCTAGACGGATGAATAGCACGACAGGTGGGAAGAAAAAGACGTATTTCGGGGGTGAAGTGTCCCTGAAAGGCCCCAGTTTATGTAGAGTAACTGAAGAGTTTAACAATGTGGTTGCACATCGAAATGCATTTGTAAAATTCGCACCTGTCTTGTTGGGTACACTGATCAGTGTGCACGTTTTCTTATTTTTTTTTATTCTTTATATTTGTGATGTGAAGCGGGATCCGACAGCCTGTGCGCATGCCAACGCGTAAACCCTTGTAACTCATAATGGCTTCTCAGGAACAGAGTGTGCTGCAGTAGGAATTACTGAAGCAAATCCTCTGTTTCTCTACCTCAAGGCCACGTTTTTTTTTTCCTTCTTTTCCTCTTTATTTCTGCATAGCTCCACTTTCAATTCTGCGGATTCATCTTTCAAAGACATTTTAATCAGTTTACTTGAAACTTTTGCATCAGGAATTTCAATGACGCAGAAGAGAGACAGCGAAAAAAAAAAAAAAAAAGAAAGTTGCCCCGTGTGTAATGCATTCTGGCTTTAAGACACTGGATGGTAGGAAATCATCTTTTTTGATGTAGAAGTGTTAAGTGTTGTCAGGCAGCCATAAGGCAGCAAAAACAAGCGAGGTAGCAGGGAGAGGGAGATGCTGAAATTAGCTTATTATTGTATGTTATGAATGAAAATCAGATACCTAACAGCAGCTTGTCTGTATAATGACGTCTCCTCCATGTCTTTCCCGGTCAATAGAAGTGACCAAACAGTGCCGTGCTGATCACACTATCCCACTGTAATCAGATCAAATCAATAGACGCTTAACCTCCAACGACCTCTGACACGGGAATGACATCCCTTCTTTAGCCCTTGTGTGAGACACAATCATTTATGCACGAGTGCGAGGCACAGAGTGCGATCCGCCGCCATTCCCCCTGTGAGCAAGACATAAAACACTTAAGAAGACTTCGGCTGCACCTGTCTGCCGAACGCACCTGTGTGTGCATGCAGGCGGGCATCCGTCCTGGTGCTGCACATTGGGGAAGTGTGGTTGTCCGTCCTTAGGCTTACATGAATGTGTGTGACTGTGTGTGGGCATGTGGCTATGACACACAGCTGTCCCTGTCTGATGCATCTTTACCCTGGCTCCAAATCAAAAACACTTGTACTGTATCCCCTCAGGGAGCGGGACAGACAGCAGCAGACTGGCAGCAGCAGAGAGACGGAGAGAGCAAAGAAGAAAAGAGAGGGAGTAGAGAGAGGGGGATGAAAGAAGAGGTGCAAAGGTGAGGACATGACAGGGACAGATGCTTGTGAAGGGGAGCGAGGGAAGAGGAGATGATGTAGGATGGAAATGGTGTTATGAAGAAAATAAAGACAAAAGGCATGTGGAGTATAACGACTATTGAATAACAGAGAAAAACAAAGGTAACAGATGACTCAAGGAACGATGAGAGAAAAGTTTACTCGAAGAAAAATAAGGAGGAGGAGGAGAGTTTTGGGGGGAAGTGGTAACACTGAGACAAGTCGGTGTTGATGCGCGACATTCCCACTGCGCTACTTCCCCTCCTCCCCTCACACACACCGCAGGTCAAATGGATTGTGTGTGCATGTGTTCGTCACAGCTTCTCTCCTCTCCTCTCAGGGTAGGCTATGTCTGTGAAATCTCTGTAGGGATGTTTCAGGTGAAGGCAGAAAACTGAGCTTTTGGGAAAAGACGCCGTAAGGCATGTCAGAGGCTGTATGGCAAAAAAAGTTTTCAAGACGTCATTCTGTTGTCTCTAACGGCATCGGAAGAAGTGCTTTATGGATGGTTGAACGAAATCTGAAATCCACCTCCCCCTATACGTTTCCACTGCCGGATTGAGGGGGGGGGGGATTGTTGTCACTTTCCTACAATCCAACATTCACACCTTTTTGTTTGACTAAACTGTGTCTGTCGTGTGGACAATCACTGCAATGTCAATGAACAATGTCCTCCAGAAGTGATTCTGTGACAGCCAGGTTTCACTGTGCTATAAAGTTTGAAATACCATTTGCAATCTATTTCGACGCGATATGCCAACGCTGCATGTGGCAGCCTTGTAGAATTGGAGGTATTGTGAAAGCAGTCTATTGCAGCCCATATTTTAGTTAAGTGTTGCTCTAGTGGTTGTAGTGAGCATTACACAGCAAAGGAGGACGCCAGGTGATGAAGCATAAAGAGCAACGAAGTTCACATGGTGGCAGACAGGGTGTCAACAAGACCACACTTTCACTCAGGTGTCCCCTCTTCATGTCCAGTGTGAAACCAAAAGTCAGCGCTAAGCTATTTCAGTTAAGTGATGTAGTTACTGTTACTTAATAACATTGGTATCAAATTTACCTATTAAGTTAAGTTATAAATAAAACATTTATTCATTCTGAGTACACAGTCTGCTCTGATTGGTCGGCTCACACATGCCTGACCCTGCACCACTAACAACAACAGAGCAGGTGTGCTACATCAATTCATGATAACGTGCCAAACTAGCTAGTTAGGCATAAATTATGCAAGTGCTTGTCACAATGTCATGGAAAAAAAGGCGGGACTACAGATGAGGCGTTTCAGGAGCTGTGTTGACGAAGGTTCTCAGTCATCCAGGTCATTCAGGAGCTACTGTTTCTGTGGGAGAGAGGAGCTTCTGTTGGTGCGGACTTTGACCTCTTTTAACTTTTAAGAACTTTTACATGCAGAAGATAATTTATAAAACAATGAAGGAAAGGAACAAAACAAAAAGCAATATAGGCCTCCTTTAGCATCTGTAAGTTAGTAAGAAATATGATCGCAGCTCATAATATGTCGAACAGCGGTCAGCAGCTGTGCTGCGAGATTGGCTATATTGACGTTTTTGGATGAGTGACAGGGAGCAGCTAAAGGTTGTCATATCCAAGCACACAAGGCATCTGTTACTTGATCTACATTAGCTGCATAAGTGTATTTATGCTTAGGGCACATGCGAAAAAGTGGGCGAAATAACTATTTTTATTAATTTGGCCACTAAAGAACAGATGGCGCACTTCAGAAACTTCAGAGACTCCACACAAAACACAGGCATGTTCTAAATCACATGAGGTCACTGAATGTTTCGTGCCTTGTTGGCCAAGGTAAGACTAAGTATATTCGCTTTTCGGGCATATCTATTGCAGCATGGATAGTGGTATTTATAGACCAAGCTAAAACCAATAAGTGAGCGACCAACGTTGCAACACAAATACAGCATTTTTTGAATATTAGCTGGCTCTGTGTGGACGTTTGTGTGTTCATTAATGTGTGCTGATGAAATGCCAACATCTCGCATAAACACACATCTGTCAAATCATCTGTATTTAGTCAACACGCACAAACAAACAAACAACAAACAGAGCCCGATATCTCTGGCCAACGGGCAGGCTGTCCACATGTTCAAATGAGTAATTACATTCCAGAAAAAAAAGAACACAAAGAAAAGCATTTGTGTCATTCCCTCTGCCCCCCCCCCCCTTCCTCTCTCTTCCCTCATTCCCCCAGTCATCTAATTTTATATTTTTCTAATTAATTCTCTTGATTCATTAGGGATGGCGGAGAGGAGAGGAGAGGGGGAAAAAAATGAGTAGGGAAGTGAGGGATGAGAGAGGAGTGGAGCATCATGCCATCTGCATTTCCCTCCTGCAGGGCAAAAACGATGAGTCTGTCTCTCCAAACTGCAGCGAAAGTACTCCGTGCACTGAAATAATAAAGAGTGGGGAACTCAAACAAGACGAATCAAAAAGAGGGAAAATAACTAGAGTGAGCTCCGCTCAAGGCAGCCTGACCCTCCCCGGCTTCTCCTCTAACCCCAACTATTTCCCCTCCTACCTCTTTGTGTTTTCGTGCTCCCTCCTTCCCTCTCATTTTCTCCCCCACCTTCCACAACACTTTGCATCTGTGTCATGTTTTATTCTGGGATCGGCCTCTGACAGCAACGGAAAACACGAACGCTCGAGCAAAAAGCCGAAAAACGCTGAGAGAAAAACGCACGGAGACGTGGTGGGATGGACAGAGACGGGGCGCAGACAGAGATATAAAGAGAAGAAAAGGCATTAAAGATTCAAACTGCGAGATGGAGGCAGACACAAGCCATGACAGAGGAAGAGAGAGAGGGAGAGGAGAGCTCCGTAGAGCTTTTTTATGGCTCTTCCGGAAAGTTCAAAGAGAGATTTCATGAGCAGAGCTGGAGGTTTGCTGATGTTGACTTGGTGTGTACAAACATCATATACCCCGAGCTCTTTGTGCGTTACGTTTTTATGACTGACAGTCTGACAAAAAGGGCACGTTGCACTGCCTTATGATTTTATCATTAGAGACAGCGAGCCTCCCTGTTTACTATTCTGTTACATCTCTCTGTTTTTGGTGTGAGTTGCATATTTCCGCTGTTACCTCCTAAGCCCCCCTGTTCATTTGGGTACATTCAGATGTATTCATGAGAAAAGATATAAAGATAAATATGAAAGTAGGTTATCCAAAATGTGATTTATGAGCACATTTTTTCAGAATGCCATGTGCATGGAAACACAATCGAGCCGCTGTCAAATGGTGGAACTGCAGATAAGAATATTTTATTCAGCTCTCGGAGAATAATGTCATTTTTTAAAATTATTCTATTTTAGTTTCAGTCACAGTTGATATCAATGGTCCTGTTCATACAAACTTTATTCATTCATTTGAAAATGTATATTAGTTTTTTCAAAGGACACAGGAAATGCAACGGTTTAATGGTTAAATTACGGCCCGTCCAGTAAATGTAGATCAGTTAAAGGGGCATGTCAGGTTGCCCGAGCGGTCAAGGCGACCAGAATGAGGAGACCCAGACAGATAATGTTCAGCCCGAGATATTTCTTTTATTCTAAAGTCGGCACGACAGGTTTACACAAGTCCTCACTCAACCCCATCTTCCTCCAAATGACCCGCTGAAATACCCCCAGCACCTCCTTTCCCTAATTGGCAGGTAAACATACAATAAGTAAACACATATTTACTTAACAATCCCTACCAAATATAAATACCATCAATATAAACCCACAAAATCACCTAGATAAAGAATCATAATAATTTACATATGTTTACATTTAAAACCCCCCAATCAAACTCCCCTCTACCTACTCTCCTCTTGGTTCCTCCCGCTCCACCAGAATTTTAATATTTACAATAATAATGAGGTAATCATACGAACTCAGAAATATTATCTCTGCCATAACTAAATCAACAAGCTGTACCTGGAGGAAAAGAAGATCGATAAGATAGAAAGGTGGCAGGGTCTGCCACATATAAAGGTAAAGTTGAAGTAAAACAGCATGAAAATGCGTTGTCCTTTTAAGGTCAGTTTGTTTATTCAGTCATGAAAATAAAAAAAAATAAAAAAAAACAATTAATGAAGATCCTTTTCCTATGATTAAAATTTCTTCCCCAAAACTACACAGTGCGCATTTAAACACGTTTAAATGTATTACCATGTGGGCTCATAGGGACAAAAACACACTGTTAATCTGTGAGGAAGGAATAAACATCAAACATTTATCCGTCCCGGACCTTAAATACACAAACTTCGGACCTCGGACCTCATTCAAGATGGGACCTTTTACGGGAGGATATTTCCATTTAGGATGAAATGTTGATAAATTATACATAACTTATCACAACTTGTGAGGCGTCGATGGTGGGACCACCTGTACGCTAAGAGAAGTCATTATTATTCTGCATTGGAAACTGTCTCGCGAAAGTTTTCATGTTGCGAGTCACCCTGTGGATCCCACTGAAGGACCCCTAAAGGGTATCTAGAGTCTCTGTGTCACAGATAACAACAGTGACAGACACGGCGGCTGTGCAGCTGCTACTTAAAGTCTGCTCGTACAAGGACAGAGAAGGAGAAAGGCAGTAGGAACAGATTGGGAATGCACAGATTGGTATTCATTGTCCGATTGTGGTTCAATCAGAGCTGTCATACCCCTCTAACACTTGTGCGTGCACACACAAACCTAAAACAGAATGCCAAGCAGGGCTGGGTGGCATTTTATGTGTGTGTGTGCGTTGTGAAGCAGCTGTCAGAGAGTTGAAACTGCCGTCACCTGAGAGGACATCCGAAAGGCTGAGCAAAGTGCTGCTCTGTTTGTCATCTCAGTGGGTGAGGTCACAGGCCTTGTTGATAATGTGACAACCAAGGGTCATCATCTGCCAACCGCCATCAGAATTTAAAAGTTTCTTGCTGGTTTTCCAATCAGCTTGATTTACTTTTATGAATTTGATCATCCTTTACAGCATCCTGTACCTAAAAATTCTGCAGTGTCTAGTGCCCTATGGCACTCACACCCATTCTCGTAAAGCGATTTGAGAAACTGGTTTTCTCCATCACATCAAAGACAACATCCCTGCCAGTCCTGACCCTCACCAGCATGCATTCAGTCTCAACCTTGAAGCTGATTGGAAAATCTTCACACTCTGGGCTTGATTACCACACTCTGCAACTGGATATTGGACATCCTCACGAACAGACCCCAGACAGTTCAGATTGGCAGTCACACAGTGAACACTGGAGTGATTAAATAATAACCTGTCTGTGTTGGATTCCTGTTTAAAGCTGACAAATGAAATGTAATTGTAGGACAGTATTTAAGTACTGTGGGAGCCATATGAGGCCCACTGGCCTCTGATTGACCTTCAGCATCGTCGATGCTGCTGAGGCACGGCATTGCTGATGGTTATTACTCACAGTGTAGTCACAAAGGGGCAGAGAGGTGGCTGGACAAAGTACAAAAGGACAAATGGAAATATGTGAAGGACAATGATTGGCTGGTGTCAGGCAGGAAAATGAGTCATTCAAAACAGAAAAAACACACCTAGTAAAATGTTTTCAGACAAGGAAAAATATAGAACAAAAACAGAAATAAACCTTTATACAGATAATCAAGATCCCATTCATGAAATTAGATAATTTGATCCACCATGTACAATATGTTCATTTGGTCATGCACTCGTGGGTAAATGAAAAGGAACCAAAAATCAAGACACATGGGCAGGTAGGTAACTGAACAAAAGCTGGTATCCAAAATACAAGAAACAAGAGGCAAAAAACGGACACACAAGAAGTACAAAAATAAAATATCAAAAATGCAAAAATCTCAATCAAGTTCAAACCAATGGAGAGCTGGAAACATGAGGAACAGGACTGACACAGGGACACAGACAGGACCAGATACAAGAGACTTATGACAAACAGAACAGACAAGACAAGGGCTTAAATTCACAGGTAAATACCAGAAGAGCAAAAAGGGTGGGAAAACAGAGAAAGGAAGGAAATGAAAAGCAAAACATGACACATGAGGACATAACTTCAACAATTTTCCCTCTTTGGGATCACGTATATTCAAGTGTATAAACTCCGCGAGTTCACCTTTACCAATTTGAAATTTCAGCAATCAACGCGTGTTTGCGCGCGAGCGTGTGACGAGAGGTGACAGCAGTGATGGCGGGCCCTTAGGCGAAATTGCCCGTCGCATAAGCAGAGAGGCGACCGTCTGCAAGCTCGTGCTTTCAGAAAACACGCGCTGTTTAAGATGCAGAAAGCCTTTGTCTCGAGGAAGGTCAACGCTCTGTACCCCCCTCTCACTTCTCTGCAAAGCAGCAAAACTAATGCGACAAACTGCTCTCGACGCCCAATGACGTAAACATGGACGCGAGTGAGGGTGAAAAGGAAGGAGGAAAGTGAGAAGAAATGTCGATGAAGAACAAGAAGGATCAAAAGAAGACTGTGTCATCACACGTCACAAAAAGTGTTTTCAGTGTTACACATTGTTGACGAGATACACACATGGATTGAATCATGGAGGCACGAGCACATGCTCACAGCTGATTTTCCATTCAGTGGGTGCTAGTGGACACACTGAACTGGAAAGAGATGATCTGACCGAGCGCTAATTCCCAAGTGAGTACCCTAATTTATGTGTGCGTGTGTGTGTGTGTGTTTTCTTCTTCTCAATGGCTTCCCATGTTGACGATTTATCTTTTTATTTTTTTTTTTTTTTTCTACAAATTACGTGATTCTCCGCAGCTGTGTGATGGACCTGTTTCTTGCCTCGGTGCACACTTGGCAGGAAAATAAAGGAATGTTTTTGTTTCCCTCTCATTTTATCCCCTTTGTCAGCTCACCTGTTTCATGCCTCTGCACCACACATAAGCTGTCACCGTACCTCCCTAATAACTCCCTAGTTTCACGGATGGATGATCAACATCAGGAGAACTGAAAAAAACACAAGGATCGTTGATTGGAAGGAACTATCATTAGTATGTACGGAAGAAGCTGTGCAACCAGCGGCCGCACCTTCCATCTCTCCATCTTGGCTTTTTGTTGGTTTTGTTTCAGTAAATCTAGCACCCAAGTTGAATAAAATGAGATGGAACATTATCTGGCTTGAACTACCTTTTCACATGGTTACATGTCCATACATACCCTCATATACGTGTTCATACCCAGAAACATTCAACATCTCTCAAAGTTTCAAAGTCTTTTCTGCTGAACACATCCTGTTCTCACTCACCAGTCTTTTGTGTCCCGCCGAATTCTTCTGCTCTTTGAAGACTGTCTGTTTTGTTGTCGCCGTCACATAAAAGGAATTACACCAAGAGAAAGGAGTAAAACTTTTTGATGAGCCGTGTTGTTTGGAAGAGCAACCTTCATTATTAAAATGTATCAGCGTTAGTCGGAGAACAAAGTAAAGTGTGTTTTTAGGAAGTAAACCAAATCCCCAAAAAAGGCATTTGCATTTAAATCTCTAGTAAGGCCGACATCATTGGGAACATTTAATGAGAAAATCAATTTGTGGATACGTCACTTGGTTCTTTTTAATTAAATATGAAACTCTGAGAGCTTTGGCATTTTCTGTATTTGAAAAAAAAAGTAGCAAGCCCAATATATTTAATTTGATGCTCTGATGGCATAATTAAATCACAGTGGTAGTCTGCTGCAACAGCATCTGAATCAGACCTGGAGAAGGGTACATCTCTCTCTGAAGCCTGAGTATAATTCTCCATTTTTAAACCGTCTTTTTGATTGAAAGGAAGCAGATCCCTTTTTGTTTATGTGGCGAAATGCCCTTCAACACCCGCAACAATATTTGCTTTTCCTGCAGGGGAGGGCGCAAGCGTGTGTCCACAAGTGTTTTTTTCCGTGTTTGTTTACGTGCCCGCATATTTGTGTGTGTGCCTGCCGCTCTGTGTGGCGTTTGCTCTCGAGAGCTAAAAGAAGATGCTGATTGGCGATAACCAGTGTGAATGACTAATTAGAGCTGGTGGCAGGCAGAGAGGCTGCCTCTGCCACTTCACTGTGAATGGGCCTTTGATGGGGAATCCAAGCCCTCTGTGTTCAAATAACACATGTGAAACCACACACACACACACACACACACACACACACACACGCGCGGGCACACTCGTGCAACGGGATACTCACGCAAATGGCGATGAAGAGGCACGTTCAGCAACACACATTGACCCATATTCATACAAACACATGTCAAAGATCTGGCACACTTTTGTTTATATGAAGCCTATTGAATTGTCAGGTCTGTTTGGTCTCAGTGTTAATTCAACTCTACTTTATTCAGCTCTATTTTCTGTGATCCGGAGTCATTGGCTGTGTCTGAATTCACTCCCTATTTGGTACATAGTGAACTAAATTTACCCTTCGCCATTTCAATTAAGTGGGCAACCGATGACGGTAGATCCAGAGAAATCCAACTTCTGTTGCTTCTGCTTGATCGCTCATCCGTTAGCATCAACCCCATATTTTGGGTTACTTTCCAAATTTGTCACCGTTCCCAACACATGGATTGCACTTGCAAACAACAGACTGACTCTGCAGCCATTTTTTATGTTGACTCACTGGTCTAAGGGCAATGGTATGAATACATAACACTTAATTTTGGATGGCAGTGTATTAATGGATATGGTTACTTTAATAATATTATCAAAATTCCATGAGAAACATGTCACATTTTATGCAAACCTTATCATTGTGGGGTTCCATAGTTGTCAGCAACGACGCTGAAATTACAAAGATTGTACAGCTCACTCTATTCTCAACTAACAGAGTGAACGAGGACGCCCCCTGAGATTCATAGTTCATACATACAATGCTGAATTACTCTGCTCTGTAAGGGGGTGTGTTAATCATTCGCCCCACTTTATTAGGTAGCCTCTCAGACTATGTTTACCATCAGTCACCATTTGTAAGAAGACAGTCCTTACTTTATCAAGGAGGATCCTTTGTTATTACTTCAACCGTAACAATCCCTGGTTTACATTACATCCACCTAACTGATGCCTTTATCCAAAGTGACTTTCAACCATTCAACCATGTGGATACGACCCCAAAAACTGAGGGAGTCACTTCAATTCAGAATCACCAGTCCATCAAATGTCAAATCCTCATCAATAATGCTGAATTTCGTCAAGTACAACATTTAGCATAGTACATATTGGCCAAGGTTCAGATGTGTTTTTAGTCTGCGACAGAAGATGTATAATTTCGACAGTCCTGAGGACAATTCAGAGCTTGTTCCATGTCCTGTATGTAGACAAATACTGAGCCCTCAGGAAGAGTGCACTAGGTAATTGCTGCCTTTCCCTAAATTTACAATGTCATGTGATGCACTGGGACCCAAAAAGACTTTTTTCCCATTAGCTATCAATTTGAAAGAATGTGCAGAAAAACAATGGATCATTTTCTTGAGCATCACCACCTCTGCAAAATGACTTGTTTCACTCTCACAATTTGATCCGTTCAGTCCGATAACAATTGAAAAGTCTAGAAGAGCCCCTCTAAGGTTAGCCAGGGCCTGAACTGCAAGTCAGACGGCTTGGTCGGTGGAAGTGTTAGTGCACACACTCTATGGGTCCAACATATGTGGCCGATCTAAGTAATTCTATACCCAGGACGTTGAGGATTTCTGGCTTTGTGTGCCACTGAGCAGCTTTCCGTATCCAGATTTCCCCTGTTAGATCATCGATGAGTACCAGTACCAGTGTGAATCAGATGTGCAAAGCGACTGGGAGCCACTGCAGGGTGGTTTGGGGAATTTCTTAATCAAACACTCTGTTACTCCTTGCTGACCAAGGCTACCGTTTCGATCCTCTGTCATTTCTACAGATTTGGTCCAACCTCAAGATTTGAATCCGTGGTGTTCACAGTTACAAGGAGCTTCTCTGACACCTAGTTGTCCTCGCTGTGCTGTCAGCTGAAGTGTTGAAAGTAAATGACAGCGGATCGGTAGAAAAAATGAAAACTTCAATACATGATCGCTAATGATCTTGCCTGAGGGGGCTCTCATATGACATACTTGTCTATACAGATCATCAATGTATTCATTGATTGTTACATTGAGCTGTGTGTATGTGGGGCAGTAGCTGAAAGCAGAGCAGATGTGTAGCTCAATGGTAGCATGGCAGGATGAGGTATTCTACTAAAAACTGGGCCACCTATACAAAAACACAGACATGCATGACACTCTGATGTGCTTACAGCAGGGCTACCGAATAAGTGGGCAATTACCAGCTATGCGCTGGAGGCAATTGCATCTTTTAACTTATTTGCAAACTTGCATCCGTCTCCCTCTCTTTCCTCCGCCTGAACTGTGCCCTGCTGAACACACTCCCATCTGCAAAGTAGAGCCACGCAACACTGCAAAAACTCCCAGCTGTTACACTGCTGCTGCTGCTGCTTCTTGCTGCTCTACTTTGACAGCGGTGTGTAAATGTATGGCTCACACTGCCCCCAGTAGGCCGCAGGGAGTAGTGCGCCTCAACCTGACACGGCCAGCTGCAGCAGCAGCAGCACTCGTGACTTCCCTGCTCTGAGATGACGCAATGTAAGGCTAGACAATAGATATGCATACAATACACAACAATATATGAGAGACAGAGATCTGATTATATGAGATAGATAGATAGATAGATAGATAGATAGATAGATAGATAGATAGATAGATAGATAGATAGATCCCAGGCACCCAGCATACATGATAATAGATGTGTCTGTGATAGAATAATGGCAAATGAACCTTTCACTCAAGAAGATATTGTGTATGTGCATATTTCCAGTCACTATACAATACACTACACTACACACACACACACACACACACACACATATAATTAGGCACAAAATCTGACAGAGAGATGAAAATAACCCCCACCGGACCACTTTCCAATCATTCTTTATCATCGCAGCCTTCATTCATTCATCCACTCATGAGAGGGCATGTGTAACTATGTGTGTGTGTGTGTGTGTGTGTGAATGTGTGTGTGTGTGTGTGTGTTAATGTGATATGACTTGGCCGGGCTGGCTCACCACAATGCAATCCAACAGCCATGATCTGTGGCATCCATCAAACCACACACACACACACACACACACACTACACACATTTAGAGTACTTGCCATCTTGATCTGAGTGCAATCCAGGAGAGGTTGCCAGAAGTAAAGGTCGAACTGCAATCACTCATAACACACACACACACACAGACACACACACATGCACACTCGCGCACACACAATCATACAGGCATGCACCTGCTCCTCAGCGTGTATTAGGAAGGTAACAGTAAATCTGGGCTTCCAGGACAAAGTCATGTTACACCAGAGCTGAGGAGACACACAAATTAGAGCACTGAATACACACACACACACACACACACACACACATCTTTACCAAAGACCTGAAAAGATTCTGTCCTACATGAATGTAAATCTTGTCCTGTATCCAATCAAAATGATCCCATTATTAGCATCCATATGAAGTCTCACTGTGATCTGGTGAATTATGATAAAATGAAACTGCTGCTGATATTGCTTTGAACTCTTCAGAACCCCTTTTAGGAGTCCACTTCTGCAGCCACTTCACTGGAGTTCAGTAAAGCCACAAAAAAGAAATAGTTTGAAGGCAGAATATTTTCCATTCCTGCATTAAAGATAACTCAAAAAGACTTTGATATGTAGTTAGCAGATTGGTGTGCCTACGTTACCCCAAATGTTTCCAACAACATCCAGTTTAAGAGAAATCTGTAATTGTATTCAGTGTGTTTGGTTGCGTGTCAACGGTGTCATGGCCCTTTCACCCTATCTAGTTGCTTTAACTTCTGGGGAAACATGAGGAACACCGGTGATACATCAGAGAGTGAGGAAGGAAGTTGTTGGACTTGCTAGCTAGCCAATTACTAGTGTTTGATTTCTTTAGTTTTATACTAGCTCAGTAGGCAGCAACCGCCATGATTCCCCAATACTTCATGACATCACCAAACCCCCTAAATCAACAATTACACCCCTTATTATTGTTTTGTTAAGGGACGCTGTAATTATATAGTAATGTGACATAGTGATATAGTCATGATTAACTGGTGACAATCAGTGAGCCGCTATGGGGAGGACTGATCTATTAAGCACATGTAGGTCGTCCCAACAAACCCCAGAGCCCTTTTGAAGGAGACATGTTATGCTCATTATCAGGTTCATAATTTTATCCCATGTTACCACTAGAACAGGTTTACATGTTTTAATGGTCAAAAAACACATCAGTTTTCTCATACTGTCGAGTTCTGCGGCCCTCTGAAATGCTGTTTTAGCTCCTTTCCGTTTAAGGCCCCCTTCCTGAATACCAGCTCTCTTCTGATTGGTCAGCTCACACAGAGACAACACACAACAACAACAGAGCAGCTGTGCTAAATTGATTTCTTACGTGCCAAACTAGACACAAGGCATAGATTATTCAAATGTTTGACATCACAAAGATGCCACAAAGTCGCAAAAAAGTAGCCGCGACTACTGACAAGCAGCAGTGTTTCCTGTGGGAGGGATGAGCTTTACTTGGTGCAATGTTGACCTGTTCAACCTTTCAAAACTTTGTACATGCAAAACAACATATAGGAAAGGAAAGAGACAGAACCTAAATGCAAAATAGGTCTCCTCTTTGTCTTGTGGTTTTTTGCTTCTTGGATACCGTACTCTAATTCTACACCATGGAAGAAATATTTTTATCTTTAAACATTTATCAGAAGTATTTCAAAATATTATTTCCTATTAGGGACACCAGCAGTGGCCTGAAGTCTCTGCTAACAGCAAGACTTTAGAAAGTCGCTGCTCCCTACCAAAAAATGCTCCCTCATTTTACCTCCAGCAAAACCACAACATGCTGTTTTTTACATTGCAGTTTTTGTGTGTATGTCACACAACTGAGTGTGTACTATTCATGTCAACAAGCTGTTTCCCTCTGTTTCCGGTCTTTATGCTAAGATAAGCTAAGCTAATCGTCGCATGCTGGGGTTGTATGCTGAGCACACAGCTATAAGAGCGAGAGCAGGAAAGCAAATAAGCATATTTCCCAAAACATCAAACTATTTCTTCACTTTGGTGATTTGGGATTTGACTTTTCTTTGACTTTTCGGGGCTCTATTAGCTCACACAATGGTTGGGGTTAAGAATATTTCTCGAAATATGATTGGAACCATGTTAAATGAGGGTTTAAATCAAACCAAACCTATGACCATCATCCCATGCACTGTCTTCCTCCCAACTCTCTTGTCATTGGACACTGTTCACCATCCCAACCAAATCTACCAAAGAGAGAGCGGGACGCAAACTGACCGCGAAGAAAAAGTCACCAATAGAAAGAAAGACTCAGGGCGTATGGGAAGATGTCGTCGCTGAGAGACAGATGGCAAACGATTGGAGGGGTGCAGGAAAAAGAAGATAGATGGATTGAGAGTGTGACAGAGACAGCGGTAGATGAAGGAGAAGGCGGGGGTGTGGACGGAGGGAAAAATAGTTTGCGTTGCTGCACGGCGCGTGTGTGGTCATGCGGGTGTGTGCGCAACTGTTCGCTGAGTCCTCTTATTTGAGAGTGATTAGTCAAAGCCCCGAGTTTGACACAATGAGATCAACCCAGCTGAGGAGAAGGCGCGCATTACTGTTCTAGGCCATCACACACACACACACACACACACACACACACATATACACACAATAAAGGCATACATGCACAGAGGGAGAGATGCAACAGCAGTACCCGAGCACACGAGGGTATGCAGGTGTTTTGTCAATCAAGTGCTCACGCGAAATACAGCTTGTTTTGTTGTGTGTTTCGGTATCTTCTCTTCTGTCTACCGGCGCTGATACTGCTTTCCTCCCCCTCAAACCTCTCTCTCTCTTCCTCCATCTCTCCTCTCCTTCTTCTCTCACTCCCAGCGTTCATCCCGCTTCTCCTCAACCTCCTCCACCACCGAATCACTCCAGCACAGCCCACAATGTCTCCTCCATGTTGGTTACCTGGCGTGAGCTGACTCCTCCGATCTCCAATCATTCTTTTTTGTTTTTCCATCTGGGAGCAACATTTATCCTATTCTCCCTTTTTTTTCTATCAACACTTTCTCCTCCTCCCACTTCCTAATCCCCCTGTCATCCCCCGAATCGCACACTCTTCCCCACCCTCCTCCTTCTCCCCCTCCTCCCCTTGCTGCCCAGTGGCTATCCGAGTCAGTTTACCTAACTGCCTGCCTTTCTGTATTACTCTGAGGAATGAAGTAAGGGATTTCTGCCTTTTTTTCTGCGTTTCCCCTCACTCCTTTTTCTCACTTTTGTTTGTCTGCTTCTCCGCCTCCTCTCTGCGCCTCCCTCTCCCCTTCTCTCTTTTCTCTTATGTAAAGGTCACCATCGTGACCCTGGGTTCAAATGAAGTTCAAGCCCTGCAGGAGTAAGAGTGGCGTGTGATGCTGTGTGCAGTCACATGTTCCCTGCAACTTTAATGATGATGTGGATGAAGCCAAAAGATTTTCGAAAAGCAAAATGTAGATGATTTTGACTTAAAAGTATCCTTCATTGGTCCTGTTATCAAAAGCAGTTGTAGCTCATAATTCAGATTCCTAGCCTTTAAGGTGCTATTATGTAAACATTGGCCACCTCTTTGAATTCATACTTCACAAAGATAGGGCGCAGTATATTACCGGAGTGACCGCTGCTAACTATAGCTGCCATGAGCTAGTTAGCCGTGCAGTAAGCGGACTGGACTTGGAGCTAAGAGTAGTTCTATGAGGAATAACAGGACAGGGCTAGCTGTTTAGCATGCTAACTTCAGTAGACATCTCTGCATGAGTCCAAACTCTTATTTCTTTGCATTCCGTCGATGATATTAATTGACTTGATTTTTTTTTTTTTTTTACTAACATTCTTACATATTGCACCTTTAAAGTGGCATTATGTAACTTTGGACAAGGAATTCGAACTCAGAACATTAATAAGGTTATAATATAAACTCATATTTATCTTTTACATAACTGAATAAACAAGCTGTTCTCAAACACCTTTAAAGTCTCACTGAAATACTATTCTTCCTCTGATGCTCTTTATTAGCTGATGTTGGTGCTTGATTTTTCCTTGGACCTTGATTAAAAATGAATTATTGGCTGAATGAGGGGAAAGTGTCACAAAACGCCAGACAAAACTTCAATAAACCACAGCAGTGCAGGCTGTGTAAGGTCACCCTGCTCTGTGAGGGTGAACGCTATCAATCACTGCGTCATTTCATTAGAGAAATTGATTTATTGACAGAACCGAAATGGGCAGAAAATGCATACCCCGGACAGGCATGTGACCCTAATAGGTGTGTGATGTGAAAATTTGTGCACGTGTGTTTGTGTCTCGCTGCCACAGAAGGATGTATGGATTTTAGCTGCCTCGCTGCCTAAGTGGGACACTCAAAATAGCTCCTCGGGCCTCACATCAAGGACACACTCTACTGTAAATTACCATGCGAGTGTGCGTCTGGGTTCCATGTTCACACATGCACGGCGGTGCGTTTACTCACGGCCGCGCATTGGGAGCATGTGTGCATTAATGCATTGTGCACCTGATATCATCTCTGCGTCAGGTGTTCCTCACTATCTCATATCCCTCCAGTCTGGCTGAAGTAACGCCTGGCTGTTCAACAAGCAGAAGCTGCTTCATCAGACATAAATCAAATGGAAAAACACCAACAGATTGTTTGAGAAAGTTCCTCGCGGTAAGGAAGTTGCAGAGAGCAGAACATAAAGTTGCAACAGCAGCGAGCACGTGGAATAGGGGGAAATGAGAACAATCTCCATTATTTATAGCTTTGGCCTGAGGTGCAGTTGCGCAGGGAGTGAGGGTTACATATAGTACACACAGTCACACCTGGGAGAGGCCCTCATTGGTCACAGTTTTGTCCTGTAGGTTGAAGAGCAAAGCCAGTAGAGCGGTCAGTCCCTCGGTGCTCCAGCAGCACATGGGTACCGAACATTTCCTCGATCATCCCGAGAGTTTAACCTTCAGCCGAACCTTTCGAGGTGAGAGTTTGTTTTCTCTAAACGTCAGACTGATGTTGCAATCTCTTCGCCGCTCTCCAGTTGCAGATATTGACCATCTACAGTAACTTGTACGATGGATCAATTAACATTGATAGCCACACTGTGGTTTTAATAGTTTCTTTGATTTGTATCCGCAATTAAAAAAAAAAAAGAATGGTGTGCAATCTGTTCTCGGTCTGCACATTTGCCTCAGGGCGCAACACTGGCAGACATACTGTCTATTCAGATACATTTTCAGACATTTCTAATTAATGTTTTAATTAACAGATAGATTTTTTTTTTTTTTCCTAAATAATTTGTTTTGTATTCTTTAAGCGATCTGCTACATGGCCTAAGGGGACACATCCGCGATATACAACCTCACATTCAGGCAGTGACGGAGGTACGTGGGGGGAGAAAAGAAATCATTAAATCAACTTTTCAAACAACTCCTTTTAAAGTTGGATTCCTTGTGCAAGGAGGTCAGGAGGGCCAAGCGGTGTGAGGCGCTGCGTTCAGGTTGCAGTCTCTGTAGGCGTCGCTTTAGATCCCGCATCTGACTGATGGCTTTTCTAAGTGCATTTTGATGTCTCAGTACTTTACAATAAAGCAAATCTAATGTAATCTAAAAGAAGAAAAAGAAAGATCACATTCCTGGTTTATTAGTGCTAACGGCAATGCAGTTGAATACTACAGGAAATAGTACAGAAGAACAACTCTTGTATCCGTTTACAGTCCTGCCACTTTGTTTTAATAAAGAAGTCGGTCAATATATTGAATTTCAAACAGCACAACAAACCGCACCATGTTGAATGCTTTTAATTTGAGAGAGTCTGTTTGCAGTAGCAGTAACTCAATATGCCTCTAACACACTGTAATGACAGTGAGCCTTAAACACCGACGCTGATATCAGTGAGAGAAAATAAAAAAGCAGCAACACTGGCTTTCATGTATGCTGCCCTTCCTGAGAATCCCTTGCGAATTTGTGTCAATGCTCTGACTTGTTTGCATGTCTTTAAAGTGGCTCTGTGTAGTTTTGTAGAAGAAGCTCAAACTCAATTTTAATATTTGTGACGTTAATGAGGCAGTAATACAAGCATCTTTTCCGTAACTGAATAAACAAGCTGTCCTCAGAGGAAAATAAGGTACCCGGAACACTGTCTGAAGCTAGAAAGGTGGCAGGGTCCGCCACATATAAACAAAGTCAAACAGTATGAAACTGTGTCATCCTTTAAGGTCAGTTTGTTTATTCAGTTTATTCAGTTATGAAAGCAAAGACAGTTTATTTTGTTTGTTTATCCATAAAGAATCAGTCAATAAAGTAAATAAAGTTAACTTTCTCTCCCAAAAACTGCATACTGCACCTTTTCAACCAATCACAATAGTCTTGGGTGGCACTCAACCGATGGTGTCTCTGAAGAATAGTGTTGAGAAAATCTTTGCACATGGGGAGTCAGGGCCTGGCATTATATTTGCCAATTCCCTGCAAAAAAAAAAAAAAAAAAAAAGAAGAAGAAGTAACAGCTGCTAGCTTGTTTACATTTGTAGCATTAGTAAACAGGTTAGTGTTAAGCTGCCAGCTTGGAGGTTGTTGTTTCGCTTTACGCCAACAGTCCGATTGGTGAATGATTGAGTGCTTGAATGCCAAAAAGCATTGTGTTTGCTCCTTAAAAAAGCTGAACTGATTGTCATGACGAAACACATAGATTGCATCCATCTTCCATCCACATTATAAAAGTATTTCATGTTGATATCAATTCCAAAAATGTCTGTACTGTGTCTGTTTAAACATTCTCTTGTCAGAGGCTCTCGTGTACAATCTGAATTTGTCCACTTGCGCTGGCAGGACAAACAGCTTGGCTCTTGCATTCACTCTACCTCCAACAAATAACACTGATTTATGTCCTTGTCTGCGTGCCTGACCACTCCAGCCCATTGTTTGTGTTTGTGTGTGTGTGTGTGTGTGTGTGTGTGTGGGAAGAGTGTTCATTTAGTCATCAGCGACATCTCATAAAAAGGCCAAAAATACTAGAATAGAAAACAGCGCATATAAAGTAATTCAGGGGGTTGGAGGCTGGGGGCTTTTGCTCGTTATGTGAAAGTAATGTGTGTGTGTGTTTGTATGTATCCGTGCGTTTAAAATTACTGATGTAGAATATACACAATGTACTTCGTCTGTCAGCAGGCATGACTGAGCAGCTAGATCGACCGTTTCTGCCTCGACATGCAGCGACTGCCTCCGATTGATTTCTGTTTCTAGTACGTTCTTTCAGTCACACACATAAAACATCAACAAAATGAAAGGAGGTCGGGTTGATTAAGGTAAAAGTTGCGCCATACGTGCAAAAGCAGAGCAGTAAACACAATTTGAGGAGTCACAATAGCTGCAAGTGACTTAGTCTAAGCTAATGTGCTAGGCTAGGCTCACAGGGTAGCAACTGAGGCTAACACTAAGGTTGTTTGGGGAAATTCAAAAAGTATGGAGTCTAATAGGACATATAGGAAACAGAGCAGCAACGGAACGAAGCAGAAGAGTGGAGAAAGAGCAGAACTAGTCACAGAAATGTGTGCAGCGGGACGTGTCAGGGCATCGGTCCGCATCTGGTTTTTCACTGTGGCTCTGCTGCCGTTTTGCTATAAGTAGTTTAATAAAAACATGAAGCACAGTCGCATGAGAGCCTCATTTAACCTCACGGATTCAAACATTCCAACAAAAAAAAAAAAAACGTTATCTCGGATCTGACCATGCAGCTGTGTTGATGCTGTGAGCTGTGCGATATTCCGACTTGCCCACAAGGCCGCGTGCATCCCGGGACATACGCAGGAAGCAGTGACGTGAGGCGGGCCACTTCTGGTCCGACCCGGGCTCTGCTGCATTTTACTGAGGTATAAGAAAAGAATTACCACAGCTGCATGAAAAGCCTCATTGAGCCTCATTAAATCGAAAATTGTATTCAGATTCAGATTAAATTATATTTTTTTGTTACAATCCAACTAACTTTTTGTGGTTTTATTTGCTTTAGGACTATTTGCTGGCTCACTATTCAGTTGCATGTGACCTTGTCTTTGATTGAATAATCGTTCAGTATCTGTTGGTTTTTCTTTTTCACGGTCATATGACCTTCCAAATACTGTGTTTTTATCATGCCAACATACAACAGACAAATCCTTCTCTTAACATTTTCTTAGGAACACATTTTTACCGTGGATTTCAAAAATAATCATTTTGTTCTTTTATTTATCCTCCCTGGTAAAGTTATTGAGAAATCCCCTGCTGCTGTCTCCATTTAACCATAAAAGCTTGTGGCGAGGGCCATTCGCCAGCTCACAAAAGCCAAGTTATTATTGAAAAGACAAACAGATAGGAAAGAAAATAAATGCGTAAATGTCCCTAATTTTTATATACAGCGGGAGGAAATACAGCTGTGGGTGACTATAGAGACCAGCACAACTCAACGGGTTAAATAAACTCAACTCTATGAGGTTCAGATGACATTCTCAGCTAAACAGCTTCTCACTGTGCTCATATTTTTCTTACAGCCCATCACTGATGATGAGATTCTCCAGCTTACATTTCCGGATCAAGGTGAATGCAGAAATGTTGGTGGTGAAGGCGACCACAGTATCCACGGCATCCAATGTAAAACCTACAAGCTTCAATCAATCTTTATTTGTTTAGTGCCAATTCACAACAAAAGTCATCTCATGACACTTTCCAAACTGAGCATGTCTAAACCCTTTGATTCATTATTTACAGAGACCCAACATTTCCCCCATGAGCAAGCACTTGGTGACGGTGGTAAGAAAAAAACCTGCCTCAGAACTCTGGCAGAACTCTCAGGACTAAATGGTGGGCGGCCATCTGTCCACCGACCTTAATGTAGCTAACTTGTTTGCCAATGGCTTCCAAAACAATATGATTATCCGACAGTACCAGTGACCTTTTCCTTCATATGGTTTACATTGTGGAACAGTTGCAGTTTGGTTGGGTTAAAGCACCAAAGTACTTGGTTAGATATAGGAAAAGATCATGGTTTAGGGTTAAAGGTTCAATTTAAAAGAATCCCCAGCTCTCAAATACTGATGCTTGAGGATGGTGGCTGACCCTACCTACAATCCCAAAGAGTCAGTATCTGTTGAGTTGTGAATGAGACTCAAAACTTTCTTACAAACTGGACTTTTAAAACAAGTACGTTCCTTATGTAAGTCCAAACTCCAGTGTGTAGAGTTTGGTGGATGAAAAATTTTGTTTTTTGTTGCTTAAGATTGAGCCTATTATATCCACAGAGTGATCCATGTAGGCAACTATATTGCACTGCCATGTTTCTACAATATCCAAGATTGGACGGACCGAAAACAGGCTCTAGAGATGGCCCAGTAATGTCGTATCACAATACAACCATCTCTAAAATCTAAGATGGTTTATAGTCTCATATCACAATGAAAATGTAATATGATATCAAAACATATAGCTGCCATGCCACTAAATCCTACACACTGGACCTTTAAGAATATCCACCAAGTAACCGGCGCTTCAGGGAAAACCCGACATGCACGACACACAAAAACAGGCGTTTATAAGCAAATACAGAGCGACTGAGGCATGTAGCAACAGCACAATGCCAACACTGCTCAATGTAAGACAAGACAGATGACAACACACAGCTTCACACACACACACACACACACACACACACACACTCTCAGACTAGCACACAAACACGGTAATAGGCAGAGATGGTACAGTAGACATACACATGAGACGGGAAAAAAAAACAAACAATGTGTGAGCAAGATGTTGGGAAGTGCTCTGAGGCATGAATTCAGGGTTATATAATGCGTGCGTATGTGTGACACGGTTAGACATAGGGTTCAGTGGTTAATGTATGTTGTGTTGTGTGAGCGGTCAGGTGCCAGCTCGACTCACGCTGATGGATAATAGACGGATCAGACGGGAGACAAAGTACCGATAGATTGATGCTTGTACGGTAAAACGTGTTTATATAAAGCAGTCGACTGTCACTTGGTGTGTTCTTACATCTTCATCTACAACGTGAGTGCTGTATGACTTTTAAAGCGATCCAAAACCGCCAAGTAAGAAAAAAAAAAACAATATTGACTGTAAGTGCAACCGCATTATAATCCCATCTCGAAATAGAGCTGAAAGAAAACTGCCCAGTTTTTAAGTGAGTCGTAGAGCTGAACTGCCCTCCTCCCTCAGTCTCAGAATTTGCTCCTCTTCCATCCATCTCCATCCACTAATACCACTTCCGATGCTCATTTTGCCCGCAGACATTCAAACTTTTAATAATGTGAAGCAGTGGATTTACTGTCTGTGACTGCAAGCAGTAAATTTTTAATCTGAGCACCAGTAAAGTGGAGGCTTAGAATGGAGAGGTAGGGTGTGTGTGGTGCTACAGCAAATGTGTA
This sequence comes from Sparus aurata, assembly GCF_900880675.1. Taxonomy (NCBI): domain Eukaryota; kingdom Metazoa; phylum Chordata; class Actinopteri; order Spariformes; family Sparidae; genus Sparus; species Sparus aurata. The sequence continues at coordinate 10,810,732 of NC_044209.1, read as the reverse complement.
GGCAGAGCGGCGGAGCTCGCTTCTTTAATCAACTGTGTTGACCTCAGTTCAGTTCAGTCACACTGACAAAACCCATTAGCCAACACATGAACACAGCAACACACGCACGCATACCGGATCTACACAAGCTAACATGCACACTTAAAAGACATACAAACAAGGATACACTGTACGGAGAGACACAAGCCTACAGTACACACAGACACACACAGTGATTAAGGACATAACACTGGAGTCAGCAGAATCACTCTCCGGACACAAGAGGGGTGAGTCAGTAAGTCAAATAACACACACACACACACACACACACACACACAGGATATTACAGGGGAAGTTGAGTCATATAACAACCCAGGAGCCCCTGAGGTAAAACTGAAGAAAATATTTGAGCAAAGTGAATGTGATTCTATTGGGAGAGGCCATAAAGATTCCCTTTCGGTCACTATGTGTGTGTGTGTGTGTGTGTGTGTGTGTGTGTGTGAGTCTGTATTGGCATTTTGCGTGAAGCATTACTTTCTGTGTGTGTGTGCTTGTATAGGCGAGTGTGTGACAAGAATGACTAAAGACCCACATGACAATAATCATTTGAGGAATAGCGCAAATATATATGTGCGCTATGCTGTTGTATAGTAGCATGTATCAGTGTGTGTGTGTGTCCCTTAATTGTGCCCACTGCAGTCGTACTATATCCGACCCCTGTGTGTTCCTTGCTGGCATTTTGCTGGTATTTGGAGAGGTCATGCATAATCAGCTCAGCCACTGACCAAATGTGTGTGTGCATGTGTCTACCTGCATGTGTGTGTATGGTTGTTTTATTTAAATAAAAGCTATTAAAGAGAATGGAGGGTGAAGCCAGAAAGCAGCATCGACACTTTCTGCACTATTTGGTAAACTGCGTTGTGATTTCAGGCAAAATTAAAGCAGCAATATGGACCACATTATGTTGTAAAAAATTACAACATAATGCTACTGAGGTTAGCATGCTCACCAGCCAGCCTCCGGCCCTCATGCTATAGGTGCGAACACTAGCACCCTCCCTGTGCATCCAGTCAGAACTGCTAGCTGCACTGCTAACTGAGCTAACTAGCTAAGAGCAGCTAGAGTTGGCAGCAGTTATCATTTTTTTTCTGGTGATATCCCTCCCCCAATTGGTCTGAAGTCTGAATCTGAAAGGTGGTCAATTCTTACATATTGTACCTTTAATGTGGACTTATTTGTCACTCTATTTGCTGTTGTTCTTTCAGATTGACAGGATGATGGATTCACCCACGAGCAGCATTTTAGAGCTCGCTGAAGCCATTTTATTAATTTTTTTTCTGTTGGGATCACTTAAATCTAAACTTTCTCCATGATAGAAGTACGCTCATATACATTTTCCCTGGGTTTTCAAACGGCTCTGTCAGAAATCTCCAGGAAGCCAAAGCAGAAGAGACAAGTTGAAGAGCAATTGGCATAATTGGGAAAATTTCACCCCGTCAATATAAAATAAATATTGAAGTATCAGAGTGTGGATTTGTCCTCTCCAACCACTTAGACTAAGTCTTCTGAACACTGGCACAGTTGTATTTAGGAGGTCTTCGGGCTGATTCCTGCCTTGACTAACGACATATCACTTGTGATCAGAGACAGCTATAGTAGTAACTGCACCAATCTGTAAAAAGCTCGATAACAGAAAACTCAGCTTCTCCTTGTGACTCCCATCTCAAACATCACATGACTGAAAAACGAAGTGATGAACTTTTTCCCTCTGCCTCATTGACTATTTTTTGTGTCTTTGGGTTATAGTTGTTTTGGGCAAAAAAAAAAAAAACTCTAAAACTTGCTATACACTGCTGCTCTGGAAAATGTTGGTATCATGCATTCACAAAATGATTTGTAAGTTTTATAATATGTGTCATGTCACGTTCAGATTACATGCATTATGAGCTGCACTGTAAAAAAAATTCTGTAGAATTTACGGTAAAATGCTGGCAGCTGTGGTTGCCAGAACTTTACCGTAGAAAATACGGTCACAATATAACTGTAAATTTCACATTAGAGAACTGTTATTTGTTTACGGTAATTTGCTGTAAAAATAACAGTTATCATATAAACCTGTTTACGGTAAATTCTTTTAAAAATAACATATATACTGTAAACCTAATTACAGTCCATCAGTGAAAAAACAGGGTAAAACTGTAAGATATATTACGGTATTTTATTGCAAAGTTCAACTACGGTAAAATACTGGCAGCTGTGGTTGCCAGAATTTCACCGTAAAAAATATGGTACAACACACATGGAATTACAGTTTGTTGGCGTAGATTTTACAGTCAGCAAATGCAAATGGTAAATTATAAAGGAAATAACCAATTAAGCCCATTGTAAACCAAAGTACAGACTATAATTGATAAACTTTAAGAACATCTCTTTGCATATACACATTCTCTTTGAAAAACAGAACTTGTCTAGTATACTCACAAGGCAGTGTTGACATCTTCAAAAGACAGTGTGTGTCCATACATATGAAGGATAGTCCATGGTAGAAGAAATAAACATCATGAAAAAAGGAGCCACTTGCCCTGTGTTGATCAACACTAATGAGTCACTGAGTCCAGACTTGGCTGAAGAGGGCTCTTAACATGGACATGGTGTTCAAGAAACTGGAACTTAAAGCATTCAGCAGTCACCAGTTCTGCTTGAAGACTCATGTGTTGTCCATCTGGTGTCCACTGTAGACTGGCACGATCCTCTCTGCAGCCAGAAAAAAGAAACAAAGCAAAGGTTAGATTGATGCAGTGCCTGAGCATGATGCCTACAGAGATAAATTCAGCCTTCTGCTGTTAAACTGAGCTCCAATGAGCTATACATAGAATGAAACCAGTACTCTGGTATATAGTTTTTCAGGTCATCAGGAGTATTTCATTTATTTTATTGTATTAGTGTAAAAAGTAGAAACAGTCACTTTTCAGGACTAAGTGATCATCACTATTTGTTTCACCCTTGTCGAATTGCAGCCTAAATCCTGAATCCTGTCCATAATACTGATTTTTTTTTTTCTACTGTATGTTTGTATGAAGCTGTTGGCACTGTTCACTTGAGGGAGATCGATTGAGTGTAGTTTGAGTGCTTGCATCTACTCATTTGCTACACTGACATAAACCATAGCTTACCTCTAATTAGCCTTGACAAGACTGGTGTTTGAGTCATTGGGTCCAGACTTGACTGAAGACAGGTGGGACAGAGTCTTATACAGACATGTTACAATGTTAAGGAAACTGGAACTTTGGGCAGGTGTTGTCATCATTCCTGCTTGAAAATTCACCAGCAATCTTCAATCAGGTGTTTACTGTGGACTGGCATGAATCTCACTGCAACCAGACAAAGAAAGACAACAAAGAAAAAATTGTTAATGATAATAATGATAATTATTATTATATAGCACTTACACTGTTGCAAAGTGCTTCCCGCAACAACAACAACAAAAAACAAAACATTAATTAAAGAAGTTGGAACAGAAAAAAAATTAAATGGTGAATGAAGAGTAGGTTTAAAAAATCTCATAAAAAGGCCATCCTATAAATATGATTTCAGGAGGCGCTTAAAACAGTTAACAGATTTAGCAGATCTAATAGATTGAGAGAGACTGAGGGAGAAACTGTGGAGAGTGACTACAGCTGAAAACACACAATCCTTTGGATTTGACATCGAATCAGTGATTTTGATTTTTTTAAGGATAGTTCCGAGGATTTACCCTTAAGGAACTCCAGATAACAGGGTAGTAGACATATATGGGGGACATAATTATTGATGTGGCCATGTAAGTATTTGACAGGTATGAAGAAACAAAAAAATTTAATGGCAGCACCAGTTCAGAAGCTAATCTATTTAAATGTACTCACTGAAGATGAGTGCTGATAACGATGACGGCGAATCAGAGTACTGGCCATACCGCATTCCTGCAAAGTTGATTGCCTTACATTATCCAGCTGCACCGTGCTGTGGAGAAGGTGAAATTATTTGTTAAAAAATTGTATGGCTAAGGTGTTAAAGGGATCATTCTCACTTGTTATGTTATCTTTGAATTCGCCTAGATCAAGTGTCAATAAATGTTTCCTTCGTAATACATCCAAGTCTCCTTGTATCATCTTTTATTAAGAGTAAACCAGTTTCTCCATTATCAAAGTCTTAACCGACTTGCTACAGAAGTTACAGCTAAACATTTTTCTAGCATTAGCAACGTTAGCTGTAGCTAACGTTAGCGACTTCTCAGAGCCCTTAAGTGACTCTTTTATTCGGCAAAAAGCAGATAATGACATGTCCAGCAACTTTTAAGATATAGCTACCTTAACTCCTCTGCTTGAAAGTCAACGAATAAGAGCTAACGTGGCTCTGCGGCTAGCTAACGTTAATCAGACAGTCTCAATGAGCTGTGAATGTGCTTACCTGAAGAAGAGACTCTGCTCCTGTGGGCGCGAAGAAATGGCGGTGACCTGAAATTTCAAGCTTCCGTTAACTGGCGGTCCTCTCTCTCTCTCTCTCTCTTCTCTGTCTTGTCTGTCTGTATCTATCTATCTATCTATCTAGCTATCTAGCTATCTAGCTGTGTGTCTGTCTCTCTGTCACAACAACAAACACTGCTCCTGTGGGCGCGAAGCAATGGCGGTGAACTGAAATTCAAAATTTCTAGCTTCCGTTAACTCCGTGGTCATCTCTCTCTCTCTCTTTCTCTCTCTCTCTCTGTCTCTCTCCTCAATTCAATAAAGCTTTATTGACACGAACAACTACAAACACAACAACGTTTTCATTGTCATGTTTTACATATAATAAAAAAGGACATGTACAAGAATAAAATAAAAATAGAAATTGTGTTTTCACTATCCAAAAGAAAGATATAAAATAAAATATACTATTATTTTATGGAAGCCCATTTCCGCCACTTGACAAAAATTATGAGATACTTTGACTATCTCATAATTATGACTTAGCTATCTCATAATTTTGACTTGGTATCTCATAATTTTTTTTCATCAAGTGGCGGAAATGGACTTCCATATTATTCAAAAAGGATGTGTTAACAATGTTGCAATAAAACTCTATATGATAAACTCTAATGATTGTTGTAGGCCTATGTTTTCCTGTGGGACAATAAAGTTAATCTTATCTTAATTCACTGTGTTTTGACAATAATACAACATTTATAGTTTTCTATTGCATTAAGTGCTTTGTGTCGGCCCGAACAATGCCCCTTAACTGTGATATAATAAGCACATACCACGGCCTGTCATGATGTATTGCTTAAATATACCATACTTTTTAACATTCTACTTTCTATACAAATGATGGTATGATTTAATGGTTGTGTACCGTAAATGTAAACGTAAACATCAGCAAAATCTGTCATTCAGACAGAATGATACAATGTCAATTTTAGGGTAATTACACGCTTGTGACATTACGGTATTTTACTGTGAATTTAGCAAACTTTTTATAACATTCACAGTAAATTCCATATTTTCTACTTAGTAAGGCCGTAAAATTTAAGTTATTTACTGTTTCTTGATTTACGGTAATTCTTTGTGTAAATACATTTCTTTAATGTATTTACTACAGTGATATACAATTTTTTATTTTACGGTATTTTACTGTTGCTATTGACAGTTTTTTACCGTAATTTCTACAGACATTTTTTACAGTGTGACTTTCAAGCAAGAAAGAGGATGGCGGTAGTGCGACGGCTGCCTAACAAGATAGCCATTAACCCTCTTTGATTGTGAAACCACTGGTTAATTTTAATGTGAGGGCACGGATCAAGCTAGTATCCCAGCTTGGTGCAACAGTGAGAGAATAAGTTTCACCATTCCTAAGCATGAAACCACTCGATATTCCTAACACCCCACCACTGTTTCAAGATGGATGATCAACATCTGTAAGTATGAAACCACTGGGTGTTTTTAATGTGAGACCTACGATTAAGGTGATGTGCCAGCTTGGCGCAATAGCTGTCGTTAAACGTTTCAACATTTGTAAGAGCGCAACAACTGGGTATTTTTAACAGTATGTCGGGACCCTGTCCAGTCACGTAAGTGGCTAAACTAAATTTTTCATGAGAACTCAGAACAGTTTTCAGCCAAAAACCACTGGGTATTTATAACGAGACAGGACAATCTCCAGCTGCGTTTTTGGCGACAGAACCAGGTAAGCCAAAACATGATTCTGTTTTTTTTTTTATTTTTGCACTTGCGAGTGTGTGAATACTTGTTCGAGCATGTGTTGTTAAGGAACATCTGAGTGTGTTTATGAGCAAGTGTGCATGTGTGTGTCAGTCTGTGTGTGTGTGTGTGTGTGTGTGTGTGTGTGTTTTGCAGATGGCTAGAGGAACAGGCAGCCAGTGGCAGTGTCAGAAAGCATCTCATCAGGGATGGGCTGGAATAAGAGAGTGAGGAAGGAAAGAAGAGAAAACAGAGGGGTAGAGGAGGATGAAGGAGGCATTCCAGGGTGGAGTGCAGAGCATCCTTCTCATCTGCTTCCTACATCCCTCGTTTCCTCCTCTGTCCTCGCCAAAGGTGTTTCCTCCAAGTGCTCATCCTCTTTTCTTACAGCAAAAGAAGGAAAAGAAGGTTTTCTTGGTTCTCTCATTTTCAGCCCTGTCTTGTTTCCCACTGCACTTCTTTATTATCTCGACAAATGTTCTGCCATTCTACTGTGTTCACTTAGAGTCCAAGGCTCTGGATGGAGAAAAATATACATTTGTAAGTGTCTTCTGTTTGTTCTTCGCCGGACTGTAATAACATCGGGCTCAGCTTCTCGCCCCTGGCTACATTTTTTGTTTTTCGGGAACTGAAGCAGAACACAGCAGAGCCCTCTGTTGTGTGCACATCCAGCTCTGTGATAGCCCGACCAATCAGCTCAACTTTTTCAGCAGAAAACTTTGTTTTTTTAGCAGCAGCAGTTGGCCATGGGGAGGGATGAAGGGGAGGACGGGGAGCGAGGTGGGAGAACAACAGAGATGAAAGGATGAGACAGAAAACTGGGGGAAGAGGCAGGACAGAGCAACGGTGGAAACAGCGCTTGGAGGTAGAGAAAGAGAAGAGGGCGGAGGCTAAAGGAGATGATAAAGTGAGGAGAACCTGAGGTGAGGGGATGGAAGGAATCTGAGAATAAGGAAGGCTGAAGGAGGAGAGGGGAGTCCGAGGTGGTGTGGGCAAATAAAGCAAACAGCAAAAAAAAGGAAAAAAAAAAAGAAAGATGGAAAGAGACTCATAGGGTCATTATTCATTCTTGGCTTGTCTCTCTCTTTGTTTGCTGTCTGTCTCTCAAGTCCCTGTTTTCAAACCTTTGTCACTCTTTTCTTCTAATCATATTCTTTAGGGATGCACCGATCCAACTTTTACAGTCCCGATACTGATGCCTAGACTTTGTGTATCTGTCGATACCCGATACCGATCCAATACCATTGTTGAATTAATAATAAACTGTATACCTTCCATCTTCCTTCCACCATGTGGAAAAGACTAAAGGCACCAGACTTTCCTAACTAAACATTACTTTCCTAACTATGACAAAATAATCAAACAGTTACCGAACACTGTAAACATGTGTAACATTAATAATAATAATAATAATAATAATAATAATAATAATAATAACAATACATTTAATTTATAAAGCGCCTTTCAGGGTACCCAAGGACACTTAACAAAGTGGAACAGACAAACAAAGAATAAATGGAGCGCCTGTCAGTTAGCACGGAGGGAACACTAGTAGGGCCCCGTCCAGACGACAATGCACATGTATTGCATAGTTTTGGCCGACCATCCATACGGATCCTGAAAACGCAGCGCCTGAAACCGCACTTTTTTGAAAACGGGTCTCAGGGTGGAGAAATCCGAAAACGCAGCCCTCCCATTCTCATGTGGACGGCGAATCCGCATACTTTCCAAAACAATGACGCCATCGCCCCACCCCGCAACGTCTCATAACAACAGCAACAACAATGGCAGACTACATGCTCGTGTTCGTGCCGCAGAAGATATGCAGCCTTTCTTGCAACTTACTCACCTTTTAGTTGAGTGTGAGTTGTAGCAGCAGTTCGACCTCATTAACGGTCCACACAAACGATTCTGGTTTCCTTGCACTGGCCATTTTCATCTTCTTCTTGTTGTGTTCGGTTTCTCCGTCTACTGTCTGTTTGTTTACAGCGCGCAAGCTGAATGCGCATGCTCCGTCTCTTCTTCTCCGTTTTTGGTGAATGTCAAGCGCCACCTATAGGCCTGGAATATGAACTACAGCGTTTTGGGTCGTTTTCAGTGGATCTGTGCGGACGCAAATATTCTTGAAACGATGCCGAGGAAGACTGAGAAAAAAAGATCATTTTCACCCGTCTGGACGGCCCCTAGCACCGAAGTCAGTAGCACCGTCCATAAACAAACTTGCGTCTGGAGGCTCCTGGGGTGAAGTGACAGCAGAGGTCCAGGTGCTCCTGCACAGAACACCTGAAGACCCCGCCAGCAACGGCGGAGTAGCAACCATCTGACATCGCTGCGAGCCGGGAGAGACCACAGCAGCAGAGGAGAGCGACAAAGGAGCCAGGCGGTGAATAACCCTGAGGTTGTGGTGGAGGGATGATCAACGGAGCAACGATGGACAGCCCACATAGTATTGAGTACGTCGGTTTGAAAGTTAGCGTTGCTAGGCTAACAGCTGATCGGTGAGAATAAACTAATAAGAAGTTGGTCAAGCAACAACTTGTGCTCTTCTAGGATGCGACACACTGATGCTGACAAATGACGTAGGATTTGCTGCGACGGAGAAAAAAAAATAAACTGGATCGGCCCGTGGATCTGTTAATTTTACCGATCCCCGATCCAGCCATTTTGTCAATATCGGGGCCGATATCCAATCTTAATATCAGATCGGTGCACCCCTGATATTCTTTTACTATTCATACAGCTCCTTTACAGTGATGGTATAAGAATGTTACTGTTTTGCCAATTTTCGTGGGGGGCACAATGTGAATCTTAGCAGAAAACATTCACATTTTAACAACAGCTATCAACAGAACGTGAATAACGTCTGTGCACTGTGTTGCAGAGATATCAACTTAAGCTAGCATGCTAACCTGCTAGTCCCGGCCCTAAACTCCTCTGCTAGCAGTGTTGATACCAACAGTCCCGTGGTGCTCCGAGCTTTCAGCAACGGTAGCTGCACGGCTAACAGAGACAACTAGCTAGTGAAAGCTATAGTTAGCAGCAGTTAGTGGTTACTTTGTGATATGCTGACCAGTATGGGTTTTAAATGTGAATTTGCCATCTTTAACATATTGCACCTTTAATAGATTTTGTATCATGTTTCCTCTAAACCACTACGGTATGGTTTGGTACATGCAATCAAATGAAGGATATGTTTCACTCAGTCAGTCACATGGTCACAGTCAGGTTATTATAAAATTATTCAGTGTACTGTCACCAAAATCACTCCACACATCAATGGTCTCCTGCTGGTTATTCTACAACTATTTGTTAGTGAAAAAATGTGCTTTGGCATAATTTGGGGGAATTTCTATTAATATTCAATAACTTCACTAATATTCAGTGTAGTGTCACCAAAATCACCTAACCCTAACCCTACCTAAAAAAAAAACAGTTTTCTGATGTAACATTAACTTGATATTGGTATTAAAAATGTTTTAGTACATAATCCATGTCTCATTATAAATTTGGATATTATGGTATCAATCTGAAAGGTAAAACCATCAAATTTTACTCAGTGGCTTTTGTGCCCTGTCATGTGGCCTTGGTGCCCCTAAAATGACGAACATCCAACTCTGGTTGTGGTATGCGGTGGTAGGTGAGTGGATATGTTGGACGTCAAACATGTTAATGCATATTAGACGCCATCACAACAACGTATCCTTGCTGTTTTTAGCAGCCTCTAGATGTGACAGCAGACAGTGCCTAAAACAGTACTTAATACATTGGCATGTACATGACATTAAGTTTTGTTTTGCACAAGCCCTGCAAGAAAATGTGACCCGCAGGAATACTTAAAATCTGTATGCATTCTGATATTTTCTTTTCTATGGCCTGTCCTCCTCCAGGTCACCAGAGAGAGGAGAATGTGTTGTCCCTCTATATCCACATTCTTCACTTGTCTTTTTTACGATCTACTTGTATCAAATATGTAGTCAGTGAAATCTGTATACTCTGGGATTTTGGTCCGTTCTCAACACGTGACATGTATGGCAGGTCCGTTTGTCTTTAGAGAGGGGTCCCTCCTCTGTGGCTCCTGAGTTTTTTGCTGCAAGGGTTTGTTCTTCCAGACATACTTACAGAGTTGAATCAACACCTTTTTCCGACACAAGGTCAAAGCAAATGATTTATCAGAAGGCAATTCAGACCAAATTAAGACAGGGGAAGTGCACAAAGTGGCACTCAAACGTCGCTATCAGCTCATTATCATATGTAGATAAAGTACTTAAAGTAGCTATCATCTGCAAAAATGAGTGAGCAGCGGTCTGAAATTGCAGAGCATTAGTACCTGCAGTGAGAGGGAAGCTTTTAAAAAAATACATCTATTTGCATACCGGCCCATGAGTTTAAAATGCCTTGCTTTGTCTATCAATTCCTTTCAGTCCCAGATGGTTGCATACGTATAGATTCTCAATCACAGCTAAGCCTTTCAAATTTCAGACTCTTTTCCTTTCACATCTGTACCTTTTCCAGTAATATCTGATTTCGTTGACTGTCAGGGCTCTGGGCGGACATCTTTGATGCAGTTGCTGCCGAGGCCTTGTTAAAAAACATAGCTACCTCTCCTGATTGATAGATATGTGCGCAGTGGCATCTTTCGAACTACAGCGTGTCGATATAAATAGACTTTGATTTCTCCTCAGGTTGTTTTCTGATCAAAGTTTAGCATTCTGTTTTCCCCGGATTGCGGATTGTCACCGCATTTGCATCTATATGGTTTTATGGATGAGGGCTGGGAGTCATTATTCCTCAGATCCAGATGAAAGCGAGACAACTTACACTCCACAATGATACATTTTTTAAGTAGGGCGACACGGATTTTATGTATGTTTAAACATTTTACCATGACTTTGTTCTCTTTGCGTCATCTATACTCTCTCCGTCTTGCCTTTAATGCATCTCAATCTGTAATTTTTCTGTCTTTATCCCTTTGTTTTCCTTCTCTATCATCCTGCTTTTCTTTCTCTATCAGTCCCGCTGTCGACGTGGTGCACTTTCTGACGTGCTACGTTCATCTGTCTGTATGTATGTGCGTGTGTGTAGCCATCAAAATAGGTTACATTTGAAAGAGTCACATTCTGTATTCAGACCTCAAGGGGATGTACGTCCTTCCACCAAAAGGAGAGATGTGCAAACTCATGATCGGGCCCCCGAGTCAACAGACGACCCAAAGCTTGAAACTCATGTGAAGCAATCAATAAACACCTTTCCCGCGAACACACACTTTCAAAACTTAAACAGGTGCATACTCCCGAGGGGGAAAATGTGCCGAGCATACGACCAGAGCAGAGCAGACAAAGGTGATGAAATGGCCGACATTACCACCTGTCAGCCTCTGTCTCCTCCGCTTTCTCTCTCTGGATTCCTCTTTAACACACACACACACACACACACACACAGTTTAACTTAACACACACATAGGTGTGCTCACAGACTGAGTTTGGCGTGACCTCCCTCTGCTCATCACATTTCCGAAAACATGGCACACACTGCTTGGCAGCCAGAGCCACTGGGATTAACACAGCTGTGAAGCAGAAAGCAGAAAAAAATGAATCCTTTCTGCTACAGGTGCCAGTTTTATTATTACAAAGTATAATTAAGTGTACACAGCACAGCAAGACATTTATTAATCATTATAACAGTTGAGTAGGGTAAAGACTGCAGCCGCAGGTTGGATGACCCTTCGTCTGTGAGCCAATGGCAAGAGGGGAGGCTCCCCAAGCATGACTGGTTTATAAAAAGCAGATAGGTTCCTATTTTTACAGTGCATTTTACAGGGTTTTTTTCAGAATGAGAGGGAAGTGGGAGGTGTTCAAGAATTACAGAACACATATAATGTCATCTTCAATCTCTCACTCTCTCTTCTTTGCTAGCATTTTAAAATGGTACATGGATCTTATATAGAGGTAATAGAGGGCAGCATATCACCAAAGTAACAGCAAACATAACTGCTGGTGTCACTGCTAGTAAGTTCAGTCAACTTTGCAGCCAGCAGGCTTAGCCTATTAGCTAACTCTGCTTGGACTTGGCACTCGGAGGAGTGTTGTTTACCCTCACTACTTAAAGCCGGACTATGCAGTAGCAGTTTCCAGACCAGATTCCTTCGCTGATTTCTAGCTTTGCACCAGATTTGTGCTTACTTTTTTCGCTACAGGGCTCCCCCTACAGCTTCGGCGCAGATATTTCACTAACACTGTCGTAAACACTTATTGACGAGCCTCCCCCGCCCACCTAGCAGCTACTACGTTACCATGTGCATCTGTTTTCAAAGAAGCCGGCCGGCTAAACAGCGGGACATATCGCATGATACAGGTGACAAATCATGCGACATTCGAAGACTGATCTACATATTTAAATACACAACGAGAACCTGGATTCAGAAGGCAAACAAACGTGTTTGGTAGCAAGTGACTGCTACGCTAAACACCCGCTAACTAGCGAGCTAGCCATCAAGAAACCAAGCTAAACACATACAGGGCTCACAATGAAACAGTCAAGCAAACACATTGTTCAAAAGACTATCAAGTCACGTTGCAAAGACAAAGTTCATCCAAGGGTAGGCTACTTACAATTTCAACAGCAACACAGCCAAGTCTCTCACTTGACGCCATTCCTCAAAAGCTCGTCCTATGTTTACTCGTGTCTGGTCTCTTTTTTTGTCAAGCTCCATTTTCTTCTTCTTCTGTTCCTCCGACTGTTGCTTCCTGGGTCTCTTTTTAGTTGACTGATCCATGATGAATACAACAATTGCCTTGCAACTGGCAGTTTATATCTACTCGGTTCCATGTTTGGGGGTGTGTCTGCCGTAAAGCAGCTTTGAAACTACAATCTGACTACATTTTCGAGGGGCGATGGGATACTTCCACCGACTCACATCCGGATTGAACTCCGACCGGTGGCAGCAAGTTGCATGTTCCGCCCAGAAGCGCTAGGGGGAGTCATAGCAGCCACCAAACGACCCGGAAAGTGTCAATGAACCATCAGAACGACTCTCAGCCTGCATAATTAATGTAATGTTTGCTAAAATGGTTGCATAGTGCCGGTTAGTGGCTAGGTTCTAGCTGGTTAGCATTCGAACTTCGATAGAAATCTCTGCAACACATCGGCATCTTTGACATAATGTCAAACCTGTTATTTCTTCACATTGTTTTTATAACTTATAACACATTGCACCTTTAATGCTGACATTACACATTCATCTAAGTAAGGATCAGCTTGTTATATGTGCTAATTTTAAGTTTGTCAATTAAGTTGCTGTAACTTTTAGCCCTGAGAATATGTTGGAAAATATGGTTTTACTTCCCGTATGTTATCCCACACGTTTTGAAGAAAAATTAAATGAAACCCAAACAGTGACAATAGCAACTCAACACAGGGTTATGTTTCCAGTTGTATTCCAAAGGATGTAATCAGAATGTGTTTAAAATGTTTTTCTCTGGCTTACATAAATGATAGCCTCTTTAACAGGCTAACAATGCTAATTAGCTGCACTTCATGCAACCAGATGGTATTTTCTGAATAATTTAGCATTTATTTCACACTACAGACTCTACAGGGAAGAATATCTAATATATTTTTCTTCCTGACAAAATACATTACATTAATGTTTCGTCGCTACAACTGGCTCAGCAGCTAACGAAGGGGACACACCGCAGACGTGACGTCAGCAGTTGCGCTTTATTTTGTAGGAGGAGGCAGAATCTATTTCCGAGAGAGGACATGCATCTGAGAAGGAATGTAAATCAAAGTCTATTTAAAAGAGGTAAACTATTTTTATTTACAAGCTAGTGCATGCACTGCTGTTCAGCACCAAATTCAGTGGCACACTTATTGCCAAAGTGGGCCGTAGTTCATTCAATACAACAGAGAAAAACAGTTTTCGCAGTCTCACCTGGTTTGCAGCACTTGAGGGTAATGTTAATTGATATTGATACCACATAATTGTATGAAGAGACAGGGACAAAATGAGATTGGTGGAGCCAGATGGAGAACTTGAGTCTTTAAATCCTAATGGACTTTGTTGAAATTCGCCCTACTGGAAAAAACAAAACACTGCAGGTTAGTTTCCGGTTTGAGGACAAAGTCCTCCCAAGCGTAATGTTATAGATATAAAGTAAAATGACAGCACACTATTTCCACACTTTTCTAACTTTGTACCTTGAATTCTTCAGACCATAGTAAACTTGGCTATGCAAGATTAATTTAGGCCAAACCATGTTGCATGATTTATTCAGCTCTACTGTTTTTTTTCTTTTCCACACAATAGTTTAACTTTGATAAAAGGAGATCCAGGTCATGGGGAAACAAAAACAAAAGAAAGAAAAGGTAAGTAAAAGGTAATATAATTGTAAAGAATATTGACATTCCCATTATTCATTTGGTAACTGTAGGATATGTATATCGTTATTGTGACTTATTTCAGATCTTATCTGGTCTTTGTAGCACTGACAGCAATTTTGTCACGTTCTCACACAATCTTCTAGTGTGACATTTACTGTATTTGGGCCATACTGAATCTATTCACCATGTCCAAAACCTGGTGCTGATCCTGCTTCTTTCACTACACGTGTGTTGAGAAATGGGTCAGTCCTGGGATATTTTAGACAAGCTTTTTACCTCTCCTGCCTTTAAGCCGTGTGCGAGTCTGAACTTCTACGAGCATGTGACCGCTCATGGGAGTGCTGTAAGTAATGTGCAAGCAAGTATACTCGCACACTACAATGTAAACTTGAACATTTTTCAATGAATGGTGATGATGATTACTTGCAATTTATTTTTTCAATACTGTGAACATGAAATCACAACTTATTCTTTTCAGCCACCTCAAGAAAACGTGCTTTATTATATTGTGATAATCAATACGTTATCCCAGGAATACAACATTTGCTTCGTCACGATCAAACAAGGTGAAGCCAAATGCAGAACCCGACTCAGGACTTGGTGGATAACACTTGGTTTAAAGAGCAAGCCGAACGTTGAAGATGATGGTGAGGGGAGGTCCGGAGATGGAGGCAGCGGGGAGCTGTGAGGCCGAAAGTTGGTTTGAGTGAGGCAGAGCAGGCTCGCAGGAAGAGATGAGTGCTCTGTTGGGCAGGGATGTGGTGATCCTAGGACAGAGGAAAAACAAGATTGAAGTGAGGCAAAGAGATGCAACCACAGAGCCTGACACAAAAAAGCGATGCTGAGTGGGTTAAGGACTACAACTTATTAATGAGTGGATTGATCACAGATAGTCAGACTGTCCCAATCAGGCAGCTGAGAATGAAGATCACCACGTCCACTGGACAGACGCTGACAAACAGGAGAGGCACAGACTTTTAGAGGTTGTTAAAGTCTTGAAAATAGAGAAAACTAAACAACTGCATCATGAGTTCTTTATTTTTAAAGGTCCTGAATGCCTAATTGAGCACCATTAGCAGTCACTGTTCAGCACCGCCATGCTAGACCAAAACAAAGCGGCATATCAGCCACGCCTCCCCTCTCCCATCACTTTTGATATGAAGATGCTGACCACACTGTCATCACCATCTTGTTGCTGCTGCTTACACACACCCTGAGGCAGATTCAAAAGATGCACCACGTGTGTATCTATATTTCCATATGTATAACTGTTTTTGTGTTTGGTAGTTTGTGTAGCATGAAGGAGTTTACAGAATTTCATTTTGTTATGCATCGCTGTGTTGTATAACGACAAATACATTACCCCGTGTGCCTCGTGTGTGTCAAATCTAACGCCTGCAATACCAGAATGTAAAGACCTTCTGTACAGCAGAACATAACTTACGTGGCAGTTAGACACGTCCTGTCTGTTCCTATCTCACGGCTCCCTGTCGTCTATATGTTTCCACTCTGAAATATAGATCGGCCGGTTCGGAAAAGTCATTGAAGTGTACTGAATAAGCTGTTGGCTGGTGGCCGTAGAGTGGGAGCAACAGAGAAATCTACAAGGGCAAGCTGGGCGAGACAAATGAGGGAGGGAGAACGAGGGGGGAGGCAAACCCATCATCTATCGCCAGCAGCAGTGGGCGAACTGCAGGGAGTAACAGTAGGGAGCTGGTCAGTCATGCCAAATAGTGTCTAGAAGCAATTGATTGTGCTGTAATGATGTTTTACGTCACATGTAGCCGCTAAATGACAGAAATATGTTGCTGGCATACATAGACTACATATCAGACACTGAGTATTGTAAAGTTTTGTCTCAAGGTATGAAAGGCAATTTATTGTGTTGAGGCCAACAGACAATGAAATGCTCGTCTGTATGCTGCTGTTAAATACTGAATGAGCCAAAAGTGGAAGCTGATAAGGAAGCATAAAGGGACAGTGAAATAATGGAAATAGAAAAAGGTGGTAAAGACAGAGAAAAAGGTAGGGATGGATGTCTGAAGTGACTTCCATTAACGCGCTCTACACCTGACAGATTGTCATCTGTCATTATAAATGACAGTCACTGGCCCTGTCCTTCTATAGAGGTGACCCTCAGTTGTCAGACAGAGGAAAGACACTGTGCCTGATGGGTTTGACGGAGACCAGTGAGCACAAACCAGGATGTCAACGTCATTTTCGAGACAAAACTTTCCCAATTCTGGTCTGAGCGTCTAATACCTCTGTTCTCCATCTTTTAAACCTTCCATGTTTTATGTGACAAAACATACATTTGTGTAAATTATTTTGACAAATTGTTCAATGGTAGGCTGAGGGAAAGATAGTGATTATTGTGAAGATATTTCTCTGAAGTCACATTGCACTGGCAGGTGAAATGTGGACATAATTTCAACACATCATTCAACTCGCTGTGTACTGCTAACACAAAGCCTCCAGGAAATTGTGATGGGAGCACTTTTGTAAATGAATGTAAAAGAAGACCTTGTATTAACTGCTGTAAAGCACACGTGCATGTACTTGGAGCATTACAGGTGTGACTAGTGCAAAACACTTCAACAGATGAAGAAATAAATGCCATGTTTCATCTGTTCATAATGTCGTGACTACTGTGGCTGCGTTCTAACCTTGTCCTTATGTTTCTTATTGCTTTGAAAATAATGTTTAATAATAATAATATAACAACTTTTATGTGAAGATAAGAGTGTATCATAAAGAGTCTGACTGAAAACATTTGTCAGTGGAAGGCCAGAACTGCAAATTCAGCTGAAATATGGTCAAAATGTGAACGTTTACTTGACCCCCCATTAAAAGTCTTTAAATGAACCCTGAACGAACTCTCACTTCTGAACCAGTTGTGAATGTCTTTTCAACAATGACGATGGGTGTTTCTTCAATTGAAGAAATTCTTGCCGAGACTGGTGATATCGTTACGCTGCATCCATACCTGGAGTTAACCCCAACCCAAACCCATGACAGTATATTTAATGCCAACAACCTGCCGGCCACGCTGGCTTCTTTGTGGTTTTGACAGAACATAAAAGGTTCTGTTGATTCTCCAATTAGCATCCATCAGTCGGCTGCTCTCAATCATCTCCAGACCGTGTTGTTCTGCAGTGGAGGATGATAGAGCATTGTGAGGCAGACGATGTCACATTGTTTCTTCTGTACTCATTAGTTTATACATCATCGGCACTCACATTAACGTACTGTAAATGGGCAATGCAAATGCAAAATGAAATGTTCTACAAAAGATTGGTGAAAGTGCAGCATATTTATAGGGAAACTTTAGTTTACAAGATCCGCTATTTCCTGAATGATGCAGTGTTAAGCAAGTCGTGATGTTGATATCCAATCTGTTGCTCATCTGAGTCTGGGTCTGTGTGACTGTCAGTGAGCTCTGACGTCTCTTGAGAAGCACCCTTCAGCTTCTCTGGGATCTTCTCAGCTACCTCTTATCTTCAACATGGTGGACACTTATGGGAGGCAGCAGTTTGCTTTCCCCCACTGAACTGCTTATGTGATGAATGAGCGAGTAAGAGTCCATTCTTGATCTAAAGTCTATTATCTTCAACTGCTGACTCTGTCTGAGTGGAAACACAATGCCTGACCCATTACACAGATTTGATTGACTGAGTATTGTGTTGCCTTTTTTTGTCACTTTGTTAACAAGACAGATTGCAAAAAGTGCAATAGGAAAGAAGATTAGTTTAAAACATTCAAAATGATCGACAGTGAACATGAAGAAATAATTGTTTTGACGTTTGATGTTTGAAGTCCTGTGTTGCAGAGATATCTCTTGCATGCTAACCAGCTAGCCCCTAGCTGACTAAGCTTACTAGCTAATGGCAGCCACAGTTTGCAGTCACCATGGTGATATGCCGCCCCCTTTTTGTCTTGAGTATGAAGGACAGGTGGCCAGTTTTTACCTGTTGCAGCTTTAAATTCAGCTCACGTTTTACACAGTGCAGACACACCCTGAATATAAATGTATCCTAAGGTTTCAGAAACATGAGCAAGGCTGTTGCAATGTCTGAACTCATGAACCCGCCAGTTATTCTAAGTTCTGGTTACATCTGGCCTAATCAAAATTCTGAAAGGATAATCAATAATGTCACATTCTGCAACATATAAAATATTTATCACACGTCGGAACACAGTGTAAGGGTGGAAAAACTCCAATGCAGCAGGACATCGGCGGTGCAGTCACATTTTCTATCATTATAATGACATGTGTAAGTGGTGCACTCGCGCCGCTGGTAGTGAGCTAAGGTGCAAGGTGCCGGCCTTCCCAATGGGAGCAATTTGAGGGGTTCGGTTTCTTGCCCAAGGACACTGTGACGAGTGGACAGAAGGAGCTGGGGATCGAAACTGCCAAGCAGTGGACAACCCAACCTACCTCCTCAGCCCACGTGTTTGTATGTATGATGAGGTGTGTGTTTATCCGATCATGTGATCCACGCACACGCACAGACGTACCCGAACGCATCCCGCTGCTGCGCGAGGCGTCTTTTATTTATCCCCTTTTTTGAGATCATCACTCATGACCCAGTTGAGAGTGAAACTCTTGCTCCTGCTTGTGACGCGCGGTTAAAAATAACTCTGAGGAAAACACATGCACACACTGCTACTGTACGCTCACGCACACACACACGCACATAGAAAACACATGCGCGCTCAAATCCAAATATAAACTCCCAATAAGAAAAACCCTCACGCTTACAAACACATACACAAACACGCACACACGCACACACTGTTCATTCCACACTGCTGACCACAGTAATTCCCTAAACAACCTCAGACACATGCAAGCAGCCGCACACACACACACACGCACACACACAAGGTCACGAGTGAAGGCCAAGATCCTAAAGCTTGTACGTACACACATGCATCAAGGATGCATGCAAACATGCGCGCACACACACCGTGAAGCATTCTCACGCCGGGGAAAACACAATGTCACTCTCTCACTGCTGTGTCAACCTGTGTTTGTCTCTTCTCCTCCTCCTCCATCCTTTTTCTCTCTTGTCCTCCAACTTTGCATCCCTTCATCCCTGACCCTGTTATCTTCTGGAGCATCTCAAAGAGACGGGGGTGGGGGAGGAGGAGGAGGAGGAGGAGGAGGAGGAGGAGGAGCGGGAGAGAGAGGGGGAAAAAATCTTGCTCCCTTGTTCATCACTTTTCTTCTCTTGCACCCCCAGCTCCCCGGCCTCCATCCCTTCTTTTGGCTTTTTTGCCATAAAAAAAAAAAAAAAAAAAAAAAAACCCTCTTGGAGGATTCACTTCACACCTACTTGACACTTTATCCCGCATGGCTGCACACACACGCACGCAAGCACATGGACACGCAAATACACAACACGCACAGGGAGCCAATGCGACGAGCATATAAAAAAACGCAGGGCTTTGAATCTGATGGCCTTTTATAGTTAGTGAGCTGTTTGAAGAGGCATCTCGGCCAATACAAAATGTACACCGAGAGATAAAGACAAAAGCAGTTAACATGAAAAGAGACATGGAGGGAACTCTCCCAAGGATAAGGAAAAAAGTCAGGTCTCTGATTCGCCGGAATCCCTCCTCCGCCCTCTTTTTTCCTCTCCTCTTTTTTATTTCGCTCTCGGTATCTTTGCTCTCTTTTTCCACTGCAAGGTCATTAACTTACATGCAGTGGGTGTCAGCGAGGACGAGGAGAGGGAGGAAAAAAGAAAGAGTTTGACTTGGACTAGCAAGGACATGAAGCGAGCAGCGGAGTGGTCCGTGGATAAAGAGAAGGAGCGGAGGGAAATGAGAAAAACGGCAAAGGCGGCGAATAGACAGGAGTCCTTCTTGCATGCAGCTACCCATTAAGTAGACAAAGGGACACATTGTGTCGCGGCATGAAATGTTCCTTTTTGTTTACATATGTATATAAATACCCTGTCGGGAATTTGTTTTATCATCACATCAAACTTTTGGTGTTTCTTCCAAAACTAGAGGGGTCATGAGGTCACCCCTGCTGAATGGTGACTATAACTGATGTGTCGTAATTTGAAGAGCCATCATGAAACATTTTAATGCCACCATGTGCAGAATTTAAAAGTTAAATCCTTTATATTATATAATAATATAATTATCTGTCTATGTGCTTGTTTCCAGTGTTAGTTGCAGGGTTTGTCATACTCTTGCAGGATTCAAACTGCCTTCAGGTGCACAAAAGAGCTTCACAGAAAACACTGAATCATGTTTGGAATTTGATGTCACTATACTACACACACCAAGGCTGTAATAAGTTACAGTTAATGCACAAAATAAAGTATTGCATTGGCTCAACATTTGGGTGGCTTTTATTATGAAAAAATTCCAGGAAATGACATGTATTTATGTATTTCTGACCATATTTGAGATAGGTCTGGTCAACCTACACATGTACATTTTCCCGTTGCCAGTACGTGGCGCTATGACTGTAATTTAACCTTGGTATGTAGAAGTCTTCAGGCCAGGACTCTGGTGTAACATGTTAAATTTGGGGCAGCCTGGACCACGTTCAGTACAGTCAAGTTACGATTACCTGTTTCATGGCAAACACGCGGCTATCTCGTTCAACAGAGGCTCGTTGTTAAATCTTAAGATGCACTATCCAAATTTTAAAGGTGATTGGCTTAAATCAACGGGAAGTCAAGTTAAACCTTTTTTCTCATGTCCTCATGGATTGCGCAGCCCTTTTATGAAGTCTGCTCCTGAAAGCTGGCAGTTGTATTGAAAGTCTCGCGCAGCACTTGATGAGGTCAGTGGAGACATCCCACTTTTTATTCCTCGACAGTGGGATTTTGATGAACCGAGCCACAGCCCATTCTGCCGTTGCACTTCATTAACTCTCACATGTAGCCGTGCTCGGTATTACACAGGATCATGTCATCTCACAGAAGCAAAACTTGCCTTAATACAACTCCCTGTGCACCGCAAGAAATACAGTAGCTCTAATAAACCCTTTAACTTAAGCTTCTTAAATGTTTCTTCATTTTTCCGGCCCCCTGGTTTCAGGACTATGGTCTTGTGCATTGCTTGAAGTCTTAAACCAAACTGGACCAACTACTTCTTCTGCATTTTCCATCCCTGTGATGTGAGCTGCGACATGACCTCACTGAAATAACAGGGTGAAAGCTCTCTACTGAACCCACCAGTTTGTATGTTTTAGACAGAAATGTGATGATGATAATGTCTATTCAATAGCCTGATAATAGCCAACATGTAATCAGTATCATGTTATGCATACAGTAGGTCTCCGTCATCTGTAATCAGCTTGGATTGAACAGCTGGCCACTTCTGCCTGCGTCTGGATGTCAATCAAAACAGTTCCCCCAACAGGTGTGACTGTGAAAAGCTGCCAGTGTGTATTTGGACAGAACCGACTTGAAAACAATGGCTACACCAGGTAATTAAGTCTGACACGCGTCAGATTTACTCTCAGCACATTTACCACTTTACTCCTTTTATTATTTCTTTCATGCGTGACACGTTGAATGTTAACAGAGGCAGAATTCCGAATCGCTTGAATGTTTTTCCAACAGGTGAAGGACTCGTTTATTCATAACAACTCACCGTGTGCAGGTTATTAATAAAAAAAAAAAAAAGAAAGAAAAGAAATATCCTATTTTGTGTGCCTCGGACTGGTTTTCCCTTTTGCAGTGGTATGGAGAGAACCAGGTACTGTATTTTTCGTGGAATTAAATGCGTCTCGAGTGACTGGATCTCGCTTTCCTGCTGGACATGCTATAAAAGATATTTTACACAAAGCAAGAGATATCTTCATGTATAACACTTGTCGAATGAACAAGAAGACCTACATAGTTAAGAATTCGTCATTAACAGGGTTTACCAAAGTGTATACAATTTCTACTAATGCAAAATTTAGGGTTTTTTAAAGTGATTCTGGTGACTTTTTTCTCTTCGTTCTCCAAAGAAGTAACCAGTTTACTGTTTTCTGGATTTGTAAGATTCCTTGATTACTGGTGTTAATGGTGAAATCCCTTGAAACAGTGTTTTCAAACAGCTGCTGGGAGGAAAGACTCACCTCAAACAAGGAAACAGACAGGCTTTTGCTGCGATGCTGTGACAAACTGACCCTTTTTTTACAAGGAAAGATAGATCTTCATGAATTCTATTTGATGCCGATTTTACAAGAAGGTGCCGGTTATAGAACTTTGTCGGGACAGTGTCACAAACTTTGCTAAGTTTCTCCTCGTGACTCTTAAAATCAGGCGATTTGTAAGGGAGTCTGGGATTTTGCCGTTACTTTTGACACACACACACACAGCATTACACTTTGTTCAACAATTGTTAGAGTAGATCAAAATAAGAGTTACTTGATTTAAATAAGAAAGGTATGAGAGTACACACCCCAGAGAGAATTACTTGGCCATCCTCACTGTTATTCACGGGAGAATATGGCGCGTTGTTCCTCTGGAAAACATGTCTTTGAACCTGTCTATGTAATTCATGCAAAGAATATTCATTACATTGAAAAAAAATGTGATTGAAATAATGGTTGTTGGTGCTGTATTAGCGACCTCCCACAGCATTGTGATTTAACTGCTCTCATGGGAGACCCTCCCACTTAACTCGAACCCCAAAGTTCATATTTCGGTTGTCTAAACAACGTTAATTGAGCGTACTTAGTTCAGTTTATTTTACTAAATGGATTTAATGTTTATTGTTATTCTATTTGGCACCAGGCTTTGTGTTTCCTTCTTACACACTCTACATTCATTACTCTATTTCCATTACTGTAGTGTAATTTTTGAGCAATCTCAGGCACAGGGGTCTCCCACGGGATTAATAAAGTTTTATCTTACGTAACACGGCACGGCGAGAGAAAAACAGGGCTGATTTCAAAGCGCGGCCTCGCAAAACCACAATATCTCATTATGTAGAACATGTAGATCCGCGGTAACATTTTTAGCAAGCAATTACTCTCCGTACACGATTATTGAGCATATCTAAGAGAGACTGATAAACATGGCAGATTCACCGTGTCACGTCGGAGATCATTTTATGAGAAACAGCTTCAGTGCAATAATCATAACCTGCCTAAACGGCTGAGCTCGAACTGAAAAGCAATTTAGAGTCTTCGCTCCCATTTAGCTCCTTATCAAGCAGCACCCACACACACACACACACACACACACAAACACTCACACACTCACGCATACACAGTCACACACATTAAGATCCTATTCAGAATGATTGGCCATTATGCTGTAATAGCAGATTACACAGTAACGGTAAAGGAATAAAACCGTCAGCATTATTCATTTACACATGCCTATTATGTGAACACACACATAGACACACACACACACAGAATTCAAACAGCAACCTTATAAATGCACATCTTTACTCGCATACACACACGCCAACGCAGACTCTTTTTGTGCACGTACACAAGAAAAGTACAGTATGGTGCATTCGTACGCGCACAAGTACACACACACACACACACGCACACACACACATACATATACATGAGGAACAACAGCAGATGGCTGAGTGACCCTGAGGTTTTGTCCCTGCGACAGTTTGCTTGACATTCTGGACACAGTTGTCACTTAGACTTAGAAGCAGTTCTGCTCCCCGTCTCACAAAGACACACACACACACACACACACACACACACACACACACACACACACACACAGCCCTACTGTATGTGCACAATTGCAGATGCACACACGATATGTTACCATAGACACAGATTTTGGAGGAAACAGCGCACACGGTGCCCTCAGAGGACCTCCAAATTACTTCTTGGTCGGGCTGTTGTCGGTCCCGTTAAGCTGCAGTGTTCAGGGCAACAACATGAAATGCACTTAAGGCAGAGGAGAAGCTTACTCCCCCTTACATATACATTTTAGGATACTTTTTCAGCCAATTTTCACATTAATAATAAAATATTATCATCCTGAATGCTGGGCTGTGAACAGTGCATCTTGAAATGTTCTTCATTTCGCTTTGACCTTGGGCAGTTTTGTTTAATCATTCTAACTTACAGTTCCCATTAAGTCGCAATTGATGTTTAAGTGTTTACATCACATATATATTTTGCTCCATATCTCACCTAAACACAAGTATGGTAGTAGGAAGTTGTTTTTAGGATTCCTTTAAATCTATTTTAGAGAATTAACTACCTGAAAAATCATTAACAATGTTAATGACTCATCCTGCACTCGGGGGCATGTGTTCATTTTTTGTCCAATAAGCACTGAATTTATTTTATGAACCTGCCATAGATGTGTAAGCCTCCAGAGGAGTGTGGTGCCTGTGGACCGGACCTCACCAATTACTGTACAAAAACGCAACTTCAGTCATTGAATTGGGTGGAATTGGATTATGTTTTATGGAGAAAATATTTTCTGGTGACGTCTAGTTTTTCATTACGGCATCCATGTTAATCTACGTCCACGTCTATCTATCTATCTATCTATCTATCTACCTATCTATCTATCCAGAGATTGCTGTATACGTCACATGTGTGTGTGAGAGATACGAGGTAAGGAGCTCCTTTGTGTATAGCAAAAGGCACTAATGAGGATGAGGCGGTGCTACGAGGTTGATAAATTGTAGATAATTCTCTATAGGCTGTGATTATATGAGACTTTATAAATTCATCTATTGTTAGTAGCACGTGCGCACACATGCACACACACACACTCACACGCACAAAGGTGGTGATTTGTGGAGTAATAAGGAGGAAATATCAATTCCACGCTCCACTCTACATGAAGACCTTCATGGCTCTTCCTCCTCTATATCATGTCATCAGTGGCTGTAATGGATGGCACGTGGCTCACTCTGTACACAACAGACACACACGGACCAAAAAAACAAAAAAGGACACCGTCACACTTTCATTACAGATTTAGGAGCCACATCGAAAGAGCAAAACGGAAACGGTTGCATGACAGTCGGCGCGGAGCTGAATAATGTCGCCGGCTTAAAGACTCTCCACATGTGGTTGCAAACTTTGCAGAAGTTAAATTAACCATTACAGTAAGTGAAAAATGAATTCATTAATTGCCCGGCTCTTTAAGCTAATCACGGAGACAGAAATTATCGTCTTCCTCACACTCGTCCATAGAAGACAGAGCTGTGATGATAATGAGCTTTTGATGATTTTTAGATTGGAACGATGCATAATGTTTCACATGGAGGCATTCATTTCAGAATGCAAAATTCATTTTGTTAAAGAATGCTACACTCTGTTTGATTTACTTGGCGTTATCCCAACAAAAAAAAAGATTCTCGTTGCAACACCGCTGTGATTATAATGTCTTTTTATTCTACTCGCACATGTCGCACTGCTCACTTTCGTCTCCATAATGCATTTAGATTAAGTGGATGACATGCTGATTTTCGTCTCAAGAAGTTGCCGGTTAAAAACTTGTGTGTGTGTGTGTGTGTGTGTCCGTGAGTCAAATGCTAAATCAAAGACGGGATGAAGTCGAGGGAGAGGATTGAGAGTCATGGAGGAAAATCAAACAAAGACGTGGGAGGAGAGGACAGGGAGACGTGCGAGAGAAAGCTGTGAAGGCAGCAAGACGAAGAGTCACATCGGCTTTTGGCAGCTGCTGTCATTAAAAAGACATAGTCAAACACCTCCAGCTGGGGAAGTGGGATGAATGTTCACAAAGAGAAGATTCCTTATTAATTTTACAAAGGAGCATATTTAGTTATAAATGCCTTTTAGACTTGGCTTTGTTCGACTTGTTTCAGATCGATCTTAGCCATGTGTCTGCACTGGTCATAGATTTATTAAGCTCTAAAAGTTCCCTTTGAACTTTTGGAAATATATGTGTATGCACAGATCTCTGGCTACTTAAGGCAACAGAGTGTACAGTATGTCCATACGTGGTATCTGTACATGTATAGCATGTTTATATATATATTTATACCATGGTCTGTGGGAATACTCGATTCTGATTGGCTGCAGGGTGTCCATTAACCCCTGATATATGGACACCTACTAAGTAGTTCCAGTCAAATTGACTGTTTACCGCTGTAAAATTAATGCGCTACCTGGCATATCAAATCTGAATTGTATATTTCCAGCACTGAGTGCAGTCCGTCAGTCCTTCAGTGTCTTATCCTCTGAACACCACAGGGTGGCGACTGTAACACACAAGCTGCAGAAAGTTCACTTCCCCTCTAAATTTACTGATACGCGAATAATCGAGAGGGAGGAATAATCTCACATCCCATTCACTGTTCAGCTCTCTGCTTCAGGCTGCGGCCACAGTAACGTTACACACAGCCGGTCATTTGTTCGTGAAAATCTTGCTATTGATTTGGGGACAATGACATGACTGGTTAGCTAGCTAGTCTTGTTAGCTAGCATACTGTCAAATTATATTTACTGTTTGTCATCCGTGCGCAATGTTATTGACTTTGAATCTTGCTAGCATAGCGTTAGCTTGCTGGCTCATCGCTGAGCGGACTAGAATATCTCCCATTGCCAAGTCGTATCTATGGTCCGTCCTATTTACTGGAGGAGTGAACAACGTCTCCGTTGCATAAGAACCTTACGGGAGAGTAATGATTGTTCCAGGTATTAGTCAAACCCTCAGACGTTACCAGGGAAACGAAGTTATGGCTTGTGAAAAACTTTATATTTTGATTGTAAAACGCATGAAAATGTACATTTATGGTCCGAATTTATTTTCTTTGGCAAGTGACCATGGTATAAGCGGGATAATGCCCTTCGAGGTGTCCATAAACAGAAGTTAATGGATTTCACGGAGGTTCTTAGGCCTCCGCGTCGTCCATTGACTTCTGTTTATGGACACCTCGTCGGTCATTATCCCTTACATATATATATATATATACATATATATATATATATATATATATATATATATATATATATATATATATATATGTATACATATATATATATATATATATATATATATATATATATATATATATATATATATATATATATATATATATATACATATAGATAGATAGATAGATAGATAGATAGATAGATAGATCTATCTATCTGTGTCCTATGTACAGTACATATGTAATTCTGTGTGTGTGTTGTATTTCATGCACACATGGATCTTGACAGGGGCTACACTGTGGGGCAATTATAAAGCCGGATTGTGGAAGGGTCACCGAGAATAACATCACGCACACACTCATTAACATTTCATACTGTACCAAGCATTAGCTGTTTGGATGGATGACAGCCCAAAACTGTCTGCTTGCATAATGTCACAGAGTTGATGCAGACTTTCAGGATGAATTATGAACTAGCTTCAAGTTTACAGCAGCCCCAATGGGTTTATTTGTATTCTTAAGTAACATTTAACAACAGAGCTGCACCAACAAAATAATGGTTCATCATTTAATCATTTACTTCCAATTACATTATGTAATGTAGTATGTGGGGATATGTTTGTATAACAGAACTGCACTTTCTCTTGTATCACAATGTGTAGTTATATCAATCTACTCATATTTGCCTACTAAATGCACCCACTTAAATGTTTTCATTTGGATGAGATGAAGATTTAATTTATCTTCTTCTGCATCTGAATTTGGTCATAAAGGTGCAATATGCTGGAAGTTTCATCCAAACCATTAAAAAATTGAACTGACTAAAAGGTGTGAATGTCACCGGCTTCCCCGCAACCTCTTGCCTGAAAACCTTTTTCCGGTAGTCCAAAAGTCCTGTGTTTGTGGTAAAAATACAAACACTCCCCTGGTGTTCTGAGTTTCAAGTCCGGCCAGGCTTGAGTCAGCCATTAGGACAGCTACAGTAGCTGCACTGCTAACTGAGGTAACTAGCGCACATCAGCTCCTTTATCGGTGACATGCTGACTCCTACTTGGTTGAAGTTTGAAATGGATAGATGGCTAATTCTTACAAAGGTAAGCCAAAGGTGGGACCTCCAGATCGTTGCTATGTTGCAGTCTCCAATCCCTGTGAATTGTGTGCAAACATGAATTTTTTTGTCCAATCACTACAACTTTTCTGTAGATTTGACCACTTATCATAATGATGCAGTGTGGACACATTGTACAGATTGGCCACTGCAACATTGCAACTTCCTGGACTGCCTGCAAATACATGGGGGAGATGCTTGATGCTGCAGTGATAATGCACAGTCACAGGACATGGACGGTCATTAGTGAGGCTATTGTCATGCTATAACTTTTTTGCTGCTAGATACAAAATGAAAACCTGCAGTTCTCACTGTCATGACCAAACTACAAGAGAGTATATCTGATATAACATTATTCAGTCAGATTTAAGGGTTTTTGGATGAATGTGAGTTTATTGATTGTGAGTGACAGGTTCTGCGCTCACAGTGAATTTCTAATCACAGCCATTCTTCATCAGATTATCAAACATAGCAGGGCCTATGTTGGTCAGCCCAATCATTCTATAATGATGTTCAAGGTAATCAAGGTAATCAAGGTAATCATGATAATTTATCAGGCATTATACAACACAGGGTTACAAAATGACATGGACGTTTCTATGAATGAAAAATACCTGGATCACTTCTAGGTTTTGTAGGTGTTTTGTAGATGTTTAAAAACTTTCAATTGAAAAGTTGCACTTTGCCAATGGCCAACGGTGTGACTTAGACAAGCAGACTTGGGCATCATCAGCAGTAACGCAGGCTTGTAGCGGACTGGTGAAGAGCAAGTTAAGTCGAAAGGCAAAGCTTTCCAAACCCTTACCTATGCTTTTGGAAGCGATGGAAAGAATAATTTGCAGATACAAGTTGCTGAGGGTGAGGAGTGGAGCCGCTGCTTCTTCGCCTTGAAAAGAACCATTTAAGTCGGTTCGAGTAACTCCTGGGCGCCTTCCTTTGAAGGTTGTCCAACTGGGAGGAGACCCTAGGGCCAGACCCAGAACACACTAGAGAGACTGGAGAGATTATCTCATCTGGCATTAGGAACACCTCACTATCCCCCGAGAGGATCTGGAAAACTTTGATCAGAGAGGGATGTCTGGACTATACCTTGCGGAGCTTGCTGCCAGACAACCCTGCTTTAGATGAAAAATCCATTCGCAAAATGAAGTGACCTGCCTTGCAAACTACAAAAGGTTAATGTATCTTCCCACGAAAAGGAAGCTCCAGAATTTAATGTTGTGTCCACATTACTGACCCACAGTTTACCGGCTGCCCAGCGCTCACCTCTACCTTTTAGATACCACTGTATGACTGCGTAAGAGATTCTAACGGGCCTTGTGTGTAAAAGAGTTAAAGATTGAGAGAGACAGTGAGAGGCAGGAGGAAAAGCGCATTAATTAACTAGTGCTGGCGTCTGCAAGCTTTCTCCTATTAGGATCTGATTAGGGGAGAAAGCAGGAATTACAGGTGCTATGAGGGAGATGAGAGAGAGTTAGAGAGTGAAGGAAAGCCGGGGAGAGACTGTTGAAAGAGGGGCCAAGGAGAGGGGAAAACAGGGAGCGAAAGAAAGGGAGATGAAAAGAACAATCTCCACTCTGTTTCCAGGTTTAGAACAGGAATATTTCCCATGGGGCCAAGCGACACCGGGCTTTTGCCCTTCAGCACACAGCAAAGGTAACTGTCAAACTGGACCTTATTTACCCAATAGACACACACATAGACACTCACAGACACACAGTCCGGGGATTTTGTTGGATTTGTCAGGAAATGTAATAATCATATTGATATACAGTTTAACAAAATGCAGTTTTACAAATTAATGGTTCCAAGCAAATTATTAAAACAAAAAGTTTTGTGTAATGTAATGCAAAACAGTTAAGTTGATTGGTCATTTGATCAGTTTGATCATTGAAGCTCCTATTAGTGATGTAGGTGACTTTTAAATCTCAATCCCAACTCATTGAATACTGGTGCTTTTGGATGGTGGCCGACCCAACACACAATCCCAAAGCATCAGTATTTGACAAGTTGAAAAACCATAGTGTCATTATTGATATCTTACTAATAGGAGCTTCAAATGCTGATCAATCACAACATTAGAAACGCTGACAGGTTAAGGGAACAACATTGACCATCTCATAACAATGCAGAGTTCTGCTGGAGGAATATTGGGTCTTGGCATTTATGTGGTTATTACAGTCTGACTTCTACCACCCAACTAAAGATTGGCCATGGCAACAGCCCTCCTTTAGCAGGACAATGTCTGCAGCCAAACTACAAACGTGGCCTGAGGATTTTGACAAGTAGGCATCAAGCTGGCCACCAAATTCCCAGAATTCCTATCTAATCAAGCATATGAAGGAAACACCTGATCCAAGGAGCTCCAACAACCCAACCATCAGAACCCAAAGGGTCTGCTGCCAACGTCCCTTTGCCAGACATCATGGGATAGCCCTAGAGGTCCTGTTTCCATGCCCAACAGGGCAAGGCTGCCTTGGTGGCACAAGGGGGTCCCACACAATATTTAGCTATTGGCTTTAATGTTGAAATTAAATGGGTTAGGGTTAGGTTAAGATGGTTGGCACGACTTGGCAAATGGAGGAAAAGTCAAGGAATCCCCAACATCTGAGAGAAGTTCAACGCACTCCATCAAATAACTGTGACATTTAAGTCAGGACCAACAATCAACTGACCATCGTTGCTATCCACTGAGACCCTTGACAACAAGTTGGCTGCAACAAATTTTAAGAATCAGACAAATATTTGTTTAGGAGCCAGTTTATGTTTTCACTTCTTTTGCTGTCACAAAAAATATATTCAGGCGTCGATGACTTCCAGTGGTTTCACACTGTGATAAGCTTGGCATTGTAGTTTTAAACGTTGAATAAAAGAAGGATCTAAATGCATATTTCAGCAGGAGGAGTTCAACTGAGTTGAAATGCATTCATCAAAGCTGAAAAAAGAGAATAGTTGACGCTTGTAAACCACTGTCTGGAGAGACTAATCCGTCACTTCTTTCAGATACACTAGAATACTGTGCAAGTCTTACCCACATAAACACACATACACATACACATAAACAAGCCAGTCCTCGCTGATTTATGCACAGACACACTCACAAAAGACAACATCTGACATTTGAGGCCCTCTTCAAAAACATGTTTCCTGAAGTGATTTGTGGTTGCTTTATAGAGCCGTGGTAGCAGATTGCTCTGATGTAGGGCTCATTCGTCAATGTCATCACACACACACACACACACACACACACACACACACACACACACACACACAAGACACACATACAAACATAACCACACTTACACAAGAAAGACAGTATAGTTTTAATTCTATTGCACTATTTTTTACTTTCTGCTTATCTTCCATACATAATAAGCGTGTCACAGTTCAGGGACAGATGTTGACCAGCACCCACCTGAAGCTATTTGCATTCTTAATTTCTTGCTCGAGGGCATTCCAGCAGTGTAGCTGTTTGTTATCACAAGTTTTATCGACTCAAGGTCACTCTCAGTCATTGTTGGTGATTTTAGATTCTGATCAATCTTGACAGTCAACAGTCTTCTTTCAAAGGAAATCCTAGAGACTGTGACCAAACCAATAGAGTTCTGTAGTCAACTAGATGGTCAACTGATTGGACAAATTACTTCCCGTGGTTCTTTGAAAACAGTTCAACATGTGTTACAGCTAGCAACATGGTGGATGAGCGGCTTGTGCCAAAGAACTATCTTCAATGCAGGAATGTTTAAATTGTGCAAATGGGGAAATTCATGGGCTTTTCCAAGTACAACTAATATCTAATATCAACTTTGAAGGGGAGAGAGCAATTCCTGAAGGGGACACCAAAAGTAGTGCTGTGCCTCCGCCAATGAAACTCCATCACCCTGCCAGCTAAGGAAACTACAGTGCTTCATTTTCTCTGTCAAGGCATACACACAAGACCTCTGGGGGTGTCTGTCACCAAGGCATTGGTGAAGGATCCTTTCAGTCCTGTGGGTTTCAAGTGGTGCCCTTATGAACGGAACTTGTTCCGGCAAGTCCCACAGAAACTCGATTAGATTGAGATCTGGGGAATTAGGAGGCCGGGTCGACACACTGAGCTCTCGTCAGGTTGGTCGGGCTGTTTCTGAGCAGTTTATGTGGTGTTTGCAGCATTCATGTTCCTGCTGGGGAAGCCACTGCCATCAGGGAGTGCAGTTGCCTGGAGGGGGTGCACGTGGTCTGCGACTGTGTTTGGGTGGGTGAAATGGTCAAGTGGCATCCAAATGAATGCCAGGACCCATGGTTCTCAAGCAGAACATTGCATTTGTAATGAAAAGATAAATGTAATTCACTTCTCCTGTCAGTGGTTTCAATGTTGTGGCGATCGGCGTGTATGTCTGCTCTATGTTCCACACATTCGCCTGAAATACAAATGAGCCACTTTGTCCCAAATAATCAGCATTGTTGAGTGTTTTTAAGTAAGAATCATTCTGCGATGGATGCTAATGTTTTTCTGCAATTAAAAGCCATAAATTTGCATATGATACTCAGAAGTGAATATCTGATTTCACATGGCGAACTGCTTTAGAGAGCTTATGGTAATTTTCCAATTAATATTGGAGGGCAGCAAGACTGAGATTAAACATAGAAAAACACTCAATTAATGATGGATGACAGACGGAATGGGGGACTATTGTTTGTGTTTTAAGACAACAGATGTTCAGCTCTTTTTTTTCAAAATGGAAGAGCAGCTATACAGTATACCGCTGCCTTATGTGATGCTGAATTCATTTAGAAAAACCATTTGGTTCGACAAATTTGAAGGCTTGCATGTGTTCTGTTGGCTGACAGCATAAATAGAAGACAAAGCAGCGGTTCCCAGTTAGCGCAAGTTTGAACTGTGAGGAGAGAGCCATTGTTTGATCCTAAGCAGGGAACTTCAGTTAGAGACACTGTGAGAGCAACCACCTGTTCCAGCATATGGCAGCGCAATAGCCATATTAGCTCAAAATGTGTGTGTGCGTGTGTTTGTGTATACGTATATTCTTGTTTCAATCGTTTGTGTTTGTCTGCAGAGACAACGATGGACAGAGAGCGAGGCCAGCTCCCTCTTGCATCCAGACTGCTCTTGCCACAACATTTCTGTTACGAAATACTTGAGGGTAAATACTCTTTAGCGAATAAACAGCAATTTCAAAATTTACATTTGGGCCTGATTGGATTATGAGTGAATCGACCGTAGTGTGTGTTTGTGTGTGTGTGTTTTCAGTAGATAATAGCGGTCCAGACACCCTGACTGACTCTGCCCCAGCTCTGATCCTCCCATCACGTAATCTCTATTGACTGCACAGCATCATCATGAGCACTATGAGAGTGTGTACAGTATGCATGTGGGTATGTATGCATGTTTGTTTTGTTTACTTCCTCCCGATGTCTTTAGGCAGAGCTGAACACAACACTCCCTCTCTTGGCTGTGTGCGAGCGCAAGCACGCACGCACGCACGCACGTACACACACACACACACACACATACACACACGGTCATCGGCACTGATTTGGTGTGACAGGGCTGTAATTTTAGCTGTGCTTACTCTCTGGGCTTCTATCTGCCTCCCTCTTTCTCCCTCCTACCCCTTTGGCTCACGATCACAGAGTGGTGTTCATCAACTGCTGCCTCCAGCTACGTCTGTTTGTTTGCATGTGTGCGTGTATGTGTGTGTTTGTGTTCGCCATTTTACCGTGCAGTTTCTCCCAGGGTTAGGTCAGAGAGTCAAACTAAGGATAAGGCTCCTTCACTAATATGTTTCCAAAATCTCTTGAAAGCACACACGGATCTGAGCGTTGCAGCAGTTTCCTGCGTGGACAACACATGCAAATCCCCTCTTTACACAGCTGCACTCTCTGGATATGTTCTCTTACGCTACTATTTTTACTCAAATTAAGCCCTTCACCCAACTTTTAGTCTTTCTACCGAAAAGGGAAACAGTGACTATCGTAATGCAATAGATTTGTGTGTGTATAAACTTGTTTTCCAGAGTCAGTGACAAAGAAAGAAATGTTTCTAGTTTCAAGTTTCTATCTTTTACCAACCTAGGATGAGCTGATATGTTCTGATAAAACAGACTTTATTCAAACTCAACATATACAAAACCATCTTGGTTTTTCTTTACACTCTTCCAACAACCACCATCGAATTAAGTCCATAATTCACGGCGCTATAAACTGCGCTTCCCCTGCTTGTGCTGCCTGACTATCGTTTTCACTCATCTCGCCTGCTTCACGCCACTCTTGTCCTGGCTACTTTCCCCCGGAGTCCCAGCCAGAGCCGCTAGATTAGCTCGGTGCTGTACACCCTGTCGTCAGACTGGCCTTTATCGACTCGAAGGCTGGGTTCAGTCCCAATCCCACCATGATAACTTGGGAAGGTGTAAACATCATCCTCCGCGATTGCTTGGGCCGACTAGCTGCATGGCTAACTGTGCTATCTTTTTGACGGCAGCTAGTAGTTTAAGCCATAGATGGCTTCAGCAAGGTGTTTACTGAGAGGCAGTTAGCGATTAGTCTGTTGATATGCTCCCCCCTTGTTATCTGGACTTACCTTTGACAGTTTGCCTGACCTTCAAAGCCCAAAGCCCAAATAAGTGTCACCAAATTGACTTTAAATGGTGTCATTGACTTGAATCTGTTGTAATCATGATGTTTAATTGCTTCAATACAGTGTCTTCATGTGGCAGTGACTTTTTATGTGTGTGATTGATTGATATTAAACTTCTACAACCATGTCAAATTTGATACTGATTTGATTTTACTTAATTGTGAGAGAACAACAACATTAATTGAGTTGTGTTTAACAGTGATTGGCTGAACACACGTTTCCCTCTATTTCACCAACACAACTGAATGCCAATCATCTTTGTACACATAATCACAGCCACTTGTTTTATCATTATAACCATAATATAGCACAGCTCACACAAGCCCTTTCTTTGCAGAATCAATTTCTCCAGTTCAGGACTGAATTACATGTACATCCTGTACAGTGCGGTTACTAATTATGGCATGCTCATGAAGCAGGCTCATGAAAGCAGCCAATAGGAGAGGTGGCTCGTGGATAATGTCAGTCATGCTAATAAGCCACAAACAGCCAACAATTAGATTGAGCGAAAAGGCGTAAAGGTGATGCTTTTTTTTTTTCCCAGACGAAGAGAAAGTAAAGAAAAGTGATCTTGGAGAGGCGTATCACTGCGTATTCGGTGTGCGAATTTATAAACTATAACTACATAAACATATATTATTCATTTAGATTGCACATCGCATCTGAAACTTGTAAGGGTGTCATCTGATATTTGGACCAGGGGCCTGTTGTCTTCCTAATTTTGCTGTAGTTGTAGTAGTGATTCAGTGAAAACACAAATGTCTTTGCTTGTTCATTAAATATTCATTCTCATTCTGTGTTTGGGATATAAGGAAGGTAAGAAAAGACAGCTCAGAAGTGGGAATGACACTAACTGTGAAATGCTGAATCTAAAAATAAATGACGTCAGTGATTGGCTTTGTGTTAGCCGTGCCTGTGCTCTTTCACGAGCAGAGGGAAGGAGAGAGCAGCAACAGGTAACGACAGCTGCAGTTTTTCGTTAAAATCCTGATACCTCAGGCCTTATAGGTAAGTGTGTTCTGTGCACCTACATGTCTGTGTGTGCGTGTACATGCTCGTGTAGTCCCTGTTAAGGCCACCCCGTCATCTGTGTGTCACTAAATAATGACTCTGTCTGAGCTGCGTGCCCTCTGGGCTCTCCTGTCTGCCCACAAACACACACACACACACACCCACCCACACACACTCCACTCTGCCATGGCTGGCTGATTCTTAAATGTCAGATGACTTCACTCCTGGAACAATATTTATTGAGCACAGTTCCTTTCTCCCTCTCTCTCTCTTTTGTGGTAAGTTGCTAAGAGAATCAAATGTAATCAATCAGTTGAAACCAGAAACCAAACACGGCCATCTGCAGCTGTATATTGAATTTCGTTTTTGACATGCGTGCATACATATTTTCCTATCTGGCGGTGGCCTTCATCACCGCCACGCACATTCACACCTGGGTCACGACGGTGAACTTCGTCGCCTAAAGGGATATTCAGCACCCTTCCTCATTCACCTCCACACCCACGGTCTCCCAGCTGCTGCGAGATAACATTTTGGTCACTAGATTGCTTTCTTTATAGAGCCTCTCAGCTACGGCTGTACCTCATGCTTTGCAGAGCCAGATAATAACTGCTGATAAGTTTCATATTAAAGCTGCACTGGGACACTTCACATCTCAGTGACGTCATCACACTCGTTGATGATTTATACGAAGGGGCGACAAGACAGACAAAGAATCTCTTGCGACAAACACAAAAAAGTTGGTCGTCGGCTGTGTTTTTATGATCAAGAGTTGAGGTCCTACTGGACTACTTAGCCAGCAGATGATGCCAACAGAAGATGGACTATTAAATTACCCAACCATTTTCACAGTCAAAGGCAGGAGTATGTGAGCAAGTGCGGCAAGCAAACTTGCAACAAAATATTAGGCCAACGACAATCTAAACAAGCAAGCTAACGTTAGATAGCTTATTACGCTGAGCTAAACTTGTTTGCTGACCGACCACAGACACTGATGTTATCGGCAGTCAGCTCCCACACTTAAAACAAAGAACATTCACAAGTCGCAGATTGCGAATCCGAGTCGAGTCTCTGATCTTTTAGTACGACTCTAGGTCAAGTCTCAAGTCCCCGTGTGTGGCGATTTTAAGCCACAGAATCCAGTGACCCTGAAACGAAAGAAAACACCAACATTTAATAGAACATTCTTTTTCAGAAACTCTCATTTTAGAGTTCTAATTATGTTGTGAAATGGCTTTTTCCATTTCAGGGAGATTTCTGTGTGTTCTCCGTCTTTTACCAGACTGTTTCCTTCCACCAACTCATGCACTCCCTGCAAACACACACTCGCGCACAGAGTCATTAATAATAATAATCACTCTTGTTCTGCTCGCGGCTGAACTTATTTCCATCTAAAATGGGATGGATGAAGGGAGGGGAGGAAAGATGGATAGAGTGAAAGAAAGACAGATGAGAGAGAGAGGACGGTTGATATTAGTGCTGATGTATATGGTGTTCCGAATCCTTTCAGGAGCAAATTGAACTTAATTAAATGAAGCTAAATGAGAAGAAGAAAAGCTAGAGGTCAAATATGGGAAGGATCACATGGGCTGCACTGTACTACAGAGAGCCGGAGAGGCAAAAAAACTGCTGTTGAATAAAAAAATGTATTCTTTCACTGGTTGTAGATGTATAATTAATATTCCAACGATGTAACTTGTGTGTATCTAGCACCCCTTAAGATGGTTTACTCAGCAGCATGAATTGTGAAAACAACTGCCTGAGGTAGCCATGTGGATTTCGCAGCACCGGCTGAATGCCCGAAAGCAGGTGTATGAAGGTATGAAGTATTGATTTGTTTTGTTTTTATATACAATTTTAATATGTTATTTACACATACCTGTTGTGTAGAAAAACAAACAGGCAGTTTGTAAAGGGGCTCATAAACACGTGCTAGCTCACTCAGCTTAACATGGATTATAATGAGCCAATTCTGATTGAGACTAATAGCTAAGATGAAGATGAATGACATTAAATTAAAGTGACTGCAGCCCTTTGGCTGGCTAACTTAGAAGACTCACTATAGATGTCAGTAAAAACTAGCGAAGCAAAATTAACGTGTGTGTGTATGTGTGTGTGTGTGTGTGTGTGTGTGTGGTAGGGGGGTGAAGTGTTAAATGTCATTCTTCTGTCTGGGCCGCCTCGGGTCATTACAACATCACACCGGAGGACAAGACTGGAGTAAAACTGACAAATGAACCTGTCACACACGCACGCACACACACACACACACAGATGGCAGGACGGTCTCGTACGTCAGCTACCTGATGGAAATCTGGCCCGGGCTAACCAGCTGGAAAAGTGACCCTCTGGTTAATGGAGTGACCCAGGGAACGAGAGGATGGGAGGGACAAGATGAGTGACCGAAAGTTGCAGAGGCAGAAATAGCAAGGGGAATGTGTGTGTGTGTGTGTGTGTGTGTGTGTGTGTGCGCGTGTGTGTGTGTGTGTGTGTGTGTGTGTGTGTGTGTGTGTGTGTGTGTGTGTGTGTCGCTGAGCAAGTGAGAGAGAGAGAGAGAGAGGGGCCAAGTAGATAAAATTAAAATTCAGAGCTGGTAGAGAATCATTGGAGGAAGAAAACTGAGAAGGCGACAGAAAATGGGAGATTAAAGGATGATTTGCGTGTATTTTGGGGGTTTTAGTGATAATTTCTAACATTACTCTCAACATAATTGTTTCTGGGATCGAAGACAATCCATGTGAAAAAAAAAATTTAAAAGCGCAAAAAAAACAACAGTTCCATTGATCTGACATGTCATGAAATAGGTCAACTATGGTAAGCGTGGCAGGTCACATTTCAACCTCCTAGTTGTCAAAACTTAGCAGAAAAAAAGATCCACGTTACAGTAATTCGACTCAGTGCCTACCAGACTCAGCCTACCGCTTACCTTCCTGTTTATGCATGAAATGCTGTTTAACAACCAACTAATCGCCATCTTTTTCATATAATTAATTTTGTGTGAGCAGATAGAGGGGAGGGAGCGAGAGGAATCTGTTAGCCCCTCTTTTCATACAGCGGTAATTATGAGAATATCTTCCAACAGCCAAGCATGAAATCATGTCATCTGGTCTTATCGGGCAGATAGAGGGGGAGATGGAAAGAGGAGGAGAGGAAGGAAGAGAGTCAGAAAAAATGGAGACGGTAGATAGATGGTCGTTGTCATGAGTATCTGTCTTTCTGTCCAAATAGGGAATCTTGGACTGCCTGTTCACACTACTGAGGAATCTAGCCCCCCTTAATTTCTAATGCTAGGTGGGACAAGCTTGACTTTTGCACAATGTTAAAGGGGCTCTGTGAAACTATTGTGTTGTGCTGGAAGCTGGTTGTTAGTTTACTTAACCCTCATGTTGTGTTCGTTTCATGTTAAACAATTTTGTGTTCCCGGTCATATATACATATATTATCACTACTTGTGATAGATCTTTTTAACAACTTCAGTTCTTGTGAACATTACAAGTTTTGAACTTCTATTTGTTATTTATGGCCTGTATACCTCACTGATCTGAGCGTATACATCTTGAATTCGAGTTCTAAAAAGCATCATTTCTGGATTATTTTGACAATAAAAAATAATCGTTTGAAACATAGTATATTGTTTATCACAGACTACTTAGGGTCAAAGTTACCAAGGACATTTGTTTTGAAACCATTTAATTTTTTTATACAGTCACATAAAGTAACACTAGTCGTGTTCCTGGTCAAAGGGTTTGGTGGGTCTCAGGTGGGGATGAAGACCAGGATAAGTTCCCATTCTTTGACCTGAATGTGGCAGCAGCCTCAGCATGGCCATCCTCTTCATCACTGGATTCCTCCCCATCAGTTAATTCTTGGTCTGGATTATATTCTGTGTCGTCTTCATCTTCTGACACTTCCTCCTCTAATCCATCCTCACTGTCAGTTTCCTGGCCTCTCCTCTCCTCACCAGTGTGGTGATCACATATGTAATCAATAGCCTCACTTATGGTATATCGACGTGCCATGGTGCTGCCACACAATGAACTGTGAGAAAGGCCTCAAAAAAGCATTTATATAGGCTACCAAAGCTGCAGGAAAAGTTCAATATTATTGAAACAATGTTCCAACAACTTTCTGAGAACAGGTGTTGTTCCCGCGGGAGAGAGACTCTACTGGGCTAAGGTTCCCGTGGTGGTTGCCTGGGAACCAAGGTGTGTGTGTGTGTGTGTGTGTGTGTGTGTGTGTGTGTGTGTGTGTGTGTGTGTGTGCGTGTGTGTGTGTGCATGTGTGTGTGTCCATATGACAAATGAGGATGTACCTGAGATCAGTTTTTTACACTAATTGTAGTCTCCCCCATTCATTTCTAATGACTGGTCATTTTTGACCGGGAACACCAAGAGTGTACAAAAGTTGAATAAAATACACAAAATTGTATGCAAATAAATGCTATTTATTTTGTGTGTTGAAATCCTCTTTGTGGACAAAGTCATGGACTCAGTCAGTCCAGTCTGATCAAATTAAGTACATTTTTCAGAGATAAAACTTTTAAATCGGACAGATTTGACCGGAACACAACATAAGGGTTAAGCAAACTTCTTGATCTTTCACTTATAATCTGACCCAAGTTCTTCACAAAGACATCCACAGTCCAGCAGCGTTAAAGTGACTTCAACAAATTGTCCACAGGCTCGTATAGGCGACCGAGTGACACGGGGAAGGACTCGTTTTTCAAGTCACGTTAAGAATCTGCTCACATATGACCTATAAAGAAGTGATTAATACATGTGTATGCCTACAAATGTGTTAGAGTGCTTTTAAGTGTGGTGAACGTGGCTAAACGATGTGAATTGAGGCTAATCGATTCTGGTCTAAGTCAAAGCGAGAATAGCCTTGAGAGATGAGAGAGCAAACCTCGCTGTTGCTTGTGATTCGACATTCAACTCCTGTTGATGTAAAAAGCCAGTTGGGTCATGTTTTGCTAACATGTACAGTGAATGTGAAGTGTCTGTGAAGATTGTGGCATCTTTAAAATGTGACTTTACATCGTAATGTGACCTTTATGGCTTTTGGTTGATTTTTAGCTGATGGTAAGGTCAACCGCAGGAAGGAAGTTTAACAGGAAGGTTCAGCCAGATCTTCTCTGGCCATTGATAATTCATTTCATAATTCAGTCATCTTTAAAACATGTCAGCAGCCAACTTATCTGTCCTTCCCCAAATCTTTTCTGGGGAAGGACAAATCTTTTTTTTAACGCCAGCTATTACAGAATTGAGCAGGAAGCAAACCTCGCTGTTGTTGGTGATCTGAGATTAGGTTAACTCATCTTGATGTAATGTTAGCTAACCATTATGGTTAGCTAACTTGTGTTTTGCTAATAATAGCCAACCTAACGTGACTATGTACTGTACAATGTGATGTGTCCAAGAATATGGTGGCATCAGGAGAGTGCAACTTTAAATGGTAACGTTGCCTTTGGAAAAATGTAGGTGTCTGGTGATGGTGTTGACGTTCAGCTGATGGTGGGGTCTAAGGCACAGTCCGATCCACTTTTCACGTCCAACAAAATTGTTTTCTTTTCAACGTGGTCAGAGTTAGCACATACACTGTAAACCCGAATGTTCAAAGTAATTAAATAGATTAAGTACTGTATACTCAAAGTTAAAAAAAAGTTCTACTTACTTAATTATGTCAAGTTGGTGTAACATGTTGTTCCTTTTTGAGTAATTTTGACTAATTTCTTTTTTGATTAAATGGAACTATTTTGTATTTAAGTGAGCATAACTTAAAAACATCACTTAAGCACAACTTAATAGAATTAAGTTATTACATGCTAAGAATGATAAAGTCCTGTTATTTCTATGGTTTTAAATAGGGATGATTTAAAAATAAACTTAATTTATATAGCACATGCTAAAATACAATAAAATCTCAAAGTGCTTCTCCAAATAAATAAAATCAGTAAAAAAAACAGTAACAATTCGATTGGGACAAATGGTCTGCAATGCATTTGACATTAGGGGAGGACAAAATGTATTTCATTTAAGCATCAGTTTACTCTAGCCTATATGTTTTTTCATTTTTACTTAAGTGTTGAGCAGCTGCAGAGATTAAGTTTTATTTCGAGTTAATCTCTGATTCACCCTCCGAAGCAGAAGGTGGCGCTAATGTGCATGCTACACTGATTCCTTACCGCTCTTTGAAAAAACAAAGAAGAAGAAAAGTTTGAACTGCAGAGATGGTTGGCGGCTGGGAGCAACAGAAGGCAGAAAGTTCGACCTATGTGGCAGCAGTCAGGACTTACTGTAAGTTTTGAAGATGAATATTTATTCACTTTTACTTATTTAACGCCATGGATTGTAATAAACTAAGTTTACAGCAGAGGCAAAACTCCGCTGGCCACCATGGTGCTAACTAGCTAACCAATTACAACGAATGTAATGGTCAGCTGCTAGAACTAGCGAGCTAACATTAGTTAACCTAGGTTACAACCTAATCTTTCAGAGGATCCAAGCTCACAAACAGTATATTTTGATATGTGATGAATGTATTTACCATCATTGCATCTCCCTCTTCCAGTTTCAAGAAGTTAAGACTTAAGAGTTGAGGAAGATATAACTGGAGATGTGATAAAGATAAATGATGTGTCATCTGTTCTGTTCCATCATGTGTTAGTTTGTGATTAGTGTCTCTTCTTCATCCATTCAGGACGAGTTTGATGAGCTAGAGCTTGATGGTGTTGCCGTGGGCCTCCTTACTGTCATCAGTGACCATGATAGTCCAGTTTTGAAAACTGGAAACTGGAAGTCATATTAACTGAAAATAATTGAGTTGCCTTAACAGAAAACTTTAAGTCATATTAACTGCAAATTTTTGAGTTGAGCTAAATGAGCACTTTAATTTAACTGTTATCAAAAGGTGCAAGTAGCAAGTCATCCAACCTTAAGTTCTGGAGAATTTTGACTTTTGAGTTCATCAACTCAAAAAAATTGAGGCAATCGATTGCCTCAATTCTTTTGAGTTCTGGTAACTTATTCGGGTTTACAGTGTAGCGCATATACGTTTGACAGTAAACGGGAAAGTCAACGGAGGTTCCTCTGTTATGGTTGGTGGCAAAAATGGTTGGAACTTAGGAAGGCTAAAATTCTCCTAGTGATGATGAGGCATTGTGTTTTATCTATCTGGACTGTGCTCTTGTGAATGTGTGTGTCTGTTTTTACCAGCTTGCATCTGTTTTGTGCAAAGAGGGGCGCTGATACAACAGGGGCGAGAGACAGTGGGGAAAGTAAAGAAGGGAAAGGTGACACATTTGTTTTGTCAGCAGTGTACCTGCCATCAGCCATCATCTCATTTCACCTTGGACACACACAAACAAACGCACACTTCAACAGGTCACCGTGGTCCCAGACTCACTGCTCCACGGTCACATAGCAAATCTGTCACTACAAGTACAGGAACACATTCACACATCTAAACGCAACTGAAAAGCCTTTGAGTCAAAAGAAGGTGAACGGCACAATATAAGTTAGAAAAACTGCTATTTTTCTGTCTTTCTTCTGAAACCTGCAGTAAAAAACGTATTTCTCTGCCAGATTCCTGGCAAAAGCACTCCCAGGTGTTTACCTCTGCACCCAAGGTCAGACTTTTCGATGAGTTATTTCGCCATGTGGTAGATGCTATCGACAGCAGGGGAGAAAAATAGTCTCAATATGGGCAGTGACAGTGTATCCCCAGGGCGGCTGAGCTCGGAGGTAAAAGGCGCTTCATCTCCCGCGGAGCTGCGTGTGCAAAAAGTTCTGTCAAAGTCATTTTCAGACAAAGCAGAATTTACATCAGAATCAACCGGCACTTTTCGGCCAAGCGCGTCATTCACAGCAAAATCCATTTAGATCTAAATCTGGTGCCGCTTTTCCACACGGCTTGTCATTTTTTCTTTTTTTTTCTGACTGTCTGAATCAAAGTGGTTCGAACGGTTACACACATTCCCACCTGCTGAAGACAAACGCAGGCTCATATTGTCTTACTTATCTGCATGACAATGCAACACTGCACTTACATTCATTTCCCTGCTAAATCAATAGCCTGACATTTTGACAAATCCTGTGTGTTTGCTTAGGAGAACAATGAGGGGAAAAAACTAGCTTGGCCCTGACCAAAGCTAACCAGCACCTCTGAGGCTAAACAGGTAATGCGTGTTATCTTGGTACAAAAACCGCAGAATAAAAATTACAAGTCACCGTTAAAAGTTAAAGTTATGTGCCTATTTCCTGGCTGGAAACAGAAACTTTACAGAGTCACAGCTTGTTGCCTGACAACCGCTTTCAGCCAAGAAATAGTCCAGCACATAGCCAAAAATAAAACGCAGAACCTACTTTTTACACCTTGAAATGTCCGTGCAGATTAAACAAACAATAAATATGTTAAGCTGCTGTAAGAGATTTTATATTTAAATCAAAATTAGTGTTAAATCGTGCTGTGTGTCAACAGTATTGACTGCAATAGAGTGCTTGGTCAGTAAACCCATGTATCTGACGCAGTAAAAGAGAAAAGAT
The DNA here is from genome assembly GCF_900880675.1 of Sparus aurata. NCBI lineage: Eukaryota > Metazoa > Chordata > Actinopteri > Spariformes > Sparidae > Sparus > Sparus aurata. Next base: position 10,766,002 of record NC_044209.1, on the reverse strand, counting down.
ATTTTCTGGTATCCCTGCCCACTTTATCCAATCAGGACAGAGAACTCCATTGAGAGGCCTTCCTGTCTGCATCTAGAGATCTAATACACAAAACATTTGGCACAATGTTTGATTCCATACAAATTAAGTCCATTTTGACAGGCCAAGGTTACAGCAAAGACAAAAAATCTGTACTTTTCTGTTTCAACAGCAAAGAACTAAATTCCCCTAAAATTCTCTCTCAAACAGCAACATACAGTGATCCCTAGGGAACCCTTTTGAGTTGTCCCAAGAGATGCATTTCATGCAGTTCCCTTCTGAAAAGCTGCCACCTGGGTATTGTGTGCCGCCGCTCCAGGATCAACACCCATTTGTCTAAATCCAGCTTTTTGCAACAGCCATTACGGATGAGTGTGTCTCCTTGTAAATACAGCAGCTTATTGCTTCAGTTACAGCCTTCGAACCAGGATGAGTTTGGGTTTGCCAGGCGTACACAGGCGACACTTTCTGCTACGCAAGCAATTTGGCTTTCGGTACATTCAATCACATGCATGATCGACAGCCACTAGCTAATGTTTAAACATTATTCTCTCCACGGCCCCAGTGGCAGATCATCCTCCAGGCCCTGAAGGAGTACTGATTGGCGCGTTTAATGCATGAGACGCGGGGGCCTCGGCTCGCCTCGCCACATCTGAAATCGAAGAAGTGCGATGGATTCATCACGAGCAGCTGAGAGGGAGAAAGACACCGATACAGAGAAGATGTGAGGGGACAGAGAGGGACAGATTGACGTGCTCGCGGAGAGGTCTCGAGAAAGAGACGCGCAGGGAGAAATAAAGAGATTAATAGAATCTGAAGCAAACAAAAAGAGAAGCGGCTCCCAGCAGAAAAAACAAAACAAAAAAAACACTCATTTTGTGAGAGGGTTTTCTCCGCAGGTTAGCGCATGGGTCTCGTTTAATTTCATGTTCAATGAGTCTCAAACTTTTTCTCCATCGCCTCCGATTTTCTGCTCTCTCGTTCACCACGTCCTTGCCTGTCGGTATCTTTTTCTCACACACACACACACACAGAAAGTGAATGATAGAGCGAAGGACAGGAAGGCACACGGCACAAAGAAAAGAGAAGTCAGCGCAGATGGGAAGGAGGGATCGAGGGAAGAGGGAGGGCCACAGAGTCACTATCACGTCTTTTTATTCGAGGACAGGACGGGGAGTGTAAATAGGTGGTCACGGTGAACGCAGCTTGTACCGCGCACACACACACACACACCTAAGTGCTATTCTTACACACTGCAGCAGACGGAGGTTATGGGTGAGGAACTGTACATGGTGTGACCTAGATGGTGGTAAGTAGGCTATAAAGAACAGCAAGAACACACACACACGGTACAATGCGATTGGTCCCTGGCTTGATGTACAGTACGCAAGCCGGTGTGTTTGACCATGTGAGCATCATGGGGCCAGTTCGTTTACATTAAAGGAATAGTTACATCCAAAAGTGTGGGTACATTTTTTTTTTTTTATATATATTTGCTGACATGTTACAACAAGCATCAATTTACTGCTAATCTCCTTTTATCTGTGACACTGGGAGGACGTCCAAAGTTTGAAAAATAGCCCTTATACAATACAGACCCAAATGCAAAACACAGAGACAGGCAGGTAACTGAACAAGAAGCAAGCTTTTTTAACCCGAAGCCGAAGTCGTAAGTTCGAAACTCAAACAGGGGTCAAAATGCAGGAAATAAAAAAAGACAGGCATCGAAAAAGCACAAGAAGCAGGCAGGGGCAAATTGGAGCACAGAGGAACTACAGAAAGACAAAAACTAAATTTAGTACAAACCAAAAAAGCACTGGGAAGAGAGGCAGAAGCACAGGGAACGTGAAGAACACAAGGAACACGACCGAGGTGGGGGGAAAACATAACAGACGAGCCGATAAAGAAAGAGGGCTTAAATACACAGGAACTGATCACAATCACAAAAACGGGCAGGACGTAACATGACACTTACGGATGAACCTTATTAAAATAAAACCACTAAACAATAACTAAACTATAAACCCAAACCACACATCGGGGCTATATGTTTTGAACTTTGGAGGCTGAGGGTTAAACACTTTATCAGAAAGTTGTTGTTGGGTCTCTAAAAGAGGTGGTAACTCAGGAGGAAGAGGGATTCTAATGTAAGATGCCATCCGGTTGCATTATGGGAAATGTAGGATTTAGTGTTTTTGGGTCTTCGGCCGTACTATGGACTCAAATTTACGACATAATTCAGCCTTCTTGGCGTTTGTTCTTTCTTTCTTTTAGGATCTGTATGCTAAGTCATTTCACCCGCCCCTTTAAAAGGTGACAACATTCAGAGACTAGTGAATCTAGTGACTTCGACATTTGCAGAAAAAAATCATAATATTGGTCACAGCTAACTAGCTAACAGGCCCTCTCTAGCCTGTAACATTATGGACCCACAATCTTGAGCAGAAAAAAACAGCTCACAGTCAGGTTTAGCAGGCCTTTAGCAGCTTGTAACGCTCAACCTGCACTAACATGCACACACAGCCAGCCGGGGTACCAAAACAAAGAACTCACACATATAAAAAGTGAGACTTTACTTTTTGCCTTTACTCCACCACGTCTCTGTATAGCAAGTAGTTGTCTGGTGTCATGTTAATGTTCAAAATCTCACTTACAGGCCCTTTAAGACCGCATATATCGTTTATCTTTTATTTTCTGGCAACTTGGGAGCCAGCGGAGACGGACGGAAACACAACTCGCAAAGTTGTATCGGCAAATGTGTTAACAGGCACTTGTGTGTTTGCACGCCCAGCGGGCACGGGGCGCCATTAGCATTCATTCGGAGTCGTGTTTCTGGCCCCCTTGATCCAATATTCGCTCTCCTTTCAGCTGTTTCTTGCGAGGGGAAAAATATCTGGCTCCTCAGCTGAGTGTACTCCACCAAGTTCACCGGCTAATTGCTTTCGACTGTTCAATGCGGCTGGAAACTGTTGATGAAAGCAGAGTTTGTGCTCCTCCGGAAAAATAGAGACGATGCGATAAAAGAAGGTAAATGGAAGCTGATTCATCTCCGTTGGTCGCTTGCTAATAGCAGTTGACCCATTGGTTATATAAGGATATTCATTATTTCATCTTTAACTCGTGCGTTTGTTCTATAAGTTGTGCTGTATGTGTTGAGTGTCTAAGAAATTTGAGAAAGGTTGTACAGATCTGTCCTTAGTAGGATTTTGTCCAGCAACCCTGAAGATGTGGAGAAGCTAGCCCCTCCCCTCCTGTCCTGCACCCTTTACCTTTCTCCCTATCGTCCCTTGTCTCTGCCTACCTGGTTGTCAGGTCGACTCGGCCCCCCGTCCCACCGGACGGCCCGCCGTTGATTTGTCAGTCAAACTGATGAGCTGTTTGCCTTTCGGGTGCTGCCACAGTTTGTCCGTCTAGATCGCTATCTTTGTCTCTCACTGATTCCCCCTCGCTGAAAAAACTCTCTCACACACACACTCGTAGTGTTTTTTTTTTGTTTGTTTGTTTTTTTTTTTATTTTGTCTCAATCACTCTGGTTTGGACAGCCGACCTTGAAGAGGCCCTTTGATTTTGACCACGCCAGTGTTTCTGCTCCGCTGGGGACTTTGATTCAGAGGTCTTTTTTTTGATGCGTTGTAGTCACTCTTTCCTCCCTCACTGCAGTGCTTCCCTCCTCCTCTCCGAAAGAAACAGCGACACAAACTGCCATCTACTGCTCCAAACGCAGCACTGCACTCCTGCTCTCTCTTGGCCCCCTCCGCTCCTCAAACCGGTACACAGCTCAGGGTTTGTTTGAACAAAGGGTCGATTTACAATGTTTAGTGGACGTGCAACGCAAAGACTTGGTTTCAGAACTCGCAGAAGAGAACGGTTTATTGCAGGAGACGCAAACTCGCTTGAAGTCAGACAAAATGATGGCATGTAGAAAATATTTTGTTGTTGATATTAACGCACTGTAGGCATTTGGTCCGAGAAGGAAATTACGATGCTTTATGAAGGTAATACAGGCAGAAATTTGATTTGCAGACGGGGGCAGAGCCAGCGCCTGCAGAGAACAGCTGCACTTGATGGGCCACTAGACTGTGCATGACCTCTGGTAACAAATATACATCCTCCGTCATCTTCTGACGGGGCAAAGGCCACAGCAGGGACATGAACCTTAATGAATCCTCATGAATAGCAATGAATATCGCGGTATTGATCACTCTGCAGCTGCACAGCGGCATCCATCCGTGAAGCTGGTACGGGCCCAGCGTCTTGCTCAAGGACACTTCAGTGGAGCAGATGTTTGCTCTCATGGGACTGACTTGAACCAAAAAAAAACCCATCGGGTGAAAACATTCCACCCTGCTGCCTGATGAAGAGACGTGGATTGCTGCCTCCAGCGAAAGGAGGGGAAGATACAGCTGTTCAGTTCGGGATTCAGTTGGCTTCAAAGGTTCAAGAGTGCAGGATTCTGCCAAACACCCTCTTCTTTCAGACACGTCTGTCCTTTTTTCTAATTCATGAGCCCGCTGGTGGATTAGCACAAATGAAAGTGCAGCCATTAGCCCTGTCGGAGCAGGACAGCGTTTACCGGAGGGTGTCAGGGTGACTGAAATATCATCCCCTATACTTGGAGACATGAAACAAATGAAGTGAACAAAGCAAATTTTAAACTGACTGAGCGCCCGAAAAACCCTTCACAGCACTGCCTCCCCCTGTGAAATTCATAACGTCTCTCAATAACCTTCGACTGAGCTTTTAAACATTTAGTACAATGAAGTTTGAATTCATCAGGTAAAATACTGACCGAGCGGCTTGACCTTCTGCCGCTATTAAAAATGGCTCTTTTGATGATACTGAATCTTGTATGACATTTCGTTTTCATGGATGTTATTAGTTTTTTTTGTCTCAAGTGGGACAGAATCATATTAAATCCCATCCCTTTATGAACAATCATTTTGGATCAGATAACCAGTCATAATTCCATACTAGTACAACTCTGAATCATACAAATTAGCCTTGGCAAAGGTCTAAAACACATACAGGAAGTCAACCTTTACCAGTTTTGCATTGCACCGTTTGCTTTTTTTGAGCGTCATATTGAAATAACATATGTAGGAAACACTTATCTGTAACTATAGAAAGAAGCCCACAGAAGGTGTAGAGCAGTATTTAGTAGGCGTCTGTAGCTGTATTTTATTCTCTGAGTGGGTGTGGAGCAGCCTTGCTCTGGGAAAGGCAGAAATGACTGTTGAGCCTTCTGGAGGTGTTGTGAGCCTAATTAAATGAAACATCTGTGATGGAAGGATAACCCGATGTCATACAAAGACACTCCAACTCCTCCACGTTACATTGAGTTTAGGTAGGGGATGAATATGACCGTCAAGTAGATTTGATGTGCTTTATATTGGCTTACCTGAGGGTCACCTTGCTTTTAGCATAGTCAAGAAAATGTGATTGCACGTAGGTGGTAATTACCAAAAAACAGAGTTAATATTTGTTTGAAATGAACCCAGATAACCGCAATAATGACCTCAGAACGTATTGAAAAACTACCCCAATGTGATTTGATAATAAAATTCTAACAGCGGGTCATTTCTTTAATGCAGTTCCAGGAAACCTCAGACTGTCTGACTTCCCCTCAGGAGGCCACTAAATTGAAGCTGAGTTGTTGCAGCTTGATTTCCAAGTCATTTAAATGGTAAATGGTTAAAAAAAAGATGTAATTCAATTTACTGACCGCCAAATGTTGGTAAGAAACTAGTGGGAAATTAAGCTGCACCAACTCGCTATAATTTAGTGGCCTGCTGAGGGGAGGTTGGACACAAACTAGTTGGAAATTTAAAAAATGGGGTTATCAGCAGAACTTACTACTTACTACTTGTAAGTTTCCCGGAAATGTATTAAAGAAATTACAAGCTATAACTGCCTGTTGCAAACTATTTTTATTAAATACAATTGGGGTAATTTCCAATAAATATGGTAGTAATTGTTGGTGTAATTTCAGCGAAATGCCAAATATGTTACTTGGGAATTACCACCCAATTACCATAACATTTACAGACCCGTAAAATGAAGTCCAACCCAAATTGCAACACAAAACAGCGTGTTGTGGTAAATAGATTGGCGCAAATCGTTCAAACAGCTGACACACAAGCAAAGATTTCCATTTCTAGTCAAATCAGTCAACTCATTAGTAATATTGTCCTGGAGAACTCTTCCCGTCCCAGCGCAGTGAACACAGCAGTTTTCTGCTGTGCACTTGGATGACTCCAGATCTTCATGTTTTAATGCATTACAAATACTTATATCAGTTCAAATGTTGTGACACCCCATGCTGCGCCTCAGACCGTGACAAATATTCTCCCATTTCCAGATCTGTTTTTCCTTGTAGTGAGGCAAAACCAGACTGGCTTTTGCACACTGTGCTTCGCTTGGTGATGTCACGGTACACTTAAGCAGAAGAGGAAAAACATCCAAATGACTCAAATCTGGGAAGTGAAATGGAAGAGCCCCCTCTTGTTTAGCGGCTTTCTCGGATTTCTATTTGCATTTTATTCCACATTTATATTTCAGGTGTTTCGCAGAATCTCTTATGCTGGCGAGGTTCACGTGTACAAGCAAAGAAAAAAGGTTAAATTCCTACATACCGATATTTCAAGCTAGAAGTGGAAGCGCAAAGTAAAACCTGCTGTTTTCTGATGCATTTATGCACCTTGTGTCCCCGCCATGATAATGTGTGATGGAGCAGTGACGCAGGAAAGGGCAAAGAAAAACAGATGAGACTTCAGGGGAGGGAGTTTAATAAACCGAATGCAAATGTTATGCTATCATATAAAGGGATTAAAGACATGCATGCAAAATTATTTTCAAAAATGGTCTGTTTTGTGCATGAATGGTTAACAGTAAAAGACAACTCCTTCTCTCTTCAGGCAGGACAGGGCGCAGGAGCAAAAAGGCCGGATCACAGCTAGATCTTCAGCTCGACCTTTATGGCTGCAAGTGATGCGCAGGAATGACCGGGAGGGCTCTGCCCCGAGGATGCGCCTGAGCTGCAATGTGACATGAAGGCAAAGAGCACGGTAAACAGACCAAAAGGGGAGGCAGAGACTACATAAAGGTCTGAACACCAGAGGACAGGAAAGGAAACAGGTGTTACATTTTCAGCATGATGTGAAAGCGAACTCACTTTCACTCTCCCCCTCTGACAATCTCCGCCTCTCCGAGATAAACACTCACATAACACACATTCACACACTGTCCCAAATTTATTTCTGCTTTACGGAACAAACACGTTACACACACATCATGTCTCTGCTCACTGAAACCACTCACTGGTGCAGAAACTCCTACTCAGACTCTGTGTGTGTGTGTGTATGTGTGTGTGTGTGTGTGTGTGTGTGTGTGCGTGTGTCTTTCCATCTGGCAGAAATAGACAACAAGACTGTTTTTTCTTGCCTCCTCCTTGCTGCAGTGAAAGCCTTCAGCACACACTAAAAAGGCTGAGGAAGCACATAAGAAAATAAGGAGCCATAATGGCCTCGTGACGATGTGTAATGCTTGATCAACTTCACTGCCGAGATGGTGGGGCAGTTTGTACCTTGAGCTGATGTTGGTGCCAGAAAACTCAGCACCCCCCGCTGTTCTTGTTGCCAGCAGAACAGTAGAAGTACCAGTTTAAACGTATTGATGTAATGTCTTCAGAAAGGAACAATGGGATTTTGGTTAAACCAGCAGATGAATGATGTTTCTCTTTTTGTTGGTTACACAACTCATTAACAATTATTAATCCGGAATTGAGTATCCTATCCATGCAATGCTGTTCCTTCAGATCAATACTGAAGTCACTACTGCGCAGTCAACAAAGCATACAGTTCACTTGGCAGTTGCAGGTGGGTAAGTGCAAAAGCTTGAAAAATACATATTGAGTAAGCTGCAACACCTGAACGTTGGCTACGTTTTATGATTAAGGACGTGTAAAAACTAGCTAGCAAGCATGTAACGGTAAAATAATATAATATAGACAATAAATATATCATAGAACAGCCCAAATAGTTAGTAAAAGGTGATAAATAAACTTGTGAAATAGGAAAAAGTCCAAATAGGTAACTCAAAATTATAATAATAATAACTCTTGAATTACTGTTGTTAGCTAAAAGTATCAGTTTGAATTGTTAGCCACATTTTATTGATAAACTGCTGTTATAGTGAGATAAAACATACAGATAAATTGTTGAAATAGTTAGCTATATAGTTATGTACATATTCATCTTTGTATAGTTTATTGTGTGTAATAACAGATCTAATCAAAATCCAATCAAACCAACACATTAGGGAAACCATACGGGTGGTGTCTGACTTCATCTGATAGGACTATGTTAGTGGACCCACATGTGACACAAGGCCTGGGACCGCTGCTGTAGATTTTCGATTGCACTGCAAGGTTGTTCTTATTAGTTCTTCCTTCGGTGATGTTCTCAATCGACTGCTGTTTCCATGAAATGAAAAGAAAAAAAACATCAATGGTTAATGATCTTTTATAACGTTAGGGGTTCATTGACATAACACAGTTCTGTCAGATTAGAAATCCACTGAAGTGTCTGAGCCCAATTTCAGCTGACAGCCGCATGCTACCTCCGAGGCAGCAAGCCGATGATGGACACCTGACTAAAATATCTTCCCTGTACTTTTCACTTAAAAGCCTACGGGCATTCAACAAAACAAAATAGTTCACAGGGACATTTTTAATTCAAACATAAGCTCCTAAAAATCTCACAGCGCTGCCTCGTCGGAAAGGAATTCATATTGTTTTCTACAATGACCTTCAACTGAACATTTTTGCACGATGTAGCCTAATCAGACAAAATACTGGTCTTGAATAATGATTGTTATGGAACTTTCAATATCCAAATCAAAACATTTCCAGTTGAGCATTTTTGTGACATGTCACACTCCTGGAAATATTGATAAGAGGAGGTCTTCCGAGAGGCCCTGGGACTGGTGGGTAAATGAGTTTTGCTTTTGGCGCGATCGGCTTTCATCACATCTGACTTTCATCTCGTCGCTCGTCTGTCTGTCTCACTCCATCTAGTGTCAACTCTGTGTCACTCTCCGAGGCTGAGAGGAGGAGATGAGGCGGCCTGAGACTGAGACGGATAGAGAGAGGCATGTTTGCCAATTTGGAGGAGGGGTGGATTTCAAACAGAAGCTAAAGCGATGAAAGTCAACAGGACGAATCACTCATAAGAAAGATAGATAGATAGATAGATAGATAGATAGATAGATAGATAGATAGATAGATAGATAGAGGACAGGGAAATTATATCAGCTGCTACAAATCAGCTGAAAATCACAAAGTAATACACAGTGAAATATTGAAATGGCCCTCAGGGCAACTCATGTGATGAGGCACAGTGGGAGAAAGGTTTGCTTTAAAGCACATCCATGAACACAAAGAGAATGAGGGGGGGAATCCAGGCCAGCTGGTTTTTAATTGCTTAATTTGGCCACTTGAGTTATGATGAAAGTTCCCGTTACAAGTCTATGTCCCTGTGTGTGTTTGTATGAAAATAAGGGACGGTGAGCTAATCGGCACCAACATTAAAAGGACATTAAAAACATTTAACATTTGAGGTGGAAAAAAAGTTTGTCGCATTACCATGCAATGTTCTTCTGGGAAACTTTGGGTACTGGCTTTGACACGCACCACCCACCCAAACACTGCTGAATACCAAGTGCACCCCCTCAAGGCAGCGCTCTCCCAGCAGGACAATGCACCCCGCCAAACTACAAAAACTGCTCAGGATTGGCCTGAGAACGAGAAAACAAGATGAAGGCGTCGACCAGATCCCAATCCCTTTGAGCATCGATGGGTCATGCTGGGAGAAGACCCATCGGGACATCACCCTGCCACCCACAGAACTCATAGGATCTGCTTGATCCACGGTGGGGCTTTATTGCTCTGGACTCTTCCCACAGGTGCTTGAATATGGAGCCAGCTTTTCTCTTTTTTCACTCCCTTACTTTTAGTTTGCTCTTCTGGCACAAACCTCTTATGTGGGTGGGGTTTTTGTCAGGCGTGTGCCCCCATTGGCCAATGGTTGTTTAAGTGACAGCTCAGTGCCCCAGACCACACCATGGATGGTCTTCGCCCCGGATAAGATTTTGTTGTGGTATCCACCACCCTAAAACGGAACATACCCTGCTGGTCTATGCAAGTTCATAAACTGCAAGTATTGACAGTATTTGTTGTCTGGCCAATGCCAGATGTTTTGTTAAGACTGTAGTTAGAATTAAAGCTAAGCTTTGCTATACAACTTGTGTCTAATATTAGCGACTTAGCATAGGCTAACGTGCTGACTGTTAACCCTCTTAACTAGAACATGCGGGTATTTTCAGAGTTCGTAAACCCAATGCGTAAGAATTTGGTCGAGTTGAGACTCAACAATCAACTATCTTGCAAATTGGACCTTTAAAGAATTCTTGGCTAAAGAAATTAAGCCCTAGCTTTCACACCCACACTCCTCTCACTCTGTCCATTACCACCTATTTTGCACCTTTGCTTGGGCAATAAGAGAATATTGCAAGAGTGCACTTTCCACTAAGTAAGGATTTGAGTCGAGTCTTGTTCCGCCTGCTCCCAGAGGTCAAACTTAGCGGGGTAAGAGAGAGATAGAGAGAGAGAGAGAGTGCTTGTTTGTGTGGTAAACTTGTGCCCTCCTTTTCGAGTTGCAGTCTCAAAGTGCTGGCTTGGCTGTTCTGAAGAAATGAAAGAGTGAAGAGGCGCAGAAGGAGCAAGAGGACAGAGAACAAATTCAACCGACGCTCAGAGAAGCAGGGGCTGGTCAATTACGGCCACCGCCTCCGCATTGTCCTCGTTATTAATTCCTCTGAATGGCTTGCTGTGTCTGTCAGGCACTTTTAACCCTGCTGGACCAAGTGTGGGAGTTGGCGTCAGCCCGAGGTTTGAGTACAGCTCACCGCGTTCGAGCTAATCAGCTTGGACACTCTCCTCAACGAGGCCACCGCGACAGCAGAAACAACTAATTAGAGATGGGATTAATAAATGTTCACATGTTTGCAATATGTATATAATGAGAACGCACACAAACACAACGCATGCACGTAGCCGAGCACGAGGGATTAGTCTCCGAGGACAAAAACAGCTAGTCCATGCAGAACGCAGAGTTATTACCTGAAACACTTATTTAAACAAGGAGGAGGGGGGAGCGGTGGGACGAAGAAAGAAAAGAGACGGAGGGAGGGAGTGATTCTGTGAACGCAATAACGCTCTTAATAGCGAAGCGAATATTAACAGGGCGTGGAGGCAGTTCTCAAGGGCATATGCAAATTCAATCCAAAACACTACTGTAGGTGGCGATTGGTGAGGTGGTGTAAACCCGTGTTTGTGTGTAAGAGACATTTTTATTTTTTTATTTTTTTCTGTACACAGAGTCAAGCTCCCTTGGAGACCGAGTTAAGCATGATGCGCATTACTGTGCATGATGGGTCAGGGGGTAATAAATCACTTCGAGCACATTTCGCAGGCTATTTCATTTTACAGTCTGATGACTTCTTGTAACTAGTCAATTGACATATAAAAAACAAGCGAAAGCATAAAGTGCATTGTTAATGTGCAGTTTCAAAGGTGTGTTACCTGGCAGAGATGGATGAAAGGTACATCTTATAAAGTGTGATTTGGGATCCACAATGCAGTCTTTTAGCTGGCAGTATTTTGGTTGAGGACTATATTTGTCTTCTTCCTGGTGTTTAAGAGTTGATTTCCCTGTCTGCCTGATAAACACTGAAATAGGAAGGTACATAGGTTCGCAATGTACCCCGTAGCTCAACCTCAGCACAAAGCTCCCTCTCCTAATTTCCCAATTTGCAAAATGTTTTCATGGCTTGGTTCCCAGAACAAGAGGCCGACTTTCTCATTTAGATTCTTGTCTGCGAAATGATTAAGATCCCTGGTGTACGTTATGAAACACATCTGAGCAAGAATCAGATAACGCATTTGCGGTCAACACGGAACACAACCTGGAGGCAGTCAGTCAACGTTCAGTCTTATTTTTCCCATTCATGTACCAGGACTGTAACCAAACCTTTACAAAGAGTTGGATTACTTTCCAAAAAAAGCAATGACAAATATATGAAAATGTGTAGTTTGTGACGCTGTGAAACAATCTATTTTGGGTAAATGTGGTGTTTCAGAAATGCGTCTTCTCGTAGTTGAGATTTTGTGTGTGAGAATATCTGGGGAGAGATGACTGCTTCAGTGGAAGATAATGGGGCGCTTCCCTCCTTTATCTAATCAAAGGGAAGATAAGATTCAGAACAGTTTTTGATTGGGGGATTAAACTTTTATCAGCCACATGGGAGCCTCATCGCGGCCTCTTGATGATCAATAAATATTGATGGAGGGATCATTAATCATTTATGAAAGCCTCGAGAAGTGACAGACAACACAAAACCCCATAGAGGTTAAAAAGGAACGCCATCATCCATTTCCCTTCTGTCAATTATATAAAACTTGTCAAGTCTTGTGCTTTAGGATGTTTTCCATTTTGGCGAAAAACAAAAGAGAGAGGGTATTTCATCATTTACTGGTGTTTGTTGTGTTGTGTTTGTTTAAATGGTCGAACTCATCTCATATTGTGACCTTTGCCTTGTTTTTTGCTTGTTAATTCTGTGTTTCTAATTATTTTTAATTATGATTGTAGTTGTTTAAACACTCTGTGTTCGTTAATCGTTATCGTGACCAGGACTTTTCTTTTCTTCATTTCCCGTTGAGCATTTTTCCGGTGATAAAATGGTCCTGTAATCACAAAATGTAAAAGCTTTTCTGTGAAAAGCTGCAGCTAAACACGATGCTGTGAGGCTTAAAGTGATAGTGTCAGCTCTACAAAGCCAGTTACTTCAAAGCGACTTATCAGGTTGTTTTCTATTTGTTGTTTATATACATTATAAGACTGTACATTATAGAAAGCTTGTTGGCGCCATCTTTGAACAATGCCAAGGAAATGTCTTTTACATTAAGAGATAAGTTCTCCTTTGACCATGAATATTAAATGAACATGTGAACAATTACTCAGTCTGATTTAACTTGATTTAAAGAGACATGCCAGTATGGAAGAAAGAACAACGATGGCAGTGGCCCTAGAAATTATCCTTGAGGAATCACTGAGGTTTGAGTCAAAGTCATCTTTTGAGACAGAGACAGGAGGAACATATTGAAAGCAGTTCTAGATGGACCAGTGTGTTCCCTCTGTACAAGTCTGTACAACTCTGAACAATCAAAGTCGGATATATTATGAGATGGGATTCAAATATTTTCAGTTGTAGGCTTTAAATATTGCAGTGTTATAGGTGTGGAGAAAACACCCCATGATTACAACACAACAACTGGCACATCTGCATATTTGAGGAACCAGCTGGTTGGATAACACATGGCCCTGTCGACAATTCTAGTAAAGTATAAAAGTTACCTGGTCAGCTCGTGACAGTCCACCCTAGTCTTCTTGATCATCAGCAACAGGTGAGAGAACATGAGGGATACTTGATTCTCTGCCATCTTTGTTCTACTCCGGGGGAAACAACATGTGCTAGGTTAAAGGATGGACCACATTTCGAGGTTGTCAGCACTGCCACTCTTGTGGCTCCGGCATTAAAGGTGAGTCATGAAGTCATCTGTAGAGGATTGACATCATAAACTCCAGAGCCCTGTCTCATGGTGCGGTCCGGTGGTGAGGCAGTGTGGGGCATTAGTTTATATCTGTGGCGACAAATTTATTATCCCGGGGATGTCAGCAGTATGTCACTGTCTTTACACCCCAAAGCCTGCAGCCACCACAGGGGTTTGACAGATTTGTGTTTATGTGTGTGCGAGAGAGAGCCTGAGGGAGAAGGATCGGTCTCCCCAAGGCGCCCTCACCTTAAATGACCTTGTATCAAAGTGATTTAATGAAACAAAAGATTGATACCGTAGAGTAACAATGTGGGCACTTTCTCTGTTTCCTCGCGCTCACACTACGGTGTGCATGCATTGATCTCCATCTATAACTCCACCGAGGGTATGAGCCCCCAGTAACTCTACCACCAGCCTTTGTCGTGCCTTCCAACAACACAATAATCTGCTTTTAGTGGATGTGTGACTTAATATTCCCAGTTTTGCTTGTACTCAAAATCCCCCATTTGTACAGTCATCCACTAGTCCTTATATGATTGGCACTCAGTAGTTCAATGAAGTGAGTAGTAAATTGACACCGACAGTTGAATTTTTGCCTCTATAAAATGTGACACATTGCATTTTCGGGATTATTAGCAGAAAGAAGTGTGCTTGTCCCAGACAGTGCTTGGATCTTACATCAGTCAGAGCATAATGGAAGCTGACGTAGGCAGCGGAGGCAACCTGCTTCTGTTCTCTATGTTCCCTAGGGGTGAGGTCATCTTCTAAGCCAAGCATCAATCTGATGCCTGTTGTCATAAAGGATAACCTGAAGCGCTCTGTTTTTTGAACATATGGAGATGATCCCCAGAGGTGCTCTCACTTTTCACCAGGTTAACGGATGGAGATTAAAGTGTAAAGCAGCCTGGAGGATTGAGACGCCACAAGGGGTCACAGGATAAATCTGAGCCAGCTAGAGAGTCAGACCCTCTGAAGAATAAACACCTGGAGTCACTTTGGACTCTGATCCAGAACAGTTACTAGTGGGAGGAGAGCTCAGAGATCACTTTGAAACTTTGGGGGATTAAAAAGTGGTTTTATCTTCACTCCTGTTTATCAACCTGACTGCAGCAGTGATCTGCGGAGCTCCTTCCTTGGTTATTTATGTTCTTTGATGCTTACTGCCTACTGTGCTGTGGCTCGCTCACGTTAGCTTAAGGCTAATGTACAGTAAAATAATCTGGGCATCTGTTTGGGGCAGATAAACACTGCACGAGTAACACAAATATACATAAAGGTTCCTGCCGTCAAACTTGACTTCACTGTTGATGTGTTCACCGTCAAAAAACCACTGCTGATGAAAGGCTTTCTAAAGCGACTCAGACACATATGTTAACAGATGAGGTAATGTTGTAAAGTTTTATTAAGTTAGTCGACTAACCTTTCCCAGAAGAAGGGACAAGTGACCACGTGAAATGCAGAGTTACCTTAAGTAAACTTTTGGATTTATCTGTTTATCTATTCAATGAGTCTTCATTCGCATACCGTGCAACTTTTGGGACAATGCCAACACTTTGCCCAATCCACTGCCCTCTACCCAGTGCCGGCGTGGTTCACTGGCAACCCGAATATCCCTACTCAGGCAGGTCTCCTTATTTTGACTCACCACAGCGCAAAGTCAGTCATTGTTTCTTCTTTGTCATCTTGTTCAAATATGTCTTCTCGGAAAACAACTTTTATGTGCAACATCACCACCTTCTGGATTGGTGTTTGGATCTGAACCCTGGCGGATAGTTTAGTCCTTCCTTGAGATTAGTTTCAGTCTCATTGGAATCTAACATGAAAGCCCTCCATACAAAACACATGCACACTTTTATTCTCTGTCATTTTCACATGCTGTAAATCGGACTCTTCTTTACACAGAAAGAAGTCGTGATCAGGTACGAGCTCCTCCACAGTGTCTGAGCTCTGCTTTACACCGGCACCAGCGTTTCTAACCACATGTCGAAACCCCGGGTGATGAATCATCTTTATGTTTGTGGACGTGTGTGCGCGCGCCTCTCTATTCTTTCGCCGCGTGTCTCTCTCCGCCCCGAGGTAGAATAGAAGGAATGACAGTTTGGTTTGAAAATTAAATCAGTTTACTGTAGCTGTCGACAGTTGAGCTTATTCTGCATAATGGTCCTGAAATAGTTCACTATGAGTAATTTCAGCGGAGACAGAGAGCCTGGCAGGTCTACTCAATAAGCACTCGGTCTACAGTATAGTGACACATCTTGCACAGTGAAAATAGGGAGTTAATGAAACCACTCAGGCACAGACAGAGGGAGAGTGATTCACACATTGCTGATAAATTGTAATTGTAGGGAAGAGTTCAATTGCTGCCTCTAAAATATGAGATTTCGACAAAGGCCTTCAACATTAGCAGGCGTATAACACTTGACATCTTATTAACACCCACCTTTTCCCTCTCTAACTGCCTCTCTGTCTCTCTTCTAACTATAACTCTGCCTCCACCTCTCTTTTATCCGGCCTGCCCTTTTCTCTCTCTGTCCCATTACATCAATATAAATTACTCAACAAAAACGGTTAATTACGTATTCTAGCGGCCGGTAAGGTGATAAAAACATGCGGAAAGTGCAGGCCGAGTGTCCGATTATTTAATCAGCCCTCATAGGAAGACAACTAAATATTATTTTTATGTGAAAGACAGGCAGAGCAACAGAACTTTGACCTTGGCAATCAAAGGCGCAGACAGAGGGAAAACAGAGAGCCTCATCCCACCGCGATCACCCTTGTCTCACTCGGTTGTCATGGTGATTAATAGAGACCACAGTAGGGTCCAGAATTAGAGGAGATTGCACCTGTCACACACTCACACACACACACACACACAAACTGACAGAGTCAGGCGGAGGTGACCTGAACACGGACCTGGCCGTATCTCCTCTCAGATAAACACAGAGGCTCAGGTCATCAATCGAGCATTGACAGCAGCAGCCGCACTGAGGGGGTCAGTGTTGCGGTTATAGATTCTAACAGGAGCTCTGCAAACTTTCAGCGGGGCTCAGTGCTTTGTACGTCGTCCCATAAAACCCGGACTCTGACGGCAGCAAGGTCAGAGTTTCTCCAAGCCTTCAGCCTTTTCAGCCTGACTGCTATGTGAGAGGTCTGCATGTTTCAGAAACGGACCACTTTGCATTGCTTCATGAGAAGAAGCGTCCTTCAGTTTGATGAAGAAAAAAAGAAAAAAGATATTTAGGTACATTTATTTTATATCTTAGCAGTAAGTTAGTGCCAAACAGCATGTACCAAGGATGTGTGTGTTTCAGATCAACCAGCCAGTGAAATCAGCCCTAACTGACCCAGCGGATCTCACTCTTCTTTTTCCTTCTCCTCTCTGTAACATTGAAATCACAAAGTTCAGTACATTTCCCCTCTCGCTGCAGTTGGTAGTCAGCAGTGTAGTACATAAACACCCAACAATGCAGGTCACCTCCATGGATTGCTGCTACAGTCAGGTTGATAAACAGGAGCAAAGATACAGTAAATCAACGTTTTATTCCCAAAAGTTTCAAAGTAATCTCTGAGCTCTCTTCCTATCGCTAAACGGCCCAGGATCAGAGCAGAATCCGATGTGACTCTGAAGTGTTCATTCCTCCAGAAGGTCTGGCTCTGCACTCCACTCTCTGTGGCCAGCGTGCCCCCGAACTCCCACCAAGCCCCTTGTCATACAAATAGGATTTGTGAATTAAACCATCTGGAATGTCCAGAACAAGAGTTATAAGACCTCATGAGCAATCAGATAGTTACTGCGCGATAAGGTCGACTCAGAGGAGACCTACTATGCTTTTTCCTTTCTTTCCTTTCCAAGAGTGTGAAGATTTGTGAATGTAAAAAGGCCTGAAAGTTAAAAAGACAAGGCCAACGGGCTAAAACATATCCCAAGTAAAGGGAGATTTCAGTGCTGCTGCACTGGACATTATGAGTAAACTGAGTGTTTATTACAGCATTGAATCATGTAAACCCATTCTAGTAATAACCAGGAATACAATTATGAACCTGAAAATGAGCAGAATAGACTCCTTTAAACAATCACCTCAGACTGCTTGAGGAGTTTAAACCATCTAAGACTTGAGTTAACATGGTCACATAAAACAGAGGGTATGCACTATAACATACTCAAACAAATGAAATAGAGCATTGACTGAATTGTAGTAGTATTGTCTAGTTTTTTATTCACCGTAGCCTGTTTGTGCATACAGGTCAAGCTGAGCATCACTAATTGGGATAAGATTGGTACCACTCTTACGTCTGTAAGGAAAAAATGTAGCCGCAGCAAGCCGCCATTTAGCTTCACTTCGCATAAAGACTGGAAGCTGACAAAAGATAGGCTAAGAAAATCATCCACTGACTAATTAAGAGGTTATTTCTCGTCTGTTTAAACTGTAGAAAAAGCAACTTCTCCGCTATTTCACAAACAAATGGCTGAATGCTGTATGCTCGCTTTTTATGGACCAGAGGCAGCTGAACGACAAGAATGCAGTGAATGCAGCTGTTACGTTGTGGAATAACGTTTTCCGTCCACGTCTGCTGTGCCGACTGAAATCCACTATAACTGCTGTGAAATTCAGGCCGACTATATGTTGTCCTCAGTGACGGAGCATGCTGCACACTTTTCAGAGCAACCTCAAGAGATGGATTTTCAATAGAGTGCTTGTATCAGAGGCTTGTGTATTTCTTCTGATGGCAGGCTGGGAAGTAAATTGTTCACTCTGAAAGGCCAGGAGGCTTACCAAGTGGGAACTACTGATCAAACTCAGAATGACCGCTTTTCCAGTATGGCTCAAATATGGAGAATATTCAAAACTGACGACAGACTCTGACTGTTTCTGTTTCCACCTGTGTGTGCGTGTTTGGTTTGCATGATTTACGGTATGTGTGCGTGACAGGCGCAGCGCAGCGTGGAGAATTTCAGAATAAAACCTAATAAATCTCACCTCTATCAAGGTTAATCTCCATGAGCTGAAGGGGTCCTATACATCTCCACCTTAACGAGCCATCACCTGCCACGCTCCGCGGACGAGAGCCGGGACATAGATCCACCGCCTGAGCCGCAGAGTGTATGGGTGCGTGTGTGTGTGTGTGTGTATGTGGTATTTCCACACTGCTTCATTAAAGAAGGTTATTTTAAGGCACAGACGTACGCAAAACTAATTGTAAAAATGCAGTTTGAGTGCTGCCGTGCCACTCCCCCTATTTGAGGGGACAAATTGGATGAGAAAGGGAACATGAAGGATGTCAAAAGGAGGAGGGTGCTTGCGTCATTCGAGTAGAAACGATTAAAAAGAAAATGTTTTTTAAGGGAGACGGAGGAGAAGGGAAAGAAAAGGGGAAAAAGTGGGCTCGTGCTTTGGTTCTCCGAAAAAGAAGTGGGAGAGGCGGAAACTCTAATTAAGGATAAGAGAGTCTTTCTGTCTCTCTCCTTTCTTTTGTGTGCCTCAGCAACTTTTACAGCACTTCTTCCCCCCCCCTTCCTTTTTTTTTTCCTCATTTACTGCAGTGGCAAGCACATTCCCCCCCACCCCACACACTCTCTGCTCAGTGCCTGCAGCATGGGAGAGTGCTGTGCAGCCTCCTCTCAGGGCACACACACACACACACACACATGCACATACAGAAAGGCATACAACCCACACACTCCAGTTGTAACTCCTGCATTTTCTTTTTTTTTTTGTTTTTTTGTTTGGGCACGAATAAACAAGAACATGCTTAATCATGTGTTAAAAGGCACACACAAATGTTGCGCCGCGAAGTTCACCCCTGCCGGGCAGCAGCAGGGGGTCCAGAAGACTCAAAAGATGACGTGATTCCCTCTCTGATCTCCACTAATGTGTTTGTTTCCGGAGAGCGTGAAGGAGGCGGAGATGGAGAGATAGAAGAAGGGGGCATTTTGGCAGAGTGAGAGGGGAGGGAGGAGCAGGTAGGGGAGAAGGAGGAGAGGAAGGAAGGAAGGTGAGGATCAGAGATAGATGAGATGCTGTGGATGTCTTAGCTGGGAGACTATTAGCATTCACACCCCGATGTCTCCCCCCTCGTTCTCCTATCTCTCCCTCTATCTTGTCCATCGGCCTCCATCGAAAGCCTTGAGGGTGGAGGATCCACTCAACACAAACGCGTACAGTCCCATGCTCACTTTGATAAGACCCGTCAGTTCCTGAATAGATTTTTTTTTTTCTCAGGTTGTCTCTCTTTGACAGCCGATGGCTGGTTGTCAGCGGCGGCGACTTCTCGATTGCCCCCTTTTCTTGTTTGCTATTGTTTTTCCCGGGACATTTGCATCTCGGAATCATAAATCTCTAAAAGACCCGCTGATGAGCTGCTCTGAAGTACTCTGAGTCCTCCTTCTTGCACATCCATTACTATGTTTTTTCTGTTTTTCCCCCTCTGAGACAAGATCTCTCATCACACCTCGGAGTAATGGTTTTGAAGAGCTTGGGCTGCACACACACACACACACACACACACACACACACACACATACAGGCAAAGTGAATGTCCAGAATGCCAATGGATCGCTCCCCCGTGGACTGAACTCTTGCGGTGTAACAATAGATAGATCGATAGACGAGATAGCCATTTATTTATGAAACAAAATGTTCTTCTTTTTGTTGTAATAGAGGTACCGTCTGTGGCAACATGCCCCCCCTCCCTCCCTCTCTCCCTCCTTGTACCACTGTGTGCATTTGTTTTATCTTTTGCTTCAGTGGACGATTAGCCCTGCCTGGATGGGAGAACGCGCCACTCTTTCTAATCTGAGGCATAAAGAAAACCCAGATGCTGCCTATTGTCTCGTTAATGGTCTCAACTTGTTTGTAGTGATTATAGGAATGTCTCAAAACAGAAGCTGTGATGACAGACAGGCGTACACCCAGCAGCTCAACTTTACACGCCACATAACGGCTTGATGATTAAACGGGCACTGTGTAGTTTTGGAGCAGAAATTCTAAGTCAGATTATTAATATTGACAATATTACTGAGGTAATCATACAAACTGAGAAATATTTATCTTTTCCATAGCTGAATAAACAAGCTGTTCTCAGAGGAAAATAAGGTCCCCAGAACACTGAAGCTAGAAACGTGGCAGGGTCCGCCACATATAAACAGAGTAAAACAGTATGAATCTGTGTCGTTGTTTATTCAGTCGTGACAACAACAAAGTGAGTTTGTTTGAGTTTGTCAACAAAGATCTTAAAAGTTCTTCCTCCAAACTATAAAGTGCACCTTTAATAATATAAAGTCCTGAAAACACTTTAAAGGAGGATCCCTTCAGTCGACCCTCAAGATGCTCGGCAGAGGTTAGGAGCTCTCCCATGATTCAAAGGCCTTCTTAAGCAAGACGTGGCTGGGTTTTAGCAGCTTTTTCTTTTATTTTGAGAAAAAATCGTGCTGCACAGGATACTTAAAATGTGAAAAGGCATCCTCAGTTTCATGTTCTACTGATGCTGCCTATCATTTGCTGTTGCCGTGAAACCACCCAGACTTACAAGGAATGGTCCGAATCGAGTTAAATCGTACAAGTCTATCACGACAGATCTTTCAGCTGTTCAGAAAACACCGTTCTGAAACTCACCCACAGATGGAACCTCCTTTTACAGAAGGCCATCCTCGTCTGATGCCAGTGAGCAGCTTTAAGGGGAGACATATTATTCTATATTTTCAGGCTCAGTATTTTGGGTTACTGCTAGAGTAGGTTTACAAGCTTCAGTGCTGCAGCGCTGAATTCCCCCTCTGTCTGAAACGTTCTGTTTTAGCTCCTGCCGCTTTAAGGCCCCTCCCTCCCGAATACCCAATCTGCTTTGATTGGTCAGCTCACACATGCCTGACTCAGCACCATTAAAAACAAACAGAGCAGCTGTGCTAAATCAATTCTCACATTGGCCAAACTAGCCACTAGGCATAAATTATGCAAATGTACGGCGTAGTGAGGTAGAGTAAAGTCACAAAGTCACGGAACTAACAGCGGTGCAACTGACGAGGCGTTTCATGAGCCACGACATTAGTCGGTTCAGCAAATTCCCCAAAACATCTGTTTATTTTGAAGCGACAAATCCCTCTGGGCATAAAAGAGGAAGTACTATGACATGATTATAGAGCTACAAAGTCCCAAAAGGAATGTCCGGGGGGGGGGGGGTTGCTCAACAAAACAAGGTATGTTTGTTTCCTGTGTCCTCTCTAACCCCTTCCCACACTCAAGCGTCACGTTTACTCAAACCATTATAAAGCAAATAGAATGAGCGGTATGAATGAAGGGATTTTTTTTTTGCATTAACTTTATGAATGAAAAGTGTGGATCTATAAATGCACACACAAACACACATATACACCTGTGAGATGTATTTACAGTTTAGGACTTTTAATTGAACAATCCGATGAGTGTAAGTGCAGAGCAGCAAAAACAGTGTTCTTTATTTATGTGACAAAGATTTAAATTATTGGCTGACATTTTCTGATGAACTCATGAGCCGCTGATCCCACTCGGCCATGAATCGTAGAGAGAGTGTCGATGAAGGTGTGTGTTTCTGTGCACGTGGTTGCGTATGAAGACGGAGGGAAAGAGAGAGATGAGAGGAACGGGGCAAATAAATGCGATGGTGGCTAAAAAGGCAGGAAGGGAGCGAGCCTGAGGAGAAATCAATAGACAGAATGTTGACACAAGCTTCTACTCATCCTGTATTAACCACACCATCGTGGCCTGTAGTGTACTGGGACAGCACACACACACACACACACACACACAGATACACACATGCTTACAGGGTCAAGTGCACTCTGTAATGTATCATCCTGGGCTTCACAAGGGACTGCTTGAAGTTAAGCGGGAACATGTGTCGAAGCTAGGTGAGTGTGTGTGTGTGTGTGTGTGTGTGTGTGTGTGTGTCACTGCTCCTTCCCCTCAGTGCAGTTAATGTAAAACATAAACAGTGATGTAATTACAGCTCCTCCATCCTTCTCATCTCCATCCCTTCATTTGTTATTTATTTCCCTTTTCCCTCGTATCTTCCTTTAATCCGGACTTTAAATCCTTCCCTTCACTGATGGACTCAAGGGTGGTTGTACAGGGTGGGTGATCCCCCCCTGCTGGTGCCCCCATGTTTTAAAAGAACATCAGAAAAAAGAAGAAAACATGATAAAGTGTCCCCTGTAGTGCCCTTCCAGTGAAGAAAATCTATTAAAGTGCCCTCTAGCCTGCTTCTCCAGTGGAGAAAACATGATGAAGTGCCATCTCTTCACTGTGACTTTCTGTTCACTGGTGCCCTTTTTATATTTTTTTTCACCCCTGCCCCTCAAAAATCCTGAGTCCGCCCCTGCCTTCATCCATTACACATCCCACCATACAGTCCTTCATGTATTTTTTTTTCCACATGCAATCCGTTAGTTGTTCTTTTAATTTACCCTTGAATATTTCCTTCCTCTATACCCAGTTTTCCCTCCTCCTCACTCTGCATCCCCATCTCAATTATTTCCTTTTTCCTCATTATGCGTCTTAGATCACTTAAAAGCAGATGCCGTTAAAGAAAACTGGTTAACTATTCACAGATGTCCTTGCCTTAACCTGAATACCTAATGCTCCGCTGATGTATTATTGAGCGCGAGCGTCACGTTGCATTTCCATACTAGTTTACATTAAGCTTACACACAACACATTAAACCATGCATGCCTTCGGTGTTTGCTTCTATTCACAGGTGTGGTCTCGGTGCAAACACCCTCGCTGCCCACGAGTAGTTCTACGGCCATCTGCCAGTACGGCACACGGTCTCATGATGACAGAGGAAGTGTGTGAGTCTCGGGGTACATGCTTAATGCATAAGTAGTGTGCGTCCATCCTATTGTATCCATATATCATACATTTAAAATAAGAGCAGAAGCTGTAATCGGAAGTGACAAAAGAGCCAAATGTTTCCTTATGGCAAGGGGCCAAACAATCTCACTGCTTTACAATATTTATACACACAACAAGGGCTTCTGTGAATACACCCTCAAACATAGAGCTAAAGTGGGTGAGTGAAGATATACATTGACAGGAAGTATAATATGAGATTGCTTTTTAACTAGCCATTCAGTGTAATTGTTCTTTTTTCTATGCTTATTTAAGTGATTTATTTTATAGTTATTAGACTCTCTCTTCACCTCCCTTCACTTGTTTATTGGGGATAACTTATTTCCCAAAAAGAAAACAAAACTTAGTAATCACAGTTAAGGAAACATTTGATTGATGGCATTTTTAAAAATTCTATGGATATTGTGATAATTCGTTGAGCCACGATAATCTGGTAGTGAAAATCTGACATTGTGACATCCCTATAACATGTTCTGGTTAATTAAAGGGATATTCCGGTGTAAATTTAATCCATGGTCTAACACACCGTGAAACTGTGTTACACTCCCTCTCGAGAGATCAAGTTAGCAGACCGCTAATTTACGGAGTTTTATCAACCTCAGAAACGACCGCACGACAACAATACATTGCAGTAAATGGGTCCAAATATAAACCACCACCAAAAAGCCACAAATAATGCTCAGAACAGCACCAAACTTCAGCAACAGTACAAATAGGGTCTCAGCACATAGTCCGGGGCATCTAACCTCCGCTAGCTTAGCTGGATTTCTACTGAAAGCTGGCAAAATGTACCTCTCTTCTGCAGCAGCTTACTGTTGATGGGAAGTCCTGACGAGTCGATTACCAAGTGCAGCAGAGTTCCGCAACTCATGGATGAAAATGTATGATTATGACTTCATGAAAAAAAATCAAAGTTCATATGTGTCTTACCTGCCAGTTTATAACAGCTATTATCGAGAGCGGAGAGGGAAAAGAATGGAATTGAGCATTTCTAAACGCACTCGGTAATCGTCGCGTCGGGACTTCCCCGACCCGGAAGCTGATGGAGGAGAGTTGAAGTCTGTTTTTAGCTTCTCAATAGCTTCCCTAGCTAAGCTAGTGGAGGTTAGATGCCCCAGACTATGTGCTGAGACCCTATTTGTACTGCTACTGAAGTTTGGTGCTGTTCTGAGCATTATTTGTGGCTTTTTGGTGGCAGTTTATATTTGGATCCATTTACTGCAGTGTATTGTTGTCCTGCGGTTGTTTCTGAGGTTGATAAAACTCCGTTAATTAGCGGTCTGCTAACTTGATCTCTCGAGAGGGAGTCTAACATGGTTTCATGGTGATTTAGACCATGGATTAAACTCACACCGGAATATCCCTTTAAATACCATCCGAGCCCAAACATAGCAACCTGTGCAAAATAAGGTCTCATAAACCTTCTAGCCTTTTAGGCTAACATTAGCTAGCTAGAACCTCAAATCTAACCTCCAGTTGTAATTGAAGAATAGAAAACCCAAGATGGACACATCTCCCCACTCATCAAATCTCATTTAACGTTCTGCTGTTTTTTTGTTTTGCACTGTGTTATTTTGTCTAAGTCTGCTTCACCATGAGATCGCATGATTGGAATAAAGTTTGAGTGCAGCTTCAGTTTGCAGAGCCATTTGCGGCGTTTGCTGTTTATTCAAAATGTATTAATATTGAAAGTGCGTCCACAGCAACAAACTTGCGCAGTGTGAATAACAAGCAGAGAGACAATCAGACAGGGATTCCTTGCTTTAAAGTTAGACCTGTTGCCTTCAAGTGTTCAGACTTCTGAGATGAGGAGAAATATAACACTTATTAAAAAGTCAAGCTTAAACAGTGTATTTACATCCCTCAAATTCAATGTGAATTTATGTTGAAGGTAAGTCTTGCTACATTTACCAACAAGATCTTGTGTGCAGTACAGAAAAAAATCAGCATCAGCTTCCCAGCAGTGTGATTTCAGCAGCACTCCTACAGGCTCCGGGCTTTGCATGGCTTCAGGGGATTCAGGCCAAAATACTGTATGTCTATATGTGGTGAGAGCTGCTGTAGCAATTTTGAGAACACGTCCTCACTATCTGCCAAGTACAATAAATACACAGGAATATGTGTGGGGGGCATTGCTGTAGGAAGAAGCTGACAAGTCACAGTGGCATTACTGACACATTGTACAGGGACAACAGCACCCAGTGTCCAATGGATGGGGACAGCAGACTATAAATAACATTGCACTTATTTGCTTTTAAAATGCTGTCAATACATACATTCATACAGTGTAGCAGACCCTCATATATTAAAATATATGAGATACAATTTTGTTGTTCCCTCTGCATCTGTGGTTGGTTCGGTTTAGGCACCAGAACTGCTTGGTTAGATATAGTAAAAAAATGATGGTTTGGGTTCATATAAGTACATTATACAGCACATTAAATGCTGAAACAGACTACTTTTAAACTTTCCCCCATCCATGTGTTTCCCTGTGGTATTGCTGTTGACGCCTCTGTCACAAAGACAGCTTCAGAAGCATGGCTACCACTAACAGCCTTATGACCATCAAAAGCAGACCAGAGTCAAGCACCCGGTTTCATTAATAACATGGCAGGTTTTGTTACTTACCGATATAGTAGAAAGAATGCTAGTTTTTAACCGTCAAAATGGCTGGGAAAGGACAAAGGGAGGAAGTGAAAAGCAAAACATGACACAGGAGTAGAGAACTTCAAAATAAAACAGGAAATAACTAAACCAAAAACTAAAAAAATGACACAACCATGCTGTTGTCAGCAACATTTCATCAGCATATTTCAGCAGCGGTTCTTTCATGCAAACTTCACTTTTGTGGGAAAATAGTGCCCGGTATTGGCCAAATAGCATAGTGAAAGCAAGGTGCTTAGGAAACCATTCTATACGTGGATGGTGTAATATTTCTACAGACTTTACACTATGTCACCTGAATGGCTCAGAGCGTCCAATATAGCTGTGGATGGTTTTACATAAGAGTTAGATAAAATTGTCGGTATCCGATGACCCGGGAATGAAAACAATCTGTGGGCTGATGTCTCTGTTTTGGGTCTCTACCCAAGAGAAATCTCTTGTCCTCTAGCCGCTAAACGCTCCACTATGTTCACCATCTAGTCGGCAAGTTTGGTCATGTGCCATTTGGTACTGAGCAAGTAGTACAGTGTTGTTTTTTTAGAGAGTGTTTGCTGGAAACTTTCGTGCCACAATGTTCGAAGAATAACCTGCTCTCATCTATACAGCACTTTTGTCGACGTGAGTCGTTTTTGATTGTTCTTTATAACTACATTTGTCTTTTCTTGATAAATCATGTCCTGCGGGAACAGAAACACTGTTGCAGTTAGCTCCAATGATGTCACCAGACCCCGGTCCCTCATGGTGATAAAAGTGCCGCCGGTACTGTGAGTGGTCGTAGATGATTTTAAATGGTGTTCTTTGAAAGATCACAACTGCTGTCCCCTGACTGCGCTGCATCTGAACTTCAAGAGCCAGTGTTTGGCGACACTACTGTTGTGTGGCGCTTTCTTGTACGATCGCTGCTTTTAATTAACAACAGCTGCAAGAGTCTGTCATAATGAGGGGCTCTCTGAGACCTAATTACTCGGCTTTACTGTTGCACATACAAGCCGGCGCACACACATACAAACACACACATCTTCCTACTTTAGACCAATTAGAGATTCAACATTTAGCCACTCTCTCCTCCTCTCCTGTGTTTCCTTCTAATTGGTCGTCTTGGGTACTTGGGTCGTTCTGTGCAAATCTACTGTTTACTTTGGTTTCTAATGTTAAATCTTTTATCGCTTTCGTACTCTGTGTCCGGTCATACCCTGCAGGTTTTAACAATAAGCAGAGTCCGACAGTCATGACTCACCCAGCATGTTTGGCTTTTTCTAAAAACTCATTTTACATCTCCGGAATTTTCACGGCTGAACAGGTTTGTTTTCCTCTGTATAATCCGGCCTCTGATCCAACGACCAAGGCTGGCTCAAGTCAATGAGTTTGGGTGTCCTATTAGCCTATTGCTGTTCAGACCAGTGGTCAGGTCCTAATGAACTGATGCGAGGTTGTGGAGCAGAAGCAGACTCAGACCAAGTGTAGATCATCATTTATTATATTCTCAACCCCTGCCAGAATCCCCGTTTTTGTTATTTTGCTTTCATAAAATGTTGCTCTCTTTGACTCAGTCTGGATTTTTGATCACAGAACCGCATACAGTCAATACGCTTTACATAAACAATGACCGAAGTGCTGCGGAAACATCAATATAAAGCCTTAACAGACTCAACATTTGTTTGTATTTTTCAATGGCTGGATGTTTTTTTGTGATGTGTCGTCTGTGGGCAGGTATTGACTCGCTGATGTGTTTACGCCTGTTGAAGGTCATCTCATTCACACTCATGCATAAATATGGCCCTCTAAATGTTAGCTTAGCCCTCTGATATTTAGGGTTGTAATGGACTGCTCCACTCAGACGAAGTCGGGATGAGAGTTGGCTCTGCCATGCAGCAGTCTGCTGTGATCGACCTTTAAACTTCCCCCCTCAAAATTATTAGAAATATAGATACATGCAGAACACACTTGTGGAGTTCATTCAAATAATCTATTATTGTCTTTAAACTTCTGTTTTGATTATGTTTTTATTTTGCCACACATTAGGGATACAAGCTATTTATTTGCTTGTGTGTTTGTTTGTTTGTTTGTTTGTTTGACAGGGACAGTGCACAGCTTCTTAGGTGTACCAGAGTCAGCTTTAAGCTAATTTACATATATATATATACAGACTGAACTTACCAAAATTTTAAATAAACAAAGAGATATATAAATGTTTGAATAAATGTGATAAATATGTCATTAAATGCAACAAAACAGTTCATTTTAAATAAAGGCATTACTTAAATTATGAAATGTGACCATATACATATATCTGCTTTAATCTGCCTCTGTATTTACAATAATTGCCTTTGTATTAATTCAACAATTTATTTACTTTATCAATCATATTTCAAAATCATTTTCGAACTTTAGATTTATTTTTGTATATTTATACAGGAAAAAATATGTTTGTGGAAAGAAATAGGGGGAAATACAAATGGTAAATTATGAGAAAATAAAAATAAAGATTTAAATAAAATAAATGCAGAACAAGATTCAACATAAAAATTATAATAAACTAATACATAAAAAAGAAAATGTAATGAGAAAGTAAAAAGATGCATGTGTTGATGTTTTTTTTATAATATTTGATAATAATCATGATACTTCTTTGATTTAAAAAAATAAATGTATTAATGCCTACATGTATTTTATTCTAAGTCCATTTATGGTATATTAATTTACTTACTGAGCAATTTAGTTTTAACTTTATGTATTTTCTGACTTTTTTAGGGGGAAAGGGTTTGAAAAAGGTGAAAGTTGTCTCACACAAGCAACTTTCCCACCAATGATCTTCTATCTGGCGGTCTAACTGGAGGAGGACTATCGATCTATGCCCAATGCAATTACACGCACACACTATTTTAACTAATGTTTCACTTTACATGAAGATATACACAAAGAGTAAATAATAATGCAGTTATTAATACATGACTCATCATTCATTTGAGATGTACTGGAATTTTCTTTGTGTCTTAGTGAGTCAGATTTGTGGATTTGTAGTGACAAGTGCACACAACTTTATTTGTACAAAGTTATATATAGGGCAGAGTGGTCCAGTGTCATTTAATTAATCAATCCATATTGTATGTTGGGAAATATCTTGTGAGTGTAAATAGTCCATATTTTAATACAGTACATCAAAATGATCATACATTAATCGTACATTATTAATTAACATGATAAAGGAATGAGGCGTAAAATATTTTGCCATTTTCTGTGAACATGATGTTGTAACTTCTCTCTGACAGAAAAAATGTGTAAGTATAGTTTTCCTTGGCAACTTGTTCACCTGATAAAAAAAAAAAAAAGCGAGGTCACCATTTTCACATTGTGTACTTTTAAAAACTTTCCTTTCACTCTCGGTGAATCTCGGCCTTTCTTGTTTCCACCCCCGCCACCTCCCGTCCACTATTGATTAGCTTTTCATCTGCACAACATTGCATTTAAGCCACACTTAAGGCACCTAAACGGTTCAGAAAGCTCACTTCTGTGGGTTGTGCTTTTTAAGGAAAAAAAAAAAAAAACC
Source organism: Sparus aurata (assembly GCF_900880675.1). Taxonomy (NCBI): domain Eukaryota; kingdom Metazoa; phylum Chordata; class Actinopteri; order Spariformes; family Sparidae; genus Sparus; species Sparus aurata. Next base: position 10,736,222 of record NC_044209.1, on the reverse strand, counting down.
TCTGACGCTGCATTCTGCCACGGCCTCGGGGGTGGGATGAGAAATATCCCAATTAATCAGTATGGTGGAAAAAAAAAAAAAGAAGGAAAATAAACCCTTGAGTCAGGTCCACTCCACGTCCCCTTTAATCAAATCCACCCCAACTTCCCTTTAATCACAGCACTTTTCTCTAATGCTAAATACTAAATAAAGCCTGGAGGGCACGAGGGGGCGAGAAAATCCCCGGGAGATGGTCTGTCATCAGTTGAGCTTGTTACTGGAGTGGAAAATTAACCTCTTCATAGGCACCTGACACAGACATGGACCGAGGTGGAGATGTAGGTTTATCGAGTGCAGGCGGTACATCCTGTCATTTGTATGCATTGCGGCGCCAGGCCCCAGTTAAATTGTGCGCATTTGTGCATTCTATGTAAGCCCGCTTCTTCTTTTCCCCTAATAAGCCTCTTCTACTAAAATCCCCAACCTCGCTCCTCTCTCTCTCTTCCCCCCAATGCACTGAATACAAAAAAACAAAACAAAAAAAAATGCTAAATGAACCATATTTGTTGATTAACTGACATCTTGTTCTGTCAGTGTACACTTTGCTTCTACCGCTGCAGGGTCTCCTCCTTCTAAGAATTTTTGGAGAGTGAGGAAGGATCTCTGCAGAAGTGACATGTGTCAGGACTTCAGATGCATCTCTGTGCGGCTTTACTCCATCTCAATGATGAAAGCTCCGGCAATTGGCCCCTTCGTAGCGAGAATTTCCTCCACCACTCTTTCTCACACACTCACACACACACACACACACACACACACAGACACACACTTGCCACCAGTGTCCTCATTAGGGCTTCCTGCCACTTGAGCACTTTGTATCCTGTCTGGTTTTTAGCGAAGTCAATTTAAATGACTTGCTTGTAGATTTGAATCATTTATGGGTGAAGTTTGGCATTTGTAAGCCATCCCTGGATTCTCTATTGCACAGGGTAAGTGCGCATAGTGATAAAAAAGCACCTAGCATGTATGTATGTCAGACAGGTAAGAGTTGCATAACTGTTAGAGAAAGTTGTACCTCAGCTATAACGTCGACACCACCAGATGCATGATTGTGATTACCGATTTTAATGAGTCAGGCCTCTCCGTCCCTGCTTACTCTGGGGAAATTATTTTGACTGGTGTGAATAGAGAGAGACATCCAAGTCGCAAGTGCATATACGGATATTGTTGCTCTCATTAAAGATTTGTACTGACTTTACCGCAAATGTTTCCAACAATGTTTTTTACACCCAGAGTTTACCCAGATGCATTTACTTTGGTCGCCAGTCACTACTTCCAGGATAAGGATGTCAGCCAACGAGACAAGACTAACCTTGAACATTCATGCCTGAGTCACCTCACATGAGTCTGACCGCAAAACCAGTTGTGTTTATTTACTCTACTTGCACAAGGCCTGATTACTTTACTTGTGCGTTAGCCTTAAGCTAGCGTGCAAAGCACTCATTAAGGTAATGTACATGTAACAGTCCAGCTTCAGTCGGCAATCAACATCACGGTGTATAAACACCCTCACAGGTGTATTCAGGTTAGTCAGGAGTGAAGATAAATTATTTTCTTATCCCAAAAGTTAATCTCTGGGCTCTCCTTCAATCAGTAAAAACCTCTAATCAGAGCAGAATCCACTGTGACTATGGGTGTTTATTCGTCCAGAAGGCCGACTCTGTCTGCACTCGACTCTCTCGTCTAGAGCTGGCCGCCTCTGATCAGATGAGCAGTTGTTATGCCCCCCCACCTGATCTCCAGTGGTTTAACATTACTTTTTAATGTAGGTGTGTATTCAGGGGTGTGTCAGTATATTGTGACAGATTGACTGATTGACTGTTTCAGGGTATGGGATGAGATCTGTTGAAAATAACATTGACATATTATTATTAGGGTTGAGCATAATGTCTGAAACTTGTTTCAACCAAGATCATCTGACAAAAATGTGAAGAACAGGCCACCACGTGTATGTGTATAGCCATACTTATGATAAAGGTAAATCCTCAATGGATAGCTGACTGAAAGTGTATACATTCAAATTTATCTCACTTTTGTGATCAAAAATATTATATGAAGCTAAATTTTGAGATAATTTAGTTGGTTTGGTTAATTGAGCAGATCCTTGTAATTTAGTACTTGTTCATCCCAATTATTATTTCATAAAGTTGATCTGGCAAACCTGTAGCATTTTCCTCTACACATATTCAGCAGACATGAATAAAGCATTAGCATTCACTCGTGTTTGTGGCCACATAATGAATGTCAGCCCAATATTCTTTCTCTTTTAGCTCTGTTTTTGGTCTCCACCACCTCCACCTGGATGTTATATCTGGCTAGTTGGCTGCTGGGCAGGTAAGATGGTCTTGTTTTGACATGAGTAGAGCTTCTACACTGAAAGCACCTGGCTGTTACAGCTAAAGAACGATGCAGTGAGAATGAACCAAAGCAGCAGTGGCACACTCGGGATGTTTGAACGGCAGGGGCAAAAAATAAATAAAAAAGGGCACCAATACACAGAAAGTTGTGATATATTTAGTGTGACCAAAGGGCACTTGACTATAATTTGCGCACTGGAAAGGCACCCTAGGGAGCAGTTAATTATGTTTTGTCTAATATAGGGTCATCCATATGTGCACTTTTGCTGCATTTCTTTCAAACATGCACCCCCCCCAGTCCACCGGTGCAAAGCAATAAAGTTGTGTCCCAAAAACCAAACAAGAGAGCTGAAAGATACCATGAAGCTCAGTCATGTGACTCAGTCATGTGATTATTTGCTAAGTGCAGAGTCTTTGCAGTACTAACCACCAAACCAATGCATGAAATGGTGTTTCTATTTCTCCACAAAATGCTTTTCTGACCTTTCTCTCTGCGTTTCCCTTGAAACTCAGTCCGTCCCTTGTTTCCTCTCTTTCTCTATGTTTGGATGTGAATCACTACTAATGTTAAGATTCTATCTCTCGAGTGTGCTTAACCTCTGCCCCATCCATCCGCCGCTGTTTTCTATCTCCCCTTTTTCTCCCTCTTTTCATTCACGCAGAAGCACTGAGTCATAGCACATAATACACAGGGAGCAGCGAACACAATTACAAGAATATGCATGCATGCAGAAACCCGAAAGCCGACTCGTCTCGTCAGATAACTCGCTCTGCTAATGTGGGTTTTGTGTAATTTGCAGGGCAGAGCTCTAATTTTGTCATCTCATTGTGAACGTGTCACCTCGGTTTTTCCTGATGTTGTTTGTGCGTGTGGGTGGGTCTCTTGTCTGTGTGTGTGGGCCAGTTTAATCTGACGGTGCAAATGATGTTTGACGTTAATGAAATGTTTAATGAAGCCATGGCCAGAGGGCAGGTGTGTAGAGCCACATGAACACGCACACATACACACACACGTGCATCTACATTTGCACGCATACAAAGTGCACGCAAATACATGGATTGTGGCCTTATCACACACAAGTGCAGCGACACATGCGCGTACATCTCGCGCGCACACATGCGCACTCGGAGGCATTATAAAAGGTCCCCGTCACGCTAAACAGAGGCGACAGAAAACCACCACCGTCTCTGACATCCTTTCCACCATCGCTCAATCCTAAGACTGTCAGCACCAGGAGAACAAAAGCATTGCATTGTTTGTTTATAAGCTGACAATGTCCTTTGTGTGTATGTGTCTTGTTTTGTTTTGTGTTTTTCTATATTTCAAGCTCCAAATTAAAATCTTGGTGGCAGAAGTTTAGAAGTGGGTATCTGAAAAACCTCCAAAAAAGTTTGCAAGGTGAGACAGATGCGATGGAGAACATATGGGTGAATTTACATTTTGATTTGAGTCACGGACCAATTCATGCTTTGAGCCTCCCCCTCCCATTTGAATATCCTCTGTTACCTTGCAGATGTACTTAGCGCCGTTTCTAACCTTTCACACTGCCTGGGCTCGCAGGGTCAGAGTTCTGTGATTTGCAAAGACCTGAGCAGCTGGAGAGCCGCCAGGGGCTCCTCAGGCATGGCACCTTTGGTTTGTTTGAGGCAAAGTCCACAGTAGTGCTGGGTGGTTTTTATTCTGCTGAGCTGTCTTCGTTTTGGCTGTCTAAGCAGGGGTCGGTTGGATCTGGATGAAGTGAATGCAGTTAGCCACAACATGAAGAAAAACAGCGTTGTTCTGAGCCCTGAGTGCCGTGTTTGAGAATCAGTCGCCCTTAAAGTCTGATGACTGGAGTGTTTTTGTGAGTTTTCGTCTTGTTTTGTAAGTGGCACACGTAGCAAAGAGACTGGACTACAACTAGTCTGACTCAACCATATGTAGACTGTTGTATGTACTGTCGCTGTATGTAGCACAAGACAATTGTGATTGGCTCTAAGGATTACAAACCAGGCTGAGTGTTTCTTCACTTGTGCCAGAGAGACACAGCACTCATGAGGTAGGGTTGACCATATGCAAGACTGTGCTACTACTTGCATTTCGATGCACAAACCCTGTGTCTAAGAATGATAAATAAATTAGCCTTGCATCTTGTACTTGCTCTGATGACAAAAATAGCAGTGCGGTTTGCGAAAAATAATGCATGACACAAGGCTAATGTCAAGTGTCTCTGTGCTGCGTGCACTTCATTCACTTCCTCCTGCAGGGACGTGGACTCGAGTCGTTGTGACTTGGACTGGGTTCGAAATTCCCAGTTTAGCACCCTTGAGCAAGGAACTGGCTCAGATCAGGTGTTGGTCCTGGGAACCGTACATTGGCTGTCTATCTGCTCCTGCAGGATGAGTTTAAGAGATTCTTCTTCTTCTTCTTCTTCTGCTTCTTCTTTAAACAGTAGGCAGGAACCAGAAATATGCACACATATACATCTTAAAAGCCTGAATCTGTTTTGAGATGTCCTGCAAACAGGTAGAAGAAATCAAATAATAAATGAGTTTTTGGTTTATATTTATTTTATTGGATATCAACAATTGGATAAATTGAATTCCCTGTTGTACTTTTTGAATCAGTTATATAAATTGGCCATTAATCCAATTATTAGAATGGTAATAAAACCTTGTGTTTTTCTCTATATAAAGACCAGATGTTTCAGAAAAGACTGCAGAAAAGACAGTATCTTGAGGGGGAGACTTCAATTACTTGAACCAAGGACTCTACTCAATTTGACTTGGCACAACTTGTGACTTGACTCGCCTATTAAAGAATGACTTTGGACTTTTGCCTGAGACTTGAACCAAATGACTTGTGTCATGTCATGTCCGTCATGTCATGTCCTGCTATTTCTTGGCCACTTATGATTGGCCTCAACACTTGGTCAGCGTTCCAGTTTGCAAAATTGGCAAATGCAAGCTCCGCGTGGAGAACCGTTCTCAAAACCCCACAAAATCAACAAAATTATGTACTGATGTCCAAAGGGAAAATAAAAAATTCAGGAGGGAGAGAGAGAACGATCGCCCTCTGATGCCACCGTGTCAAAATAACTCTTTGAAAAGTGCCCTCTTGGATCGCCCAATGGTCAATTAATTTTGATACAGCGCCCTCTAGGGTGCTCTTTCTGCGTGCTGGTGCCCCATCGCCTACGGGTGGTGCCCTTTTTATTTTGTCTGCCCCTAAAACATCCTGAGTCTGCCACCGCTACACTGCTTTAATTTGTTTTCATTCTTGTTAAAAGCTTTGCACATCAGTAAATTCCCACACAGTGAATAAGGTTACACAGCAAATAAAGATTCTCCATCAGAAGAAACAAAGCTCCAAATGAGCGAAAGATTTTCAGCTGAAATTTGCACGTGAGTTCAATGTTTTGCACACTGTGTAAAGAGAACTAGAAATGATGGCATTACAGTTGTAGTGGTCAGGTTGCGATTTGAGAGTTCGAGGAAAAAACAGCTCCTGGGTGCTAAAAAAGATTGCTATTAGCTTCCAGATACACCCAAAGGAGGTTTTCCTTTCTCTCAGCTGAGGCTCTCAGCTTGTTTTCATGTATTATTTTCCTAATGTGGGCCTGAGCAAAACAGAAATTCACGGCTAAATAAATAAAGAGTGCTGGAGAATCGCCAGTTTTGTACGCTGTGTGTGTGTGTGTGTGTGTGTGTGTGTCCATGTTGCTGAGGTGCCTTTGAGTGAAGCACTTAGCTCTGAACGGCTCCAGCTGAGCTACTTGTTATTAACAGCGAGGTGAAGCTCCCAGGTGTGAATGTGTCTGCCTTTGAGTGTGAAACAACAGGCAACACGCTCAGCAAACCCTGCTCCAAGTAAATGAAATTTTAAAGAAAGAAAAGGAAATCCAGCGGGAGATACACGTGCACAAGGCGGAAGATTAGCATCCTTTTTGTCCTTGGAATCAGCGTCACCGGCGTCATGAGTGCGACCTTATAGGAAAGGTGGTGGTGAAGAAGAGGCTGTGCAGAGAATGGGTTGTGACTCATGGGAAAATTGCCTATGCATTTACCGTGAGACCATTACACGCACAGTGGCGAACGCACGCCAAAGACAATGGGAGAGAGCGGCAGCAAGAGAGCGCTGGGAGGGCGGGAAAAAGAGCGAGCGAGATAGCAAAGTGGAGCAGGTGGGAGGAAAGAGAGGAGATAAGACTGATAGAACAAAAAGTAGTAAAATGCATGTAGAGGGGAGTCATTAATCTTTGAGATGCCCCCTTCCTCTCTTGTTCTAAATTGCCTGCTATTTATAGTCTGCCGTCGGGGCTGCACCCTGGTGTCGAGGATGTTCTCATTGGTCCAAAGAGGGGTCGGAGGTCAAGTGATTTAACTCCAATCTCAGACTGTGTGTCTCCGTGTGTGTGTGTGTGTGAGAGATAAGAAAAGAAAAAAAAAACAGAGAGTGTGAGATGATTTAACTCCGAACTCTGAATGTATGTCTCCTGCGGCTTCATTATCCAAGCCGGAGAATCGCACACTGAGGCAGCAGAATCACCTTTTAATGGGTCTATTTTCAGCGAAATGGAAAAGAATGAGGTAATGCAACACACACACACACACACACACACACATACACACACACACACACACACGATTGAAAAAAAGACATTTGCAATCAGCAATAACAAAAGCTATTCTTTCGAGAGGCATCAGGACAACTTTTTCGGCGAGCTTTGCTGTTTGTGAACTAACCAGTGAGTTGAGCTCATCACTTAAGCAGACACCCCAAAATAAGACCGCGGCGTCTGAAAAAGCCCAGTGGAAGTAACAGCACAGGTTGAGAAAGAACTCATCAGACATCACACAGAAATCATAGAAAAAATCACACAAGTTGGTTAAACTTGATTATTTTATTAATGTACATATTCAAATTTCAAATTGACATCTTTTGTCTTCCAAGTCACATGTTGGCCTTATACAACATGTAAGATAAAATACATTTTCTACAGTATTTAACCTTATAGATTAAATTGCGCTCAATTCTTCCTGTTTTCTGGGTGTTTCTTTATTACCAGGGTTAGGGTTAGGGTTCATGACCAGCACAACAATATAAGTACAGCTATGCGACTACATTAACGCCTCAATTTGAGTGTATAAATTGTTCGCCATAAATTGTTCGAAAGCTTTGATTCTTCTGATTCGGTTCATGCCAGCCATTTAAAGCTGAAACCACATCGGGCAGTTACGATAAAAACAAAACAAAACAAACTAGCCTACAAACAAGTGCGTACAAATTGTTGGCAGCTCACCAAAAAAGTGTCCGGGTGTTTCAGCAGTCTTCTCTTCTTCCCAAACGTCCAGAATATCCATTTTGGTAAAACATTTTGTCCAAAACACAGTATTCCGTGGATAAACGGCAACCGAATACGAAGCGTATATGCTCGTCCCGTGGCCCGCAACAACCAATGAGTGATTTCTCAGACGGGAGACCCACTGTTGAGCTGCAGCATGATTGATGATCATGTAGCCAATGAGATATCAATTCCAAGTTTGTGTCATTTTATGCACCTAAGCACTTGTTTTTGGCTATTTATATGCACAAAGTTAGCATAAATGGGAGCTAACAGGGTCGCTTGTAAGTCACATGCAGGCTTATTTCTGCATACAAAAATTTAAACGGGAAAAATTAATGAATAATTCAGTGTGTTCAAACTCCTATAACTTAATTACAGAAGCACTTACAGAGCTTCTGACTGTTTTGGGAAATTAGAAGGTAACCTTTCAAAAGAGCCCAAAACCATGCCTGTACTCCAAATGGTTCAACAACAGCTTTGACTTTACTTTGGGCTAGACTTGGATAGGCTTTTTAGGATAATTTTACATACATTTTCCAGGAAAGGTAACAGCTAACTGCCTGTTTAAAATGTCAGGGAAATTAGCCATAAGGAACATTTTCGCAGTCGACACGGCCTGGGCTTGTTGAAAGAATTCGAAACCAGCTTTTTGTGCTGTGCTGCCTCTTTCCTCCTCCTCTCAGGCACCCAAAAAATGCTATGCTATGCAGCCACAGAGGCGGAACCGAACAAGCGATAGCAATCAGCTTGGATGGTTTTATAGACATTTAAATCAAAGGTGTCATAAATCACAATTGGATTGATGGTATTTTAAACGGCTGCACTTCATACTAGTCTCCATACATCCAGTTGTGACTTTGGAATTTCCCAGGCCGCATTAATGGTACATTCTCTGTGTGTTATTTATCTGACAGCTCATGTGCAAATTACGTGCAGTCAATAATTAATCACCAAACACAAAAAGCAGACTCCGTAAGACTGATGGGGAATTATAACTGAGTGGACGTTAAAGGCCACGCAGCTCCTTGCATGTGTCAGTTTTTCTCTATGATGGGAACTCACAGCGCCAACAAGACTCATATTCATGTTGTCTAACAGAATCAATTAAACTAACAGGAGAGTGAGGGGAGGCGTCAGTCAAACAGTTCACTGTGTTGTTCACAGCCACACAGGTCTGAGGAGATTAACTTAATGACTCACCTGCACAGGGTTTAGAAACCATTCTTAAAAGAGTAATCAGTAATAATGCAGTGATAATGACTCAGTAATATCTGTTTGTACCGAAGAGAGATCCCAGTTAGATTTACATGCTGTGTGACTTTGAGGAAAGAGGAACATGTCTCTGGAAAGACATCTTGGTATTTAATTTTTTATTACAGAAAATTCTCAAGGTTTTACATTTTAGAGGCGCCAAAAATCCCTCCAAATGCCCAGTAAGTTAGTGCGGTCGACAGCTCAAACAGACAAGTCCTTCATGGGGAGAATTCTTTTTTTTTTTTTTTTTTTATAAAACAGCTGCTACGAATGAATTGCAGCAAGCAAATAATCCACGTGGCGGCTTAAAAAAAAAAAGTTTCCCACTCCCTCATCTGTGTCACAGCTCGGTTCCATGCCAGGCTCGGGCAGCGGGTGGCCTGGAGGGACAGCCGTTGTCACGAAAACCAAAGTGCATGTGAAGGCCAATCAGACGAAAAACCCCCGGCCCACGTCAGGTCCCATGATGTCTGCGCTTCACCCGCAATGAATTGTTTGTGAGTGTGTGTGTGTGTGTGTGTGTGTGCTTGTACGTTGGGTAACGACACGCCCGCTGGCTGTGGTGTCCATCTTGGCTGTGTCATCGTATGCTGACCTGTCTCTGGTGATGGTATGTGACACCCCTCTCTCCTCTGCCTGCGTCTCCTCTTTGTTCTATGTGACATTAACACGGTTATAGACATCATGTGTGGTAAAATGTCTCCGTAGAGTTAAAAGGAATTGGTGACTTTGTGCAAATGCGAGCCATCTTGTGGAAGTGCGTGTGTGTGTGTGTGTGTTCAAGCCCGCAGGACCTGTGCAAACTGGCAGCCTGTTTGTTTAGTGGTTGTCATTGATTATGCAGAAGATGATGTTGCTTTTAATTGCCTCTATGAAAATGTATCCTGACAGCATGACAGCGTGTGTGTGTGTGTGTGTGTGTGTGTGTGTGCGTGTGTGTGTGTGTGTGTGTGTGTGTGCGTGCATGCCTGTGGGTCTTCTGCTCTACATGAAGTGGAAAGTTTGGTCCTTATTCGACCTCAAAGACTGTGAGGCAAAAAGTAGGACGCAACAGTAAGTACACATTAGCACAGACACACCACCACACACTCAGTACATTCACAACAAACCTGGCTGAAGCACACTGAGACACACGCTAGACGTGGTCCATGATTGAAGTACTTGAAAAATAAAGCATCTTTTTTTTCTTCCAGACTAGTCACAGTAATGATCCAAGAGATAGGAACTAACATTGGCCCTGGTAGTTTCTGTCAGACCAGGTGAAATGTTCCCAAGCATACCATTTTATGAGGTCCATAAAGCAATATCAGGCTATCTATAACATATAAGCAAAGCTATAGATATCAAGATAGTAGTAGAGTGGAGGGGCAATGCTTAGTCGCTAAAAAAAATAACATTTTCTCCATCTATCTTAACATGAATTCATTGTTCCAGTCCTTTTTCAAGTAAATTGCTGTTTTCTAGCTTCTTAAATGTATGGATGTTTTGCTTTTCTTTGTCATTTATGATAGTAAATGAGGAATCTTTAGATTGTTTGAAAAAAAAGAAGCAACGTGAAGATGTTACTTTTGGCTCTGGGAAATTGTGATGAGCAATTTTAACAATTTGTTGACATTTTTTAGACTTAAAACAGCGGTTGGTACGGTAGAAACCAGCAAGAGCGAGACGAATTTCAAAAGTAGCCAATTAAAAATTCTCACTCCCTACATCGAGGCCTTCCTTCAGAGCCACTTCTCCAATACATTAACACCTTCTCACTCCCAACTTGTCAAGGACGCCATCAGTTTTCCACGTGAAGGGCTCTACGGTCAACTTTGTAACAATACATATTAGGCGATGTCTGGTTGGACTTTCTAAATAAAGCTTGCTGACATGTTTTTATGACATATTGTGACTTTTGCAGCACTTGAAGATACAGTGTCCGGTTGACAGTCCAAATCATTTTCTGCCTTTTTTGCTGAAACACATATCATCACGGACTGCAGCATCCTTTGACCAGCGCCAAGAGCCAGGCTGATCCAGCTTGGTTTAAGGCTGCTCCTGGCTAATGTCCGGTCATAGGAAAAGGAAATGGACGAGTGGGACTATGCCCACAGAGACCCGTCTCCACTGCAACATCTCGGATCAAGCAGTTGCGCTCTACAGGCGGACCATGTTCCAGGCCCACAGAGCTCTACAGAGACTATGACTGGACAATCAGAGCTGGACTCACTTATATCATGCACACAAACATCCAAAGTTGATGGACAGTGTTTACCTGATGTCAAACTTTTGATGGGAAGATGGCGACCATATTATCATCACCCTACTTATCAGACACAGTTATTTGCGTATAAATAACTGTATATGTATGAATATGAACTTCCATTTCGTTGTGTTCCTGTAAAACGACGATTAAATGACCCTGCACCGTTTGGACTCTTATTGATGATGTCAAGCTGACGATGTCAAGATGATGATGGTTTGGTTTTCGAATATTGCAAACATCGGATAGCTATTTGATAGCAGGTGCAGAAGCATCCAAGAGCATCCTATTCAGCATCATACCAAGCCTGTCACATTTTAGCCAGATGTCCAAAAAAGGTATAAATATATCATGGCCACCGTAATAATCTGTGTGTGTAAGTGTGTGTGTGGGAGTGATGATTTGTCTCAGCGCAAATATTGCGAAGGGTTTCATTTTGTATTTTTGCTGTGTACAGCAGATAATATCAGGACCAGCTGTCATTTCAGCATCTTACAGTCCTTCCTCCCATCCCGTCTTTCCTACCTTCTCTCCATTCTCCGACAGTCCCTACTCTCATGCTAGACTCCTCTTATACAGTCATGAAGTCACTGTTGTCCACGCCCCTGCAACCATCACGCCGCATGAACACATAAACGTCAGCGTCGGGCGGATGCAGTCACGAGCATACTGTGTGTACTAACAAGTGCGTCGCTATAGGAGGAGCAGCCCTGCCTCCCTTGTCACTACCTCTCGCTCTCTTCCTTTCATCTATCATGTCATTATCCGGCCTGCGCTCGGCTGCTGCTCTCACCGCACTTTCCCCCCTATTTTCTGAATAAGTGTGTGCTCCAGATGACAGACACCGCTCTGGTTCAAGATGCAACGTGCTCTTCTCTTTATTTTTCTCCCCGTGTGCCTGCCTTCCTCTGAGACGCGATCCCCTCCAATAACAATTCCCGCAAAACTTTTCTTTCTGTATACCTAGCATCTTTTCCCTGATGCCGGTGAGGGCGAGTGGAGGGGGGGGTTGGGGCAATGGAACTACCCGACGACACATCCTTACATACACATCAGCCCCGTCAGGTTATAGGTGACCGGCTGCGTGTACTCACAGCAGCTGCTGCTGTTGCCGCCCTTGTAGTTTGTTGTTGAAGCTGTTATTTTAGCTTTCGTTCAGATGGAGCCTTCTGGGGATGGTGCGCTGAATCAAATATTTATGCTGGCAAAGAATGGAAACATCAAACTCTAGGAGCCTACTTCCAGCGACGCGGTGTACAAGTGCGTGCGCTAGCTGTGTGGTAGGGAATAGTGAAAGAGACAAATAACTTCTACTGTGTTTTTGTGTGCTTCTTGATTTTTTTAAAGGCGCACTGTGTAGTTTTGGAAAATAACTTCAAGCTCAGAACTCGTATATTTACAATATCAATGAGGTTATGATACACACTCAGAAATAGAGCTGAGTAAACAAGTTGTTCTCAGAGGAAAATACCGTTTGAAGCTAGAAAGGTGGCAGGGTCCGCCACATATAAACAAAGCAAAACAGGATTAAACTGCGTTGTTCTTTAAGGCCAGTTTGTTTATTCGGTTTATGTAGTCATGAAAACAAAGAGGGTTTGTTTATACAGTTTGCATTAAGAAAAGATCTTTCTCTTCTAATTAAAATTTCCTCACAAACTACGTGGTGCACCTTAAACCTTGAGTAGTCATGACTGAGGTTTTTAAGTCATAAAGGGGGAAAAATGCTGAATGTTTTTGTTTTACCTCTAGAAAATAACCATTTTTCTTCCTGCATAGATAATAAACTGGAATAATTCCTGGGTTTGCTGTGGACATGTTCATTTTGCTCACTCTGGTGTTAAAGACTTTGTTATCCGAGCGAAACTACTGAACTTCCTCCACCGTGTGTCTTCTTGTAAAAGAATCCCAGCTTGACCTTTTGATTTCCATGTCCATGTCTCTTTGCTCAGGCAACCTGAAGAAATACGGCTTTTAGGTTGAAGGTTTTACTGCTGAAAGCACGCTCGTTGAAATATTAATGCTGGATCTTGTCAAACAAGGATGTTGCATTAACATTCTTAACGGAGTCGTCTTTCGCAGCCCTCCATTGCTCCTTTTTCCTGCGTTTGTGTTTTATTTTGTCAAAGCACGGACGGGAAGACAGGATTAAAACGGACCATCAGCTGATTCCCCGTGGCATTCGAAGAGCTCCATTTGTTATGATACAGAGATACAGATATAACAACTCAGACGAGGGGATATGGACTGAAATCGAACACACGAAAACACAACAGGCAATTTGATTCGAGTGCTTTTTTCTGTTTTGAAGACTGGATGGGTTCAGCAATAAAGATTTGAAACAATAACTTGAAAAATAACAGGAAGATTCTTAAACTGCCAGTTAGATTAGATTTCCAAGCCCTCTGCAATCGAATGAATATGTATTAATATTGCTGATTTCTCAATTTAGTTATCTGGGAATGTTTTATGAGGCCAAAGGTCGTTTTGTATTGATTGTGAGGGTGAAAAATACCGGTAATACATACCAATGGTAATAGACACAATATGTAAATATTAATTCAGCAACCCCCTTTGATCGAGAGGCGCTGATCTAACTGTGTCAGTTTGAGGTTGTACAAAGCAGACCAGTATATTCAAACACAAAAGAATAGTTACTTTAGTAATAAAATAGTAACATTTTAGGAACAAACTTACTTCATCATTAAATCCCATAAGATTTATTTCTTAACTTAACTTTAAGTGTCTAAAAAGCATTAACTAACAAAATTTATTTTCTCACCTTTTAGATTGCAATATCTTGTTACATCATTCCCGCCTCACAGATATAATCACCTTTACAAATTCTATTCAATGAGGGCAAAAAGGCTGATGACAATTTGATTGCAAAAAAGTTAAACTACTTGGTTACAACGCCTGTTAAAGGGTCATGAGACTTAAGAACCAGACCCTGATCATTAAATCCGATAACCACACTAAACTGGCACTTTGTTTCACTTCACTTATTCAGTCTGACATTGATGTCATAGAACAGTACCTGGCGTATGACACGTAAATCATCCATGCAGTCTGCTTCATTTCTGGCATGGAAGCTGTAGTTGCAGTTTTGAGGAGACCGAAAAAAGTTTCTCACGTCAATGAATTTCAAGAGTCAACTTTGGAAGCGTATCTAACCAGATTTCATCCACACTTGTCTCCATTTTTGTGGGTACTTTTCCGCCCCGCAGCACTCTGATTGGCTCAGTTGCAGCTGTCACACGATATAAAGGCAGATCTGTTTGACTTGCTGAAAAAAAACCTGAGCTTTGAGCGAAAACTCAGACATTTGAGACTCTGACGGTGAAGAAAATAAGGTAGACACATAATCTAATGTCAAACAGAGTCATGCCTGTGAGACAAAGGGTATGACTCTAGTGTTTTCATGCAAACTTAAACTCTTTTTTTTTTCCTTTTGCATGAGAATTTTGCAGCATTATCTGTAGCCTACCAAAATTATGATGTGTAATGAGTATAGCCTCCTCTCCCACTGTCTCTCTCAGCATGGATGTGTAAAGTATGAAGTAGTGTGAGTATCCTCATGTTCAATTAAGAATATGGCCTTTATTAAAGCCTAATGCAGTAGCAATGGATTAACTGCAGCAGTGATAATCAAATTTATAGTACCAGTGTCTCATATTTCTAGCCATTTGGCTATGAAATCCTGTGATGGAGCCTGAGGCCCATTTTCTGTACCAACACAGAAGACATCCCTGTATGTTAAAGGGGCAATATGTAAGAATTTTTTATTTAATGCATTCAAAAATTAACTAAATTATCAACAGAATGTGAATAAAAAGCAGTTATTTTCCATTATGGTATCTATGTACTCTGGTGCAGCGATATCTAATGAAGCTAGTAAGCTAACCAGCTAGCCCCGACTCATCCTGGTCTAAACCTAATGTGCTAGCGGTTTGAACGCTACCACTCCACTGGTCCTCGATCTCCCAGTCTGAACCACTAGATGCACAGCTAACTGAGCTAACGGGCGGAGGCAGCTACAGTTAGCAGCAGCTAGTGGTTACTCAGGTGATATAATACCCTATATGTTCTGAGTATGAATTTGACAGGTGGCCAATTCTTACATATTGCACCTTTAACATACCTGCACGAAAAACACATTAGTTATGCACACAACCCCTGCACACTCTACTAATACTTGGCAAAAAAACACAAACACACATTTCCCTGAAGGACTAGTGCTTTTTAATAAATTCGATTTCTCAAAATAATTACATCCACCCGTGTTAAATTGCCTCCAGAAGCAAAATCGAGGTGGTGCGACAATAATAGAACAGAAAGGAATTTAAATGAAAAGCAGCTGAGTGATGTATGATAGCTGATATGTGGCACGATGTGTTGGCAAAATATGTTCAAGCAAGTTCAAATGCGTGTGTCTTTGCGAGTAAGAGCGACATCGCATGTGCGCAGGTAACAGGTGAAATGAGACATGTAATTTGGGTTTTCAGATGTCCGGAGTCGTTTATCCACTCACTGCAAATGCTGTTTTGTCAATGGTCAGCCTGTCGCTCCAAATCACCCGCTCTAATACACACAGGCACGTGTAAAAACACGCACACACACACATACACACACTCCCACTCACCTGTCTCTACAGTGTACACGGCATGATTAAGTCATGAACACGAGAATGAATACAAACACAATGTTTGCCCCATTAAGAAAACATGAGTCTGATCTGAAATACTGCCATTTACGGAGCAGCCGTTACACAAACATGTATAGACGCACAAACACACACACACACACAGACACACACAGCTCCGATTTTGAAGCTGACATTGAAAGTAGTGTAGTGGCTATTTTGAGTTGAATTAAGGCACATCCAAGTCGAAGCACTTGGATGTGAAAAGAGAGGAGGAGATAATGACAGAGGGAGGAAGAGGAATATGTTGGACAGTGTGTGTGTGTGTGTGTGTGTGTGTGTGTGTGTGTGTGTGTGTGTGTGTGTGTGTGTTGTGGCTGGGGATCGCATCAGAGAACCCTGAAAGAGAAAGAGAGAGATAACAGCAACTTTAAAACAACAACCATAAAGTATTGATGTGCTGCTAATTCAGTTACCATCAGCCCCTCTGGCCATCAGTCCCATCTGAAACTGAGTTTAACTGCACACTAAATAGACAATGTGCCCTCAGACGTACAAAGACGCACGCACACACACACATATATACACAAACACCATTAGAACTGGTTGAGAGTTTTTTCAACTTCAAATCAAGAAGGGAATAAGATTACGTGAACATCAACTGGGCTAAACTTCTGCCAAAAAGAAAATGGTCGTATAGGTCGTCTGTGCAAGCACCTTAATACGCTTGTTGTTAGGCTGTGACATCTAGAGACTGTAGTTAATATGATGGGCACAAAGGAGGAAGTCAGGCGACATACGGCACATCTCAGTTCCCTTATTTGACCTTTCCGCGCTATCTGATCATCACCTAAACCAGAAGTCGTTCCGGTCCACCATCTTGCATGGTTTCCTTGGTTCGAGCGACTAAGACGCAAGGAAAACACGCACATGAGGGAAACAAGGATGGAAATAAAGGGAACTGGGATATGCCTATAGTGTAAAGAGCGACAAAGCCTGCATTATGGAGGAGGAGTGGATCGTGGATCACACACACCAAGACTGTCAGCAAAGCGACTGTTGTTTGTGTGCCATGTGAAATCGCAAGTCAACATGGACTTGTTTTAACTCAAGCTAGCCGAACATAAACTGCTTCATTTATGACGCGGTTGTAACATAACTTAAGTTGTACGTACTCATTTTAACCCAAAACACTTTCTTTTCACCATGTCGTTTTAGTGCCTTAACTTAACCAAACTGCAACCGTTTCACAACATGATCCAAGTGGCGATGAAGGTCTGGTACTCCTGACACAGGTACTCTCCAACAATCACTTGTTGTTTTGGGAGTCATTGGCAACTGACCTATTCAGTCATTAAAGGGGCTCTGTGGAACTTCTGCCGGTCGTTTATAGGCAAACGAGGGAGATGGGAAAAGTCAAATTTTTTTAATGTCATGTCACATTCTGCTCACATATAAGCTAATAAAAAATGACTGATAAATGTAAATTGCCTCCATTTGTTACATAGAGCCCCTTTAAGGTATGAGGATGTGTTATGGTGGGCTGGTGGAGGACTGAGGAAAATACATTGGAACACTTCATTCTTATAACCGCTATAGAGCGTCTTATAACTTATAATAAATGGTTTATAATGTAGCTGTAAGCATTTCTCAATGAACTCCTCCTGTGGGCCCAAGTTTACATATTCTTAATGTCTAAGAAGCTTAAATTTAAACGTGGCTCATTAATGCTACCTTTATGTTACCCCGATGCAAACAGCTACGACTGCACTGTTGCTCTGAGACATCGATCAAATCACTATTTTATGATTGCATCTGACGAAAGAAAACCTAAATACAGCGAAGCAGCAACACCTGTTGTATTGTTTAATTGGCTGTAATGACATTTCAAATGATCAGTCAGAGAGGAAGTTAGAGGCAACAGGCCTTCTTCCCCCGACTGCCTTGCTGAAGAGGAAACACATTTGGGAGTCATTTTCCAATCCCACTCCTCTCACTTTGTAAACCACCTGCAGTTGCAATTTGCAAATATAACAAATGTGTGTAGCTGAACTCCGATGTAAATACCCAGACAGTTAAACAAGCCATGAAGGGTTTCTCAAGGACCGTGGATCAGGAAATGTTAATTGCATAAATAGCATAAGTTGACTAGAAGTGACTCACTGCGCAGATGTTCAACCTCTGGAAGGGATGCATGACTGTCAGCCGCCAAATACACAGAGGCTGATGAGTAAAGCAGCTGCAGCTTAACATTTGGCCAAACTGGTGCTGTGGCTGCAGGGCTGACAGCGTCGATTCATTGACATGTTAGTCTGTCCAGAGTGATATATCTCAATAGTTCCCCTTCATTATTGTTGCTGTGTCCATCAAACCGTCCGTTCTCGACAAATATTGCAGTTTACAATAAGGGAAGCAGATTAACTCGTGAAATCAAACGCATGCTTCAAACAAAGGGTTCAAACAGAAGTCTAAAGCAGGCATCTCATTACTAACTGGCAACCGTCAGTTTTGGTGTCTGAAATGACATCTATCGCTGGCTGATTTTACTTCAGGAGTTGTTTAAAAACAGACTACAGCTGTTATAATTGGTTCCCAAATAGTGGGGAAATAATAAAGTGGGAATGCTAATCTTGATCAGTGTTGGTTTTCTTTTTAATGTAACATTGTTGATTTTTGTGGCGCTACTCATTGACTGAAGTCAGCATGCTAACCAGCTAGCCTAGTACTTTAGGGTGTAATTTCTTGAAAGCAAAAAACACCCAAACTCCCCCGGTGCTCTGAGCTCCCAGTCCAGGCAAAGTCAACTAATACCACTGCCAGCTGCGCGATTAACTGCTTAACAGCTACCATTAGCAGCTGTTGGCTAGCGGTGACTCTGATGATACGCTGCCCCCCATTCTTTTGCTGTATGAATTTGACCTTTAACAACTGGTTGCTCATTTCATTCCTTACACTTTTTACTCTTGTGTGTTTTGCTCTAAAAGCTCCATGAACAATGCTTCAGTATGTTTGAAAGTACAAAGTTGTGTTACAGTTGCTCATTTGGCCACTCCACGGGACAATCACAACTTCTAGGAACAACCTCAGTGTCTAAACGCCCCCAGGCAATCTCAATGATTTTAGTTATTCCCAAACTTTTATTAAGCTTCTCAAAGTGTTGATACGTCCTGACCTTTACAACATATGGGTAAATCAAGATGAGAGTATGCATAAATAATATGCATAAATACATTTCAAACAGGTGAGTCATGCGTGAAGGATTTGACCCTGTCTTTTCTAAAAGGATGCTTAGCTCTATGAATTGATTCCCTGTTTCTACGGTTTGTGTTGTCGTGTCAATTTTCGGTCCGACAAAGTAGAGATGCTAAAATCTCTCTTAGCACTGTCACACTTTTAATGCTGAGAGCATTGTATGCAAGAAGCTGTTTCCTGTCTTTATACCATAGCTTGGTCGAGGTTGCTTCTCTGAGTTCACATCTTGCACACATTTGCTCTCCAGACATCCAGATGGGCAACAATGGCAATCAGACCGAGGCCCGTTCAATAATTGGGTAAATAATACATCATTCAGCATGATCAAACAAAATCTCCCTTGCAGTTGCCATCTGTCTGAGGACCCTTTGTGATATTGTTTTATATGATGAAGGAGATTGTTCTCATATTTGATTGAAAAAAAATGTTGGGACTTGAATTTCCATTAAGCAGCATTCTGACAAAAACACAAACACCTACAGAATGCTACAGAAACGCTGCTTACACTGAAACAACCCAGTAATTCATGGGAGAAAGGAAATAGGGCATTGTGAGGGTATGCGTTTCTTCATAATAAAGGTACAATTATTCATAGGCTAGGCCTTAAAATGTCCTCTACTCAAACACACATACACAAAATAAACCGACAATCCTGCAGCATCAGCTGGCCCGGGACGTGTTATATCCTGTTAAACATCCCCATCTAGTGTTGGACCAGTAGAGTGCAGTGGCATTGATATTAATTTAGGTAAGGACCTGGGTTAAAAGGCTGCAATCATTAAATAAATGAGTGGATTTGTTTGATAATAAAAACCAGAATGGTCTATCCTTTTGCAGCTCCATCCAAGCTCTTGTAAAAAGAATTTCAAATTAAACTCACTGCAAGCAAGTAACTACTTGAAAATGCAATATAGACTTAAAGGAATTGGAGAAATGTGCTTATTTGCTTCCGTGCTGCTGAGAGTTTGATGGGAAGAATGATATCACTCTCATATCTGTTATTCAGATGTATACATGTATAGCTAGGGCATGCAGATGGTTAGCGTAGCATAGTACAAACACTGGGAACACGGTAAGCATCTAGTCTGGCTCAGTCCAAAGGCTAACAAAATTCACACCTATAAACCTCACTTATTGACTTATTGAATGAAATGTTGTCGGTTTAATCCATATAAAAGAAAGGGAGCACACACCAAGGGCTGTAATGAGCTGCCGATTCACTGGAAATACATAGATTAGAAGGATATGATATAATATACATGCTGAACTGTATCTTGGCAGGAGCATTAACTTCCTGGAGTTACCTGACAATCTCACGTTGAAGACAAAACTTAAGTTTATGGGCGTATTTTGTTACTTTTCACACAGAGCAAGCCCTGTGGTTCCTATCTTCTCATCCAACTCTTGGCAAAGAGTTTGTGTCACCGTGTACACATTGGGTATATTTGGATGTGTGTGTGATGAAGTGCTTAGTGGGTGTAAAAGCGGGGGATTGTATAAGTCTCTCCAAATATGCCAAACCTGCATGTGTGCAGGCGTGCAGCCGATGGCTCACTGCAGAGGGGGCAAGGATCTGTAGTGGGCCCTCAAACAACCTATAGGCTGTATGGAGATCCAAGACAGATACGAGGTTAAACTTACAAAGATGGAGAGGCGGGATGGAGAGAGAGAAATGTGGATTACAGTGAGATGTGCTATTTAAGCATCATGGACAGTGCATTGGATTCATCATTAAACAGCAACCTGTGGATAATTAAGCAGCATAACTGCTGAAAGGCTATTTTATTTCTTAAACATGGACACCGCCATTGATTTAACTAAAACATTCCTCAAACATGAGAAAAAAAAAAAGTTAAAGAATAAGGCGGACTAAACTAGTGCAGTACGCAACCAAGAATAAAAGGCAGATAAGTACACGGTTGACATTTAGTCACATAATCAACCCACACATTGCAACAGACTACACGTGTGCAAGCAATGTGTGGCCCGCTGTTACTAAAATAACCAAGTAGACGGAGCTGTTAACAACACAAAGCAGCAACAAACAGCACTAAAAGGCCAAATAGCCAGCACCCAAAACCCTAGATCACATACACAGACAAAGTCTTTGAGGAATTACCTAACTTTGAGCATTATGTGTCTTCTTTTACGCCCAAAAACTGGGAGGGGAAATACCCAACTCCTCCCATGGTCTCATCCAATCCTTACTCTTCCAATAGCTATACCTCAAATTTGACAGGGGGAATTTCCAGTATTTCCTTGAGGAAACAACATTTCCTTTTAGATATATCCCATTATGTTTGAATACTTTTTTTTATTGCATTTAAAAAAAAAAAAATGATGTGTTGTATATGTGGTTACATGATTCCACTCTTGCTTCTGGTTACATTTCATATCCATGAGGTTTACAATAGAGTAGATTCAATTGATAAGTGCACATTCAATCAGTTTGTGTGGATAAGCATTCATTTTAACCACTTATCATGATTCATTCACTTTTGACTATCAATCAGCAAATTCAACAATCGTACTCAGTAACTACCAATTGTAATTTTACTCTACAGCTTCACCAATCAAGTATGTTTACAGAACATAACGCTCTCTGACTATACAAACTCATCAGGGCCTGTGGTTTTATGCTAAACATCCTAAATGACGGTCATGGCACAAAATTAGCACCAGCCTCCAGCCAAATACTGTAAAAATAAGCAAATAGCTGCCAGAAAACAATGTAATCTACTGAGTGGCTGGTGAAAAGGACTTGAAAATTTAGCAATTATCCATTGTGCACATTTTTAATGATAGATGATTGACAGATGACAAGTGGCTGTTGACAGTGTCAGATAATGACAGCTACTTCATGGATGTAACACGCTGCACGATCTGATATTGCCATGTTGGTGTTGTTCCTGGAACGTCATAATCAATGTTGCTCCAGGTTCAACATTAATACCGTCCAATCACATTCTTGTAATGTCAAGCTTTAGGACTCGGGGGGCAGGGGGAAAGATTGGAAAAATATACACATGGGATAAGCTTTCCTTTTTTCAAACATGTGTTTAAATATGACCAAGTATGTTTGTTTCCCAAACCTTACCAAACAGTGACAGAAAGGAAAAGAATTGTAAGAATAAAGTGAAAATAATAAGCGAAGAGTATAACAACAGGCTCCAAATGGGATAAAAACCACAGTCTCCAGAGTGGTTGTTCATCATTTAACCTACTCAGCCACAACAGCTTAACTGAATAATTATGATGTTCCAGAAACAACACCAACATGGCGATGTCAGATACACTGTATCAGGGTATCCTCCATTAACGGCAGCGCCATGTCAGTATATTACCTTCACACCCTGTTCTCTATACGGCTAGTGAGCTTACATGGTACACCAATCAAAGAGACAACATGTATGTATCTGCACAGACTGACAGAGAGAGAAGTGAGAGAGAGAGAGAGAGAGAGAGAGAGAGAGAGAGAGAGAGAGAGAGAGAGAGAGAGAGAGAATTTGACACTGGTCAATCTGGGCTTTTCTTTTGTACTTTTATTGCGATAAAAAATGTGAGGGGAAACAGCCCAAAGAGGGTCCCTTTGTGACAGGAGAAAAACTTCTGCACCCGCTCACTCAACTACAGGGTGTGTGAGTGTTCATATCTGTGTATGCATATGCACATGTACCTTTATCTCTCAATGTAGAGGTGTGTGTGTGTGTGTGTGTGTGGGTGTGTGTGTGTGTGAGTGAGTGAGTGAGTTAAGCTGACAACTGAAAGGGAAGAGGGTAAAACCAAACAGCAGAGTGGACGATTACTGTGTATGTCACAGAGCTGACAGGAAGCTCTGAAACACCTGCTCTAATGTTGCAATGTTGCAGCCAAATTTTGCAGCCTTTGACTTTTTTCTTAACCTCATAACTGTTTGTTTATTTTTTCCCCTAAAGCTCTTGAAATTGTTCTTTAGTACCATTAGTACTTTTATGTATTTTTATTTAGTTTTATGTATTTCTGATGTGTGTGTAACAGTCCAATAGAATTTAGGGGGATGTATTGGCAGAAATTGTATGGTCGGCTTTTAGAAAAATAGAAAAATAAACACTTTTTTTCACAGTGTTTTGCTTTATTCCCTCCATCAGGGTAACCTAAACCCTCATGTTGTGTTCGTTTCATGTTAAACAATTTTGTGTTCCCGGTCAAAAATGACCGTTCCATTTAAACTCATCATAAAAACTGTATAATACATATATTATCACTACTTGTTGTGTTAGATCTTTTTATCAACTTCAGTTTTGTGAACATTACAAGTTTTGAATTTATATTTGTTATTTATGGCCTGTATGCCTCACTGATCTGAGCGTATACATCTTGAATTTGAGTTCTAAAAAGCATCATTTCTGGATTATTTTGACTATAAAAAACAATCGGATGA
Organism: Sparus aurata; assembly: GCF_900880675.1. Classification (NCBI taxonomy): domain Eukaryota; kingdom Metazoa; phylum Chordata; class Actinopteri; order Spariformes; family Sparidae; genus Sparus; species Sparus aurata. The sequence goes on along the minus strand of NC_044209.1, from coordinate 10,712,689 downwards.
AACATAGTATATTGTTTATCACAGACTACTTAGGGTCAAAGTTACCATGGACATTTGTTTTGAAACCATTAATTTTTTTTATACAGTCACATAAAGTAACACTAGTCGTGTTCCCGGTCAAATGGTTAGGTGGGTCTCAGGAGGGGATGAAGACCAGGATAAGTTCCCATTCTTTGACCTGAATGTGACAGCAGCCTCAGCATGGCCATCCTCTTCATCACTGGATTCCTCCCCATCAGTTAATTCTTGGTCTGGATTATATTCTGTGTCGTCTTCATATTCTGACACTTCCTCCTCTGATCCATCCTCACTGTCAGTTTCCTGGCCTCTCTCCTCCTCACCAGTGTGGTGATCACATAAGTAATCAATAGCCTCACTTATGGTATATCGACGTGCCATGGTGCTGCCACACAATGAACTGTGAGCAAGGCCTCAAAAAAGCATTTATATAGGCTACCAAAGCTGCGAGAAAAGTTCAATATTATTGAAACAATGTTCCAACGACTTTCTGGGAACAGGTGTTGTTCCCACGGGAGAGAGACTCTACTGGGCTAAGGTTCCCGTGGTGGTTGCCTGGGAACCAAGGTGTGTGTGTGTGTGTGTGTGTGTGCATGTGTGTGTGTCCATATGACAAATGAGGATGTACCTGAGATCATTTTTTTACACTAATTGTAGTCTCCGCCATTCATTTCTAACGACTGGTCATTTTTGACCGGGAACACCAAGAGTGTACAAAAGTTGAATAAAATACACAAAATTGTATGCAAATAAATACTATTTATTTTGTGTGTTGAAATCCTCTTTGTGGACAAAGTCATGGACTCTTAGGTCAGTCTGATCAAATTAAGTAAATTTTTCAGAGATAAAATTTTTAAATCAGACAAGATTTGACAGGAACACAACATTAAAGATGTAGAGCTACTTGTGGGGTTTCTGTTGGAAAGGTGTCAAATGTTACTTTCAATGGGCCTCAAATTGTCAAATTCTTTCACCTTTAACTACATTATTTTTCTATGGATATCATTATTTTTGTAACTCCTTCCTGTGATTAAAAACGGACTACAAAGCTGTATAGTGTTCTACAGTTGATTATTGATGCTGTGGGAGGCAGAAAGTTGTATTTCATATTTCTGACGTTCAGTCGGGCTGCCATTGTTTTTTGAAAAGAATGATTTTGTCTCTGCTAGAATCTGTACACACACACACACACACACACACACACACACACACACACACACACACACACACATACATACACATACACATACAGATAAACAGGGCCAACAGGGCATTAAGTTTCTCCACCATCTAAGAGGGGACCACTGTTTCTGGTCAACAAAAATAGAATAGAAACGCTTCTTTTAAGGTATTTTACCATAATATTACTCCAAATATGTTCTTTTTAGAAATTGAAAAGAGGGGACTTCTACAGCAACGTCTGCCCATCAAAGAGGGGGCGTCCATATACTGCATTGGAGCTGTCTGTACCCATTCTTTCACCTGAAGATAGTTTGTTTACTAAAGACAGTTTCTTTGTTTCTTTCTTTCTGAAGTTGGTAATTACCTTTGATGTCATCATAATTTAAACATTTCTCTGTAATAGCAATATTAAGAAAACAATCATAGTCACTTTAATCAAGAATAACTTTTACCTGCAAATCAGAAGTATAAGCAACGTTATTAACTTACTGTAGATACATTTAGAGATCAGTTACACCAGGACACTCATTTTAATGGGGATGCATATTCATCTACTGAATAATCCCATGAATATTCTTTAAACCATATTAATTATTAGAAAATATAAAGGTTTAGCTCAAGTGTATGGCTAAGCCATTACCAGTTCTTCTCTGTATTAAACTGATGAGCCAAGCAGAATGAAAGGAAGTAAGTACTTCCAATAAAGGGAAAAAAAATCAAGATGAAATAAAGGGAAAAAATGTTCTACATGAATGTTTCCTTTCATTTTGAATTAACTGCTTAGAATAGATATAAGACTTTTTTAGACCTTGAAAATTGTCCCTATAAACTCCCCTAGCAAGTATTTACAAGCACAGGATACATTTCGCAGTGTGCTTTTGTTCTCAGTCTTTACTTTTATAAATGTAATTTGGTTGTTGAAGCACATCATACAGCAAGTCCACTGATGACTGGTAAATTATGACACATGTTCCCTCATGGAGCGATACTCAAAATCCAACATGGCTGAATAGAAGAAAACCACAACATTAATAACATTCATTAATAAAATAATCTTGCAATTCACTTAAGTTGAGTCTTAATGTTTTAAGACTTAACTTAAGTGAATTTCATAGGATCCAGTTTCAGTCTGTATTGAAGTGGCAAGGTTCTCAGAAGACGGCGTAAAAATTAAGTTTAATTTTTCTTTTTTTTTGAGCAAAACAAAAATGATAAGAAGTGAGCTCATTGTTTCCACAAATACAGACACACACAGAAAAATGCTGCCACACAATTTTTAATGGCCACTTTCACTTTTCAAAATAGAAAAGGCACACACACTCAAACAGAGTTGCTTCTGTCATATAACAGCCTTCTGAGTGTAACACTCAAAAATAAATATGTACATGCACCTTCACAGTTCATTCTTCCATCTGTGCTTCTTGTTCACCATAAAATACACAGACATACTGTACACACTGTTTGCCTGTGCCAAAGATTTCACATAACATACCAATAAGATACCAGGGGTGCAATCAAAAAGATTCAGTCGTAGGTACATTTATATATATATATATATATTATACATTTGGCCTGAATGTGCCACTGTACTATCTGACAGGTTATTTCTGTTAGCTGACCTGTTAGGATGATGAAATTCACATTCAAGCATAAAACTTGCAACCATGTGATGGCACATGAAAAATAAATACGAAAGTAGATAAGGAAGGAGTGAACTGTGGGAAAGAATGCAGACGAGCCTGTACCAGCTGCATCAGGTTTACTCATTTCAAGATTAAGATCACTGGTTTCAAAGTGCAACTGAGCGTGATTATTTAATGCGAGACAGGCTCAATTGTGACTGTGGGTAATATTTACATTGTTGCACAAACTGACATGTGGAAACTGACTGCTTTTAATGTTCCCACATTTCATGATGATTTCATTTCATGTCCTCTAGGCTTTTGCTCATTATGCGGACAAATCCTCATTGTATCTGTATGCAGTATACGATACTTGTGGTGTGACATGTATTGTATCACTGGTTTTTGCATGTAACCAGCGCAGATTAGCTCACCTAGGCTGTACATATGACGTTTTTGAGATTAGTGGTCAATTTATTTTGCTGATTCTAACTGATCCATCACCGACATTGAAACCAGGATGTAGTGGTTCGGTGAAAGTTGTACGGGCGGTGTACAGGTGCTTCAGTGTATCAGGAAAGACCTCAAAAAAGGACAAAATACCTGCTGGCCAGTCCAGATACACTCCAATGGTACTTTTTGTGGTCTGGTCAATGAACGTCATACAAGACCCGTTATGATGAAAGCTCCCATCACGAAACCAACACCAAGACTTTTCATTTTCTCCCAAACAAAATTCACTTGAGCAGTCTCCCACCCTATCGATACTTTTGTATGCCACTCCAACTCCATCAGCAGAAAAATCCTCAGCCTCCCAGTAATGCCGACCAGTCAGACCCTCTTCACACAGTACTTGACGGCAGTCAAATCTTTCAGGATTATCAGGATGAGGTTGATTCTCTCTGACATATGTTGCGTTTTTGTTCTCTTCTGTCAAAATGACATTCACACCTGCTGTGTCGGGGTTCAGTGTGAGCTCACAGGCATCTGCAACCAAGACAGAAGTATCAAATAAGGGTCAGTGTGTTTATATCTTCTATAATGCATGATATTACTGTTAAAGAGCAGGGTGAGTATTGAGTGAAAATTCACTGACATCACAGCTGTAGCATGTTTTTAAAAAATAAAACATTTCTTACACTTTCTCAGTAGCTTCAAGTCGAACCAGAATTCTTCATTTTGGTCCACACTGAAGTAAAAGGACAAAGGTGACACATTGAATAATTTGTCAAATATGAATATCATATTAAACAAATGAATCAAATCTTGCTAATACATTTCTTAATATAATATCTTGGAATTGTGCTAGAAGTGCATTTGTTATACAGCCTGTTTAAGCATACTTGAGTTTCTCCAGACTGCAGCGTGGATCCCTCTGTATTTCCGTCAGCATTTCGACTCCTTGATCCGACAGGTGATTAAAGCTCAGGTCAAGCTCCCTGAGGCTGCAGTGGTCGGACCTCAGAGCTGAGGCCAGGGCGACACATCCATCTCCTGTCACCTTACAGAATGACAGCCTACAAAAATCAAACAACATTGTTTTAGACATGTAGTGCATTCTATTCATCTATGATTTGTTAACATGACACAAGCATGATTTAATTAATCTTTAATCAGGCTCTCCCTCTTTAAAGCCAAAACAAAACACTCTGAGCCTGAGTGGATAATGTTAGCATTATTATACCTTTTATGTCATAAAATAATCCGCTGAAGAGAATCCATCCAACAGTGAAGTCATCCTGATTATGTAAGTTTCTACTACAATGTCATCCGTTTAGAGTAGAACAACAACCAACTGAGCTAATAGGTACCCACAGGTGCAGCTTTTAATTAAGCAATATTAGCCGAGAGGGTGTGTTTTGACGTCATTTGAGCACTTCAGTGCTGCTTGCAGACGCTGGAGAAGTTTGTGACATTTTCATCCCGGATTTTTGAGAGGAAGGAATTAAAAGCCTGTCCCAAATTGCCGCCTGGTCCCAAATAAACGCCTGGTCTGTTAAGTGATTGAAACAAATAAACGCCTGGCTATTATTTATTTTCCCTTCAGTGTGAGAGACACTATTGTGACTGTGGTGAAAACGTTTTGTAAAAAATATAAAAGAAAAAACAATCAGCATCTTTGTTAAAACTTGGGCGATAAAAATAAGCATTTTCTGTTTATCTGTGCAGTATTGATTTAGTTCGGGAAATTCCAAGACTGCGATCAAACATTAACGTCAGCTCAGAGTTCACTCATCTGGGACTAGAAAATCCTTTCTGTTGCTAGGTCGTTACTAAGTGTTGGATTATTTGCTGGAGTGGTAAACTATGTTCCATTACACATGTGAGTCTATTGACGTGACTGATTTTGTTTCAGTTATTAGTCAGACCCCTTGTGTTTCCATGGAAACGCGACGCACACTCGCAAAAACCTTTAAAATTTGAGAGCAAATGTCCATCAACATGGATATATTTTGATTATAAATTTTATTTTTGGTGGTATTAGTTATATAATCGCAATATTACCCTCGAGGGTGTGCTTTAACGTCATTTTGCTTAAGTCGGAACTACTTGTTGTATAATCTGAGATTGATAAGCATGACTCATATTCCAACAATCCTCCAGTAACCCATGGGTTGGTTCCAACTGGTCAGGTTGGATGATCGAAAGATGCCATCAGCAGTGATCATCTCAATGTCCACTGCTTGATCTGAAAACTTGCACTTTCTTCTCTGGACATCAAAGCTGGTGTAATTCCATTGTAAGATAGTATTAGTTTTTTATTTTATCTTCATTTTTTATACATATTTGTACAGCACTAGCACTATTGGAGGGAGCTCAAAACTAAGGACTTCATTGCCAATGACTTTACTGTAGTTGTTGAGCATATCACAATAAAAAACTTGAAAAGCTACTTAATGTACTGACCTTAGCGTTTTCAAACGACACTGTGGGCTCATCAGTGCATTGCATAGCTCCACCACTCCTGAGTCCAGCAGGTCATTGTAGCTCAGGTCCAGCTCAGTCAGGCAGGAAGCTTTGGAGCTGAGTGCCGAGGCCAACATCTTACAACCTTTCTCAGTGAGTCTGTTGTGACTGAGACTACATGACAAATGAAGGAATATAATTAAATTGCTAAACAACATGCAATACCTTATAATAACTTGTTTGAACTTGTGTGCAATGTATTCAGCCTTTTACCTCAGTACTGCCAGATTACAGTTTGTGCTCATCAAGCCAGTACAAAGGATCTCCATTTCTGAGTCTTCAAAATTGGTGTAACTCAGTTCCAGTTCTCGCAGGTAACATTGTTTGGAAATGAGCATTGTCACCAACTCTTTGCAGATTTGTGCAATTCCAGAATTTCGGTTCAGTCTTTTGATAAAAAGATAAAAGAGACATTAAATGAGAAAAATAGAAATAGGTCCAGCCTCCTTCAACTAATTCATGATCCAAAACAAGTTGGCAGCAGCTAGTGGCTGTGTAAAAGTAGTCAGTGTTATGTTACAACGTAACTTGTATCAGTGTCGATATTGCTAACATTTAGCAACAACGATACATATATCAAGAAATACGCAAAGACTGACTGGCTGTTTTTGAAGGAAAGCTATCTGTACAGTGTGAGAATTCTGGTTAGAACAAATATATCCTTTCTGCCTGAAAGTATGACATAGACAAGTCCAAGGTGAAACCTTTTTTTCACCATCAATAGCTGAGATTTACCTGAGCTTCTCCAGGTTGCCTAGCCCATCAGAAAACACAGAGGATACTGCATCTCCCAGTATGTTGCCACTCAGCTCCAGTTCTCTCACATTTGAGAAGATTGACTTGATAGCAGTTACAAAACTCTCAAGTAGTTCTCCACCATATCCATGACCTGAGAGGCTATAAGCACAGGCCAAAACAGGCCAAAATTTGTCACATGGATGTATGTACAAGTTGTGGAGATAACTTAGTCAGGACAACAGTAATGACATCACCAACTAACAAGTTGAGACATCAACTAACACTGCCATCCCTTATGCTGCCAGCATGGTAGTGTACTGACTGAAACTGGTCAACCAGTTGAGTGGGGGTCTGCTCCGAGGTTTCAACCTGTTAAAAGGCAGCTGTTCCTTGCCACTATGGCCAAGTGCTTGCTCAGTGGGGAATGTTTGGCCTCTGTAAATTAAGGAATATGATCTAGACCAGCTTTAAATTTAAAGTGCTATGGGAATGAGACTGACTTGACTTGAAAGCTGATCCTCCACAAATGCATAACTAGGGGGCACAAAAAAGATGAACAAAAAAGAAATAAATTAAGAAAATAAATTACAAAATAATAGAGTTACTCACCTCAGTGCTTGTAGTTTACACTGACAGTTCTTCAGTCCATCAATCAACATCGGTGTACCATTGGGACCAAATACACTATTTATCAGATGCAGTTCAGTTAACAGTGAGTTTGGCATTCGAAGGGCTGCGGAGATTGTTTCACAATACCAGACATCAAGCCAAACCCCTGAGATTCTGCAGATATTCAAAGAAACAATGCATAATCATATAAAGTTTAAGATTAATGTAATTAATATTCAATTATGTTATGTTTCACTTTCATGAGGAGTGCTGTGTGATTGTTTGCTGCATGAAGCCAACATTTCAGCTCCTATGGGACATATTGAGTTTATTTCAATAAAGTCAGTGATAAAGTGATTGCATGCTTAGTTACCAGCTCACCTTGCTTTCTTGCTGTTCCTCACAGCTGGCAGTAGCCTAAAAACACCTTTTGCTGCTGGTCTGTATTTTTTCAAGTGGAATTCATCCAGAGGTGTTTTTGACATCAGAACTGAGTCAGCCAGAGCTGAGCACTGAACAGGGGTGAGCCGTGTGTCTGGATTGTGATCTGGTTTCAGATACTGCTGCACAGTATCATGTATGGAACTGTCTTTCAGCTCCATCAGGCAGTGAACAACGTTCAGACATCTGTCAGGTGAGCAGTCCCCTAAGTCTGTTTCTTTTAGACTTTTCTTAACTGCCTCAGCAACTTCAGAGTGATCATCTTTCTGTTGAATCAGGCCTTGGAGTAGATCTTGTGTTGATTGTAGAGACATGCCAATCAGAAACCTGATGAACATGTCCAGTTCTCCAGCCTTTCTCTCAATTGAATTAACTACTGAAATTTCAATCAGCTCATCCAAAGGTAAATCAACTGGATCTGCATCCAACTCTGACTTGAGCTCTTCCTCAGACCCTGTGAGCAGGAAATCCTTGAGGCTTGGAGAGTCAATTTGTTTACGTGCAAAACTGTGGTAGACAAAGAGAGCTGCAAAGTACTCCTGAACTGTCAAATGCACAAAGCAGTAGAGCTTTCTTGTGTTGAACACATTCTCTTCCTTTAATATCTCTGTGCACAACCCACAGCAAACTCCTGCTTTGTGTACATCAAGGCCATAGCTCTTCAGATCATCGGCAGTAAAAATGATGTCGCCCCGATTCAAATGTTCAAATGCCATTCTGCCTAGTTTCAAAATGAACTCTTCACCTGACTTGAAGATCTCCTTTGTGTCAATCTCATTCTGGTTGTCATACTTGTCCGTTTCTACCTGCATTTGAATCAACAGGAAGTGTGTGTACATCTCAGTAAGAGTTGTGGGTATCTTAATGTTGTCATCTTGAGTTTTGTCCATTTTTTGTCGCAAGTATGCAAAAACTTTCACCGCAATCCAACAGAAGATGGGTATGTGACACATGATGCGTAAGCTCCGGGACCTCATGATGTTGTCAATAATCATTTCGGCAACTGCCTCGTCCTCAACTCTCTTCCTGAAGTACTGTATTTTTTGTGGATCATTAAATCCTTTGACCTCAGTCCACTGCTGTACGTACTGGCGAGGGATGCGCTGAACTGCTCCTGGTCTCGAGGTTATCCAGACCAGAGCGGATTCAAGAAGATATTTTCGGATGAGGTTGGTCACCAGAGTGTCCACTGATGCGTCCTCGGTGGTATCTGTCAGTCTTTCTGTTGTTCTGAAATTCAGTTTCAGTTGGCTTTCATCGAGACCATCAAATATGAACAACACTTTGTGTTTAGCAAATATATTTGCAACTGGTATGTTTTTAAGCTCTGGATGGAATTCTCTCACAAGTGTCTCAAGGCTAAACTGCTTCTTTACGACCAGATTCAGCTCCCTGAATGGTAGCACAAAGATGAAGCCCAAGTGCTGATTTGCTTTCCCATCTGCCCAATCAAGGATGAACTTCTTCACTGAGACAGTTTTTCCAATGCCAGCAATTCCCTTTGTCATCACAGTTCTGATACCATTCACTTCTCCATCTTTCCCAGATGAGATGCTATTTTCTGTTGTCCTTTGAAAGATGTCATTGCAGTTGATTTTAGTACCTTCAGATGTTTGACTTCTCATCTTATCTTCAATCTCCCAGATCTCATGTTCTTGATTGACACGGTTACTCTCTCCCTTTATGATGTGGAGCTCTGTGTAAATTTCGTCTAGTGACCTGACATCCTCATGATCTTTCTCAGTGCCTTCAAACTCATATCTAAACTTTTCCCTTAGAACTGCTTTGTGCTTCTTCTTTACTTCTTTGACGAGATCCTCTGCTGCAATAAAAGAGTTGATGTCAAAACATTACCAGAGAAGCAATTATTTTGTTACGACTAGGGCCAAAGGGAAACCTTGGTGCAACATAAAAATGAGACACCCTTTTCCCATGCCCCAAGCACCACCATCAGCAAATCATTTTTAAAGGTTTTACTTAAAAACACATCCAGACATGCTGGCAGTCTGTCTGAGAGAGGAGAGCCAACAGGAACTAATAAGACTTCTGTGAACAGTTCCCCCTAAAGAAATGTTCAATATCAGAGCTGCAAAAATGCAATAATACAAAGCGTGTCCAGCTATCACAAGTCTTTCCATCCGATCATGCTGAACCACACTGTCTACATAAAAGCAACACTTCATCTTCTGCACGGGACCAAAATCAGTGGGTGCCACTCCCATGAACAAAATGGCTACCACTATTAGGATGGAACACAAAACCAAAACCAAATACACTTTGAACTTTGACTTTGAACCTTGCTAGCATAGCGTTAGCTTTCTGGCTCATCGCTGAGCGGACTAGAATATCTCCCATTGCCAAGTCGTATCTATGGTCCGTCCTATTTACTGGAGGAGTGAACAACGTTTCCGTTGCACAAGAACCTTACAGGAGGGTAATGATTGTTCCAGGTATTAGTCAAACCCTCAGGCGTTACCAGGGAAACTTATTTATGGCTTGTGAAAAACTTTATATTTTGATTGTAAAATGCATGAAAATATAAATTAATGGTCTTAATCTTCTTTTTTTGGCAGGTGACCATGGTATATGCGAATAATGCCCTTCAAGGTGTCCATAAACAGGAGTAAATGGAGTTCGCGGAGGCAACGCATCAGACGGTTCTTAGGCCTTCGCGTCGCCCATTAGTTCCTGTTTATGGACCTCGTCGGGCATTATCCCTTACTTAATTGAGATTGTTACCCAGAAACAAAGTGACCGGACGAACTGGGAAGCCACACCCACCACTCATAGATCCAATTATCTGTGGAGTGACTCTGTTCCAGAACATACTGACTGTAATCAAATACAATAAAGCAGTAAAACCCACGTGACCACATAAAAAATTGACTGCAACAATCACCACACAAAAGGTCTCTCTTGCATGCAGAATTCTAGAGACATTAAAGGTTGGAAGCATTGTGTTATATGTGAACTCTCAGATCCCAGAGCTAATCTATAGTCTCCACTATGTCAGATTGTTTTTGCACACACAGCTTAACTGGACAAGCTCCACTTTAGCGATACAGTATAGAGTTTATTTTCAGATAGCTTAGCCAGATATCATGTTTGTTTTTTACATGCCCAATCAGACACTGCATTAATGTATTGCCCTGCAATATAGCCTTAGCATTACCTGTTACCAGCTCTGTGGTGTTCGCAAAAGGGGGGATATAAAAACATCTAAGACTATGCAATCTGGATCTGTTTGTGGATTAGTGACATCAGTCCAATATCTTGGAAGTCAATTAAGTCTGAACTGGGATCTGAGTGGATCAGCCCCATCTCTAACATTAACAATTAGCATCATACTATCATCATGAAAGAGACAAGGGTTAGTTGTTTTTTTTGTTTGTTTTTTTTAGACCTTACATACTTTGAAAATGTTGTGGTTGTTTATCCTGGAGGATTCTGAAGAAGGCAGATTTGGCTTTTGTGGTAGTGAGGATGCTGTAAATCTCTCTCATCTGCTCATGTCTGATCCTTGCAGCCTTAATTTTGGCATACGTCTCGTCCTCGATTATTTTCTGCTGCAACATCTCATCCGCTATCCCCATCACTGAGCTGACGCTCTGAATGAGCGCAGCCCGGTTTTTGTCCACCCAGGCAGCTTCTTTTGAAAAGAGGAACACAAGATGTCATATATAAGACACAGCTACCAATCACAAGCATGGTGCAGGGTGAATGGCCTCTAAAGCATCCTTTTTCTATCATTGTTATTTCATGGTCACCAATTTCAATGAAGATAGTGTTTGCTCCTAAAATAATTAACTCACCTTTCTCCTCTGTGATGGCTGAATCATGATCATGTGTTTCAGATAGGCCAGGACTGAAAAATGACAAAATAACTGTGCTTTATAGATTGATCAGTTAACAATGCTGAGATCCCCCCCCAAAAAAATGTTTTAATTATTTGTTTATATTTAATCTCACCTAGAGGTGTTAACTTCAGCCAAGGTGGACTCATGTAGCAGCGCGTTGCTCTTCTCACTGTAGCCCAGTGTTTCAGAGGCAGCGTCAGTATTTTCTTCTTCCTGCCTCCTTAAAGTTTTTTCCCCTGTTATTTCCGTTACAGCTCCACCCTCCTCCTGCAGATATGACCTTGTTTGGAGGAGGGCAAACTGTTCTCCATTTTCGACTGTGGTGGAAACTTCTTTCTCTTGGTCAACTTTGTGACACTCACTCCTATCCCTCCTAAAAGCAGAGCACCAGCTCCCCATAATGTTATTTCTTCAGTATTAGCGCTGTGAATCTGTAAACAAACATAATTTCCTCAGAGCAGAACAATTTTCTGACATTATGCACAAAGCAAGTCGTGACTGAAGTAAATGATGTGGGCCCATATCAGGTTTAACTATGAATTCGATCATTTGATTTGTGCTTAAAGTAAAAGCAGCATTTGTTTGGTCTGTATTTGTATTGTACAACTCTACAGCAACTATTGTTGTATTGATTTAACTAGAAAATGTAAGGTATTTGACAGGACTATTCATATTGTGTTTAAAAACCTATTTTCACACACAAACAGGCAAAGATATATTAAAATGTGTTATTTTACCTTTTTGTCTGAGTCCCTGTAGTAAGCTGCAGCAGGAGAGGAAAACATGTTGCATTCCCAATGCCTCTTGGTCTATGAACTTGTGAACAACACGAAGAAAGACCAAAACTGTCAGAGACAGGTCGTGAGCATTTAGGTGGGCGGACCTAACTAAGCGTGTTCTTGTGTGTATGTGTGTGTGTGTGTGTGTGTGTATCTATCTGAGGGAGGGAGAAGGGGAGAAAGAGAAAGTAAAATGCACCCGCACAAAAAAACTCCAAAACTGTTTTGTTGAGTGGTACAAAGGTCTTTTCGTGTTTATTAAAATCAGCAGCCTGCGAGTACATTCAGGCTGTATGATGTGTCTGTCTTTTTTAGGTTATTCCAGGTTGTTGTCTGATATGGACAGAAATCCACACATACATTAAGGCCAGACTTTGCCAGCTGTCCTGTGTTAATCATTAGCCTGTTCACTAAAAAGGGCAGCATTTTGGCAGGCTGTTTTTGTGGTTCAAATGCGTCTGAACTAAAGACAGTCCGGTGAATGTTCTATGTAAATAGACATGACCATCGTTCAGGATGTTTAGCATAAAACCACGCGCCCTGACCAGTTTGTATTGTCAGCGAGCGTTATGTTCTGTTAAACATACTTGATCGGTAAGGCTATGTTCAAATTAGCAATCAATGCAAACATTATCCCCGGGGTCAGGAGCGTGCAAGCTAACTGATCTATTGGCAGAAAGAAAAATGAAAGAAGCGTGATTAGGTTTTCATTAGAAATCGCCTGATAGAGAGAACTGGTTTATTCTCGTTACCCTATAATAAGCCTTTTATACCCATTCCTTTTCCCGTCTGCCATGTTACTCCCCCAGATAAAATCAAACACCTTCTACAAAAAGGGCCTTTAGCATTTTTCACATATTTTGCAGCCAGGCACCATATTTTACATTAGTTACTTGTTATGGCCAGAAGCAGCACCCTGTTTTGTCCAAAACGTGCTTTTCAGAGGCGTTTTTAACGTGATCGCACCTGAAGTGACGACCCTCTGTGTGATCGGCCCCCTAACTCTGTTGCAAGCCTTTTACATGTCACTCCTTCCTGCGATTAAAAACTGATTACAAAGCTTTATAATGTTCTTCAGTGGAATATTGATGCTGTGGGAGGCAGAACATTTTATTTCATATCTCTGATGTTGAGTTCAGTGTTTTTTCATAAAATAGTTGTTTGTCTCTGCTAGAATCTGTACACACACAGACAGAAAATTGCTGCCATACCATTTTTATTGGACATTTTCAATTTTCAAAATAAAAAAGGCACACACACTCAAACAGCATTGCTTCTGTCACATAACTGCCTTCTGAGTGTAATGCTCACAAGTAAATCTGTACATGCACCTTCACAGTTCATTCTTCCATCTGTGCTTCTTGTTTACTATAAAATACACAGACATACTGTACACACTGTCTGCCTGTGCCAAAGATTTCACATAACATTTCAATAAGATACCAGAGGTGCAATCAAAAAGATTCAGTCGTAGGTACATTTATTTTACATTTGGCCTGAATGTTCCACTGTACTATCTGACAGTTTGTTTCTGTTAGCTGACCTGTTAGGATGATGAAATTCACATTCAAGCATAAAACTTGCAACCATGTGATGGCACATGACAAATAAATACGAAAGTAGATAAGGAAGGAGTGAAGTGTGGGAAGGAATGCAGCCCAGCCTGTACCAGCTGCATCAGGTTCACTCATTTCAAGATCAAGATCACTGGTTTCAAAGTGCAACTGAGCGTGATTATTTAATGCGAGACAGGCACAATTGTGACTGTGGGTAATATGTACATTGTTGCACAAACTGACTGCTTTTGACTTTCCCACATTTCATGATGATTTCATCTGTTCTGGGCCATCTAATGTCCTCTAGGCTTTTGCTCATTAGTAAGTAAGTAAGTAAGTACATTTTTATTTATAAAGCACTTTTTTCAAATCAAAGTTTGCAAAGTGCTGTACAGGGTACAGTAAACATAAAACATAAGTAAAACATAATAAAAAACGAGCATAAACGTAAACAACAAGATCAAGTAAAACAAACATACATGAACAAATACGTGCCAAGAAAGATTACAGTTCAGTTGTAGGAAATGCAAGACGATAGAGATGGGTTTCAAGAAGTTTTTTGAAGACATTTAGTGATTCAGCTGATCTGACAGAATAGGGTAGACTGTTCCAGAGGGATGGGGCCCTGACGGCAAAGGTGCAGTCACCCTTAGATTTGAGGAGGGACCGGGGTATAGATAGGAGGCCTAGGTCGGAGGATCTGAGTGGTCTAGAGGTGGAGTAAGAGTGTAGGAGTTCAGCAATGTAGGTGGACAAATCCTCATTGTATCTGTATGCAGTATACAATATTTGATGTGTGACATGTATTGTATCACTGTTTTTGCATGTAACCAGCACAGATAAGCTCATCTTGTCTGTACATTTTTTTAGATTAGTGGTGAATTTATTTTACATATTCTAACTGATCCATCACCGACATCGAAACCAGGATGTAGTGGTTCGGTGAAAGCTGTACGGGCGGTGTACAGGTGCTTCAGTGCATCAGGAAAGGCCTCAAAAAAGGACAAAATACCTGCTGGCCAGTCCAGATACACTCCAATGATACTTTTTCTGGTCTGGCCAATGAACGTCATACAAGACCCGTTATGATGAAAGCTCCCATCAAGACACCAACACCAAGACTTTTCATTCCCTCTCAAAGAAAATTCACTTGAGCAGTCTCCCACCCTATCGATACTTTTGTATGCCACTCCAACTCCATCAGCGAAAACATTCTCAGCCTCCCAGTAATGCCGACCAGTCAGACCCTCTTCACACAGTACTTGACGGCAGTCAAATCTTTCAGGATTATCAGGATGAGGTTGATTCTCTCTGACATATGTTGCCTTTTTGTTCTCTTCTGTCAAAATGACATTCACACCTGCTGTGTCGGGGTTCAGTGTGAGTTCACAGGCATCTGCAACCAAGACAGAAGTATCAAATAAGGGTCAGTGTGTTTATATCTTCTATAATGCATGATATTACTGTTAAAGAGCAGGGTGAGTTTTGAGTGAAAATTCATTGACATCACAGCTTTAGCATGTTTTTAAAAAACAAAACATTTCTTACACTTTCTCAGTAGCTTCAAGTCGAACCAGAATTCTTCATTTTGGTCCACACTGAAGTAAAAGGACAGAGGTGACACATTGAATAATTTGTCAAATATGAATATCATATCAAACAAATAAAGCAAATCTTGCTAATACATTTCTTAATATAATATCTTGGAATTGTGCTGAAAGTGCATTTGTTATACAGCCTGTTTAAGCATACTTGAGTTTCTCCAGACTGCAGCGTGGATCCCTCTGTATTTCCGTCAGCATTTCGACTCCTTGATCCGACAGGTGATTAAAGCTCAGGTCCAGCTCCCTGAGGCTGCAGTGGTCGGACCTCAGAGCTGAGGCCAGGGCAACACATCCATCTCCTGTCACCTTACAGAATGACAGCCTACAAAAATCAGACAATGTCGTTTTAGACATGTAGTACATTCTATTTATCTATCATTTGTTAACATGACACAAGTATGATTTGATTAGTCTTGAATCAGGCTCTCCCTCTTTAAAGCCGAAACAAAGCACTCTGAGCCTGAGTGGATAGCCAGCAGAAGTCATCCTGAAGTCATCAAGTTTCTAATACAATGTCATTCGATCAGCGTACAAAGTGACTTATTTGTCATCATACAACACAGGGTTGCATAATGAAATGAAAATTACATCCACTCAGCTGGAGCATATTAGACCCGTACGCAAGGATTTTATTTGATGATTTTTCTTCTGCTTTTAATAAGATGCAGCCTCATATTTTAATTGACCACCTTCCATCCTATTTCAAGCTACTAGATCAGTTTTTAGTGTTGCTTTTAGACTTTCTTACAAACAGAATCCAGCAGGTGTTGGTGAATGCAACGCATGTCCAGGATCAGGCTTTCAAACACAGGCTCACCCAACTGAACAACTACTATACAAAATTCGTAGCAATAAGGCTATAGTAAAAGGAAGCTATGAGGTCTTTTTTATCAGTCCAATAAGGCTTACAATACAATCATGCAAACATGGGCTCAGGACCTTGGGGTGATAATAGACGAAGCTATGGAGGCAGACATATGGGAGCATACTAATAACATCCATATGTATTAGGGCAAAGGAATCACAATTTAAATAACTGCATCGCCTTCAGATATCACCTGAACTCAGACATAAGATGGACCCAAAGAAATCAGCTCTGTGTATGAAGTGTAATAAGGAAGTTGGTAGCTTTATACACACTGTATGGACCTGTGTGCATATTAAGGATTTCTGGGTAGAAGTGGCTTTGAAATTAGATTTGTTTTTTAATAAGGGGTTGGACCTGGACCCAGTGTATTTGTTGTTGGGATTACCGCACCCACAAATAAAAGGATCTCACTGTCAAAAAACTGTGGAATGTTTTAACATATGCTGCACATAAAACTATATTGCTGAAATGGATTTTAAATAAGCCACCTAGTTTTAGATTGGCCTAAGGTAATATTTGACCTTTTACCCATGGAATAGCTGACATACTGGTCCAGAGTGAAAATTGGTTTAATTTATCATATATGGAACCCATTTCTCAATTATGTAGAACATATTTAGGAAGGTGCTTCCCAGACCAGGGAATAACAGTTGGATGTTAAAGGAGAGGTTTTGCTGTCTGCTTTACTATTTTTATTTCTTATTTTATTTTCTATACCATTTTTTAATTAGTGTAGTGTATACGTATTTCTCCATTTTATATTATCAATCAAAGTCTTTACTATTGCCATATGATATTCTGCCACGCTTGTGACTGACTGACTGACTGCTGTGCTGAATGTTCACATTTGGACGTTGGCAAGGGGAGGGGGTTCTCTTTAAGTGGGGGGATAAATGTAAAAAAAAATGTTGAATATGTGAATAAGATGTGACACATAGTTAATAATGAAGATATACTTTTTTTTAAAAAAAACACAGGCTCACCTCAGGGTTGCGTCCTGTCACCCTTACTCTTCATCATGTACACAGACAGCTGTAGAACATCACAAGAGGGCAGCTACTTTGTAAAATCCTCGGATGACACTGCCCTTCTGACTCTTCTCCAGGGCCAAGATTCAGGTCAAGGTCATGCCCTGCCTGCTTTAACTAAACGGTTCAATGATCATCTCTTGGATCTTAATGTGTAAAAAACTAAGGAACTGATCACTGACTTAAGGCAAAGTCAGGAAACACCAAGAGCAAGCACCATCCAAAAGGAAGAGGTCCAGATTGTTGAATCCTACAAATACCTTGGCACTTTCTTTGATTCACGGCTCAAATTTAAAGCAAACAATGAGCTGATTGTCAAATGGGGTCAACAAGGAATTCACTTAATGCGAAAGCTAAGTTATTTTAATGTCTGTCAGTACGTTTACATGCACAGCTTAGTCAGATTACAGCCATAGTTCGACTATGCTACTCAATCAGACAGCTGCAATTGTCCGAATAAACATGCCTGTAAGAAAGTCAAATTATTGGCCGGAGCATGTCATACCCCGGTACGATAGTTGGCGTGGCAACTAGTGGTAACAGAGCCACCTCCAACTGACCTCTTTACGTCGCCAGCAACACAAACTCTGCCTCGGCATTCGAGAAAGATGGCGTACGAAGAGCGAGACGAAGCTACATCTTTGTACATTATGTATATGGTTTACATGATAATTACACAAACTAGATGCACAATGGCGCTCTTGCTTGCGGTTATTTCAGAGGAAAGACTTTATCACCGCCGTCCTTTTACTTCCGGCTCACAGCCCTTGGAAAAAAATCTCGAGCCTGTGCAGAATGCAGAAATCCTATCTGATCTGATGTAACGTATACATGCACAAGTAATGCAACTATCAATCGAATTATCTGGGTGTTTTAATCCGACTGAGAAATCCAATCCAGTCCAATATTAGTCAGACTAACCGTATTCATGCATCTTAAAAATCCGATCATAGTCGGACTAACCAAATAATTCAGTTTTCTTGAGTGTCATGTAAACGCACTGTGTGATACAATTTTTTTTGCAACTTTTGTCATTCTTTTATTGAAAGCCTTTTAACTTTTTCCTTTATCTGCTGGTTCAACGGGTTGTCTGTGAAGGAGAAGAACAGCTTAAACACCATTGTTAAAGTATGTTCCAAGATTACTGGCGTTCAGCAGAGGAATTTGGGCACTATCTGGGAAAAACAAGCAGCTGAGAAAGCAAAAATAATTATGAGCCAACCAGACCATATTATGTCGACCGCGTTTTTATTGTTGCTCTCTGGTCGACACTATAATGTGCCCAAGAGCAAATCAAATCGATACGCAAAGTCTTTTGATCCTCTGCCATTAAACTCTTAAACACAGACCCCACAAATTTTAGAAGAATTTAACCTATTTGTTTATTTATTCATTTATTTATTCATTTTTGATTTGATTTGATTGAATGACGTACCCATGTGCCTCTTAATTGTTTTCTGAATGACTGAATGATCGTTGTAATGATTTTATTTTTTATATGTTTGACGTCTGGGGAGCTGCAACTGAATTGCCCATTTGGGATAAATAAAGTGGTCTCAATCTGAGTCTGAATGAATAATGTTAGCATTATTATACCTTTTATTGTAATAAAAAAAATCCCCTGAAGAGAATACAACCAACAATTTAGTCATCCTGATTATGTAAGTTTCTACTACAATGTCATTCGATCAGTGTTCAAAGTGCCTTATTTGTCATTATACAACACAGGGTTGCATAATGAAATGAAAATTACATGTACCAAAGAGTATATGTATGTATGTTAAATATATGTATTTTATTTAGGCTATAAACAACATAGCCTAAATAAAGGCAAAGGGTTTGCTGCAGTCACGAGACATAACCACAGCCCACTTATAGGTAATTACCAGTAAAACTGGTATTTGAAAAAGCAAAACGGCACAGCTTGGTTTGACTCGGCGTGGCCAAATGTACTAGTTGAAAAGAGGCAAAGCAGCGAGATTTCAGATTGCAAACAACTTAACACCCTTATATTCCCTTTATGCCAACAGATCTTTGTGAATCCCTTTATATCTTACACACTGGCCCTTTAAATTAGCCTCTGGATGTATTAAAACATCAGCAACAAGATGGTAATAATATGGTCGCCATCTTCATTGAAATTCTGAGGTCAGATAATCTTACGATCTGTCCTGCGCCCTGTCAGCTTAAAACACGCAACATCTTGATCCAAGGTGTTGTGGTGGGGACAGGACTTTGTAAAGATGTGGGCACAAGAGTCTAGTCTTGTTTGTCCATTTCATTTTCCTTCAAACTAACAAAATCAAGGAGAAACTTTTAATCTGAGATTGATAAGCATGACTCATATTCCAACAATCCTCCAGTAACCCATGTGTTGGTTCCAACTGGTCAGGTTGGATGATCGAAAGATGCCATCAGCAGTGATCGTCTCAAAGTCCACTGCTTGATCTGAAAATGTGCACTTTCTTCTCCAGACATCAAAGCTGGTGTGATTCCATTGCAAGATGGTATCAGTTTTTTTTATTACAATACTGGTTCTATGGGAGGGAGTCTCGAAACTAAGGGATTTCATTGGCAACAACGACTTCACTGTAATTGTTGTGCATATCAAAATAAAAAACTTGAAAAGTTACTTAATGTACTGACCTTAGCGTTTTCAAACGACACTGTGGGCTCATCAGTGCATGGCAGAGCTCCACCACTCCTGAGTCCAGCAGGTCATTGTAGCTCAGGTCCAGCTTAGTCAGGCAGGAAGGTTTGGAGCTGAGTGCCGAGGCCAACATCTTACAACCTTTCTCAGTGAGTCTGTTGTGACTAAGACTACATGAGAAATGTAGGAATATAATTAAATTGCTAAACAACATGCACTACATCGTCAGATATTATTTGGCCTATTAGTGTACTGGTTAATTCTTTTTTTCATCATATTACACCCTTAATAGAGCCTTGTTTGAACTTGTAAAAAAAATGCAGTGCAATGTTTGCAGCCATTTACCTCAATGCTGCCAGATTACAGTATGTGCTCATCAAGCCAGTACAAAGGATCTCCATTTCTGAGTCTTGAAAATTGGTGTAACTCAGCTCCAGCTCTCGCAGATAACATGGTTTGGATATGAGAATTGTCACCAACTCTTTGCAAATTTGTGCAATTCCTGAATTTCGGTTCAGTCTTTTGTTAAAGAAACAAAAGAGAAATTAAATGAGAAAAATAGAAATAGGTCCAGCCTCATTTAACTAACTACTAACTAGTGGCTGTGTCAAAGTAGTCAATTGTATGTTAACAAAACTTGTATTAGTGTTGATAGACCATTAGCAACAACATATATCAATAAATATGCAAAGACAACTGACAGGCTGTTTTAGAAGGCCAGCTATTTGTACAGTGTCAAAGCTGAGATTTACCTGAGCTTCTCCAGGTTGCCTAGTCCATCAGAAAACACAGAGGATACTGCACAGCCCAGTATGTTGCCACTCAGCTCCAGTTCTCTCAGATTTGGGAAGACTGACTTGATAGCAGTTACAAAACTCTCAAGTAGTTCTCCACCATATCCATGACCTGAGAGGCTATAAACACAGGCCAAAACAGGCCAAAATATGTCACAAGGATGTGTGTACAAGTTGTGGAGATAACTCAGTCAGGACAACAGTAATGACATCACCAACTAACAAGTTGAGGCATCAACCAACACTACCATCCCTAATGCTGCCAGCATTGTAGTGTACTGACTGTTCCTTGCCACTGTTGCCAAGTGCTTGCTCACTGGGGGAATGTTTGGTCGCATGATAACAATACATTGCAGTATATGCCTCCAAGATGAAATGACATCAAAAAGCGGTTCATCTTGTAGGCATATACTGCAATTTATTGTTATTGTGCGGTCTTTTCTGAGGTTGCTAAAACTACGTAAGCTCGCGAACTGCAAACTTGATCTCTCGAGGGGAGGGTCTCACTGGGTGTCACAGTGTGTTAGACCATGGACAAAATTGACATCGGAATATCCCTTTAAGGACTACGGTATAGACCAGCTTTAAATTTAAAGTGCCATGGGAATAACACTGACTTGACTTGAAAGCTGATCCTCCTTAAATGCATAACTAGGGGGCACAAAAAAGATGAGCTAAAAAGAAATAGCAAAATTAAGCCAAAATAATAGTTTTACTCACCTCAGTGCTTGTAGTTTACACTGACAGTTCATCAGTCCATCAATCAGTATCGGTGTACCATTGGAACCAAATACACTATTTATCAGATGCAGTTCAGTTAGCGGTGAGTTTGGCATTCGAAGGGCTGCAGAGATTGTTTCACAATACCAAACATCAAGCCAAACCCCTGATATTCTGAAAAAATGAAAAGAAACAATCATGCATGATCAGATAAAGTTTTAGATGAATGCAATTAATATTCAATTATTTTTCACTTTTATAAAGTGTGCTGTGTGTTTGTTTGCTGCATTAAGCCAACATTTCAGCTCCAATGGGACATATTGAGTTTGTTTCAGTAAAGTCAATGATAAATTGATTTATAAATGATTGCATGCTTAGTTACCAGCTCACCTTGCTTTTTTGCTGTTCCTCACAGCTGGGAGTAGCCTAAAAACACCTTTTGCTGCTGGTCTGTATTTTTTCAAGTGGAATTCATCCAGAGGTGTTTTTGACATCAGAATTGAGACAGCCAGAGCTGAGCACTAAACAGGGGTAAGCTGTGTTTCTGGATTGTGATCTGGTTTCAGATACTGCTGCACAGTATCATGTATGGAACTGTCTTTCAGCTCCATCAGGCAGTGAACAACGTTCAGGCATCTGTCAGGTGAGCAGTCCCCTAAGTCTATTTCTTTTAGACTTTTCTTAACTGCCTCAACAACTTCAGAGTGATCATCTTTCTGTTGAATCAGGCCTTGGAGTAGATCTTGTGTTGATTGTAGAGACATGCCGATCAGAAACCTGATGAACATGTCCAGTTCTCCAGCCTTTCTCTCAATTGAATTAGCTACTGAAATTTCAATCAGCTCATTCAAAGGTAAATCAACTGGATCTGCATCCAACTCTGACTTGAGCTCTTCCACAGACCCTGTGAGCAGGAAATTCTTGAGGCTTGGAGAGTCAATTTGTTTACGTGCAAAACTGTGGTAGACAAAGAGAGCTGCAAAGTACTCCTGAACTGTCAAATGCACAAAGCAGAAGAGTTTTCTTTTGTTGAACAACTCTTCCTTTAATATCTCTGTGCACAACCCACAGCAAACTCCTGCTTTGTGTACATCAAGGCCATAGCTCTTCAGATCATCGGCAGTAAAAATGATGTTTCCCCGATTCAAATGTTCAAATGCCATTCTGCCCAGTTTCAAAATGAACTCTTCACCTGACTTGAAGATCTCCTCTCTGTCGATCTCATTCTGGTTGTCATACTTGTCCGTTTCTACCTGCATTTGAATGAACAGGAAGTGTGTGTACATCTCAGTAAGAGTTGTGGGTATCTTAATGTTGTCATCTTGAGTTTTGTCCATTTTTTGTCGCAAGTATGCAAAAACTTTCACCGCAATCCAGCAGAAGATGGGTATGTGACACATGATGTATAAGCTCCGGGAACTCATGATGTTGTCAATAATCATTTCGGCAACTGCCTCGTCCTCAACTCTCTTGAAGTACTGTATTTTTTGTGGATCATTAAATCCTTTGACCTCAGTCCACTGCTGTACGTACTGGCGAGGGATGCGCTGAACTGCTCCTGGTCTCGAGGTTATCCAGACAAGAGCGGAGGGAAGAAGATGTTCTCGGATGAGGTTGGTCACCAGAGTGTCCACTGATGCGTCCTCGGTGGTATCTGTCAGTCTTTCTGTTGTTCTGAAATTCAGTTTCAGTTGGCTTTCATCGAGACCATCAAATATGAACAACACTTGGTGTTTAGCAAATATATTTGCAACTGGTATGTTTTTAAGCTCTGGATGGAATTCTTTCACAAGTGTCTCAAGGCTAAACTGCTTCTTTACGACCAGATTCAGCTCTCTGAATGGTAGCACAAAGATGAAGTCCAAGTCCTGATTTGCTTTCCCATCTGCCCAATCAAGGATGAACTTCTTCACTGAGACAGTTTTTCCAATGCCAGCTATTCCCTTTGTCATCACAGTTCTGATACCTTTCACTTCTCCATCTTTCCCAGATGAGACGCTATTTTCTATTGTCCTTTGAAAGATGTCATTGCAGTTGATTTTAGTGCCTTCAGATGTTTGACTTCTCATCTTATCTTCAATCTCCCAGATCTCATGTTCTTGATTGACACGGTTACTCTCTCCCTTTATGATGTGGAGCTCTGTGTAAATTTCGTCTAGTGACCTGACATCCTCATGATCGTTCTTAGTGCCTTCAAATTCATATCTAAACTTTTCCCTTAGAACTGCTTTGTGCTTCTTCTTTACTTCTTTGACGAGATCCTCTGCTGCAATAAAAGAGTTGATGTCAAAACATTACCAGAGAAGCAATTATTTTGTTATGACTAGGGCCAAAGGGAAACCGTGGTGCAACATTTTACTCAAAAACACATCCACACATGCTGGCAGTCTGGCTGAGAGAGGAGAGCCTACAGGAACTGATAAGAGTAGAGTTCTGTGAACATTTCCCCTTAAAGAAATGTTCAATATCAGAGCTGCAAAAATGCAATAATACAAAGAGTGTCCAGCTATCACAAGTCTTTCCAACCGATCATGCTGAACCACACTGTCTACATAAAAGCAACACTTCATCTGCTGCACGGGACCAAAATCAGTGGGTGCCACTCCCATTAACAAAATGGCTACCACTATCAGGATGGAACACAAAACCAAATACATAATTACAAGATACAAGATCCAGTTATCTGTGGAGTGACTCCATTCCAGAACACACTGACTGTAAGCAAATACAATAAAACAGTAAAATCCACATGACCACACCAAAAATGGCCTGCAACAATCAGCACACAAAAGGTCTCTCTTGCATGCAGAATTCTAGAGTTGGAAACATTATGTTGTATAGGAAATCTTAACTCCCAGAGCTAATCTATAGTGTCCACTATGTCAGATTGTTTTTGCACACAAGGCTTAACTGGACAAGTGTCACTTTAGCGATACAGTATAGAGTTTATTTTCAGATAGCTTACACAGAGATCATGTTTATTTTTCACATGCCCAATCAGACACTGTATGAATAATTTTAGTTATCTGAACACAGAATTGAAATGCTAAAGGTAAGCATTAAGGTATTGCCCTGCAATATAGTCTCAGCGTTACTTTTTTACCAGCTCTGTGGCGTTCGCAAAAGGGGGGATATAAAAACATCTAAGACTATGGAATCTGGATCGATCTGTGGATTAGTGACCTCAGTCCAATATCTAAGAAGTCAATTAAGTCTGAACTGGATCAGTCCCATGTCTAACATTAACAATTAGCATCATATTATCATCATGAAAGAGACAAGGGTTAGTTGTTTTTTTTTTTGGTTTGGTTTTTTTTTAGACCTTACATACTTTGACAATGTTGTGGTTGTTTATCCTGGAGGATTTTGAAGAAGGCAGATTTGGCTCTTGTGGTAGTGAGGATGCTGTAAATCGCTCTCATCTGCTCATGTCTGATCCCGGCAGCCTTAATTTTGGCATACATCTCGTCCTCGATTATTTTCTGCTGCAACATCTCATCCGCTATCCCCATCACTGAGCTGACGCTCTGAATGAGCGTAGCCCGGTTGTCATCCACCCAGGCAGCTTCTTTTGAAAAGAGGAACACAAGATGTCATATATAAGACACAGCTACCATTCACAAGCATGCAGCAGGGTGAATGGCCTCTAAAGCTAGTATATACTGATTTTATTATTGTTATTTTATGGTCACCAACGTCAATCAAGATAGTGTTTGCTCCTAAAATTATTAACTCACCTTTCTCCTCTGTGATGGCTGAATCAGGATCATGTGTTTCAGAGGCAGTGTCAGTATTTTCTTCTTCCTGCCTCCTTAAAGTCTTCACCCCTGTTATCTCCATTATAGCTCCACGCTTTCTCTTCCTCTTCCCCATGTTGTTATTTCTTCAGTGTCAACAATGTGAATCTGAAACAAACATCATTTCCTCAGAGCAGAAAAATGTCCTGACATTATGTACAAAGCGAGTACATAATGTACTTAAGTAAATGATGTGAGCCTGCATCATGTTTTACTATGAAGCTGATCATTTGATTTGTGCTTAAAGTAAAAGCAACGTTTGGTCTGTATGTGTATTGTACATCTCTACAGCAACTTAACTAAATCATATAAGGTGTTTGACAGGACTATTCTTGTTGTGTTTAAATACCTATTTTCACACACAAACAGGCAAAGATGTATTCAAATGTGTTTTTTTTTTTTTTTTACCTTTTTGTCCACGGTCCTGTGGTAAGCTGCAGCAGGAGAGATCAACCCGGAAAAAGACTGAATCTGTCAGAGACCAGACGTGAGCATTTAGGTGGGCGGACTTAACTAAGTGCGTGTGTGTGTGTGTGTGTATCTGAGGGAGAGAGAAAGAGAAAGTAAAATGTAGCTGCAAAAAATACTCCAAAAGTGCTCTGTCGAGTGGTAGAAACGTCTGTTCGTCTTCATTAAAATCAAACAGAACAGTGTTCAGAGTTTGAAATCCTCGCTTGTGTCAGAGAAAAACCAAACTTCCTTGTAATATTATGGCATCATCCAGGAGCCTGCAAGTCCATTCAAGCTATATGGTGTGTCTCTTTTTGATAAGAGGTTATTCCAGGTTGTTGTCGTACATTGGCAGAAATCCACACGCACATTAAGGCCAGACTTTGCCAACTGTCCTGTGTTAATCATTAGCCAGATGTTCTCTAACAAGGGCAGCATTTTGGCAGGGTGTTTTTGTGGTTCAAATGCATCTGAACTAAAGACAGTCTGGTGCATGTTCTATGTAAGTATGGCATACATAATCACATCCATCTAAATAGTTGGATTTGAGATAAACAGAAAAGTGCTGGCACTGCTCATCACAGGCTACAGTCAGCAGGACAAATAGATAGCCAGTGCTGGCAGTCACCAACTTGGCTCTAAATTAATGTTAGCTATGCTTTTGGCTTTAGATTTTTTTGCAGTCTTGTATAGTTTTAATTCGAGAATTATTTATGTAAGTTTTAAATGATTAAAGGTGCACTGTGTTATTGATCAGAAGAGCATTATTTCTTTTTTTCTGCCTAAACAAACCAAATAAACCTCTGCATAGTCTCCTTTAGGTTCTTCCAGCTGTAAATTGGATTTGAGCGCCTGTACGTAAATCAACAAATGCTTCACTGTTTGGAGTTCTCTTCTCATCCTCACGTTTAACGTATCTTTGAAAATAGTAATGGAGGTCACCCATTTTCATAGATAATGGTCAAAAATGTAGTGCATAAACTTCCCCTAAACTTGTACGAAAAAGCTCAAAACAATGAAGATGACGAGTGGACCTGCATTTTCGAGCACATATTTCTGAAAGGGGTAATAATCCATATACGCTTCATCCATTTTACAGGAGGGAAGGGACTGAAGAAGCAGGTCACCATTCTGCCAACACTTCACTTTTACACTTTAACGAAAGAATTTGCTCCCTAATCACTCTCTCCTCTCCACCTCTGCTTTCTCTATCTGGATTTTTTTTCCTTTTCCTTTTCCGCACCCTCTTTTCATAAGCTCTCTCTCCTCTGCTGTCAGCTCTAATCAGGCCACTGTGTGTGCACGGATGTGTGTGTCAGTGCGACTACGGGTGTGTGTTTTTAAATGGTCTTAGGAGGCCCATCGTTCTACGCTGCTTCCCCACTGGGTCCTGCTGGTCGGAGAGAGACACACACGTACGTGTGGACTTCTGCTGATGCTGGGAGCAAGCCATTCATTGTGGATCTAATGACTCCCTTTACAGCTGCACGCCCACTCTTTAATACACAGCATAATATCAAAGTGTGCTTGACCGGCAGCAGAAAAGCAGAAACCTATGAGCCTAAATGGTTACAAATCCTGCCCCTTTATAGATGCAGGAGAAAATAACTGCAGTTGTCTGAACTCTAAAGGGTAGTGCAGGTAAGACAAATGTAACCCCAGGGAGTACAGGGAACTCAGCACAGTCAGCCTAAACCTGGCTTATTGGGAAAACATTTTTAAAGTTTCGAATACCTAGAGGAAATAACTATATGCACATACAATTAAAAAAAAATGCTGAAAAACATTACAAATAAATCTTTGTGAACTAACTATATCTTTGTGTGATTTGCATGGACTGCCCTTTTAAGAACCAGCCAGGTCATGTTCACAAGTCTCTGCAGTTTTGACTGCCGAGCCTCTGTTGTGACTGACAGGCACTGTGTCGTGTCTTCTTCACTTCGCGTACTGAATGTGAGACCTCCAGACAGGCCAAGGGAGAGAGGGAGGAGACTGTCGACTGCTGCCAGCTGGCAGGAGAGCAGAGCGTATTGTGTATTTGCATTACTGAATATATTGGGGACACAGTGTATGGATATATTAAGACAAAATTCATGTCAGGTTCTCACTCATTCCTGTTTGTTGGGACAAATTGGTTTCAGGAAATAGGTGTGTACCGGAGGTACATTAAAACAGGAAACGGATGCCTTCCGTTCTGTCTGAATAGGATGTACACTCAAACGAAGTTTAAGTTTTGTAGCAGTTGAACCCCTTTGAATACACAAGATGCGGTCTCTGCATTTTTCCTGAAGAATACTTTCTCTACAGTATAGCTGGCATCACGACAAGACTGGACAGAGTTTGATCAGAGGGATGACAGAGGTTCCATAAGCCAGGACCATTTCCTGTCCATTTTTACCTGGAGAACCTGGACAATTGTTCCCAAAAATGGGGCGAAATGCAGTCTCTGCATTTTTCCTGAGGAATACTTTATCTACAACAAGGACTACCAAGAGGGAATAGGAAACATCTGGAGTTGCTTAGTGTGTACATAAGCATACATTCTTTAGAGATTACATTCAATGCTGAGTCGTGCGACTTGAGCATCATGAATTCAAGAGAGACCGCAGATACAAACAATAAGGGACTTTATGTTATTAGCAGTCAAACGCAAGAAAAATAAGTTGTTGGAACCATTAAAAATTGATGTCTATTCTTAAACGCTTGCTACAAGTTGGCCAACATGATGTCAAGTTCAGCACGAGGATGGCACCAGAGAGAAAAGGCCATGGTGTACTTCATCAGCCTCAGCCATATTTCACTGGTGTAAGGCCAGACCCAACAGAGAGAGCGGACAGCACCCTCTGACTATAGACCGCTTCAGAGGTTAATCAGTGGTGGTACGTAAACAGAAAAGGCAGATATCATGGTGTGAACCCCGTCCGTGCCATATTTAGTACTGGTTGCTTAAGTCAGCAAAAGGGGCAGATATTACCACCAGACTTAAAATATATTCAAAATATGTCTTTGAAAACTCTACTCTAACTCTGGTTGTAGGGATGTTAATGATAAATCAAATAATCACTGTAAAGAATTCAAACAGTTAATGGTGTATTAACCAATAATCAGGCACAAATACCTCAAAAAAAGTATCCTGTTCCGTGTTAACAAACACATCAGAATAAAACACAACATAAAAAAGTATGAGAAAATGAATTTTATTACAATACATCATTATGTAAAACATACTAAGATATATTCTATACAAACTGATATTACATTTTAGCCATTTGATAGCCTCAATATGTTGGATTTTGTTGGGCCAGTTGGTGAATAATGACAGACAGTAGCTTCGCAATTAAACTCACAATTAAAAATCGCAATTAAAATGTTTTGTTTTTAGTTTCAACTAAGTTGCTGTTGACTTTTTATGCTCTATGAACACCTAATGTAACTAACTGACTTTGTATGGAAAATGTCCAACACATTTCATACTGTATTGATGAACTGATAATATATTTTTAAGGCAATCGATTAAAGAGACTGCTAAAAATTTGCATCCTTAGATGTTTGTATAGATGGTTTTAGTCTGGCCGGCAGAAACCGAAGCAGTAAGATCCAGGGTTGGAGATTATTACTTAATAAATGACAACCATTATAAACATCGAAAAATTGTGAACTTTATTGACTCAATAAAAAAAAATACCATCAGCATCCATTTTTTTCCAAAGTGAAAATAGCGCTTCATATTGACGTAAACACTGACATTATCAAAGTGACATTAAAGCTGGACTCCGGGTGTGTGCTTCCTCTCTTAAAGCAGGAGAAACACACAATATAAATACTTTGACAGAAAATGAAGTGCCTTAAGCATGCGTTTATACGCTGCTTCCATTGAAACCATAACCATTCTTCGAGGGCACTGTTGTAACAGTAAAGTTCACATTCCTTTCCTGTCTATTTCATTTTACAAAATAAAAAAAAATCATGTATCAAGAGAATCCCACATTTGTCTCCTCTCCTTCAAGGCCAGAGCCTCCTCCCAACTAGAGTGTGTCAGGTATGTCTGCCGTTACAACTTCGCTGTACGGTCCGTATCGTCCAAAAATGTCTTTGCCCACCACGCTGACACACACCTTGCGCCCAGGCTTGTACTTGCTGATCATCACGCACATGGGAAGATCTATGGCCTTCACTTCACCAACTGAAATCCAGTTCGGGAATACGCCGCTATCTTTGACCTTTTCCATGGTTATATAGAGGCTGCAGCGGGTGAGAGAAGGGAAAAAGAATCTCATGAATGAGTGAGGACCACTGACCTGCTGAAGTCTGCTTCCATCTAGTGGTCAGATGTTGACACATGCAGTAGAGTATAATACTATTCAGACAGATGTGTGAAATGACATCACTTCTGTAATCAACCTGGTTGAGTGTGGCGGCTTGAGTAAACATGTACATAAACATCTGATTCAGACACATTATTTAGTTGCACCCAATAACACATGTTGTGACTTAGAGAGGAAGAAGGGTGTTGCTAACTGCAAAACAGAAAGAAAGTTACCTAAAACAACACTTAGAGCAGCTTAAATGTAATTTCTTAACACAATATGGAATTTTGTGTGAACAGGAAAAAATGTGGAAATTCATGTTTTCTTCACTTAAGTGACAGGCAAAAAGAAAATATAAAGAAAATAAATAAATAAATAAATAAATAAATGAAAAATTCAAACGCACCAATGGACATGTTTAGTCGCACTTGACAGATTTTTGGGCACATGTGCAACCAAATTAATCACCCTGGAGCTCTGACTTGTTGTATTGATGAAATCTCCTTTTAAATACAGAATATTATTAGAGCTGAAACATTTAGTCGATAATTCAATAAGTAGATCGAAAGAAAAAACATCTTTGAACCATTTCGGTAAAGAACTGGGATTCCGATCAATCGAAACAAAGACATTTGAAGTTAACAATGTGGGCACAAAACACAAATTTGGATCCATGACCTAACCCAGCCACATACTCAACCAGTGATACAATCTGTGCTAATATATTGAGGTCAGCCAACTTGTGTTGGTGGAAAAAAGCTTGATACAAACAATATGATTTGTTTCATTTTTCAAAAATGTGTCATTCCATAAAGTCTGCCTGTTTCAGACAAAGAACAGAGAGAGGATGGTTTATTCTGGCTGCACTTTCTTCACAAACTCGGGCACAAGAATGCTGTAATTCTCTCGGTTTGTTGAAGCTACTTGAATGGCACAAATACAGTTTACACAAATACATTATCCGTTTTGAAAAGACTGTCAAAGAAGAAGTCTCTTTAAGTGTAAATAAAAAAAGCAATGTAGTAGAGTTGATACTTGTCTACTCAACACACTGCATCTTACCTGTAACTATCCATGGGAGGCGCCGATGGTTCTTTCTGTGAGACGTTCCAAAGCACAGAAAGGCTGGGGGGGTTCCTGATGAGCGCCAGACGTACTTCAGGTCTCTGGGGGATGGTGTACGAAGCCGCTTCTATGCTACAGACGGAGGGGAAAGTGGTGGCCGGAAGGGGAGGATACAAGGGCTTGTCCTTGGGGTGAGGAAAGCAGAAGATGGGGGGGAGGTCATTGGAAGCAAACAGTCATGTGAATTTCTCCTGTTGGTTTGTATGAGTTGTTGTGATTACCTGATTTAAGTCTGCGCGCTCAGGACAGTTACTATGGCCTGAAGAGGAGCATTCTTCTTTCACCTTCGGCTCCTCCAACTGCATGGAGACCTCAGTATTGTCTGGCTCTTTCTTCAAGTGGAGTCCCAGAATAACACATCACAACAAAGTGTGGAAAAGAAAGATGAACGAATATAGGCAATATATATTCTCATGAACAATGAGAATATATGTTTAAATGTCGTCTTTAGTTACACATAATATCTAGCCTGTTTTGAAAATGATTTATCATGCAATGAAGCATCCTACCTTACATTCAGGAGAGCCATAAGGAGGAGGAGACCGCTCCTCATTTAAATCTTCTACGGCAGCCGTCAAAGCTTAACACGGATTACACACAAGTGACAAGTAACAGAGGAAGAGACGAGAGAGGAGAAACCACGGATGTTATTTAGTCATGTACTCACTGACTCATTATTTAATTTGGGTCATTATAACAGCTTATGGTGTCAGTTTCTCCCACTACATGGTGAAATAATATCACCAGAAGCTACATTACATCGACATTTCACAAGTTTAAACTTACGCTATACAAACATCTGCTTGTAAATATGGACTATTTTACCTTTCTTCTCGGCTTGCATCTTGTCTACCGCCATTTGTTTGGTTTCCTGGACAGAAAGGACCGATCAACTTAAACCTCAATGTTAACAGAGGTTTTAGTTTACTAAAAATTAAAACTCAATTAACAAGAGCCTGACTGATATTAGATTTTAGAGGCCGAAAATTTTAAAAGGGAGTAAAATTCTTTACCATATTGGATACTGGTTTATCGGCCGATATACAAGCACTTTTTTGCAATGATCCTTCAGACATGATTATCAAACACTTGTGACAAAGATGTGTCATGGAGACAGGATATTTAACCGTTTAATTGACATCAGTGCATAGAAAAACAGTACATGATTTAATAAATATAAATAACGCAAAGCATATTTTACAGTACATTTTAGCAGGGGTGCCCCCAGAAATCTTACACTGGGGGGGCCAGAAGGGGCCACTGAAAATCTTAGGGGTGACAATTTCTTATTTTCATTTCCAAATTGCCATAAATAAATAAATAAATAAATAAATAACACACCTGAGGTTAAATATGAGATGGAAGCATATTATGCATACAGTGCTCATTACTTAGAGGCAAGTAAATGGGAATGCAACTCACTAGGAGATTGGGGGGGCAGGCACTCCCATGTGGGGTGGCCAACAATTGTATAACAAGGGCAGTGCATGCATTAAAGATACCAATATCTATGTGATAGGCCAATATATAATGATTATATCTGCTAACTGGTGCATCGGTCAGGCTCTATAAATAACAATTTTTTTCATTAAACCTTATAGTAAATGGGTACCTTCTTGACCACAGAAGCTTCAATGAGCATTGACCTGTGTGGAAATTGAGTATATATATTTCATTTTTTTCAATTTAATTTGGATTTAACCTCTCAGTCCGAGGCCTTTCCTTGAAGCTGACAATTCAATATATTTCCAATCACACAAACTAAGTTAAAAAACACAGAATGAATGAACTACATATTTACCATCAAATTATTGAGCTCTCCACTCTTGGAGTCTATATGTTCCATGCTCATTTTCTCTAAATGAAAAAAAAGCACAGATTAAATACTCTGCAACCATAAAATGCAATCAGTATTCATTAGGGCATGCGTGCTGGCTGAGCTCTTACTCTGTGGCACTCTGGTTTCCTTGCTTTCATCCTCAGACTCTGACCTGCAGGGTTAGGTGGCAAATCAAATCGTCTTAAAAGCTGATTAAATGCAAACAAATCCAAGGCACAAATTCACAAAATTGGGGCCTTTAGAACTGACAACTAATATGACTGAACCTGGTTCTACACACCTCATGATCTCCACATTAACAAGCGATGGCAGCGGGCTCTGAAAATCAAAATTGTTTGTTGAGTCTTGTTGAATGTGCATGTCGACCAATAAGTATTACAGGTGCATACGTGTGTGTCAAACCTTTTTCTTTTTCTTCGCCATGTAGGCAAGAGCTGCTTCTGCTCTCTCGGATACGGTGTTCACTCGAGCCTGAGGAAGAGAACATTTCTTTAAGCATTTATTGGGTTAAAGGTATTCTCGCACACACTCTCTCTCTCTCTCACACACACACACACACACACAGACACACAGACACACACGTCTCATTACTTTTGGTTTAAAAAGATAAGAGATTACAGAAAACATGGAGGAAAAGGTAGAAAGCATCTGTGTCCCAATCAAGTGGGTTTGATCTAACGGGGGAAGAATTTAGGAAGAACAATGAACAATGACTGAAGCCAGACCGCAGAAGAATGGAAGCTTAAAATATTTACCAGCAGCTGTTGAATTCAGAAAGGACCGAGGCAGGAGAGAACAACACAAAACAAAGAGCAAGCGACAGATTTTAAGACAGCTTGATGAAAGTAAGGAATAAGGGAAATTAAGAACAATAGAGACAGTAAGAATGTCAGATGTGCTTTTCTCATCTTCATAGCACAAAGGAAAAAAAGTCAATCAGAGAATTACAAAGTTACTTGAGTGTCTGGTCACCCACTTTTATTACACGGCTCTTCCCTAATGCTGTAGAATGCTCCATTCACTTGAATGGGCCTTCCCAACGTTCGGCGGTCAATTATTTTCGTATAATTGACCGCTGCCAGGCATATTTGACCGTCGTCAAGGAAAGTGGCCTTTTGCCCCTGGATCACATATTTTGTATCACTCCGCACTCTTTGCTCCGCAAGTAGTCCGGTAACTTATCACCCCAGCGTCTTTGGTGGCTAAGCGACGTCAGCTGATCTGTAGTCTACTTCATATCTGAAGAAACGTATTCCGAGGCCACTAGTATAGATGATTTTCACATTAACTTTAATATTTTGGGAAAATACGGTCTTGGCTCAATTGTCGCCACCAGTCAAGAAAAGAAAGAGAGAGGAAAGCAGCGAAGAGGAAGAAGTGAAACTGCATCGGTTTGGCGAACTATATTTCTCTGCTGAAAAACACTATGAACAGTTACAAATAAATTCACACTGTGTCAAGTTTTTTCGTGTTGGCAAGTAACCGTGTAAGAAGTGGGATAATGTATAGAACGGCGGTCATTATCAGGAAAATAAGTCACGACAGGACGAACCAGACTACATAACCAACTCTGACAATCCCAAAATATAAACTACTAATCTTTGTGTCGGAGATCGACAGCACACCTGCCAGCAACGAATTAAAGACGCGTGCCACTACTTCAACCGACCTCCAGTTTTTTGATGGAGCTTTCGTAGTCCACTTGACGTTCCAGATGTTGAATGGTTTCATATAAACCCTGCAGCCTGGTTTCATTGTTTTTCAACACGCTGCGAACCTCCTGTTCGATCAGAGTCTGCACCTGTCGACAAACGAGCGGAATAAGCACACATGCATGCAGGGCGTTTGGCCGAGCTGTGTTCATAACGACAGGTATGACAAAGGGATGCGCAATATGGAGTTTCTTTCTGCAGATACCTATAATTGATAATCGCCTGCTTTTCATGGCTGATACTGATAAGGTGACCTGTACTTTTACATTTTCATATTTTAAGAAGACATTTACGACCTAAAGTTTATTCAAACCTGAGGGTAAGAAAGGCTAGGATGTAGCTCAAAGATGGATGGTGGAACATTTGTGGGCTGCACTTCATCTTCTCCTACTTCTTGTGTTTATCAGCTCTTTCTATAATCGTGCATCCCTATTTTAATAGTGTATGCTTTTGCAAATGTTACAATGCGGAGAAATGGTATACATTATTGCCACAATATTGTCTCTTACCTCAGATTGGGAGAATTTAATCTTTTTATCACTGGCTCCTAAGGAATCAGAACTGGAGGGCAGCCTCTTCATTCTTCATACATAAATACAAAGACACACACAGAAAGTCGAGGTTGATAACATTTGCTACTCTATATTGAGGACCTACTGTTTTGTTAAACTTTGGGACCTGGACTTGAGCTTGTGGAAATGTGTCACATTGAGCAAAGCAAGAATGATGCAGTAGTAGTGTTTTATAGTGTTTAGAATTTGGAAAGGTTAACTGGTAACATGTATGAAGAACTCATTATATGTCACATAACCTCAACTAAACAATACAAAACATGAATAACACCATCAAGTATCACACTGGTGGTGCAAATGGCTGGTTCAAATAAATGGAGACTTGGACTGCTCGCACTGTGGCTCGTCACTTTGTGCCACCTGCTTTTCAGAGAAGTGACAAAATGCGGTGGGATCATGAGAGTAGCCGCTGCAGTGAAGCGTGCAAGAGAAAACAGCACCTGTCAGAAATAGCAAAACGGAAGGAAGAAAAGTGTGCAATATGACTGAGCATTCCAATCTTCATAACACCACCAGCAGAAGCATCATATTTACAACATGACATTGCATGATGGCGTATAGGCAGATTTTGAATTCTCAGGGTCACAACTTTTAATACGCAATTCACAACGCAATTATTCTGAGTAGAAATATGCAGTGATGACGTTACAGCTGACATAAGAAGCACAAACACATATCGATAGATTCCGTTTCACGCTCAATGGTTTTGTAGCTTGCACACAAGGGGATACATTGTGGCTGCAATATAATGGAGTTAAGAAGTTATGATTCAAAACTAAGTGTATATTCATTATTTGGGTGAAGTCAAACTATATAGCTCTGCCAAAGGTCTACAGGTAAAAGAACAATTGTATACAATTTATATTTGCTCTCTTTTATCATTTATAATTCAAAAACTTGAAAGCCACATTTTTCCTACGTCAGCTTCACTGGAACGACAAAACGCTTTCCAAGCGGCACACTGTCCTTCCCCTCCTTTGCTCACCAGGATCAAGCTAGTGGCAACATTAGCAGCAAGGCATGCTGAAGCTTCACAGACAGAAATAGTTCTACACATGTAGGTACGGATTGCACTGCGCGCCACTCCGAAGGAACGGAACTGGCAAGCTGCAAACACGCAAGAAGCTGTCGGAGGTCAACTTACGCATCCAGAAGACGCTGGGCGACTTCCTCATCAGATTTCATTCCATTTGCTGATTTCATTGCACGCCACCTTCCAAATGCCAATCCAATGTTCACACGAGACCGATATCTCTTTGAATTGGTGCGATCACGACTTTGAGCTTGAGCACCTGCCATGTTTCATTAAGCCTGCAGTGTAATGTCAAAACAGAATCAGCTTTGCTGAGTGGTGAATCATCAGGGAGCGTACAATGTGAGCGAGTGAGCTGACGTCAGCAGTCCATCAAAGACTGTTAAAAAGCTGAAACCTGATAGTAACAGCAGCCACTGTTGGATTGTGTTTCAGAAAAATCTCTGTGGACACATAATGTTGTTAAATACTGTAGATGCTATTAGCACAGTTGGTAGAGCGGGCGTTCCCATGTGCAGAGGCCTTGTCTTTGCTGCAGCAGCCCAGGGTTCGAATCTGACCTGTGGCCTTTTCTGTGTTTCACCCCCAGTCTCTCTAGTCCTGTTACCTGTCATCTCTGAGCTGTCCTATCCATAAAGCCATGAAAAGGCCAAAAAAAACGAAAACTTTTCCCCCTTATTTCAAAACACCCGTTTGGAG
This sequence comes from Sparus aurata, assembly GCF_900880675.1. NCBI lineage: Eukaryota > Metazoa > Chordata > Actinopteri > Spariformes > Sparidae > Sparus > Sparus aurata. The sequence continues at coordinate 10,675,721 of NC_044209.1, read as the reverse complement.
AAAAAAAAGAAAAATAGAGACGATAAAAGATTGTGGTGGGTTGGACAAAACAACCCTTGTCTGACACAAATTTCTGTGTTACTGTTGTTTAACAACTGAAGTGGAGTGGCAACACACTTACCAACACTGTTGTTTAGTAGACTATACATGTAACAGAAGGCAGTGCCACAGACATCACTGAATAAAGTGGCATTTACATTGTTGTTTTCTTTCTGCCTTGCACAATAAAAATTACTAATGACAATGTGTACTTTCACTTTTTGCTGCTTTAAGCAAAACAGGCTGTAACAACTATCCCAGGTGGAACAAGGGGGAAACCGGGGGAAATCTGCACATAAATACAGAAACCTAGCCTGTAGTTTGTTTTTATCCCACTGTACCAAAGTCGTATCGGACCCCGAAAAAGTTATGTACCGAACCATGACTTCTGTGTACCGTTTCACCCCTAGTATTCACGTTCTTATTGTGCAAGTTTTCCTAGATTTCAATGATCACAGTGCAACAAACTGTACAGCAAGCTGTTTTAGCCTTTTTGACAAAGACAACATATCAAATGGAGCCGACCGATATCTGATATTGGGGATGAATATCGATATTGATATGAGAATGTAAATAGAATCTGACATATTGGCCGATATACACAGCTATTTTACAGCAATTTATCCCTCAAATATTGTTAACAAACACTCGCGACAGAGATGGGTAACAGATGCAGGATGTCTGTCAGTGTAACAATAAACCTTATTGTCCAGAAAGACATTAAAACAGCACTTAACTAGGCATCTAATGATTATCAATTATCCTAAAAGTCTTTTTTTTTTGCATTATAAACTCATTCTGATATGTGTGGCCCGCCAGACTAATATGTCAAATGGCATCGATATATCGGTCAGGCTCTAAGGTAGAGAATATAAAATGTGTGCTATTTAAACGATAAAAAGGCAGCAAGTCATTGGAGGCTTCCAACAGTGCATCAGATCAAATAAAGTGATGTAAATGAGCGATTCAGGTTCGTCCCTGCAATATATAGAAAACTATTGTGATGCAGTTGTGTCTTTATGATTTAAAGGTGTAATAATTTGCCATATTAGCCATTTGTCCCACCTCTGTTGTTGTCTAATCCAGGGCTCAGTCCTTAACTTCTTTGCCACGGTGCTCTATTGACAGAGACACAGAAGACGGTATAAATATACAAATTCATGTGAAGAGGTACTTGTACTGCAAACAGCCTTTAAACTCATAACTATTCGAGTGAAATGCAAACATGGCGGATGATTGTCTCTAGACTTCAATGATACTTTTACAACATGTGCTTTCACAGGGTGTGTCTTCCTGACATCACTTACAGGAGCATCGGCTGCGATAACTGTTCGCTGCTGGGACCGTAAGCTAGCTAGCTCTAAACGTTTAGCTAACTACTTCTCTGCCTCGTCAGGTAATACCTAGCGACCCTACGTTAGCACACGAGATGTGTAGCTGTATGTAAAAGACTCGACGCTCAAAACACTCATTCAAAGCATAATTTTGTAACAGCTTAAGGCTGGCATGTCTCAAACAGTCCTGCTTGTTTAGCCCTTCATTGGCTTTTCCTGGATTTTCAACTTCCGCAAGTGGTACTTCCGGTCCGGCACCTTCAGTGTAAAAGCGAAATCTCATTCAAAACAAAGTCAAGTGTGCTCTAAAACTAGGTCAAATTATGTAAAAATAGTTTAACCGTACCGTAGCTACGGTATAGTTTTGTCTAAAGATCAGATCTTCAAAATCAGCCAGACAGACTCTTTGATTTTTCATGCAAAATGTTTTGTTTCTTAGGCTCTGCAAGTCACTGGTCTCAAAACAGCAACATGATGTAATTAGGCACAAAAAATCAGACCAAAAAAAACAGGCAGAGCTATAAAGGATAATGTCATTGTTGACCTAGAGAAGGTAGTATACATATTAAAATTTCTCATCAGTTACAGCAGTCAGGGAGACATTGAGATTATACCTTTTAGACGTCCATCAGTCCAGGCCCACTTTTGCACGTCTCATGGACGTACAGAACATGTTTAATATTTGGACATCTGACCAGGATACCTTTTGGATGTCTGTGGATGTGCAATACAGGTTTAACATATAAACATCAGGCTAGAGAACAATTTGAACGTCTTTGGTAGTGTACAATAGTATGGGTACCTGAACATCTAGAGAGAACCTGTCTCTCTGGCTGAGACTTTTCTTGGACCTCTATAAGAGTGCAAGACAAGTCTTGTACGTCTCTGGACATTCCAAGCAGTTGAAGTATTTGAACATCTGACTGGGTCCCTGTCTGTTTATGCTCAAACCATGTTAAATATCTTAACGTCAAGCTAGGACTCCTTAGAAAGCTTAACATCTTGACGATCTGAACCAATCTTATTGCTATAATTGTGAACTGAAATAAGGTTATTTGGACCCTGTAATGATGTCAGTTGTACATCGATAGTGAACATTGAAGTAATGTCCAACAATGACATTGCGAAAACTGTAATTTTCAACCCTGTAAGGATGTCACTAGGATGTCAAACAGGATTGTGATGTGATGTTAAAAGGAAGTCTGCAAAAGACGTAGTAAAAACTTCTTAAATGATTCAAATTAATTATTTTAATTATTATTTAATTTTGAAACTTCAATTGACGTCTTTTGTCTGTGCTCAGTCGGTAGTGACATGAGTATCATGGTGATACTGCCTCTATAGCCTAATAATAATAATTAGCAGAGCTAAATGTAAGCAGACGAATGGTAAAGTTTGTTTTTTCATGGAAATTTGTCTTTAAATTCAAGAAAATGAAGAGTAACTGTTTAGTTGTACAGGTTTTAAAGTAAACAAGCTCTGCTCTGCAACACAAAAAAAGATTCACTGGCCTATGAACGGCGTCCCACAGCTGATGCCTGCAGCAGCAGCAGCCATCATACACCATGTTTCTCCACACACAGTAAGACCCTGGTTTACCACACACACTCTGAACATCCCCACTGTTTGGTTGCAGCAGACAGCAGGTTTAGTGCCGGAACAGCTTTACAGGACTAACACACGTAAAATCTGACTTTGTCCTGTAGCTCCAGTTCAAAGGTCCTTAAGAAAAATGGCACATTTGAGAAGTGTTTGATTGTAGCGAGTTGTTAGAATTTTTTGTGAGGGGAAATCCTGACACCTGGTGGCCACATGACACCATCCCAGCTTGTCTAACGGCCTGTTCTGTGTGTTTGTGTCTCCAGGGTGACAGTGTATGATGTTTTCCCCCCTCCTAGTGTCCCTGCTCCTCCTCAGCCGAGCGCCTCCTCAACTCAACGTAAATTTGCTGTGGACAGTTATGATCACATGTCTTGTATTTTCCTGCTGATCATAAATTTTCCACCGCGTTAACATGAGCGTTCACCCTTGTTTTTGTGCCGTAGCAAGAGAGAGCATGACAACCAGCAGGAGGGCGGCAGTCCATGAATAAAAAGGGCATGCTTGTTCATGAAGGAGCACAGGCCAGATGTGGATGAGGAAATCAAGAGGATGGGAAACGGGATTGCAAATACAGTCCTGGGACAGAGAATAAGTGAGACAGATGGCGTTACAAACTTGCTCAGTGACTAGAAAAATAGATTTTCTACATTCGAGCTTGTCAGAAATAACTGTTGAATTATTTAGATTACTGTCATCATTATTGTTGTTGAGGTCATCAGATAATACAACAGAAGAAACACTCAGCAGACTGTAAGAGAAGTTAAAACAAGGAGGCAGAACACAAAATGCAAACCAAAAAAAGTGTAGAGCACATGCATCACTGGGACAGACACATTTCGTTAAAAAAGACCTTACTGTGTAACATTTGACCAATTTACTGGAAGGCCCAAATACTTAATAAGAATAGCTGTTCTTAATGATATCTTTTATTTTTAATCTTTTTATCCTCAAGATAAGTGGCCCCCACAAAATGTAAAACCGTTCGGAAACCTTCAAGTTAGCTATCATTAATAAAACAGTGCACTTAAAACTCATGTTAATTAAAAGTGGGTTTTAATGGATATAAATAGTCGACAGTCTCCCCACAACAGACAGCTAATATTTATCTGATCCCTGATTAATCAATTTGTTTAAAATGTGCTACTTTAGGCTGTGAAACTGCAATCTGCAAAGTAAATTAACTTGCAGTGGAGTGAAAAGTACAACATTTGCCTGCAAAATCTGTGCCCAGAGGGACAGTAGTTCATAATCTATCACTGTATTAATACAATTTATAATGTTACATTATAGCGAGACATTTGTGTCAATAAATGTCAAGCACAGGTGGGGGGGCAGCAAATCAAATTCTGCTTAGGGCCCCCAAAAGGCTTGGGGGTACAACTAAGAACAACTATCTCAGAATGAGAGCATACACATCCTGTGGATGTCAGTCAGACTACCTATTCCCTCTGTAAGATTATTTTAACTTTCCAAGACTGCAAATAAGGAAAGCCGTAGGCCTGATATTGCTCCGCAGGAGTGCATAGGGAGAAATATTCATCTTGTCAGCTGCAAAGTAAAGGTGAAGGGGAAGAGGGCATGAGATTAACACTTGACTCTGTGACAGATTTGGCACACACAAAGGAAAATTTTTTGTTGTAAAATACATTTATTGAGCTCTACATCAGATGGGAAGCACCGATAGATTCTTTCAGGGGAGGTGATTATTTTTTTAAGATATGTCGAGATTGGAGCAGCAGCAGGATTCACCGAGCAGAAACAAGCTCATTCTTGAGTGCTTGACAGGAGCCTTACTCTGTAGTCTGAAACTATAAAACCACGACCTACACATTGTGCAGTTCTCTATCAGTCCACTGGGTGCCAATAGTAGACAAATGTCTTAGTTTGATCGCATGTGAACACATGATAACACGGTAATATTTTACAGATTACAGGAACTACTGACACAGGTGGAAATAAATAGAATGTTGTTGTTCAATCTGCCAAAAAATGGTAAAAGCTAAGAAGCCTGTGACAAACAGAAACACTCTGATTTGATATGATACACAAGCCAAACATATAAAACCTGTGGATGAATCCTACGCAGGGAAAAAAGTTCTTAAAACGATGACCATTTCTACAAAAGACTTTCAATCAATATGAAATTAATACTTGATGAAGCATTAGGAAAAACAAATCCCCTTAAATACAGTTTTGGCTTCAACAACTCGTACGATTATTATTATTTTTTTGTAACGATGGTCCTGTGGTTCTTTGACTACTCTACGGTACATCTACCTTGACATAAAGCACACTAAAGGAAAAATAAACACAACAATGCACGAAAACATTTCCAATTCCCAATCAAGAGTAGAAGTGTCTGCCATGTTTGCGCAGAACTGAAGTCCAGGTACTTTATTTATTCTAAATTTAGATATGTTTCAAAATCAGAAAAGCTCAACCAAATTAAACATAATCTTTAATAAACAGTGTTTTGCAATAAAAAAAATCCCATTTTCTTTTAGCCACTGCTGCTACAATAATGTACTTTTCACTCCGATATAGGATATAAAGGGATTTGCTGAGAGACAACAACTTGCATGCAAACAGAAGGCGTAATTATTTAGTTAAACTCTTAAGAGAACAAACAAAACATCACAATCTTGGCCAGAAAAGTCTTGTTTTCAATCATTTTCAAGTATCATCTTGAGACTTCTTCTCATCTGTGCATTTTCCCCGATTCCTTGTAACAACCCATATCGCCCTCTGAAGGAGCCGCCAAGTCCAACCTGAACTGGACACTTCGCTTCTTTATATTATTTGCGTCCTAGAAATCTTTTTAAGTCCTAGCAGCTGCAAAGTTAATACCCAGCTGGTCTCCCTTCACTGGTTTCGCCATCCGAACCAACACCAGAAGGAGGAAAAAGACGAGTTTGCACAGTGTTCTGGGAATTGGTGACAGGAACAATACAGTAATAGATTTATTGTCGTTAAATGCCAGAGCACAGGAGCATAACATGTGCATGGGGTTGTTTCAGTAATGGACCAAAGGAATGGTCGGGAAAAAGAAATGCAGAAAGAGTTGATTACTTCATACATCCTCAGTCACATGATGGTAAAATACACAACAGTGGTTCTCAATAATAAATAGCTTTCGTCCTTTTTCTTAGAGAGGCTGTGACCAAAAAAAAACAAACAAAAAAAACAGAAAAAAAAGCAGAACAATGACAAAGAAATGTTCATTCTTGGTTCAAGTTTGCGTGTTTCTACGTCGTCATTTGAAAATCCCAAACGTCACAGCACATCATTGGTTCCTTTTATCAACAAAAGTCAGTAACACAAGAATACAAAGAACAACGGGGTTAAAATCCTACATATTACACCTCAACTACTGCTTCACTACACTTCCTGTAAGCTATGGTTAACATAAGATTTTCTGTTTTTTTTCTTCTTTTTATAAATGTATATAATTTCATTATTTCAGTCTTAGAAATAAGTTTTTGGCAATTAACTATACAAACACAGCAAATATGTACAAAATAAATTCCGTTGACTGCAGATTCACAAAAGAAAAGAAAAAAACAAAACAAACGTATGGACCCTTTGGAAAGTTTCCCAGTGAGACAAATCTCCTAGTTTGTCTTCAACTTCGTTCTTGATGGGGTGTTTCAGACTGGTTCCTATGAATGGTGGTAGGAAGCATGTGACAAATCAGTATGTCGGGATGCTGCTCATGTAATAGCTAAGGGGGGAAAGTGAGAATTTGAGGGTGAAGGTATGTGCTCACTGAATACAACAAGGAGCCTGTCGGGTGCCTTTGCTGATACGTGTTTGCGGTTTGATACATATAAAGGTGGACGACACGTCTCCTACTTTCTTCCACGGTGCTAAAATGAAGCCAAAATATCCCAAAACAAGCGCTGCCATATTGTGCCGGTGATGGTATTGTATTGAGTTCCCACCCGTACACCCACCTGCTCAATTTTGAGCAGGGCTGAACTGTTAATCATAGTATTGCCACCTTTTTATAGCATCAGATACCTTATGAAAGGTGCAAAATGTAAGAATTTTCAGTTAAAAACATTGAAAACGTATTATTATTTATCTAATAATAATTATTATTATTATTATTATTATGTAAAAACCCATTTATGTACTGTACTGCAGAGATTTCTACTGAAGTTAGCATGCTAACCAGCTAACATTTTAAACACCAACATTCTTCCAGTGCTCTGAGCTTCCAGGCTTGACAGAGTCAGCTAATAGGACTGCAGTTAACTGCGCTAACTAGCTAACAGTATTTACTTTGTGTTTTTAGCTTTACACATGTCCCATCTGCTAACACAGAGCAGGAGGGGTTCATGATCTAAACTGCAACCAGCCACAGGGTGGCGATAAAGATATTTCGGCCTCACTTCTGGAGAGCTGTGCTGTCGTCCATGTTTATACTGTATGCAGTGCGTGTAATCTTTGTAAACTATTCAATGCTGATTAAATGTGAAACACAAGGATCACCCAATTAACAGTGGGTCAGACAGCAGTGTTTGAGAGGGAAAACATGTATTGTACGGCCGATAACTGAACACACCGAGAGTCTGGAGCGTCCTGAAGGATCTGTGCCACATTCAGTGAGAACGACATACCATCAGGAAGTGGAGGGGTGTGAGACTATTTGGGGTGCACAGTGGGAAAAAAATTGTTGTATATTGAAATTTCCTGAACCTGAGACTTGACCTCTTTGTGATTTGTGTTGTATTTTTCTCACCTCCAGTCATATCATAAACTCTAAAACAACAATGTGTGCACACGTGTTTGCTGAGGGAAAAGTGTACGTCCAAGTGTTCCTATTTATGCATTTGAATATCTTTCTGTCAAGCCTGTCGCGTCTATTTGCGCTTCCTGAGCACCAGGTACATGAGGCCGCTGATGAGAGTCATGGGGAAGCTGATCCAGGCCAGGACGTAGGAGGAGCCGTAGGAGCCATTGCGAAGACTGGGCACGTGGAAGCTGTCTTTCTGAGCCGTGTAGATGGAAGCTGCTATCATCACGCATAGAGCTGGAGGAGGAGAGAGGAGGAGGAAGATGGGAGTTACACCGGAGAGTTGAGGTGTGTCATTCACGTTCTAAAAGAGTTAGCCAATTGTCCCCTAAAGTCAGATGGTGCCACTTAAAGAAATATTTTGACGCTGTTTGGGAAATATGCTTGTTTGATTTTCCAGCCCAGGCAGCGGAATGAAATGCTGCCATTTTATGTTTCTGCAAATCAGGGATACGTTTGAATTTGTATGTTGTGTATTGTGGCGTGACAGACAGGTGAGATGTCCAGAAAGCCAGGCACAACTGTTCAAGACAGCGTTTCAAGTTTTGTAAGCAGTAAATCACTGGATATTTTTAACAGGGCGTTGAGACAATTTTTCCTGCCATGTCTACCAGCGCCTCTCAAGCTCACTAATTAACAAGTGTGTGTGTGTGTGTGTGTGTGTGTGTGTGTGCGTGTGTGCGTGTGTGTGTGTGTGTGTCACTCACAGGACAATAGCTGGATGATGGCGGTGAAAATGAATCTCTCTCCCTGTTGGAGTCTGAAGAGCTGAAGGATGAAGACGAAGAAGCTGACGCAACATAAAATGGTGGCCAGGATCATTGTGGCCTGGACGGCCTGCAGATAGGCTGAGGGAAGATGTGACAGAGGACAGGCAGAGTCGGAAGATTTAAACTTTAAACATTAATCTCATGACAAAAGTTTGAAATCTTAAATGAGAAACATTTGCCCAGCATAACCAAAATATTAGGGTGTCATGGTTCTCCACATAAGTGATCCGCTAAGTTGCATTGTGGGTAAAAGCAGTCCACAGGTTAAGTGTTAAACTTGTAAAACATGGTTGGGCAGTTTAAAGAAAAATCATCAAAAATCGTGTTCTGCTTCCTTTTCAAAACCTGGCACCTACATTACCCACAATGCAACTAAGCCACTGAGTGACATGAATGGAGGCAATTTATCAGATTACATGCAGCTTCTCTCTGGTGCCACAAAAGGCTTTATACTACTAATTGTAAGTGATCCTCGAGATCTGTCAACACATTTTGATATGTTAAATTGGTGGAGCTACCCTTTAAATTTAATACTACCAAACCAATTTGACAGATAATTCCTCGACACAATAAGAAGACGTAATTTAGTAAAAAAAAAAAAAAAAATTGAGACAGATGTTCTTCACACAAACAGCACACACATCCTGTCTTACCTGCTTCAGTAGTATGGCTGTTCTCCACTGGATAGCAGGTGGAGTTACAGGAGTACCACAGGTCGCTGTAGATCCCCTCATGTCCGGCAACCACCCACCACGCCTACATCAGGGAGGGACACAGAGGTGATTCAAATGTTCCTGCATTGCCATGCTCTTGTGTGGTCCCTCTTGGCCTATACTCACATTGTGAATGGTCGCAACGAAGAGGAGGATGGCCACAGCCAGGTGGAAGAGGATGATGAAGGCTAAGATGATCAACATGGCTGCCCTTCTGCGTGATTGACTCGTCGACCGTCGGTCAGGCCTGTTGAATTGTCTCGCAGGCCGTGTGCGTCTCTCACTGTCAGTGTGGAGAAGGGCTTTGATTGGATGACAGTCCTGCTTCTGTGCGTTGCTGCTGGCTGTCACACACAGGCTGGTCTGCAGGGGTCAGCGGGGGATCAGGTGCTTCGCCAAAGAGGAATCTGTTGGGAGCGACATGTAATACTTTAATGACAAACGCAAATACATGAAATATGAATCGACCACACAGATAAAACTACTGCAGGGGCCCTGCTTGGTAGTTGTTTGTAAGAACTTGTGGCACGAACTCAGAAAAGCATATATTTCTGCAGTCACTTTAAACAAAACGGATGGTTGATGGTTTACAGAACGAAATCTGTTGCATATCAGAGATGAATGAAGCGTTCACGCGGACTCCAGACTTCTGCAGCATCTCCAAACAACTGTGAAGAATGCGGGGTTAATGAAACAGCCAGAGTAATCCTCTCAGTCTCCCCTCAAATTACGCAAATCTCTACTCAAGATACAAGATGAAATGTGTCCATACAGTATGTATGCCAAACCGTGTGTGTGTGTGTGTGTGTGTTCAGTATGTGGGTGTGTGGTGTTTACTCTGCAGTGATTTAAGGCTATAATCCTGACTGTGACTATGTTGATAGAAGACAGGAGTCGACTGTTTACATCTTCAGATGGGCAGTCCGCGCTCCGCGCTCTCAGCACGGACAGGAATATAAGGCGCTGTATTGGCATGGCAGCATTAGCAGACTGTTTCATCCAGCGATACCAGGAATCCTTGTGCATCGAGATGCTAAAAATGATGCTAAGGATGTTAAGGGATCGACCCTTTCAAATCCCAAGCAAGGTTTACATACTGTAAATCAGGGCTGCCCAAAGTGGGGCCAGTGTTGGCCCACCGTAAAGTTTGATTTGGCCCCCTTGATGTAGAAGAAAATTACAATATGAGCATTTGTGCAAGAAGTCAGTTAATCAAGGGAACTTGGGATCCAACAACTGTGGAAGCCCTGAGAGGCAACTGAAAGAAATAGGGAAGTTCAAGATACTATCCTAACAAAGCATTCTTTGATCTGATTAACACAGAAGAGAAAACAGTAGTTGTTAACGCATAACAACTAATGCGTCAAATGCCAGCTTTGTTCCTTTGTGTTTGCAGCATGACTTTGGTATGTGTGGCATTTTAACACAAACTAAATGCCCAGATGTGTGTGGCTTCGGACAACAGTGTTGACAGTCATAACAGGCGTATTTATGTGTGTGTGTGTGTGTGTGTGTGTGTGTGAGCCGAAGCTTAAGATGTGATCGTCTACCTGGATTTTCTTCTGTTTCTTAACGGAGAATGGACGGTTGTACAACAGTAATTTCAGTAAACAGTAATCTGTCCTTTACTTATTTGATATATGCTGACTATTTCTTTATGGTTTTCTTTTTATCTATTATTGTATGTCTGAAATAAGTGTTGACAATCCTTTCAATGCTTATCTTATTCTAGGTAACTTTGTCGTTTCACTGTTTCTTGTTTTACACAATGACAATAAGGTCTTGAATCCTAAATCCTGAAACCCAGGAAAGGGTTTCGCTCGGCGTATAAAATGCTTTGTCAGCAACATTCATCGCAGCAAATAATCACAAAATCTGGAATCGAGAGTTAATTTATTTCCTACACCTTTACAGCGTTGCTTTAAATGCTGTTTTACTGCCTACAAAACAAATGCAGAGTTCTCTCTCACTCTCTGTGTGTACACTGTACACATCCAACTCATCTAATCACCCTGTGGGGGACAGTGCACACAAATTACACATGAGCACACATCCGAGTTTCATTTCAGTGACTGCCACCAAAGTAGTTCAGACGCTGAGCAGGCAGAGACACAAACATGTGAAAAAGCACATGTGAGTGCAGGCACACACACACACACACACACACACACACATTCACACACACGTACGCAGCGCCAGACAGCAGAGGAATTAGCCCTCTCCGCCAAAATGGAGTCACAGTAAAAACAGCCTCTCCCAACCGACAGGAAGCAGGCCACGTTTTTTTTGTGTGCGAGCGTGATGTGGCTGCGGGGTGTGCCAGAGGATAGGCCCTCCCTGTCTGAGCCGGAGGGAGGTTGAACGAGGGGGTAAATAGTAAAACGGAGGCGGGGGTGAAACTTCAAAAGTGAGCTATACACTTTGGGGTTTAGACAGGAATGTAAACACCGGCTTTTTTTTCATGCCAAATGCTCCCGATCATGGCGCTCTCGAGCATGAACCTGAAGGAGACAATGACCCAGCAACAAACACTTTGATTTGCACCTGAAACTGTGTGAGGAAGAAATAGGAACGCGGCACAAGTGGAGATGAAACTGGTCACATGTGTTTAATATGTCAAAACGTGTCCTAACATGAAGCATTTGCAATAAGCCGGCCTATAAATACTTTGTACTGAAATAGCATACAAAACACAGCACAGAGTTTTGTGTGAGAACTGGCCAAGTGAAATCCCCAAGAGATACAGGGCAGCATATCACCAGAGTCACTGCTCACTGCTGCTAAATGCATTCTGTTTATACATCAATGATGGTAGCTATTGTTAGCCTGATAGCTCAATTTGGCATGCAGCAACCGCTAGCATGGCAGCTTTGGACCTCTGGGACAGAGAGGTTTTTTAGGCCCAGGGCTAGCTTGTTAGCATGCCCTGACATAACTTCAAAACTGTTATTCCATCACATTCTGTTGATGATCTTGGTTAATTTTTGAATGTTTTAAAGGTGCCATTTGTAAGGCTGTTAGTTGACAATTCAACTGGAATAATCAATATAAGATAAAGAAATTATGAATGACGTCTGTGTATTGTTGCAGAGATATTTACTGCAAATAGCTAACCAGCTAGCCTTCGCCCATCATAGTAGAAAGGTCCTGAGGACCATGTTGGAAGTAAGTGTTATCACTTTAACATGTTATCATTTGGATTATGTTTTCTCTCCTTGAATCCAAAATAAATCCAACAATTTTTCAAAAAATTAAGTAGCTGTTTAGACACCAACACTAATCTGATGCTCAGAGCTCCCATGACTAGCTGCTAGCCATCCACGTTAACTGCATCGCTCACTGGGCTAACAAGCTGATGGCAGCCAGCAGTTACTCTGATGATATGCTGCCCCCCTTTGATTCGAGTATAAATTCTTACATATTGCCCCTCTAATATAGCCCCTTTGCATCTTACAAAAAATATTATTCATATGGATTGTTTTGTAAGGGATATAGATCTGCAATGATTAGTCGAGAAACTTAAATTATAACTATTTTGATAATCAATATATCTTTTCAGTAATTTTTCAAGCAAAATGGTAGGATTTGCTGCATTTCATTGTCAATTATGATAGTAAATGAAGATTCTCATTTTGGATTGTTGGTTGGACAACAGACAGAATTAAAGGACGTCACATTGAACTGATGAGCTTTTTTATAGTCTAAATGAATAATCAATTTTTTGCTGCATCAGTAATGATAATAATGTTTGGTTGCAGCTTTAACAGGACGTGTGTGTGAACATGAAGTGGTGTGTGGGTGACAGGTCAAACTGGGTGGAAATGTGAGGCCCGGTTTTATTTTAAGGACCTGCAAAAGCATATAAGAGCTCTGATTTTTATAGCCTCGGAGCTATATTAATTCCCAAGAAGTCAGCCCTTTTTTTAACATTTTGTAATAACTGTGTCTTCTGGGTGGTCGGTCAGACTTCAGAGAGACGACAAAGGTAGCAACCCAAAACTTAAATTCAGCGCATCCATTATAAAGCATGTCTTTGGTATTTGAGTCTAATCTGACCTGCAAGGAGCATTCTCTGGAGCCACATATAATCTCCCAGACATGTACACGAACGCACACACACAAACACACAGCTGGACGTGATTCTGTCCACAGCTGCCCTCTCGTCTGAGCGAGGAGATGAGGAAAAGGGAGGAGAGAGAGGGAGGAGAGAGAGGGAGGGAGGGAAGGAGGGAGGAGACAGACATAAAAGAACACCCCATTGGAGAGAAATGGAGGGAAGCGAGAAAAACAAAAACACGAGCGTAAAAGGCACACACACACGCTGACTGAGCGTACACACACGGACAAGTAAACTACGCAAAGCTGCAGATATCCATCCTCCTGACTCACAGGCGCAGTGCAGATGAATGGAGTTGATTCAAGCTGCGGATACTGCAGGAATAAATGTATAAACGCCCCCTTTGCTGGGGTTTATATTATATTAGTGCTCACATAGAAGCAAAAACTACAATTTTGCCCAGTTATTATAGTCATTACTCATCATCTTCTGATTTTAAGGTGACAAAAATGAATGTTAAGTTTGTTGATGCTTAAGTCATAAACCTGAACACGGGGCCCTGTGCTCCTCAGGGGTCCCTGGGAATGGCTCGTCGTAAAGTGTGAACGCGCTGATAACTGCCCCTGACACCATGCAACAGCTGCAGACACACACACATACACACACACACGGCGCACATCCCACATGCATGCTGAGTACATTAGCCACGCTGGTCTGGTATGCATAACACCAATTTCACAGATCTTCGTGCCTTATCTGTCATAGCAGACAAACCACTTCAGCTGTGGCACGTCAATCAGCAGAGTATGTGGCTAACAGTCCTGATAATCCGGGTTAGTGACCATCCTTTATTCATCATTCATCACCCGCGTCTTTCAGACTGCAAACTATTATTTTTCACTGTGAGGGCGATGGATTTAGGGCAATAAACTCAGCGCGTACACAAATGACCACAGGAGCTTTCTTCTTTATGAATACGAAGGAATGTAGGGCAGCACTGACAGTCTGTCTTTTCCTTTATTGCATATTTAAAATAAAGCTCTAAAAGAAAAATTGATTTTCTGTAACTGTGGTTATATTAACGCGATTTATAGGGTTAGAGCGCCCCGTTAACATGAAGTGTTCCTCCCTTCGTGAGTGGGAAGCGGGAGAGCAAAATGTTTTTGGAATGTTGCTTTTAGCCAGTCTTGTAAGAAAAGGACCGAAAAGTCATATTTGAGTAAACGCAATGTTGAAATATTACTTTGGTAAGAATGAAATTCAGCCATATGAACAGTGAGGAAAGTCTCAAAGTGTCTGATGTTAGATAAGTTTGTACTGTACACTATGGGTCATCTGATCATCAGAATCATTGTTGTGTTCTGTCGATAAAACATCTTAATTGAAATGTACAGTAATCTGTAAGTAACTAGTAATGACGTTATCATCGTATACGTCTGCTTACATTTTCCTGATTCGTCCTATTTTTACTGAAGTAACATTTTCAAATCAGGACTATTACTTATTTCACAGTATTGTTTTTTTTGTTTTTTTACAGTAGGGTATTAGTACATTTATTTAAGTAAAGGATTCCGTTTTTTTATGTAAAATATAAATCTGAAAGAAAAACTCCGACTGCCAGATGCCGTGTTAAGTCATCAGTCGTTCAAGTTATCAAATGAATGTAAAAAAAAAAAGGTGCAATATTTACCTCCAAATGTAGTATAAAATGCAAATATTCAAGTAAAATGCAAGTACCTCAAAATTGTGAGTGAGTTATTGAAATTATTACATCTATTCATTTTTAATACGTTTTGAGTTTTGGATTTTGTGTTTGGATCACATGTCTGGTTGCAGCGGTAGACCAGTTTCAAGGTATACTTCGCCTTGATTTACTTATCCACACTATTAAATTCTGCTGTATTACTGTTATTAAAAGTGATAAGTAAAAGTCATTTGCAAGAAATCATAATAGAAACATTTGCTCAACCCCTCTTAAAAGTTCTGTTCTCATTCCTATAAAGTGGTTACCAACAATTACTATAATAGTGTTAACTATATACTGTGAAATCACATCAGCAGGACGTTGCATCTGATTTCTGAGATGGTTATCCTACTGTGAAAAACCCAAATGACGTGAGCTGAAAACAATCCTATGCAGTCACTGCTGATTCTACATTCTACAAATAGTAAATTAATAATAGTGTTAGCGGGGCGTAATCTTATCAGAAATACAGCAGCATGACGCCACTTTCACAGTCACTCACACCATCCTGTTTTGTTCTTGCTTGATGTCACCTTCACGTGGACACATGGCTAAGTGGACACGAATACAAATAAGACAAATGATGACATTACTGTGGTTTTTGTGTCTTCACAAAGGTTGACAGCCTCGAACTCCAGCCACCTCACACACTGACAAACTGACAGGCACAAATGCTGCCATTCCTCCTCTCCACTCAGCCTTATAATAGGAGGCTGGGGTACTCGGTGCAAGCGTGTGTGTGTGTGTGTGTGTGTGTGTGTGTGTGTGTGTGTGTGTGTGTGTGTGTGTGTGTGTGTGTGTTTGTGTGTGTGTGTGTGCGTCTGCCAGCTGATTCCCTTTGCCTGGTGGAAAATGCTGACTTTTAATGTCGTTTTTTTTTTTTTTTTTTTACTCTTTTCATAAAACACAAAGCCACAGACTTAACTGGGCCTCTGAATCTCACTCCCCCGTCTCTCTCACTGTCCCACTCTCTCTTTTTTCCTCTGTATCTCTCGCTCTCTCTCTTTTTCCCTCTCTGTCTTTGGCCATGGAAAAACTAATTGAGGAAGAGAGGAAGGCGAGGAACGGCTTCAAGTGGAGCCCTCTGGCCCCCGATGAGGTTGCACCGTCCAGACTCAACATTCAACATTTCCTCCTCGAAACCCTAGATCTGGAATAGCTGTTGGGATTCACTCAGCCTTGAGTGCCTCATTTTGTTTCGCAGGAACCCTTCAAATAGATCCATCGTGCCACTTTAAACCAATGCTACATTTTATACCTGCCACCAGATTTTACATGTGTTTCATGAATGCTACAAATTTCAGCTTGAGTTTAGATTCATGCCATGCTTTTTGCAATTTGTTTGCCCCAGCAGTATCGAATTGCATTACTTTGTGTTAAAGCGTGAGTGTGTGTGTGTGTGTGCGTGTGTGGGTGTGTGCTCGTGTGTGTGTGTGTGTGTGTGTGTGTGTGTGTGTGCGCGCAAGGGTATGTGTACATGACAACAATAGCCGAGCAAAGACTTATTTTTAGAGACAACACAAAAGGCACATCTCCCCTGGAGCGAAGCCAGCGGCCAAATAAAGCTGTGTTTAGGAAGAGCATGCAAAACTGTACACACATGCACACACACACAACATACACACACACACTCACAAAGGTTTTAGGATGTATGATGTCACCAGAGTACAGAATTAGAACTATAACGAGATTGGCCAGTGTGACAGCTCTAATCATTTACATTACGGATTTATTTACTGTAACGAGGCCTTCCTTCCACAGACAAGAACAAACTGCATGAAGGCTACACACTGAAACAAGCAGAAAACAAGACTGGATGAAAGATGCAGAGTCAACTTGACTATTTGCACATCTGTAGCATTAGCATTAGCAAGGCAAATGATTTGACAGTTTGGCCCCAGGGTGTCTCCACGTTGGCTCTGTCCCAATTTAGGGGCTAGGTCCGCCACAGCCCACCAAAATATTGTATAAACGTGGCCGTATGATTTTGAAATACTTGAGCATTTCCATTTTCTACTACTACTACCACTGTATACTTCCACTCCGCTACATTTTGGTGGCAAGTACTGTACTTTTTCATTGAACTGCATTTATCTTAACTTCAGTTACTCTGCAGACAAATTTGACTAATACTTTATTTGGCATCAGAGCCTAAGTACTACATTTAAACAATGTATTTTAACAGCAAAGTGACAAAAAAAACCCATCAGACCCGATAACTGGCGAGGCCAAATGACCGGCCAATCCCTAGCAATTAGGCTTTGCTACCAATTTAACAGTACAATGTGCCATTTTTGTGCATTTCAATTGTAAGTGAATTTTCAAGTGCAAACAAATGATCCTTTCAGATTTGACATGACACAGATTTGACATATCTTTACAAACATAGCCTTTTATAACGGTCATGAGACTTTATTAATGGCAACACAAACCTAATAACTGGACACTGACGACATAATAAAGGAAACTATTTTAGCGATGTTGAGTTCTGTTGCATAGGAGAGAATAGAGAGTCCATACATCAATCTGCACGATAATGAGGCGTCACAATAAAGCAAAGGAGTACAGTGTGTGTGTGTGAGTGTGTGTGCACGTGCATGTGTGTGTGTGCTTAATGCCTCCTTCAGGAATCAGGAACCTACAGAAAGCTGATAAATGTGCACACAGAGACACACAACTGTTCTCATGCTGGGTTTAAAGACCTCCCTCTGACACAGGAATTCTTTCATGTTGGACACTAACATGGTTTTTAGGTGTGCGTGTGTGTGTGTGTGTGTGTGTGTGTGTGTGTGTGTGTGTGTGTGTGTGTGTGTGTGTGCGTCCGTTTTCATGCGCATTCCTGCAGTGACAGCGCCGACTAACGACTCCCACGTGGCAGAGAGACGTTGGTGAACACCTGATGGTTAAAGAGGAGATCCCGCCATGCTCCTCCATTTTTCTATTCTACTCTCAATCACGTCACACCTGTTCCCTGATAATTTGTTCACCTGTCAACACCTTTTAAAATCTCACAGTAACCTCCCCCCCGACAAATCCTCCTCCTATCAAATATCACAAACATCCTCTCATCCTTCGACATTCAGAGTACATAGTTTGAAATTAACATTGGTGCCCTGCGTTTAAAGGCGCAACATGTAAGAATCGGCCGCCTGTCAAAGTCACACTCATAACAAAAAGGGTTGCTGCTAACTGCGGCTAACTGTAGTTGCCTTAGCCAGCTGCCTCTGTTAGCGGTGCAGCTAGGCTTTCAGACTGGCAGCCCGGGGACCTGGAGAGTGTTAGCGTCTATACTGCTAGCCCAGGAGCTATAGACCAGGATGGGATGGGGCGAGCTGGTTAGCATGCTAGCTTCAGTAGATGTCGCTGCGACAGACAGAGTACACACCACTGTTTATTCACATTTTTTCAGATATTGTCGTTGTGTCAGGGAACGTTGTGCGAGAGGATGCTGCTTTGAAGCAAAAGTGGCACATTTTCAAATTAGTTTACTTCGTTGGCAATCTGACAGGAAAATCACTGATACCGATAATCAGAAAATGACATTAGCTAACAATGGCTTAGAAATGGAGTCCGCTTACGTAAACAGCACAGAAGTTCCACAGAGCCCCTTTTAAAACCTCACATCACATCAAATACTGTACAAATACTTGGAGAACTATGCTGCTTTAAATTTTCCTTTGTGACAAAGTCAGAACATACATTCATTATTCCTTTACACAGACATTACACTGTCATGCTTGCATTCATTTAGCCTGCGTTAGCGGTTGCTTCACACTTCATTTGTATGCTTGATGAGCGTGGGGCTCATGAAACGTAATAAAAAGTTAGTAGAGAAAATGTTTGCAGTTTTATTGAGAGTGGGTTTCTCCAGTTGCATTTAATAAAATGGGATGTTTGACCTTTTATTACCGTATGTAATGTAATATAAAAGGATTGAGAGGGGTTTCATTTGGACCAGCCCACACAAGAAGCTCACAACTCGCGTGTAACGTGTGTTGGAGCGGATTACGCTTCCATGCTCAGCACCAGAATCTCCCTTCTGTCCTTTTGTCATCCATCTGTGCGTTTTTTCCATGCGCTCCGAGGAGCAGTCTACAAACTGCACGTCAGCAGGGGGATGCAAATTAGTTTCCAACAGACTGTTCGGTATTTGTAACCCTCCTCATTTCTCATGACATTTAATCTTCGCGCCATTGCCAAAATGTCAGGGCTTTCCTCAGACGGCGAGCTCCAAAGCAAACACTGCCTGATGAGGATGACTCTCCGTTTCTGCAGCCCTGTCAGAAAAATCTCCTCTCAAACCATGGAAAACCTGGAAAAAGCTGGCCACAAGAGGGCGCTGCGAGGTGAGGAGAAGATGCAACGGTGATGAAGGGCCTCATCAAAATGCAACTCAGTCATGAATGCAAGACAAGAATTCAGCATTAAAGGTCAACTTGCAGGAAACATGAACAGTCTGATTAACAAGACATTCGTTTCTAGAGCAAATTTCAAAACTTCAATTTTGAACTTTAAGAAGCAGCAGTGGCAATGAAATGAACCATGTCAAGGCATGGTCACTGCAAATTACATACAAAACTCCATAAGATTTTCATTGAATTCAGTGTTGCCATATGGGTAGCACTTAGAGATATTCTTAATTTCAGTGAAAGGTCCACACACACACACACACACACACGTTTCCTGTGTCCATTGAAAAAAACAGAACATTATCTTCCCTCGCAACGCCGCACTAAATACTCACAGACACACACAGACGCACACACTGCTGGCTGACAACGCCCCTTTCATTTCCAACAAAACTTTAGAAAGAGAAGAGAAGTTGTGATGTAACAAAATAACCACAGGAAGGGCTCCTGAAAACTACTGT
Organism: Sparus aurata; assembly: GCF_900880675.1. NCBI lineage: Eukaryota > Metazoa > Chordata > Actinopteri > Spariformes > Sparidae > Sparus > Sparus aurata. The sequence continues at coordinate 10,655,794 of NC_044209.1, read as the reverse complement.
GTGATGGATTATGAAGAAAAATACACACCTTCATTTTTAAAGAGACGTCTCAATATCCAAACGGAGCAGGAATCATTTGATATTTTAATCTTGGCTACTATCTTTAACACTAGCAGGCAGAATAAGGACAGTTGGTCCTCAAAAATAGAGTCATTTGGTGTGTTTAAGAAGCAGTTCAAAAGTACAACAGGTTTGAATGGGACCTGAATCCCATACTGACAGTTCAGGCAGTCAAATGAAAAAAATGCTGAACTAAAAAAGTTTACTCACCGAATGTGAAGTGGAGAGGACACGAAGATGTGCGAAGATCCAGATGTGACTGTGAAAAGGGCAATTGGTGGGTGACAATTTGAAAAAGAAATGCAGGAAAACAGCCTCCAAGCGTGACAAAACAGCAGCTGGAGACCTCACTGTTACGTCCAGAGAAAAAAAAAGTTAAGAGACGCAGTGGGAGGCGCCCCAGAGCTGGAGCTGGAGGGTGTGGTTTGGGATTTTAATATGCTGGGAGGTGTGTGTGTGTTTGCGTGGTGTGTGTGCGTGTGTGTGTGTGTGTGTGTGTGCGTGCGTGTGCGTGTGCGGGTGCGGGTGCGTGTGCGTGTGCGGGTGACACGAGAGGATTGGTGACAACAGCTCAGTCAGGCTCGGCGGGAAGAGCATCTATAAAAATATCATTATAGGAGACGGAGGGGAAGTTTAAAAAGTCTGCATTTCCTCCTAGGGCAGTCGGGCAGAGGGAGACAGAGGGAGGGAAAAAACGGAGAGAAAGCAGAGGTCAGACAGAGAGGGGGACAAAAGGAAATGAAAGGGATAAAAGGGGATGAGAAGTTGAGGAGAGGAAGGCATGAAGAATGGAAAGAATACTGAAGAGCAGGCCGGAGGAGGAAGGGGTGTGTTGTAGGCTGGTAGTCACTTTCCTGTGTTTTGTTGTTTCACTCTTGACTTCTCTATTTGCACTTTGACCACGTCCTTTATTCACCGCCTTTGTCATTGTTGCGGTTCTGCACCTCCCAGAGCAGGTGGATTCTGATGTTCTGTTGACAAAGTTCAGGTTTCTTCCTCTCGGCTCAGTAAGAATTAAAACATTCCTCTTATGAGCCGCTGCCACAAATGTAAAACACAGAACTTCTTGGAATTCCACTTGTTTTGTTTCCATGTCTGCAACAAAATTCATGAAAAAAACGCTCGAGCATTCGACATATGAGAGGAAAAAAATGCTCCGTCCGTCATCTCGTTTCTAACCTCCTGCTTTTCTGCAAAGTTCAACCCTCTCTCTCTCTCCCTGTCAAGCCCGACCAGCTGTTGCATTTAATTTTTCTTTTCAGGCATTGTCTGCTGTCACTCTTAACGCACAAAAGCATGTTTGGTGAGAGTGCCCGAGTGATCCATACATTTACAGTGAACCAAGTCCTTGTGCTTTCTGTTATTTTCACAGTTTTGCACAGTTTTGCCTGTGGTTTTGACCGAGTTCTGCAGTGGCATAACATCAGCGTGATTCTATTAAAGGAGTCAGTTTCTGCTCATTTATTTTGGGTAACAATAGGTATAGGTTTACACATCGCACTGCTCAAAAAAAGCATCAGTTTTCTCATACGATCCATTGCAGCAGCACTGTATTCCCCTGTGAACGATCTGTTTTAGCTCCAGTCTCTCTAAAGGCCCCTCCCTCCTGAATACCCAGTCTCCTCTGATTGGTCGGCTGGCACACGCCTGACGCAACACTACTAACAACAACAGCTAAATCCATTCTTACACACCAAATTAGCTGCTAGACAGAAATCATGCAAATGTGTAACATGGTGATGTAGTGCGATGTAGCAAAGTCACAGAATTATAGGCGGGGCTACCAGTGGGGCTACCTGCGAGGCGTTTCAGGAGCAGGTTTTTTTTTTTCCCCAGTAGAGATGAGTTTAAGTTGGTGCAGGCTTTTACCTTTTTTTTAACTTTCAGCATCTTCGAAATACGCCTTAACATAAATAAAACACTGAAGGAAAGGAACAACGAAAAACCTTAATGTGGGACATTGTGTTAGTTTAAGGCATACTTTGACACTTCATGGCTTTCATGTTGACAGTTAGATGAGTGTTTGATACAACTTTCATGTGTGTTTGCTAAATATGATGCTACAGCCAACAGCAGGGTAGTGAAGCTCAAAGCAGCACTACGTAGTTTTGGGTAAGAATTTTAATCAGAAGAGAAAGATCTTCGTTGACTGACATTTTATGTCTAAAACAACTACACCAATAAACTGACCTTAAAGGACAACACAATTTTATACAGTTTCACTTTATTGTGCATATCAAAATTTTGAGTTTGAATATCTTTTCCAGACTACATCATGCCCCTTTAAAGATGAAATACTTTAGATTAGATTTTTTTAGATTAAAAAATCAGCTTAAGAATAGGAGCTTTAAACTTCTTCCTATTGGTATTTACAATAATGACAAAATAAGTCTGGATCACCAAGGTCTTCCCCCTGCCTTTATACAGAGTCTTAGCACACCACTAATCAGCTCTATACCTAAAAATGTAATCACTTGTAAGTTCAGGCTCACATTTCAGATGTAAAAATCAAAAAATCTTCATGTCAGACTGTTTGCATCAGGCTGGATGGACAGATTCACACTCATTCCAGCGGTGGCGACTGTCCCATGTTGTGACCGCCTTGAAAAATGCAAAGAATTATGTGCTGCATGACTTAACAATGCCCTCTTCAATACCTCGTGCCTGTCCTGACTAACTGTCTCCTTATGACTCCACAAAAGAATCTCATCCTGTCACAGTGGGAACATCGGACCACTGATGAGGCCACACTTTAAACTAAGTTAACACGGCAAAGTTTCAGTTCGGGGCTGATTTTTTTCAGATGTGTGCATGTTATTTGCAAATGGCATGTCTTGATAGGAGAGCGGTTTGTCAACTTCGAGCCCCAAGCTGGTATGCCTTTAGAGATGGGTGTGGCTTTGTGTAAACAGACTTTTTACACCATCAGCTGTAAATTAGTTTACGCAATTATGCTGTAACACCTAGAGCAGTGAAAAAAAAACCCTAAGAATAATTCAGTCTCAACAAAAGCCTCTTCATGGTAGCAGTGGATTAACAGCGCTAAGGATTCCTGACGGACCTTTTACATATTATCATGTAATATAGTATTTTTATAGGCTGGCTAGTTCGACGTTTTAAGATAATGTCTTATTTGCTTTCTGGTTACAAGCAAGATGAGAGAATTTATAACTCATGTGCATCGGTCTATTCAATATTAAGCCAGCAGCAGGTTAGCTCAGTTTAGCATGAAGACTGGAAACAGGTGGAACCAGTTAGCCAAGGAATCCATATGTTTATGTTAAACCGTGTCAAGGGTTTGACAACGCTAGCTCAGTGCCAATGTTAGCAAGCAGAGCTAACTCTCCGAGACGATGATGGGTCATGGGTCATGGACAGGACACCATGAACTTCACACGCTTTCTCAATACTCTTTATAATTTATACTCTTTTATAATTTTTAATCAATGGAAGCTTTTTGCTCATACGGGTCTAGGGTTAGGGTTAGGGTTATCATCATCATCGTTCTAGCATCAGAATCAAGAGTTTAAATCACTTACAGTATACACTCATGTGCTTATTTAAAAAGTCTAAGATATGGTCCAGTGAGTGGCACACCATGGACATCTACTTCTTTTCGCAAAAACTGACGTGAGCTGCCACTCTGGGACTCACAGACCCTCAGGCTTGAGGCGTGGACACTCTATCCAACAAATATGTCTGAATGTTTGTCGTGTATCTTTTGATCTTTTATTTGAAAAGTGGAAAAATGTGCACAACAGCTGTAGCATCATTTATATTTCCTGGCACGATGTGAGGAGAATTTAAATTCCCTTTCGACTCTAATTAAACAGGGAACCTACAAAAGGATAGTTCGCCAAAGCTTGAATAATACAATGGAGACTGACTAGCAAATATACCGGTCACAGATTCATGTCAGAGGCTTTAAAACTGCTTGGATACTGCTCGACCCCTCCTTGAGCACTTGTTCTGCGGGCAGGACGTTTATTAGGATTCTCTTAAAAAGCCACAGGTTGCGCACTCGTGTAGCTGTGCAAGACGAACAAAAATTCTCATTAGACCTCAAACTGTCCTTCAAAATGTTTGCACACGTTCACGTTTTGTACACGTGCAGCATGCACATACTCACACACATGACATGACGTATACACACACACACAGGAACGCACACATATAACGTGTTGCGCAGGCAGGAAAGGAATTAATGGAATCAGTATGACACATTGTGAGACTTAAAACAATGGATTCTCTCTCTCATTTGCTTTCTGTTTTTTCCTTGCTGGATTTTTTGCATAAAGACATTGAGCAGCATACACACACACACACACACACACACACACACAAACATTTATTCTGTCCATCACCTGAGTGTCTGCCTGCTGTTGAACATTTAAACACTGCACACACACTCAAACGTAGTCCCACAGCTAGAGCCTGTTTAAACAACAAAGCAATCCCATCATCCCTCTGCTCCTCGGGCTACTGACCCCACCTACGACTACTCTCACCCAAATACACTTTCACGCACAAACGCACACACGGACAGGACTGGTGGGAACAGGTTTGACCTCTCCGGCAGGTGTCATGTGTCCGCCAAACAGACAGGTAAACACACTGCAAACATTGGAGACCCACTCACACAGTATGTCACTGTAGGCACGTATCAGTTACCCGCTATTGTTGTCGACCTATAGGTGGAAACAATAAAGGTGGACACATCTCCACCCAAAAACCCTGTAATGAGGCTTTTTTAGTTCGTATCCCACCCGGGGCAGATAGATATCGTTGCTGCCTTGTGCTTTTCTGTGCAGCTTTCACCTTTAAGATTCCCTGAGAGACGATTCTATATTAATCCGCACATTTATCTCTGGAATTGGACATTTTACCAGAGGAGGAGTGGGAGCTGTTCTCTTAATACAAATCCACCAACTGTAGTTCTCCAGTAAATCACATCTCTTTTAAGTATTGCTGTCCATGTATTATTTTACATCCATGGGTTTGATGGTGGAGTCAGTGTCAATGTTGAAAAAAAACAACAAACAGATTTTTATGATTAAAGAAATCTTTCGTTTCAGAGGCAAGACAGACCCAGCCCACATTGTGAAACACAGTGTCTGAGACATGTTTTCCCTTTTCACTAAGAGTGTGTGACCTAGAAGTCAGGAGTATTGCATAAGAAAAAGTGGAGGAGGCTCAGAGGCTGCAAATCCACATGCACAAGTCAAACATTATAATCAGTGGGCCAAGTGTTAAAGACACTTATTTAGATAAAAAACACGTATTACAAGTAAAAGATAAAATATTGCATTCTCCGTGATCAAGGACTCCTCTAACCACCTGACTGCACAATAAAAAAAAAGGAATTTTTCTGATATTTTCCAAGTTGCACCTCTCTTTCCTGATCAAATCAACCAACAATGTTAGTATCTATTGATGTTTCTTCTTCACTGTTCTGTTTTTTTAAACTGATCAAGAAATTACTATTTACCCCATGTTTTACAAAAAGAGCGAGAACATGCGTAACATCTGGCTACCTGGATTAATATTTACATTCGCAAACATGAGAAACAGCTTTAAAATCTGTTGAAATGTCCTGCAATCCGAATGGTCGGAAGAATCTTTGAGAATACTGTGAGCAGTTCATTGCGTTCAAATGCCACTCGGTATTTACTTTTCATTAAAATCCGATGCAGTGGTCTGTGACTCGGATGTAACGTTAGCACGTGAGAGTCACAAACAGGGGCCGCTCTCACCATTCAATCATGCGTCCTGCGTGACTGTGACAGCTTACAGCTCCTCCTGCAGTGTTGTGTCGAGCAGCCGTGCAGCAAGCATGTGGGCAGTACCAAAGCTGACATGTCATATAAATAGTAGGTGAAATATCACGTAAAGATATTTCATTTCAAATTTGTTTGCGCTTGAGACTAAATTCCTCTAACATTTCCACTGTAAAAGAAATGTATCTGATGAAACGTCATGCCAGCAGTAACTGGTGTCCCCTGCTGCTGCCTTCTGCTGTATGTGAGCTTCTTTCATGTGTACAGTACAGTAGTGCCTCCTGTGTGACCATTAAAACTCAGATCTCCCCGCCGTCCTTCCTTCCACAGCACTTCTACCACCTGGACACATGCCAGACACAAACACACACACACACACACACACGCACACACGCGCACACACACACACACACACACACACACACACAAACAGATCTACAACCAGACAGGAAGCACCCCCCGCCTCCCCTGTTCCTGTTTCTCACAGCATGCATGTGTGTGTTTGTGTGTGTGTGTGTGTGTGTGTGTGTGTGTGTGTCCACGCTCGCTCTGTGGAGGCCTTCCACTGTGGACAATCAGCAGGAGGCACATTGAACAGCACAGGAACAAAGCTACACAAAGACGTGAGATAGAAGATAGCGGAGGATAGAAGCAATATTATTGGAGAGGAAAAAATATACAAAAAATTGCACAGAGAGAACGAAACACAGATAGAGACCAAGTCGGAGAGTTGTGATTGTGGAACAATGCTGGCGGACAAACTGTTTTCTTCACCTCTCTCCTCCCTCCCTTCCTCTCTTCTGTTAGCGGGAGGGAGAAGTTCAGGCGGCGTTCGTACCACTGCAGATGATTTTGAAAAGCTACATTATTCTGGACTTTTTTCTAAATGTTTTATGTTCAGACTGCAAATTCTAAAACAACAAACTTAATGAAATACATTTTTTTATGGAGGGTTATAAATACTACAGCAGAATCATACCAGAGTGTTTTCCCTGCTCATGCCAAGCAAGACACTTTTCAAAATATATCAACTTTGGAGATGCCAAAGAAGCATTATGATGGATCCCAGTGGTTGCCTTGCAAGATGCTGACCACTTTGGTCTCCTTCCTGGGCTACTGCTGCTCCTCCAAGGCGGCACTGCAGCTGCAACAGGCTAAGGAGTCGGTGTGTTTACTGGGGAAACTACAGCTCACAATTTGTTTTATTGGATCCATTGATGGCTGTTTGTTTCACAAACCAATAGCAAGAAAAACGTGACACAACCCACCAGACTGAACAACCACTGAACATACAGTCAGGATATAGCACATAAGGAAGCTAATTCTGGAGGGCAATTTAATCTTGGCCCACCGATCTCCCTTCCTCTTGTTGTACAGCAGACTACCAGGGGCGCGAAAATATTTGCGTGATTGGTCGTTAAGATTTGAACTTGACCACTTTTCTCACTTAAAATAATGAATGCATTCAGAACATAGCATAGAATGCCAGGACCATGAAGCCACAGAGGCATTCATCGTATGAAAATAATAGACGCAAGCCAATTAGGAACAGAGTGGGGCAGGTCTTGGGATCCATTAAAACAGACAGAAAACTACTGTCTAGATTTGGATTTGCTAAAATGAAAAGAGGAAGACATGATTTAAAAATGATATGTGGACAGTGGAAGTAGTTTAAAAAAAAAAAGAAAATTAAATTGTCCTATTTAACTAGGTAATCAATTTGTTCTGTTTGCATCAAAAGCCCAGTGGGGAGACACAAAAGTACAACAAGCAAACAGAAAGATTCACTATTGCCAACTCTTTCTCCTCCCCTCTTCACCCCCAGGCTGTATGTGTGTGTGTGTGTATGTGTAGATGTCTAACCAGACAAGATCTGGCAGAGATAAAAGATGACACCCGCACAAACACACGCTACTTTCCATTACATTTGCATCCCCAGATTTTCATTAATTTGCTTAAGCGCCCAGCCACATGACACAAAGCCGGACAGAGGGCCAACAGAAGCGAGCTGGAATTACAGTAAACTCAACATCAGAAAAGTATGGCAGAAGAGAAGCCGGGAGTGACTCTAAGATCTAGGTCAGGAGCCCGGCAACATCAGGGTTTGTCCCTTGAAAACACACACAATGTGTATAAACATGTAAAATGAGGCAAAGCCACCCAAAGCCAACAAGTCAACAAGGAAGTGAGTGCTGGCACAAGTATCGCACCGATAAGAGGCATCAATTAACAATCTGTAATTTACACAGCCATTACGGTTTATCAGCGCTTTTTTCTGTCAGCTGACGGACAGATGGACACACCTACAAAAAAAACACGGAAAGATTCTGACTTATCAACACTCATTTGTGCACCGCTAACTTAATCACTTTATGAGTCTAAACCAAACCAAACCACAGATGGTGACCAGGGTGAGTCACCTTATCACATGTCCTTTTATCGGAGAGTTTCTTTTATAGACTACTTACAGAGAAATACTCGTGTGCCTAGATTAGCTGTTCATCCTTTGCCCATTGCTAAAGACCAGTTTGCATTTCAGTGATGCCCTCGAACATACAGTGTCGAGTCACATCTGCACAATGTCTGAAGGGGAAACTGAATATAAAGAATAAGGCACTTTAGATTAGGGCACACTTAACTACTTTCTTTTTAGCATTTACTTTCATTATTAGCTCTTTATTAGTCATTCTTAAGCACTTGGTAAGGCCTTATTTTCCATGACAATGCTCTACAAGGTGTCCCTCCATAAACCCACTAATGACTGCTCTTTGATGGTAAAGTTCTTGTACTTGAATACTGATCTTATTATGCTTTACCTAGCATGGGCCTTGGAGGGTGATAGTACCACAAGATAAGTTATTTCCCTTTAATACTTTAACACTTCCTTAATATGGTCTACTCGCATGTAACGCTTTGACCTCAGTAACAGTAGAAATGGTCCAACAATACCTGCACTGATATATTTCTATATTGTGAATTATTTAAGTATTTTCAAACGCTACATCTCCTGAAATCTGTGCAACCTGCTATAAAAGTCATTGAAATATAATATAATGATAAAAGTAATGACATTTTTTAAATACAAAAAAGGACCCATTTTCATTCAACTTTATCAAATTAAACACAAAACATATTTACCCAATACATTTCTAAAAGCAGGAATATGAACCAAATATTTAATATCATTTGAAATATGTGTGTATTTCAGTTTTGCATTTCGCTGGTTGTAGAAATGCGGAAATGCAGTATTTCCTCGATGACTCCATTGCCATTTGGTGCATCTTCATATGCTCGCAACAAAAAAAAACTATAAGCAAAACTAGGGAAACACAGACCGCTCAGAACTACCATATCTCTCAGTCTCTCCCGGCCATCGCTCGGTGGCGGCATTGCACGTCGTCAACGCGTTTTGCAAAGCTCGCCACGTAACATTAATAGCGTCATCACATGCATAAAACGTGATATGGTGGAAGAGGAACATCTTTGCTAAGATTAGCAAAATTCATGAATATTCTGGCTTTGTTGGATTTAATTTTAGGGCTTGCCAGTTGATGGCCATTGGTGGAAGGTCTGTATCTTTACAGTTAATGTACAAAAAACTCTTCATCACGTCTTCCTGACTTGTTAGGTCTTGCTCATAAATAATCCACTGGTAGCTTGATACTTAATAACCAACACAGGTTCTTCAAGTCTATAGACCATGTCAATCAAGTGTTATTTACTACCACCTTATAGGGCACGTACTTCCTTCTTCCTTCCCATGTGCTACTAATGTGCACGCTAACATTCAAGTTAATGGTTAATATGTGTGCCCCAATATGAAGCGTCACCAAAATTCAGACTGAATATCTAAATTGTGCTTCAACACACAGCTCCTGAACATCACTGTGTGTCTTTTCTCAATGTCGGACGTACACATACAGCAGATGTTTTTCTCCTTTCTATGGCAGGAAATACAGTGTAGCTTTCTATCCTGTCTTCAGAGTTTAAAGCTTCCCTATATTTGTGTGAGTGTGTACGCAAATGCAGAGGGAAACACTTCTGTCTAACCTGGTGTCACCAGAAATAGGCCACTAGCTGAGCTAATCTTCCTTCCTTTACATAAACAGTCCAGCACACAAGGACACACACGCGACCGGCTTCCCTTCCTTGGAACAAAGATATGTTCATGGTTATCCCAACTGTTGGATTGAGACACACAAACACAAAATGAATCCAGACAGGGAGATAACAGTGGTTATTCTGGGGTTATTCGCTCCAAGCAGACAGTCAGGACAGCTGAGGGGGAGCGGGAGACACCACCCAGCCTCCCGTCAGCTAACACTCTGCTGACCTCTGACCTCTTCCGAATGCGTATGTGTGTGTGTGTGTGTGTGTGTGTGTGTGTGTGTGTGTGTGTGTGTGTGTGTGTGTGTTTGCTCACATGTATACCAGCTTCCATGCTTTCAGCATTGTGATGGAGGCTGTTTGAAGTGTGAAGGTTCTGGCAATTCAAAAGGTCAAGTTAGAGTACCATCACCAGTTACCAGTAACCACCAGTTAGAGTTACAGCCATCTCATATTCACACACACAACACTATCTTCTGCTTTACATCAAATAGAGTGCTGCGAGGTTTGAGTTGAGTTGTTTGGGGGCAAATGTTTGATAAGTTTTGTCTGAGCTGGGTGGTGTGTGTAGTCCGGGGTTCAGGTTGTGGGCTGGTGAGATGGACGCTGGGGGATGGAGACTTGATGTCTGGGATTCCTTTGGCTGCAGCCCGACCAGAATAACTGCTGAGAAGTATCTGAAATTCCTCTTTCATCCGGGCTGCAAGGATGCCGTTTATTGCTCAACTATATTGCACAACATCTTAAATATTACCGCATAATATAATGTCTTTTAAACAGAAACTATTTTACATGCAAGGTGAGCTTCTTCTGCCCTTTGAAAGGTGTCCCAGCAGACTGATGCGTGGGATTTGAGTGTGTGGGAAGCCAGTGAGGGATTCATAACTCTTACGTGGTGATAAAATTGTTCACCGTTTTGTCAAATATACTTGAAAACTTTCTTTCCCTGAGTTAGATGAGAAGCATGACTCTGGCCAACAATACCAAAATCTACCTACAGGCACATCTAAAGTTCAATAATTAGGTCCTGACTAGGAACCTGTTGGTACTGCTCCAAATATTATTCATGCAAACAAAATTCAAACCTGATGGGAATTTAAATATTTCATGGTTTTGGGCCATAAGAGCAGCAAAATGGCTTTCCAAGCGCACCAAGAACTACAAAAAACTATCTTGGTGCCATGACTGAAGTCCAACAGGAAGTCAGCCGTTTTGAATTTAGTGCACACTTTTGGCGATTTGCACAACCTCGTGCTGCAGCTTTCACCAGATCAATTTCATGTTTTGTCAGGGCATTCTTTTCACCTTTGTGATGCACAGTTGCTAAAAGCCTGAGTTTTCGTTGAACTACATGGTTGAATCCGCACTGACTTCTCGCATTTGATAAACGTCCCAGCCTCAACACATTTAAATGCAAATAGTCAGTCACAGTAGTAGCTGCCCCCTAGTGACAGCATAAAATTGTTATTTTCTAAACACTGAGGTCCTTTTTGTGGCAATCATCATTTGACTTACATAAAATGTTGCTGTCTATTCTTGATATATTACGATCTAACGTGTCATCAGTGAGAGTTCTCTAGCGCCACATAGTGGAGACAGGAAGTCAGATTGTTCCGAAGTGCAGTTGCAGTTTAAATTATTATGTTACGACTTTTGTTTATTCCATGGTGTAAAAAATACACATTGTGATTTTACAGGGAATTATGGCCTACTTCTTGGCACATGTACAGTAGGTTACAGACAATAAGTTAACCAGCTGCTGGCTGTAATTTCATATTTACCCCACAGGTGGTGTCAATCCTCTCATCCTCTCACTCTTGGCAAGTAAGCCAAAAAGTGAATTTGTCCAAAAACTAGAACTGTCCCTTTAAAGCAACTCCATGCCGATTCAAGGAAGAATGAAGATCAAGTGTTCTTTGTAAATTAGGCGAAAATTATTGTTTTCACTGTTGGGATAACATGAGTGTGCCCCAACCTTTCATCTGAGTACCTGATAAATGACATTTCATCAAAAGACATTTATCGCTGTTTTCTTAGAAAAATAAGCACAAAACAAAACAATTTTAAGTATGATCTGAGTGGGTGGATAATAGAGATTTGCATGCGCATCCACACAGAAACACGCACGCAACACAATTGCGTGTACGTGCACACCATATTCCTTGTAATGGTGAGTAATGATTTTGCATATCCGTTGTTTAATGCGTGTTGTCGTCATCACTTTGCATTTTTAGAGAGACGTGAACATTCCTTTTTTTTCAGTGACGAGAACCCTCTCAAAACAGGTGGTGCTTTTCGGGTTTATCCAAATTCGACGTCAAAATCTCGCAAAGCACACATGTTGTTTGGTCGGCCAACAAGGTGCAGTTAAAATAGCTAAAATAGTCTCCGGGGGGATGACCCGGCATGACTGCAGCAGCTGAGAATTTCATTAGAGTGGGAGGAGAGAGGAGGGATGGGAGGAGGAGGAGGTGGATGAGAAAGATGAAGGAGGAACACGAACCGCAGAGAAGCGCTTTTTAAAAAATAACCAAATCTGTGACATTCTGTCTTTGTTAGGGCAGCGTCTCGTACACTCACAATAACAATAACTACATGTTTAAGGTTTTAGAATGTTTGGTTGAGGTCTTTGACTCTTTGTAGGAAACCGGAAGCAAACAGAGGTTTAATTGTGTCGTCTTGACAATCCACAGGTCTTTATCACTTCGATGTAAACAAATGACACTTTCGAGCTGATACTGTCATTCTTATTTTTAGTAAAACTCAGTGTCAACTTTTACTACAGCGCAAATACGTCTAACCGCACATTCTAGTTGCTTTACCTTGAAGGCTACACACACAAACCAAGGCAGGCTATTTACATTGCTTTCCCAGAGGGCAATTTTGAGCCTGAACTTAGCCGCGGACAGTGTCGGACTGAGGGTGTTTGAGGGGGAAGGCCCAAAAAAAGAAAATAAAAAGAGCATCAGCTGTATGTGATGAACACCAGCACGCAGAAAAGTCCTGATGCATATTGTGATGAGACGACACTTCACCACGCCTTGTTCACTGAAAGGTCACCATAGAGGGAACTTTATCATGTTTGATCTACCACAGGACATCCAGGAGGGCACTTGAGGAGAGTGTTTTCAAACATGGGGACACCAGGGTGAACAAGAGAATGACCTTTAATGAACAGTTTGCATTTGTTTTTTAAGCTATTTAGATATTAAATGAAATTCACAGACACTCACACTTCACATGCAGTTTGTTAGCAGCAGCGTGTCAGGTTCACACCCATCTTTTTTCCATAAACGACTTACTTCCTCTTTCCTCTTCAGTTGTGTGACATCTCTGCCCTGCCACGCTCCCAAACGCACACACCCTCACACACTCACACTCAAACACACACGCGCCCACAACTCTCTCTGTTAATCCTTATAGAAAAAGTGTGAGTTATGTTAAGGCTGGTGTGTGTGTGTGTGTGTGTGTGTGTGTGTGCATGTGCGGCATTGTTCCCAGTGTGATGACTGCTTGTGGAGCCAAGGCTTAACTTTTGTGCTGAGTACCTTTGTGACCAAAGCCTGACCTGAGTCTATTAGTGTGTGTGTGTGTGTGTGTGTGTGCGCGCGCGCGTGTGTGTGCGTGTATGTGTCGACCACTTGCTGAATGGACAGAATGTGTCTGACTTCACGGGGGACTATCTAGTCGACTACGCAAATGAGCCACATGCACTTACACAAAACTCACAACTTTAGTTAAACCTAACCAGCGTAAACCTCTCGTTTTATCACAGAGAGCAAACGCTTGTGTATTTATCCACATATGCAGTTGATTGCCATGCTAGCAGCCGTGTCTCTCGGTCACCCAGTCCATCACTTTGGCTAAAATATCTCAACTGAACGGATGGATGGATATAAAGTATTGTAAGGACGCTCAGGATCTATAGTAATCATTCCAATGAGTCCTACAGATTTCATCTAGAGCCACCATCAGGTCAAAAGTATGTCTAAGAAGATGCTTTATGACAAAATGATGATAAAATAATGACACTCCCATCAGCCTTAGCTGTACTATCTTATGATGCTTAACCTAGTAAGAATTTTACTAGCGTCCCTTATATTTTTATTTTTTTCGTCCCTACCACTCAAACATCCTGAGTCTGCCACTGGCCAGGGTGATATTCATCTTATCTAACTGTTCACTGAAATGCAAACGCAAAAGAGGTGCATTTCCCAAAATGTAGCTTTTGTTTTATGGTATACAAAGTTTGACGTCAACACCGATGTTCTCCCCGCAGGCTTGTTCGTGTGTTCACAGGGTCGTCACATTTCAAACGCGCTCGCTCTTTGTCGTCACAGATTTTGGTTATCCATTTATTTGCCTTCTTCCTGCACTCTACAAATATGCAGTAGATCCCTAGTTTCTATGCTATGCTCACCCACTCCAATACGGCATGATCTCATATCGATAAAACTGTCCAGTTGCGTGATGTACAGTTTGTCTTCTCTGTCTGGAGCATTGTAAACCGGATAATGTCTGCCCTGAGTGCCTTCCTCTCTACATTCAAAGAGCTAATTCAAACTTTTCAGCTCTCTTCCATTAAAGGGCGTGGAGAGGCACCGGAGGAATAGCGAAGGGGAGGAGCAAGACATTCAAGCCATTTCACAAACTACCCTCCCGAACTCAAGTCTCCTGCTGCGCTGTTGTTTGTCTCCGCTTAGACTTTCATGTAGCCTCAAGGGATGAATTACACACCTAATGACACCCGGCTCTCCCTGTGCTGCCCCTCGTCGGTGCTTTATATGTGTGTGTCTCAGTGCTTTTTGACTTTTTGTGGAAACATACGGATGTAAAGTTTCCCCAATATTTATTCCTCTTGCACTTGATGTAATTTCCAACCTTTGAAATCCCATTTCATGATGATTTTTATTTTTGTTGTTATTTTTTTTACCTTTCTTCATCGACCACATTCATCCTCCACTACGTAGTCTTACTTTTTGTGTTGGTCAGACGTCTCAGTTTAGTTTTGATACACTGTGTTGTGGCCACAGCCTACCATGCATGTGAACCAAGAGTGGTGAGCAGTGGATAAAGCTCTCTAACGGCTTGTGTGAATACGTTTGTCAGTGACGGATGGGCCATCACAAAGAAAATATCACATTACACACTCTCGACAGGGCAAACAATTGGGGGAGGGCAGGGTGCACACACACACGCAAACACACATGCACATACATACACACTAAACATTTCACCCTCTCACTTTTCATATTCCGTCGACCAATTACCTTTTACCTATTATTCCACTGAGCCAATAAAACTGAGACATCAAGTGTTGTGTGTAGCATGATTATAAAAGCACCTTGCCAAATGACAGTAAGTTGTGACAATATATGAAGTATTTACACTGTAAAAAGTTACTCTAATCAACGGCATTGTTGATGCTTCCTGAGGATATTACTGCCCGCTGAACTTTAAAGCCCCCCTGTGACTCACTGAACTGCTCACCTTTGTTGTGCGTAATGGACTCTAATGTCACGTTAACGCTGGAGCTAGAAAATTGCGTTTGATTACAACATACTGTGTGTCAGCATAGCCTGCTGGTAAAGGAATGTGCATTGCTAGGACTGAGGGGCACATTTCAGAATAAAGACCCATTAAACCGGGACAGCTTGTCCAAATGGGGACCAAAATGTTCAAATTTGCTGGTTTGTGGGTCAGTGGTTAGGGTTGGGGTTAGGGTTCAGCAACTAGTGGTTATGGTTTGGGTAAGTGCAAGTGTGTGTCTACTGTCACTCTTGCTGGCTGGGCGTAACTCAACCAACAGCACTCCCTACTGGACACACTGGATCACATTGAGCTTCATGTAATAATCAATGTAGTTTTACTGTAAGACAAAGAAATATGAACTTCCTGCTAATTCTAGTCAGAATCATTGCAACATAACTGTGTTAGACAAAATACTGAGATACACTGGATGTTGGGTTAATTTTTGTGTTTGTTTTTTAGCTTAGTAAGGTTCCCAGAACAGTTGTGATTAATTAATACAGTACACCACTGTGGCAGCTGCTTAGATAAGACGACTAAGGTTTGATGAATTCTTATCAAACTCTGCAGGTTAAAACATCTGCGTGTTCATACTCAGGTGGTTTGTATTCTGGCTTGGGGGCTTCCAGAGTATGGAACTTTTGAATGTTTAATAATTTCAATTAATGCACTGTTTTTAATTGCTGTAAGCACTGTACTTAACACAGGGAAATGCTGCCAGTAAAGAAGCTAATAATCACTGCGAGGCATTGTTTTAACCGGAGAGAAGAATTGTAGAGTTATCTGGGTTGTTTTTTTGTTGTTGTTGTTTTTTTTTTGCGTTGTGTTGAACTGCTGAACTGTTTTGTATTCACAAATGAGGTCCATGTTTCCTTGGAATGCAGATATGAATGCAACAGACTACACTTTTTTGCAACTTAAAATGTCACTCATTTGCATTTAGGTGTAAGGTCTCCTACAAAAAGTTTTTTTGGGTTTTTTTTGGACTGTGGAACCGAGGATGGAGGACGGTAGAAGCTCTATGGCTAATGTCAGAGAATACAACAAATTTAATTCTCGTAGTATGTCACTTTTTTACTTCAAATATTAGGCTATGGTGTCATACTAATGAGGTAAAATCAACCAAACAACTCCATGTATTATTATCAAGAAATATTTTTGTGTATTCAGTGTTCTTGTTTGCACTTTTTCTACTTTTGATAGAAAAAAAATTGGGGGGGGGGAACACGGTGTAACTTTGTTTGTATGGAATTCAGTTGAATATGGCGCCAGATAAATACATATATTCATATATGCTGAACATATTGTGACATATTGGCTACAGTGCTCGCTGAAAATATGCTAAATCTGTGTCCATCCATCCAAGTTTCAACTTGTGCGCACACCGGAACCTTCGAAGGGGGACGACTTTCACAGCAGGACACAAAGATGGCAGACGTACCAGATAACGCACCAGAACGTGAGTTTTTAAAGATGTATTATTTAGGTGACTTTAACCTGTAATACATATATTGATTAGCGATTTGGTGTTTTGTAATGTTATCTTTGCTCTGATGTGTTTTAAACAAACGTTATTATTAGCAGCAGTGGAACTAACTGCGATATTCCTGTTTGTTTTGTTTTCAGCGTTTTTTATTTTCTATCCAGGCAGGTTATCAGTTAGCTAAAATATGAAATACACTCCTGTGCTGTTAATGTCGGAGCTTTCAATCCAAATCATAAGTTTGTTCAACTGTGAAGTTGTGTGACGCAGTTATTAAAGTGTTTTCTTAGAGCCATTAGATAAACGTCATATTAATGCGGATTAATGCCAATGCAGAAAATGGCCAATTTTGCCTAAATAAATACACAGAAAGATGAAAAATAAACAGTTCTGAATATATTGTCATTTGTGAGAAGCTGCCACATTAAGGTGAATCCATGAAATGTTGCTGAGTCATTGTGACTCAGTTAAGATTCAGTGTGGGAATGACAGCAGTGGCTATCAGTTACTTCTTGATATTAGGGGTCGACTTATATCTGGCTTTTTCAGGCCCGATACCGATTATTAGAAATCAAGGAGACTGAAAACCCATATTTGGGTCTTTGCCGTAAAAATGAAAATCTGTGTGTCAAATAGCCAACAAACAGTGAAGGAAAAAACAGTGCAGTGTACTCAGGTACTGATCTTAAGTTCAATTTGCTACTACTTTACTTCAGATTATTCAGATCTTAAATGTGACGTGTCACCGATCAGATGTTGTTGTAGGCGGGACATAACATAGCGCATTTTTAAGTATGTTTATTTTATCTGCAAAATTCACCAATTCTAATTCATTGAAAGTGCTGAATATCGTCCCGATAACCAGTCCAGATACAGATTACAGATATGTAATTTTGAGACAAATTTGAACCCAAACCCTTCAAAAATGAGCCATCGGTGAAGTTTCGAATAAACATACGAGGAATCAAAATCACAATGGTGAAATTCAGAAATTCTCAAAAAGTATTTGGAGTACAGCTGTATGAAGTTGCCAGACCCTTAATCTTTTTTGTTTTGTATTTGTATTTGTTGTTTTTTAATAAATCCATTGGATTTTAGTTGTAAATTGTCACAAAAAAAAAATATTTAAATCAGCATTTCCTGGAGCCAAAGATGATGTCCTCAAAAGTCTTGTTTAGTCCAGAACCCGACGACATTCAGTTTACTGTCATACAGGAGTAAAGAAACCAAACATTTAAACACATTCACGCAAACTAATTAATTCACCATCAACATTGTTGGTGTTTAGTTGAATAGTTGACAGCTAATGTATTAATTGTAGCTGCTCTAATTTAATACACATTTCCCCAAAATTCAGCTTAACACATTAGCCCTTTTTACACCGCGTCTCCGCATTTTTTCCGGACCGGTCGTTCGCCAATTCTCCACCGATGGTGATTCACACAGAGCGAAGCATCTCCGCCTAACCGCCTGTAATTCACACAGAAAGCCGGCGCTGCGGCTCCTAAAGAAGTGTGGCAGTACATGTCATGTTGATGATGTCGGTGTTTCCCAGGTGTTCCCCCTGTCCGGACAGTTTATAATCATGTGGATGTTGTTATAATGTGTAGTGATTGAGATACTGACCCACCAAACATCCTGGAAAGTGACGAAGTTACATTTTTCGCGCTGAAAATTACATAATTACATAATCGCCATCAGTGAACTGGACGCTGTCTGACTCTCACTTGCGGGGACGGAGGCTGAGGATAGTTCACTGAAGTCTAGGTCAAGAGGGCTGATGGTCGCTGTGATTTATTTTCATCACAAACACTCGGTGAGTTAAAGTTTTTGCTGGTGACAGGCGCTGTTTTTTGGGCAGAAATGTGAGGAAGAGTCGGGAGGACAGGCGGAGGACAGACGCTTCTCCACGTACTGCTGTGGTATTTGTTTTCCTCATATAAGTTTATCAAAGACAGTTACAGTCACTATGTTACTGTTGTTTGGTCCTGTAACGTTGCTTTGTGGTACATTGCTCTGTATTTAGTTGAGTGAAGGACCTGTGCAGTTGACTAGTCAGATCGACACGCCCTCGCTCCGCACCTCCGGATTATCCGTTCACACTGGGACGGCTCACCAATAATGCGGCCCTGATACTACCTCCAGAGGCGGATCAGCGCCGGAGCTAAATTTCCCACCCCGCTGCATCTGAAACTTTCACACAGTGGAGGGTGCGGAGAATTGGCGCAGGATCCCCGCATGCAAACGGCAGTGTGAATGGGGCTAGTGGGTATGTTAGGAAAGTCCCAAGTTTGTCTGCACAGCAGGCGTTTGAATTGGCGTCCCCACCAGAGTTTAAACCACCAGAACCACAACATGTAATCCATTTCTGATCAGTTTAAGATTATCTGACAAACTAGACACACTTACAGCTGATCTCTGTTGAATCCTTTCAGACTGCCCGGGTACAACAAGTGAGCAAGCAGGGAAGTCATCGTCATGTGCGGGCTGCCCCAACCAGAAGATATGTGCTTCTGGAGCCACCAAGGCCCCTGACCCTGGTAAGACTGTCAACAATTATATATAATTATATACTCTATACAGTAAGGCCAGTAGAAATAGTAGTTTAAAACCAATATTTCAGTGGATGCTTGCTTTGTCTCATTTGAGTGTCTTGTTCTGCTGCATCCTTCGTCTCCTCCACCTGTCTCATCTGCAGCCATAGCGGAGATCGGAGAGAAGCTGTCGACGGTCAAACACAAAATCCTCGTGCTGTCTGGGAAAGGAGGAGTAGGGAAGAGTACCTTCAGCGCTCACCTGGCCCACACCCTCGCAAGTGACAGCACGAAGGAGGTAATATAAAACTGAATTAAAACAATCAAGGCCATACTGACGTTTAACCCAATCCCAGTTATTGTGACCCGTAGAGATCAAATAAACACCACTAGAGGTTGCTGCAGACTTGGCTCAACAGAGTTTTATGGTCATACATTTCAGACAACTAAAGCTGTGATCATACACCCAGTTTAGCATTTAGCAACTTCCTCTTTATGTGACCGCACATATCAATAACTCTTAGCATCTCACAGTGTCTCTGCCTTTGCTAAAACCCCGTCCGGCTGCATACGTGAAGAGGTGTAGTACAACAAATGTGGATACGGCTCTGTTAGCCATACTCCCCCTCCTCTTCCTCCTTCTCCTCCCTCTGGTGTCCAATTTTATCCCTCCAGCCTTTAGGTTTCTTTGTTCAAGCTACAAAAAGTCTCATATTCTAGCACACAGAGCCTGGAAATTCTCAGTGTGGCTCTTGAGAAATGCAGGATTACAAAACTGAGTCTAAGATAAGAACAGTTCTGCTTCCTCTGTGTGTTTATAGGTCGCCCTGCTGGATGTAGATATCTGTGGTCCGTCCATTCCGAGGATCATGGGCTTAGAGGGTGAACAGGTGAGTTGAGGGCAGAATTGTTAACAGTGATACAGCTTGTGAGATTTTTCCCAAATAAATTACACCTACTTTGGTCTTTTCCACGACATATAACATTCATTCTCTTCATGCAGATGTTGTTGCTATGGCTGCATCAAGAATAAAGCTTATTAGTGTATATATATGTATATAAATAAAATGTTTATATTGTTGTGTGTGTAGCTTGAAGGGGCTTACAACTTTCATTGTGCTGTAAAATGATTCCTCAATCTGTCCTCTTCTGCGCAGGTTCACCAGAGTGGCTCAGGCTGGTCTCCTGTGGTGAGTCGATTAAAATTTTCAAGCTTAATGTCTTACTCCTTTAAGATATTGCACATATCATCAATTCGCATGTGTCTGTCTGTGTCTGTTGTAGTATGTGGATGACAATCTGGCGGTGATGTCGATCGGCTTCCTGCTCAGCAGCCCCGATGATGCTGTGATCTGGAGAGGCCCCAAGAAGAATGGTATTTGATTTTGTGTGTGCTTCGAAATGTGTTTCACTTTTTCTAAATGTGTTCCCTCTATATAATCTACGTCTTTTTCTTCTGCCAGGGATGATCAAGCAGTTTTTGAGGGATGTAGATTGGGGGGACCTGGATTACCTCATTGTGGACACACCCCCCGGCACCTCTGATGAACACCTGTCAATTGTCCAGTACCTTAGCTCCACCCACGTCGATGGGGCCGTTATCATCACCACACCACAGGTAGCACGCACACACGCTCACACGCGCTCAGGCATAAATCCTGTGACAGTTACTGCAGTAAGTAACATTAAAGGCATTTACAGCAACTGTAGAGGGGGATTCCGTCTGCGCCCACTTTCTCTCCATCCAATTTGACTGCTTGCGCCTCACTTTGTGATTAACTACATTTCCCAGAATAACTTTTTGCCTACCACCTGGAGATGTTCAGTCGTTCAGTGGTGGTTTTTTTGTAACTCCAAACAGTAATAATGATAGTGAGAGTGACACTAAAAGCCACAACGATATTAACGGACCAAAAAATGAGACGTGATAGCGGGCTAAAAGCAGGAATCATTACCTTTACTCATAACGCAACATCGCTACAACTGCCGTACAAGATCTTAGCGCTGCTCTCCACGTGGATAATCTGCCTCTTTGTGACACAACATTTGCAGCACACTGACATTGCTGTTTTTATTAGATTTGATAAGTATTGTTGTTAAGTCCCTAAAAAAATAACTTCTGCCTTGAGTCAAGAGACCTCAGTGGTACATTGTAGGTCAAAGTGTTGGTGAGATGTCATTTTATCTTTCCTGGAAACCCCCCCCGGTCTGGTGACTGTCACCAGACGTCTCTACACCTACACGTTTGACACGCCGCTAAATTCAGTAAGTCACACACCCGTTGGGGGTTAATGCAAAGTAATTCTGTGAAGTGTGGCCACATGGGGTAGATTGAGAGACGCATTAGAATTCCAGGGGTCCACAACAAACTTTACTTTGTGACAATCTCACATGTGACACCTAACAAAAAACATACAATATAAGAACCTATATCATAAGACATTACATTACAAAATAAACAGGACAAGGCTAAAACGTTTACACAGACAAGACAGCTCCTGGTATCACAACGGTTAAGATAAATGTAGTACAATGATTTAATTCAGAAAGTTAAATACAACCTGATTATCTGACTATGATGACAATGATGATTATGATCCGTGATTATAATATTATAACATTTGGAAACATTTGGAAATGATGAATGTGCTGCAAATACAGTTTACATGACATGAGTATCCTGTTTTGAAACATTGAAGAAACATTAAATTGTTGATAGTTATTTATTTATACAGTGTAGAGTGACAGGGACAACATCGCTGTAAGTGTCCTAGTTCCCAGTTCCCTGGGCAGGTGTAACGACAGCTACGATAGACACATATATACATTTAAATGGAACAACAATATTGGACATTGTAGCAAAGCACATATGAAAAAAAAAGCCCAAAAACTTAAAAGCGAGGAAACAAGAGATAAAACAGAGCACGGTTCACAGTATTTGTGTAAGTTAATGTTTTGTTTTTGTAAAACAGTCACACATTCACTGGAGAAGGATTGGCAGTAAAGCCATAACCAAGCTGCTGTTGTCCCTCGCACTTTTCTTTTTACAGCGTTACTCAAGAAGTAACCTGCTTGCACAATACAACCACAATATGGCAAGCAACAGAGGATGCTTTCTTATCGCAAACCTATAAAAAGCCACAATGGCTACAGTGTGCCTAAACAAGCCTTCATAGCCCCATATAAAGTTATCATCCAACATGTTTACTAGTCGTTTGATTACACGTTACACAATAAAAGCAGTCAAATAGGAGCAGCACTTTACATAAAATACAGAACACTGTATTAAGACAACCCTGTGCGCTTGCAAGTCCACTTCCACACAGGTGTACATTCTGTGAAATCTACAGGCGGTATAAACTGTGTGTTCTGACACACAGAAACAGCACAGTGTCCTCACCTGGTTTGATGAGGGCTTCTGCATTGTTCGGATGACAGGACACACCTTCAGTATGAGGTGCGGTGTGTTAACTAAAGAGGCACCAAGGAGTCTGATGGCATAGCAACCCACAGACACACATATTTACACATTGACAAGATATTACACATACTTGCATAGTGTAAATGTAAAAGGGTTTGTCACACTGAACTTGTGCTCTTGTTTACGTTGCCGTTATGCGCAAGCAAATTGGTTGTCACCGTATTTATTGAAAGACTTAATCAAAGTAAACACTTCCTGATACTTAAATTAGACCGGGGCCGGTGAGGTCAGACAGCAGAACAAGCACTTCCTCATTCCTTCAGCTCTCACTTAACCAAAACTAACCACACATGAGCCGGGAATTACCCTGGCAAACAAGCCAGTGCGTGAGATATCAAGAGACGGGTTTCCAAACTTGCGATAACGAAAGTATGAGAAGAGTGAGAAGAATCTTTTCTTTTTTTTTTTAAACAACACATTTCCAGGCGAAAGCATGTCAGCTTATTGTTTTTTTTCTCTAGGGAACCGTGATAGCCGTTGCGAGGGAAGAGAAAACAATTTGAGCTAATCCTTTCTCTTTCGCTTTTTCCACCGGGGTCTTGGTTTCCTCCCTTTCTCTCTTTCTTTGCCCTTTTTCTTTTCTGTCTGCCTATTTCTGTTTCTTTCTCTCTCTCTAGGAGGTATCGCTGCAAGACGTGCGGAAGGAGATCCGGTTCTGTCAAAAGGTCAAGCTGCCGATCATCGGTGTGGTGGAGAACATGAGCGGCTTTGTTTGTCCATCGTGCAAGGTCACTGACTGATGCACACACACAGACACACACGTCACACAGTTGTGGTCAATCAGGATTAAGTCGATATTTTATCATCACAGTTCGCTGTGTCTGATTATCTCTTTAAAAAAATGTATGACACAACCATGTAGAAAAGAGAGCTCAGGTGTATCTGTCAGAAATTGGACAGCTATCTGTCACACACATGTCGGAACAGACGGCCAAACAAAGCACACACAGTAAAAGAGGAACAGAGGTTGCAAATTAAACAATAACGGGGTTGACAGACGTGGTGGAACCGGTGTAGTCTGGTAGACAGAAAGTAGTTCCTACATGAAACTGCTCACAACAAGGTCAGACCAACAAGGATTATGTTTTCTGGAAAGAGATATCGATGTTGAGCTTTCAAATGTACTATTTGGCTTTTTTTTTTTTTTTTTCTTTTTAAGATTTTTTTTCTGGCATAGACACCTTTTATTAAGCAGTAGACAGGTAGGAAATATGGGAGAGAGAGGGGGATGTGACATGCAGCAAAGGACCTCCAACCAGAATCGAACCGGGGTCGGCTGCGTATGTGGCATGAGCTCTAACCACTCGACCACCTGCGCGCCCTATTTGGCTTTTTGAGCACCACAAGCCAAGTGCCGTTTAGATCTGTGAAATTGGAAATAAGGCCGACATCTACATGGCTGACATCTGCAAAACTTGACAGCTCGCACCAAATCAATGTAGATGGATCAATAGCACTACAGGTGGGAGGGGAAAGATATGAATGTTGATTTTTGGGCTGAACTGTCCCTTTTAGGCTGTACGGCCTATCAGGATGTCTGAATGTGTCTCCTCTGATTCAGGTTAGTGTCACCCATCAGCCACAAAGGAAGCATGCAGTGTGCAGCTTTTCTCAACCTCATGCACGTGTCAACAAACATGCTATAGCAAACAAAACTCTGTGTGTTTTCTTCAGACTTCTTATGTTTTCCCTCTCACTGCATTTGTGCTCTAACATGGTATAGTTAATGGAAGGCCTCTGGATCAGCCATCATCATCCCATTGAAAATGTAATACATTAGATGCTGTTGAATTGGCTCATTTTAATGATACCTATTTAAGGCAGGAAAGGACTGATTTTCCAATACGGGCACCTTTGCTGTGTTTTCCTGAGCTGATACTGATCACACCAATCTGCAGCACATTTTCTGTAGGAAGTCTGTCTGATCCGTCCCACAGGAAGAAACACGTGTCATAGTTCAGTTCAGCACACTATGGGGCTGGGCAATATATTGACATTGTATCAATATCTTGATATTAGACTACATGTTTTAGATTCTGAACATTGTGTTCTCTTAATATAGCGTTAGTGTTGTCTTTTCCTGCTTTTGAAGGCTATATTTCAGTGAAGTGATGTGATTTTGTGAACTTACCAGGCTGTTGTTCTTGTTCTAATTTTCTCACTTAGTCATTAAATCCACATTAATAATGAGTATTCATCAAAAACCTTACCGTGTTAATATTTTGTCAATATAGCAATAGTTATCCGTACGCTAGTTTCAATATGAATATTGAGACATTTGGGCTGTGTCCAAAATCACTCACTACTCACTATATAGTGCACTATATAGTGACTACGCCATTTTGTAGTGCTATATAGTGCACTCAAAGTATCCCACAATGCATCGCGAAAAGTAGTGTACAACCAATGGTCACTAACCAAGCAATATTTACCGTCATGCATTGGGCTGCGGACGGAGGCATGGAGGTTTCAATTCACATTTCAACTGCGCGACAGTAGTGACATCATTAACGGCGCCGGAGTAGTGTCCGAAAGTCCGTTTTTCTTTCTGCCATTGAGCTCACTATATAGTGCACTATGTTGGACTCACTGTGTAGTGACTAGGGAGTAGGGAATGAGTGGGTGATTTCGGACACAGCCTTGGTAAAAAAAAATATTGTGATAAATGATTGTCACCCAGTCTTGCATTTATGAAAGGCTTTTGAAGAGATTTCAAATATTGAGATACATTATGTAAGTCAAAATAGCTTAAAACTACTATGATAATATTTTAAAGGTGCAATATGTTATAAATAGCCACCTGTCAAATGTATACACCAAGCAAATAAGGGGGTAGCCTATCACCAGTGTAAACTGCTAACTGCTTCAAACTGTAGCTGCTGTCAGCTGGTTAGCTCAGGTGTAATCCAGTTAGCGGTCCTATTAGCTGACTCTGTCTGAGCTTCTGAGCCTCTTGACTTGTGTGGTGGTATTAGTGGTATTACGAGACAAGATGGGCAAGGGCTACCTGGTTAGCAAGCTAACTTCAGAAGATATCTCTGCAGCACAACACATAGATGTCTTTAGCTCAACGCCAACACTGTTGTTTTCATCACATTCTGCTGGTAATGTCAGTACATTTTTAGTAAGTTCTTACATATTGCACCTTTTTAAAGCCACATCTCCCAGCCCTAGCACAGTAGCTCAAACCTATGTAATTTATGGTCCATAGAATCTATGAAAATGCAAACATAACTTCGATTTGTCTTCGTCCTCTCTCCTTTAGAACACGTCACAGATCTTCCCCCCCACCAGCGGAGGTGCTGAGAGAATGTGCGCAGATCTAGACCTACCCCTGTTAGGAAAAGTACCTCTAGACCCGAGGATAGCGCGGAGCTGTGACGAGGGCAAGTCTTTCATCAACGAAGTACCTGACTCCCCTGCTGCCAAAGTCTACCAGAGCATCGTGCAGAGTGAGTGATTCCGAGAGTACATACTCAAGCATCTTCAGTTCGTGTTTTGCCACTTTTCACATCATAACGTGGATTGTGTTATATTCCTTGGTAGGGAAGTCTTATGCGTACGCAGACATGTTGTGGCTTCCACCGAAGTCCCTTATTATTTTTGATGACTGGATGGTTTACATGATGTCCCAATTCCTGATTAAATGTAATGAAAGAAGAAGTGAATGCCTTGCAAATGGGAACCAGTCGGCTAAAGCGGAAGAGGGAGTGATTGAGATTCAATAACTGTACTTGCATCATGAGATAAAAGTTAGAGGAATCTGATGCGGTTTGTGTAACAGATGATTCACTCAGGGCGTTTGCAGAAAAACACACGCACACACACACACAAACAAAAAGATCTAATATAATAGCTTGCTTGTCTCTTTGGAATTCTTCATCAAGTCCATCAAACGGACGTTATAGTCATGGTCTCGTTCCTCTCCCGTCTCCTCGAACAGGTATTCAGGACTACTGTTCCAACCGTGTGACAGAGGAGCAGAGCACCAGCTGAACCCACACTGAGGGCGGCCATACTGGACCAGAACGCCAAGACCAGCCACCTGATGAGAGCGTGGTAGAAATGATTCACTACTGAATAAGAAACGCACAAAGGAGAGCAAATAAGAGCAATAATGCAACACTCACCAAAGTCTCAGAGAACGACCTCAACATCACATCGCATCAGTGATCAGAGACGTGTTCCACTGTGTGATAAAGTCACTATGTAGAAGTAATTACAGCTTCACAACAATGAGTTCATTTATCTAAATAAGCACTTGGAACTTAACTTTGACAACAGTGGCTGCATTTCCAAATATTTAACTTCAAACGGCCACTCTGGAGATACTCTGTATTTTACACCTTTCTCCTTAAGCTAAAATAAATACTTATATAATCAAGAGGGATATTTACTATATAATTCATAATAGGCAATTATAAATGTTTTGGTTTTTTATGTAATTGTCCAAAAATCCTTTGTAAAAGACCAAAATAAACAATGTGTTATTATGTTGTCTCTCAGTATTGCAGCATTTTACAGCCTCTAAGTGGCTTTAAGCAACAAGCCCATTGATTCATGCTGAATAAGTAAATCTACAACAACTGGACATTGTCGTTTTTTGGTCTGTGAGACTGTTGTGGATTCTGTGATGCATCCTAAAATCTAAAATGTACACTGGCTGTTCCTGTAGTTGATAAAAAGAGGTAGGAACTGTCCCTGATGTGCTGCAGTAGGCGAATTTGGGGAAGTCAAATCACTGATCGTGTAGTATGTCAAGCCGTAGTGTCAAACATTTAACCATTTCATTAACCATTACCCAAGCTGTGTTTGTGGATCCTCTGGCCCAGGTACACTGAATCAAGTGTCAAGTTGTTTTTTCATCGTCACACACACATTGTAGGGACAATGGCAGTCTCCATGTCGCTTAGGTACAGAGTTACAAACAGAAAGAGCTGGAACAGGATAGTGGATTAGAATGTAAGAAAGTGCTAAATTTAAGATTTAAATTCATAAAGAAAATTATGAACACACATTATAAATGATATTTAAGCAATAGCTCCTGAGTATCAGTAGTGAGCAGGGAGAGGAAGTCACACGATGGTGCCATCAGTGGGATTTAAATGATCAAAAGAAAAAGTACAGCGGCATCATCGCAAGATGAACTTTGATTCTGTTTTCTCTAAGATTGTAATCATTCCACATTTGAAATGAGGGGACTGTATCTGTAAATGTTAACCCTTCAGGCCAGGTGCATGGTTTGCTTTGTTTTGCCATGTCCTGTGAAAGTAAAACTGAATCCACAGTAGCAGAAGTTGAAATGTACCAACGTTTTTAATTTCCTTCACCAACCAAATGTAGTTACAAATTGATCCAGCATAACCTGGAGGGTTATTTGATTATTTGATTATTATTTTGTTATAAACAGTTGTTTTGAACACATGTTGTTTTGTGTAATGTTCTTGCTTTAACTGATTGACAGTGAAATAAATGACCAAACATGAAATCTCTTTCAGCACTTTTCTGTCAAAGTTATCAAACTGTGAACAAACCTTTTTTATTCGATATGTGGATGATTCAAATATCACTTGATATCACCTGTCGTTAATGTTAAACCCCTCCAGTACTTTGCCATTGGACTTCACTGATAATGATTATGGCTGTGTGGACAGCTTAAGTGGTGCAATCAGTTTCACCACCAGGCCTCTACTGCCAAGTCCTGCCAGTTTGTTTTGTGCGTGCGTGCATGCGTGCGTGCATGCGTGCACGCGCGATCGGCTTGCATGTGCTTTGCCATACATAGTCGTAGTTCCTCTGGGTTTCACTGAAAAACACATGTGAAACTGCATCTGCATCCTGCTAACAGACAAAACAACAGCAGCCGCAGCCCCACAAAGCGATTCCCACACATTGGACGTGCCACGCTGCGCTGCATTTATGTTGTGATGGTGCTAATTGCAGTTTATCGAGCCATAAAATTATGACCTCAATTTGAACTTATTTCTGTGTTAAAAAAAAGATAGAGTGATCTTGAAAAATACTGTCAGTTTAATTTCCGAGAATACAAGCACATTTAGGAAACTAAAGAGGATTTAATACACACAAAAACCTTAAAAACAGAATGTACAAAACAAGTAGTGCGTTAAACTGTTTCCGTATTGGAGAGTGTGAAAAAAACACATCAGCTTCTGTTGGTTTTGGCAAAGCTGCAGTCTTAATCCATTTCTTTTAAAGCAAACTACCCATTACACCGGTCAGCATTAACCAGTTTTTAATTATTGACCTAGTTGCCTCTCTGTCATTAACTTTACCACATGAGGTGTGGCCAGGGTGAAACTAGGCAAATGAAGCTGGGTGAATACGGAGCATGGCAGTTGGGCATGCTTTGTCCAGCCAAACCAGTTCTAGTCCCTGAGATAAACAATAAAGTGGACTTGTTTCTTATATAAAGAGAAGAGAGCATGCTGAATATTAATGCTCGGTTGAGTGTGAACAATTGATCCCACTCGACATCAAATGGGGGAAGTGATTTTAATCAGAGGAATAAACAAATGTATTTCTGCCTGTGTGATTTTGTGTCGGACAAATAGAAAGTCCCTAAAAATCAGTGACACGGTGACTCATCAGACCTGATTGTTGTCAGAAACTTCACTTCCCAATACTGATGATCTCTCCACCTCCAGCTTTCACATGCATTCCCCCAAAAAACTGAATCAGCCCTCCCCTCCAACCACACAAACACCTCCCTCTTTTGATGAGACTGCCTTCCAAGCAAAATCAATGTCCCTTTAAAAAAAGAATTAAAACTGAATCATATCCACTAGTGGCTGTCTCGCATGCCAGACGTCGATGACCACGGAGAAGACGTCGTCGCCATGGCCCAATTCGGGGAGGTTCTGGACGCAGTGCGGCTGGCCCTGACCTGGGCCTCACCTGCCGAGGTCCGAGCCCTGCTGGAGGGTTTGGTGGAGGACCGGATCATCTCGGAGGCCTACGGCAAGAGCTTGAGTCTGCACCGACCGGCTCACGGCGAGACAGGATGTAAACCAGGTTTGGATCGGATTAATTCTCCATGCTCGGACACCCACCGGTACCTCAACAAGGATCAGTCGGTTGAGGTGAGCTGCCAAGAATCTCCCATCTCTGACCCCAACCAGACAAGATGGGAGCCTGTTTCACCAACGGATGAACAAACGAACACAAGGTCCGGGCCAGAAATTGATCCATTGGACTGGATTGAAGAACACTACCTTTCTAGACCTAACTATGAACACAGCGTCGGGTTAGATGATGAAATGACGAAACTGCTTAGACATGCAGAACCAGTGCAGACGCCTGCAAGTGATAATGAAAGAATGAAAAGGGGGAATTTAGAGGATGAGAAGGAGTGGTTAGAGCAGGTAGAGGAGGAGGCTAGACGGATAGCTGTCCCTGTGTGGCAGCACTGGGACAGAGGACGGAGGATGTTGCTGCCCTTGGTTCCTTCTCTGACAGCAAGTGAAAACACGACAGGCAGTGAGGCACAATGCTCTGCTTTGAATATGGAGGAGGAAACAGAGCTTGCAGCAGCTTGCAGGACACTAGATTTGTACGCCGACAAGTTCAACTGTACAGAGCCAAACTTCACACTGGGTACAGTCGCCACCGACACGCTGAAGGGCCTCGGTTTCTCTGCGTACAACAGCGCGGCGACAACCGGATGGGATCATTTGGATGCCTCACCTGTTGAAGCCTGTGCAGCGAGAGACACAAGCTGCAGCATCACAGACAGGTTGTTGGGCGAGCTTGATGGCTGCTGGGTAGCTGACGGTACGACAGGTGCGACAGAGGACCAGCTCTGTTTGACCGCAGATGCACAATGTGGCTTTCCAGGATTGGCAGAAGATATTGGATATTTACTGTCTTCCTGTGACCCGACAGACACTCATACCAACGCACAAGATAACTCGCTTTACTCAAACACGGATCATAGCTCGACGTTCAGTGTTCTAGAAAGTGTTTTCAGGGCTGCAGGTGCTACAGACACATGCAGCAGTGACGACATAGCAGACTTGCACGAGGATAAAGAGGACGAGGAGATGGTGGATCCTCAGTGGAGTAAGTGTATTGTTGTTCTTCTGCCAATCCTTACATCTGTTCTTATTAAAATGATCCACCGGGGTTATAGGAACACTGCCAAAGCCTTTAATTTCATGGTTGTTAGGGAATCTCCAAACTTTTTTTCTGTCCCAAGATGCCTCCCAGTTTCCCTTTCCCAGCGTTCCAACAAAAATCATGAAGTGAAAGTAACCCCTGCTTATGGTTTCTTTGGGATGCTTGTCTGTTTTGTTATTTTTGGCAAAAAGGCTGGGCAGGTTTGGGTGTGAAGGGTGCGCCTTACTTTCAGTTTCATTCTGAGTTGCTGGGATGCGGAGCCCAAAAGGGAGTTGACGGATGAGGTATTCAGATATTTGCATAAGTAAAAGTATAAACACCATGTTGTAGAGACACTTTGTACTGAAAATCTGTCTTAAAGTGAAACTCTTGCCGGAAAGCAACCAAGGCTTTATTTGTGATTGAATATGAGTCAAACCTTCGTGTGAATTCATAATTACGATGAAAGAGGCACTTTTAAGATTTACCGTAGTTTCGTTTTTGGGCAAGCTAATTTCCTCTGCGTACACAAACAATGTTCTCAATGCTTGTGTTCATGTGTAGAGACCCTGGTGACACTACAAGCAAAGTTTCATGTTGTGTCGAGCCTTCTTAGTGTTTTAAGAATAGCGATTTTGATGCTAGCGTAAAAATGCCCC
Organism: Sparus aurata; assembly: GCF_900880675.1. Taxonomy (NCBI): domain Eukaryota; kingdom Metazoa; phylum Chordata; class Actinopteri; order Spariformes; family Sparidae; genus Sparus; species Sparus aurata. Next base: position 10,624,049 of record NC_044209.1, on the reverse strand, counting down.
TGCACCCCATTGAAAATTAGCTTGCCCGAAAACGAAACTATGGTTAATCTTAAAAGTGCCTCTTTCATATTCAAAACAAGGCAGGGTATCGCCATAGTAACTGCTAACTGCTGCCAACTGTAGTTGGTTAACTCAGTTAGCCGCACAGTTGGCCTTGCAGCTAGCAGGTCAGACTGGAAGCTCAGGCCCAGGGGAGTGTTAAGGCCCCCACACACCGCCCAGACTCAAATTAACAGCCAACTGCCTTTATCTGACCACTCTGTTGCCTCTCATCAGAAAAGTTGCACTGAAACAGACCGCCTCGGCAACTGCCAACTACGCAGCAGCACATATATTCTGCACTTGCGCAAGATAGAATAGGCCTCCTTAACATCAGGTGGCGCTAGTCTCATGCCACTACTCCAAAACATGAAAATAAGAAATGACGGAACGGAGTGCAGACCATAGATTATCAAAGAAAAACAAAGCGTACACAGTACTGGCTCACTATTCGTTTGACCTGAGAAGACGTTTGTGGAATACAATACTTGGCATTACTTGAAAGATCATTATGGCTGAGCTGATGGTCGCGTTGTCTGCTCTCGGGCTCGTTATTCTACGAAGACGTCGCAGGAGGGAAAAAGTGGTTTGTCCCTCCCACACACCGAGCTGATTCGCTAGCACACCGCGAATCAGAATGGTCATTGAACAGACAACCAATCAGAGTATCCAATGGCGTCCAATCCTCTTGACAGCCAACCTTCTCAGACTTTGCACGTTTAATCGGCGTAGACAACGTCCGTGCGGCTCTAAAGCTTCCAACAACGCTGAACGCACCGAACATTTCCTGAAATCGTTCCACTCGCCCCAAGTGCGCCAGACGGCCAACGGTTGGGCCGGTGAGATGCTGCTTTTAGCATTTCGAAGTGACATATCTCAGTGCATCGTTTTGTTCAACTTTTATTCTAATCTTAAAATCATTATCTTCACAGTATGTATTTTTTAACAAATAACCCAAAATACGTTGTTTAATGATGCCAGAAAGTTGGATCATGGAGGTTGATGTCTTCATTGTTTCGCAACCATCCCTGCTGATGAAAACGATACGAATGCGACTCAGGCAGAGATGATCAGAGACGAGGTAACTCTCAAAGTTTTATTCATGTTACCTTAAGTCAAATTCGCCGACTTCCTTCCTCACTCTTTGACCTATCATGTGATGCTTACCCGCAAATTATAGCAACAGGCAGCAAAAGGGAACGCACCACTACCTTGAATCAAATCACAGATTGCTTTTTTGATATGGAGATTTTGCATATCATATCTTTAATATCATATTCAAAGCTGCCCTGAGCATTGTGTTGTTTTAGCAAACATATTGGGTTGCCGACCAAACACTCCATAATAGTGGTTACTGTGAGAGTACAGAGTTAAAAAAGAAAATCACATACAGAAACTTTATATTATCATTAGTATCAAAAGAAAAAGTGTTGAGTCCTCATGTTAGAGAAACTTAAACAATAACATTTTATTGCATGAAAAATGACTTTGGATTATCAAAGCAGTTACCAATGAATTTCCCGCCTATTTACAAAAAAAGCAAAACTATCTTGATGTGTTGAACTCGTAAGCAAGCCAGTCACATAAATGTAGTGTAGTAAAAAAAAAAAGTGAAATATTCTCCCAGAAATGTGGTGGAGTAGAAATAGAAAGTGTCATAAAAAAGAAAGAAACATTCAAGTCAAGTACAAGTATCTAAGTGTTTAACTTCAGTACCAACTTGAGCGGAAGTGCTTAGTGACATGTGGTGGCCCCCGTCCCTAAATAATTGCACTGACTTTTTGCAGCATTGTGACCTGTCAGCTAAGAGGACAGTGTTCACAAAATGTATGATGTAATGTCTGTGAAAGTCAGAAGAGAATCAGGGAGCAGCCAGAGGACCATACTGTAGAATTAGATACTGAGCTCATGAAGCTTCAGTTATCCATTCAGACTTACAGTTTCATGTGTGAAACAGTTGGAGTTTGTAATGCTGGATGAGATGAACTGGGCCCTAAACAGCCATGGTGGACTTTACTGTGGGAAATCTGCTATCAGTGAAGCAAACTTTAATGACAGGGCAGGGAGTGTTTGGCCCAAATGCCTGTTTTTCTCTGTGGAGTTTTATGTAATGCCACTGAAGTACCAGGGCGGAGTTTTGTTCCAAAGTGCCACATTAAAGTGTTGGCCAATAAGATTTTCCCCCCATCCCCGTCTTTGTCCTTGCTTCCTTTCAACTTCTGTCATATTGCCCACCCTGTCCAAACTCTTCCCTTTCCCAACTCCCCGGTATTTCCTTATGCTGACTGTGATTGTGTCCACTCAAACCCATTGTTTGCTCAAGGAAACAGTTCAACACTGTTGTATAACAAGGCTGACCAACAGGTATTAATGGTATGAACCTGTGTGAGGTAATTTATGGACAGCCTGGCATGTTGAGAGGTAAGTGTGTATCTGCTCTTGATAAAACAGGTAGAGCGGGTACTTTCCACTTTACCAAGCCAAAACTCCCCGCATTTCCGTGTTTGTGACATGCAGGTGTGTGGTGTCGGTTTTCACCATGTTTCATCATGATCGCATTGATTTCAAGCAATCTGAGCATATATTCAATATCATAAGGCACCTGGCTGGGAAAAGTGCTCACATTTTTGCTCAAATTGAATGTTGTATTTTTCAAATGTAGAATTATATCTAATCAGCGCTTTCCACAATGGGCTTCTGCTTACAGTCTCTGAACTACAAACTACAAACCCTAATAATATATTGTGTGAGGTGGGCTGGTTTATGCCATCCTAGGACGTTACGCCAGAACATAAAACACAAAATAAGAGACAAGTGCGTTCACACACACACACACACACACACACACACACACACACACACACACACACACACACCTCACTTGAATTCTATGTCCTGTATTCTCCATTCAGTTCCCCTCTTTCTTTCCCCACCATGCCTCAACTAGTTTTTTTAGATCACACGAGGCTTCATACCTCACTGAATGGTTTCATTTTATCATTGTCTCACAGACGATATGTTGTCAATGGCCAAATAATATCTCGTCAGTTGACATTAATCAACGTGTATTTAAAGTAGCTATTTTCCCCCCAGTGTTTTGAAATGTTCTTCGTAATGCTCAAAATGAAAAAGATGAACCTCAGTTTGGTACAGACCTTATTACCAGGTGGACCTTTGACATAAAGAGCAGTGATGTAAAGATATCATGATAAAATATAACTTAGGTAAAATTGAAAGTCACCCACACAAATAGAGTTACCTGGGTAAAAGCCTTGATATTAAATGTACTTACGTATTAAAAGTAAAAATAAAATACAATAGTTTCAGTACTTTTTTAAATGATTCTTTTGTATTTAGTATATCAAACTGTATAATATGTATACAGTGTATTATAGTGTATACTGTTGGTCAAATGATTATCGGATCAGACAATTCGGTCTCCTTTTTCTTCTTCTATCCGATTACCGAATTCAAAAATGTGCTACGTTAGCTCTGATGTAGCATGTAATCTGCAAAGTAACTAGTAACTAAAGTAAGTGTGGAGTTAAAAAGTACAATATTTGCCCCTGAAATGTGGTGGGGTGGAAGTATAAAATAACGGAAAGTGGAAATACTCAATTAAGTACCTAAAGATTATACACAGTAGAATACAGTAGTAGTAGAAGTACAGTACTTGAGAAAGTGAGTTTACATCACTGATAAAGGATAGTGATGGAAAAGAAGTGACATGAGCTGACCCGCAAGATCACCTAATAACATCATAGTAATAATAATTAATACTTACACATCTATAGTTGAGACTTCATGACAAATATAATTGAATTGACTGTTGGGGATATATTTAATAACTGTCAGGAGCCTGTATGCCATATGACTATTTAGTGCTGTTATTACATCCTTATGGGGGAATTTTACATATCTTTGAAGACGTAAACTGAAACTAGAGTTTTGTTGCAGGAACGCACTCGGCTGTTGCCCCTTCTTCGTCTCTGAAAACCGCCTCGTTTTGGCGTGGCCGTGTGCGCTCCTGGGGCAAAGTGAAAGCAAAACCGGGCTTTATTGTTAGACCGAGCAGGTTTGTGCGCACTGGCTGATGTACAGGTCATTTGAGGACATGTGCGGAGGCTGATGTACTCAGTTTAACGCACAGAGGATATACACGGGGAGTTCAGAGGACCAGCGCATCATCATCATCATCATCATCATCCACTGAGGCTGGCGCGGCAGGTAAAAGTTACCCCGGCTCTGATGGGGCGGTTTGGGCACGTTTATCCAAAGTGCGCAATATGGATAGGAAAAGATGTCGGCGGGGGTCTTTCCTCTCATCTACATTTCTTATCTTTACTTGAGTTTGTATGTGAGGAGTTCATCTTATTTGACTGAGTTATGCAGAGTCGTAAAGTTTTTTTGTTTTTTTTCATGACTTTTATCACAAGCACAAAGAAAGAAGAAATAATAAGTTTTTGTTTTTATTCGTGCTTAACGTTCTTTATTTTGCAATCTGACATGTTTAAATAACGTTATTCACGCACAAACGTCGAATTCGTCAGATTTAGCACCCAGACTTTCTTTTATCAGTGATGCACTGTGTAAATCAGCAAACTTTCAGCCATTATAATGCGAGCGCGCTCTGCATTACGCGTGTGTAAGGTGCCTTTGTGTGGCTCACAAATGCGCGTAAAATGGTGCGTGATTCGTGGAGACGAGGTCGTGGGAGAGGAAAGCTGGCGAACGCAGGGTCTTTGGGGGGACTTCCAGAGAATGAAAAGAAAGTGATTTCACTGTTAAGCAAAAGCGCTCTGGACACAACAAACAGACGCATGCGGTGGGCGGCGGCCATTGTGTGTGTGTGTGTGTGTGTTTGTGTGTGAGCACATGCAACATGGCCTCCAACTCATACATGATCAAGATTTTTGCCATGTTAAAGGCTTTTCTTAGCATTGTTGCAGCTTTGGCTCCCCCAACCATGTGTGATGCTCCATGCAGTTATGTGTTTGCTTTTATTGATGCAACATGGTTCTCTAAATGTGTGTTGTTGTTTTTTTTTTGGTGTGTTATTAGGCGACTAGTCAGCCCCATAGCTTCTGCTTTTTAAAATGTCGCCCCCCCCCCCCCAAAAAAAAAAAAAAGTTAAATTGGTGTACTATCTCCAGCGTTCATCTGTACTGCTAGTGCAGGCAGTGTGCTCGGTGTGACAGGAAATGGCACCAACATTTTTTTTATAGTGCGCCACATATGCAGGATTTGTTGGCTTGCACAGAAACCCCAAGTGCAGATCTGAGTACAAAGTCCCCAATTGATTCTGTCTGTCAGAGTCCTGGTGATTAATCTTTGAAAGGGTGTGTCTGGATTGTCTAACCACACACTGATGCCATATGGTTACCTGCTAGGACAATAAAGGATCAAACAGACAGGACAGGACAGGAGAGGAGGTCAGCCTCCTTTGGACCATGGGGAGCCTCTAGAAGGGTCCAAATGTGGGGTAGAGAAGGCTTCCCAGTGGATAAGATAAGTGATAGAGGGGGCCATAGGTGCAGCTGACAAATCTGACATGCTCTTCTTTGGCTCTGAAGCAGCATCCTCTGTCTGTAGTCATCAGTCTGTGGTCTAACACAATGTCCTGCCTACAATACTGATTGGTTTCATGTCACTAGTAATAGCGAGTCAACCCTGAGTAGTCTGAATTTGCAAAAAAAACTGTCAATCGATCGATTGATCTTTATTCGTACAGCACCAATTCACAACAAAGGTCATCTTGAAGGGGGGGCGGGTACAGCAGCTACAACAGTAATGACAACTTGACTAATCGAGATGTGAATATTTATAATACTTAAAGCATAATAGCAATAATAATAATAAGCTAAACCTATCATATAAATGTATTAGAGTAGAAGTATAAAGTAGCAGAAAATGGAAATACTCAAATAAAGTACCTTAAAATTACCCTAAAAGCAACATTATGTAGTATTTGGCACTGTCGTAAATACAAGTCCCACGTCTGTAACAATTTGTCGAACGCAATGTAGGTGCTAACTACAAACAAAACTCATTAGGTAATAACAGTTTTATGCCGTGAAAACATATCTATTGCATGCTGAAGTCTACATGTATGTCACGCTGTGATCCCGCCCTCTCACTGAGGTTACACAGTGCAGAAACAGGTGATGGGGGCTGAGTCAGTGACACCATTCACCCTAATACAAGGCACTGTACCACCAACTCGATCTTGATGCTGTTGCTTTAATGGAAAAAAGTTACATAATGTCACTTTAAGTAGTAAATTGTAGTTGGCTATATTACATCACAGGTTAATCTTAATGTTAACACCTTTAACTGAAGATGTATATCAGTACTCAATAGTGGTTATCGCTCTCCTTGAATACTTTAAATCATATTGGTGTAAAAAAAACATATACGCTGGTAGGAAGCCTCTGACATCCTTTGTAGGCTTTCGGCAGCAATCACTGTTGTTTTGACTGCCTATCACCCGGCTGAGTATAAGATCATCAGATAAGTTAGTGTTATTATACCCAAGGCTTTGACTCATCGTGACAAGCATCTCATTTGCTCCTCTTTTTGTCCACAGTTAAAACCGCCTCGTATACAATTGAACTTTTCTTTTCCCGGTTGGATCGCACAAAGATATGGGTGTGCGTGTGTGTCAGGACTTGATTTTTTGGGGTTTCGTCGTGTGCGCCTGGGAAATCTCAACCTGAAAGCATCAAGGTCAGGCAATCCACAATCGTACCATGAGGCTAAAGTCCTAACCATACAACGCCGCCCGTGGCTTTCATCTATGAGTCAACATCAGGGATAGCTTTGTGCACCATGTCAGCTCGGCCTGAGCCTACTGAAGGAGAGACGGAAGAGGGGAAGTCTTTGTCTGAGATAACCAAACCAAAACTGTCAGCGCTTTATAAAAAACACCACATGTATCCATTCCTGTCAGCCTTGTTTGAGCAGTGCCTTAGTTTCAATTTCAAACAGGACATTATTATGAAATGTTTAAGAGATATGCAATAACATAACTGCACCAGTGGGACTCAAAACATCGTCACAAGCTGCCCCCACAAGTTCTTTTACCACATTTATCAGTTCTTCTCCTCTGCCCTCCCCTCTCTGATCTTTTCTGCCTCACCCCTCTCTATATTCTCTAAAAGCTACTTTTATATCAGGATTGTTTTGTCATTTAACGCTTTTATTAGATCGTACCACTAAAGAACGGTGACAGGAAATGAGGCATGTTGCAGTTTTTAACTCTTCATCGCTCAGCACCAAAAACATGGGAAAAACAGTCCCTCCCAAGTGCAGGAAGCCTCTGACATCCTTTGTAGTCTTTCAGCCAGCAATCACAGATGTTTAGCAATGAGTCATCAGCACAGTGCTCTTTTTTGTCCAGGTTTCGAGGCTCATGCTTTACACGTTTGTGACGGTTTGATCTTATGGAGATATGGGTGTGTTTCCTTAGCTGTATCACAACACGGTTGAAGAAAAAAAAAATTCACCACTTTGGCATAGTTCTTAGGATGTGCCTCAGAACCACGCAGGGAGGCTCCTCAAAACATGACTGGAGCCCGAGTCCGACTGATATATCAGCTGGCGGATATCATCGACCGATACTGGCCTATCGGAGAATATCACTATTGGTATCCAATATCAGCTGATATGGAAGTTTTTGGTTTTTACAGAAAAAAAAAAAAAAAATGCGAGGAATCATTTATAATTCTTGATTGTATTTCCATCAAATGGTCTTTGTCACCATTGTTAGATAACCACATTAGGGGAAACGCCCCCAAAAAAAAATCACAAAACATTGGTAGCTGTATCAGCCCCAAGGATCTTGTATCGTCAGGAACTAATTGGCAATTTAAAGATTCCACATTTTTAAAAGTGAGATTGTCGTATCTTTTTTTATTACAAAGCAGGTCTCGGCGCTATATAAACACTATGATTGCACCAAAATACTCAGTCCACAGGGTATTGCACCCAGCTCGTATTCAGAAACTATGCCTTTAGGATCTCTGTAAGGTTGTGATGTCACAACTATACAGTAGACCCCGCCCCCCCCCCCCCCCCCCCGACCAATCAGGACAGACTTACTAAAGAGACAGAGGTGCTGCAGCAAGGGACAGTCTGAGGAAAACATAATTTAACATTAAACGTTTAAACATTATTTTGTCGACGACCAAAATAAAAGGCATCAACCTAAAATGAGCATAATATAAACCATGTGCTGTAGTTCTGCGTCTCTGAGAGAAAGCTAAACAAAGAATTGATACATGAGAATCCTGTATGAAACTGCCGAAGAGGAAATTTGGCACGAGTGACTGTAGCTGTAAGTCAAAGTGCATCTTGTTTAGTCCTGATCCGACAAACGTAAGAGTAAAAGCAGCATATCATATTCTGCTGAGTTAGAGTTATACTCATAAATAATTTATATAATTTAGAGAGCTGGGGGGTTTCTTCAAGGAGCAGCCTTTCACCATCCTAGTTAGCTGCAGTACAGAGACAGAGGTGTTTTAGCGACGAACCGCACACTCACCTCACAGACATAAACCACAATCACACACGCAGAACCCAAACATGAGCCCGGAAAAGGAAAACTGTTTTCAGTTTGTGAGTGGGTGTAGGTGAGATGTTTGATAAATGAATCTTCCTTGATTTAATCTGAGATACGTTGTTTTCCCTTTAAATCCGTCTCATATAATGTACCTGATAGTTACCCGAATTAACACAAAGCTGAACATCCAAGACATTCATAATATGAACATTTGTAAATGCTTCTCAGTATTCATACCCTCATAACTTATTTGGTATAGGCACCAAGTTTTGGTGGGTAATTTTCTGTCGCCTCCATGTCAGACCGTGCACACTCATTATGTGGCATCTGCAGAGGAAACAACCACAACGACGGCATTGGCTTTTACAAGTAAGAAATGATGAAATTCTGAAACGTACCATGGGATCAATGTGCAGAGCTCTTTATTTGAAGACAGGCATTGTTGAAGTTGCTCAACGCAAGAGATTAGGCAACTATAACTCATCAGAAACTTTTATCATCAGTATATTTATTAATTCATTTTATTATTCGTGTCAACAGGTGCCAAGATGCAGGAAGTGGATCAGGACCCGTTTGTGGGTCCTAACTTGGGAAGTCTCCAAGGTTAGTATTGTCTGAGTCTGAATTACCTGTTTAGACTGTAGAAAGGAGCTCTGTGGAGTGGTTATACATGAATGATCAGTGTTGGTTTTGTGACTTGTTTCATGACTGAATAAATAAACTGACCTTAAAAAGGACAACACGGGTTTATATTGTTTTACTTTGTTTACATTTGGCGGACCCTGCCACCTTTCTGGCTTCAAACAGTGTTCTGGGACCTTCTTTTTCTCTGAGAACAGCTTGTTTATTCAGATATGAAAATATTTAAAAACATATTTCTGTTTGAATTATTGCCTCATTAATATTGTAAATATTTGAATGTCTGCCCCATAACTGCATAGTGCCCCTGTAATATATCGACTACTATATCAGGTGGTTTTCATTCCAGGACAGATTGAGCCAATTAACAAGCAAAATAATCTCATTAGTAAATCTCACTAGACACGGCTGAGATGCTCTGATCCTGCTGCCTTAATTTGTCTAAACTATGAAGCAGACCCTGTTAGACCATTTTTCTGAATGAGACAAAACAGAGGATACACTGCAAGTGTAGTTTTGAACATGCATTTCTTAATGTAATATGAATTGTTCAATCTCCTTCAACTTGTTTATTATAATAGTAGTAAGGCCACTGATTTTTGCACAACCTCCACCGAGATGCAGGGAGACCTGCATTGATCAGTCTAGAATGGCACAGGCAGCAGATGAAACAGCAGTGGCAGCAGCGTTGTGTTTACAGTGATGTTAAGCAGTGAGGAAAGTGTGAAACCTTATATGCAGAGCAGAGCTGTAGAGCTTACCTGTCAAGTGACTGTGGCTGCAGTCACGAGTCCTCATCTGACATCGGCAGTCAGTGGCACACATTAGGGCACACAGGTCGAGAGGCTGACAGTTTAATACAGGCAACCTCAATATATTATGATGCTCTCAGTCCTCACGCATTGATATCACATTGTATGCGTTTCTGTGTGTGTTATCAGGTGCCAAGATGCAGGAAGCTGATCTGGACCCATTCACTGGTCTTGACTTGGGAGATCTACCAGGTTAGTATTGTGAGAGTTTGAATGGCAAATACATTTATTCATTGAGTGGGAAAGTCCATTAAGAACTAGATGAAATAACCAAAAGCTGCTCGACTTTGGTGAGATGATCAGACTCTGCCTCCTTTGAACCATTTTGTCCAAAACATCACACACACACACACACACACACACACACACACACACACACACACACACACACACACACACACACACACACACACACACACACACACACACACACCATTAAAGGGACCTGGATCAACACTTACACCAAGTGGAATAACAAACAGGACAGTTTCCAAATGATCTGAATTTGAATGGCTGAAGCAACTTTTGCATTAAATTCAGCAATAAAGTTGTTAATTGATCGAATAATCAAGTTAGCGATCAACTGGGTATTTTCCAGATAACATGATGCATTAAAAAGTTATAGTAGATTTGTAAGGTCTGGGGTTTAAAGGGGAAAACTAAAAAGGCTTTGGAGATAGGAGTTGGACCCAAATGCAGTTACACACGGGAGGCAAGGATATGGGGAACAAAAGGCGAGCTTTTATTTAACAAAAGCTGAATACAAAAAACCAAGAGCAAGGAACAGAAAGACAAAAATGGACAAAAAGTAGCAGTAGCAAAGTAGCAGTAGCAAAGTAGCAACGCAAAACAGCCAGACAAAGTAGCAACAAAAAGGGCAAGGCAAAGTACAACCGAAAAAGGCAAAGTACAAATCAAAACCAATGCAAAAAGCAAAACTCAAGGTCCAAAAACACATACCTTGGGGAGATTGGAGATTGGAGATTGGAGATTGGCAGGAACAGGAACATGAGCAGATGTGGGCAGAGGCAGAGACAGACAGAATACAATGACCAGACAAGGAGTGAAGGGAACACAGAGACTAAATACACAGACACTGATGAACAGACAAGGAACAAGTGAGGTGGACCAACAGGTGAGATAACGAGGGGAAGGCATGGATGAGGACACTGACAGACAGAGGGAGACAGAGGGAAGAACATAGGAGACACTTAAAGGACACGAGGGCATGGAAAATCAAAACATGAGACACAACAAGACATGATACAAAGACATGGAAATCAAATACAAGAAACCACAAGACAAAAGCAGACACATGAACACAACACAAAGAACATGAATCAGAGTCATGACAAGATTCAACTTATCTCACTAGGAGGAGATGACCGGTGGTGTTCTCCGTCTCCTCCAGTAACCACCACCATATGTGCTGGCCGTCTTTTACTGAATTCATTCAACATACCAGTTATAGCTGAATATCTGAGTCACGTTCAGGGTAGCAAAATGGGGGGCTCGAGCTTCTTATGCTCCTCCTGGGTCCCTTCTGTGTTTTTTCAGACAGCCCAAATCATTTAAACTGGGATGTGTGCCAGTTCTGAAGCCAATTGTTTCCATTCTTGCTGTTACGATGCTGTCAGGTTTGGAATCCTGTAGTGCAGTGCAACTGAACAACATCATTATTGAAACTTTATGAGGTTAAAAAAATAAGCAGCCAGAAACAGACTTTTTTTGTTCGATAAACTAGGAAATTTGAACATTTCATCAGAAAATGTAAAATCAAGCTTTTAGAAATGTTCCATGTGATAATTTCCGTTATTTTGTGTTTCAGAGGATTTGACAGAATTCCTGAATGAGGATTATCTGGGGAAGATAATGGGTATGTCACAGCCAGACCTCTGCACACTGTGTAATAACAAGTAAAAACACATATTGAAGTTTGAACGCAAAGGTTGACGATGTTGTCTAATTTCCTCTGCGTGTTTTCCTACCTAGACCCAGATGAGCTTTTTGCCATCTTTGGTGACCCTTTGTTGAATTGTGAAGATCAACTCGACAACTGCAGTAAGTAATCTACTCTGTTCAACTGATTTAGCAACAGCTGATTAATAAGAGGCAAAAGGGAAAAAAAGAAAAGGTCTAACCGTTTCAGACAAACTAATGCAAATTGTATTTCATCCAACGTAGAAAACATAAAACATCTTGTGTAATACATGTGGTTTAAGTCTGTTGAGTCTAAATTATTGGAAACATATTGCATTTGTTGTTAATATTTTTACAGTGGGGTCTGGGAGAGCCCAAGGGACAAGGAAGTAAAGCCACTGCCAACATAACATGAGGGCTACAAACATGTTTTTCTCCATGACGTCATTGCTATTTTAGCCTGTGTGCCTGTTCCTTTTTTCGTTTCTTCAAGATGTTTGGAGAAACATGCTTCGCTGCCTTGATTTTCAGTTCAGCACTGAAAATCATGAGCATAACAACCGTTTCTTGTTACTGTGTCTGCCAGTTGCCTCACTGACTCTTTTTACTTCCTCTTTCTTTACACTTAAGGTGATGTTCCCTTGCCATCCGAGCTGCCCAGCTCAGACAGCAGCCAGCAGGGACAGACGGGCAAAGCGAGTAACAGGAGAAAAAGGCCCAGAGGTAGAAAACCAGCCTGATCACCTTTTTGTCGTGTAAAACTTCTTCATCTTAGGATTGCAGCATTCTGAACGGCTCAGTTATACTTGCACACGTGGCAGGTTCACATGTTCTATTTACATTCTTCCTCTCCAGTTTCGCGGTCGCAACGGTGTTCTGAGGAGACCACGCCATCGAGGCCCAAAAGGCGAAAAGTAGCAGGTGATCTACTAACTGTGTTACACCGTGGCTTTCAAATGCGGGACAGTTAAATATGTAACCTGTGACCACATAGCTAATGTTTGATCACTGTCCTATTTTCACACCAATCATTTAAGGTGGTTCCTACAGTGCTTTTAAACAGAGCTATAAACCGAGATATCATCCTGGCTCCTTTAGCCACTTTACCACAAATGACGTATACTACCATGAACATCATTTTTGCAGGCCATGTTGCTGTGTTTTAGAAATCTGGATGTAAATGGTCTTCTTTTTCAGGCAGCCATTGTTTCCATTCATCTCAGCATGTTAGGAAATTATTTAGAAGAATTTTGAAATTCACTTGAGGTGTCCATCACAAGACATGAACTTCATTGACGTGTTTTATGCACGCCCTAAAGTAAAGAAGAAAAGAAACACATTTTTTTGTAGCAAACATGTAATTCATATGACTAATCAGCTGTTTCTAGAGGCAGATTTAAACAGTCCTTATTGCCCCGCACAGATCTGATGTAACCATTGATGCGTGAAACAAACAGTGTGTCCACATTGCATATCACTGTCTGAAGTTTGTCTGGTTATTTACATAATCTTTTTGCGCCCTCTTCCTCTGCAATGGTATCACGGCTTTCTGACTTGAGAATCAGCGCCACCAACTGCTAATCTTGATGAACCATCCCAAATAGTTAATTTTTTTAGAATCAATTTTGAATCTGTGATACATTTGGATGGAAACACAGCAACCATGAATCAATTTGTAGTTCACTGTCATGAATTACGGTTTTCACAAAGTACAATAAAAAGAATGGCAAACAATGGATGCTTGATACATTAGGAAGCATGCATTTACAACATGTATTAAGAAGATTGTCAGAAATGTTAAGACATCATTTGTAGTCAGTTGGCTAAAACTTCTGGTTCTGGGCTTCCTTTTGGCTGTCATCATGTAAGGTGAGCTATATAGCACCAATTCTTTTGACCCATACAGTTTTGGGCTACTGGATCAAAACAGCGCCCCTGTTGGGTGGTTTTCCACCTATTGGTACTGGGTGAAATCAGCCCAATATAATGCATCCGTGCTATATTGACCCCAATTCAATAATTTAAATTCAATTTATATGTTGTAATGTTAGTTCTTCCATTCTTGCAGGTCGACCAAAAACCAATGAGGCACAAGCTGAGCCAACTGTTGACCAAGGTAAGTTTCTAAAGTCGTCCATTAATTGTTTTCTGTTTACTACAAAGAAGTGATAAGGAAAATGTAACCACCTCAGAGCTGAGAGATAATAAATGTCATGGTTTTGGGGGGTGGTTGCTCCCACATTAGGAAAAACAATGCAAAGGTGCCCTCTTGGATGTTCCAGTGAAAATGAAACATGACAAACCGGCCTCTGGGGTGGCCTTTCAGTACTATGTCTTTATGCTAGTGCCCCATCGCATGCAGCTGGTGCCCTACACATTTTTCCAGCCCTTAAATATCTTGAGTCCGCTACTGGACTATATTAATATTTAAGTGTGTGTGTGTGTGTGTGTGTGTGTGTGTGTGTGTGTGTGTATGTGTGTGTGTGTGTGTGTGTTTTACAGAGGTATTCTACTTGGCATGTGGCACAGTTAATCTGTTTTGCCAGAGTCAAACACTACGCTAAGGGGTTAAAGAGATGTAGGTTGGCTACGCTTGACTTGGTTCCTTTGTGCCACTGGAGTACATATCTAGAAAGAGGAAGTGTAATATGTTGCTGTCAGATAAGAAGTCACACCGATGAACCAAAAGGAGAACTCTGAGGAGAACTCTCAACTCACCCGACTTCCGCCAGTCCAGTTCGGTTCTTTTTTAGATATCTGATAAACTCCCAGTCTAATAAAAACTCTTCTCAGATAAAGTTTTGCCAGTGTAGTCAGTATTGTAGAGCTTTCATTTACAAGGCTTTGTCTCAACACATGTGAAAGTCTGCGTCAGGCCCCAAAATCTTTGGCACTAAATCCTTTGTTATGTCAACGGAAAGTAAACCATCAGCTTGTTTTTCCTGCACAGCCTCCCTTGTTGATAGGCTCAAGGTCAATAAAACCTGCAGGAAGAGAATGATAAGGTTGTTGTCAATGCTTGTTTTGTAGGTGCTGACACAGGAACAACAAGTCCAACACCGAGTGCAGCAGAGATGGCGGGCCTCTCCACAACTCCACCAAGAATCCTTCATCTCCATCCCTCCATTCAGTTTATCACCATCCCAGACTCTTCAGGCTATCAGGTTGTTCAGACACTAAGACTCTCCCCGTCGGTCATTAAACTTCCACTCCCCAGTGCAGCTGCTACACCTACTTACATATTTGGTGAGTAAAGAATTTGCAAACACTGTGTTATCAGTTTCAACTGCCTGCTTGAGAAGTTTACATTGTTGTTGACATTGTGCTTGAGAGTTGTTGGCTGTGTAGAGGAAATAAACACTGGATTGCCCTGAAAATAAAAATAAGAATTGATCATTAAGCTTCTTCCAAAAAGTATAGCTGTGATCCAGCTGTCATTAGTGACCGCAGACCTGCACCAAATCAGTTTGTTCAGCAGAAACCTTTCACATTCACCCAGATTTCTGCAAACATTTTTAGACCTGGTCCCATTGTACCAAATGGTGCCTTTGATGTAATTGGACATATGGTACTACTATGGGACTACTTTGTTTTTGTCTTGAATTGTGCATATGCTGGCATACAGACATGACAGGTGGAGTCCCCCAGGGCTTAGTCCTTGATCCTTTTTTTTGTTTAAATTCCCTGCCCCTTTCCCCCCCAAATGATGAGAACAATTCTCGGATTGGTGATTCTTAGGGACACTGCCAGCGACAGTGCTGTACATCAATCTGCATTTAGTTGTCATGCAACATATCTGGAATAAGCTTCACAAAGGATAGAGATTTGTTGCCAGTCTAATTCTAAATCCTGAAGTATGTGTTACTGGTTTCAGTTTTTGTTTTCCATTTTGTTTCTACCCATCTAATTTGTGTTTCATTCTATTAAATTGATGTTAACGGTGTTATTAATAACATTCAGCTTCTAAATGTACAGTCAGCTGTTCGAATCATCTGCCCCCTCAAGTGGTCACCAGTTTGTGCACTAGCTCGAGTTGCTATAGTAAGTAATATCAGCAACTTCAGCTTATGTCAGCATTAGTAAACATTAGCAAATGCTGCTAATGCTCGCTAGCAAACATTAATGTTGCTAAATGCTAGCTAATGTTGCTGGCTGCAAACTGTCAACCATTCTTACATTGTTGATTTTTTTCCACAAACTGGCGACTACCAAGACTCTTGATCGCTGACAAAACATGAATACTGTGTAATACCAATACTGTTACCTGTTAGCTATACTGTTGGCTGACTTGGCTGAGCTTGTTACAAGCTGGAGCCAACCATCCAAATTCTAACACAGCCATAAACAAAAGAAATCTAATCATTTTGGATGTGACGAACATTTTAAGATTATTGATTCACAATCATAATAATGTTTTTAAGGATAATGACCTTTCTAAGTCTAAGTCTTCTAATCTGTCTGCATAAAAATGGCATTGATGTGACTTTAAATTACTTTTTCATTATAAATATATATTTTTCATTCTTATATAGAGCAAACAACTTGTATACATATTAACTTTCCTTGCTGCCTCATGTATGTCTATTCTTTGCTCATGTTCCACGTTATCAGTACACACTCTAACCCCTGTTTCTAATATAGTTCCTGCTGCTTCACCACCCTGCAAACGCCAATTGCCACCCCTCTCTCCCGGTGAGTAGAAAACAATTGGCCAACCACTGTCTACCAACTGCTGTATATGTGTATGCAGGCTCTTCATTTTCATTTTCTTGTGTTTGCAGTGGATGGTGCAGTAGCGCCAGTCCAAATGAGTTCATCCCCACCAGGATCTCTGTCAGACACTGCTAGCAAGGCCATGTCTGCCACTTGTGCCTCACCTGTCTCCCCTAGCAGTGGTGAGTAACAAAATATGTCTCATTTCTTTATCCGTGTGCATGAATTAACCAGCTAATTATTGCAGTGTTACAAATACCATGACATCTTGCATTTCAGAGATGTCTACATGTAAGGATTCGCCTCTTCCTCAGTCTCCCATTGTCTTTGACATTCCACGTAAGTTACCACGTGCTTTTATTCCACTGTCCTGCTTTGATTTAAAATTCCCTGGAATTAAAAAAAGATGCTTTATATAGAAGCACTTTGGTATTCAGTTGTGTTATTATTTTCAGAGGTTGTAAAGGACCACATTCAGGAAGCCAAAGCACACATGAGTCAAACCTGCCAGGATATGGAGGCAGGCCTTAGCCTGACCTCTCATTACGTGGACGTCCAAGTGAGCCAGAGAGAGACATTTCGCTCTGGAAAAAACACAAGCAAATTCCTGGACAAAGAGATGATTATCATGGGAGATACAGATCGGCAAAAAAGCTTTTTGAGACGGGGACAGGTGAGATTTTTACTTTCACTGGATAGAACACCCGCTGATGTAATTTGTGAACATAGCTTAATTAAATACAATGATGCTAAGTATTTTGATTTGTTTATATGACTATTTAAATCATTGGCTGCAACTCACTGGATCCTTTATGCTTTCCTTTTTCCCCTCAGATCTTCGAAGGCCCAAATGGAGACAAACCCAAACGCTACATAGTGCTTCTTGGCAATGCTGGCATGGGTAAAACCATGCTGATCAGAAAGCTGTGTCTTGACTGGTCCAGAGACTGTATCCCACAGTTTGACTTTGTCTTCTTACTAGACGGCAAAGCACTAAGTTTATCAGAGCCTACCTTTAGCCTACAGACCCTACTATTAAACATCTCCTCCTTTGCCCCTCCCTGCTTGGACCCAGAGGCAGTGTATGCTCAGATCCTTGCGGCCCCTAAGCGTGTGCTCATCATTTTTGATGGGTTTGACCAGTTGCGTGACTATGAAACTCTACTCCAGACTCAAGAAAAAGACTTGATCACATCCTTGCAGAGGGACAGTAAAGCACAGACATACACAGTAAGGCAGTTATACTCTGCCATCCTTCAAAGGGTCCTCCTTCCAGGCTGCACTCTTTTGCTCTCTACCCGACCAAGAGGCACTGCAACCCAGCTTCTCCGGCGGGCGGACAGCTTCTTGGAGGTGTGCGGCTTCACCCCCGCAGACATAGAGACATATTTGTCCCAGTACTTCACCGATCCTGCCCTCAGAGCATCTGCTTTGGACAACTTAAAAAGCTGCAGCTACCTACATCTCTTCTGCTGGAACCCTGGAGTATGTCGGTTGGTCTGCATGGTTTTAGAACAGTCTAAAAGTTCAGAGTGCCTACCGCAAACTTTAACTGGGCTCTGCCATCAAGTGCTTCAACTGAAAATAAAAGAGTACAGTGAGACTGTGCAGGCACAGGGTGAACCTCAAACTGAAATATCTGTAGAGGAAACCACAACCCAGACATGTCAGAAGAAAGCTCGGACGACGTCCAGGGCACAGGGTAACACTCGCACCCAACGAGCAAGGAGGGCAAAGAAACAGGAGAAAGAAGAAGAAGAAGATGAAGAGGAGATGAAAAGTGTTGGCGAGGAAGTATATAGGATAGAGGACAGAGAGTTGCTGTCTCAACTGAGTTCCTTGGCCTGGGATGGCGTAAAAGCAAACTCCTCAGTGCTCGTCCCAGGACGGACTATATCTGCCAAACTCAAGGGATTCGGCCACAGGACAGGGCTTTTCCTTTCTTATGACTTGAGAACGAGGCAGGTTGTCTCAAGTGGTGAGACAAAGGGAGCAGAAAAAGAGGGTAGAGAAGAAATGGGAAGAGGAATAAAAGGAGACGGTGCGAGGAAGGAGACTGACGTTGGTGATGACCTCATCCTGTTGTGGGCCAGTCCTTTCCTTCAGAGTTACTTGGCGGGGGTCCATTTGTCTTTGTCAAGGTAAAGGTTTCTTGATTCATCAGAAAATAATTGACTTTTTATATGTTTCCAGTAGAATGATATTTTAAAAAAAAGATTAGCTGAGAAGTGGTTGATTGATAGAATGAATTGAAGACCTTGAGAGGGGAATAAACGTGAATAAACTCTGTGCCTTGTTTGATTAAAAATGAAAGTACTTATCCCTCTACACTCCTGGCCTCTTTTCTCCTTCACTTCCAATGCCCTTCCCTCTCAGGATTCCCCTAACTCTTTCTCACTTTCTGTTTCCCCAGGACTGTAACAGATCGTAACTTCATCCTGAGTCTCCCATTCCAATCAGGCCCAAAGGGACGTCGGCGCCCTCAAAGGGAGGAGCTCGAGCTCACTCAGCGTTTTGCAGTCGGTCTTCTGTTTCACAAGAGGACAGAGCTGCAGAGGCTTGACTCATGCACGGAGACTGCCTTTAGAGATATGGTTAGCAACAAGCAGGCTTTAGTAACAAAACACCTTGAAGGTCTTTCACATGGAGACCTGAGTCCTGCCCAGGTCCTGGAGTCTTGCCACTATGTTTATGAGGCAAGCTCCACCCATGGCGATGGCAGCAGAGACAGTGGCAGCACACGACTAGTTGCTCACCTTGCAACAAATCTTCCAGAAGTCCTGACATTTCATGGAGTTCCACTCAACCCATCAGACGTTTTCGCCGTGCAGAACATTCTCAAAATAGGGGGAACTGAAGGAAGAAGTTTTTGTTTGGATCTGGAGGATTCTGGGATACAGATCTCTGGACTCAGAGCTCTGGTGGGGCTCAACAACATCAACACATACAGGTACGGGTTACATTCCACATCTTGTAGTGTTTGTTAAAGACCTAATCAGCTACTGTCTTGTAGCCTTTCCAAAACACAAAAGTATGTGTTCCGGCTTAAGCCTAATGTATGGCAAGTTTTAGAACCCATCAGCTATTATCTGATGACTATTTGGCCTCTGGCGGCAGCGGCCAATGTTTCAAGGCCTCTGGTGTTGCCAGGGAATATATGGATAATGGATATCCAGGCCAAGACTTCCTCTTCTGTGTGCATCATTTTGGCTAATCTTTGTAGCACATATCTGCAAATGAATACCGATAAGTTATGATATCCTCATAGAAAGTGAAGTCGTTTACAAGCAATAGCTGATGGGCAGTATGAGACTATATTTGGGATAATGTGATTGGTCAATACTTCTTTGACTACACTGGTCTTACCTTTTTTCCAAATAATCGGCCCAGAAGCCTGCCTTTGTCTGCATTTGTCTCAATTTAAGAAGCCATTGTTTCAAAACTTATTACAAAACTCATAATAGTCAAAATAGTAACTCTGCTTTTTTTGGCTTCATTTTTAGCCCTTCATCCAAGTCTGTAGATAGTCCATTAATAGCAATGTCATCCCTCGTGTGTCCTCTAGGGCCTGCATTGCCGATGTCATCACCTTGTGGGAGCAGCTGCAGCAGAGTAGTGAAGAAGAGCTCCAGCAAGGGGCAGTGTCCAAATTCAAGATTCACCCCCTGAAAGCCACACAGGTGTGCCACATAGAGCACCTGGCAAAATTGGTGAACATACATATGCACAAGAGGCTGTCGAACAGGTAATACACCACACACACATACACCCAGCTGTGCTTTGCATCATGCAAACTATGTGTTTGTGTGGCTGCTCACATTTGTCCTTTTGTTTCTTGTAGTCCTAGCCAGTTTGACTCCATTTTGGCAGAGGGGGTACCAGCTGTCACAGACTTGCACAAGCTTGAGTTCGAGTGAGTAGCTCTGACATTTAACATATGAATTGACCTCAGTGATGATGAAGATGATGATGACGACAGCATGATGACATTGTCTTTCCCTCTAGGCTCGGTCCAGACAATGGTATCCTGGCTCTTCCCAAGTTGTGGGAGCTGCTGCCAGGTCTACATAACCTACAGCGCTTAGAGTAAATATTCACACCTTTACCTCCAGTTCTGACTCATGTGTGCTTTGCATCAGTCTCTCTCTGTTTATACTTTGTTTTCTAGTCTCTGACAGTATCTCTCTATCTTCTCCTTCAGTCTGGAGAACTGTAAGGTAGGGGACAAAGGAGCAGAGAAATTGGCTGATGCTTTGGTCTCACTCCGTTTCCTGGAGATACTCAAGTGAGTAACATCCTGTTTAATCCTACTCAGTCTCAAAGCTGTGTTGATATTTGACCCCACAATACAAAATGGGTCAACTTTTTTTTGATAAGATCCCTATGCACGTCATTAGTGTTTAACCAAGTGTTTGCTCTCTTCTTCTGCTTTCTAGCCTGTCACAGAATTGCATTGGGGACCAGGGGGTGAAGAAACTGGCAACCACACTGAGAGATCTGCCCAAACTGCACTGTTTAAGGTATATATGTAGACAGATACACATATAGCTGCACAACACCCAAAAAGGTGCATACTGTAAACCCACAGATTTTCACTTCCCTCTCTGTCCCCTGTGTTTTTTTCAGTCTTTACAGCAATGAGATTTCTGATGTAGGGGCAGAGAGTTTAGCAGCTGTCCTGCCACACATGACTTCCCTCACCGACCTGGAGTAAGACTATATTTACATCTATCTATCTATCTATCTATCTATCTATCTATCTATCTATCTATCTATCTAGTTGTTTCTGTGTGTATTTATGTGTACAGTATATGTGTACTGTGATAAGTAGTCGTCCTTATAAGTCGCCCTTTATGTATCCCAGTTAGCAGGGACGTAGCACAAAATTGTGGGCCCTGTACTGTACAAAGGCATTCTCTATTGGCCCATCTAGTTAGCTCACAGTTTTGGCTCAGTAAAGATGGCAAGAGGAGAGTTTCCATGAACAGTTTTGGTTGGCAAAGATTAAACCAGAAGTAGTGTTTGGAAATACTTCAGGACAGGCAAAAATACTAAGATGGCCCAGGAAACTGTTGTTGATTAGTCTGTTGGTCCGTTATCGGCCCCTACAGCTGTTTGTAATTCAAAGAGCTACGCCAATTCCCCTCAAAGTGACCACGCCAGAGGAATCCCAGGCAGAAGAGTTTCCATTTGTAGGAATATACTTAAGTAAATTAACTTGTGCTTAACACATAAAACTATAGATTTAATTTCAAAGATTCATGAATCACAAAATTGTGATACTTCATTTGCACTGGAGTCATTCTGCTATTCTCTGCCACTTGCCATGAAAAATTGTACCATGTTGTTATGTTGTGGTCTTTGAATTGTTATATTTATCTTTTGATAGAAAAAAAAACTAACAATCTGTATGTCCTCAATGTTGTGTCGATTGATCTTTGCAGTATTAAACTCGGTATCAAATGTCAATATTTTTCAAGGTGTTGAAGCAAAGTTATAAATTCCATCACGTCGGATGCTCCTGCCAGCAAGAAATATATTGGAGAAACCAATTAACTTTTTGTAATACCTGGTTTATTTCGTTTATGTGAAAAGGCACTGTGGTGTCTGTATTTTGTATTGAACATCATCATGGGGTGGCTGTGGCTCAGTAGGTAGAGCGGGTCGTTTAGTGATCGGAAGGTCACTAGTTCGAATCCTGGCTGCCCCCAGCTCCATGTTGAAGTGTCCTTGAGCAAGTTACTGAATCCTAAATTGCTCCTGATGAGCAGGTTGGCGCCTTGCATGGCAGACTCCACCATCAGTGTATGAATGGGTGAAAGTTGCATGTATTGTAAAGCGCTTTTAGTAGACTGGAATGCAAGACCATTTACCATCATTATTAATCAAAGCATTCAACAGATGGAAAGATTATGTATTTAAACACACAAACGACAAAAGAGGAACCAGTGACAGTGACGAAAGTAAACGTGGTCACCAACATATGAAAAACGTTGGGTTTGTCGCTGTCCGTTGATACAGTTGTACGCACGGAAGAAACATCTAATGTGTGAACTGTTTTCTGTTCCTTTTCACAGTGTCAAGTACAACAAGCTCACTGATGTGGGCGCACAGAGTCTGGGAGTCAGTCTGAGAAACTGCAAAAGAATGAAGACTTTGAGGTGAGAAAAACGTTTGCATGTGTGCAACCACCGTCATGTCCTGTCCGATCTATTTTTAGGACGAGGCATCCAACCGCTCCACACTCAAAACCAAAGTCCTGTTGTGTAATTCCCTTCCTCATGGTGTTGTGTCTCGTCTCATCACAGGCTGTGGAACCAGTGTATTCCGTACGGAGTGTTCGAGAGACTCCAGCAGCAGGACAGCCGCATCCTTTGGCATTAGAAAACAAGATGGAACCTCTTTACTATAAGGCTGTGGACTTTTTATCATGCACCTGGTGCTCACAGGTTTACACTACACGCCGCACATTTTTTGTGGATGGGAACAGGAAACGACAGAGAGAGAGAGAGAGAGAGAGAGGGAGATGGAGAAGGTGAGAGAGAGAGAGCACTAAAACAAACACAAACTGAGAAAGATCTGCTGCTTTATTGCCCAGTCCTTTCAAAGATGCCATTCATTGCTGTCAGGAAATAGTACATGTTTTTTTTTTTTTTTAATTCTTGGAACCCCAATGTGCTGCATGTGCTCAAGGGGGTGTGGTTATGCTTGGTACAATTTCAAGAAGAACATTTGCACTATTTTATTCCTCATGATATGATGATGGCGAGTTTTGTGCCATGCATAGATTTTTCTTCCTCGTGTGTGTTCTTTTTTTTTTTTGTGCGTAACACAAACAGTATTTTTTTTTGTCCGCACTCCTTCTGTGGCTGTACATTTGGCAGTTTGCTTAACGATCACAAGGCACTTTAATGTAAATAAAAAGGTTTTATCTCTTCAACGGGTACGTCTTTGTCGCTCTCTTTTTTTTCACGTGTTTACTGAATTCGTAGGTCTTCTAACAACTTCTGCTCACTTCCTTTCCAACAGGTTTCTCTTCTCTATTTTGAAACCAGCGGACCTTTAACTGTGTCGTGGTATCTGTAACTCCGGGTAGTATATTGTATGACTTTATTTGCTTAAAACCATACTTTTTCCAAAGAAAATGTTACAGATGACACGGTGCGGAGACAGACTTCCTCTAATGTGGACGTCATGGTAAAATAAGCGTGGGGTAACTGAACAAGACACATGATTGTCACTTTGAATGTTCCCCAGTGATTCTGGTATCTCTCGAGATTTATTTCACGTAAAGAATTAGGAAACTGCAATTTTATTTTTAGCAACAACCCACGTGTTACAAACCAGGGTGCCAGATCATGGAAAATGAAGGATTCCTGTGTTTTGGGGGGGTATGACTGAAAGTTAGGATATCTGAAGCTCAGTTTGCTTTGCTTTTGACTCTTTTTAACGTTACGGAAGTGGAATACTAAATCACTTCAGTGCCCCCTAAAAAAGTAAAATATAACAAAAAGAAACGTCTGATTGCTGAGAGAGAATCACCACCAAACATCTGAACCGCCACGCACAGCTCCCCCTCTTTTTATCCACTCAATCAAAACGGTAATTCAGTCTGCTCAGTCAGCTAATTTGAGACGTTTCATCTCAAAATCACGGTTTGAAAATTGTCCCAAATTTGAGAAGGAAAGTTACGGAAACATAAGCTAGCTAAATTAGAGAGTCACATTCTTGTCAGCTTTTACAGAGGAGTTATATAAAGCATCCTGACTGGAAACATCACAAACTGGCACTGACAGGACAGGAAGGCTCTACAGCTGGTGATTAAAACCGCCCAGAACATCACTGGCACCATCTAAGGACCATCGGTGACATCAGTGAAGTGAGATGTCTGCACAGAGCCCAAAGATACTAAAAGACACCAGCCACAGTGTGTGTGTTCACCCTGCCGCCATGTGACAAAAGATGCAGAAGTATCCACTGCCATACCACCAGACAACGGAGCAGCTTCTTTCATCGGACTGTTAGACTACTCAAATCATCCTCCACACCTCCACATAGATGATCTTTTTCGTATGTAGAATAAAGGGATTGTAACACACGTTTGTCTTCTATAACCCTGGTCTTGTGAAATAACCATTAAGTAACCTTTAACCTTTTTTAAGCTTGATTTTTTTATTGTTTGGCAATGTCGTTTATTATTGGCAGAAGGAAGAAAACAAGCATTTCTTCGTAGAGTAGTGTCAAAGGTACTCAGTCCAGTCTCATTTCGCTTCATGTACTTCGCTGGTTTATGATATTAATACATATACAGTGGTTTACTTGCATTACTCAAATATCACTAGCTCTGAAGGTTAACTCTTTTATCATTTCCTTAGTCAAGTCAAAAATCAGAGCATTTCAACAAGCTGCCCCTGTTGTCCGGTGCACTGGCACTCTCTTGTGGACAAAATGTCAAGTGACACCACAAGAGCGCGTGGTAGTAGAAGCAAACAGGCTCAACTGAACATTTCAACTTTAAAGGGTCACTGTGTAACAAGTTGTAACACTTTACACGTATTCACCACTGTCTTTTTTACTGGTCCTATGTGAGCAGATCGTTACGCAAAACCTCAGCGTCTCTCTGTATAGTCTCTAAAAGCCAGTTGATGATTTTGATTCCTTTGTGAAGGACTCTTCAGCCAGAGAGCAACAATTGCTAATGTTAGCTTGGAAATGGAGCCCACACACATAACTAATTGGCTTCCAGCACAACAGGGAAGCTTCACAGAGCCCCTTTTAATAACAACGTCAATTCATCACACTAAAACAACCGTGAAAGTAAGAGACAACGCTGGCATTCGCTCAAAGTTTATTAAATACACATTGGAAAATAAAACTCTGTTACGATCCCATAGCTTATTATAGCATGTGCATGTCTGCAAAGAAGTACATGTGGAGGGATGACACAAGCGGTACAATGATGATGAGATGATTATTAGAGTGTCGAGGGGTTCCACTAAACTGAGATGCGTTGAGCGGAGTTGATCAGCACAGTGTGGTATCATGCCTGGGAAATGGCACAAATTTATACCTGCAGCCAAATCCAGTGATTTATTAACAGTTTTTTCGTACAAAAGTAGGACTCTCTCCAGCATCGACAACTTTATCATCTGATTTACCCAACTTACTGACATGTATCTTCAGTGAAATATCAGATATCTTCTTGTCAATATGATCCTCAAGCGTGATGCAGCTGGTTTACACCCTGTCTTGATTTTTTATTAACGACTCGCCGTCTGGCTACAGTAAGCTCTGACCTGATATTGATTCTGCGACTATTTGATTTCAAAATCCCACACAAACATTGTTACACGACATTGAATGATTATTAGCATCCTGAGCTTTAGTGTCATGTGATCTTAAATGCTGTTTCAGGTGGCCAAAAAAATTGATTTCTTTATGGACACACCGATTTATACAAACACATGAATAACCCAATTGGATATTATAAATGTCTCGAAAAAGCATTGCCTCAATACAAAAAAAAAGATGAGGGAATTTGGTTATCAGCCGTTATTCATAAATACCGCTTGAACTCTCTGAAAAAGTCGTCAGTGCATTTGACACGATCATTTCTTGAGTCCCTGTTCATGAGTCACGGCATGGCCTTTTCTTTTTCTTTTGGATTCATCACGCCTGTGGACACGTATTTGGCTGCATTTAATGTACCATTTGAGGTGAGTAGGCAAAGTGTTGGTCAGACGTTGTCTTGCGGAAGAATGTACCGGTCAGGCAATGACGTTCTGGACAAAAGCTTGATTTGAGTATGGGACGTGCATGTACAGATATTTTGAAATGTTTTTTTTTTTTTTTGTCTCTACAGCTTCAGCATATTGGTGGTCAACAACCACATTGCGATGATTATTATGCACTATTCCGTTAGACAGTGCTGTATGCTACGAGAAAATATTGGTTCTCCTGTATTGCTTCCATAATCAACACTTAGTTAATTAGCTCTTCGTAGACCGACAGTATGCACAGTACTTTCAAGGCTTATAAATATGTGGTAAATCAAGTGAACTATCCCTTTAAAAAAGTCACTTCTACACATCCACAACCAAACTGAACAGCTGGATGGAAGAATTACTGGATTCAGCACACGAGCTCATTCATTTAACCACTGAATAGCCCCGTTGCTTGAATCCAGTTTTATTATTGCTGCCAGGAATAAACATTTCATGAACTGACTACTAAATTAATAAAGTAAACAGAAGAAAGTGCTATAAAACAAGAGGTTTGACAACTAAAACCCATTTCTTTTAAAAACACGCAAACGATATCATGCGTTTACTTTTTTCCCTATGTCTCTAACGCACATTCATTACACTGTAAAAACAAACATGGATGCAACACAGAGAGGACGAAAAAGTCAAATATCTGAAGCACTTATTCTGAGGTTCTCGTTCATGAGGTTTCAGCCTTTTGACACAACTCATACTGATAACAGTGTGACACATTTGGCCAGCTAACTACTGTTACAGGTGCACTACGTAGCTTTGAGAAAGATGTCTAAATCAGAAGAGAACTCTTGATTGACTGATTTATCATTCCTGAACAAACTAAATTTGATTTATTCATGACTGAATAAACAAACTGACCTTTTAAGGACAACACATGTTCATGCTGTTTTGCTTTGTTTATACGGGCGGACCCTGCCACTTTTCTGTCTAATCATTTTCCTCTGAGAACAGCTTGTTTATTCAGTTATGGAGTTTGTATTATTCCCTAATTTATGTCGTAAAAGTCACAATTCTGAGTTTAAATTTCTTCTCCAAAACTACTCAGTGCCCCTTTAACTCTAAGTGGAAAATGTTGTATGCGTGTGATCCGAATTACTGATTCGATATAGATTATAAGAATACATATTTAATCAAGGTAATAATTCTCCTTGCATAATTCAATACTTTATGGATTAGAGTGAATAGTGTGGTACGGCTCTTAAGAGATCGGGGCTCACCTATATTGTGTAGATTAACAGCCTGTGACCAGTGTCTGTGTTAAGTCTCGCAAATGCGCGACTTCCTAACTGTGCTCCTGAGAATGTGTACATCCCTGAAGCTGACATACAGTGTGGGTGACCTCCAGAGACACATTTTGAAATTGCAACCTCAAGGATGAGTGAGCCTGTGGACCAGCAATGCATTCTGTATTCTGGAAACTCAAAAGGACAAACAGTTGGAAAAAGTTGTTCTCTGAGTGACTAAGTATTCGACAGGGCTACGGTGGACATTGTTTTCAAGCCTTTTGCCGGTTCTTCTTCAGTGTTCTTCAAACTCTTGAGGGCATCGCAATGTGACGGAAGTGGGAAGTCTCAAGTCACTTCCTTCCAGATCTTGCACAGCCTTGGTGATTGTTCAGATTGAATGCAGACGAGCTGAATCATGCTCCGCTGATGACATTCATTATTCATCCACAGGATCCTTTTTATCTTTCCTTGTGTCCACCGTGAGGGGCACAGATATCGGTGCAAGGCTCGCGGTGTCTGGCCGTAGTCAATAGTTTGTTTAGAACGGCAACACACTGTCTGACAGCTGATCCAGTGCGGAGTGCTCCTCCCACGGGACAGTTGCTGATCATATGGCCGTTGATGCTGAATCTATTTGTCGGGCTACCTTCTCTTGAGCCGAGACAACCTAGAGACACAAGACACGTGTTACAGCAAATCCCACATTTTTTATATTATGACATGTTATTGCGTATAATGTAATTAAAATGGTGAGCTTTATGGAAAGCACAATTATGTTGACACAAAGTAATACAATTGTACATAATCCTGTTTCTTAGTATGTTATTCTAAGCATGAATCCGATAAAAATGAGATCTAAAAACACAATGTCTTGCGTGCTCTGCTTACTTTTTCACTGATATGTCTGTGTGAGAAAAATGCAGCAACAACATCCACTTTGAGGCAGGTTCTCCCCACATCACTGACCAGGGAGTTTTCAGGCTGGCCCTATCTGACCTCAGCATCAGCATCATCATCATCATCATCATCACCTCCACAACTTTCAATTTCCCAGGACTGCCCTGTCACTCAAGATACCCCTCAAACACATCTAGCTCCGTGTCCGTGTCATAGGGGACAGAGGCCGGGTCGGACAGCACCCCGAGGTCCACCAGCGCCTGGTCCATGTCCTCGGGCAGAAACACTATCCCCACATTCAGGACGATGTACTCCATCAGAAAGGCATAGTAGAGGATCAGGACGTTCACAAAGAACAGGCCCAGATAAAACATATATGGGAGCTCGTCCAACAGCGATTCTACCGAATCTAGCTGGGCATAAATTGGATGTGTCATAGAAAAGAAAGAGAGCCAGAGTTCGGGTTCTTGCGTTGGTCTGGGGCCGATTGTGGCGGACTGAAGTTGTTGGTGTCCCCGCTACAGATCTTTCAGGGGTGCTGGGACTGGGGCGTCCATTTCGGCTGCAAACAGGGGGTTGAGAGGCAGCTTCCAAGAACTACTTAATCTGCAGGGTCCAGAGGAAAACGAAAGCAGCACAGGTAGACGTAAGGGCGTAACGTTCATAGCTAATAATAACCTCGGGTCGGTATCAAAATATCACGTTAGCTACCGCGACGGATTCTTGACATTGGCTCTTTGGGTTTGCGGAATTCACGCCATGCCAGCTGGCAGGGGCTAAAAACAGTAGCATGCAATGCTAGTAAGAACAAACGCGCACATTTCTACGAGCAGAGACTTTCCCGTATATACACCTGTACCCGGAAAATACGTAAACACTCACGAATGCACGCTTCTGTCGATGTTTTTACAGCTAAATGTCACTTCTAACATTTTTGCCAACTGCACCAAAACAGTCCCGACGCCAAACCGACAACCGAAGCCTCACCAGTTGATTGGCTCACCCCTTAGCAGGCTCTGCTGTGATTGGTCTATGAGCTGTCAATCGGCGTAACGGCCCCCTTGCGAGGACGCGTCGCGTGCTTTAATCGTCACTAGTAAGAAGGGAAGTTGTTGTTGTAGTTTTCGTTGCCTCTCTTTTGTATGCTGTTGCGACAGTCTATCGCAGGGGGAGAACAACAACTCCCAGACAAACCAGACACTAAACCTGTTACGTAATGACCCCTCGGCTCTGCTATCGCCGCCTATCACCTTCTGTTTGCTAAGTAGCTATCTGTTCGTGAAAGTGGGTGTAATGGATAGATGCCGACACTAACCTGAGCGAAATAACGAGCCTGGCAAAAATATAGCCCCGCTTAGAACCGCAACCATGTTTGGCCGGTCACGGAGCTGGGTTGGAGGACAGGGGAGAACGAAAAACATCCACTCCTTGGACCATTTGAAGTGAGTAGTTAGCATTAGATATGCTAGCGTTAGCATCTATGGCAACCGGTTGTGAACCACTGTCAGCATTATCACTAGCACAGTTAACAGCTAAAATAACAGTAGCCAGCTAACTGTTGCTGCAGTCCCAAAGATGTCCAGTCAGCTTATACACTCTATGTCGTCTCTGTTTTGCTTAGTAACGTAGCTGGACATGTGAGTTAGCTTGGAATTGTTAGCTTTCAAGTGAAAATCAACCTTTAAACAGAATCGACACTGTACTCTTCTAACAGTCCATCTGACATTAACTGCCCATAAAAGCATTATATCTAAGATTCGGGACTCAAAGTGCCTTACATGTGTTTTCAGTTATTCTGGATTATAAGACTTCTGCTCAAGTTGATGTAGAGGCACCGTGCAGCGATCAGAATAGCTAAACTTAAAGTTTCCCCAACACAACAGGTGTAACAAATAAACGTGAGGGCGATGTCAGTCAACTTCAGTCTTAAGATAACTGATAAGTTTTTAAAAGTGGAAACACCTGTGTGCATTTATAGTGTAGACGTGGTGTTAATGTGGTGGTTATTATATTACATTATTCGGAGAAGATTATTTGTGATAAATTAGAGGCATAGGGCAAATTCCTCAAAGCCTAGTGAAAACACAACTTGGTCTGTCTAAGGTTAAAGTTTTTAAAACATTTACTTGCTAATCTACAAAACTGAGCTGTGCATTGACTGCTTGCTTTCCTCCATCCACGTGTCTCCATCAGGTATATGTACCATGTCCTGACCAAAAACACCACAGTGACGGACCACAACCGAAACCTTCTAGTGGAGACCATACGCTCCATCACAGAGATCCTGATCTGGGGAGACCAGAATGACAGCTCTGTGTTTGAGTAAGTCTATGTCTTTTAGCTACACATATGCAGATGTGACGCCTGCGTGGGAACCAGAGTGACAGCTTTGTGTTTGGAATAGCTGTTCGTTCAGGCGTGATTTACTAATTTTGCACACTATTTTTAATAATAATTTCCCATACTTGCATTTGAGCAGATGCACAGTTGATGTTCAACGAGGGCCTCAATGCTTCTTGTTGATTTTTGCTATTCATGATTGATCTCTTGGAGATGTTTGAACGGGAAAAATCTATTTGGAAACCCTTCCCCCCAGTATTACAATGAACATAAATGAAGAATCCTACTCAAACAAGTCTCCTACCCCAACCTATATAGTAGCATTGCTAACAACTGAGCCACCATGCTGCTCTTCTCTAAATGTGTAAATGGTGGCTCTGCACAAAGTAGTAACAGTTTGACCTGAGAAGACTTTACATATTTGTTTTGTTTTTTGCCCCACAAAAAATTCAGTTGGGGGAAGTAAATGTTTGCATTTGCAAATTTATGTTCAGCTAAGCAGTTGGCTTACTGATAACCACTTGTCTGCGTGCGTTTTTATGTAATTAACATGGCATTAAATGCTGCAGGAGAATGTAGCTGTTTCCAGGGAGTCATGCTCATGAGACCATAGTGCTGTGTTATTTCTTTAATCATAAGCAGCTCTGCAGTTAGTGCTGCATGTCATCACCTCTGTCTTTCCACTTCGCCACCTCTGGCTTCATGGTTTGAAACAGGAAATGGCTTTTAAGAGCAAAAAAACCACAGACTTTGTTGAAAGTGCACTTGGTGCTATCAGGGAGATCTTAGAATAAACAAGGTCATGATTCATGAATGGTCACTCCTAATATCAAAGGCTAGTAGCTGTGCAGTATTTTGTAGTCATTGGCTTTAAAAAAGTAAAAAAAAAAGGTGTAAACTGAGATGCAGTGCTATTGCAACATTATGATAATGATCTATATTAAAAAACAACTTTCAGTTTTCATGTTGCAGTTTACTGGAGTGTTTTTTTCTAGATTCAATATTTACTGTGTGATAGTCGTGGTTGAACAGTCGAAAATCTCATCCAATGAACAGAAGCTTGAAATGAAAAAGTGTAAAAAAAAAAATTGTCAAAAGAGCAGTATGAGACAACAGGATATAGGTGTACTGAGCACACAAGTGATGGCAAAAGTGATACTTGCTTCTTTGTTTTTTTCATGACTAATTTTGTGACAGTGTAGATACAGACGGAAGAGAGAGAACCACGAGTATAAATGCAACAATAGAAGGACTCAAATGAGGATATATGTATGCATCTTAACCACTAGTCAACCAGGATGCTGCAAAAGAGATAGTCTTCTTTTTGACAGTTATATTTCAAAATGAAGTCATCATGAATTGCGTCCCGTTTGGGTTAATGTGTACACTCCTATATGTGTTCAGCTTCTTCCTGGAAAAGAACATGTTTGCCTTCTTCCTGAACATCCTGCGTCAGAAGTCAGGGCGCTATGTGTGTGTCCAGCTCCTCCAGACCCTCAACATACTGTTTGAGAACATCAGCCATGAGACTTCCCTGTGTAAGTATTTGAACCAGCATTGGTCAAAAAAAAGAGAAAAAGTGGAAACAAATCTTCAAAATGTCTGGCTTGCGGTGTGAATAATTCTCTTCCATTATACTGAAAGAGGTTTCTTTTATGTATTACAATATTAACATTTTACATCCTACTGTGTAATTCTATCAAGGCTAGAACTAGTGTTTTATTTATTTAATTATTAAGATAAATTAAGACAAAATACAAATGCTAAATAGATGCTGAAAATACTTTTGTCTAGATTAAAAGTGAAAAGTCAAGTATGTCTTTTTGCAGGAGTGTTGTGTTTGATTGCCCTAAAATGTACAGTGTGTAGATGTGCACTCATCGTTTGATGTGTTT
Organism: Sparus aurata; assembly: GCF_900880675.1. Lineage (NCBI taxonomy): Eukaryota > Metazoa > Chordata > Actinopteri > Spariformes > Sparidae > Sparus > Sparus aurata. Next base: position 10,591,229 of record NC_044209.1, on the reverse strand, counting down.
CATAGGCTACACAGTGAAAGGCGTGTTGCACTGCCTTTCTTTGCAGAAACATACAATGCATTAGCAACCTGCTGCATTTTTTGTTGTTGCTAGGCAACCAAAGACTTGGCAGATTATATACTGTCATTTATACAAGTTTGCATTTCGTTAAATTGTACTTGTTGAAAATGACAGATGCATTGTTTCTACAGGGGATCCTTTCTCATGTTCACTGTTCACACAGGATTAGTCGAACCGCACTGATCTGATGATATTAGAGCAAGATTGAATGTGGTGCAGTGAAGCTGTCCACTTTCAGCTTGAGGCGCTTAGTGTGCTCTTCTACTCTCACTTTGCTAATAGTTTGTAAATAGAGAGATTGTCAGCAGTTCACAGTACGCCATCTACTTGAAGCATTTGCTGTGTGAAAAAGCTGATCAAGTCTCTCCTCTTCTCAGATTACCTGTTATCGAACAACCACGTGAACTCTATCATCGTTCACAAGTTTGACTTCTCAGACGAGGAGATTATGGCCTACTATATCTCCTTCCTCAAGACCCTTTCACTCAAACTCAACAACCATACTGTGCACTTCTTCTACAATGAGGTGAGGCCATGGCTAGATGGGGGAAGTAGAAGGTGTAGAGAGGGAATGAAAGAGATGTCGGACGTGTAGGATCTGTAATTTGCAGTCAACCATCTGCACCATCGTGAACTCTTCTGCCAGACAAAGAGGAAGGAAGGAAGATGAGAGGCTTTAATTTGCATTTTGAGCAAGTCGACCTCTGTTTGTACATATCCATCCACTAACCACACACAGCAGCTTCCTGTGTAGATGGATTGATTTTGCCAATCTTGTCCACAAGTAATCCTCTTCACTAGCTTATTCAAACTCATAAAGTCAGGGTTACCTTAATTTAAGCATAAGTTTCATTTATTACAGTTATGGTAGATGTATTTTTTACAAGATGTGTGTGTGTGTGTGTGTGTGTGTGTGTGTGTGCGCGCGCGCGCGTGCGTGTGTTAATCTCTGATGTTGTTGTTGTTAACTCATTATTTCAGCAGTATCTGTAGTTCTTCCATTGGCCTGTGTGTGCTGGGGAAAGTTATTGGTGTACTGTTGATGGTAGCTTCACCCCTGAAGCCAAAACCAGACCCAGTGTGTAGATCTGAGAGTATATTTGTGTGTTTATATTACCCATAATAGAAAAAGTTTTATTTTCCTTTACTTGATGTTTTTTGTTTTAGCTAAAGAAATGTTTCATTTTGTAATTTTTTCAAATTGTATTTATATAAGTATTTAAAATGCAGAAGAATTAAATTGCAATCAGTGTTGTTTACTATTTATCATTTAACTCTCATGTCATTTATTATGCTTCAGTCATTGATCTATAGTTTATTCCCACTAGAGAGCGCTGTTGGATAGCAGATTACTTAAGCCTCTTCTGTTCCTGTCAGATCTACACAGGTTCTTGGTTTGGGTTTGGTGTCAGGGCCAGGTTTCTTCATTTGCTGTGACCTCTGGGTGACCGTTTTTTTCTCTCTGACCCTCAACTGTGATTGACTGGAGGTCGCAGCGACTGAGGAATGTACAAGTAGAGGATCAGGACCTGGCACAGAGAGAGACGACTGAAAGGCGCAGAGCTGATCTGTTAATACATGTTGACCATAGTTCAGCTTGGTCTGTTTGAGACTCCTGTTCAAATCAAAAGCTTACATTGTGTTATTTTGCTTTATGTTAACCTTTTCAGATGAGGTGCACCCTCTACAAGTCAGCAACAAAATAGGCTCACTTATCTATCCAATATAATATCCAGACTGACTGTACAGTAAAAGACATTTTTCACAAATTCTGCACGATTGGAGTTGGTCCACAAGGTTACTCATTATTTCTTTACTGAAGACTGAGAAATTTTACATTCATGTTGTTGCTGTGTAATCTGTAAGTTTGACTTTTGTCTATTTGCACGGCCTGTTTGGTAAAAAGATCACTAGTCAGACTTGTACTTGACATTTGTAGAACATTTTCTCAGATAACATGATATCAAAATGCACCACTGCTCAGGATTTCTGTCTCCACTAGCTGCTTTCTCTCTCTCTCTGTGGCCGTATGTGGCCTGAGCGCGACGGTGCAGTGCCTTACCTTGCTCACCGGCGCCCCCCTCTCTGTCTCCCACACACAGCACACTAATGACTTTGCCCTGTACACCGAGGCCATTAAGTTTTTCAACCACCCTGAAAGCATGGTCCGCATCGCAGTCCGCACCATCACACTCAACGTCTACAAAGGTGAGTGCCAATAACAGGCATGCGCATATGCTAACCATACACGCATACACACACACACACACACACATACACATACACCCATACAAACACGGGATGCTGGGACTGCCTACCGCCTTTCTTTGTACTTCTCCCTCCTTGCTGCTGCTTCTGGTGCATGAGCATGACTAACAGGTAATGCTGAAAAAACACACACGGATAAAAGAGATTGATCATCCTTTTAGTTTAAAAGCGTGTCTCTCTGGAGGTGTGATGTAGTCCAAATAACACTTTTTAAGACATCATTTACCACTTTCCTTAATACAAGTTTGTCCTTAGGTCTTGCAACTAAAGTAGGTCTACTACATCAAACAGTCCCATCCAATTTGAGTGCCCTATTCTGAAAGTAATACCATCTGCCATTTGGCACATCTCCTTCAGTGATATCCCAGACAGCAGATCTACAACACAGAATAGAAAAATGTAGTAACTATTTGCTGTGAACCTGACAGATAAAAACCATTTGCCTCCATCAGCTGCAATGTCAGAATTGTATAAGGGTATATGAGAAAATATGTAATCATACATCATGATTCCAGCGAGCATGGCTCTATGTCATGTCTGCAACATGGTTTTGTTCCATCCTCTAAGTGGCTTCATACCCCATCTGAAGCTGGTTTTGCTGACTTTCTCAGATTTTGCCTATATGGTTATATTTATCTATGTACCTTTACCATGTGTTAGTTAAGGTCCATTTCTATATTAGTCTTTTCTAATGACCAGGGAGTCTGCACAAATGGTGTTTAATTATGCCATTCCTGTGTCTGACTTCCTGTCTGACTCTGTGCAGCTGGACACGGCTTCCATCCAAAATATACTAAGAACTCATTTTGAGCAGAGAGGTGTTTCTGGGATGGTATTTGTTGTTCAAACAAGCCACTTTGTGCTGATTGTTGGTTAAAGCGGTGTTTTTCAGTTCTGTTCCTTGGAGCCCCTCTAGGTGTTTCCCTGCTCCAACACACTTGATTCAGATGATCAGCTCGTCATCAAGCTCTGCTGAAGCCTTATAATGACCCCTTCATTTGAATCAGGTGTGTTGGGGGCAAGAAGAAAGATTGAAAGGACAGAAGGCCCCCCAAGGAACCTGAAAAAGAAGGAAGGGTCATTATGTCACTGAATCTTGCTTTGGTGCTAGAATTTGTTAACAGCTGTTATGTGTTTAAATCTATTAGGGATGGATGGAGAAACGCACTCAAACCCAGCATATCAACATACTTGTTATGATGAAGAAATGCCTCAAAGTACACATTTCAGAGAGTAGGTTAATGGTTGATTTTCTTTCTTTTTCGTCAGCATGATGTTTATTCCTTGACTTTGTGTAGGAAAGGCTCCTGTTCGCAGTCTAAGTGCAGTCTCATCAGCTATAATCAGTCAGACCGGCTCTTTTCGATCACAGTATTGTCAGCCCTGTCAATCATTTGGGAGAAAATAAATCAGTTTTTTACCTACTTTCTGAGGTGTTTTATTTCATTTTCTGGAAGCATTTTTTCATCAGAAGAATTACAACGTAGATGCTAACAGGTTATAGGGTGTTTCTCCACATATCTCCCATAGACTTAAATCCAGTTGTCACCACAGTCTCGAAACAAAGCAAGATTCTGTGACTTTCATTTCATTTATTTATTTAAAGGATTAAGGATTTCATTTATTTAGACAGACCACCATGGGTTACAGGACAGCTACAGTAATACATAGCAACAGACAAACATGCATTCAGATTAAATACTAGCAAAGATGTTCACATTTTTGATTGCTTTATGAACCTTCCTTTTTTGTTAGGTTCCCCAGGAACGGGATTGAAAAAACACTGTGGATTTATTCCCTGCTCTCAAATTATGACTCAAACGATAACTTCCGTTTTTTGTTGCCTCAGTAACATCAGCTGTTGCATAACTCTAATATTTGCCCTCTGCTTTGTTTCTATTGCAACAAGCCAATTGTGATGTGCACTGCGAGCAGTCAAAATCCCATTCAGCCAGCGTTCACCATGAAAAATTACTAACATTTACATTTGTATAGAAGGTAGCTGGTTGGAGATACTGTAATTTTACCCATAATTCCTGCTTTTAGATTTGCACAATGACAGCTGTAATCAGTTAATTGTCTTATTAGCTTCTTGTATTAATCTTTACAACCCCTGTGAAGTCAATGTCATGCTTTACTTTTATACCTAAGATGATACCTATTTATAAAAGAACATAACATAAATATCATATTTTTTAAAAATTTAAAGAAAGGATTTATATTAAGAATGTAAAATAACAAAATAACAAAAAACAAAATAACAAAATGAGTGTTGTGTTTTGACTTAGTGTACCTGAGACAGCAGCTAAAAAGGGTCAGAGTTGAAATAATCTGAACTTTGCGTGTCTGCAGTGCCTCACTGAGCTCACATGCACATATATAGGTGTAAAATATAAAGTCCACTCTTCCCAGCATGCAGACCCCCCAACCAAAGATCAACTGTGCATTAGCACTGCACCTTTTCAAAATAAATATCTTTCAGCTGCAGGATTAGCACAGCAGTGTTGCTGTGAGCCTGTAAACAACAGGATTTCTCTAAAGGCTGTGTTACTTTCTGCACTGCGCTCCATCAGCCTCTGCTTCTCCTTCCTTCTGTCTCTCTCTGGGCTCCTCAGGGCTCAGAGCTTATTGCTGTCAATCCGGGGAAATCGGGTGTTACTTTAAGCGGGATGGCTTTTCTCCACATATCATGCTTCTCTTCACTATACGTAACATCGCCTCAACATAAAATCACTGCAGCCTATCAACTATTGCATCTTGTCTGTCTCAGTACTTTCTTGTCTAGTCCTGCATGTACGCTTTGCACCGTACAAATTCGTCCATGAAGTGTTGATTCTGTAACTCCAAACAGTGACGTCATTACAGTTAGTTCAGCTGACTTTAACCACAGTAGAAGTACAAGTGGAATAATCTAGTAGTGTGGGAATGCATCATTGATGGGCTGGCCATGTGCTGTTCTATAGTGGGGAATCTTTCAAAGAAGGAAGCATCAACTTAACACTGCAACTTTGACTGTGTAATGCAAAATATTCATTTCATTGGGATTTCTCGCTGTGAAAGCTGATGCTTATGCTGTTTAAACTGCTTCACATCTTTCTCAAATGTAGTCACTTTAAAAATTAACCTACGACTTAAATACCTGCAGTGTCACAACAATGAAAATGTTAGGTCAGGATGTTGCAATGAAAACTTTATTTAGCATCATAATGTTGAACATGTCACTGTATGATGCTTCCTGCTGATTCCTTGGGTCATACACTGCAACAAATGACAACCTGGAAAAGGATTTTAGCGAGCATCAAGAATAATTAAGCTAGCAAAGATATTTTGGTCAAATAATGTTATTTTTTATATTATGTTTTGATAATTCAGCATGTTTCTGAGAAAGCTGCTTGTTTCAGTTTTCTCATGTTGATGTATTATACAAATCCTGAAAATAAGTTTTTAAAATGTTGCAGTAAGATATAAAGTCCTTTGCCGGATGGGCCATTGTTTGCAGTTTATTTGTTAAGATATCTGTGGGGTCCCTCCCAGCCTCCACCCCTCCACAGCCGCCCCTTTACTCACATTAACCCTGTGTCTGTTTCCCCTTCTCCCTCCTCCTCTTCAACAACCACTCCTCCTCTTCCTCTCCTTGTCTCTCTCCTCCTCTCCCTCCTCCCCTCTACGCGCCCCATCTGCCTAACTCCAGTTTCATGTAAGTTGGTTCCATTCATTCAGTCTTTTTCTCAGGGCTGGGTATCCTAGAAACATTTCCTTATACTGTTACCAATTGTTCATGCAGTACATTGATGCAGATACAATTCTAAAGTGTTAAACTTGCCTATAAACCAGTCACTGTTTTGTTGTTTTTTAGTACGGTTGCTTTAAATGTGACACTTCTCTTACGATACTGATTTTAATACCTCACACTCTTTACAAACACTGAGCTAAAATGACTAACTATCACAAATCACATTACTCCTCAGTGTTTGTTGATACCCAGCCCTATATACTGGTGTATCTGTTATAAATGTACTGGTATGAATATCCTTGCAGGTCTTCTTCTTGTAAACCATTCTGTACCATCCACCTACATACATGTAGAAAAACCTGCAAGCTTTTTAATTTTTTCTCAGGTTAATTGTTCCACAGACTTAATTTCAACTGAGCCCCCACATGGTGCTTGTTGTTTTGGTGATGGGTTTGACAGTTTGGCTCACTGTTAAGTTAAGATATCCCCCTGATTTAACGACTCAGTTAATTACCTAATGGACTAAGCTGGAATGATACTGTGACTCTGAGCAGTGGCAGCTTGTGATTTGTCTGTTTGTTTAATGCTGTTATATAATTGATTCATTTGATGTGGCTGCTCATTCACAACCTGTCACAGTTTGCCCTGTGTGGATTGGCATCGTGAAAATTTCTATGAGCCTTGATTTACATTCTGTGTGAGAAAGTGGAAATACACCAGGGGTACTGTTCACATTTTGAAGTGTTTTATAACTGACAAAGGTATTGTCTTTCATAATCAATAGATGTTGTCAAAATTTAACATCTACATTACCCTTAATGCAGCTAAAGCACAGACAGATTGGTCAGAGATACATATATATATACAGTTGTGGTCAAAAGTTTACATACACTTGTAAAGGACATAATGTCATGGCTGTCTTGAGTTTCCAATGATTTCTACAACTCTTATTTTTTTGTGATAGAGTGATTGGAGCACATACTTGTTTGTCACAAAAAACATTCATGAAGTTTGGTTCTTTTATGAATTTATTATGGGTCTACTGAAAATGTGACCAAATCTGCTGGGTCAAAACTATACATACAGTAATGTTAATATTTGGTTACATGTCCCTTGGCAAGTTTCACTGCAATAAGGCGCTTCTGGTAGCCATCCACAAGCTTCTGGCAAGCTTCTGGTTGAATTTTTGACCACTCCTCTTGACAAAATTGGTGCAGTTCAGCTAAATTTGTTGGTTTTCTGACATGGACTTGTTTCTTCAGCATTGTCCACAAGTTCTCAATGGGGTTTAAGTCAGGACTTTGGGAAGGCCATTCTAAAACCTTAATTCTAGCCTGATTTAGCCATTCCTTTACCACTTTTGACGTGTGTTTGGGGTCATTGTCCTGTTGGAACACCCAACTGCGCCCAAGACCCAACCTTCGGGCTGATGATTTTAGGTTGTCCTGAAGAATTTGGAGGTAATCCTCCTTTTTCATTGTCCCATTTACTCTCTGTAAAGCACCAGTTCCATTGGCAGCAAAACAGGCCCAGAACATAATACTACCACCACCATGCTTGACGGTAGGCATGGTGTTCCTGGGATTAAAGGCCTCACCTTTTCTCCTCCAAACATATTGCTGGGTATTGTGGCCAAACAGCTCAATTTTTGTTTCATCTGACCACAGAACTTTCCTCCAGAAGGTCTTATCTTTGTCCATGTGATCAGCAGCAAACTTTAGACGAGCCTTAAGGTGTCGCTTCTGGAGCAAGGGCTTCCTTCTTGCATGGTAGCCTCTCAGTCCATGGCGATGCAAAACACGCTTGACTGTGGACACTGACACCTGTGTTCCAGCAGCTTCCAATTCATTGCAGACCTGCTTTTTGGTGGTTCTCGGTTGACTCTTGATCATCCTGACCAATTTTCTCTCTGCAGCAGGTAATAGCTTGCGTTTTCTTCCTGATCGTGGCAGTGACATAACTGTGCCATGCACTTTATACTTACGAACAATTGTCTGCACAGTTGCTCTTGGGACCTTAAGCTGCTTTGAAATGGCTCCAAGTGACTTTCCTGACTTGTTCAAGTCAGTGATTCGTTTTTTCAGATCTGTGCTGAGTTCCTTTGACTTTCCCATTGTAGCGTTTGTAACCGAGCCTAATGACTGCATCACATGAGCCTTCTTTAAATGGGCTCAGAGAAGTCAACAGGTGTCGTCAATCATAATCACTCACATGAAGTTAAGAGGCCATGCCATGAAGCTAATTTGATTTGATTGTAACTTTTCTACATCACCAAAATTGATAATGTATGTTGCTGTATGTATACTTTTGACCCAGCAGATTTGGTCACATTTTCAGTAGACCCATAATAAATTCATAAAAGAACCAAACTTCATGAATGTTTTTTGTGACAAACAAGTATGTGCTCCAATCACTCTATCACAAAAAAATAAGAGTTGTAGAAATTATTGGAAACTCAAGACAGCCATGACATTATGTCCTTTACAAGTGTATGTAAACTTTTGACCACAACTGTATATATAGTACAAAGTGGACCAAATTTGGCTCTGTTGTATCTTTTGTCTTGTCCTTCAGTAAGACGATGAACACAGGCTGAGATAACCAGTTTGGGTTAGACTGAGACTTGTATAATTACAGAGCAAGCGTCTCTCCTCTTTATGCCACTCCAGTAGTTCTCCCTCTCCACAATCCACAGTGGATTGGCTTTACCGATTCATCTTCCTAATTTGACTTAACTTGGTAATTGTGTTAATTTTTCTCTTAATTTAATGGTTTTGTGTTTATGGTCCGTTGTTTTTTCAAATCACATTAAACTGTCACATTCTGGCACACTGTGTGTATGTGTGTGTGTGTGTCTGTGTGTGTGTGTGTGTGTCTGTGTGTGTATGTGTGTGTGTGTGTATGTGTGTGTGTGTGTGTGTGTGTGTGTGTGTGTGTGTGTGTGTTTTGGGAACCCCGGTAACAAATCTGATCCTGCCCCTCTTCTCTCCAGTGGATAACCAGCACATGCTGCACTACATCCGAGACAAGACAGCAGTCCCGTATTTCAGCAACTTGGTCTGGTTTATTGGCAGCCATGTTATCGAACTGGATAAGTGTGTACAGACGGACGAAGAGTAAGTGCAATCTATGTTTGTGTTTCTGATTGTTATTGTCTTTGGCCTGTAGGGGTCATGCTTGTTGCAGGTTTGTAACTATTGTCCTGGTGCTACTTGGCGTAATGCATTGTATACATTGCATTATAATATATTTTAACTCATTCATTACATGATTTAAGCCTTTTAAGTGGCTTCCAAATTAAAAGATGTTCTGTTTTTCACTCCACACCATGGTCATATTATATATTTTGAATGTACACATACATCAAGATGCATGAGTGTAAATGCTGCTCCATTCCATGATTAAAAAAATAACATCTTGACAATGCTGCAACACAATTTAAAGAATCACCTAGTGCCAGTAATAGTAAGCTGGCAAGTCAAGCTTATAATGTTCAATGTGGTAAAAAGTTTTTTTATATATATGAAATTCAGTAGAATGGTTCACAGAAAAGCAAACCGTGACTTTGTCAGGAGTGAAGGTGTGACCACTACCGCTGCCTAAATAACAAGTCATTCTCTCGCCCTTTCTTTGATGTGCCCCAGACATAAGAACAGAGGGAAGTTAAGCGACCTGGTAGCGGAGCACCTTGACCACCTCCACTACCTGAACGATATCCTCATCATCAACTGTGAATTCCTAAATGATGTTCTGACCGACCACCTCCTCAACCGTCTGTTCCTGCCCCTCTATGTCTACTCTTTGGTCAGCCCCGAGACGGTACATCACCCTCAACCCCACGTCTAAATTAATTAGTTTTCACTGATGTTAAACAGTTCAAAGTTCAAACATGTAAAAGTTGCTTCCATTCATTTCATGACAAAATTTAAGGACATGACGTGTTATAACACAAACGCACAGAGGTGTTGTTCCATTGGCTAATGTGTTAAAGAATACATCAGAGAAACTGTGCATGTGAGTGTACTGTTTGATGGGGTTTTTCAGGGTTTCACTGATGAAACATTTATAGCCTGCAATTATTAATTTAGTCTTGATTATCTTATTCTTTATCTTTATTAGTAAATGCATTATTTAGTCTGTTAAATAAAAGACTGTTCAAACAAAAACAGGAAGACAAAAACTCCAAGATGTTCATTATGCAGTGATATACAAGAGACAAAATAAGCAAGTCCATGTGAGTGGTGTCATTTTTAAAAGCATTTTTCCCACTTTTTATTGGTTCACGATAATTTTAGTACACTATCAAAATCAGTTTGCATAGACTTGAAACTTCCTCAGCAGAATGAATGCACTAAAATGACACAAACATCCACACTGGTTTTTGTCAAAGCTACTTTTGTTTCCAAATGGTCTGTATTGTAGCATTAATAGTGATAAAATGGAGTGATCAACAAATCCTTCCTGATGATGCATTCATGTGCAGAAACGAAGGTCCGACGACAGAGCTCCACCATTCAAATTGAGCATGGTGTTGTATTCATTAACTTCTGTATGATGTTTGAAACTCAACAGGGACGACAAATGATAGCAATTTAGATATAATTAAAACTGAATATGATATGTAGCAAATGGTTTGGCTTCAACATGTATTACACTAGCCCTTCATGCGATCAATCTTACTAGGTGTGGAAATCCCATATGTGTGACTGTGACTGACCTTTAATTTTTCTGTGTTTTTAGTCTGAAGAGCGCAAGATCAACCCTCAAGTGTCCCTTTACCTGCTCTCTCAAGTAAGCGACGCACACACATACAGACAAACACAGAGATCAGACTCTGACATCACCAAAGCACAGCTGTATTTGAGTTGCATTGTTGGTAATAAACTGCCAGTCATTCTGCCCGATTATCATATCGATTAACCCCTCAAGAAATGTATTAGTCATGGAATATGAAATTATGCTTGAAGGTTAAAATGTTAGAATGAGTTTCAGCTTCATGTGGGATGTTTATAGATTTGTTTTCCCTTTGCTCTGTTTTACAGTATAAGGTAAACATTTCGAATGATCTCCTTTAGCTCGACAGAAATTCGGTGTATGCTGCTCAGTCTAATTTTTTTTTCATATTTGTCGAAACTGTAGGCTCACTCAATGTGTATAGAGGAAGACACTGATGTGATAGAGTTATGAACTCCTACCATATATAAAGTGGCACTCTGCAGTATTGGAGAGGAAATTTAAACCCAGAATTGTAATATTTAGAATATTAATGAGTTAATAATACAAACTCTAAACAAAGTAAAAGATGTAAAAAAAAAAAAAAAAAAAAATTTGGTTAATCTCTGAAACTCCATAGTGCACCTTTTAAAGGCATTTTTCCAACTCTGATCTCTTCCTCAATCACCTGTGTTGGTGTATTTTACAGGTTTTTCTGATCATCCACTATGAGCCAATGGTCAACGCCCTGGCCAACGTCATTCTCAACGGAGACCTGTCTGTGTTCACCCCTCAGACAGATTTACACAGCACGCTCAAGAGCACGGTAACACACACACACAGAAAAAACACACTGAGCACGCACTGTATGTAAATCAGAAGCGGGGTTGTGTTTGACATTAGCCCTGCTCACAGAGCACACACAGCAGAAGGTGTATTGTGTTACAATGTCACACTGGTTAACACATGCACACACACCTACACAAACACTGGAACTACTGCATAAAAACAAGAAATGCACAGAATCATTCTTACACCGACATAAATGCACACAGGTACACAAACGCACGCATACACCAGATTGCGCATTGTGATACAGAGTCACACAAGTACATATGCACGCAAAGACTTTAGTTCCAGAAGTGTGTGTAGGTGGTTATGAGATCGCGGGCTCATGGTTTTCTCCATGATTCACCCACATCAAGGCAGCAATATGCAAATGACCCACATTGTTTTTCTTCTTTACATGTTTCAATCTCTCTCTCTCTCCTTATTTCCGGCTCTTCTCCTGTCCAAGCCTTGGATTGAAATGTCCTGTCTGCTGTTCCTTCCGTGTTTGCGCCATCTTTCTCTCATCCTCTCTTTGTGTTTACATCTGTATCTTTATGTTGTTTCCCTTTCTCTTTATCTCTTTCTTTTCTATCTCCCCCTCGCCTCCCCCTCATCCTCCCCATCTGATTCCCCTCACATTTTCTACTTCCCTATTTCTTTTTTCCTGTGAGTTTCCCCCTCACCGCCTCCCTCTTTTTAATGTTGTGACCATCTGTTTGTAAAGCCAGGTGGGTGTTTTGAAGTAGTGAGTGTTTCTGAGAACCCTTGTGGTTATTCTCTGTGCTGTGTGTGTGTGTGTGTGTGTGTGTGTGTGTGTGTGTGTGTGTGTGTGTGTGTGTGTGTGTGTGTGTGTGTGTGTGTGTGTGTGTGTGTGTGTGTGTGTGTGTGTGTGTGTGTGTGTGTGCGCGCGCGCGTGCGTGCGTGCGTGCGTGTGCACGCGCTAGACCTGTGGCTGTTGTAAGAAGCAGCCTACCTTTTCAGTGAATGTGTGTTGAGGCGTGATGTCTTAACAGTGTTGGTCTACCACAACAGGAGGCAGCCAGACCCAAACTAGCACCTGCCAGCTTTTCATTCAGCATTGCCTTTCTCCGTCTAGTAGGCATTTCGTGTACTTTAAAAGTGCCACATGCTGTATTTTTACACGTGTTGCACTTTTCAAAAAGAAGCATTAGTAATGTCACTGTCATGTGGCTATTTCATGCAGATAATCCTGCTTATTCTTGCTGTTAGTGTCTGTGTTTCTGTTCTTCACTGTTTTGCCCACTGATCAGCCCATATCAGGAGCTCTGATGGCTCAGCTTCCCCAAAGGCACAAGAATTCAGCAGGCAACTTAAAAGTCAACTAAGGGTTTCTTACTCTGAAAGTTGCTAATTCAACGGGTGTCATTTCCTTGCCTCGTCCTGCAGTGACGTTGTGTGTCTTTTTGTCCTGGTTCTTTGCTTGAGTGTGTTCCTGTAGTTCCATTCCGCAGTTTGCAGGCTCATAGGACACCTGTGTTTTTGCACAATGATTTCTTGTGGAAAACTCTGACGACAATTCCTGATGATGGATACGAGAAAATAAGAAGCTGCTCAGAAACCCTCTTTTACATGCATGTTGGATCATGGCCACATCAGACAGGACTGCTGTCATGTTATTGTTTGATTTTTTTGCAGATGAAATACCAGACAGACGAGGGCTGTGTTTTCTGCGCAGGTGGTCGAATGGTACTTCCTGTTTGTGTGTGATGTGGCAGGAAATTTGGTCACATGACGGAACACTGACAGAGCTGGCTCACCTAACCCAAATCTCTTTCCTGGAATAAGTTTTTTTTTCTCTCTCTCTCTCTCCTTCTCTTTTGTGTGTAAGCAGATTTACTTGCAAGTGCACCAGTTAGATTAGTTATTTGCATATCTCTATACATCTAACCTTTTTTTTTTCCTCTAAAACACATGCAGCTGTTTGAGCTGTGTGCTTTTATACCCTCGACCTGGAAATGGTGCCCTGTTTTGAAGTGCTTCTAGGTGTGTTCATGTCGGGTTTTGCTTGTGTGTGCGTGTGTGTGTGTGTGTGCCTGCGTGTGTGCACACGCTCCGTGACCTCCATTGATTTCTCAGCATAGGCTCAGAGTGTGAGCGGTTTACCAGAACATAGTCAGCTAACAGGTGCAAAACACACACACACACACACACACACACACACACACACACACACACATACAAACACACACACACACACAAGAGATACAAGTCTGTGGTTTTATGCCTGATATACATGCTATATTTTAGTAGAAACTGCTGTACAATCCTAAATGCACAGATGTACCAAGTATACAGATAGAAAATACTTACATCAGTGTTTTTAGAAGTGTGTCTGGTAACAGGAAGCATAAAAAAAGACATCTCTGTATTATTTAGCATAATAAAGCTAAAAGTCTTCAGCTTCAGGGTAAAAAAAACGCATTCTAATCTTTGCCAAACAAATATTTGTTTTCAGTCTGATCACCACAATTAGTAGTAGTACTAATTTTATTTTATGATTAGTCAGTTTTACTGTAAGCCACTGTTCAAATCTTGGCTCACCACCTTATCATTTACCAGCTGTTTCCTGTGTGGTATCAGCATTTTGTGCGAGTTCTGGTGTTATTTATGTGTGAGAAGTTTGTTTCTTGGAATTCCAGTATGGCTTCTATGACCTCAAAGCCAGAAATCGTGTGTGTGTGTGCGTGCGTGTATGCGTGCGTGCGTGTGTGTGTGTGTCAAGTGGTCATTTTCTCCTCTTTGCTGATAGAGGTTATCTGGGAGGAAGTGGCTTGTGTGTCTTTAACGGACTTTGATCGAAGAGATGCGGGAAGGATTTACTGTAAGGGCTCTGTGTTTGTGTGCATGTGTGAGAAGATCTAGGCACATCAGTACATCTGTTGTGCAAGGTTGTTTTTGAGTGTGTGTTCTAATGCATGTTCATGCGCCTCTGTTTTTTGCATGCGCATCTAACAGTAAATGGTCACAGTGATATGGTTTTCGGGAAACAGGGCAGTTGGTTTCCTCTAAGTGTCCTGTCGTTTAAATGTTTTTTTGGCTGTTTCTCAATGGTTTTGAACTGTTTGTAGTCAGCACAGACCGGTATCAACCAACCAACCAACAGCAGCTACGCTTTGTGTTAGCACAGAACAGCTTTGAAAGCACAAGATAACAAACTACGTACATGATTTTATGATCACCATCAAGGATTTCAAAAAAGCTGATGAAATAACTGCACTGTAATCATCAACATCTGTCTCACACTCTCACCCCTCTGATTCCTCCCCAGGCCAGTGCAGGAGGTGTGCGTCGGTTCACCAAGCCCCCGGAGTCCCTGGAGCGCTCCCTGGAGCTGTCCCGCCACCGCGGCCGCAAGAGGACACAGAAGAGGCCAAACTACAAAAACCTGGGCGAGGAGGAGGACGACGAAAGGGCTGGGGCAGGGGGAGGAGGCAGCGGAGGAGGAGGAGGAGGAGGAGGAGGAGGAGAGGAGGGCTGGGACGACGATAGCGGCAGAGGAGGAGAGAGGGAGGGAGGCCGAGAGAGGGAGAAGGGAAAAGGTACAGAGGGAGTAGGAGGAGGAGGAGGTGGTGGGAGTTCTAAGGGAAGCAGAGCGAGTGGGGAGACGGCGGAAGGTGAGTGTGTGTCTCGCTGGACCTTGTACAGTAAAGGACTGTGTTTGTGAGTGTTTCCTTACTCCCATCAATCGGACACAGTGTCTCATGATGCACCCTGGTTACCCAACAACCACCACAGCAGCTGCCCTCGTCTCCAAACAGAAAAGAGAGAGAGACTGAGCAGCGTAACCTTTACTGTAAATGTGCCCTTAATTTAATGTGCACATAACTGCTACAGTCATCTCCATGCATTTACTCAAATTCAGATTAAAATGTGCAGCCTCTTAAGCACTCAAGTTATAAGGTAATTCCTGTATTTTTTAACCTGGACTTTATATATTGTTTTCGTATTTTGGTGTCTTAATGACCAATAGGTACAGAAGGTTTTGGGGTTGATCCCGTAGATTGCCTCAGCCAGCAGCCAGGAATGGAGCAGTGATGGCTGCAATGTATCTGCACTCATACATCCACTTGTAAAGTGCTTGTTTTTGCAGACAGTCTCATGTTTTTATTCTTAGTATCAGACAACATTATGGAAATGATTCATACAAAGATAAACCTTTTTGTTCAAGAGTAAGATCATTTTTGTTGAACTAGAAACAGCTGTTATACTGCTCTGTCTTAAGACACCAGACTCCACTGACAAAAACAGTCATTTTAGCTCGCAGCACACAGGAGTTGCTTGTTTGATCATTTAGTTTGTTTGTATTACTGTGTGGTCTTAGTCATTAGAGGGATATTTAAGAGCTGTCCTAATTCCAAAACTTTCTGCACCTGTAAGTCATTTAAACGCCAAAATGAGTAAAATAAGGCCCAGGTTTAAAATCACCAGAATGACCTTTTAATGCCTCTTGATTCCAGAAAAGTGTTAATAGCAACAGATGTCAAAGAACAAAAGAGGGCTCAAAGCTGAGACTAAAAATACGATCTTTGGCTAGTTTTGAGATGAGGCCTCTGTCTTTCTGCTGCTTCCCCTGTTTGGCACCTCTGGTCACATGTCCAACACAGTCTCCATGGCAGCGGCCTGTCCATTTCCACGGTGACACACCATCCATCCTATGCTCCTCACCTCTCCGCCTGTCTCTCACTCCTGCTCTGTGTGTGTGTGTGTGTGTGTGAAATCTAAATGTCTGACCATCTCACTCATCTGAACTGTTTCCTTCTCTACTTTGACTGAATCGACTCTTTTTGCAGGGAGTCTTTGTGCAGGGCTACAGCATGGGGTGTAAAACTAATGGCATCGTGGGCTGCAGAGAAACCGTTTCAAAATGACACATGAACCTTTTGGGGCAGAAAAACAACACCAACCCTATTTAAGTGATTGATAAGAGCAGTGCTAAAAGGAGAAACTTCTTGAAGAATACATGGTAACTTAAGTGACATGCTGTACCGCATTGGCTGTAATGTATCTTGTATTTGATGTGTTTCGAACAAACGGTACATTTTATGCATTGAAAAATACAAATGTTGTTTTCTAATCAATTTGAAGAAGGAAAGATTGGCCCACCTCTCCTGCTTTAACGCATTTCATTGTTTCTTTGAACCACACAAGTGTGAGAAGGAAGCATGTCAGAATGTACATTCATGATCACTGGTGACATTTTTCTGATAGCTATGCTGTGTGTTTGTGTTTAGGCTGTGTGACGTGAATGTGATTCTTATGCACTGAAAATAGAAATGTCACGTTGATGGACATTTATGTAGGTAAGCAAAAAAGAATGTGTGTGTGTGTGTGCGCACACAGAGATAGAGATGGTGGTGATGGAGAAGTGTAAGGTGTCCGAGCTAACTGAGCAGAACATCACTGATGAGGAGAAGACTGCTGCAGCCACCAGAACACACACACAGAGGAGCAGGTACATGCACACCCATATCTCAACAGACTGGAGCGTTATTAGATTGGTCTAGAATTGGAAATAATGAATTAAAGAGGACGTGTCTATGGACTAATGATGTACTGTCTCTCTGCAGGCCGTTCTTAGACATGGTGTACAGTGCTCTCGACTGCACCACCGATGACTACCATGCACTGTTTGTCCTCTGTCTGCTTTATGCTGTCTCACACAGCAAAGGTTGGCCTTCCTCTCATTCATTTGGTTGCTGTAGCTCATTGTAGATACACAAGGTAAATTAAAATCAGCGGTACCCATACTGGAGGTAGAGACTGTGCACATTTCCAAAAACACTTCAGACAGAATGCTCTTGAATTCCTAATTCACATCTGAACAAATGTGTTCCAATGTATTTTCAATTGCCAGTTATTTAGGTTCACCAAGCTAAAGATAATTCGGAACATACAAGAGTCCTGCAAGAAATCCAACCTCCACAAAGGTGATAATGTTCAGTGTTTGTCAAAAGTGTTTAACTTGTTGGAGGATATGGTTTCTTGTATCGCTGAATTGTATTTCCTTATACAGAGGAGGGTTATCTATTATTTTGCCCACATGATAAACATACAAAACACTGTTCACACACTGTAGCTCCAGGAAGCTGTTTTCACCTTTTATTGATCAGGGACCTGCGCTCAATGATAATTAGATGTTCGTGCCTACTATGCATTATTAATCATTTTGTCCACCCCTTTTTTATCAGTAAGAGCAGGCTTAATAACAGAAAATAACTCTATAATGCTCTATAATAAGTGCAAAGTTATCATGATCCATAGAATCCCAATGGCCACATTTGATAGTAAATGTATAATAGTGTGTGGTTCCTTAACTGTTGGTTGGACAAAAAAAGCTATTTGAAATCTTCACTGAAATCTTTTCTTTTTTTTAATTTACAACTTTTTATAGATTAAATAATCAGTTGATTAATCATTAAAATAATCAGCAGATTAATTGATTCAGAAATCATCATTCACCTCTCTCCTGTCTGTTGACCTGTCTGTAGGTATAAACCGAGATCTTCTGGAACGTCTGCAGTTGCCAGTTCCCGACCAGGAGAAGAGCTCTTACAGCCTGGTGCTGGCAGAGAGACTGATCAGAGTTATGAGCCAGGCAGCACAGCCAGGTAACACACACATAGACACTAGGGCTGTAGCAATACACTAATCTCACGATACGATACGATATACGATATTCAGCTCACGATATGATATATATCACGATATTCAGCCAACGATACGATTCGATACGATTCGATACACTTACATCATTTTCTGAAAGATTTTAAAAGGGACAGTGTGATTTTGGTGACACCTTGTGAGTGAATACGACAATAAAACCATTGAATTAATTGTAGGGCTGGGTATCACCAGGTACCTCGCGATACAATACCATCACAATATTTTGCTCTTGATAACGATAATATCACGATACAGCGATTCTGCGATAATCGACATATTGCAAGAAATTTCATCCACGATACATCACGATATCTGTGTCACTGAAGAAATTCAGAATTTATTGACTGCACTGAATCCATTTCGCAGGAATTACAAAACATTGTCAATCAATTTCACATGAATGACAGCCAAGTAAACAAAGAGTATATTGCACAGTGTCTCTTCTTAACACACACACTGACTACAACTATCATTAAATATCTATATGTGTGGGTTTCAGAGCTACTTAAACCATTTTTAAAATTTTATTTGGTTGTATACCTATGTTTGAATAAAGATAAAGCTGTCCTCTGAAGAGGGGTGGTGGTGGGCCAAAAAAAAAAATATATTATTATTATTATTTTTTTTTTTTTACATTTTTAAATATCGATATTTGGCACCAGTATATCGATAACGTACCTCAAGACGAAATATCGCGATATATTGTAGTATCGATATTTTGGCACACCCCTAAGTGACACTCCATCAGCTGTCCTTGATCATAACAATAACAGGCCCTGGTCGAATTCCAGTTTGAAAGAGTGCCAGTCTTTTTCATCTGAGATGATGTACATGTACATGTCCTCATTTCTTATTAATGTTTCTTCTCTCGTGTGTGTGCGCAGATGGAAAAGTGCGTCTAGCTACACTGGAGCTGAGCTGCCTGTTGTTAAAGCAGTCAGTGCTGTCTGGAAACCACTGTATAATCAAAGACGTTCATCTGGCCTGCCTGGAGGTACAGCACACACAAATATGTACATGCTACTCTCATAGAACATATATCAACATATCACACACACCCAAGGAGTTCCAGGGATCCGAGGGTCAGAGCAGAGCAGTAGAAACAACTCATACTATATAATTGATTTCACAACTTCGTCAGAATCCGTAGCTGCAGTTTCTCGATGAGTACTAAATTGTGGTTATGAACAAGGCGTGTTTGAGCACATTATTAATGATCGATGGTTTAGGAATGATGATAAGTGGGATCATCCCTTTCCTCCTCTTCCTTTTAAGTGTCTAGACCTTACATCACACCCCCTTAACTGTGATCACCTCCTCATTCACTCCCTCTCCCTCCTGCTCCCCAGTTCTTCTGGGAAGTGTTTGACTTCCTCTGTACTCACTTCAGGGTATTCCTCCTTGCCTCGCCGTCTTTTCTTCTTCTTTTTATTCTTCACTTAGAAGAAGTAGTTGTCCTACTGTTTGACTGTGATTTTTTTTTTCTTTTGTTCAAGATCAATCAAATTTTATTTGTATAGCCCTTTACAATAGCCAGACGGTACCCAAAGTGCTCTACATGAAAGCAATAAAATAATACATAAAAACAATACATAAAAACACAAGAAAGTGCTACAGTGCTGCAAGAAAACACAAGAAAGTGCTACAGTGCTGCAAGAAAACACAAGAAAGTGCTACTAGTGCTGCAGGGTGTTAAAGGCCCTCTAAAAGTGCAAAGATCATATCTTTGAACAAAATCACGGTCTCACCTGATACTAAAATTGGATTACAATCAGAGCATGGTCATTTTACTGTAAATTCTCCAAGCAGGACTGCAGGTTTCCGTTGGTACTGATATCAGTTATTTTAACATAACTTAAAACGGATGGGTTCTGCTTGAAGAATTGGTTCAGTGCTCCTTTGGCTGAAATGCTAATGAAAAGGTTTTTTCCAAGATTTGTTACTGTTCATTTTGCTTAATATTTGGTCAACTAATGCAATCTGGCACTCTTATTTGTGCTATCCAACAGAGGCAGCGTGCCAGAAAACAAACACAAAAAAAAATTATGTTATTATGTTAAGATGCCAGTGACTTGCCCTCTCCACCCTGCTATGGAGGAAACGGCTGACTCCTCATGTTACTAATCTCTGACAGGAAAACAGACAGACATTTCTGAGTTGTGTTTATTTCACATAAGTATGTCATAAGACTTCACATTGTTGTAGGATTATCATATCTTAAACTTCTTTCAGTCGTGTGTCCCTGCAGGAAGAACATTGGTTATTTAACAGTTGTGCTACATCTTACTGTATCTGGTTTCTGATAAGTGTGGGATTCACTGGTAGTTCACATGAATATAATTCACTATTGTCATGCTTTTTCAGGAACAGCTGGGAGGCAGAAGATGTAATGAGAATGTGCCTTAAACGTTTTGGTCCCCTGGAACATTTTACAACCACATGAATAATTTTAAATTCAAACTAATTTTGTATAAAATTGTTTTTTTGTCAAGTGCTCTACTATGTCACAAGTTGTTTTGGGATTTTGTGCCCCAAAATGTCTGATTTTGCAGCAGCTTTTCTTAAAAATTACCATGAAAATGTCATCATAGTTGGTTAGTAATTTTCCAACACAGTGAACTGCAGAAGTGTTAAAAAAAAAGGTTGAAAGAAAATAAAACATGATTCATCATTACATGGAATTGGTTCCAGTTTAAACGTGGTTTCCAAATGATCTTCAGCTCTTGAAAGAACCTTAAAAAGCCAAAACACAAACACTCTGTACTGATACTGTGCTGTGTACTGTGTATACGTATAAAGTAGAACAGTGGTTTTCAAGCTTCTCAAGAGACCCCTGATACAAATTAGTCCACAGACACCCCTTGATAAGATCTTTCCTTTTAGATGTTTTATCGCTGAAAGTGTGTACAACCCATGATGAAATGACTCATATTTTGTCTCTGTCATTCCAACCATGAGTCACCCAATGCCAGAACATACATTTCCTGTTTTGCTGGGGACCCCCTGGAACCCCCACAGAATGCTGGGGGTCCCCAGACCACATTTTAAGGTGGTAGAAAGTACTTTGAAAAGATTTGAGCAAGTGAAGCTTGTTGGAGAGCAAAGGCCTGTGTAGATTAACCTAAAATCTGTTTTAGTGTTTGTGCTATGAATGATTTGATTGAACTGACATGGAGTCATGACAATAGTTGTAGGTTGTGTTCTTTTTATGTAGGAAAGTGTATCAATCGGTACATTACACATCATTCTTCTGCTTTGTCTCCTCTCGTCTAGAAATGTATAGGGGACTAAAGTTGGCCGTTTTTTTTTCTTTCTAGACGTTAACACCTCTTTGTTTTGTTTTTTGCAGGGTGCTAGAGAAGAAAGCTTGCACTTACTGAGGAGATTCTACAAAGTAAGTGCACACAGTAACACACACCAGCACACGCATGCACCACTAACCTCCGAAAATAAGTTCTTCTCTCCCATCTACCCACACACGTGCGGTATATAACATGAAGAGAGGTTACACTGATGTAAACTAGTTAGGAATGTGCTGACTGCTCTAATACAAAAGGATTTCAGTTGTGCAGGATTATTCTGGCTGCTCAGACAGAGACGGACAAACCGACAGAAAACCAGTGACTTGGGGAGAATGAGAAAAGAGAGGAAAAACAAAAGACAAAGAGCCAAACAGACAAACAGTTGATCTGGTGTTCGAACCAGTTCTTCTTGTGAATCATGTTACAACAAAAGCTGAACCACAAGCCACAGTACCATCAAGTCCTCATCTGTTTGTCTGTGTGTTTGTTCGTGTGAGTGTATCCACTGATAATAAATAATAGCATTTCCTAGAAGAGGTAATGGTTTAAACTGAAAGTGATTCCTATGTAAACTATAAGGTCACGCACATAAGTCAAATGCTTTCAGAGCAGTTGATGCTTTCTCTTTCTGTTTGAGTTTCTTTGGAAGTCAGTTTTGGAACTGGTCACAAGAGTATGCTTTGGCTGACTATTAAGGCAAAAAAAAAGTTACATTTCAGCATTCAGGAAAATACCATTGTGATCAATGTGCTGACTCTGAGCATCTGGTGCTTCCAGCAGGTTAAGATGGAAGTTTTAAATAATTTTCAAAACCTTCTTTAATTGATATTTCCTTTCAAATATTTACCCTATAAATATTAATATTCATTGGGACCACAGTGGCATGGTCAAAAAATTAGTAGCTGCTTCCTTTGGGACAAAAATTTGAATGATGAGTCTGAGGGATGAATGTTTATTTATATCAGATAATGACATAAAATGTATCTGAAATAAGAAAACATTGACAGTTTTGTTTTTTCAAACCACATGATTGCAGTTTAATTTAGCGCTGTCTTCAGCAATAAAAGAACACTTTCAGAATTGAGGTGTTGAGCAGTCAAAACAAAATGTTCTGGATTGATAAAATTAGCCTGGATGTTCATGGTTAGATGAACACGATGAACTGATGAGAAGTATGAACATCATCGCAATCTCTGTCCCATACGCTTAGAAGTTCATCTGTTCATGTCCAAACAGCTTGTCTTATCTGCCCAGTGTTTCCTGTTTTGGTGCATTTAGTTGATGGGCTGTCGTTTAAGAATTCCTTTCCCACTGCAATTATCATTTATGTGTGTGCCGTGCTGAAACACAGCAGAGGAGCACGATTTGCACTGGTGGCCTGCAACAGTTTGATGCGCCCGGATAAAAAACAGTCCTGCTGATTGGTCACTGTTTGACTGCATGTAACTGTAGAAGAATGTGGTTCGACTGGGAAGCTGCCACGGTCCAGACATATGACCAGAAACACATACAAAAAGAACATGAACATTATCAAAACAAAAGATACCTTTAGTATAGTGTCGTGCAAGTGTGTTTACCTACATACAGTGTTTTTACAATCAGCATTCACAGACTTGCACACACAGATGAGTCAGCTGAGTATATGATAACAACATGTGACATGACTAAGTGGTAAACAGAAGGAAAAAACCTGAGGGAGGCCTTCTGGGCAAATCAGGACGCAACTGTTACTTGTTAAATATCATCTTAAATCGATTGATAAAGATGTTAAAGGGTGCATTTAACATATTTCTGTCCATAATAGGACATTAAGGTGAATGATTATGATATAGAATTATCAAAATAAGTATAAATATGATTTTTGGGGGAACTTTTTCATGTCAAAAGGCGCAGAAACTCAATATGATTGTCCACCCATATTAGAATTCACGACAAATGTTTTGTCCACACATTCTCTGGCTCATCTTTAACATCTTTCATATGTTGTGATGTCATCACAGGGCGAGGAGATCTTTCTGGACATGTTTGAAGATGAGTACAGGAGCATGACGGTTAGTCTGCCTCCATTGTCACATTTGGTTTTTTTTTCTCCCTGATAAATGAAACATGACTTGCCTGATGTATTTGTGGTGTTGCTTATGTCTGTCTGACGTGTGTACATTTGCAGAGTAAACCGCTGAATGTGGAGTATCTGATGATGGATGCCTCAGTGCTGCTGCCACCCACCGGTACCCCCCTGACGGGTATCGATTTCGTTAAAAGACTGCCCTGTGGGGACGTGGAGAAGACGCGCAGGGTGCGTCCAAACACAAGCTCAGTCTACATTGCATGTAACAGTTGAAGCTGAAGTCAGGGGCTCTCATGTTGTTGGATTAGGATGTGTATATATATAACACGTATATATATATGTGTGTATATACGTATATATATATATGTGTATATATATATATATATATGTGTATATGTATATGTGTGTATATATATATGTATGTATGTATGTATGTATTAGGAAAGCAGTATATATATACTACCGGATTGTTTCTGCTTTCCTGAGAGTCACAAATAATACAACACAGGAGTCATTTAATCTATAGTATAAACTAATCGCTGGTTAACCTTCCTTTTTTTCTTGGAGACATTATTCTTGTAGGGAACCAATATAAACGCTGTTGCTGTTATTGTCCTACATCCATTTACTTCACAATGATATGTCAAAGTACAAAACATGTCTCTTGGCAGGCTAAACAATAGCTGACATTCTAAAATACCCGTGTAATATCACTGTAATACTAAAGTGGAGGTTTACCTTGTGTTACATACTTTTGGTTTGAAGCTCTGCCAAAAACAACAAGTTTTGCTACAATCTCCGGAATGGCAGCACTCCAAAGTTCAGATAAAGATGAAACATAATGGCCTTATTCTAACAGGGATACAAACATTGTATGATTGATGTCAACGCCTGTTTCTTGTAGGATTGTCATTGTTTTGTATTGTCACTGGTATGCTGTAGCTGTTGGCTTCAGGCAGGAAGGTTGAGCATAACAACTCTAACCGCTCTGTCCGCAGGCGATCCGTGTGTTCTTCATGCTGAGGTCCTTATCGCTTCAGCTTCAGGGAGAACCTGAGACGCAGTTGCCTCTGACCAGACCTGAAGACCTCATAAAGACAGATGACGTGTTAGACCTCAGTAAGAGACACAGAGACACACATACACACACACACACACACACACACACACACACACACACACACACACAGGCAGGGGCTTGCTGTATATGACGCAACCACATGTTGCAAGAACGCTCATGTGCTTTTTTTATTTATAATTTTTACTCTTAGTCTGATTTAGTCCAAAAGTTTGGACATGGACAACATGAAAGACTAAATTCAAGTCAAATTAGTGCAATAAAAGTAGAATCTAACACAAGAGAAGGAAAGAAGATCACAGCGCAAGAGCAAGAGAAAATTCTTACAACTGCGACCACATCTTTAATGTGCAATCTGGTGCAAAGACCCTCAGTCAATCTGTAGGATAAATATCTGCAGATTATTTATAATGCCTAGATACATGCACATGCAAACATTGACGACCACAACGATGCAGAGACGAGCGTACAGACTCACACACAGCATGTATGCACGCAGCTTCCCACACACTGAGATAACCTGTGCAGAGTTCTCCTACTGTACACAGGTGTGTAGATGTGATGGAAACTTTCACGTGGTTAGTTTTTGCCTTGCAGGATATCACAAGTACGGTTGCACCGTAATGTGAACAGGAGCGATGGCGCCTTCACACACAGTGCACAAAATTTGCAAATCTGTACAGCTTCTTTTTTTTTTTCTTGCATGCGTTTTAAGTTGCTGAAGTCGTAACTACGCTCAACAGATGTGTAAATGCGTCTGTGTAACCATCACAACCTCACAGCACTCTGATTCCCAGTAACTGAAGCCAAGCTGCATCTCAGCTACCAACCTAAGTGTAACTTGTTGTTGAAGCGTGAGAGTTTTTAGGTATGGTATTATATGGTAAGGTATTTTAGAATCAGTTTTACACACATTGGATTTTTCAGTTTTATTTCCATAATATTATCAACAAATCTCACGAGGCGACCAAAACTTAATTCATTGTACTAGCGAGGATTGCTTGTGTAGCCAAAGTCTATATGTTCAGTATATAGCATATGCTATATATGCTTAAATTGCATTCAGCGGGGTAATGTAGAGCAGCAGCAAAGGATGTCTTTGTTTGGCCTGCTGTCCGAATCATTAAATCTTCACAAGACTGAAATAAAGGTTTTCTGTCCACAAAACATCTCCGGGCTCAGGGAAAATATAAAACTTGACTGTTTCCTGAGAACTCCAGATAACGTTGTCTTGGAACAGATGTTGGACGCACAACCTCCACTTAATGTGCTTTAAATCATAACACTGTTATTTAATTCCACCTAGTTATAGTGTGACTCTGCCAAGTACTGGTGACCACCCAAGAGCAAGATGGAATAAGCGGCCTCATTGTCTTCCACTGAGTCTCTGTGGAGTTAAGTTACAGTAATATGATTAGCAGATCACATCCAAAAGCATGCAGGTTAGATACATCAGCCAGTGACCCTGCACTCGATGAGCGGGTATAGAAAATGGAAATCCATGCGCAGATGACATCTTTATATTAGTGTTAATTTGTTTATTACGATGGTATACAACGTAATGATAATAAAGGAAACAATACAATATAGGCCATAGCAGTTCACTCATGGCTACTTCAGCTAAACCCCTTTCATACTGGACAAAAAAACCCACTAACACTCGCTAACATCTGGCTTTTGTCTTCAATGTGAATGGGTGTAATTGGTATTTATGCAGCATTGTAATGTGCTCTCACTGCCTGATCGTAACTGTGCATGTGCAACGCTTAATGAAGTTGAGTAAGAAACGAGATCTGTCTTATACAGAATTTTAGTGAGTAAGGCATTACAAATGTTTTAACATCTTTTGGATCAAGTTTGATGAGGTATAACATCCGGTACTATCCCTTTTTTCACAGCATGTTGGTAATGACGTTACAAAAAAACAGACTGAGACAGACCCGTCTCCAGGCGATGTGAAAAAGTCCAACGCTTATTCTTAGTAGGTTTACTCAGTTTTTTTGTTTTTTTTTTTAAACTTGCATATTTGTGCTAATTTTTGTGTAAAATTGGTATTGGAGATAGACAGGGAGTCTACATCTCATTTGAAATGAGCCTATTCTGTTTTTCATTTCAAGTTTACCTTAATAAGCAGAACGTCTCAGAGAGAGAGAGAGATATTATTTCACCACATATTCCCCAGATCAGATAGTAAATCATACAGTATCTATGAATTGTATCTTATGATGCAAGCCAAGAAAAGCCTTTCTCCTCAATCTGTTCAATCTGTTTTCTTCTCCTCTGTCAGTCTTTCACTCCGTCACTCTGTATTTGCACCAGTTCTGTTATTTTTATATCCTTCATCTACTGTATTCATCAGTAACATGACTGCAAGGATGACAATTTAAGAAACTTTCTGTAAAATCTAATATAACTTGCACCGTTTTTTTTTTTTTTTTTTTTTTTTTTTATCTTATTTATGATTTCAGATTATTCAGATGGCGTTGGTGTACCATTTAAAATCACTTCTTAGAAGAACTGATGAAGAGAAGAGTTCATTGTAAATTCCACTGAGTTGTTTACTTAGCAGTGATGACTGTACCGGCTGTGGCAGAGTTAGGTAGTCGCAGCCTTTAAGAGTTATCATATCATCTGTGATGACTGAGCTGCAGTTTCGGGGCTTTTTGGAAACACTTTTGCTGAATTATTAATAATGTTAACCTGAACGGATCAAAGCAGTGATGCAGCAGTGTTCCCTCAGATCCTTCATGCTTTCTGATTGGATTTGTTATCTCCTGTTGAGATCTGTTAAGTGTCTGTATTCCACTCGTTTTTGTGTGGAACAGCTAATCTGATATCTGCAGCTGACCTGGTTTTGAAAGACTTTCCTCTCTTGTGATGACTGTATTTATGTGGTAAAGCTCTACTTTCATCTTTCCCAAAGCCTGGTGATGAAAACGCACCCTAAAGTTCTCTTTATTCCCCTCTTTTGGGTTGAGGGTGGGTGATCTCAAGAAATCCTTCGACAGATAGATGGAAACACACCTGTCGAAACCAAATGTCTCCCTGCCAGCCTCGCTTTCAAATCCATCTCGTGGTTGAAACTGTGACTGTTTTCAGGATTCCAAATGTCTGTTGAAAGAGGCTGTGGCAGATTTGGGTAAAGATAGCCTATAAGAGCTATCATATCAGGTTTGACCTTCGTTCCAGTAAGTTTTTATCTCTTGAAAAGTTCATTTGAATCAATCTCTTCTTTGAGTATCTTTTAGTAAGTAAGATAGTCTGTCTTTTATTAAACTCCATCCATGTAAAGTTTAAAAACAAACAATTCCGTGGTCAGGTTTTCTGTCAGTGTCACTTTCATTTAAACAAGGTGACTGACTAAGAACACACTCTTACAAGGTAAGTGTGGCAAGTTGGAGGGTTTTTCCTCGTGGCTTTGGGAAGGTCAACCTGCAATCTTCCAACCACAGAAACTAATTTTCTGACCATTAGGCTGCCATCACCTCCATATCGTCACAACCTCTGGTAACTGGTTGAATCACAGAACATTTCCTGATGTCTGTACCTGTACGTTGTCTGGGTGGAGTAGTTTTCTTGTGGTTGCAGAGATGGTCTTGCGAGTTTAAGACCGTGTTGCATTTCTCACAACAGGAAGTTGGACCTTGTCCTGACTAACAGGAGCATGCCAAGACATGAATTCATGTTGATAGTGTTTAACATGGAAGTTTTGCAGTTGGATGTGGAGTGCAGGAGTGGAGTTTCATATTTTGTGATTGATTTAGATCATGGACTTATTTAGTGAGGCTTCAAAAACAGGTGATTCCCTTGTTAGACTTTTTAGTTTCTTGTTTTTGCCTTGTTTATGGTTCTTGTAGGTATTTGGAAGTGAAAAATCGTTGTTGGAAAAGTAAATTCTAAAGAACCTGAGTATTTTGGGGTATATTTCTAAAGAACGCACTCGAGTGTGACCAGTTTTCTCTAGAGGAGATATGAGGCTGGAAACTAAACTTGAGTCACTTGATTTGATCAGCACGAGTGAGTACAGTCACACTATTGTCTACCTTCAGTATAGTTTATGCAGCCTGGCGGGATAATTAGGGACGCTTGATAGCTCAAATGAGTGCTTGTAGGACAGGTGTTATACAAAGAGTTGAGTCTGGGAGCTGTGCACCGCACTGTCTGGTAGGATGTTATTCAACAAAAAAAAACAACAACTGATGAAAAGAACCACACTTCTGAAGAACTTGGGCAATAAATAGCATCAGCAGCACGTCTGCTGAATGATTAATCATGGCGAAACTGGCTTGATGTCATCACATGTCACATTAGTACATCCTTCAGACACGGAACCAATTATTATAGTTGCTTAATCACCAATATTTCTTTTCTTCTGAATGTCCTTCTTCTGAAATCAGGAGTGTATACTCGGAAACATGCTGTACCTCATGAAACTAAATTTTTCATAGAAAGGTGCTTCCCTGTTTGAAAGTACTTTCAAAACAAGGTCAGAGGTTGAAACTGTAATTCCAAAAATGCTACTGGATAGAGTTGACTTGTCATCTATTGAATTACATTTTTGACTGAGCAGCTTGACCTCTGTAATCAGAAGTTAAGTAGAAATTGGGGGTGGGAGGGTTCTTTCCCAGCTGGTCCGGGGATTCAAACCATCAAACTTCCCCTCATGTATCTGACCATTTGTCTGTTAGCCTGGTTGCTACCATAGTAAATCGGGGACTACCTCTCCAGCTGCAGGTGCTTTTCACCGTTCAGCATGTCAGTGGGTAAAACCGAGCTCCTGGCAACCCCCGTGTGTCTATTAATGTTGGCTACAGAGAAAGTCATTACCAGAAGTGTATGATTGAAACTACAGGCCACTGTGGGTGCATCAACAGCTGTCTGACCTCAAGAAAAACACCAAAAATTGGGGAAAAAATAATATGTTCCGCCAGAGCAAACATACTAACACAAGGTTGCTTGAGGAAATGGATCTAGTCAATTCGTAATGCACCCCATTAGTCACAACAGTCTAATGATGAGTTGGTCAGAATTCTTGAGAATAGAAATCAAGGAACCAGAGAGCAAGAATGTTTTACAGTGGAAGAGACATGAGTGAGACAAGAGACAGAGAAGTTTATCAGGGGCTGTACGTCAGTGTGGTGTTACTAGTTTACATTTAGAGCCAGTGAGGGTGGGTGATCTTTTAAACCAAAACCAGTTGTGTCAAATCAGGTCAGCATTGGTTCCACATTTCATGTTTGCTTTGCAGCACTACACTGCAGTTAAGCTGATCATGTGTAGGCTTATTGTTTGTCATCGCCCTAGACGTGTGGGAGAAATGTGGACTTCTTTGTCCTTTCAAGTGTTATATCAGTCTGTCGCTGCTGTATCAATATGTGTGTGTGGACACAATAGTCAAAGCTGGGGTGGAAACAAATAAATAAATGATTAAGTAACGCACAAATCTACAGTATTAAAAGGAACAAAGGGGGAAAAAGAAAAAATAGAAATAGGTTAAGGAGGTTATGCTGTCTAAGATAATTGAGTTGTAACTGTCAGGTTCTTGTAGGTGATATATTAATATAATAAGTACATTCACTTATCTCTGTGGGTCTGTATTGTATATACCATGTACATATTCCCATATACACTATACTGTCAAAGGTATTTACTCACCCATCCAAATAAGTGAAATACAGGTGTTCCAACCACTTCCATGTGGCCTTCAGATTAGCTCAAGAACAATGTGTCGAGAGCTTCATGGAATGGGTTTCCATGAAGCTCTTTGCATTGCAGAAAGTGCAAAGTCTAGTCACTTGTAGTTAAAAAAACAAAAGAAGAAGTATAGTCTTTTAACAAATTAATTTAGGTCAATAAATACATAAGATCTACAAGCTCACAATGTGTTGCAATGTGTTGAACTTGTAGATCTGCAATTTTCACAACTTATGTGTGACACTTTTGTATGATGAAGTAGGACATCAATTCATGAAAAAAACAGTTGAAATATGTTGGAAAAAAAGTTGAAAAGTTGAAAAATGGAGATAAAAGGTTTCTGTCCAACAGCACTCTCCAATACTTATGGATTATATTTAAAATACGTCCATATAACTGGGGGTAGGCGTAAACATGTGAGGTGACCTGAAGCTTGAAGTTAGGCAGTGAACAGTGACACCGAATTTGTCTTCAAAATAAGAGCTTTACATTGCACCCCATTGGAGTTTAGAACTGGGTTCTTAGCAGGGGGCTTTTAATTTGAAAGTAGCGACCGTTCCTAGCTTGCTGCTACAACCACAAGCAGACAATGAAGACAGCAGAAATGTCATGCATTTTGAACGTCTGACAGACCACCCACTAACATTTACGTCCATTCTCGTCTCGTCAACGAAAACTCACACACGTCGCGTCATGTTTTAGTCATCAAAGAGCCATGTTTATCTCGTCACGTCCCGTTATCGTCAGGAAAAAAAGGGGCGTCAACTAAATTATTTTGTTGACGAAAACAACACTGTTTCCAAGCGGATTGGTAGATTTGTGAATTTTATTAAACACCTGTTTCGATTCTTAATTTGTTATTTGCATTCCCAACTCTTCTTTCCATTCTTTCGTCACAATGTTGGTTGTCAGTTTTTGTTTATCTTATACATTTTACCAGATTTTACAACCAGTAACGACAGTAGCCATGTTGGGTGTTGCGCCAAGGTTTTTCTCAAGAAGATGAATCATTGTTTTCATTCGTCACATAAAACAGAAGTGGGCTGTAGAAGCTATAGCATTGTCATTCTATGTGGTTTGTATGACTCATTAAATGTTCCAGTTATGTAACCATAATTAACTGTGTGTGTGGGTGTGGCCCCAAAGTCACCTTCGCCCCTTGCATTGCCGGTTCGATTATTAACTGGATCCCAGTTAATAATCGAATCGATCATTATTTTAACATTGGTATTTTCTGGTTGAACCGAAAGAACCCCTAAAAACAGAAGGAAGGGTTGTTGTGGTGACAGATGTATTGAAGTCTATGAGATGCATGCAGAAACACACTAAAACCCAACACATCTATGTCGATTAACTTCAGAAGACTTTTTTTGTTTTTTTACGATCAATGCGCTGCATGTTCTTTGCCTTTGTGTAGGAAGAGCTCCTGTATGCAGATTAACTGAGGATTTATCAGCGATAATCTGTCGGACTAGCCCTGTTTGGTCACAATATGATCTGCCCTGTCAATCATTTGAAAAGTGACAGAAGTTGTATACCGTAGATATGTTGGGTTTTGGAGAGGTTCTCCATGTATGTCCCATGGACTTCAATACATTTGTCACCATAGTCGGGCACCAAAGCAAGATTTGGTGACATGATGACCCTTCCATCTTTTTTAGGTTTATTGGTTGTACATACGCAGTTCAGAAATGTATTGGCGCTTCGGCTTCAAACTTTGCGCAGAGGCCTCCGTCAAGCTGCCAGCTTGCCATGTACCCCAGCATGATATATGCAGTGAAACAGCCGATTCCCCTGGACAGTGAATGAGTGTGAATTTTGTCGCCAGTCAGTTTGTGTGCAGTAGGGCTAAGCCATAATCTGTAACATCCACCAACTTGTGTTTGCTGAAGATTCATTGTTTTTATCAGCAACTTTGTCATAAAAACTGTACAGATTCATTCATATGTAACAGTGACAATTAGAACACATTGCACAGTGCTTCACACCACCACTCATTATGTCTTTATAAATGCACAACCACAGTATTCTTAATATTAGGACTCCATGCAGTAAAAGAAATTCTGTTCTGCTTAATCTAAATGCTGTTGAGCAGTAAGAAAGTGATGGTCGTTCCATGTCTGCAGGACTCTGTACTACCACTACTGTGTGTCCAATAAGTGTTTTACATTATTGCATCAGTAAAGTGGACATGTCTATCGTAGAGCCTGTTGGAAAATAACAGAAGGCTTGTATTTTCATTTTGCAGAATACAAAGAAATTAGGAGTGCTACTCCTGATCAGTGCAGTAAAGGAAGACACAAATATTGATATAAAACATCTGTATATAAAAATTCACAGGACCAATAACAACCTCATTATACAAACATCTATAGCCGAATAAAGGTAGAAAACAACAGAATACTAGAATAAAATCTAGAATAAGAACATAAATAAATACAATGCGATATTCATTTGAATATTTGTGTTGTTACACTTGAATTGTTGCAGTATTTTGAATGCAGTTGTTGGATAAATAAAACTGTGATCCACAGCAATAAATGTAGTGATGTGGAAAAAAGAATTTCACAGAATAGATGTTACTGCACAGCAGATTAAAAGGGATATTGCACAATACGGATGTATTTCACAACATGGATGTATTTTGCACTGAAACATGTTATGTAAGTTGTTGCTCAGTGGAAGACGGACTGATGCACATGGGGGTCACTCGCTAGTTGTTTGACTTTACAGTTAAAAACAAAAAACCTCTTTCAAAAGTGTGATACTCGATACAGTCTGCTCAGGTATATTATTATATTATCTCAATATCGTTAATGCACGTTAAATAGTGTAGCTGATGTCACTGGTTAGAACTGTATGGAAACCAAGGTCTAAAAAGGTATTAAATATAACTTCAAGATCCCCGCCTATACGTTGTAACATGCTACATGAAGACAGTGAACATCATAAACATTATACTTGGTAAACAACAACATGTTAACAGTGTTATTTTGAACATGATAGCATACAGGTGTTAGCATTTAGCTCAAAGCACCACTGTTCTTACAGCCTCGATGGAGCAGCTTGCGTCTGTGGTCCGCTTCCATTAGAGGATAAGCCAACAAGACTAATTTTTTACATTGCTTACATCACTAACTGAATATCTCATGTTTCAATGCAGAACATTTGGTCCTAACAGGTGATACTATGTTTCCTTAAGGTCACAAATGGACCTGTGACACCTATTCAGTCAAACCTGGACTTGAATGTTTCAACGGTGTGTTGACATTGTCATTTCTGTCTATCTCTTTTAGATAACAGTGATCTCATAGCCTGTATGGTGGTCAGTAAAGATGGCGGCCAGGCCCAGAGATTCCTCGCCGTAGATGTGTACCAGATGAGTCTGGTGGAACCGGAAACCAAACGTCTCGGATGGGGTGTCGTTAAGTTTGCCGGACTTCTGCAAGTAAGAGAAAAGTGTTGTGATCATGTCTGTGTGGCTGTCCTCTGTGCTAAAAATGTTCAGTCATTAAAATCAATTGTTTTTTATACTTCCCTCTGCCTTTCTTCCTCCCACACATGCTTTGTTTTTTTAATTTCCTTTCTCTGTTATTGGCGACGATTCATCCAGGCTTCACTGTTTCTTATAGCCTACATTGGTGTTTCGTCTTTCTTTGTGCAATTCCTTGTTTTTCTCTTTCTTAGTTTTCTTGTACCTTGTTTTCCTTCCTCTTTCTCTTCTATTGTTATTTTCCCTTCTTCTTTTATCAGGTGTTTATTCCTGTTGTTTCCTGTGCCCTTCATATCATTTCCCAGTGAAAAAATGCTAGAAATATACCATGAGAGAGGGCATACAATAACTTATTTACCCATCCCTCCTTGGTATGTTAATGCGTATAGGCATGTTTGGTCATGCTGTGTTGTGGTCTCAGTGTATTCTGCATTGTCACCATGGCCTGAGAAGTTAAAATTATATTGCATATTTTTTTTTTTTAGAATTGCAGACTATATGCATTATGCTATGTATACCTTAACTGTATCATTATAATGTGTTTCCTGCATACTATGACTCTGAAATTTAATGTGCCCTTTATTTTTCTGTTTACCTTAAACCTGTCAGCCATCTTTGGGTGTGAACCAAAGTTATAATATTTCTGAATTCTCAGATGTATTTGAAAGGGTTTTTGAAAAGGTCCTGTTTTGTTTTGGTTCTGCCAAATGTTCAACTGCTTATCTTTGTTTTAGTTTCAGTTTTAGTTTACTGTAATTACCCTGATTCTAAAGCAACAGAACACATGAATCCACCTGTTTCCCAAGTGTTGAATATGTAATGTTGAGATGCAAATCATATTATCTGTCTCAAGAATTCAGCAGCTTTCTTGCTTCTGTTTACTTCGCTCCAGATGCAAATCTAGAACATGCACTATTGAAGCTTCTGTTTTAAATATTTGTATGTTCTCAATATGTGGAGCACAAACAGGCTTAAACTTTAGTTTATTTATACAAAATTTTTTTTTTTGTTAAATAAACAATAAATTAAGCTTTTATACCTCATTGCAAAAGAACAAAAAACAATTCGTTATACATTTTTGTTCATATTTATTTTGTAGAGACAATTCTGTCAGTGTTTAGTTTTAGTTTTTCTGACAGGGTATTGTTTTTATTTAGTTTCAGTTGAGTACAATTTTTTCACTGTTTAGTTTAAGCTGTAGCTAACAGCACCTCACCCTGGTGTGAATTTAGGGTCTTATTTCTCTGATCTGATTCTGTCTGATTTATCTGTCTTCACTCACTTTGCATCCATTTGGTTGTCTCATTCAATTATCCTCAAATTTTAAAAGAATATATTTTTTTGTTAGTTTTGTCTCATCTTTTTCCCACTGTTTTCTTCTTATTCATTTTTTCTGTTGCATTCTCACTGCTTTTCCTCCTCTCGCTTCACCTCTCTCTGTCTCTGCCCCTTGCTGTTAAGTCTCTCTAACCCACTCTTTGTTCCCTCTCTCAACAGGACATGCAGGTATCTGGCGTTGAGGACGACAGCAGAGCACTGAACATCGTCATCCACAAGCCCAGCTCCAACCCCCACGCCAAGCCCCTGCCCATCCTGCAGGCCAACTTCATCTTCGCCGACCACATCCGCTGCATCATCGCCAAGCAGAGGCTGGCGAAAGGTCGCATCCAGGCCCGACGCATGAAGATGCAGAGGATTGCAGGTGAGGGGAACAGAAAGCCTTAAGGCTCCAGTCCACACTTTATTGGTCAAAATGACCCATTTCTCTTTTGCACAGAAGAGCAGGGTGACCGGCCTTTTACCCCCAGTGGCTGAAAGTGTTTCAGAAGCTACTTTGAAAGTATAGTTACAGTAGTTTTTACAAGAAATCACATGAAATGTTGAACAGAAAGCAATGACTAAAACTGTTTAAAACAGAAGTATTCATCACTGAGCAGCTAGCACTGCTTTTACCTCATCTTTAGGAAGTCTTCCACAAAATGATCAAGCCCCCTTAGATTCAAAGAATTATAAAATAGGGAAAATCTATTTATTTATTTATTATTACTCATCGTGAAACTACTCCCCGACAGAAGTGTGGACTAATCTCTTTATTTAGAGCGTCATTTCTCTGAATCAGACAATGTCCTCCCTCTCTTGTCCTTTAAATCTTATTATTCACTTATTCACACATTTATAACTTCTAAAATATTGCTATATCATCAACTGACCGAAATAGCTGGTTCTTCTTTATGTGCATTCACTGCCAGACGTATGGATTTACCCATCAGCCACTTGTACTTCCCCTCCAGATGGTGTCATTCTTTAGAATTGCACGCAAAGGCACTGACATGATATTTGCTGAACTAGCAACATTTTAACGTCGAGGAGGATGTGAGTCCTGTCAAAATAACGGCTGCCATCAGAAAAACTGTTGCACGTACAAACACATTTTTTAGGCAATCATAGTCAGGACAAATACGAATGTAAATATTTCTCACTGTCAGAGTTGCTCTATGAAAGTTTTGGACTTCAATGTGAGATCACAGAAAAGCACTAAATTCAAAGTTTGATTCTGTGGTGGTGTTGTGTTTGTCTCCCTCTCACACTCTCCACTTCACTCTGTACGCAGCTCTGTTGGACCTCCCCGTGCAGCCCAGCGCAACGGAGGTGTTGGGTTTCGGCCAGACAGCCAACGCTTCACCCAGCGGCCTGCCTTTCCGGTTCTACGAGCAGTCGAGACGGGCGCCCAACGACCCCACCGCCAATAGATCAGTCTTCGCCTCTGTGGATAAAGTACCAGGTGACCAGAGTCCACTGCCTACACATACTGCTTCAGCCTGCACACTAGTTCAGAGAAATACACTCTCTTCTGTTTATGCTTCTCTCTCTGCTTTAAATCTAGACATGAATGATCATAGAACCATCACAAAACTCCTGGTTGACAAACACTGGATACTTTATGAGAAATATAATAAAAGTCAATAAGGGAACAGGTCATTGTAATTGTAACCATTTTTTAAATCTTTTAAAAGATACGTTTCAGAAAGCTGTGTGACCCTCAGACCAAATTGTGGTCTATATCAGTGGAAACTGGTTTTGTGATTTGATCTTCAGTGTGGAAGTGTAACAGTGAGTCAGACTTGTGTCTATCAGGAGACTTCGATCAGAGGTTTTGTCCAGAAATAGAACTCCTGAGAATACAACTGAAAACTCCCCTGATCTTTGCTTCCGATTTTGAAATTCATGCATTTTCTGTATAACGAAATACCATACAATATAGTTTTACCTGAAGTGTGGTTAACTTTTTTTCCCTGTGTCTGTTCCTGCTAGACTCTTACCCACAGGTTTATATTACCTGCTGCAGTTCTGAATAGGACGCTTTGTTTGACTCAGCAAGGGGAAATACGTTTAAAATCTGAAGGTCCTGAAATCCTTTAGCTTTATCAGTGTGACTACAAGCTTCTATTAGAGACAATATTTATCAAATATGTTTAGATAAACACGGTGCTTGTGTTGGCCTTCATAGTGACACTGAGTACTGTGTATGTGTTGTGTGCTTTAGGTAAAAGTCCAATTTTGTAAAAAAGTAAGTTTTTTTTAGACTATAAAGCAGGTGGGATATAAATAAATGTACATGCTCAATCCACAGAGAAATGTTCTCAGCCCATTTTCAGAAACTGTGCTTTCAAACAAGTTGTCTGGATTAGTGGATGATGTCAGAAATATACAGCCGCCGTCCTCAGCACAGCCATGTTTGCAAAAATACCAGCAGAGATGGTGCAGAAACTCAGTTAGTGGTGCCTGAACAGACCTGTGAAAGCTGACCAATCATGGCAGGCTGGGCTTTTCAGAAGGAGGGCCTAAAAGAAAAGAGAAGAGATGAATAGAGGTGCTGCAGCAGTGGACTAGATGTATGAGAAAAATAAAGTTTTTGAGCATTAAAACATGTAAACATTTAAATAAAAGAATGCAGCTGAAAATTAGCAGAAAACGGGACCTGTGAAAACCTTTTGAGCTGATCTTTCTCTCAAAATTAAGCACATTCAAGAACACATAAGAACAAGAAATAAAATGCATTTATGTGTATATACTGTGTGCCGCACGTAATCCAGACTTGTAACTTAATTGCGTGTTTTCTTGTACGTTAATAGTTGAAAAAACACTTAAAAGGGCTCACTCATCACCTGGAAGGGGGGGTAGATATGGGCCAAATGAAATGGTAACACATGGGTGTGTCTCTCTGCGTGTGTGTCTGTGTCCATGTGCGCCATCTCCAGGTTTCGCAGTGGCTCACTGCGTGTCGCAGCACAGTCCCTCGCCCCTCTCCTCCCCCTCACCTCCCTCCAGTGGGAGTGGGAGCACAGGAAGATGTGACTCTGTTACTGCGAGCACTATATCAGCCCAGAGCCCCACAGGTAGCGCTCACACAGCATGCATAAACACACACATGGAGAAGCACAGACGCCACATTTTAAAGTCAGAGCAGACAGCGGAATAACTGTATTGAGTGGACCAGCTCTTTATAGCACAGAGGTGTTGTTAACGCAGTATATCTGCGCTGTACATCACACACATATGTCCTTTACACATCGAGTTGTGGGTGTAACTATGGTATAGCCACGTATATATATATACACACACACACACACACACACACACACACCCACACACCACATAAAC
Organism: Sparus aurata; assembly: GCF_900880675.1. Lineage (NCBI taxonomy): Eukaryota > Metazoa > Chordata > Actinopteri > Spariformes > Sparidae > Sparus > Sparus aurata. The sequence goes on along the minus strand of NC_044209.1, from coordinate 10,552,643 downwards.
CAAAATAGTTTCCAGCGGTGTCAGTCGAGCTGTTGGTATAATATAAGGAGTAGACACACGAGCGATTGAGTGTCCCTGTGCTTCCTCTACCACAGGGTCATATAGAATGGCTGTTTGTGTTCTGTTCTTTGTGAATGTAAATAATCACATTCTGTCCTCCAGAGAGCCTGTTAAACTACTCAGACCTGCATCATACGGTGCAGTTACATTCCTGATTCCATGGCTCAGGGTGACGCATTCTTTTGTTTTGACAATCACTTTCACCTTTGCTCTACTGAAGCAGAGCAGGTAAAAGTTTGACCTGTGCAGATGAGAATTTATGGAAGTTCAGTATCTGATTGATGTAGCTGAACCCAAAGACTCTAATATTATTTAATTTTAAGAATGACAAAATTACTTGGTAGCTTTATTTGGTTGATGAGCTGTTAAACTTTTTCTCTCCTCTTTTTTCGTTTTTTGTTACATAATGACACAAATATATGATTAAATGATGCAGATAAGCTACTCAGTTCCCCAGGCGAACTTTACTTCATGTTTGAGTGCCTCTGTATGTTCTCTGAGTGTTTCATACACTGTCTGAACAGCTTCATAACTGCAGCTAACGTTCTTGTTGTAAACAGCATTGCCAGAAAGAAGCTTAGTTTTCAAACTAAAAGAATATTCCACTGAGATGAGACATTTTAGTAAATTAACCAGCGTTTTCGAATCTTGACCGTCGCTCAAGTAAATTGTTCTGTAATTATGTTATTTGTTTACATCTCGTCAGCCTCAGAATGCAGAGACCTCCAGGGTAACAGCCCATAATGAACCCACAACCTATCATGCAGTAGTTTGTTCTAAGTTTGTCGAATATGTATTGGTCATTGTAAAACATCTTTGTTGTATCTTCCAAACTGCACCATTACACTCTTACAATGTAAGTATGCTTGCATAGTAGTTAACATTGTAGTCCATAGTTTATTGTGTTGCTCTGCCCACACAGACCAGTGCTGCTGCTGCTGCTGCTCTGCTAATGTTAGCGTCTTATGCAGTGTGTCCACCCTGTGCCTCTTTTTCTACACAAATATTACTACTATTATATATATATATTTTTTTTTTCTAACATTTACACATTCATTGGTGAATACTTTTCCAATTCCATCCTCTTCATCTTCATACTGTTTTTTACATTCTTCAATTATTTTACATTTGATTCTTGACACTTACCAGACTACAGTTTCAGTTTCTGACTTTATTTTTACCGTTACGCACCAAAACAGCAGGCAAATTCCTTGTGTGAAAACCTACTTTTCAATAAATGTATTTATTTTTATTCTGAATGTAAAAAGAGGCACTCTGTGAACACACTGCGCTGTGCTGCTTACTTGTAGGTCTGCCTGCGTCTGTCCAACTGATCTATACCTGCATAGATCTGTTTACTAACTACGTGAAGCTCTCCTGTGTGTGTCTATGTTCATGTGCAAATCCTGAGGGTTTTGGGTTCCCACTGGGTTTGGCTTGATCATGAAACTTGAATCGTGTTTAAAGCAGAGGCTTTTCTGCTGCATGTAGGAAACATCCTGGGAGTTCACTACCTTTGGAAAAGAAAAAAAAAAAGAAAAACTTGTTTCCCTTTGCATACAATTCCACATTAATTAACAAAGAAGGGCTTTCTCTCTCCATCTCCCTCTCTCTTTTCCTCTCCTCTCCTCTCCTCTCCTGCAGATGATGGTACATTTTTGGAGCACACCCCGCCCTCCTCCTCAGGCGGAGAAGGGGAAGGAGGAGGTGGAGAAGTAACACTTGTCTCCTCGGTCACAGCTCCGACGCTGGCCCCGAGCCTCACCCCGGCGTCCCAGCCCACCATCTCCCTCCTCACCGACAACAGCGCGGACTCTCTCAGCGTGGAGTCGCTGACGCTGCTGCCCCCTTCAGACTCGCCGCACCTGCACCCCTGCGCCAGCCACGCTCCCGCGACACACTCTCTACAGAGACCAGACGCCTCCATCGCAGAGGAGGAGGAGGAAGATGACGGAGAGCCAAGAAAAGAGGAGGAGCTGCAAGAGGAAGACGGGTCGCCAACCGACGAGACGGAGACGGATGCAACAGTAAAAGAAAGCACGACGACGGAGCTGGTCACACCCACTGATGAGGCGCCAGAGGTGCCAGAGGGTGGAGACGAGCCCGAGGGCGAAGACACACTTCTGGAGGTGAACAGAGACCAAGAAAGTTGCGACTTGTCGGCCACAGAGAAAACAGAAGATGCAGAGACGCGCAGTGAAACGCCAGACTCTCCTGAGCTGGATTAATCACCACACACACACAGTCATGCTCATGCACTAAAACTCGCCTCTCTCTAAAACACACACACACACACAAACACACACAGTGAAGTGTGATAGTTAAACTATCCAGCTTGGCTGCAGTATATTTTCATGTCGCTACCTGCAGGTAGTGTGTGATGTGAATAGTTTAAGGGGCTTTTGGAGGCATCTCAGCATTTGTGTTTGCACATGAAGAAAGACTCTCATCACTCACACAGAGAGGACGAGACAGACGCCGGTCCGACTCAAGGAAGGCTTTAAAGCACATCTGGGTTTCTGGTCATTTTTTTTAGCAAGCGTGTGTAAAGGCGCGCAACCAGCAACGTTTTTTACTCATTCTGATCGATTGTTTGTCAGTTCAAACACACACAGACACACACACACACACACACACACACTCACACACAGACACAGACACAGACTGCTGCTGTGAACTGTTCATCCACATACTATTTTTGTGTCTTACGTTCACATTACAGGTCACCACTGATGTTTTCTTGGTGGTGCTCACTTCTATGCTAACAGTACAAACACAGCTGCACTTGCCTTTTAACCACTTGCATGTCAGACCTGTCAGCAGTAACTGCCACATAGGACTGCCGTCAGACAGGTGTGTGTGTGTGTGTGTGTGTGTGTGTGTGTGTGTGTGTGGGCTCACATGGCTGCATACATGTTCTATATTTTGTTCAGTTCGTATTGTTCCATATTTAAGTGACGGTCTGTTTGTTTTCCTGCTCACTATTCAGTGTAACATAGCTTTAATCTGCAGCATCTTGAGCAAGGAGGGAGCAGGTCTCATACTGTAAACATTCATTTGATGTTATTGTGACATCAGAGCTCACAGCTAATCCTTTTAATCAGTGAACACCTTGGGTGAGGTGTGTGAAAACAGCTTTTTTCATTTGCACGCAGTCGGTTTCCATCGTATGAACTGCTGCTCTCTTGAGCTAACGTGGTAGAGGGGTAAGCAGTGAAACGAAACAGTTTTTTCTTTTTAGTCAGATATGCAACAGTCATCAACAAACTTTGACCTCGTTCGATTGGATTATATATGAACCTCCATTTCCAGATGATTAATTTCTCAAATCTATTCGGTGGTCCATAACCTGCAGGGATTAGATAATGTGTTTATGCACACAGGTGATTCATCTGACTGACCGAATGAATGAACGTTCTGAATGGAATAAAGGCCGCTGAATGAGTGAATAATTAATAAATGGGCATCTCTCAGTCCATTCATTCTCCACGTTAAGCTTTTCAGCCTGTAGCAACACGGACGTGCTGCTGTTTTACTGATTTAAATCTAGTCATCAATGATATAGTTAGAAAGACAGATAAATAGTAAAAAAGATGATTAGTTGAAGCTTTGATAGCGTCACAAAGTGATGCAGGTTGACAGATATCAGTTGTTAAATGGATGAACACGTGTGTCTTCAGGTCAGAACGTCGCCATAACAACACTGGGTTGAATGTATCTGCCATTTGCCGCTCAGGTGCTGACCTGAGCTCAGTTTCTAGTTTTCTCCACGTAAATTGATAAATGCGCTCAACACTCCTGTTGCTGGCGCAAAGAATAACTTTTCCACCCAGCTACTGGTGAACTATAAAATACCCACTCTCCAGGAAAAGTCTAATCTGGTTAGTAAACCCCCCAAAAAACCTACATCAAAGTGAAACACCTTGGAAAAATTCAACTATTACCAAGAAACAAAAGCACTCTTCGAAGAACAACATTGCGTTTTCTTCCCACGGTGCTCTGAGTTCAGTGTCGAGGGGCAAACCCATCCTCGCCCTCCTCCTTTAATCACTCGAATAAAGCTTTACTACTGCAATAATCTTAAGAGCTAACCAATGAGGGGAGAGATGAATGTAACAGACTACTTGTCTCTCCAAATGGCGGTGATCAATTTGAATGGGATCAGTGTGTTTTATCCTTAATTCGCGACTTGGTTTGTAACCAACTAAGCAGTCTTTTCTCTCTTAGCTCGCCATGCTTTTTTTTTGTTTTGTTTTGTTTTTAAACCCTTTATTAAACCTTTTCCCCGAGCTTTTCTCTTCTGCCTTCGCTTTTCCGGCTCGCGCTTTCTTCTTTTCTGTGCCATTATCACACAGCTGAAGTCTTAACGCTCGATCATTCTTATTTTTTAACTCTGTACAGTCATCGAGTTTGTAAAGGAGAAATTCAGAGCAATACTCTTTTTTTTGAGTCAGTCTCTTAGTATTTCCATCTCGCTTCTGTAAATAGCAGAAGAATGATAGTGATGATGAAGATGATGATTACTGTAGAGGCTCGGGCACACTTTGTAGAGCTGCCTCCGGTGAAGACAACACGGCGGCTCGTCGCCTGTAGCCGTTGGCCGCCTTTATCCAAACATGCCGCGACAAGCTTCTGTTACTTAGTCTCTGATTGTAGTGTGGGTGTATGTAACATGTTTGTATGCTCTGTAAATGCTCTCGGCTTTTAAACCTGTAATTATTGTTAATGAACTGAAACAGAGGAATAAATAAAGAACTGCAATAAATTATTCTACTTAACAACAGTGAGGCAGCTCTGTGAGTCTTGTTATTGTGTTAGCAGAGTGAAGATGTGTCGTTTTTTTCTTTCTTCTTTTTTTTTCTTCCTTCTTCACAGAATAGCACTCTGGCAGTAAGAGCAGAGGAGGTTCTCCTCAGTGTTTGAGCAAGAAAAACCACAGGAAATATTAGAAAAGAGCTGTCAACTCCAAGAACACACCCTCCCCTATATACATTACAGAATGTGTGAGGGCTTCCACGTATTGTGTTTCACGGCCAAGGTCGCATGGTGTAGAATGTACCTATATGGGGCTTATTTTGGGGTTACTTTGTGTGTGTGCAAGAGTTTACAAAAAGATTCACCGTAAGGGCACAGTGAGGAAAAAAAATAGATTTCAAGGACAGTTGTTTTTACTTTTTTTTTTTTTTTTTTCTAAATGATAATTAGGAGAAAAAAGTTATATTTAAAAAAAAAAAGTTCAAATTGTGACACATAAGTCATAATCGTGTGAGTCAACAGCTCAGGTTTTAATGCGCTGGTGTAAAAAAGAAAAAAAAAAAAAAGAAGATGAAAGCATCTCGTGTCAAACAAGTGAAGACCCGAAAGGTTTCAGAAATGAACACCTGACTGTTTTATCTGAGAAAATGAAACCAGTTCCAATAACCAGATGTGTTTTCAAGCAGCAGTTTGATGATATGAAAGTGTCCCATGAAGACCATGTGAGCAGTGGCAGACGCAGGCCGTCTAAGGGGGCGGCGGACAAGAGGGGCACCTTTAGTTCCATGACTCTGATACTCTGTTGTACGTTTCTATGATTAATCTCACATTTTCTATGGTACACGACATTCTGAGAGTCGAAAACCAAGCGGTGACATAAAGATCCATCCAGCGTTTCTATACAGGAACTTGTATTGCGTCCTACACTGCAGTTCCACAAATACGTGAAAACAGTCTTTTCTAAGAGCTAACATGTACGCGTGTATTTTCGACTCCTGACTCTCGCAGTCGTGTGCGTGAGCCGGTCGGGAGGCTGAGATCGTGACGTTGCTTTTACACTTTCTACCTTTTGCTCTTGTGTTTCTGTGGCTGCTGCAGGAGCCCTCAGTCACCTTGTGGTCTTGATGTGTTGCTTTTATCTCGGTTCCTCTCTTCAGGGAAGTCTGGTTGTGTGTGCGTAAACATGTGAATGGGTTCCTGGTACTGCAACCATACAGAAACGCTGTAGTGAATCTCTGTGTGTGTGTGTGTGTGTGTGTGTGTGTGTGTGTGTGTGTGTGTGTGTGGCTGCATGCGTGCGTCTTTTCTCTGTACCAAACCACAGTCATAGCACTGACTTGATACTTTTGACTGTAGCGACCTCGTTGGAAGATTTTGTCTGTTCAGTCTGCCTTGATCACCGACATCGCATACGACAGTCCTAAATATGAGCTCTGTTTTTTGTTACAGATGCTTTAGAGTGCATTAAAATTCAGGGCCACTGTTGAGGTTTAGAAATGATGTTAGAAGATTACATATCTTTACACTAAAGGGCTTCTATACACATTTTCTGCCCCGTCACTTCAAGCTGCGTACAAGTAGCACGATTATACTTTCGCTTAAAAAGCCTACTACACATTCGAAAATGTGGAGTGACGTATTATAAAGAGTAAGAAGTTCCAACGGGTTGGCGGTCGATGGATGGATCAAACGGGACTTTCACCCATGAGACCAAACGTCAACGACTCTTAACTTTAGTCCGCAAGTTAGCAGACACATTTAACTTACCTCACGTACCTGCCGGCATCTTTTACTCAATCAAACCAAACTGTGACCGTGTTTGATTCTGTTGCCACGACAACCGCGGTCACGTGACAGTGGACTACAAACAAAGATCTGGATGACGCAAAGGCGGCGTATCAACCTGGACGCAAAAAACTGACTTACTATGGCGTGGCAGATAAATGAGGCGGAGCTATGGATTTTATACCAGCCAGTAGCTAATTAGCTTAGCTTCGCGCAAAGACTGGAAATGGGGAAAATGGCTAGCTTTGTCTAAAATTGACAAAATCCTCCTGAAGTCTTATCGTCACCAGGCGACTACTGGAGACCGGAGGGAGTTGTTATTAACATGTGTTTCTGAATTTTACTTGTTGTGTCCATGCTACAATATGCATCCGCTGTTTGCAGTATCATCCGCTGTAGCCCTTACGGCAACTCGCAACGGTCTCCCTCAGCAGAGAAAACTTTCTCCCATCACCAGCAGAGGGAGTTGGATCAACGCTCACGTTTTTGCCTGGCAAGCGTCTGTCACACATCCCCACCCCGCGTCAAACGACTGTCCTTGTCCGCACCGTAACTTAGCCGCATTTATCCGTAGAAGCTTGAAACAAGGGCTAAGAGCTAAGAAGATGCAAATACCAGTGGCACAGTTGAAAGAAACACACTCATGAGCGTCAGCTAAAAAATGGAAACACAGCCGCCATCAATGGAACTGAAGCATCTCGAGTAACCCATTAACTCACAATGTTATCACGGTCAGGGCTCAGTAGTCGATCGCTGTCAGCAATCTGCAGTGCCTGGTGGTATTGTCCAACGGCCCAACCCTAGTTTCCACAAAATTTCTTCCAAATCAGTTCATCATGCTGTACATTCAGAGATAGCCCTCTAACAAGAAATGGTGAGGAAACAAATCCAGAGGAAACGGGTGACTAATGATAGTCTTCTGGGAACTCCTTTTTGTACATTACTTTTGAATGAGAATTGCTTTAATGAGGAACTTGGCATTAGTATTTGGTCTCATGGAAGTCTTCCAAGAAAAACATGCAATGGAAGCTGCTGGATGGGATAAAAGATCATGTAAAAGCTATTTCGTTTGTTGAATAAAGGTAAGACAAGATCACAAAGACAGAGACGGGGCATCTTATTCATATCAAATGTTCCTGTTGTTCTTGTTCCTCGTCAGACGTTTTGTCTGCCTCCGTCTCTTGAGGTGCCAGTTTGTTTGGCTGATTTCTGTAAAAGGACACGTTAGTTTAAAGGACAGAAAAGTCCGAGCAGAGGATTCCACAGAAATCAGCTGATAAGCACACCTCACTTCACCTTTTGCTTCTTAAAATAGTCGGGAATGTCCTGAAAACTGAGAAGCTATGAGTGAAACTGCTACGTATATCACTCATCATCATCATCATCATCATCAAGTCAAGTCTGTCTGACTTCAGTTTCTAGGTAAAGCTTAAGAAAAAAAAAAGTGATAGCAGGTTAAAACGAAGATATTACAATCAGGCTTTACATCACTGACTCATGTTCCACTGGGGTATGTGATCCACCCTCTTCCTCAAGCTGAGATAATTATATCCTCAAACTACTCAGGCTTTACTTGAATCAGGTTGTGAGTATGATATTCGGTATGACTCAACATTGTGTCTTTGTTTGTGTGCGTGTGTGTGTGCGGCTACATGTGTCTAGACCCAAGAGAATTAAAAAAAAAAAATCCCCCAAAAAGATCACAAAAGCCTTATGGTAAGGTTCGGTGTTCGCGTTGGAGTTCTGGTTAGAAATGAGGAAGGGGTTGGAGGTTAGCTCAGGTTAAAACCACAAGCTGCATCTGAAAAAAAGTACACTACTGCCTGAAAAAGTGACGCATACTCTCACATATGTCATGAAACTGCAGAAATTTGAAGAAATTACTCTGCTTTCTAAACATAATGCCGGCTGAAGTCACAGGTCTGGTCGCCGTCGCGTTCCCACACATTCTCAAGCTGTTTGCTTAGCTTAGAATAAAGAGTGAAATACGGGGGAAACCGCTGGTCTGGCTCGTCCGTCAAGCTAAGCTAAGTCTCCCTGAGAGGTAGATAAGTGGACTGTCATTGCATGTGCCAGCGAATAATGAGGGTGAAGCTGACAGCTGTTAGCTTAGCTAAGACAAAAAATTGGAAATGGGGAAACTGCTGCTCTGCCCATTAAAAAAACAAGTCTGTTCTAAGCTAACACTTTGCTCGAAACATTGTAGCTTCATATTTACCACAGGAGCATGACATAGGTATCATTTTTCCCATTTACCTGATTTTAAAGCAAATCAGGGTGTTCCCCAACCTGTGGAACAAGTTTCACTGGTTCTTTAGCAACCTCATTCCAGATTCAAATGAACTACAAATCACGCTGGCTACCAGCTAATTCAGCTAATAACATTAGCATTAGCTTAGTGTTCTAAAATGTCAACACATCTTAAACACATTTATTTTAAGCTAGGAAGCTAAACGCGCTGGACATAATAGAATGCTAATGTTAGCTAGGAAGTGGTTGGATGCTAAGATTAACTTACGGGGTTATTTCATTATGGTGTTTTTCACTGAAATTTGGCCAGATGTCCCTTCAGGTTTTCAATATCTGTCATTCATCATTCTCATAGCAATTTGTGAGCTTCCCCTCCACCTGGAAAACAGCCCCACAACTTTATCCGAACATTCCGGCTTCAAATTGCCGCCATGTGAATGTGGTCTACTGATCGTGAGGTACTGACGAGGATTGTGAAACAACAAAAACATGAAAACACAGCGAGGTATGTTCTGCACACCGTGTGAACAAACCGGCAGGTCGGGAAAGCAAGAAACAAAATGAAAGGAATGCTACAGTGATTTATGCAGCAGTTGAACTTTTCAACTGTTTCACGTGAAAACAAAAGTTTCTTAACATCGCTTCCTGCAGTTTGGACGAAGCACTGGCTCTGTGTGTAAACGTTGTGTAAGGTTCCTGTTAAATCACTTTCCTCAGTGTGTTTCACATGCTGTTTCCACCTATGGTGGCATGACTACATGCATTCAGCGCTTTGGTCCATTGTGGCATCAAGTAGTTAATATAATGTGTGAATTATGTTTGGCAAACACATGAGTCATATACTCCAACCAGGTGTACCCACCTGGTTCAGTGCTGCCACACCCGTCAGTCAGTATATAGCGCAAGGAGGTGGTTTGTTCAAAAAGCACCATCTTCTTTAGGCCTCACTCTTCAGCCTCTACCTGTTTTCGTATGTTACTTTTAGTCCGTTTCTTCTTATTGACACAGCGACCTGTCTAAATATATGCTTCATACGAGGAGTTTATCAGAAAATGAAATGCAAACCGTAACTCAAACCCTGACCTTGATCTAACATCTCTGTCTAACCACTAACCCAAAAAATTTCCCACTTCCTCCTGAGGAAATTTTAATCTGCTGTGGGTCCTCACCGTGTTTAAAGCACTACACACACACACACACACACACACACACACAATCACACACTTCATTATGTGTCACTTCTGTCCCTGTTTCTGGTAAGTGTGTGTGTGTCTAAGCGTAATAGTCCATTTACTACCAAAGTAACCCCACCCACCAGTCACTTCAGCCTACAGAGATGAATCACTGTGGTGACGATACTGTACACTACCTCGCACACTTCCTGTCTGACTGTCTGTCTGTCCCATTGTCTGTGAGATAGCGTGGACACAGTGTGTTCAGCGTGTGATCACGAGGGTGGGTGTGTTGGTCTCCGCCCCAACACACTCCCACTGCTCCTGCACATGACATGATTTGGGGGAGGAGAAGCAACTGAACCAAAAACCAGGGAAGGTTAGTTTAAATATGTTTTATTCGCAAATAAAATAGTAGAAAATATATAATATCTTAGATTCAGTAAAGAAGAGACACATCATCTCTCTGGACAAGAGGTAGGATGCCTCGACATACAGTACAACTTAACACCAGACCTCCTGACTCCAATACTTGACTTCTTTTACAACATTTCATCTGCGCTACACACAGATTTTTCGTTTAGTATTCGAGCCATCGGTGCTGGCAAACATTCATGTGGGATGTAAACATTCAACGACTTTAGAGTTTAAATCTGCTACGGAAAAGCTCCCTACTGGTACCGTCGCCTGGGGTCGTTTCAACCGCACCCTCCGACACGCCTCCACGTTTGTTAAAGTCCACTCCGTTGTCGCTCTTAGAGTCCTTCCAAAGTTCACTCTTGCGCATTTTCGGGCCACGGCGACCCCTGATAGAACATTCACAGCTGTTTTCGCCAGTTCTTTTGTCTCTGTAATGGCTCCTTCGTGTCTGTAGTTTTCTCTTAATGCAGCGTTTACCAAACTTTCACGCCTCCCGGAGACCGAAAGCCGCTTTGTGCTTGTGCAAGTGGGAGTTGGGTCTCCGGAGGTAAAATATGTTGAAATGTCACACACGGACTCTGTCCGATTGGAGACTGCCTGATCTCCACCGTGGTGATACTGTCTCTCGTGAAAACAGGGAGCTGCCTTCATCTGTAACCACGGCAACATCGTCTTGACGTCCAACGCGTGACTGTCGGGCTTTACAAAACAGTCCGGTAAAAGCTGCCTTCTTGAAATTAAAAATAATACTATCAGGACTTTATAAGGCAAGTTTGTTATAGTTTGTAAGGGAATTCCAACAGGTAGTCTTGGGTCACATGGGTGAGAGGCAGCTCCGGAACCCGGCTCTGTCCGCCGCACAGCTCCATGACGCGCTTCCTGCACAGCTCCTGCAGCGTCGGCTGCCATTTCCTGTACGGGCTGCTCAGGCTCTTCTTGGGAGAATTGCTGTAATACTCCAAGAGGGCGAAGAGCGTCGGGAAGGAGCGCTCGTTGCCCGCCAGCGAGAACTTCTGACGACTGTAGGTGATGCGCACGCTCACCGGCCCGCTCTTGGCGTGGTAGGACAGCGTGAAGAAGACGTCCTTCTGCCGGCTGTCGCGGATAAGGAAGCTTCCCAGGGGAGCGTCCCGCAGCATGCGATGCGCGTCCTCCACTCCCAGAGGACCCCAGTAGAAGCTGCTGCGCTCGAGCTTGGACGCTGTGTCGGTGATGATGTTGCAGTCCTCCTGGCAGGAGAAGGTGGGGAAGTGGGTCAGGTACACGGAGGGGTGGGACGGCGTTCTGGGGCTCCTGTCTGGAGAGGCCCGGCGCTGAAGCTGCTCCGACTCGATCTCGTGCCTGGCCAGCGAAGAGGACGAGGACAGGGATGAGGAGGATGATGAGGAGGAGGACGACGAGGATGATGACGATGAGGAGGATGACGACGATGAGCTCGACAAGCGAGTCTTGTCATGGCCTTCCACTGTGCTGTCGGCTACCATCCTACAGGGGAGAGCGGCCCCAGACCCTCTCCCATCTCTAACCACCACACTGACATCCTGAGGGAGACAACACGAGAAACAAAGGGTTAAATTCATGACTGCTAAAGCAACAAGACGTTTGACTCAAAAGAGGAGGATCTTCATTGACAAACTAAACAAACTGACCTTAAAGGTCAACAACCTCATACTGTTTTACTTTGTTTACATGTGGCGGACCCTGCCACCTTTCTAGCTTCAAACAGTGTTCTGGGAGCTTATTGTCCTCTGAGAAACAGCTTTTTAACTCAGGTATGGACAAATAAATGTGTCTGAGTTTGTGTTATTGTATATATAAAGATTCTGAGTCCGAATTTCTTCTCCAAAACTGTGTAGTGCCCCTTTAAAATCAGCTCAACTAAGAGAAGCATTGATAGAGTATAGAGACAGTAAAGATAAAAGGTTTCAGGCAACGACCACATAAGGCCATAAAAGAAGACAAGGTCGACTTCTGTCCTGTCAGTGTGAGGATGATTACTTCTGTGTGTGTGTGTGCGTGCGTGCACTTCAGTGACTGAATCTGAAGCGAAGGTCAGGAATTCATTCTAGTTTCCATTGACGGGCACTATGTTTGATATGAGTGGAATCTGCGGTTTGGCTCGCATACAGTCAACGCTGATGTCAGCCACAGACAGATTACTGTACACAGTCTGCACACACACACACACACACACACACACACACTCTCTCTCTATGGTTCTTTTTTTATCAGGTCAGAATCAAACTTTTTCAAGCCAGTTGCACACATAAAAGACATGAATGGGACTGAGTGAGGTGATAAAACATCTACTGAGTGAAAACTCACACATGACTTATCCCATATCAACAGGAGCCTCTCCTGTGTGATTCACATGCCTCCTGTCTACCTGGAACCGCTGCAAGGAGCTCATGAAAAGTTGCTTTAAATTCCAGGAAAAAGCTTAATGATTACCAGAGGACGGCGTGTTATTTATTATCACTCTCATTATTCTTCTTATTCTTCTTATTCTTATTTAGCTTTTATTCAATGCAACCACATCTTAAATTCAAATGACTCAAAGTCATCACAGGTGGTTTCTGATTTTGTTTGTTTTTTAAAAGTTTGGCAGATGTTAGCAGCTGGACATCTGGAATCAAATCAGGTCGTGCACACCAGTAATGCGCATGTGTTTTCCACTGCGCAGCCACGGAGACCACCAATAAATACAAAAAAAAAAAAAATCGTGCATTAATAAATCCAGTATGTGTGTAGAGGGGAAAAAAAAGTCTTACCGTTTTGTTCTAACAGAGGCGCCGGGTTAAAGATCCGTCTGCGTGTAATCCCCACGGTGCAGACGGAGCGATGATGTTTTTTTTTCTGGATAATCCTGCAAAGTCAAAAAAAATTAGCTCCGCGACACGCACGCAGCGTCAGACGCGTCCCGGCAGCTCAGGAGGTGTTCAACGAGTCGACCTGCGGGGCTGCGATCGTCAGATCGTCGGCATCGTGTGTGTGTGAGCCCGTGGTAAACACTGCTTAGTCTTTATAGCAGCTTAGCCCCGCCTCGGAGAGTTTCCTTGAACAGGCAGGATTCGCTTCAGCTCAGGCCCGCCGCTTCTGAGAAACACGAGCTCGAAACGAAAGTGAAAGTGGAGCCGAGAGCCTCCCCAGCTCCCTTCTCTTCTTTCTGTTCCTTTGAACCGGCTGGAGAATTTCAAGAGAACCGCAAAGCCCACGTGACAGCGGGACGTCTTTTTTAAAAAGGTGGCCGATTCGAATAATGGCAGGATTTATTAGACAGGGCGCTCCGGCTATTTTTAATAAACAGTCAGTATTTTTTTTTTTTCTTTTTTTTTTTCGAATGAATTGTTTGATTCATTCATTTAAAAAACTGAGTGTGTGATTTTAACGTGCGCACCCTCAAAAATACATTTCAAGGAGCCTGTGGTATTTTTACATTTAAGGTTCACCCAAAAATTAAAAACAATCCACCGTTTTCTGCCCAGCCTGCCAAGTCTGGTAAGGTTTCGTAGTCCGCAGAGAGTTTCTGCGTTCCAGCATTCTCCTGAACAGCGAAGGTCTACGGGGACTTGTTTTTAAATAACTACATTAAACATAAAATCATTGAAAGGCACCGTGCTGTCACTGATAAATCCACCAGCAGTGCACATGCATATATGCAACCATATCCTTTACTGATTTTGAGTAGGGGCAGCATATTACCGGAATAACAGATGTCGTTAGCTAGTTAGCTCGGTTAGCCGTGCATCTAGTTGTCCAGACTGGGAGCTCGGGGCACCAGGGGAGTGTTGTTTTTTGGGCTGGACAGGTCGGGGCAAAACTATAATTTTTTCACATTCTGTTAATGATTTTAGGGTCTAAGCTAAAATCATTAGCACACGACCCATCTCAAGTGGATGCACTAGCTCAACCGTGCATCCAGGGTGTAAATAATGTCTTTTCATTGGGGTGAGAAGAATAATGACTCTATATTAATTTTCTGGGGGGAACTTATCCTTTAAATAAATAAAATCAGGTTAAATGTATTTCGTGACCCGTTCTGGTTTCAGTCTCAGTCGAGAGTTAATGTAGCCTAGATTTTGCATGTAGATGAAATTCCCCAGTAGAAATCAGGCCTGGAGCGTTTTTTTTTCTTTTTCTTTTAACCTCTGCTCAATAGGGCAGATAAGGATCTGATCTCTGCAGTCAGAAAGCATCCCTGTTTAATGTCAAACCACATAAAAAGAACAATTTAAATCTTTCTGTTTCCAGTAAATACCCGCAGTGCTGAACAAGTCAGTGTCTCTGCTGCACTTCCATATTTGTTGCTAATAGTCAGCTGTTTTGCACAAAAAGTCTTTAACGCTGCCTGGACATTTGTGTTGATTCATCACCGAAACGTCTGCATTGTGTATCCAAACAGTCATCTCACTGTTTTGACTTTCAAAACTGGGCCGAAACAAGAAATCTGCATTGTGAAATCTTTTTACTATCATTATTATTAGTATTATTATTATTATTATTGTTATTATATTGTACGACGTGGTATTAAAACAATGCAGATGACACATCATAGTACAGTTCACAGTACACTTCAGGGTTTTTTAGTAGTGAGACTGTGGTGGGTTACTTTCTGAGTAAGAGTCACTTGTTTCACATTAAGTCTGCTCGTGACGCAAGACTCACTTCAGAGGAATCTGAAAATGAAGTTAAACCTGATCTAATTTAATGTTAATTAAGCCTGAGCAGCAGTTTTTTCCAGATTTGTTATGGCTTGCAGCGTGTGGACGGTGGCTGCGTGCATACGGTTGTTGGTAATTTAATCTGTGTTTCTGTGCTGAGTGATTCATGTATTTGGCAAGCAGACGCACAGTGAGCAGTGCAATGTACATTTCATGACAGTACAAGATCGTTCTCAATATCTCTGCACATGAAATCTGCACCATCTTTGGCATTGATGATAGTATCTTTTTTTACAACTGCAGCATCGGTCCTGCCAAGTGCAGCAAGAGAGACGGAAATGAAAGTTATGAGCAGCCTCCCGTTGGCAAATGTGGGCCAAGCTTCACAAGTAAGTACAAACATGGCTTTGGAGAGAGAGATTAACTAAGACCCAGGTGGTCAGGTTTCAAAACACTTAGTTTGTTAAACAGACAGTTAAGGAAATACTCGTGTCAGCTGGAACGGCTTAAAGAGGCAGAGGCAGATGATGGCTAAGATAAGCTATGTGAGGTCATGGTGTATGTATCATGGTTAGTTTCTTTAATGGTGACTCCTCTGACTCAACTAGTACTCAGATGAGACTTCTGCTTCCATTACGACCACTCTGTAGGACCAAGATAAGACTCATGGGCTTTGTATCAGTCTTGGCTCCTTCATTTTCTTTTTCAGTTGACTGATAAGATGTGGTCGCTCCTCCCTCGCGAAGACCCGGTGGAAAAAAAAGGCCCACAACCCATTTTGTGTCCCCATCCACAGACCATTTGTTTTGCCTATGAGTTAGTTGCTTCAGAAAATAACCAATGTAAATCAAATATACTCTATATAACCTGTAAAAACGTAACAAATATCTATCATAATGTTGCAACCAGAAGCCAAATGGTACACATGCATCCAAAAGGGAGCTATGAAGTGGTTGAGCCAGTGGTTTCAGTGTTTTGATTACTGGCTACAATCAATAAGTCCTTATTTACATGCATTTGTGTATGACTGCTTTATGTTTGAGGTGGTGGTCGGAGGGGCCGTCGGCGCTGAATGGCAGCCACGCTTCCGTAAGTCTGCCCCAGAGCAGTTGTGGCTACTATTGTAGTTTACCACCACCAGTATGACTGAGTGAATGAATGGAACCTGGAACCCTGTGAGGCACTTTGAGTATCTAGAAAAGCGCCATACAAATTCAATATGTTATTATTATTATTATCATTATTATTATTATTATTATTATTATTATTATTATTATATTATATGTAGGAATTTTGGTTTAAAGCATGAAAATGCACTGAAATTGGCAACATATTGTGACCAAGTAACACCTCTGACATTAAGTTAGCATGCCAATTAGCCAGTCCCCACACAATTTGTACCTCTGGAGCCAACACCGACACTCCCGGCTCCTGGTTGAAGCCGTAGACAGCTAACGTGACCGCTAGCTACATGGTTAACTTAGCTTACCAGCTAACCTCAGCTAGATTTAGCAGCAGCTGGCAGTTACTTTGGTGATACCATTTTTACACCTCAGAGTCTGTTTACAAGTTTTTGGGAGTACCTCCTTACATGTGGGAAAAATGGCTGTATTAAAGCTTTAGCTGTAGCGGAAGCTGTGTGAAGATGAATGGCCTCATGTGACGTCACTCGAGTCAGTGTCCATTGAGACTAAAGCTTGAAAATGAAAGAAATTTCAATCAAATCTGGGCGCGTGACGTTAGAAAGACGCAAGCGCACTAGATCTCTGCAGCCTGCTCATTATCTCTACGTTAGCTGCTGTTAGCATAAGACACATCCTAGACCAAACTGACTGTGGTTGAGTTGCATTGTGGGTAATGTAGGTTCCAGGTATTGACAGTGAAGAATAATGTGTGGAAAAAAAGAAGATGATATTTCTGATTCTGCTGATTCGTGTGCTTTTTTTTTAGGTTTTAGGTTAATAAAAGTTATTAATGTTTAAATAAAGCTTTCGGTTGTTGCAGGAATGCACTGTAAATGGGTGGAGTACTTGTTTACAGGTGCTGGTAAACTCATATAGAGATCAAATTCTCAGTGTGGAAAAACTTTATTGTTACCTTTTTGGCTGCAGGATATCTTGACACATTCAGGGTTTTTTTTATACTCAGACTCGTGTAAATGTTGTTTAAGGTAATCTACACTTGGTTTTCTGATAAGTGGTATCCATGTGTGTTTTGTGTGTGTGTTTTGTGGGGGGGGTGTGTCTGAGCAAAATCTCTTATCTAATGTGATGAACGATACGTTAAAGTTGGTGAGGTGTGAGCATGCAGAAGGTCCTCGGTGCGGGGAGTTGTGATTCAAGACAGGAGGCAGACAGACATGGAGAGGGAGGACTGCTCTCTGGTCAGCTCTGCCCCGCGTTGTTCGGGTAGGAACGGGTTAAAGGATTGAGCTTAATCAGAAACACACGCGAGTTGTAACACTGGATGTCTGCCACGGCTGCGAGTGTTGCATGTGTCTGGATTTTTCCTACATGCAACGCACTGCATATGTGTTACAAATGAACTCAAACCCAATCGTGTGTGATGCAGTTTGGTAACACTGCTACTGTGTGCACGCGTGGGTCTTGCGTGTTCATTACCGTGCGCCCAGTGTTAATGGTCGTCTGTGCGCATGCTCATAAGTTTCATTTCTGTGAAACAGGGAGAGAGACCAGAGATTGAAACACAGCCAGCTCGTGGTGTGTCTAATTGCAGATCCTCGCAGACTATCCAGAGCGTTGTTTGCGTGTGTGATTGCAGTTTTGCAGGAGTCTTGCGTGCATATCTTTATGTTCATTTGTATGTCTATGCAATGCTTCATGAGTTTCATTTCGGTGGAACAGGGAGAGGAGCGGAGGGCTGGAACACTGGGAGCTGGACTGTGATTGCTAGATGTATGGAGGATGTGTTTGCATGAATGCAGCGTGTCATGTGTGTTATTTCTTTTTATTTTGTTGCATTATTCGACTGGGAGGATACACGTAGGCATTGTTACTATGAAATAAAATGCAATCATACAAGACCTCTAGCCGTTAACTGTATCCTTGTCCCGGGTTTGCAACCAGGGACTGCAACACAGAGTAATGACTGAAAATAATGTTGAAAGCTGCAAAGAAAATGAATAAATAAATAAATTGCATGCTGTATAAATGCAACCCATTGGTCAGATGCAACATAAAGTATCCCCAACAGATGCGTTAACATAGACGAATGGTATAAAAACACTGTTGCACTTTTAACCGGGAGCAGTTTGAGTTGGTAAGAGGCATCCGTTGCTGCAGCCGCACTGGAATTTGGAAGATAGGGTCATTGTTTGTCTGTTGGCTGTTGAATTGGAGCGTTCAGGGTCAGAGGGTCCGTCAGCGGATGAAAAATGAAGAGCTGGGCAAATCTATTTTTGGTCGCTTCTGGGAGCTCTCTGTATCAAACCGTGTGAGCTTCATCGGAGTCCGTCTGCGCCTTTAATTGCTGCATGTTTGGTAGAGCGTCATGAGACATGATAAAACAACGCGAACGTGTCGGGGCACATCTGGAGGTTCCTGCAGGAGCTTTGACACACTTTTATTTTTCACTTTTGACTTCTTGGATCTGCACAGTTTCTTGGAACGTTAAGTGTTTTCAATCTGCAAATTGTCTAACTGCAGAGGAGCAGCGATTGTCTCATACAGGTTTTACCGTCACACCACACGGGCGGACAGCGGGGGATGAATGGGAGCTGTGTGTGCCGTTGTGGGTGTGTCCCCGTTTGGCGTTCTCACATCCTTGAGGTGTTCTGATCAAAGTGGCTCCCTCTGTTGTCTTGCTCCGCCGGTCCTCAAAGAAAACACCTTTTCACTTCCTTGTCTTCAAAATCAGGAAACATCACGTTGTTTCAAGACATGAGCTCCATTTGTTCATCTCCTTGCTGTCTGTGATGACATTTGCGCAATTACCGACAGTGAACAAGAGTCGCTGATGGGAAATGAGTGTGCTGTCTTTTCGTCGTCCTCCATTGTTGTATTGTTGTTTTTTTGTTGTTTTTTTCCACACTGTTTGGATGAGATTTTTCTCATTGTCATTGTTTTTCTAATCTAGATTTATTATTGCATGCAGATAGTCACTGGTATTCCAGTAAGGCCAACATGGACGCCACCCCCCCCTCCCTCCACGGGCGGTCATCAGGAGTTGCTCCATAGGAGAATGTCCTGTACTTTCAATATGATATGTATGTACTTTCAGTTTGTGCCATACTTTCACTTTGATGCTCTTCATAGGTAAGGATAAGGATGTGCTCCGCTGCTGAGTGATGAAGGTGATAAGGTGTGAATAGGAGCCGCAGTTAAAAGATAGGGGTAATCTTCCAGTAAACACTAGAGCGCACACATGCAGTATTTGCTTTAGGCCTGCTGTGAGCCCCTTTGTATTGCATGTTATTGCAGTGTGTCCTGGTGTGCCCTGGCGCAAGTGAATTAAATCCCAATTCACCATAAAAAGGGCCGTATACCTTTTATTGTTGTCTTTTTTTTTCCTTTTTTTTTTTGTGCACGTCCAGTTTCATTTTGAGCAACTCGGTTTATGATGAGCTTTACGAGAAGGCATATACCAAAGGTAACTTAAGGTAGGTAGAGGGCGAAAATGAAAGCACAAAAAACAAAAGAGATTTCATGAATAGCAGAATAAGTGAACACATTAGAGGTATAATCTGAGGAATTTTGGTTTAGAAAATAAATAAAAAAAGTCAACAGAATGTAAAGAAATAACAGTTTTGACCTTGTCTAGAGAGTTAGCATGCTAACCAGCTAACTTTGACAGTTGGCGCAAAAAACAAGGATTCAGTTATTATCTACTCATCTCCGTGCCGATTGGGAGGTCAGGGGACATTTCTGGAGCTTCTCCTAATCAACTGGAGAAGAAGGGGACATGTTTTAAAAGGTACTAAGAACAACTGAAAAAAAGAACTAAAATGACTTCATACAGCTTACCCAGCATTATCCAAGTCTCTGAAAGCCCCAGCATCCAAAATTGATTTGGAAAGACTTTACTTAGACCCTTTTTAAAGCCGAACTTCACTGTAGCTGCTAGGTTAAAAGTGTAAGTGTGCACAAATGTGACGAGCAGTACGGAGCCCTCTTATGGTTTTCTTTTTCGTTTTTTTTACATTTTAACACAAGTCCCCATCTATTCCAGTTGTTTGAGAGAATGCTGCAACGCTGTGAAGCCCCGGAAATGTTTCCTGGACTACGAAACTTCACCATCAGCATCGGGGTAGCAGTGGTCAGTGGCTGAATTTTCATTTTAGGGTGAACTCATCCTAAATGTTTAGATTTTTCGAATATGATGTGGCATTCTGGGAGATTATAGTGTTTAGCTGTTCTTACCATTTCCTTTTAGGGCATTTAGCAGACGCTTTTTTTTTCTTTTTTTTTTCTCTTCTGTAGAAAATAAAAATAAAGAACAGCTGGCACTATTGATGTGATTGTTATCTTTATTTCTAAACCTGTATCTCAACAAGCCCTCATAAAACAGTTAATGTTTCATCAGTTTGCCATTTCCCTGAAGCCTCTCTGGCAAGATGAGCCTAATCCCTTTCACTGTCAGAATAAACCAACTGGCACTGTAACTGTGGCGGGTTCTTTTATATCCTCTCTGAATGTCATTGTATTGCATGAGTTGTTCTGATGGACAAAACAAGAACCAGCAGCATTTTTGTCAGCGCCTGACTACGATTCAGATCCAGTAACTTGATCCAGTAGTTCCTGCCTTCATCTGTCAGAACAGGATTGCGTCTTGGTGAAAGTGGAAGTGGAGCTGCAGCGAAATGAGAAGCTGCGTTTCAGTGAATCGTTTCTGGTTATAGTAAGGAGGTAATAAAATAGCGCCGGGACATGTGTTACTTTCTAATTCACAGAGCAGGAAACACAGACGATTAGACTACCTTTATCTGCTGTGCGATCTAGATGATGCGGTAAAATAATAAGTGACCTATGCACCAAAGGTGATTCAGCAGAATGTGAAAGTAGAAAAAGGTCTTCCATGAAGTCCTGATGGTTACAAGAAGCACTGCAGCACTGATAAAGTCCCTGACGCCTCGATAGTTTCCAGTGCTGCCTGATGTTAAATGTCAATCAGGGCATAACAATGCTAACAATGTTAAAGGGCCGCTATGTAGTTTTTTGGAGAAGAAACTCGGAAATGTTCATTTGGCCCCTAGAGAGCTGTTTGAAGCTAGAGAGGTGGCAGGGTCCGCCACATGTCAACAAAGTAAAACAGCGTGAAACTGTGTTTGTTCCTTTAAGGTCAGTTTGTTCATCCAGTCGTGAAAATAACTTGTTTATCTTTTTTTTAAATATACAATAAATCAGTCATAAGCTCTTTCTCCTCTGATTAAAATGTCTTCCCCGTGACTACACAGTGCACCTTCATCAGGAAAACTTTCTTTCTTCCCATAATAGCACACGGACAAACTTTGAAAATATTAGCCAAAAAAAAACCCTCAAAATCATAATATTGAAGATGTCCCTGTGCCCACTTTCGTTCATCCTGCTCCTCATCCCTCTGTCATATTTGAGAGTAACTGAGGAGTCATTGTCTCCTCCGG
Organism: Sparus aurata; assembly: GCF_900880675.1. Classification (NCBI taxonomy): domain Eukaryota; kingdom Metazoa; phylum Chordata; class Actinopteri; order Spariformes; family Sparidae; genus Sparus; species Sparus aurata. The sequence continues at coordinate 10,530,942 of NC_044209.1, read as the reverse complement.
CCTCCGGCAGAACAGTGCCATGTTATTGTTTGTTCCACTGAGGAAAAGTGGGCAGCGTAAATATTCTCTGGAACCGATTATTCAGTATCCCCGTCAAGGGCACGTCATCCCATAGCATGAGCCGGCGCAAGCGTTTTAAAAAGTCCATAAAAATCAGAGTCGTTAAGAAACAATGGCCCTTCGGCGAGTGAGACAGCTTACAGTAATGCACCCGCTGCAAGTGAATCAACAGGTTCACATGAAAAAGCCAGAGTGGCTCCGAGGAACCAGACCGGGCAGCTGTACTGGTAGAGTTCTAACAGGCGCTCTGTCATCCTGGCAAGAAGCTTCTGGCAAAACGTCTTCCGTAAAAGTCGGGGGGAGGAGGTTCATTTCTCACATATGCGCACTGCCTCAGAAATATGCACCCGGGTCCGAGAATCACTTGATTGCTAGGCGGAGGATTTGAGCTTCCCTGCTGATGCGTGAGCTTCAGAAACATTATCCTTGGCACCGTGTGATGAGGAAGTCTGCCCTCCGTTTCCCATAACCAGCAGTGGGAGGTGTATTCCAATCTTCACATAATGTGGTATCAACATATTACTGTATCGTGAGGAAAGGTCCTACATTTGAGCTGTGACGGAAGGGAAAGTACAGATGTTTTATCAGCAAGTATACTTAATGTATGAAAGCAGAAGTGCCCTAGACATTCTCCTGCGGCTGATTTATTTTCACATGTATGACATCAGGCCCCCTCCAAAGGGACCTCAAGATAAATCTGAGGGTTGTGAGATCATTATTGGGGTCGGAAAAGAAGAGAAAACTAATTCTGCCGCACGATATGTATCTAGAAATATATCGCCTTCTCTATAATGTTGTAATTTTATCTCCTTGAGCTTCAAACTATTCTGACGTGAGCAGTTTTAGGGGGAAAACCCGTCTTTGGTGGAACTGCTAGCAACTCATAAACAACTAAAACATGACAAGACACCTTAAAATAGTCCTTTGCACCATATTATATCCAAGAATGCTTAATATTTACTAGCCTCATCCTAGGTTCAGCACGATACAATATAGTCCAATCTTTCTGTCTTTAATGATGTGGTACAGAAAGCAACATAAAGTAGACATAGTTCAAATAAAAAGTGTAATTAAAGGGGCGCTATGTTGTTTTGGAAAATAAATTCAAACTCTGAAAGGTTATATCTACAATATTGATACGATAACAATACAAACTCTGACATATTCATGTGACGAATCTCTTCAAAAAGCTGTCCGCAGAGAGAAATAAGGCCCCCAGAATGCCGTCTGACGCTAGATAGGTGGCTACTTATAAGGGTCCCTGCAAATATAAACGAAGTAAAGAGAAGTATGGAAGTGGTGGCTTATTCACACACTAAAATCTATTTAATGTTCAGATTAAAACGTCCTCCTTAAAAGCACCTTTAATATACTCTCCGCCGCTGCCTGGCACACAAGAAACGTGAGGGGACACAATCAGCATCGTTAGCTCGTCAGCTATCTGCTTTGACTTTTGGCTGGCTTTGGCAGCAACTTTATCTTTTACGTGTTCAATATGCATGCAGACCACACCCAAGTCTTATCTAGACAACTTAACAATAGTTGTGTGCATGTTGAATGTGAAAAAGGGAATGCTGGGCACTCCGACTCTCTGCTGAAGGTCGCTGCAATGTTGCTCCTGACAAATTAAAACGTTGGGAGATAGATTCTCTACGTGAGGCCCGTTGCCCCTCAGAGCCCCTGAACTATCCATTCTGGATTACCTTAACCCCACCCACCTCGACAATAAAGCTCCAATTACCAGGCATTCAGACCGAAACGTCTGTGGTTGGTCGAGAGCCCGTTGCTTCGTGCACTGCGGAGGAAATGAAGTGTGTTGCGACGAGGCCGGTCTGATAAATGGATCTGTTCATTTTGAAGCATTATCAGATGACACAGCGGTTTATAATACCATGGAGAAAAAAAAACCTTTTGCAACTCTGGAAGCAGTCCCAGCAACAATCATTTGATCCTCTCAATCTTTGTCTGCACATTATTCCATTTCGGTTCCCCGGTTGGTTCAGTGTATTTAAGGCGAAGGCTCTGGGCAGTCCCCATTAGCTGATTAAGTTCTCTGCTGTACTATTCCTGTACTTCACTCTCGGGCCAGTGACCTGTCCCCTCGGTCCACTCCTGACATTTGACAGCATCACCAAGACTCTCCAGCCCTTTCCTTTAAGCCCAGTCAGTTCCCAATAAAAAACACATCTGGTTCTTTGCGTTATTGTTTTGGAGGCCATTCCAGAAAACCCTGCTCTACCTTGGTAAGTGTCTTAGATGTGGAAAAAAAAGAAATTCCCCACATTACACAACAATTCATTGCTAAATTTTGTCATGCTTTTTTTTTGTTATAAGGAAGCAGCAATTATTTGTCATCTCTACTGGAATTAATCTAGTGTTCAGCACCCAGTAATGTTTTGTTTTCTTACCCAGACCGTTTCCACTTCTTGTCTTCGGCAGTGATAAATCATGTGCTTATGTCTGATTACGACCTGTGATGTCAGAGCTCCAGCTCGTGCCGTGTAGCTGTGCTATCAGCTGCTACCAAGCGTTGGTTCTGTCGGCCTGGCCGTTTGGCAGCGCTGCTGTGTTTGTTCCAACTTTGGCCCTTTGCCCTGGCCTCCACAAACCAAACACACAAGCCCTCGCCGTGGGACAATCCCAGGAGATGTTTCAGCGAGGATAGTACACAAAGAAAACTTCCTCTTCGTAGAACAAAGACAGGGTTCCCACATTGGTAAATGGCCCTTTGGCAGAATGTGTTTTATGATTTTGGGTTATGTGAACTGACTCAACTTGAAGTCTGACCAGATTCACATTTGGCATATAATGAGTGTTCTTTCCAAAACTAAACTTCGCCTTAAAGGTGCATTTTGTAACAGCCTGTTAAACACATGCAAATTCCGCTGTTCCAAAGCCACATCACAAAACAACAATACAATGTGCAAGAAGAGTTGTCAGAATGAAACTGAAAATCGAACTCGCTGGCATATCCCAGGATTAAAGCTCTTTTCTTTTCTTGAGTTGTAGTTTCCTGCTCTCCCTCCTCTTTCTAGGAAAAGGGGGGAGTGAAGTGTGTGGGGGAGGGGCTGGCGAAATGTTCGGAGGAGCGCAGAACATGTTGTTGTCGACAGCAGTTGTCCTGTGATCACTGTCACGGACGCTCCAGCACATGTTGTCACCGGACAGATGAGGGACAGGCGGTTATCATCGTGGCACGCCTAAATGGCTGCACACACCCTCTGATAAAACAAGCAATGCACAAACCCCCTCAAGACATGCACACACACAACACACACACACACACACACACACAGACACACACAGTTTGTTTACAGTGCCCCAGGTAAAAACAAATCTGCACACAATCAGGGCACTTACGCAAACACACACACACAATCACAAAGTTGTTTTTTGTTTTGTTTTGTTTGCTTTTTTTTTTTTTTTTTTACCACAGAAGAAGTTTGCATAATCATGCTCTGTGTTGGTCTTTGTGTGTGACTCTTTATTTATGTTCATATGGTCGCCGTGCTGTCGCAGAGTTATAGGAATGTTCTGTTTTCTGGGAAAGTGAAACTAGCCTCCTGCCCTGTCGATCCTATCTCTGGCTGTCAGATGATGCTTTGAAATTCCTGATTGGCTGGGCTCCCCTTATGCTGCCTTCAGGGGTGGTTGGAAAAAATGATCCGCAGATTTTGCAGTCGAGAAAGTATATAATATACAACTTTTGGTAATTTGTCAAAACAAGCACGAAAGAGCAGTGATGTTACACGAGTTATAAGAGCTAAAATGTTTTAACAACTTAAAGTTTTTGGTCACCTTTATGTGGTGCTTTTGAGGTAATCGGTAAGTACACTGGCTCTGTGGGAGTTTACAGCGTAGCAGAGCAGCGGTGAGCGCTGTTGCCCCACAGCAAGAAGGTCATGAAGTTCGAGGGCAGGACCTTTCTGTGGGGAGTTTGCATGTTCTCCTTGTGTCTGCGTGGGTTCTCTCCGGGTACTCCAGCTTCCTCCCGCAGTCCAAAGACAAGACGTGTGTGAATGGGAGCGTGAATGGTTGTTTGTCCCTATATGTCAGCCTGCAGCTGTTAAAGGATAAGCGGTTACAGACAATGGATGGATAAAGTCTATTGTACATATTATATGCACACAGGTAATATAATTTTACTTGTACTTTCAATACATTCAAAATCAGACGCTTTTAGACTTTTACTCAAGCACTGTTCCACTGTTACCAAAGTAATGACACTGTAAAAACACTGATATATCAATGTCTTCTTTCTGCGGCCGTGAACCTGCGAGCCAGAGTTTATTCACAAAATGAAAAATAAGCATATGACATAAGGATGAAACACTACCATAAATGGAAATGTTTTCAGGCAGGTTTCTCTCGAAAACACCATTTCCTTCCTGGAATACTGAGGTATTCTTTCGGGGTTTATCATGTCAGATATTTAAGTAGCATTTCAGTTTCCTTGGAAAAGTTTTCTTGAAACTGCCACTTAGCAGGAAACAGTTATCTGATTGAACAACGTCCCCGTCATTGTTTTTTCACAAAATAAGGATTATTATTCACTCTCTGTGAAAAAGACATTGTTCAGCTGTCTTTCTCCTCTCTTCTCTTCTGCCGTGGGACCTCTGACATTTGTGGGTAAATAAAGTAGCCCGCCTGGTTCCAACATTCTTCCAACTTCGACTCACACTACACAGCGCACACACACACACACACACACCATCTTGTATATCTTTTAATATATCTGCCTCTCAGCTGGGGAAAGAGAAAGCGAAAGAGACGGTCGGATATCATGTTGATTACGAGGTCAGTATTTATATGAAAACATCTGGGATATTTGTTACGTGGCTCAGGGCGCTCGCTCCCTCAAGAATACAAACATTTCTAAGTCGGGGTCTACATTCAGTATCATTATTAACCCCGTTGCCGTCAGTGCAGCGGCCTGCGAAGTCAAAACAGTGATGTCAGCATCTTGATTTCACCCCTTCACCTCTGTATAGCCCTGTTTTAAGAAAGATATGGTAAACTTCCTGGATAAGTCACTGTGTATTGTTAACATGCCAGCACACAGGCCTTTTTATGGACTCTCCCTCTCTCAGGTTTTACTTATGGAATTCTTCCATGGGCTCATCAAGCGTATAGAGGCCAAGCAAGCAAACGAAACCGGGCAACAGTTCTTCTGCTGACCTCAGGTTCTGTGAATTCAGCTGACCCACTATGACTGGTATGTGCCATGATTCATTTTGGGTAAGAAAGAAACAAGAATGGGACAGAAAGGCAACATTTTTGCTCCAGACCTCAGCGTGTTGTCAGGTCATAGCCTCTTTTTTCATAATTTACCCCCAAATATCTGCAGGCTATCAGATGTCAGCATCTGTTTCCTCACACCCATTCAGCTCCTGTTTTTACGAGCATATTAAAGGAGCTCGGTGTAACAATTTGTATCACTTTTTTTATTGGCCATATGGGAAAAAGGATTGTAACTCCACATACGCAACATATAGCACTGTATGTATTCTTAAGTTATCAGTCAATATCCTTTATTTAACCAGGTAGAAAACTCACTGAGATTTAAAAGATCTTTTCCAAGAGTGACCTGGCCAAGACGGCAGCACGAAAGCAGAACGGTTACACCAAACACACAAGACACAAATAAAATACGATCACACACACTCCAGGAAAACAAGAGTGAGATTACATGATTACACAGTGCAATGACAAGATCCAATTGAGCTTCAAGTTCAACTGCAGGCAATAACAAAGTCATGTTTTCTAAATTTGAGGAATTACTTTTGACTGAAAGAGCATTTTTTGGACTGGCGGTGCAGTACTTAACCCTAACCCACCACTACTATCAGTACTGTTACTTCTGACATTTTATAATGCTAATACTGCTATCATCACAAGCCTACTTCAAGTGTTCCACAGTGTTCGACGCAGGATATCTGAGGGACAAGGGTAGAAGAAATAAAATGTTGCACGAGCGGTGTGAGGTGGAGCACCGGTGGTGTAAGATGGTGAAAGAACTCCATAATAAACTTTTATTGTGTAACTCAGATATAAAGTATAACTGCTACACCTCTACAGTACTTAAGCAGTTAGATGCAGGTAGAAACCAACTAATTTTCTAGCACATAAGGAGGTCTAAATGGCATTTTCTCAACTGGAAAGGCACTCTTGGGCTCTGCATCTCATTTTCTTGCACATACGCCCGCTGAAGGGGGGCGTTTATCATGCTGATAACAGAACAGGTTTTCCTGTCAACTAACAAGCCGATAATACCAGTATTACTGATTCCTCCTTTTTATAAGAAAGGGCACTCAGGTTAGTCACAGGAAATGCGATGTGGTTATCGGTCATCAAGGTGGAACAAGAAGGGGGTTTTCTCAGTGAGGTAACCAACTCCTGTTCACTCATTATTGTTATCAGATTCCCTACGGCCAATGGGTTTGAATCCGAAACATTTCCAGGTTTGCTTCTCCCCTCTGACAACAAATCCTCCACTATCCTGTTGTGGGTGAAATCTCATTACTTGCAGTGAAAACTGACTCCTGATACTCTGCTGCTGTGGGGAGCAGACACTTATAGTTTATGATCGTGGCGTCCAGCGTCTGACCAGATATTGTTTTTTTATTTTTTTATGAAAGCAGAACTACAGTGAAGAAGGCGGGCAAGTAACGTAATTGAGTATGCCCGAGCACAGCAGTGCGTATCACCGGCAACATTGACCACCATAGCAAGCGTACTTTGCAGCATATGCAGTATTTTCAATCATGGTGGGCACCCGTCTTTGTTAAAATAGCCAGGTGAGATTTGTAGAATATGGCCATAACATAGGAGCAGCATGTCACCGCAGTGCTGGCTGTCTGTGGCTGTGGCAACTGTTATTCCTTCATACCCTGTTGATAATGTTTCATTTTTGGGGGATGTTCTGAACTAAAATCCTGGCCATATCTTACAAATTGCTCCCTTAATGATGGAAAGAAGAATAACATTAAACCTTTTGGGGAATGTGTGCATGTAAATGCAGTGAGTGATAACTAATACTACATCATTTATTACCTATATGACTTCCTATCAGTTGCTGCCAGTATTGTTATACTAAACTACTTACTACCAGTGCTGATGACATAATGACTGTACTTCTAATGTGATAACAGCTGCTTTATCTGCCAAAGCATTGATATTTTGGCTCCACCTCTGCTCATTACTATCAAAATGAATGACTTACAGGAAAACACACACACACACACACACACACACACACACACGTTTTACTCTTTCCACTAAACACGGTCTCAGTCATAACTTAACCTTCAACATACACACACAAACACACATACAAGTACACCTGCACACATTTAGACACACGCCAACACACCACAGCTCTGTGGCCGTCCCTCTTTCACACACTCACTCAGTTTTATGAAGTCATGTGACCTTCAGTCAGCATAGTGGTATCTGGCACTTGGTGTTACAGTTTTTTTCTTTTTCTTTTTTTTTTTACAATTGGTTACACACACTCTATTCTGGGCACACGTTTTCGAAACTGTTCAAAATTTACCGACAAGGAACCAAGACACTTCATATAAAGATCAACCCTTGTACCAGAACACTGACAATATTATGTCTGCCAGTAGTAACACTTTGTTTCTCACCTGATTCACCACATGTCCTAGAAAACATTGGGTGGCATTACAGTATCTGTCAATAGAGTGCTTGAAGTATTTTCTATTTATTCATTTAGAAGAAACCTACATTCACAGAGGGCATTTCTCTGTTGTATTGGATTGTGCTGCCTTACATCATCAACATATATCTTATGTCCTCTCTTGCAATACACCTAAAGAATCTTTTGATCTTCTGATCCATCCCGGTCTTCCTCAGACATCCATCATTCTTTGCATCCAAGAGGGACACCTGATCATCAGGCTGGTGGCCATAAACTTTTCACCTCCAGGAGGACAACCATCGAGCAGAACCGGGTGTGCTGCCATCTGACTAGAACGGTTGGATTGGTGTTGTCTTGGTTCTCGTCAACCTTGTTCCTCACTGCATATCTATTTCTGTGACGTAAACTGACAGCAGTGTTAACCAGAGTTAACCAGAATTATCTTCAACTACCTCCTTTCATCTTCCTCTTCCATTGAGGCCATTAAGGAATGCAAATAGATATTCACTTTCCCATTTAGGTATGTCATTTTGCTTTTTGTTTCATTTCACTTGTGGATGTAGCAGAATGGAGCAAATGACATTCTTATTTACGTTAACGTTATATTTGATGTGTTTGGAAATACACCGTGACCATCATCATGATTTGATAGTATATCATTCCTGGCCTCCATGATCCAAGTGTTTTTCATTTTTCATTTCCAAGTATTATCTAATCATTTTTTTACACATTCATGATGAGTTTTCTCACAAGTGCGCCTGCAAAGTCTGTGATTCTGCAAGAGCGATGAAGTCCAATGAAGTGGTGCACCGTTGCCTTGACTGGCTTTCTCAACTATTGGAATTATTTCAGGGAAATATATAACACAGGTCTACTAATCTGCAATGAAAAGTGATCAGCCGTGGAGACTAAGTGAACACCAATTTTACAAAAAAACAAAAAACAAAACACCATTTCACAATAACCCTGAGGGGCCGTGTCAGCCTATTAAAAGAAACACACACACACGGCTGCATGTACGCACTTGAATCATGGGTTTTTTGGCTATGGTGCATCTTGTCATTACAGACTGTGGGGAGGATCTATTTTAATAACAGTATCAGACCTGACACCCACTTCAGGTTCTATTATGTAGGCCCCGCTCGATGTCATGTGCAAAAATCAGTGTCTGCACACAAAGGGATGATTGATGCTCCTGGAATTATACCGCCTTTCACTTTCAAAGAAATGAAATAATGAAATGAAAGTGATGTCAGCGTCATTAAACAAAAAAAAAAAACGGAATTGTCTGTGTACTGTGACTAAAACAATGAGTCTTGTGGTCAGGATTTAGCTGCCCATGTTTGTCCAAATTGTACTGTGTGTATGTGTGCGTGTTTGCATTTGTTTGGGGTTTGAGAAGCCATAGAAAGAGGGAAGCGGCACTTCTCTATAATTACTTCACACTTCAGAAGAAGAGGATCTATGTAAACCATTTACAGTAAGTACAGACAGACCTACACATACATTTTTTTATTTAACACTGAAATGTTACAGCAGTAGGCTCCTTTTGGAGTTTCATCGTGATTGGGTGTCACATGTGGCACCTGATTCAACAATACCTGCCAGTTCTTTTCAAACAAGGACAGTGTGGTGACAGAAAAGTCATGGATCATTAAGTTCTGGCGGTGTGTTTGTGTGAGATTAGGCTCTGGATTGGCTAATAATGTGCCGTCTGCTGTACTACTCATCACTAAGGTATGGTAGCAGGGATGGGCTACAATAACAAAAAGGCTAATTATAGAAAGATTTATTTGTTTTGGTTTAACATTTTTTGTTTGACATCTTCATGCCTGGGATGTGTAAGAATAACGATTAAACCCGTTTCCCTGCAGAAAAAGCACCAAGATGCTAGCATGCTAACCAGCTAGCCCCCAGCCTGTCCCGGTTTGAGCGTCAACACTCCCCTCGTCCCTGAGCTCCCTGTCTGAACAGCTAGCAGCACAGCTAATGGAGCTAACTAGAGAAGGGCAGCTACAGTTAGCATCTAGCAATACTAAACTAAAATTAATGATAAAATAAAGTAAACTATAAAGGCACTTAGGAGAGCGCATATCTCCGCCAAAGCCCAACAGTCCCCATTCATTCAATCCAACCTTATCAAAGCCAAACTCGTTTGCCCTGTTTAAACCATCCAATGCCTAAAGGGGTGATATGTTATAAATAAAATTAACTAAAATGACCAATACAATGTGAGTAAAAAGGAGCTTTGATTAGGTGTCTATGTATTATGTTGCAGAGATACCAATGGAAGTTAGCATGCTAACCAGCTAGCCCCCAGTGTGTCCTGGTCCAATGCCCCTGTGCTAACGGTGTGAACAGCAACACTCTCCTCATCCCTGAGCTCCCTGTCTGAACGGCTGGCGGGACAGCTAATGGAGCTTACTAGCGAAGGGCAGCTACACATAGCATCTAGCATTAGCTGGTGGTTACTCTGGGGATTTGCTGGCCCCCTATTGGTTTGGAGAATGAATTCGACAGATGTTCAGTTTTTACATATGGCACCATTCGCCAAGCCTGCTGGCAAATCAACAAAGGGACACAGATGAAAACATACTGGGCAGAGCCTATACTACATTTAGCTGCTTCAGTTTCCTGGCATTGTCTGTGCCACGTATGGTGCCTTGACTCACTGACAGATTCCACAGCGCTGAACCATTGGTGAAGTCATTAGTAAGCCCTGTGCTTTTCCCACAGCAATAAGTCAAAGTGTCTGGAAAACCGTTTGCCTGGCATTTTTAAGCAGTTCTGAACAGGGATAGGAATCCCCTAAAGGAATAGTCCGACATTTAGGGAAACATATTTGTTACCTTGCTGAGAGTTCGATTAGAACAGTGACACCACTTGATTTCATGAGAGTGGAACCGATCTTCTTCTATGACTCTTGGCAAGAAAGCAAACAAGCCTATTTCCAAAAATGTTGAACTATTCCTTTCAGTCTTACTAAGTAACTAAACTAAACATCTGCTGAAAGGAAATTTAACTTTAGCCTTTCTGCTTTTTGTGAGGGAAATACTGTATGTGTTAATTAATAATTTTCCAGAGAACAGAGGGCTTTCAGGGGGGGCTTTCTTTGGCTGACAAGAAACCAGTCTGTGATAATAAGAGGAAGTCACAGATTGTTAGATGACGTTACATATGAGGTCATCTCACAAAAATAAATAATGTCTGCGTTTAATTGTGATGATTTTGACAAATTAACCTAGTGTATGGAATATGTTTACAGATTCTTGTTTCCTTCTCGTCCCTTGTTCTGTGTAAAATGAGCCTAAGAATTGACCACGTGTCATAAAACATGACATCATATCAATCATTTCAGTATCAGTTAGATATAAAGTAGCCAGTTGTGTGATGACCCACTAGTTTTTAAGCATTGTGTATAGCTTCATTTCATGAATAGTCTGTCACCTCAGCTCTCGAAGCTGTATAAAGGCTTTTATTGTAATCGGCGCTTGTGTGCGGCCACGTGGCAGCTGGTCAGTGTACAAAAGCTCGACCTCTGTGGAACTCAGACCATTTCACCGGTGTCAGCATTGTCCTCTTCACAGGAATCAGTTACAAGTCATGTATTTGTGTGTTTTCGGCTTAAATATGACTTTGAGTGGTAGTGTGTTTGTGTGCATGTGTGTGTGTTTTTTTTAAATTGCACTCCACAAAATAAAAATAAAAGAACATAAAAAGCCTTTCTTTTTGCTTAAGCAAATTTCAAATGGGGAAAATATTTATAGAAATATGGAGACGTACATTGAGATAAAGGCACTCCGGGAACTCTAAGGGAATCCCAGGCTGTGTAAGAAATGGGAAATTACAGCCCGATGAACAAAACATTTCTGGAGTATTTTGAATGCCACAGGCTGTCAGACGAGTATCTGTGTTCAGCTGGTTCCTGAAACTGCACAAATCCAGAGGGAGTGGCATCTCCTTCCCCAGAACTGGAGGGTGGGTGGAGGTAATTACATTGTGTACAACTACTTACTGGGGATGTGCACTTTAAACAGACATCCAATTCCCACCTGTTTGGGTGGAGCCAATGTAAAAACATACAGGTTTTACTGGTATGGCTGAAAAAGGGACAGTCCTGTTGATGAGGCCCAATTTAAGTAGCCATTAACCCTAGGGACTAGTACAAAGGTCTTTATGGCTGATGGAGAGGTTCAAAGTTCTCAACCTGGCTTGTTATAAAGGAATGATATGGTGGAATCTATTCTTATATAAATATATATTAATCCTCAATATGTTAGTATAACAAATGTCCTGTGACCCAGTCTGCTATTACAGTTAATAGTACTGTGGTACCATAATACATATGACAATAGTCCTTATAATTTATGTAACTTAAATGCAAGATATGTAGAAATTTATGTTGAAGACATAAAAAAATTAAGTTAAGTTTCAACAAAATGTGAAAATAAACCTTTAAAATTCCAACATTTATTGGGACAAAATAAAAGAAACAATTTCTTACCATGTTTGATACATACATACATGTTTGATGTGCAACATGAGCCCAAGATAGAAAGATAATTTATGGTGGTGTTTAAAATGTGCTACATTAGTGTTTAAATTGATGCTCTGTGTGAGATACTCATAGCTGTGTCTAATGTTTTGGTGAAAGGAATCAGTTTTGGCATGAGTCCATGCACTGTGCACTGTTTCATTTTGCAAGAGATGTGTGGAGATTTGACCAAGTGTTTTTCTTGAGTGTTGAGTTTTGAGAAACTGGGCTATAGTTTCGGGAATGTGTTCGAACAAGTAGTGGGGGAAAAAGTAACCTAAAGAAACACCTTGTAAGGCTCCAACCTCAAGTATCACAAAATGCAACAAATATGTAGCTCCGTCTCCCCCTAGTGGTGGACAAAAGAATCATACACTGGACTCAAAACCATGCGTGTCAAGGCTATAATTTTTCCTGACTGCTTGATTGTTTTATAAATCATTTTGTGAATGAAAACATGATCAGAGTAATGAAATAAAAGGTAAACCCACCCATGTGAGGTATTGTGGAAAGCAAATTTTTATGCAGAAATCAAACTGTTTTCAAAAGGAATCATGTTGCTTTTTATAGCACTTCAGAGGTCCAGTTTTGGAGTTCCAAGATCAAAATGTGGCGCTGACGGCTGTGGCGAAACACAACAAGTCGAGGATAAGATGAGATGTGATGGGAGATGCACGCCAGGGGAACGAAACAGAGGCCGGTGCGTGGCAGGAGGTGTCAAAGCATACAAAGCTAAGGGATATGAGAAATGATAAGAGGCAGCAGAGGACAGAATCGCTGCACATGGGCTCGCAACTATGACTTGTGGCCACTAGAGTGCACCGTTTTGTCATTTTGGATCAATCACTCTGGGCTTCAGGGGAGAGAAAGGCAGAGTGAAAGAGAGAGAGAGGGAGAGGGAGAGAGAGAGAGAGAGGTCATAATAAGGTGCTGTGTGGGTGTGTTTTGCCAGATGAAATATGGAGATCTCCACCAGGCTGGAGCAATAAACTATTTTCTCCCTCTCTCTCTCTCTCTCTCGCTCTTTGTATTTTCCTCCATCTACATCTCTCTGTCCACTTCGCTCTCTCCCACAAGATCCAGTCTTTTCGCATATAAATAGCAGCACTGTACACGGCGTAATGAGTCCCTTTCACTCATTTCTTCAGTGTGGCAATTATGCATATTCTTGGGTGGGCAGAGGATTCAACTTGTTGCCACATTCACCTCCTCAGACAGCTGCGAATATACCTGTCCTTCGAGTCTGATGTGCAAACTCTGGAAATACCTCCTCCATACAGGCATCTCAATCGAACGGAAAGAGATTAGTGTAGTGACAACAGCAAGACCCCCTCGCTGGCTTTCCTACCGAACACCGCCAGTGCGTACACAAAGACCCACAGGTAGTTCTGTGCCAACGTGAGCCATTTTGGCATCATAATGGAGCTTCGCATCCCTCCTGCGGTGAAAAAAATCAGCATGTACCGCATCGAAAACAGCAGAAGCGTTTGGTCAGTGGGATGCCAGCTAGGGATCACGCTCGTATCCCTGCACAGGTCAGGCTGAGGTTGCCTGCACAGAGGGCAGCTGGATGCGAAAAGGGGTCAGCCCGAACCTCCACGCATGTTATCCGCTCTCGTCGAGGCTCCTCTCCGACAGGTGAAACGAGGCAGCTGGCACGAGTCCACATGCATCACAGGAGAAATGTTGTTGTTTACACCCTCCCCAGGCCAACAGTGGGAGTTAGCAGCAACGAGGAGCACAGCGCGAGGGGAATTGGCAGCTCGGATGTCGGAGAAAAAAAGGGAATAAAAGAATACAACAATAAGTGTGAGATGTCCTCCGGCGAATCTTGTGCGCTTTCTAGCCTTTGCAGGTTTGCCAAATCAGGTGTGCTGAGACATCAAGGTGCACAAAATTCACGAGCAAACAGCCGATCAGTTGTTGTTGTTTTCACAAATCTCTTTTTTTTTTTGTTCCTCAAAGCAAGAATATTAAGATTTCATTGTTTTTTGGAAAATATTGAACACAGAATATATTGGGTTTTTTTTTTTTCAGAGAAGAGATAGAAGAATGGAATGGTGTGAGTAGATGTCATTTTGTAGCCCAACCGCCGTTAAAGGTCACCTATTATTCTTTTTGGTTTTGGTCCTTGTGGTTCTTTGTGCATGTAAAAGGTCCTTAAAGTCTTCGTCGACCAACTCCCACAGAAAACACTGTTCCTGAAGAGCCTGACACACCTTGTCAATAGCACCGCCTTTAATTCCGTGACTCTTTGACGCTACGTCATCACCACGTTACACATTTGCATAATTTACGCCTATATTCATGGTAGAAGTTGGGCTAACTGGAAGCTGAAAAACATAATGGGGCCGATCAAAGACACAGCGAGCAGCACTTGCTTGGGCGTGCCGGAGCTGACCAATCAGAACAGACCTGGTATTTGGGAGGGGGACCCTTAAAGAGACAGGAGCTAAAACAGAGTGACAGCTGCAGCGATGGACAGTATGAGAAGGATTACGTGTTTTTTGAGCATTAAAGCCTGTAGTGAGCCCAAAAAATTATAATAAACCTGAATAAGCATAAGATTTCTCCTGTGTTGTTATTAAAGACCAACCTGAACATGCTTTGGTGTCCTCTGTAATAGTGGAGAAATACTGTATATACTTTTTAAAAGCTGGTGATACAATTAAAACTTTTGACCCATGCCTCCATCACGTCGCAACATTTTAAGATTTTACCCTCTAAAGTAGGTCCAGTTTGGAAACGAAACAACCCACCTGAGAATCATCTGTCAGTATCTGAATCAGATGGATTCTGCCCTCATAAAGAAGCTGTTATGTAAGCAAAGGTCCTCATGATGACTCATGACTTCAGCAACAAGCCAAATGTGCTTAACTGTGATTCCCAGCAGACACTTGGTGATAAACTACGGGAGAAATTATGATTTTTGTTCTTTAAAACTGTTTTGTGACGGAGGTTTGTTTAGTTGGAACAAAATATGAACAAACTTCACTTTCTTTACAGTAAGAAAACACGCAGAAATTCCTAAACCCCATTGTGCTTTCAACTCTGGAACAGTATGCGTTCATGTGTGTGTGTGTGTGTGTGGTGTGTATGTGTGTGTGTGTGTGTGTGTGTGTGTGTGTGTGGCCCTCATATTATTCCCTAAGATTTTAGCTGCGTGCACAGATCCAGGGCTGACCTGTTTGTGCTGCTTGGAGGGAATGAACGAGATTCCCTGGCAGCTCCTTTGACCTTGTTAGTGAGGAAGCCATCACCCTGCGCCAATTAATCTAAACCGGGCTGCTGTAAGGAACCACGGCTGTCATTCTTGTGAGCCAATGAGTCTGAAGCATGAGCGAGCGTCACACACATATTGCCTTGAAATGACTCACATAATGACAAATGTGTTGATGAGATGGAAGCATATCGATTACATTCATGGAGATGTTGTTGTTGTTTGTGTGACCTTGCCTCACCTGGGCAGGTCGCAATCTTATCCAGTATTTAAATTTCAGGCACACGCTTCCTGCTGCCCCTGCGGAATCACGCGCTGTATGGAGTGATTTACGGTGCAGCCCTTTTTACGTGATTACACAGACCACCGCTTACTGGAACACCGGATCATCCGTCCCTATGCTGCTACGCTGCGCTGCTGGAGGTGTCAAACAGCAACACAAAAACCTGCTGCACAGCAAGCACTGTCACGCAGCCGCGTGCAGACACACACCAGTGCGCACAGCCGACGAGAGAGAGAGAGTGCGGATATGCAAATGCTGTGCGAAAGCAGAAGAATGAGCTCTCAGTGGTCTCAGATCAGTGATGTTTGAGCTGTATTTAACAACTCCGAAAAATGGGCGAGAGAGGGTGAGGGTAGAGAGAGGGTGAGAGAAAAGAGGAACTCATTAAGTCATTAGAGACAAAGGTTACATAAGAGAGGTAATTGTGCTTGTAAGAGTGGGTTTGCCACATGGCTAAACATACCTGAGTGTGTGTATGTGTGTGTGTGTGTGTGAGTGTGACTTACAGTTTCCCTCCACAGACTGGCTGGTGAAGGCCACAACGAGTGCAGAGTGTGTGGGAGTAGGTAGACAAAAATGTGTTTATGTGTGTTTAAGGGTTACAGCTTCAAAGTGCTGTAGTTGTGCTAATGGCTGGCCATGTGTGTGCAAGAGAGTGTGTGTGCGTGTTTAACCAGATAGCGCAGAGATGAGAGTGTCATGTATTATACAGAGGTAAAAAAAATAAAATCTAAGAACTGAGGCAAGACAAGCGATTAAAAACTCAATACAACAATGCGCCCAAAGCGGCGAGGTTAGTTTGAGCGTGCGTGTATGTGTGCGCGCGCCTGTGTTTGTGCGTCAGAGCGCTTTCTGTGCTGTAGTCAGAGGATGACGAAGGAAACAACAGGTTTATATAACGACTCCCTCCCTTTGTGGAGGAAAAAGATGAGGGAAAAAAAGGAGATCGGAGAGGAAAGATGCTCAGGGACAGGGAGAGAGAGACAGAGGGCCGAGATGGAGCACTGAGACAGAACAATTAGACGGTGTCTCGAGACAGAGATGGAAATCAACAGAGGAAGAGGCAGAGAGGACAGGCGAGCGTTTGGTGAGGGCGAGAAATACAGAGTTAAGAGAAACTGAGAAACTGCATGTAGATCACAGATACTTTACTCTTTGTAACTGCCTCCCCCGGACAACATCTTCTCGCGATTCAGTCGGCTGTTTCCTTCATTTCCCACAATGCTCTACATAGTTTCATGGTGCTCGCTGGAATAACTAAATGGAACAGAGCCATCGTTAATGTCATTATTTACACCTGCGTTTCTGCGGCCCAGACGAGTGAAGATGTCTGCTGTTAAATAGGTCCCTTCAATTTATACTGTAAACAAAGCGATGACGTAATACGCGCGTTTGTTAGCAAGTACATCACAGCTGTCAAAAACAATGTTAACTTTAGCTTCTTTTTAGCTGTGTCAGCAGGCCATGTAGCTGTTGATGTCATCAGGTACATCTGTGTTGTATCTCTACCACATCTACGACGGACTTCCCACATTAATGTAACTGGAAGTCAACACAAAATGGTGAGTGGGACATGCTCAGAAAGGCTCTGACATTTGGCATTAATGTCCGAGGTTATGTTAACATGTTCTTGTAAGAATTCAGTGGCCGCAAGTCGTCTGAATGTGGCCAACAGATTTATAGCCATGCTAGCGTCACGGCTGTATGACTCTGTCCACTGCTGTGGTTTCTTTGAATACATGTCAACATTCGCGTAATTTGTATTTCGCGCTAATCTGCAAATGTTAGCATGCCATTTTAACTGAAAAGCGTTTACCTGTCTTACAGCGGCTACTAACAAGTGGCTAAATGTGACTGCAGAAGTTATACGTCAGCATTGCGAACATGGGAGAATCATTCACTTGTCAGTCTTTATAGGCGGACTTTAGATGCAAACCATTCAAACTTACAGATTGATCAATTTTGTTGTAAATGCGTGTTGTGGTGACGTTTTAGTCATAATTTTAATAACAAAGTGTTAGCGTTTTCCTTCTGGCAGTTTCGTTGACATTTCAAAAATCACGTGGTGTCCATCTGTGGAGATCTTGCTGAACTAAACGCTTAATTATCATGAATTTGTGTTCGTCATAGATCTTAATTTCTGCCACAATCCCAAAGGCTTTTTGTTAAGGCATCCAGGGCGACTTTGGGTTGGCCTACAAAAATACGTCATCCCTGCATCGCTCTGCATAAATACTGTCTAGAAATACCCATTAACCCCTCCACGTGGATGCTGTCGTGTGTGGTCAGACATCTCCTCCCTCATTAAGTGGGGGTCGATGGATTATACCCGCATTTACGAGTAAGAATTCCGGCTTCGAGTGGCGTTCCATTATATATCCATAGAATATGGTGACCGTTGCACTCGAAAAAAACCTTCTCAGGTTATATTTGTCACAGTGATGTTGTGAAAGTGAAATTCTACGGCGTAACACAAATAGACCTTTAAAAGACAGGGGAAAAGAAGATTTGTAATTGATTTGATGTGATTTCGGTCCCAACACCAGCGGCGTACCTGCTGCCATCCACATCTTATCGGACATCCAATCCGGCTCGCCAGCGTAGACACTCGCCCTAGTTCAAAAGCCCGGGGGAATAGTTACATCAGACCCCGTGTATTGATGGAATTGAAAGAGATCAGCGGCTTATGCGCAAAATGATGGGTCACCGTCTCACAAGCCTATACATGCACACACAGGCCCATTCAGGTGCTTGCAGGGTATGCTTACGTCACCGCCAGCATCTCTCGATGCCTGTCACCGTTGCAAATTAAGCCATTCTTGTCATTTTACAGTCTGGCGGCCGTAGACGCAGACGCTTATGTAACAATGCAGGTGAGCGTGCCTCTGGTGTTTCGGGGCTGTGTGAATGAACAAGCGGGGTAATAGCGGCCAGAAAAGGTTTGACAAATGAGATCTCAGTTAACCTTGTATTGATGATAGCGGGGTGGACTGCAAGCACTATTATCTGTCCTGCAGCTAAATCAATCTCATCTAGGTCACTCACTGCCAGCTGACTGCGACTGTGTGTGTGTGTGTGTGTGTGTGTGCGCCCGCACCACAGACCAGTTGGAGTGATGGTTGTCACTGTCCTGAAATTACATTCTGTGGCCTTAAAACAGGTGGGAGATCAATACATACTCTGCCGTATGTACACGAAGGATATACCAGCCATCAAGCATGTTTACTTGGCGTCGGCGGCGTCGGCGTGCTTCACACTCACGGCAACTATCACTCACCTCTGTCCCTGCATCGCTGTCACCACGCCTCACATATTCATCCCTCTGCATTTACTATGCCGAGAGATGCAGGTGGTGAAATAGGTTCCTTGGCGCTTTCTGTGAAGCGTCGTATTCACGGAGCAAATGACTCAGGAAGTCATATAATTTAACGCCTTAAATGCATCTTGGAGAACTTGGCGATGTGAAACTCATCCAACAATCGCAGATGATGATCCTCCAAAATCCCTTTGAAAGCAAAAGTCTTAAGATGAGTCAGAACTCAGCAACTGTGCTTGCTTTCAATGCCAGCACTCAGACTTAAAGGGAGGAGAGTCTGTGTTTTTTTCCCTTCCCCAAGTGGGGCTCACAAAATGAATATTCCACATTGAAATAATGAAAGTCGTTCTCTGTGTTTACTGTTGGCTGTATATGTTGCTATTTTAGGAAATGACGTTTAATCTTCCGTTACATAGGCTGTCCTTGAATAACTTGCTCCAGATAGATGTGAATCTTAATTAAAACGGAGCGTGTGACACAAACAGTCTGCGTGTAAAGGCCAGCATGCTTCAGCATAAAGGACATTTGGGACACATTTCAAAATGTTTTCAGACCTTGACTAAATCTGCAGACGGAGTTCTCAGGTGTAACGCAGCTTTGTTTGGACGTCTGTGACAAGGACTTACTCGTCACGACTGATACTGTTTAAATGCCAACCATGTCTTAACTTCCAGTGTTGAAGACATAGGCTAACAAATCCCATTTAAAGGCACGGAAATATACACTGTGATATAGGATACTACAAGACAATATGAATTTGTCAGCCTACAGAAATGTTGCCCTACTGTTCAGATATCAGTTGTTTTAACGTCTCTGGGTGAAACTTCGTAGACAGTATGACACGTCACTGAGCAGGACTTTATTGCAACACCGGATCTTCATATGGTTTTGGCACTTCTGTGCCCTAGAAATTACAAGTCCTTATTCCCAAACTACGGATGAAACACAGACTGACTGTAAAAGCAAAAGCAACACAGATGAACAATCCAAAACATATAAATTATGACTGTGTGAGATTACCAGCGACGGACGTACTGGACCCTATAGGAACTTCAACACATCCTCGTACCTAAACAACTGAATAAGTTGGTTGTCGTCAAAAAACAAAATGATTTGCATAATATATCACCGTTCTGTTACAAGGCTGTCTGAGCCTATGGTTGCAGTTTGTTCAGGTTCATGTCGGGATCAGACTATACGAATTCAGGCCAATTTCCAAAGATGATGCATCTGGGACACCCGGACGAAAAGTCTTGTATATTAGAACCTGTGCTCTGACACGTATAGTAAACATGGCCAAGATGAAGAGGGATGCTGCTCTATGCTGCTACATGTACCAGGGTTCTCCCCAGAAATTTTTAGTGTTGCGGCGCACCGTCTGTCCCGGGGGGGGGGCGAACGCTCGTCAACGTCAGTCTGGTGGGGGGGGAGACATGGACGGACGGACTGACGGTCATCAACTCCGTCAGCCGGGGGACGGACGGACGCTCATCGCCGTCAGCCGGGAGCTCCTAGCCGTCAACCGGGGGACGGACGGACGGACGCTCGTCACCGTCACGCGCGGAGTATAGCGGCGCTGACCTAGCGGTATAGTGGCGTCTGGGGAGAACCCTGCTTAGGCGGGAGGCAAAAATGCTTGGGCGCTGCGCCTAAGCCTTATAATGGCAGGGAAAACCCTGATGTACCCAATGTAATGATTTTTTGGCACGTACGCATTTGTTAACTTTCCTCAAATTCTTTCTGAAGGACAGACTGTCCTATTCGTGAGACGCAGGAATGGGACCACAATCGTATTTTCTTTTTAGTGTCTGAGCACAAGACCGCTAGCATCAGACACAGCGCTCCGGCAGCCATGATTGAAAATTTCAGGTCCCGTCTCCCCGATGACCTATGAACTCATAGAGGGTCGTGAACAATGATTATATATAATATATAAATATCATGTCGTCTGATCCCAGCATCAGGCAAGAATAGTGGCTTGCTAGGTTTAGGTAGTAAAACTACTTGGTCAGATCTAGGAAAACATGGTTTGGATTAAAATCACTACGTTACTTCGAGGGCTGTCATGATTTTAATTTTAAAAATCAAAACTTGATCAACACTGGTTCAACACTTTGTAACAAACTGAATTTCTATCTTTTGCTGTTTGTGGTCAAATCACTGAAGGTACTTTTTTATAATTTCTTTTTAACTCTGGGCTCTTTAGTTATGGTGAATATTATCTGAACTTGTCTAACTGTAAACTACAAATAACACCAGGATCTTTCATCAGATGAATGTGAAAATGTAAATGACAGCTGTCCAGGCGTAAAAGTCGACGTTTAGAAATAGCAAATGTCAGAGCTGACATTCTTTTAAATCAAATCTTATCATGGATGATAAAAATCTTGACACCTCTGACTTCAGTTACATTATGCACACGATGTGGCTGCATGTCTGTAAGTTAAATGAACTTACCTTTGACTTTTGGTTTCACACTGGACACGGACAGTGGTCTCCTTAATGAAAGTCCTGTGCTTGTTAAATCTGACCATCCATTCTTGACCTCTTCCCTTTAAAGACTATACTACTTCTCCTCACTTCCTCCCTCACAGCCGTAACAATTACAATTGCTGCTGCAGGTCACCACTGAAGGCAAACGAACACCAGGGTCATAATAAGTTGCTTTCATTTTTGGCCTGTATGATCGTCATACCCTGGCCTACGCCCATTGAGTAACTGGATTTGGCCCCAGTAACCCCGCAACCCCCTTGAAGGGGTGATAAAGTGGTAACATCCCCGCGACCCTGATGGAAAAGCGGAAAGAGAACGGAACGGAATGATCGTCATTGTCGCGTGATTAACCTTTTGAAATAATCGCAGTTTCTTCAAGTTAAGGCACCACAACTGCTTGGTTAGCTTTAGGAAAACAATCATGGTTGGGGTTAGAATGAGTAGTTAGGTTTAGTTAGGGACCTGACGTAAGTTACTTAAGTTACGTAAGTTACGTACACGTCTGTGTTCACTTACATTGAAACCACGTTAAAGCTTATTTATGCACGCTTTACGTACGAAAAAAAAGATACTACTCCATTCATCTGTATCCATAAGCTTTCAGTAAACCTACAGAAATACAAACATGATGAGTGCAGAGTGTGGACAGAAGGCTCCATCCGTAAACGAATAACGCTGATTGTAAATGAGGCCTTAGGCAGGGATTTCTTTACAGTCAGTATTTATGTCCACACTAAATAAACAAACTGTTTGTTTTCATTACTGAATAAACGGAATAAACAAACCGACCTTAAAAGGACAACACAGTTTCTTACTGTTTTACTTTGTTTTCTCTGAGAACAGCTTGTTTATTCACTTATGGAAAAGATAAATATTTCCGAGTTGGTATCATTTCCTCATTAATAGGGTAAACATTGCAATTCTCGAGAACTGATGAGTGCTCCTTTAAACAAATCAGACAATCTTCCAACACTCCAAATGTCAACATTCCCTTTAACATGACACAGGACATCTGATCTGATATCTGATGTGGTAAAGAATATTCCTACTTCACAATACAGACCCTGTTTGAATACATTAACTAACAGGCGAAGGCGTCCCTCCAGCTTCTTGAACGCCTGAAATGTATTTCCACGTCTTATTTTTAGTCACATCTGAAGAACTAATTAAACTGCACTGTTAGGCAGAACGTCGGCGCATCGAGAGATAAATAAGCTTTTACAGTTCAGACTCTCCAGATAACACTTACCTTAAATGTCAAGACAAAGCAAGGAAGTTAAAGCTCCTCTCTATCTGTCTCTCTCTCTCTCTCTCTCTCTCACACACACACACACACACACCCTGTTTGTGTGTGTTTGTGTGTGTCTCTCTCTTTCTCTGGACGCTTGGCTCAGGAGGTGTAACAGGTTGCAGGGTTTAGGGCTGGTGGACCCTGAGTTCCTGTTGAAGGGACTGGTCTGGGCTCAGTTTGAGTATCATAATTATTTTGTTAATGACAGTGATGTGTCTCAGAAGGTGTGGTGTGTAGATAGTTTGTAGCTTGAGGCAGACTTAACTGCTATCTGTGTATGAAAAGGTTCTGTTACGGGAGAATTTTATTTTGTGTGTATGTGTGTGTGTGTGTGTGTGTGTGTGTGTGTGTGTGTGTGTGAGGGGGGTGGGATCTGTACAGTGTCCTGTGTTGTGCCGTGATGAGCACCTGGACATGTTTCAAAAAAGGTGGTTAAAAGTCAAAAGTCTCACTCTTTCTCTCTCTCTCTCTCTCTCTCTCACACGCACACTCTCTCTCTTACTCTCCCCCTTACTCTCTCTCTGTTTCTCATCTATTCCCTCTCTCTCTTTTACTCTCTCTCTCTCTCTCTCTCTCTGTGTGTCTCTCACTCATTCCCTCTCTCTCCCTCACTCTCTCTCTCTCTCTGTTTCTTACTCATTCCCTCTCTCTCTCTTTCTCTCTCTCTGTGTGTCTCTCACTCACTCCCCCCTCTCTCTCTAGTACTGAGCGGCTCGCGGGGCGCTCGGAAGAAAAGGAGGAAGCGGAGAGAGAGAGAGAGAGAGAAAGAGAGTGAGAGCAGCGCAGCGGACTCCCGTCTACTCAACCGAAGGGACCCGAAAACCCAAAACAAACTCTCGAAAGCTCGACGCCGGCGGCGGCACCCGAACTCCTCTTACCCGGAGCCAGCGCTCGAGACGCGACTTCTTGCAGCACCCGGGAGACGCTTTGAGGCACCACCAAGCGGTCCGGAGTCCCAGCAGAGAGACGCCACAGCGGGGAGAATGGCAGACTCGGCGGCGGCCAACAGCGATGGGGAGGACGGACCCCGCGAGCCCATGCGGGGCTTCGCGCGCCAGGGAGCCCTCCGCCAGAAGAACGTGCACGAGGTGAAGGACCACAAATTCATCGCGCGCTTCTTCAAGCAGCCCACCTTCTGCAGCCACTGCACCGACTTCATCTGGTGAGGAGTCCGTTTGTCACACTCACACCTCATTATTCAGAGTGAAAGAAAGAAAGAAAGAAAATGGTGTGAGTTATATATATATATATATATATATATATATATATATATATATATATATATATATATATGTATATGTAATAGTCTTTTAGTTTACACATTTAGAAAGAAGTGAACTATAAAGTAAGGTGGCAAGTTTTTTTCATGGTTTCTTGGCAATTTGAATGAGAAAAACTAGCCAGAGAAGGATAAATTATGCCAATTTATATGAAAAAGACAAAATGGCTGTGGTGTTTGATAGTATTACATCATTAAGTTAACAGCAGGAATAAAGAAAGTGGGAGGGTGGCACCGGTTGCACACTTTCCCTCAGAATAAACATCGATTTTTAAGCCTCATTCATGTGCTCGTTGAGGCTATATGTGCAAGGTAGGGCAGAAGGCAAAGACGGTGAGATATGTGGGTTGAGGCGATAGAAAAAAGGAAGAGCTCCTGTGGACCGGTGTTTGATGGTATTAGGTAGGCAGAGGAAATGTGAGAATAAACCAAACATGTTGTCCAAAAGCAGTGCGCTGCACCTGAAATAACCTGAGCGCTGAGAATAAAGTGTTTCATGGGGGTCAAACACTGACCTCGCCTCAGCCTTCCTCCTCCTCCTCCTCCTCTTCCCTTTATCTTCCCCTCTCACTTACCTGTGCAGACATGTCACCATGCAGCCCACCAGGGTTTACTAGACAGTGTCAGCGCTCAGGTTATGAAATGACTCTCCGGCTCCATGTTGGCCTAATTTGTCCCGTTTATTATTATCTGCGCCGTGCACTATTCCCCAGACGGCCATTATTTAAATCCTGTGATGGGCTTTTTTAATTTGTGAATGACTAAATGATCTTACCTAGAGGACGGGAATCAAATGGGATGGTCTCACCGGTTGTAAATATCCCTCAATAGAGGGAACACAGTGCACCATGTGTAATTGCTTGACCTGTTTAGATGATCAAACTATCTATCTATCTATCTATCTATCTATCTGGGTCAATAAGCATTATGAAAAAGAACAATGAGAGCACTCAGTGATTTCACACCCCTGGAGATTATCTATTTGTAGCCACAATATGAAAATGAGCAGGGCTGAATGGGAGTTCAAGCGTGTGCCTGCGCGCGTGTGTGTTCGCGCACCTGCAAGCATCCCAGCATTCTCCGTATACCATCGACTGGGTGTGGTTGCCCATTGTACCCCGGGGGCAGCTGCAGCCCTGCCCGACAGAGCAGTATGCGCGAGTGCACGTGTGGGGGTGTTTGCGGAACTAGAGTTGACCTCAGAGCTCACGCTGTCACCCTTTTCGCACAATAATCGAACTGCCCGGCCCGGCCCGGCCCGCCTGCATACCTCAGCGCGTGTGTGTTTTAATTTTGAGCTCTACCGGATAGAAAGCTGTAGCGCTGCACACACATGGCAGACAGTATCTGACCTTTCT